>NC_082640.1:95282394-96575601 GCF_028023285.1 Balaenoptera ricei | reverse complement strand
ACAGAAAATGTTGCCATTAACCTGTATCCACATAGAGTCCCAAACAAATTTTATGTTCATTCCAGAAGATGTCAGTCAGTCACTTCAATCATTCAACAAATATTTACTGAATGCCTTCCATTTGCCAGGTATCAGAAAGAGTAGAAGAAACTTTCTTTAGATTATAGCCCAGCACAAGTTAATTCTTAAAATAACCAACCAAAAGAGAGCGATGTAAACACGCTACTGGAACAAGAGAGATGCAGGGCTGGGACTTGGGTCTAAATACCTCTCAGGTAATGATTTTCTTTGGGATGCATTAGCTTGGGACTGATTCTAAAAACTTCCATTATCTTGGCAGGCACAAGGGGCAGAAAGAACACTGGGAGCAATTTGCAAATAAGTATCTGTATGGCAACATGTGATTTTAATGTAGGCACTAGGAAAAAGTACAAGGCAAATTAAACAGCTAGACTAACTTCTGGACTTGACACCTGAGACAACAGTCCATAGGGGCAACCAGAGTCACTGCAGGACAGAAATAATTTTCACTGGGAGAGATAACAGCAATGACATTTTCCATAAGTGCATAAATAATCTATGGTGCCTTAGAAGAGCAACTTCACTAAAGTGTCTCAAAACAAAACAAAAAACCTAGCAGAGCTGCAAATGGTCCAGAGAAAGACAAGTTATATGATAGCAGTGATAAAGGCACTTCCATAGAGGGCTAACTAGAAAGCAAAGAGCTCAACTGTTTCTATGGACAAATCAGAGCAGATTCCACCCATTCCTCTTCTTCCTGTTCATATAAATCCCACACCGCCCTGAAAAAGGTCACTTCTTCCAGACTAGCTACAGTGCCACCTTCCCATCCTTTGAGTGTTCTTACACTTTCAGCATGTGGTTGCAGCACACTCACTCAAACTCACTAACACACTGCTCTACAATTGTTCCCCTGGCCTTCTGACACCCTTAGAGCTTGGATTCATGTTGGGAGTACCAGCGCCCCCAAATTCTAACTAAACTGAAGTGAATTAAAAATGATAAAATTTTATCCAACTAAAAGGGGTTTCAAATTGTAAAGATGCCAATACTCCCCAAACTGACACACAGGTTTAAAGCAATTCCTATAGAAATCCTAGAAAGATTTTTTTTGTAGATACAGACAAGATGAATCTAAAATTTATATGGAAAGGCAAAGGAACTAGAATCACAATTTTGAAAAAGAAGAATAAAGTGGGAGGAAATTAGTCTACTCAACTTTCAAAACTTACCACATAGCTGCAGTAATCAAGACGGTATGGTATAGGAGAAGGGACAGACAAATGGATCAATGGAATAGAACAGAGAACCCAGAAGTAGATCTACACAAATATGCCCAACTGATTTTTGACAAAAATGCAGAAGTAAGTCAATGGACGAAGGATAGCCTTTTCAGAAATAAATGGTGTTGGAGCAATTAGACATCCACAGGTATCAACTACACCTAGACCTCAACCTCACGCCTCATACAAAAAGTATCTCAACATGGATCACAGATGTAAATGTGAAATGTAAAACTCTATAACTTTTAGGAAAAAATGGAGAAAATGTTCAGGATCTAGGGCTAGGCAAAGAGTTCCTGGACTTGAAACCAAAAGCGTGATTTTTTTCCATTAAAGGAAAAATTGATAAAGTGGACTTAAATTTTAAAACTTTTGCTCTGTTAGAAGATGAAAAGGCAAGCTACAGAGTGGGAGAAAATGTTTGCAAATCACATATCTGACAAAGAGCTAGTATTTAAATTATATAAACAGTGAAATAGTTAAGAACTCTATTGGCAAAAGATGTGAAGAGACATTTCACTTAAGAAGATATATACAGGTGAAAAAAATGGTACAGATGAACTGGTTTGCAGGGCAGAAACAGAGACACAGATGTAGAGAACAAACATATGGACACCAAGGGGGGAAAGTGGTGGTGGGGGTGGTGGTGGGATGAATTGGGAGATTGGGATTGACATGTATACACTAATATGCATAAAATAGATAACTAATAAGAACCTGCTGTATAAAAAAATAAATAAAATAAAATTCAAAACAACAAAAAAAAGAAGATATATACAGGTGACAAATAAACACAGGAAAAGATGTTAAACATCATAAGCCAGTAGAAAAATGCAAATTAAAACTACAATGATGTAATTACTACATACTTATCAGAATAGCTAAAATTTAAAATAGTGGCAACCCCCCCCAAAGCTGGTAAAAATGCAGAGAAACTGGGTCATTCATGTATTGTTGGTGAGAATGCAAAATGGTACAGCCACTCCAAAAACAGCTGGCAGTTTCTAGAAAAGCTAAATATGCAACTACAATACAACCCAGCAATTGTGGTTCCGGACATTTATCCCAGAGAAATAAAGACTTACGTTCACACGAAGACCTGTATATAAATGCTCATAGCAGCTTTGTTTGGAAATCAAAAATACTAGAAAGAGCCCATATGTCTTTCAATGGGTGAGTGGCTAAACAAACTGTGTTACATCCATAGCGTGTAATACTACTCAGCAATAAAAGGGAACAAACTACGGATATATACAACAACAACAATAGGATGAATTTCCAGAGAATTATGCTGAGTGAAAAAAGCCAGTCCCAAAAGGTTACATACTGTGTGATTCCATTTATATAACATTCTTGAAATGACAAAATTATAGAAATAGACGACAGATTAGTGGCGGTCAGGATTAAGGAGAATGTAGGAGGAAATGAATATAAGAGTGACATGAGGATCTGGTGGTGATGGAAATGTTCTGTATCTTGACTGTATCCGTGTCAATATCCTGGCTGTGATATTGCACTATAGTTTCACAAGATGTGGGGACAACTGGATAGAAGGTACCCAGGATCTCTACACAGCACTTTTTACGACTGAACGTGAATCTACAATTATCTCAAAATAATAAGTTTAATTTTTAAATCCTTTTTAAAAACATAAAGAATAAAACAGGATGAGCATAAAATTGATCTCCAAAGTCTAAAATGTGAAATTTAGGGAGCACCTTTTATAACAACATACTGTATATTATTTAAGAAGATAATCTATTTTATATTTCTATATATTTAAGGAGAGTTTGAGTGAATTCACGGATCACCCATGACAGGTCTTTCTGAGAATTAGGGTTGCTCAGGATCCATCTCTGGCCTCAGAGGCTGAGAGAGTAGAGAGCAGTCCTAATAGACCTGGAGTTAAAGTCTAGAAAACTTGCTCTGACCCTGTCTAGCCAATCCTCTTTTTGCCCTGGTGCCTCAATGACTGGCAGCAAGACTCCCAATAGGTTAAGGGAAGCCACGACTTCCTGGTGTCAAAAGGAGTTGCTGGCTGGCAATTTGGACTTTCTGGAAATGCAATCTCTCATTCAGGCCACTAAGAGATCATTCCCTATTTTAAAAGTCACAGGACACAAGTTGAAAATAACCTGAAAGAAAAACCCTCCTTTCATTCTTTATATTTTCAAATGAGAAGGCTATGGCCTCAGAGGTCCTACAACTTGCCTAGACCTCCTTGACTCCATCACATAACAAGTATAAAGTTTCTCATAGGAAATACTGATAAAATGATATTGACTCCCTCTTAGCAGAACCACAGGTAGTGAATGCAAACATTTCACTGAGTTGGATTATTCTTCTGTTAGCAGGGCAGTTAGCAAAGTGATCTATGAAAATTTGTCTACCACACCACGGGCAGGAAGTTCTATAGGACGGCAGAGCTGTTCCCTAGAACATCACTTAAAAAGATCAGAAATGAATTCTGATCATCCCCAGCTACCCTTCATTTAAAACATTCTGCCGTCTTTAGTTGTGCAAGCTGTCTGGACATTATTAGTCCAGGTAGAGTCCAAGCCAATGATTTTAAAGGCTCCAAATGCCTCAAAAACCCTGATGAAACCATATCCTCCCTCTCACACCACTCTCATCCACCAGCTACTTGGGGGCTTTGTCCAATGTCCAAGTACCGTAGATGACCCCAAACCATCTCAGAGAGCACCACCCACATGTCTTGAACTTCAGCCTCTGCCCTAACCTGGCCCACAAGACCTTACCACAATATTCCTCCCACCTCACTGCTAGCTTAAAGTCTATTAGGACCACAGCTTTTCCCTCTGATCTTGTTAACATCCTTTCTCCACATCTCATGACTTTTACTTGATTAAATCATTAGCAGCTCACACTGTCATTGAAGACCTTTCCAGCTGGATACCCAGTTTTGCCATCTGGCAATATTTTCTTCCCCCAGTGGAGTGCAGTGTTGTTGGTGGGTTCAGGAACCAATCTGAGAGATGGTTCTATTCCCAACTTGATGTGGAGACTCCTTCCCCACCCCGAGGCTCTCTCTCCTCAGAGGCAGCCTGGAGGTCATCCTGATAGAGATGGAGACATCTGACATGTTCCCCAAAGTGCTGCCAGCTGAGCTCTCTACCTCTTGCTACTCCTCCAGCTCAAGTGCTCCTGATATGTAGAACTAACCTACCCTTGCTTGGAGGACACACATTTAAAACCAAGCTGAGATCAAGTAAGAACATGCTACACTCATTGCAATAAGTAAATGAGTCCCAGCCCAAGGGGGAGTTTCTATCCCAACCTAAAACTGTCTGTATTTAGTGCTAGACTTTCTCTGTTTGGTTTCCACCAGAAGCAAATTCTGAGACAATAATTCAAATGTGAGTAGTTTATTTTAGAAGTAATTTCAGGAAACACTGGTAAGAGACTGGGAAAGTGAAAGAAAGCCTATAAAGTACATTATCAAGCCTATTCCTACTGTGGGCAACTAGGGCTCAATCCCACTAGGGAACTTCAGAAGACAGTGCATAACACACTTCGCAGTTATGCAAAAGGAGAGGCAAGGAAGCATGGGCACTTATCCAACACTCTCCATTTGTCATTGGTTAAAAGGTGCTTCTAATTAATCCCCTCAGCCTTCCAGCTTGTCCTACATGCTCCATGGCCAGAAAAATGTTACAGAGCTCCCAGGCAGAGTCACTTGTGTCACCCATGAATGCCAAGGTATGTGAGTGGGCACCAAGAGGGTCTGCTACCCTGCACTACTTGCCCCATCCTGTTAATTGGTTCATGAGAGCCACGGTTAAATGTGAGGACTCTTAACAGGTAATGCATCTTGATCCCGCAGAAGTCTCTACTTGCAATCGACGAAAGAGAATGTGCTTATTCCACAATACTCTCCTTAAAACCTTGTCAAAACCAGAACACACTGTAAGAGGAGTGTATTTGCCCATCAGAAATGGGGAATGGAAAAGGAACCTAAGTTTTTGCCTTGGTGATGGTCAAGGTGTTGAGGGGCTATTTATATAAACATGAACTTTAACTTTTTTAACAACCAATGACTCACCTCCTTCCCAAGCCCCACATTTCCCCTAATTCACTGCTGAGAACCCTGCATTTCAAAACAAAAACCAATAGAACAAGCAAGCAAAGTCTCTGAATAATGAACAGAATGAACAAAGTGGTAAAATTCTGAAAGGGAAAATATGTTTGTGCTTCATGATAAATCATCCCCAATAAACTGCCATGATGACTCCTTACATTTTCTTCTTGCAAAAGCAGGGGTCTCAAGTTGTAAAAAGTGTTTAATCAGATTCATATTTCAGTACCACAAGGAAGAATGCTTAGTTTTCTTGAGCCAAAAAATGTTCATTAAACAATCATTTCATTGAGCATCTTTTATGGTGTTTACATTGGAGACACAAAAATGAATAAGGTGATACCTACACAGAAGGAAGCCATAATCTTTATGTTATTCATAGTAGTTATTTCCCATAGGTAATTTCCCTATAAAAAGTGAAGAAGGGAAATGAGAGCCCAGATTGAGGAAAGCCATTCCAAGTATTTTGGGCAGAACAGAGAAGGCAGATGTTCTAGTGAAAAAAAATGTATTGCAGGCAAGAGAAAAGCCAAAAGCAAATTTAGGAGAAAATAGGGCATAACCACATAAAATAATATTATATATAATGACATGTTATACTCACTGGATCTGGAACCACAGGAAGGAGCTATCTGACCAGATGGGCAAGTGCACATATTTGGCCTAGAACAAAATCCATCCCCACAGGAATGCCGGCAAATGGCTGTGAACAAAACCAGAGGTCTGTTAGCACATGGCTTCAGAGCACGGTGATTTACAGGGCCCTAATCCTCAAGTGAGGAAACCTGGCCTATCAGGTTCCTTGTTAACTTTGCCATCGTGACCTATGTGACTTTAGGCTTCAGATTTATGCATTTATAAAACCAATCTGTTGGACTAAATAAACTCTGGCTATAAGATTCGGCAACTCCCTTATCCGTATCAATGGTTCTCCAGCCTCTCTTTGCTTATTCCACAGCTCTCAATCTGTCAAAAAGCCCAGGATATCCTATAAAGGGAAAATAAAATAAACAAAAATCCTGTGTGTGTGTGTGTGTGTGTGTGTATACACACACACACACACATTGTTTTTATACTAACTTTAAGATGTAATAATATAAAAATTGTAGCAGTATTCTTGGGAGCCTATTTTATTATAAATGCTTAAAGTTTACTAATTTTTATAAAAATACTGTGCCCTGCTAAGACTACTTCCCTAGATAAGTCCCTTCCAGGTGAGAACATATGATCTATGGAGCAACTTGTATCCTACATTTAGTCCTGTTGTGAATTACATCCAAAGTCTGAGAGAAGACGTGTGAATCCACTTCGGTAGTACTGATCCTACAGTCAGGAAGCCATTCATCTTTTAGAGAATTATTAACATTTTCATGCCACCCAGAGACTAATATCATACTGGTACCAAATACTCTGCTATTGGACTAAAGAATAAGTTCAAATGGTAAATGATTTATATTTAACAGAAGACCAAGATTTGGTCACTACTTTTTATACTCATAGGCTTGATCCTTTCCTTAAAACTCCTGAACAAACTTGCAAGGGCAAATGAAATGTACAAGGCCAAAAATAATACCCTTGATAGACAGTGCATTGAAACTTCAGAAGAGCCTAGGATGGAGGTTGAAAACTATTAAGAAAGAAGCTGTCAAAGGATCCTACAAACATTTATTTAATACCTGAAGTCAGCATTTCTCAGAGATTCTACAGAACACTAGGGAAAGAGTTTTGTTGTCAAGTTCATTTAGAAAACTCCAAATACCATTATATCCCTCTCTTAGTGAGTCAGTTTTGATCTCGAAGTAAACCACAATGTGCCAAATGAATAAGTTGCTTTTAGTTAAAATCAAGAAATGGGAAAGGGATTAACTTTTTCAGGTCACCAAGAGAATGCTGGTTGAAATAACCTCTTCTTCTCCACAGACCACTCTAGGCCAAATAAGAAGGGGGGGTGAAGTAATTCCTTAGTGTCCTTTCAGCTCTAAATTTCCCATTAAACAAACGGAGTTTTCTGAAAACAAAAATTATTTCACAGGTATGATGACTGGAAAAGTTCATGGAGGACAGATGCCATAACTAACTTGACTTAGTATCGCCATTAAATAGCACCTTGTCTTGCATGTGATTTGTCGCTCAACATTTGTGGGGTATGATGAGAATCTGGGGCTTTGCCATAGAAGCAGAGTCGGTAGAGGAATCTCTGGTGCCATCTGAGTTCTTCCCCTAGTCTTTTCACTCATCCTCATGTGATGCTCTATCTGCTTCCTCTCTCCTTTGTCTAAGAGTTAGATCTGCTTTTAGCCTCGATCACCCAAATTCAGCATACAAGGTTTGGGTGGGCTTGTGGGTGGCCAACACAGTTAGAAATGACAGTAAGGAAAGCAGCAATGATAAACTGTTTTTCAAAACCCCATCAAAGTGATTACATAGTCTATGCACCCAGGCACAAGGTATGCCATGATACGAAACCTTGATCAAAGTATCCCTGTGGCTCTATTCCCTCTATCTCAGAAACATTCTAAAGGAAGTCATTGAATTAAAGTATAACAGTGGTTTGACCAAGTTAATATATTTCCCAAGCTGGATTCAGAGAAAGTAGGAAAATCTGAGAGCTGGAAGGCTCTGCTCTAAACATATTAATGGTATGCAGTTACAAAAGACCAAATACTAAGAATCACCGTGCAACCAAAACAACAAAACAAGAACATGAAAAATGACAGACTATTTACTTACGGACAATACACTGATTTCCACCAGGTAAGGTCTTCCATCCAGGGCAACAGTAAGCATTATAACGTGATCCACAGACATTAGGTCTGAAACAAAAACAAAAAAAATTCAATCACGAGAATTCCATACTTTTTTTTTAAAAAAAAAGAATATATGACCAAATAAAAGGAAAAAAATCCTGAGTTATTAGAACAGTATTAATCTTTGCAGACAAGAACAGTAAACTCATGGGACTCAATGCTGGCTTAGTAGTTTGGGATATTTTAACATAATGATACCAATACGGATATGCTTAATATCACCTATGCATACAGCACATCAGGAAAATAAAAACCACAGGAACAAAATGCAGTGCTTTCTATCACAATGCACAGATATAAAAATTTATGGAGCCATATGAGACTAGTTTAAACAATAAATTTACCAATCTAATTAAGGAACGTCATCATAAAATCTACTGAATGTAAGGTTTTATACTTCTATCCATTGAAGTTGTGTATATTTTTTCCTATGGCCCAGCTACCCTGTAAAACGTGACCACATTCTTCCTTTCACCAGAATTACAGGAATGCACACTCTGACATTAGTCAGAAAAAAAAAAAAAAAAGCCAAAACATGTAAATATTTCTTTAGCCAAAATTTGGAAACATAGTTGATACCAGCAGTTACAGGAAAACAAAGCCAATGTCACTCTGGCTTCCTTGTTTACAGTTCATCACATGTCTTGGAGCAAAGCCTCCATTCAGGATACATTCAGGATCCAAATGATCCTATTTAACAATTTAAGGGAGCAACTGGGTAAAGATCTAACAAATTTTCCACTGGAAACTAAGGCAGAGGGTATAACACACAGAGATCCAAAAGAAACCATTCATTCATTTCATTTTGCCACATCTGAGGGCCTAAACCTTGATGCCAGTTCCTCGAGTTCAGGGGCTGATAAGGCAGGTCAAAGGTTTTGCAATCAATTTCACAAACTAGGAGCTATTCTAAGGCTTGCTGGTATAAATACTGTAGTCCCATAAGTATAAGCCTTTAAGAACAACTGCAGAGCTAAAATGCATACCTGTATATGCACAGAACCCTCTTGCATTTCCTCTGAACTCACTACTTTAACCAAATGCAGGATTAGGAAGTGAGGTAGAGTCTTTGCCCTGTCCTGTACTCCCTTTACAGCCCCCGAGAACCTGGAATACTCTGCAGGGAAAAATGCACACTTCAGACCAACTGATGCCGAGGTCAGAAAAAGAAATAGAAAGAAGGATGGAGGAGCCAGGGAGAGGGCCCCAAATCCATACCCAACAGCCCAAGGCTTCTCCAAGGCTAGGCAGAAAATGATTGGATAGAGGCTTAATATGTGCATGACGTTAGGACCTCTCTGAGCCTTAGTTTATTTCTCTACAACTGGGATAATGAAATGTCTGCCTTGTCCACATTATGTGTGTGTGTGTGTGTGTGTGTGTGTGTGTGTGTGTGTGTGTGTGTATCAGATGAAATAATGAACATGAAAAGCTTACATATGAAAAGGACAATGAAAACACACAGCAGCATCGTGGTGGAATCATCTTCTGACCTAAATTAGCTACTCAGCCAAAGGTACCATAAGAGATTAAGAAAGAGAGAAAGACTTTATTAGGAATTCTAAGCCAAAGGCTCTCAATTCTTTTTCCCTCCTGTGACAAAGTAGTGCCCCAAGCTTCAGTTCAGAGTGCCCAGAACTTCCTAGGGCAACTCAGAATCTCAGAAAGGGGAGTGAGAGGAAAAAGATAGGGTAGAAGGCTGGGGCAGGAGGACACGCAAGCTTCGTAAGAGTTCTCTCAATCTAAAATGACAATCCAGGCCAAAGTCAACCACCTCAAACCTTCCCCACCAACAGCCCATTACAACAACTCCACTGGATTCAGTCCAACCCCAAATCAAACCCTGGAATAACTTCAGAGGATCCCTGAGCCTTTGTAGGGTGTCTGCTGTTGGAGTAACGATGTTTTTCAGACAAAACTCAGGACATATTGTCTGACAAGAAGGAGTGTATTTATGGAGTAACAACACATATAACCGGGTAAAAAAGCTAAGAAAAAAAGAGTCCAGGATCAGTCCTATCAGCCCTGTAAAGCAAGATATTCAAAAGATTTTCCAAGATACATGAAAAATCACAATAATATAGACATTCTTTATTGCTTCCTCAACCTTTAGAATCAACCCACAGACAAAACATGAAAAATGTTACAGTTTACAATGGTTACAAAACAAAATGTAAATGTTTTAAACCTTTATGTATCATAAATCAAGAAACGAGTTGGAAAGAAAGGTGTGGAGGGAAATAAAGCAACTGATCCAAGAAATAGAGGTTTAGATATATAATGTTTATAAATACCAAGTGATTATAAATACCAAATAATTATAGAATGGCTGAAAGTCATTCTATAATTATTTTAAAAATGGGAAGGAGAAGAGAGAGTAAAAGGTATAGATCTAAGTGAGCTATGTCCCTATCTTTCATGGCAAGAAGCCAATAGGTACTGTTTAAATCTAGACATAGAAGTACAAACACAAAACACGGTGTCACTGGCATAAATGTGAGAAGAACTAAAAACAGAAATGGTTAAAACTGGTTGCCTTAAGAGACGAGGATCTGGGGAAGTAGAGAGTTCTTTTGCTTTCTCAATTAATGCCCAACTATAACTGTTAATTTCTTAAATATGTGCTGTTATACTTTGATCATCATATTTTATTTATTTTTTTTCTTGAATTTTATTTAATTTATATTTTTATATGGGAGATCCTTATTACTCATCAATTTTATACAGATCAGTGTATACATGTCAATCCCAATTGCCCAATTCATCACACCACCACCACCTCCTCCCACAGCTTTCCCCCCCTTGGTGTCCATACGTTTGTTCCCTACATTTGTGTCTCAATTTCTGCCCTGCAAACCAGTTCATCTGTACCATTTTTCTAGGTTCCACATATATGTGTTAATATACGATATTTGTTTTTCTCTTTCTGACTTACTTCACTCTGTATGACAGTCTCTAGATCCATCCACGTCTCTACAAATGACCCAATTTCATTCCTTTTTATGGCTGAGTAATATTCCATTGTATATATGTACCACAACTTCTTTATCCATTTGTCTGTCGATGGGCATTTAGGTTGCTTCCATGACCTGGCTATTGTAAATAGTGCTGCAGTGAACATTGGGGTGCATGTGTCTTTTTGAATTATGGTTTTCTCTGGGTATATGCCCAGTAGTGGGATTGCTGGATCATATGGTAAATCTATTTTTAGTTTTTTAAGGAACCTCCTTACTGTTCTCCATAGTGACTGTATCAATTTACATTCCCACCAACAGTGCAAGAGGGTTCCCTTTTCTCCGCACCCTCTCCAGCATTTGTTGTTTGTAGATTTTCTGATGATGCCCATTCTGACTGGTGTGAGGTGACACCTCATTGTAGTTTTGATTTGCATTTCTCTAATAATTAGTGATGTTGAGCAGCTTTTCCTGTGCTTCTTGGCCATGTGTATGTCTTCTTTGGAGAAATGTCTGTTTAGGTCTTCTGCCCATTTTTGGATTGGGTTGTTTGTTTCTTTAATATTGAGCTGCATGAACTGTTTATATATTTTGGAGATTAATCCTTTGTCCGTTGATTCGTTTGCAAATATTTTCTCCCATTCTGAGTATTGTCTTTTTATCTTGTTTATGGTTTCCTTTGTTGTGCAAAAGCTTTGAAGTTTCATTAGGTCCCATTTGTTTACTTTTGTTTTTATTTCATTACTCTAGGAGGTGGATCAAAAAAGATCTTGCTGTGATTTACGTCAAAGGGTGTTCTTCCTATGTTTTCCTCTAAGAGTTTTATAGTGTCTGGTCTTACATTTAGGTCTCGAATCCATTCTGAGTTTATTTTTATGTATGGTGTTACGGAGTGTTCTAATTTCATTCTTTTACATGTAGCTGTCCAGTTTCCCCAGCACCACTTATTAAAGAGACTGTCTTTTCTCCATTGTATATCCTTGCCTCCTTTGTCATAGATTAGCTGACCATAGGTGTGTGGGTGTATCTCTGGGCTTTCTATCTTGTTCCATTGATCTATGTTTCTGTTTTTGTGCCAGTACCATATTGTCTTGATTACTGTAGCTTTGTAGTATAGTCTGAAGTCAGGGAGCCTGATTCCTCCAGCTCCGTTTTTTTCCCTCAAGACTGCTTTGGCTATTTGGGGTCTTTTGTGTCTCCATACAAATTTTAAGATTTTTTGTTTTAGTTCTGTAAAAAATGCCATTGGTAATTTGATAGGGATTGCATTGAATCTGTAGATTGCTTTGGGTAGTATAGTCATTTTCACAATATTGACTCCTCCAATCCAAGAACATGGTATATCTCTCCATCTGTTGGTATCATCTTTAATTTCTTTCTTCAGTGTCTTATAGTTTTCTGCATACAGGTCTTTTGTCTCCCTAGGTAGGTTTATTCCTAGGTATTTTATTCTTTTTGTTGCAATGGTAAATGGGAGTGTTTCCTTAATTTCTCTTTCAGATTTTTCATCATTAGTGTATAGGAATGCAAGAGATTTCTGTGCATTAATTTTGTATCCTGCAACTTTACCAAATTCATTGATTAGCTCTAATAGTTTTCTGGTGGCATCTTTAGAATGCTCTATGTATAGTATCATGTCATCTGCAAACAGTGACAGTTTTACTTCTTCTATTCCAATTTGTATTCTTTTTCTTCTCTGATTGCTGTGGCTAGGACTTCCAAAACTATGTGGTGACAGTGGACATCCTTGTCTCGTTCCTGATCTTAGAGGAAATGCTTTCAGTTTTTCACCATTGAGAATGATGTTTGCTGTGGGTTTGTCATATATGGCCTTTATTATGTTGAGGTGGGTTCCCTCTATGCCCACTTTCTGGAGAGTTTTTATCATAAATGGGTGTTGAATTTTGTCAAAAGGTTTTTCTGCATCTATTGAGATGATCATATGGTTTTTATTCTTCAATTTGTTAATATGGTTTATCACATTGATTTACGTATATTGAAGAATCCTTGCATCCCTGGGATAAATCCCACTTGATCATGGTGTATGATCCTTTTAATGTGTTGTTGAATTCTGTTTGCTAGTATTTTGTTGAGGATTTTTGCATCTATATTCATCAGTGATATTGGTCTGTAATTTTCTTTTTTTGTAGTATCTTTGTCTGGTTTTGGTACCAGGGTGATGGTGGCCTCATAGAATGAGTTTGGGAGTTTTCCTTCCCCTGCCATTTTTTTGAAGAGTTTGAGAAGGATGGGTGTTAGTTCTTCTCTAAGTGTTTGGTAGAATTCGCCTGTGAAGCCTTCTGGTCCTGGACTTTTGTTTGTGGAAGATTTTTAATTACAGTTATAATTTCATTACTTGTGATTGGTCTGTTCATATTTTCTGTTTCTTCCTGATTCAGTCTTGGAAGCTTATACCTTTCTAAGAATTTGTCCATTTCTTCCAGGTTGTCCATTTTATTGGCATAGAGCTGCTTGTAGTAGTCTCTTAGGATGCTTTGTATTTCTGCGGTGTCTGTTGTAACTTCTCCTTTATCAATTTTATTGATTTGAGTCCTCTCCCTCTTTTTCTTGATGAGTCTGGCTAATGGTTTATCAATTTTGTTTATCTTCTCAAAGTACCAGCTTTTAGTTTTATTGATCTTTGCTATTGTTTTCTTTGTTTCTATTTTATTTATTTCTGCTCTGATCTTTATGATTTCTTTCCTTCTGCTAATTTTGGGTTTTGTTTGTTCTTCTTTCTCTAATTCCTTTAGGTGTAAGGTTAGATTGTTTATTTGAGATTTTTCTTGTTTCTTGAGGTAGGCTTGTATAGCTATAAACTTCCCTCTTAGAACTGCTCTTGCTGCATCCCATAGGTTTTGGATCATTGTGTTTTCTGTCATTTGTTTTTGGTCACTTGGCTCTAGGTATCTTTTGATTTCCTCTTTGATTTCTTCAGTGATCTCTTGGTTATTTAGTAACATATTGTTTAGCCTCCATGTGTTTGTGTTTTTTATGTTTTTTTCCCTGTAATTCATTTCTTATCTCATAGTGTTGTGGTCAGAAAAGATGCTTGATATGATTTCAATTTTCTTACATTTACTGTGGCTTGACTTGTAACCCAAGATGTGATCTATCCTGGAGAATGTTCCATGCGCACTTGAGAAGTGTAATCTGCTGTTTTTGGATGGGATGTCCTGTAAATATCAATTACATCTATCTGGTCTATTGTTTCATTTAAAGCTTCTGTTTCCTTATTAATTTTCTGTTTGGATGATCTGTCCATTGGTGTAAGTGAGGTGTTAAAGTCCCCCACTATTATTGTGTTACTGTCGATTTCCTCTTTTACAGCTGTTAGCAGTTGCCTTATGTATTGAGGTGCTCCTATGTTGGGTACATATATATTAAAAATTGTTATATCTTCTTATTGGATTGATCCCTTGATCATTATGTAGTGTCCTTCCTTGTCTCTTGTAACATTCTTTATTTTAAAGTCTATTTTATCTGATATGAGTATTGCTACTCCAGCTTTCTTTTGATCTCCATTTGCATGGAATATCTTTTTCCATCCCCTCACTTTCAGTCTGTATGTGTCCCTAGGTCTGAAGTGGGTCTCTTGTAGACAGCATATAGATGGGTCTTGTTTTTGTATCCATTCAGCAAGCCTGTGTCTTTTGGTTGGAGCATTTAATCCGTTCACGTTTAAGGTAAATAGCGATATGTATGTTCCTATTACTATTTTCTTCATTGTTTTGGGTTTGTTTTTGTAGGTCCTTTTTCTCTTGTGTTTCCCACTTAGAGAAGTTCCTTTAGCATTTGCTGTAGAGTTGATTTGGTGGTGCTGAATTCTCTTAGCTTTTGCTTGTCTGTAAAGCTTTTGATTTCTCCATCGAATCTGAATGAGATCCTTGCTGGGTAGAGTAATCTTGGTTGTAGGTTCTTTCCTTTCATTACTTTAAGTATATCATGCCACTCCCTTCTGGCTTGTCGTTTCTGCTGAGAAATCAGCTGTTAACCTTATGGGAGTTCCCTTGTATGTTATTTGTCGTTTTTCCCTTGCTGCTTTCAATACTTTTTCTTTGTCTTTAATTTTTGCCAGTTTGATTACTATGTGTCTTGGCGTGTTTCTCTTTGGGTTTATCCTGTATGGGACTCTCTGCACTTCCTGGACTTGGGTGGCTATTTCCTTTCCCATGTTAGGGAAGTTTTCGACTATAATCTCTTCAAATATTTTCTCTGGTCCATTCTCTTCTCCTTCTGGGACCCCTATAATGTGAATGTTGTTGCGTTTAATGTTGCCCCAGAGGTCTCTTAGGCTGTCTTCATTTCTTTTCATTCTTTTTTCTTTAGGCTGTTCCACAGCAGTGAATTCCACCATTCTGTCTTCCAGGTCACTTATCCGTTCTTCTGCCTCAGTTATTCTGCTATTGATTCCTTCTAGTGTAGTTTTCACTTCAGTTATTGTATTGTTCATCTGTTTGTTTGTTCTTTAATACTTCTACGTCTTTGTTAAACAATTCTTTCATTTTCTTGATCTTTGCCTCCTTTCTTTTTCCGAGGTCCTGGATCATCTTCACTATCATTATTCTGAATTCTTTTTCTGGAAGGTTGCCTATCTCCACTTCATTTAGTTGTTTTTCTGGGGTTTTATCTTGTTCCTTCATCTGGTACATAGCCCTCTGCCTTTTCATCTTGTCTATCTTTCTGTGAATGTGGTTTTTGTTCCACAGGCTGCAGGACTGTAGTTCTTCTTGCTTCTGCTGTCTGCCCTCTGGTGGATGAGGCTATCTAAGAGGCTTGTGCCTCTTATGCCTCTGATGGGAGGGACTGGTGGTGGGTAGAGCTGCCTGTTGCTCTGGTGGGCAGAGCTCAGTAAAACTTTAATCTGCTTGACTGCTGATGGGTGAGGCTGGGTCCCCTCCTTGTTGGTTGTTTGGCCTGAGGCAACCCAACACTGGAGCCTTCGTGGGCTCTTTGGTGGGGCTAATGGCGGACTCTGTGAGGGCTCACGCCAAGGAGTACTTCCCAGAACTTCTGCCGCCAGTGTCCTCATCCCCACGGTGAACCACAGCCACCGCCCGCCTCTGCAGGAGACCCTCCAACACTAGCAGGTAGGTCTGGTTCAGTGTCCCCTGGGGTCACTGCTCCTTCCCCCGGGTCCTGAAGCACACACTACTTTGTGTGTGCCCTCCAAGATTGGAGTCTCTCTTTCCCCCAGTCCTGTCGAAGTCCTGCAATCAAATCCCACTAGCCTTCGAAGTCTGATTCTCTAGGAATTCCTCCTCCCATTGCCAGACCCCCAAGTTGGGAACATGACGTGGGGCTCAGAACCTTCACTCCAGTGGGTGGACTTCTGTGGTATAAGTGTTCTCCAGTCTGTGAGTCACCCACCCAGCAGTTATGGGATTCGCTTTTACTGTGATTGTGCCCCTCCTACTGTCTCACTGTGGCTTCTCCTTTGTCTTTGGATGTGGGGTGTCTTTCTAGGTGAGTTCCAGTGTCTTCCTGTCGATGACTGTCCAGCAGTTAGTTGTGATTCTGGTGTTCTCCCAAGAGAGAGTGAAAGCACGTCCTTCTACTCCGCCATCTTGGTTCCTAATCCTTGCACCTTCTTTTCTAGGAAGATTTTCCAATCTTACCTTCACCTTTGGGAGCTCCTCTTCTGAGTTTCTAAAACACCCTCTATCATTACTTTTCATAGTACACTGTAATTTTTAGTTAACTTTCCTGTAGATTTTTAGTGCTTTGGGAGCAGGCATTTTATTTTTACATCTCTGTCTCCTGATACACAGTAGATTCTGGATTCATTCATTGAATGAATCATCATCTTTTATTTAAAGCAACAATTTTACTTTAAAAGTATGAACTTCTTATCTCATAAACAGGTGCTTTCTGCTTCATTAGAATGAGGCATTCACAGTTCCCTTTCATTAATTATCTCATTTTCATTTCACTGCATTTCTTAAAATTCTATATAATGTTGAATTATGATTTATTGTGTTTGCATGCTCTGACTTTTTTGAGTTTAATAACTTTGTCCTTTTTAATAAGTAATATATATATTTTTTAATTTATTTTATTTTTGGCTGCGTTGGGTCTTCGTTGCTGTGTGCGGGCTTTCTCTAGTTGCGGTGAGCAGGGGCCACTCTTTGCTGCGGTGCGCGGGGTTCTCATTGAGGTGGCTTCTCCTGTTGCAGAGCACGGGCTCTAGGCACACGGGCTTCCGTAGTTGTGGCTTGCGGGCTTAGTTGCTCCGAGGCATGTGGGATCTTCCTGGACCAGGGCTCGAACCCGTGTCCCCTGCATTGGCAGGTGGATTCTTAACCACTGCGCCACCAGGGAAAGCCTAATATATTATTTAATTTCAACCAACATCGTCAAATGACAATTGCATTAATCTCGTTACCATTCATTCTTCAACAACACTAAATACTACTATGTCTTGTGGCTTAATGCAAAGTATTATGCTGACTTTGGTTTTGAGAACTGCAAACTAACAGAACATGTTCAAACAAGCTGGGTGGCATCTGTTCTACTTACACACAGAAAAAAACACCTATAATTCTGAAATAAATGAATGTCTTTCATTCATTTATAAGTTGGAAAGTTCTAAGATATGTAAAGTCTAAAGTAGACGAGTTGGATGATTTCCATTCTAAAAGATTTTACTCTAAGGTTTCAGCATGAAAATCATTAACAAAGAAGACAAATCGTTAATGGAGTTACTTCTTTGTGTAAATCAAAGTGTAGCAATTGTACCTCTTCTTCTTCCTTTTCACTTCATCAGCCATACCTACCAACCCACCACCAAAAAAAAGTCAGAGATAAAGCTCCATTCAAGTGGCAGTGATATTCCGCAAATTAAAGGTAAAATTCAAAGGGAAAAGATATACTAAGTGCTAAAGATACGTTATTTCATCGTCACAGAAACTCTTCGAGCTAAACCTTATTATTACCGTTTTAACAGTAAGGTTGAACAAACTAGCCAAGGTCCCATAGCTTGGAAGTAGAGAATGGAGATTTAAACTCAGGAAGTCTTATTCTAGAGTACACTGTCTTAATCCCTATGTTAAGGCAAAGATGTATTTAGGGGACAAGATGATGTTCACCCAGTAGCATTCATGGTGGCATGGATAAAAAAAATCACAAAATGTCCATCAACTGACCAAAGATTAAGCATAAACGGTTTTTACCTGTATCTTAATAGTTTATGGGGGAAGGGGAAAATATGTTTAGATTCCACTTTACTGCTATACATTACATTTTTTTCAGTTACTAAGTCTTTGTCTGTAACTTTTCTTACCAGTTTCTTTGAATGTTGTGCTCTGCAATAAGCCAACTCCAATCACTCTGGGGGCTGGGTGAGCCTCAGCAGGCTGGATATTTGGATCCAGTTCAGACACAGCACTCAGAGATTGTGTGGGCTAGCTAAAGCCCCTCTCAATGGAGCAAACAGCTGGGCTCTACCACGTCTGACCACATCATTGCAAGAATTAGCCTCAGTGCAAGATGTCTGCAGTGTGTCCACATTCCTTAGCCAACTCACTTCTGCGAGTCTGGCCTGTCTTTCAGCAAGAGAGCCTTTCTGCTTCCTATCCCAAGTGCAAACTCCTTTTCAGACATGACCGGGGTAATAAAGACAAATTCAAGGGGCTCTTATTTCATATGCATGAGTTTCTCAGCTTGTGAAGTGATAAAACCTTGGGCAAGGAGAATAACAAGCATTAGGTAAAGGTTAATGAGATGGACCCTGCTCTGTGAGTTGCCTGCTTTTTTGACCTTTAGGCAGAAAAGTTATGATTTAGCCCTCTTGCCTATAAGCGTGGAGGGGTATCAAAAAGCATATGCCTCCCACATAATGATGGGTGCCCATATGCCCATGTAACATGCCTCAAGGTAAACATCCTAATATCCCACTGTTCCAGAGTTTAAAAATAATCATAACTTTCACTGTCAAAAATGAGACAGATAATGAAGAAACTATAAAACACAAATGAGCTACATATATTGTGAACCACACATCGTTAGCTTATTAGTTCTTTGACAAATTTTATCAAGGTAAAAAGAAAAACCATGAGTGCTATCCGATAAAGGGATCCACTGCTTCAATAAACTTTGCGAACACTACCCCCTTATTTTATTTCCTGTATTCTGGCCCTCTTCACAGCCGAAGGCAGAGGTCACATCTCCCAGCAGTGATCTGAACACCACATGTGACTGTTCCAGCCCATCTACCAGTCACAACAAGTCGAGCAATGAAACTTCAAACCCCGGTAGTGAAGACAGCTTCCATGGCCTCCTCAAGCTTCAGCCAGGCCCTCCAGACCCAGGGACTGATTTCTGGATTGTCTGAGTCAACACTGGCTGGGACACAGACAATCCTGGTTTTCTCCTTTGAAGACTCAAGCCAGCCAGCCAACCCCTCTAACCTACCTCATGCAGTTTTTCTTAATTAAAATGATCTCAAAAAGGAACAAGAAGAAGAACCATTTGCAGGAGCTTTATCCCCTTCTTGTTCTCTCCCATCTCTGGTAGACTGGTGACTCCATTATCCTTTCCTCCAAAGTCAATGTCTGCCTGTTTCTCAAGACTTCCTTCCCTCCCTCCCTCCTCTTCTCTTCCCTCCTTCCTTCCCTTTCTTCCTCCCCCTCTCTTTCTCTCTTCAGTTCCTACTATCAGGACATCTAGAATCAAATGTTCTGTTACTACCTCAAACTCAAGGTATCCAAGATCACATAACTTATCCTCCTGTGCAGTTAGTAAGTTCACTGCTGAGCACACAACAGGGCACATGAATAATCATCTTGTCCACCAGCACAAAGCCGCTCAACAATATTTAGTGAGAATCTATTATGTGTTAGGCAGTGATAAATAAAAGTGACTAAGACAAGTATACCTAACACCCAGACCTAACACTTGGTTTCTAATACCATTCTCCAATAAAAAGAACCAGGGCTCCTGGGAAACATGGCTGACTCCAGGACTGGGCAAGAAATGTACAAGGTGAGTCTGGAGCATCTTGTGGCAACAGAAAGTAAAGAAAGTAAGAAAGTGCCAAAGAAAGAAACAAATACCCACAATGATGGGGACATGTCAGGGATACAGGAGCCAAATCAAGAGCTCCCAGTGGCCAAAGCTAGAACCATTTAAGTAACAAAAGTAGTATTGGATTATAATCCAAAGTATAAAATAAATGTCCATCAGTCCAGACTGGTAAATAAATGATTGAATAAATAAATAAATGGGAGAAAAGAGAAATCTCTTGTGCTGGCAAATTCCAAATAATTTATGTAGATACTCTGCCTTCAAGAAGGTGATGCATAACTCCCTACGCCTTAAGTGTGAGCTGTGCATAGTGACTTCCTTCCAAAAGAATCCCAATTAAGGGATAATCTACAAAATTCCTGACCAACGGTCCTCAAAACTGTCAAGGTCATCACAAATAGGGTAAGTCTGAGAAACTGTCATAGCCTAAGAAGATATGATAACTAAATGTAATGTGGTATCCTGGATGGGATCCTGAACATAAAAAAGGACATTCAGTTAAAAAAATCAGTTAAGCTGAATAAAGAATGGACTTTAGTTAACAAAAATATATCAATATTGGTTCATTAACTGTAATAAATGTATCAAACTAGTATAAGAGGCTAACAGCAGAGGAATTTGTGTCCAGGATATATGGGAACTCTCTGTATTATCCTCGTGATTTTTCTGTAAATCTAAAACTGTTCTAAAATTAAAAGTTTATTAAAAAGTAAAATAACAATAATATTTTTACCATGCAATTATAATTAAACTGTTACATTCCCCCAAAATTGACTAAGACATAGTCTTTGCTCTCGAAAGAAGATGGACCCGTATGCAAAGCCTGTCAATATGACAGGTAAAACACTGACATCAAGGTCTGCCTGGGGAGCTAACGGAGCCCAGAACATGGGTGTTTAGCCTCATCACCCAGGGTAAGCATGGAAGGGGACTCTCTGAATTATAACTTGATGTTTCCCAGTTGCTAAGAGGGGTCACTAGTTTTATTTCATCTCACTGCTGAAACTACTCTTAAATTCTCTAACTCCATAAGTAAATCCCTTGTCCAAATCCTGGTGTTTTCACTGGTGGACTAATACTACATTCTGTTTTTCCTGGCTTCCTAGTTCCTCTCTACTCCGTTAGGACAATGGAGCTAAGCATGTTTTCATGTTCACCATGCTTAATTCTGCTCTCCTCTGATCCAGAGATGGATCTTTACTCTCTGTAAAATGTTAAACATCTCACTATTAGCTTCAGATCCCCACCAGGTAGGCCTGTCTTACCTGCCCACTCTCATCACCATCAACTTCCACCCTCCTGCCCTACTCCTTCTCTTCGCCTACTCAGTGGTCTGTCAGGCACAAGCCCCCTCCTCCAACACACACACACACTAAATCTAAACTCTTCTTCCATCTTTATACTAGCTCTTCTATCTTTCCCTTTTAATGTATAATTCCATCCCCCCTCCCCCCGCAGAGTGTTAATCCCTCCTCCCTGATTAATCCCACCATGTTTAAACCCACCAACACAATTCCAGACACACTTCTCATAAACCTACACATGCTCTATTACAATTATATACTTTAAATAATTCTATGTCTAGAGTCTCATCTGTGAAACCTGCCCCCAGCTCCTCTGATCCCAGTCTAATAGTTTTTCAAGCAGAGAAACCATGCTTGTTATGCCTAGAATATCTTGGAGTCCATTTAGAAGCACACAAGATAACACTGACTAAATGCCTTAGTAAGTACAAAGCACAATTAACAAAGATGAACTTTGGTGTCATAAATAGGCCATCTGTAAATGCCACCAACATGGAGAACTAATAGTGAGAACTATTTGTTAAAAATGAACCTATTTAAGGGAAGAATATTTCATGCTTATTTGAAAGGTTAAAGACAGTTAAACAGTAATGCATAATGGTTTCATGCCTTGGTTATTTTGCTGATATTCTGATCATTAATTTATTCTAATCAGTGAAGTTATCAATGTTTATAACTCAGGGATCAATATATTTCCTTCGAGAAAATACAAAACCAGTGTAGAGAAAACACTCATATATAAATATCTGATTCTACTTATTTATTTAGCAAAAGAAAATCAAAAATCCCAAAGGCAACTCAACTCAACAAAAGTTTTAAGTGTATTTTCTTAGGGCAGGTTGTTGCGACTGATCAAAGTCATCGATGGAGCCAGAATGTGTGGCCAATTCCAAAAGACAACCATCACAAAGCTCACCAGGCAGCCTTGAGAGGTTCCTCCAGATGTGCTGCTTGAATGGAGGCTTTTCCCACGGTGATCAGGGTAACTCAGCACCGGACAGCACAGAGAGGGTGTGGCCTCCACAGTTTCATTTGCTGTATACCCTAAGTTGTGTTTTTGTGGGAATTTTGTGTTGATCAGAAGCAATAGCTCAAGAACTTAAGAGCCAAAGAATTTAGGTCACCATATCAGGGACACACACACACACACACACACACACACATACACACCCTCAGCCTTTCTTAGCTAAGGAAACAGAGAGCTGCCAAGGCAGTTCCCCAAATTCGGGAGGTCATTTTGGAGTGGCGGCCAACTTAAATCCTGTTGGAATCTTTTATAGGTGACTGGAACGTGTGCATGTGTGTGCTTTTCTTTGAAATAAAAAAGGAAGAACTTAAAAGCCACAGGGTGCACTGGAACAGGAAACCAGAGATTGAACCGTGAAGACCAGAAGCACATGGATGTGTGCAGCAAGTCCTAATCCCACTGATACGTGGGGCACTTTCCACCTCTGGTACTGTGGATTGCACAGTACTGAGAGCACAAAAGTCTGCGCAGACTACTAAATCACCTGTGCGGCCTCGTAAGCTTCTAAAGGCAATGGTTTGACTAACTCGCTGCCGTAGTAAACTTGCACTAGACCTACTTCTCTCTAAAGCAAGGGATCTTTGTCTGGCCCGCTGGCATCACACCCCTAGCTGGGTGTACAAAAGGGACTCCCATCTAAACATGGGGAGAGGTGTATTTGTTTATGAAGTTGAAACTTTACTATTTGATTCTATAAGGATGAGGAGGGATTTCCTCAAAACAGACAAAAAAAAAAAAAAAAAAAGTGTGTCTCAAAATTGCATCTCTCCAGCCTCTACGAGGATTTAACCAGCGGTATCACATAAACCCGTGATCCCTCTAAAGAACTGCTTCCCAGGACTCTGCAATCCCTTGGATTTACCTATGAGTTCAAGACTAGTGTGATATTGTCTTAGACTGGGATATCTGCTCCACTTACTCAAGCCAAAGCTATACTGTACTTTTGTAAAGGGTGGGCAAAATTCTAGAGATGACTGAAATACAAACAAAGTAAGCAGGTGATCCAGAACAGGCAGGCCCAGGATGGTGTCTATGGAACTCACTGCTCCCAAGCTCCAACTGGTCCCTTTCCACCTCTTCACCACCCACAGAAGAAACAGGGGATTGAAACCATGACTCTCACCGCTTCCCAGAAGTTCTCAGACCAAGAGCTCTGTCCAGGGAGATAATATCTTCTGAATGTAGCGGCAGCCCCAGGAAAAGACAGGAAAACCGGCCAATGGGGTCAGGCTTAGGCGAAAGCATGGCATCCTTCAGGAGTCGGGAGTGCAGGGTGATTCAACACTCCAGTTCCAAGGAGTGGCAGCTCCCAACTGACAAACAGGTAGGGCTCCAAATTGTCACTTCTATATTGGTATTTAGAACTTGGAATGGCTTTTCCAATAGAAACAATGTTAATAGGTGGTGGTTTGGTCCCCTGTCTAGCCAAATAGCAGCCTCTCAGCTACATTATCAGCTAAATAGGCTACTGTAGGCTGGTCTGGGGACCTGACCACAGACTTAAAATGCTGTGTTTATGGGAAAACACATTCCACGGCAGGCAACCAGAGGAAAACTTGGCCACTCAAACCCATGGTCCCTGCAGCCATAGCAAGCTGCCCGGTGAGCTGTGAGAACCAACCACCTTAAACCCAGGCCACTCCACAGAGTCCTGAGAGGGCAGCCAGAATGGAAGCCTTCCCAGCCCCAGGCCCAGTGCCATCCCCCACCCCCAGCAGGAGCCCATTAGGGCCAATACGGGATATCCCTAAGTCCATAAATCAGGAACTTAAAAAACGGGGAGTCACTGGACATGCTAATCCTCAACGTACCTGAATTATTCTACAAACCAGAAGATCCTACCTCACCAGCAACTATGATATAAAATCAGGACCCAGGACTAGTTCACAGACCAAAGGGTTCCATGAGCCATTTCCAAAAAGAGAGGCTTCCAAATGAAGCGAGGGAGCAGGTCGGTTTTGAACTGTATTTAGTGGCTTCACTCTTGTATTCAAGTTATTTGAGCGTTTCAGATCCCCTGGAACTGAGTAATTACCCTCTCTTTTAGAATGTGAGCTCTTTAAAGACAGAAAGTTCAGATTTATCTTTACAAGCCCAGCACCTCACACAATACCTGCATCTTCAATGGTAAATGAAGGTTTAGGATTTCAAATGTACTTCCAATTAAGACAACCTAAGTTAGAGAGAATTCTGCCAGAGTGGTGAGGATTTCATTTAACAAAAAGATAAATATGTTTATAAGAAATCAAATGATAAAATAAAGGGATGAAAAAGATAATTTCTAATAAGAAATCAATGTCATTTCATCCACATTTTTAAGTTTAAAAAATTAAAATGAAAAATCAAATACATAACAAAAGACACACATAAATGGAATTCATGGGGTATGACAGTAAAATTTTTCCATGTTTCTGATGGATCATTTAGAAATATTTTACAGCTTCAGAAGCTTTGGAGATCTTGTATCTCAAACTCTTATTTCACAAGTGTCAACAGGCAATGGGTCTTTTAAAAACATTTCTCTAGGAAACCTTATCATCAGAACAGAGGCAACACTGTTGCTAAGGAACAACAAAAAAAAGAAAAATAAATCATTGATAGAATTTAAGTTTCTAAAAAGACAGAGGAAGCTAGTTAATGGCATGCGGTAGTTAAGATTATTTCACAGAAATTAACAATTCACAATATTAGGAATTAAGAACTTGACGAAGTTTTTTTTTTTTTAAGCTTTGCAATTGAGGTAAGGTTGTAAGCATTTATTTCTAAACTTTTGGATATTGGAACAATTTTAATAAAAACAGTCTAATTTAAATTTGAGGGACTCTGAATCACGAATTTATCTAGTCCATATGAAATCACCATGTAGAATAAAAATAATAATTAGCAATGTTTAGAGAGCTTTATAATTTACAAAATGATTGTGTGACTCTTCCCCAAAATCCTATCAAGAATATGCGGGGGCTTCCCTGGTGGCGCAGTGGTTGAGAATCTGCCTGCTAATGCAGGGGATACGGGTTCGAGCCCTGGTCTGGGAGGATCCCACATGCCGTGGAGCAACTAGGCCCGTGAGCCACAACTACTGAGCCTGCGCGTCTGGAGCCTGTGCTCCGCAACAAGAGAGGCCGCGATAGTGAGAGGCCCGCGCACCGCGATGAAGAGTGGCCCCCGCTTGCCGCAACTAGAGAAAGCCCTAGCACAGAAACGAAGAGCCAACATAGCAATCAATCAATCAATCAATCAATAAATCTTTAAAAAAAAAGAAAAAAAAAAAGAATATGCATTGCTGTGCTCATTTTCAGATGAGGAACCTGAAAGTCAGGGAAGTGAAGTAATTGTTCAAAGGCTACACAATGGAAACATGTCATAAATCACTAATTAAAAACCAAAAGAATTTATTAATAAAACATTCCAAGGCTAGTACTAAAGATTTTTAGATTAGAGATTGGAAAAGATGTTTCCATAAATACCCCAAAGAGAATGTGTTCCTTTATATAAACTCATCTGTGCATAATTTTTTGTGCTCTGGTTTTCTTTTCTTAGGTCTGCAAAAACAAAAATTTTAAGCAGATCTCACAAAGTATACTGGAGAAGGAAAGCAATGGTAAAAGGAATACATTTTTAGGAACATTCACTCCTACAGACTGGTACTTCTGTTTCTGAAAGTTTCTACATGGTGAATATCCTGCCCTGTTCCCTCTGGTAAAAAATATCTCTCAGCTCTTAACATGTTCAGTGTCTGGGGAAGTGGTGGATGGGGAGCAATGTAGAGATTCAAAATGTGGATAATTCAACACCTACTCATAGCTGCTACTGGAATGTGTTCTGTGTATACACTTGAACACAGGTACATCTTGTCTTCTGAAAAGTAGCTTCAAGCAAAACCATCAGGTCATGCAGGCACTATCTGACCTGGCTTAGGAAGACAATAAGCTGCACAAAGGCCAGGGTGACCCAGATGATGTTCTAAAAAACTCTCCAGATTCACGTCTCTATGACTTAATTCAGAGGCTGCTGGCACGCTGGCCATTACATGGAGAAAGTGGCAACTCTCATCCCAAACACCAGCACAGCTCTTTCCTGAAATCCAATCTAAAAGATATCCCTCTCAGCCTGAGCGATGCCAGCAGTGTCTTCTCAATACCTTTTGGGCTCCGGAGAAGGTGTGACAGTAATGGTGTTTCATCATCAAGCAGAGTGGGTGCTAAATACTAGCCAACACTTGCACATAGTGACAGCCTCTGAGAAGGAGCTGCTGCTGGCACATCCACCCCATTCTACCTCCTAACATACCTAAAAGGTTTCCAGATCTTCTCTATAGCAGCTCCCAAAGATAAAGCTTCTGTTTTAAAATCAGTTTCCCAGGAAGTTTGATACCAGGTAGTAGAAATATGTCAGGCCCCAAAGAATGGCATACATCTTTCACTGACATGAAACACACAGGAAGTGCAGCTTGTATGCTAGTGCAAGCACGCGCGGGTGTGCGCGCATGCACGCACACACACACACACACACTGTGCCCCACAAACACTCAGAGCAAAGCTACTGGAGCAGCTCTAACCCCTTTATACCTTTCCCGAGGGGATCTGGATATACCAGTGTTTTTCAGAATCTTTCATTTGAATCACTAAAGCTTATTAGTATTAGTTCCTATCTCCTTTTGATTGTTTTTTTTTCCAGTTTTATTGAGATATAATTGACATACGGCACTGCATAAGCTTAAAGTATATAGTATAATTATCTGACTTACATATATTGTAAAATGATTACCACAATAAGTATAGTTAAAAGCTCCTATTTCTTAAATAAAAAGAGCGTTCCTGAGAAAGCAATGCTGAAATGAGGGTACAAACATTCCCTTCTGAATGTTAAAATATCCGCAAACATCCTCTTTCCACTCATTGTCCAAAAGCTCACCAACTTTTTATAACCCCTTGCCTGAAACTCCTACTAAATGCATTGAGTGTCTCCGTCTTGACTCGCACAAAAGATAATGGGCTGACAGGAGAGGAATGAACCCTTGGAGAATTATATCCTTCCTTATCTGCCCTCTCAAGTGCCTGGCTCCTTCTGTGTAAATTTTCCACAGTGTTACACCTCATAATTGCTATGCCTAGCATTAGATATTGAATAATCCTTCCACAACCGTCGAAGTCATGGGTCAGTTTAGACAAGGGCAGAAAAAGCATGTCTGGCAGCACTGCAGACATTGCTGGCTGTGAGGCATCGAGCGTAAGTTCAAAACTAGATGTAAAACTTTCCAGTACTAATAAACCTATAAGAAATGACAGAATTCAAATATTCCCGTTCTGCTCCCCTAATAAATTAATGGACCTCGACAATGATCATCAATGGCCGCTAACATCACAAAAAGGGAGACCAGCAGACATGATATGCCTCCGAATGGAAGCACAAACACCACTTATAAAGTCTTCTTGCCAAAAAGTTGATTCTGCATTGAATCAAGCTTCTAGCTCTAATTAGCAAGTCACAGCAAATACAGGGAACAGAGGGACACAATAAGCACCACCACCACTGGGAAGCAGTTACCAACAGACTGTAAGACACTCTGCAGCTGTGTACCCCAAGTGTGATCCAAGGACTGGCCAGTGCTGGTCCACACACTATATATTACTAATCTATAATGAGATAAGGAGCTTAAGCTTGAATGTAAGTCACCTCACTGCTTTCTTCATCTAGAAAGTCTTGCTATGAAAAAATACCAGCTCAGCTAAATAGTGTGCTTAGTGACATACTGCATTTATAGTCTGGCACCTGCTTCTCATCTCATCACAGACTGAAAACAAGCATCTAATGGACTGGCATTTTAAGTAACACTGCTCTACAGGTCATGAACCAATTTCTTTTTATTTTTTTCCCAGCTTTATTAGATATAATTGACACATAATATTGTATAAGTTTAAAGTATACAACATGACAATTTGATACATTTACATATTGCAAAATGATTACCACCAAAGCATTAGCTAACACCTGCACTTGGTTACATAATTACGTGTGTGTGTGTGTGTGTGTGTGGTGAGAACATTTAAGATCTCCTCTCTTAGCAACTTACAAGTATTTAATACAATATTACTAGCTATACTCAACATGCTGCACCTTAGACGCTCAAAGCTTTTTCATCTTATTACTAGAAGTTTGTAACCCTCTGACCAATCTCTCCCCATTTCCCCCACCCTCCTGCCCCTGGAAACCACCACTCTACTCTTTGTTTCTGAGTTCAGCTTTTTTACATTCCGCATAGAAGTGATATACAGCATGAACCAATTTCTTCAATAAATAAATTACAAGGAAAAAAATGACAGAGGGACAATCTATATATTTAAAAATATTTTAAGAGATTTATCAACCAATTACAAAATATGGACTAAATTTGGATCCTGATTTGAATGAACTATAAAAAAAAATAAAATGTATAACCTAATCAGGGAAATTTGATAATACTAATCAAATTTATATATTAGTAAATATCAAAATAATATTATCAAATACTCACTAGATATTTGATATTTTTTAAAGTAATGCGAATTTTAAATGTGATAGTATTGTGTCTGTTTCTTTTTTTTGAAATTTATTTTTTTATACAGCACGTTCTTATTAGTTATCATTGTGTTTGTTTCTTAAAGAGTCCTTGCCATTTACAGATGCATAATGAAATGTTCGCTAATTAAATTATTTTTCAGGGATTTACTTTAAAATAATCTGTGGCAGGGAAGAGATGTAGATAAAATAAGATTGACCATTCATTGATAACTGCTGAAGTGGGAGCTTCATTGTAGTACTCTCTCCAGTTTTGTATATTTTTGAAATTTTCCGTATTAAAAAGTTAGAAAACAACAACTTTGCACCAGCATCTGGCCTAGTTCATCCTATAGCCATACTCTCCTACATATCATGACACCACACTTCTGCTTTTTTTTTTTTTCATTCATACAACAACCATTTCTATCTGCTATGCAACCCAACATTCTTGAGCAGGATGGGGATCCCCATGTAGATATAATAACAGTCCAATCCCACCATGTTTACCATCTTAAGCAAGTGGCAAGAACCAACCAAAATGCTTCTATGAATCTCACATATGCGGCTACTCAAATAAGGTTAATGTTCATTAGACGAGGAATCCGAGAACAAATGACTTAATCACCCTTGTGCAAATAATTAAGCATATCAGCCCAGGGAATGGGTTCCCTTGGGCATGGAACTACTTTCTGACATGATTCATTTTCATAAGGACACCGTATCTTTCTTTATGACAAACATAAATCTATCAGTTAATAAAAGAGTTTGAGGGGAAAGGTACTGATTTGTATCCGGTCCGTAGAAGGGCTGACATGTTCACAAATGGAAGAATTCTTATAGTGATGGGAAATAGGAAACGAAAGGAGGAAATAATTTAGCAAGGAAGCCTGTTATTCCTCGATGTGTGACAATGTGTCAACTTATTTTCAAGGAGGGGCCCAAATGCATATGAGCAGTTGGGTCAATCTAAGGTCAAATTAGACATGTTGTCTAGAATTCTGCCAAATGTTCAACAATATAATAAGTCAGAATTGCTGACAAAAAAAAAAAAAGAAAGAAGAAGAAGAAGTAGGAAAACCTGGCGTGCATATTCTTGTAAAATTCTTAAAAGGTTTTCAAAAGTTTAAAAAGAAAAGCTTATTTTGTTATTTGAGGTTTATTTATTTCCTGGGAAGTTGGCAGAGTAGAGAAAGTACCTGGTATTTGTTTGTTTGTTTGTATCTATATTTTTGCTTTTTTATAAACTTCTATGGTATTGGTGGTTGTGTGATTTACCCCAAGGGAATGAGAGATATTAGGTAATTTGAACATTTTTAATGACAAGCAGAAAAATAACTATTATCTGTTTAAACTATTCCTTATTTAAAGCAGTCTTATTTTTATAGGCTGTGAATAAATAAGAAGCAACCGCAACTTCTTAGAGTTTATTGACAATCAGTTAACCAGAGGTTGGTGTATAAGGGTGCAGGGTATAGGAATTCTGTCAAAGCTTTGTCTAAATTAAGATAATGTATGTTTTGGTCCACTTTCCCAGATGTTCAATAGTTTAAGATCTCTTCAAAGCCAACTCTCGTTAAAATCAAAATGGGAATCATTAAAAGAAAATGAAAAAACTAAAAAGATTTTCAATTTCTCAAAAGAAATAGGGCACAGAAGAAAAACAACAAATAAGAATCCCTTTGTACTGACTGAGCATTACGTTGCTGCAAGGCATGAAGCCAAAGGAAGGGAATGCTCAGTTGGAAAGTGAAGGCCATGGCTCTTCTCAGGGGCGGCTAATCTGAGTCAGCCTGGCCCCAAATCACACAAGCAAGGCCTGTCCACAAGGCGCCTAGAGAGAACAGCAACGACGGAGCGAGATGGAGTACTGGGTCTGTGGAAAAGGGAGCTTTCTTGGTCCAGAGGCAGATGTGTTGTGTTTCCCACTCGGCATCTCTTCCTCTTTTTTGCTACCTGAACTCCTCTTTCCTAAGAGGAACCCATTCCACATCCCTCAGTCCTGGACAGCCCAAGTGCCCAATTTCTTTGGTCACAGTGATGGGCACGTGACAGGAGCAGTGCCAGAGTTCTCAGTGAGATCTGATGTGTGAACGCTGGGAAAGAGTTTCTCTCTTTACCTCTGAGATCATAAGCTGAAAGGTAGTATGACTTGGAATTACCAAGTGGTCATCTTGTCCACCCAATCATAACCAAGTCTTTACTCTGATAAGGCAATTAAAGCACATTTCCAAAACGGCCAACCATGTGACCACAAAACGGTCCCAACCCTCAGGGCATCTCTTTGCAATCCTGCCAAAGAAAGTGGTTTTCAGGCCAGTGCTTCCATTTCCTAAAATCTAAATTCCTTTCACAAAGGTTCTTGAAAAAAAAAAGTGTTCATCAGGAAGGAGACAAGACCGTTTGCCAGATCTGCCAGTAAAAAAATGCAAACTTCTTTGGACGCATTGGCGGGGCAGTGGTGGTGGTGGGGGCAATACTAACAAGGAATAATTTGGGGGAAGGGGAAATTGAAAAAATAAAAACCTTATCCATACGTCGACTTTAGGCATGTATAACCAGATCTCCACAGACAAAGTAAGTTTCCATTAAGATTATAATTTAAAAAATTTTGAAGTTCAAGTTTGCTTCCTACATTTCTGAGAGTAATTAGCTCCAAGATGAGAAAGTGGAGACTGTGGTATCCAGATATTAATGATCATCTAACTTTACATAAATGCATCAGGCCCTGTACTAGGAACTTGAAATGTATTATCTCATTAAATCTTGGGACAACTCAGAAAGGTATTATAATCTCATTTTACAAGTGAGGAAACTGAGGCTCAGACAGGTCAAGGCACTTGTCTGAGATTCCTTCCTAGTAGGTGGTGGAGCCAGGATTTGACCCCAGGCATGTCTGTATCCACACTTCCAAGCCTCCCTGAAAACACAGCCTATGGTTATTAGTGTTCACTGAAAATGACTCCTTGGTCCTTTCAAATATAATCCCACAAGCAATACCACTCTACCCAGCTACCCACAACCAGGCTCAAATAGGAAACAGTGTGAGGTAATTATAACGTATACCCCAGCCACTAGCTCTGGGTTTTTATGACTGAACTGCCAAATCACTCTTAGCCAACTCTTCAGGAAATGTGCAGACACTTTCTCAGATTCCAGCTAAAACATCAACTATGTGGCCCTGGGGGATACAGAGCTCACAGGGTGGTAATGGGATATAAAATTTGCGAACTTGAGGTCAGTGGCCTAAACTCTGGCGTGTGAAGCAGCAGCAGTCCATGAAAGACTAAAAACTAGGTGCCGACTTGAAGGTTGCATATCAAGTCCTTCCCTGAAAGGCACTTGTTCACATCAGCTCAGACATTAACCCCATCAGTTAAGGGAGAGAAAGAGAGTCCACATGTACTTCTGCCTAGAATCACTGGAAGAAGATAATAATATCAACAGGCTTGAGACAGGGTGTTCATTTCTGAGAATTCAGCATTAGGTCCAATTCAAACATAGCTGATGCTCAATAAATAGTTGTCACTTGGAGTAGGCAAGTGTTCTACAAAATTGGTGGGATAGATGATACAGAAGACAAGAATTTAAGATTTTTTTTCTTCACTGGCATGCTTCTTGCTTGGAATCTCAATGTATAAATTAGTAGTGTAGATAGCTGAGTCAGCAAGTTATAAGATAAGAGTCTGAGCTTACAGACCTAGAACTGCCATGGTTCATCCTAGGACATCTGATGCTTTAATTGCTAATTATTAGTGTGAGTGTGGGGATGGGGGGAGTTACCCATAAGACTCCCAGAGAAGACTCCCACTTCTCTTTCTCCCACCCCCTCCCTACAACCCTCACTAGCAATCACCTCCCTTAAAAAGCCCCATCCCACTCAACCCCACCTAATCTGGAGGCTTCCACTGACAGCAAGGTAGAACTGTGGAGCTAAAACTCCAGTGCGCAGCCTGCCATCAGGGTTGCCCACTGAGAGACTGATCGCACTGCCTAAGGCCAAATAAACAAGAACAAGAAAAATGTTCATGACCACATGATGTAGGAAGTTTGCTTATTTGCAGCACAGTTGAGGACTTGCAGATATCAGTCACCCTTTCTAGGGTAAGGAGACAAATAGGAGGCATAATCTCCTACCCAATAACACACTTCTAGTTAAATCCGCCTTTGCCACCGTGTGGCTCAGCTTCCACACCTATGAAGTCGAGAAGAAAATAAGAACCCTGAGAACTTTCTAACGAACCTTCTCTAGGCCGCAGTTTCAGCATCTATAAATTTCTAAAGTCTGTGCCACTACAACCATTTTGTAATACTTTGATAAAGATGGATGGCCTGACTATGGAGGAAGATCAGAGTCATGAAAAAACAACATCTACAAATAAGAAGAGTCTTTAACAGTTACTCATCAAAGGCACCAACCTATTAGGGTCTGATTACACGATCTCATAAATTAGCACCAAATGGGAAGGGGAAATGGCAGGCAAAAAAACATTATCCATGAGGAGAGGGGATGCACCCAGCAACACGGCACCATATACACAGTTCATAATAAATGATGGATTAACCTGCTTTTCCATGATATTCCTCTAAATGTTTTTACAGGAATCTTTTCTGACATCCAAGCATCTTTCTTTTATGTCCCACCTCTCCTCCATAAGCCCTCGGTCTCCTGAAGAGCCTGGTACCAATGTGGCCAGGACTGAGGTGGTTGTCATCAGTATCTGTCAGACACCAGCATCTTCTCTGTCCAGCCCAGGTCCACTGGCTGATTGGACTCCACTCTAGAACTTTCTCCAAACTCTCTCCTCCTGCCTCCCTCAATCTTTCTCCTTCCTCCCCTAACAAAAACCTTACCTCTGGTTTTCTTTTTGAACACCCCAAGACCCCCAAGTAAAAATGAACATTTTATTTAGAATTTCTTTTTCTTAATGTTTAACCCTTATTTGATATTCTTATTATCCTTATTTTATTTATTTGTAGCTCAGCTTAGGAAGTTAAAGAAGAAGAAGAAGAAGAAGAAGAAGATGAGACAACAGTGATGAAAAAGAAAAAGGAGAAAATGGCAACGAGAAAGAAGAAGAAAGAGAGGAAGAGGACAAAGGAAAAGGAGAAGAAACAGAAAAACAAAACAAAATAAAACGAAAGCCTGTCTCTGGAATACATCTCTTTATTAATAGAGGTTTTACTACACTTCAGTTCAAAACCACGAACTTAACAGCAGACATAATGCGTCCATAGAGCCGACATAAATCTTGCCTCCCAACACCAACGTCATAGAATGGTTGTACTATATTTGGACTTAGATGTGTTTGGATACTTATATTTGAATGTAAGTATGACTGATGGTCTAGGAATTCACAACCCTTCAAAACACTGAACCAAATCACTTGTCTAACGGCACAGTTCCCCCGCTCTGAGCCTGCTTGCCGTCTGGAATACATCTTTGGCTGGGAATGATGGAGATAGCGAATTTTCCTCTCTCCCTTCCGCTCTGAGGAGGCTGAATAAATAGACTCAGTGATAACGTCAACAACAAAAAAAAAGCCACTTGAGAAAGTGGTAAGTCACAAGAACATAAAACTAGGATTCGATATCATAGAGCTCTGGATTTACAATCCAAACGACTGTATTCCTAACCCAATTTTATTCTATTAACAATGTGGCTACTCCATTTACACAAAAAATAATCTAGTTCAGCTCACTACAATACCAATTCTACTGACAATTGCACATCTATCTTTATTTACTAATTATAATCCCTGATTCCAGAAAAAAAATGTTTCTGAGGTATATTATACCAACAGATATATAGAAATGGGGCTATTAATAGAAATTGAAAGTAAAATCCCACATAGAAGGAATGTAAAACATATCAGATACCTAAATTAATAAAATTAAGTGACTGTGCATTAAATTTGTCCCTGAGTTTCTTAGAGGCTAAAGGAAATGGGCGGAAAGTTAGGAGTTTTATAATTCTTTTATTTGGAAAAACAAAATTTGCCAGTTTTTTAGGAACTGGGGTTTGTGAGTTCTTTAAATGCAAACTAAGAACAATGCCCTTAACATTAATCTAAAAGATCACAGAGATACATTATTCATGTAGCGTTTTGCATTCTGAGGTTGCAGTAAGCAAAATACAATGAAGCATCTTCAATGGGAAACTAAGTCAATCAGACTCGATCAAGTTAGAATTGAAACATCTGATTATCCTTCTCAAAAACCCGCTGCCTCACTGTGGCAGCTAATCTCCAAAGAGGTTGCCCCAAATTCCTCCCCTCCCTGCAGACATAGGCTGTGCCTCACCTCCATCAAGAGGCAGAGCTTATTAGTCCATGCCCTTGAACCTGAGCAAGGTCTGTGACTTGCATGGAATTTCAGACTAGGCTGTCTGAAGAAAGTCTGGTAGCTTCCACTTTTGTTTTCTTGGTATCCTGAGCTGGCTTGTAAAAAGTCTGGCTATGCTGCTGGATGGTCCATATGGAAAGGGAGACAATCTGAGACTCTGTGCAGGAGAACCAAGAAACTCAGCCAACCCTGATAACATATGAACCCACTTAAGCCCTTCCAGACAGCTCTTAGCCATTCAACTCAGTCTGTGGACAACATATGGGGTTAAAACATGTGACCAGAGATCAAGAGGCTATTGTTCAAGATCCAGCGCCAACAGACACTTACCCTGAACAAGGCCTGGTAGCGGCACCTGGGGCTCAGTTTCCCCATTGGCAAGAAGACACTCAGTGGCCCCATCCCCAGGGGCAGGCCTAGGCAGGAGATCACATAGGAGATAGCTTTAAAACCTGTAAGGCCCCCAGCAGAGCCAGACGAGTGGCTCTCTGCTTCCTTTCGTCCCTTCCTTTGTCCATCCATTTGGACCAACCACACCAAAGTAAACAGGGCTGCAGGTGCCAGTCCATGATCACAGAACCAGAAACACATGTGGAGAAGTCATCTTACTCATTCTAGACCCAACAGACATTGTGGGAAGCAGAGACAAGATTCCCCACTGTGTCCTGTCCAAATTCCTGCCCTCCAAAATCATAAGAAATAATAAAATTATTGCTGCTTTAAGCCACTACATTTGGGGTAATTTGTTACATAGCAATAAGATAACCAAAACACTCACAAACAAAGATAGCTTGTTTCCTTGCAGTAGAGGGACTAGGAATGACTTTGTCTCTCTTTAGTTTCTCATTAATGATGCTATAATGTTTTTACATATAATGAGTTTCAATGTATATGGACGTGGGAGCACCCTAGGTGCCTCCTCGGCTTTGCCTCTCACAACCAAGTGGTCAAGGACTGCTCATGTTGCCACTCAAGCCTCCTCTTCACCCCCTCCACTGCTGTTGCTCTGGCCATCACCCACTCTCACCATGACTCGACTCCTATATTAGCCTCCCAAATCTCCCTGCCTCTAGTCTCCCTACTCGCTAAACCATATAGCTTTGACACTTTGGCCAGAGTGGCAGAGATCGGATTGTGTTCCCATCTTAGAATCCTTTACTAGCTCACCATCCTCAGCTTTCACAACAATCAGATAGTAGCATCATGTGCCCTTTAGTCCCTCTCCCACCCCAATCTATGGACAGACACACACGGTTGCATGCTGCACACCTTCAGGGGGCACTACTTGCATAGGCTACACTATGAACCGTGCCCCCCGAAGCCACGCAGTGCAAACCCTGCCCATCATACTCAATGTCCCTCAATCCCAAACACCTTATATCCTTTTTGTTTCGTGCCTTTTTCACTCAAATTTTTCCTTATTTCTCTCCTATACTTCCTCCAAGCTCTAATATATATATATAATTTACCTTACCCAGTCAATCAATCAAATCGGTCAGACATTCAAAAATTGTCTACTGAATTCTTACCATGTGCCCAGTTCCTAGGTATACCTAGTGATAAAACAAACAAAAACTGAACCTTCAAGAAGTTCTCAGTACTACTAAATAGTCACTTATTTATCACATAGACCAGAGATTAGCAAACCTTTTCTGTAAAGGGCCAAGCAGCAAATAATTCAGTTTTGCAGTGCCCTACTGTCTGTCACAACTACTCTCACTCTGCCACTACGTGTGAAAGCAGACATAGATAAAGCGTAAACAAATGGGCATGGCTTTGTTTCAATACAATTTTATTTATAAAACAGGCAGTCTGGTCCACGGTTTGCTGACCCCTGACAGACTTTCACTGTGAAGTCTTTTCTGAAAAATCCCGTTCCCACAATGATGCGTCCCTAGTCATAGGGACTGCATCTGCCTTCGATAAACATTGAGTCTTTCTCCACAGCAATGGTAGAAGATTCTGGTGAAATGTAGGTATCAAGAATGTGGAAGAAAGAAAGTTACCACATATAGGATTTATTGTAATTGAGAATCATTAAAATATATTGGTTAAGAGCGCTCACTAGGAAGCCAGATTCCCCAACTCTATCTCTTACTAGTTTATGTCCCTGGAGGAATAACTAAAATTACTGAAAAACTGCATCCCTCAGTTTCCTCATCTGTTAAATGGGCAAGTAGGTAGAATCTTCCTCATAAAGGAGCTGTGTATTAAATGAATAATATATGTACAGTGCAATAGTGAGTGATATACCAGAGCTTGCTATTCTTTCCCATAGGATACAACCAAGGTGAAAAATGACACAGAAAGAATTAAATAGCTCATCATATTGATGAAAACTTAAGACACACACCAGTTTCCCCTGGAAAGAGAAACATCTCTTGCAACTCTATTCTGAAAGAAGTTCTGCATGTGGAACATGAGAGCAAGAGATTCTGAATGACATAATGAGGAACATCTCCAGCTCAGAACCATGGGCAATGCAGACGGAGGGTGCCTGTGATGGTTACCTACCACACTCAATAAAAGTTCAAGGTATAATACTAAAATACACGTGCTATCCAAAGACCCCACAGCTCAGACATTCTATAAGTCCTTCTGTGTTTTATTAGTGTCTTTGCAGAAGTATCAAAGTTTCTTGTTTGACAAAATATTATATTACTATGTTATTAACTATACCTGGGATTTGTGAACTAGCATGAAGGAATATTAGGAATTTTAAGTGGAATTTTACCAAAGTCTTAGTACTGCATTTTTGTCCAGAGGAATGAAAACCAAAACCATAACTAAAATTAATGGAGAAAGAAAATTTAATATTAAGAATTTGTCTTTAAAACTTAACCTTTGCGTACCTCAGCTCTCACAGCTGTAAAGGGAAGGTAATAAAAGGACTCACCTTATAGAGATGTTATGAGCATAGAATGAGCTATAATATGCAAAACACTGAGAGGAGTGCCTGGTACCTAAATGCCATCTAATCGTCACCTACCACTGCTACAAATGTTATTATTATTTATTTTTTATTTGCTCCTAGATCCCATGTCCTTTCATACCTTTCTGCTGTCTCCTGATTTTTGTAATGCATCTGATTCTCCTACCAAATATTAAGCCTCTCCAGGCTGTGGGTGCTATGTCTCTGGCATTCCACAAAGCTAAATTCAACATAGCATTCAATCAAGGCTTCTTGAATTAATGAATTCTTTGAATCCCAGCTTCGACAAGTTAGTGTTAAAATGCTTATGACAGGATTCTTGCTTTTGATGATTTTACAATCTAACGGGAAAATCAAGCTTAACAAACTTGAAATATTAAACTCTCATATGCCTGCCATATAACTCAGGCCTGATATGTTACTGATTTCAGCTTTCTTTAAAAATTTCATGGAACAAAATTCTAAGTTTCTAGAATAGGCCTATTTGTTGGGTTAGTTTCTAGACACAAAGAAATTGTTAATACAGTTTATTTCTCTTTCAAGAAAACGTTTTTTAAATCTTATTTTCACCTTGAAAATTAAGGCTAAAATTCAGAAATTGGTTAGGCTTATTGTTTGGTTTATTGCAGGAAAAAGCAAACAAATTATGTGTGAGTATCCTAATAATTTGTTCAGCATTTGGCTTGATTAGAGTCAGTAGCATAATACTATAATCTTTTTAAGTACCTGCTATACAAGAAGACAGAGGAATGTTTCACTATTTTTTTAAAAAATTCCAAATAAGCTTGTAGGGATGTCTGTACTGCCATTTCCATCATCCCTAACCTCATTTCACTATAACTTGATGTATCAATATGTTTAAATTAATTTGTGAGACCAACAACTTATGCATTTTTGTAAATAATCTCTATGTCTTAAATGTTACAAAATAAATCCCATAAATAAATATTTTGTCTCCATCTTCTTGTTTAAAATGTGGAATTGCTGAAACCTTTTATTTAAGAATATCTTTTTTTAATGGTGTTGCAATATTTTAGCTTAATCTATTCAGTAAATGAAATGACAAATCATACCACTGCAGGAGTTTTTCCCCATATTTAATTATTAGCCTATCTGACTTCGGATGAAGTCTTAAAGTCTTCTTTATAAAGTAAAATGGACTTTATGAAGTCTACAGAACTTTTTCTGTGTGCCCTGCTAAAGTTCTTTATTTTAATAACAGACGTCTGTGTAATTAATCCCTCTGAGTTTGTCATCACATAATCTATCCTGTGTATGAACTGTTCCATGTGTATTTCTGGTAACAAGACCCCTGGAAAAAAATAAACAAATAAACAAAGACCAAAAGGAATCATGCACAAGGGGACAAATTGTGTGAAATACAACCAGTCTCATACACTTATAAGCCAGGCAATGAGCATAGACGTTCTCAGTCCATCTTATCAGAGATTTGGGCAAAGGAGGTTTCACTCTAAAGAATTTTTCCCTTTGATGGGAAACTGTAATATTTCCTTATTTGGGAGCTAAAGCAATAAGGCAAACATAAATAAATGGTGCATAAGTACTGCTATTCAAATAGAGTTATGTGTTTTTTTTTAATTAGATTGTCTCCCACACTTTTTGCCTAATCACAGAAGTTAAGAATTTAGCTGAGAAAAATTCTTCTGAACTAAAATTCAAACAATAAAGCTAGGATTTTATTATTTCTCATAAAGTCATCTCACATATGTTAAGCAGTGCCCAGGCAAACAAAAACTACTATACATTTATTACTTGAAAACGTTTTTGAAACTTGCAAAACTCTCATTTCAAAATACAGAGAAATGCAATTTTTTCAGAGTGACTGGGGACCACACTCATTCCATTAAAAAAAGGATTTCCTGTAGAAACAGAAATTGGCGATTTACTCTAAGAAAACAGCGAAAGCTGGGAAGAAACTTGAGGATGCTTAAGTTTCCACTGTGGAACAACGTCTGCTGCCCAGTGAGAAGGGAAAAAAAAAAGAACACCTGCAACACGATGGGAGGAGAGAAAGACAGGCTAGGACTACACACCCAAAGAGGGAAAAACCACGCAGGTCCCTAGTCTGGGACGCAAAGGAGCTGACAGGAAAGGAATACATATCCCAAGAAGAAGAATACCCAGGCAAATTCTGTGGTCACCTGTCACATCAGAGAAAGAGAAGAAGGCAGTAATTTGTAGGAGAGCCCAGACCAACGCACGGAAGACACTGATGAGTTTAAAGCACCTTTTACCTAGAGAAGATATTAGTGAGGTGCTGAAAGTTGCTGCCACCAACTGGGCATCAGGCGGACTTAGGGGTTACAAATCACTTTCACTTCATAAACTGTGCATCAAAATGGTAAACAGGTTTTACTGTAGTCAGAGAGGTTAGTTCTGAAGCTGGTAATATTTTAACTAGCAAAAGTAGAAGTTTTAAGCAATAACTGGAAAAATGGAACACAACTGCTCTTCCTGATGATGTATACAGCACGGTGTGGTTAAAAGACTTATTCATGTGAGACTGTAATAGCAATAAGCAGAGAGAATACATCTTAAAGGCTATTCAAATTTAAGATAAAAATTGGCATTTGTTTAAAACTTATGGGTAAACCTTTGATCCAGCAATTCTATTTTCCTTTATTAACTTATACTACATATAAATATTCACATGTACACAAACATGCAAGTAGAAGAATGTTGGTAACAGCAAAAAATTTAATATAATCTAAAGAGTCATCATTAGGGAAATGTTCCAGCCACATTATGGGATTCTATACGCCAAGAGAATGCACGAAGTAGATCCCTATGAGTTGATAGATGGATGCACTAAAGATATATAAGAGTAAGCAAGGTTTGAACAGTATGTATGGTATATTCCATGCATTAAAAAGGATACACACACATATCTATCTGTGTGTGTATATATATATATTATACATATATATATATTTGGATATGTTTTATACTATTTCTAGAAAAATACATAAGATAATGGTGTCTGAGAGGTATTTACAATTAAATATTTTTAATTGTATATCCTTTTAAATTTTTATTTTTTACCCCAAGTATATGTATATAATACATATATTATATACATATAACATTTTAGATAACATAAGAACTATAAAAATAAAAACCTTTATATTATAAAGTTTCATTATTAAAGCATATTAATATATATTGTTATGCTATAAAGGTTAATTATAATTATTTGTTAAACTTTTCATATGTATGCAAAATCTCATAGATAACATGAGAATTAGGAACACTCATAATTACTGATCTATTAATACCATGTTTTGGGGAAGGCTTTATGAAGAGTTTGCAATAAGGTAACATCCACGTTAGTGACCAAATACTATAACACAGAGAAGTGTTTCTTTATAATCTTAAAAAAATGTAAGACCGAGAAGAACTAAGTGCTGGTGTGAGTAAAAGCATGGACAGCCTGTTAAGCAACAAAGTAAGGCTTAGTTTCTGTTTTCACGTTGAGTTAGGGCCTCCCGAGGAAACACGCTGGTTGGTGATAGCACATAGAGACGAGACAAATGTCTGGCTAGGCCTAATGTCTCCCTGCAGACCTTCAACCACAGAATTAAACCCCTACTTCCTCTCTCTCTATGGGAGCAATGCCATTGAGCTTAGCTATTAAGATAATATATATGGCAGAAATATATTTTTTGAAGGAAAAATGCTAGGCTAAATCAGGTCCTTTTGAGAACGGGTGAAAATCAGTTTCAGTCCATCTACTGAACTGGCTATGGGCCGTGCACACAGGGCAAGACATGTCTGCTGCCTGATCAGTATCAGGCTTAACATGATAAGCAAATTTCCTTTCCAGCACTGTTGGAATCCGTGATTTATTTTCCACAAAGGCCAAGATGGAACTAAGTTAATCATAACTATTTCCTAGGGTCAGAAAATCATGCATATTTCACCACGGCCTAAGTGCTTGGCTCTGACAATCATGTTGTCCCAGATCTAGAGCAGGACTCAAAAACTGGTCCGTTCAGTTTACTGTACTTTTTCCTTCCCATACTTGGGCCATACAAACACAAATTTCACTACATATATATAATAAAAACAGCCCATAACAAAAAAAGAATACGTGAAATGTCCAGCCACACATCCAAGTGGACACCATCACTTGGTCACTCAGGGTCATATAATCAAACTACACAACTACTCCAAAAAGAGCAGCAATGAGAATCGTAAGAACTTAATAGAAACCTCTGTGTATTTACTGTCTAGGTTCATTACAGGATCCTCCAAGGGGACAAAATGGGTCATTTATAATCCATCCTGCTGCTTCTCCGGAGGCTTGAATTTAAACACTCTCAGAAAGAGATACTTCCCTTTCAATTTGAACAATTTTAAGGGAAGGGTACTCCCACCCTTCTTCAATTCAGGGAACTGGCCATCCTTATAGAGTCAACCTGCCTGATTTAAATACTTTCTGCTGAAACATTTTCTGTAATAGGGGCATGAGAAGCTGGTGAAATGCTCAGTTGCATCTGAGTAACACACACGACAGGTTAAAAACACTCCTTCAAGGCCAGCCACAGCAGCATTACTGCCCGGATGAAATAAAGAGCTTCTAACAACCGCAAAACAACTTCTCAGAAACACTTGCCCTGCTCTGCTTCCAGTGTAGACATCTGAAAGGAAAACTCAGTCCCTAATTTTAACAAGCATGACTTAGAGGAGAACCAACCATTAACTATGTGTCTTCTCTGACTGTCTGTCCCTGAAACTCCTTTCTTTCCTTGCTCCTTTACAAACAGAGCATCCACAAAGATGCCCACGAGGCAAGTACTTTCCCTAAACACAACCGGAATTGGTATGAAGGGAAAGGTTGGGCTGCCCCTCTTCCCAGTCGCAGCTCCTCCCCTTCTTCCTCAAAGAACCCTTCTCGCCTCCCAAAATCAGCCTCGACAATGGCCCAAGATTCCTTTTAGCCATGACCTCTCCTCTGGGGCAGAAATCCTTAAAGCGTACAGGCAAGGTGGTTTAGCCACAAACGCGGCGAGAACTGGATAACCCTTGCATCTCTAAGGTGCCCCCAGGAGGTCTTGTCAAGGATCCTTCTACTGTCCAGAATCGACCCTGTCAGTTCCTCTGGATCTTGATACTCGGGAGAAGAGGGAGGGGACACCCACACCCAAGGAGCTGGCCCGTTCCATTACCCTTTAAGCGCGTCGTGTCCTCCGCCGCCTCTTCTCTTGGCCCGGCTGGCTCTGGTTTCCTTCACGTTCCCAGCCTCCAAATTGGCGTCCGCCCCATGGCTCGTGTAGGAAGCTAAGAGCACGGTAAATCCCAGGGCGACCTCCAGCAGCCCCCCTCGCCGCATGATGTCGAGCGGCCGCCGGCTCCCGCCGCCTCTCGCCGCGCCCCGGGCTCGGTCCGGGGCCGCCGCTGCGCCCTGGAGCGCGCCGCGCCGCCGGGGTCCCGCTCTCCCGCCGCCCGTCCCCCGGGCCGGGCTCCTCCCGCCTTCTCCAGGCGCTGCTCCCACTTCAGGCGGCCCCTGCCAGCTGCAACAGACAAATCGCCGAAGCGGGGGAGACATTCAGGGCTTCGGGATGCTGAAGCCTCGGGGTCCCCATTCCCGAGCCCAACCCGCGCGCCGCCTGCGCGTGGCGCAGTTACTTTGGGTAAGTGAAGACCGTTTGGTCCACAGCTGGCTGAGAAGCCCAGGCCCCCGGCGGCAGCGGCTCCAGCCAGTCCCTCGGCCTCCCGGGCGCCGCCTGAAAAAAGCGCCGCAAAGTGCCCATGTCCCGAGCAGTTCTAAACCCTGGGGCAAGCTCGCTGCGTTTATTTTTTACTAGCACGAATTGCGCACGATGCGCGCTCTGACGCCCCAGCTCCCCAGCCTGTCCTCTCCGCCAAGCCGCGGGGCTGGAAGCCCGCCGCGCCGTCCCCGGCCGGCTCCGGGCACTGCCACCGCCCCCCGAGCATCTGACGCCGAGCCCGGCACCGGGAGCCCCGGGCCAGGAAGCTGTCAGGCAGGGGAGGGCCAGCGCCAGCTCTGGACGTTCCGGGACAGCCCCTCACCCCAGTCCCTGTCCCTGCCCTCAGCGCGGCGCAAACGCAAAAGCCGCCGTGGCTGAAGCTCCAGCCCCGGTGGCCGCCCGACCCCTGTCGGGACCCCGGCTGCACCCACTGGAGAAGTGGCGGCTCCGGCTCCCGAGGCGGCGGCGGCTGTTCCTTGGTCCTGGCCGCGGCAGCCGCTGCCCCGCTCTGCCCGCAGCTGTCCCAGCTGTGGCCGCCTGTCCGCCTGCGGCACCCACAGTCTCTGCCGCGGCTCCCGCGGCCCCCTCCTTTCCCCACCTCTTCAAGTATCGTCTGCGCAGCGGTTTCTCGCGAGAGAAATACTTTTTTTAAAAAAAGAAAGAAAAAGAAAATGACACCCCCTCCTACATCCCCCTCATCACCACCCCACCCCTCGGCCCCATCCATCCTCCCTTTCCACTCCCCTTTGCCAGCCACCGCCTCGGCGCGGGGGCCTCCCTCGCTCGCAGGATTAGCGCAGTGGGAGGAGGCAGAGGTGATCGGGTCCTGCCCGGCCTGGGATTTCGCGTTTTGGGGTGAGGAGTTGAGGGAATGGGAAGAAGTCGAGTAGCGGTTTCACCCGCTCTGCGGCTGGGAGATCTAGACCCGAGATTAGCCTCCCCCGCGACCTGGGAAGCCCTGCGGGCGCGGAAGGCTGTGCCACCTGTACCTAGAACGCGCGCTGGAGACGGCGGCTCGGAGGCCCCAGCGGCCCCGGCGAGAGAGGAGACGCGTCCCGTTTGCCCGCGTCTCCCCGGCGCCGCCTCACTGCGTCTCTCGGGCGGGCTGGGCACAGAGCGGAGGCCGGAGGCCCGGAGGCCGGGGCAGGGCGCCGCGGGGGCGCGGCGGCGGCCGGGGCTGATGTGCGAGCGGGGGAGGGGGCTCCGCCGCTGCCACCGGCGTCGAGAGCCCACTCGAGGCGCGGTTCTGGGTCTTGGTTCAAGTCACCCAGGCTGAACCCAAGATGCTCCAAGAGTCTGAGTGGGATAACGACCCAGAGGCCTGTGAATGTTGGAACCTGGGATTTGGGATGGAGGCATTGAAGGGGCGGTCCTTTTCCCCAGCCCGCAGCTAAGATTGGGCTTCTCCTGGACGAACCTAGACCCTATTTCACCTCCCCAAACATTCATATTCTCTCTCTCTCTCTCTCTCTCTCTCACACACACACACACGCACACACACACACACACAGCTGCCTCTCCAGGACAAGCAGGGCACAGTGACTTTAAAGAATATAGTATTTATGGTATCCTTATATAGCTAAGGCCCCGTGTTGCCTGCACCCTATAATGGTGTAGGAGGGCAGGAAATCACACACTGGGCCCTAGGCACTGGTACTGGAGACCCCCAGAAAATCCCCGTGGAGTAGCCACCAGCTGTCAAGCCAGAAATAAGAGCGCAGCACAAACAAACAGGAATCCTGTTGAAAGGGGTTTTCCTTATTTGTGATTATTTGTGCCCAGACAATAGGGTATAGGGACCTGGGCAAGTTATTTAACTTCTTTCCACTTGCAAGACGGGAATAGTAATGTTGACCACCCAGGGTTGCAATGGTGATGATAAGCCTGCCGAACTGTTATGACACCATGATCTCGAAGATAAAAACAGTGAAACTGTCAAAAATAGGAGCCCATTTAAAATCACAGCCCTATAAGTATGTGGCCTAGTTTGAGTCCTCACCTGCAAAAATTCTCTTACCAGATTCATGAATTGGAGCCTTGATCACACACCCATGGTTGAGTAAAGGCGAGCCTTTGTTCAAGAGGCATTTACTGAACACAAACTGTGTCCCAGTTGGTGTGTGGTTGAACCAAGCTCCTGGGTGAGCAAGGCAGAAACGTTTCTCCCCTCACATAGTAGTCTACAGGGAAAGGCAGACTTGAGACAAATGATGACTCAAATTTTAAATGCCAAGAAGGAGAAGTCCTGGTTGTTTGCTTGGAGGATATATAACGGAGTACTTGACCTAGGTTTTGGCTGACCAGGGAAGGCTTTCCTGAGGAAGTGATGTTTAACTTAAATCCAAACACATGACTAGACTTTACTTAGGGCAGTGGTTCTCAACCCGGGCTATACAGTAGAATGACCTGGGAACTTGAAAAAAAAATCTGACACCAGGACTCAACCCCTGGAGGTTCTGATTTAAATAGTCTCGAGTGGAGCCTTGACACAGGCATTTTTAAAAGCTCCCCAGGTATGGAGAGGTAAAGGTGGTGTTCAGACTGGGAAAAGAATCTGGGCAGAGGGACCACGGCTCAGGAGAAGCAGGGCTTCGTTGGAGATCCACAAAGGCCTTGTCCTGCCCACCAGTTTTCTGGACTGTGCTGCACCCTCTGGGGAATCCGGAAACTGCCTGCTTTCTCTACACTCCAGCAGCATGTGAGACACTCTGTACTCTCTCTTAGAGTCCTCCCTCAGTGACGTGTTGGACAGCAGCAGCTGAACATAGGGCTTTTCTAAGGCTTTTGCCCACGAAGCCAAGAGTGAACGCTGGTGACCTGCAAGTCCCCCCTTCCAGCATTTCTGAACATTTCTATTACCTCCTAACCTAACCCTAAACTGCCTTCCAGGGTCTCACCTCTAAAGGAGATTTAGATTAAATGCTTGCTTCAGGCTTTGGCCCTTTTTTTCCCTCCTTTTTTCTCCTTGGCCCCTTCCTCAAGTAGAGGAGAGACTTTCTAGTTCCTCTTCATATTGGGTGGGAGTCCTAGGCCATATATTCCCCTCTTTAGGCAATAAGTCTCATGATTTAACTATAGTGTTGGCGTGAGAAGGGGGAGAAAACATAACTACTGAAAGAGATTTCTTTCAAATATGTAAGAAATACACCCATTATCTAGGCAATCGACATATATTAGAGCAATGTGCTACCAGTACCAAAATTCAGTAGCAAATGAAGAAAATTATGTATTTGCAATAAGATTTTCTTGATGCCAGATGATTCAGGAGCCACCTCTCTTTAAACTTATCATACTCTTTGCAAAATAAGTCCACGGGGCTAGAATTCCCTTATTTCTCCTCTTCATTTCAAAAAACTCCACCCATCCTAAGAGAATCTGCTCAAATCCCTCCTTGTTCATGAGGACTTTTTGCTCATGATATCTCTCTCTTGTTCAAACTTCATTGTACTTATTAGCTGAATCATTCATTTAATAATTTATTAATTGTAATACATAATTGTAGTATGCTTACTATGTGCCAAGCATTATGTTGGGCACTGATAATTGGCATATTTATTACATTGTTGTGCTAAACTATTTTTTAAATCACTGTACTTATTCTTCCTAGATGGATTATGGATCCTTAAGGCCAAGGTCCCATTCCTTATTCAAGGAAATGTGTACAGTGCCCTAGAAACTGTTACAAAAGATAACTAGTTTGTTGGCTGTTGTTTTATCAGTTGGAATCTTCTGATATTTTAGCTTCAAGACCATTCTCATCACTTTATATCCCCTGAATAAATACATGTGTCAGCAGGCTTCTCTATCTACCAGCAAGAAAACTAACTCTAGACAATTTAAGCAAAAAAACTGCTTTAAGTATTATCAGGTTATAAGAGGGCTCATTGACCCTGATGTTGGAATTATATGGGGACTAGTGCAGGCAGGTCTGGGTAGAGGCAGCAGAAACAAATGGCGACCTTCTTCAGCATGATACTATTTGGGTGAATTGATTCCAATCATTGTATCCTTCTGCCACCCCACTCAGGGTTCAGATTCAAAGGCTAGGGTCCAACTGGCCTAGCTAGCATAAGGAAGCTGCCCCCAGTCCTGGCCAGAGACTGATGGAGCATCCTGATGGATGGTCCCAATAAGAATGCATGTCATGGGAAAGGGGTTACTCTATAAAGAATGACTGAAATACTATTACCAAAAACCGGGAGCATGTATGTTTGTCAGATACACACACACAAACACACACACACACAAAATGTCCAGGTGTTCCCTATACCATCTCAAGAACTTTTGAGGATATTTATAATTGATTGAGATAAACCATTTCCAAGAGCATAAGAAGCATACTCTAAAATCAGATACTAAGCCATTCACTACAGACTAAAACCTTTCTTTATGAAATGAGTTAACTTGACACTCATGTAGTCCTAATTCCCTCCATTGATCCATGGATGGTGGTAAATAGATCATTTATAATATAACCAGCTGTATCATTAAAAACTAGCTTTTGACTGAGTGTTGTAGAATTTTGCAGTTACAAAAGTATAATGCATATATGACGCTACCAAAAACCATACATACGTATAGCAGAAAAACAATGCCCTCACATAGATAATCTCATTTAATCCTCACCAGCACTTTACAGGAGGTTGAAAAATAAGGCCACAATATTTCTTATCATCTTTCATCAAGAACTGGAGTCTATTTCCCAACGCTTTGAATCTGAGCTGGTCTTGTGGCTTCCTGTGACCAATAGAAATATGGTGGAAGTGACATTGTGTGACTTCCAAGGCTAGGCCTTAAGAGACCTTGCAGCTTCCTCCTTCACCCTCTTAGATGCTGCCCTGAAATGGCCATGGCTTGGAGAAGTTCAGGATGAAAAAGTATGCCCCAGCTAATCTGAGACCCTCACCAAGCCACGAACTAAATGCAGCCACATGTGTGATCCTAGCAGATCAGCAGAAAAATTGCCCAGTGAATTCACAGAATAAATATACAGTATCACTATAGTTTTAAGCCACTTAATTATTAGGGTAGTCTATTACACAGGGATAGATAACTAATACAAACTTATAAGGGAAAATATTTCTGTCTCAGTTTTATAGATGAATAAACTCACATTCGGAAACACTGGGAAACTTGCTTAAATTCATAGAACTAGAACTGGAGTCAGGGCTGGATTCAAAACCTTGCTTTTGACAACAAGTTAAAAGTACTTTTCATTTCATCACCTCATCCATCTGCCATAAAATCTCACTCAAGATCTTGGTTTTCAGTACACTGGAGCTATTCCCTGTATCCATAACACTTCCCTGGTGTCTTCTGGGAAGCTAAGGTTTCACCCCTGGAGCTTCATTGCAATCCGAACCTACATTGCATCCTATGTGAGAGCTCCATTTATTCCATGCTGCAGTCACTAAGATCTCCCAGGAAACAAAGGGATCATAAAAGCTGCTGTAGTCAACTTCTCTGCCTCTCTGCTTCAGTTTCTAGCCCCTCTCACATCCCCAACACACAGAAGAATTCCTTGTGAATAACAGGAGCTCAAAGAATATTTGTTGAATGAACAGATAAATGCATTAACTTCCTTTCAAGATGGTGATATGACGGCAACTTTAAAACCTCACCCCAGTCTTCCTTATCACTCTGTGTGTTAAGGAAAGACCTAAACCTCTCCAGCCATAGACAAAGCCCTAGTGTGTTACATTGCTTGGTTGTGCTTCTGTGTCGATCAGTCCCTCTTGGGATGTGATATGAATGAATGGGACTTGGCTTTGAAAAAGAACTAAAGGTAGAATTAAGTTGCCCTCTCCTATCTATGAAACAAAACTAGAATCACGGACATAGAGAATAGACTGGTGGTTGCCAAGGGTGACGGGGTTGGGAGAGGGATGGATTGGGAGTTTGGGATTAGCAGATGCAAACTGGCATATATAGAATGGATAAACAACAAGGTCCCACTGTATAGCACAGGGAACTATATTCAATATCCGGTGAAACCATAAAGGAAAAGAATATGGAGAGATCTTCAAGATGGCGGAGGAGTAAGACGTGGAGATCACCTTCCTCCCCACAAATACATCAGAAATACATGTACATGTGGAACAACTCCTACAGAACACCTACTGAACACTGGCAGAACACCTCAGGCTTCCCAAAAGGGAACAGACGCCCTCAGGAGACCTACATGAAGAGGCGGGGCCAAATCAAAATCTGAACCCCAGGAGCTGTGCGAACAAAGAAGAGAAAGGGAAATCTCTCCCAGCAGCCTCAGGAACAGCGGATTAAATCTCCACAACCAACTTGATGTACCCAGCATCTCTGGAATACCTGAATAGACAATGAATCATCCCAAAATTGAGGCAGTGGACTTTGGGAGCAACTGTAGACCTGGGGTTTGCTTTCTGCATCTAATTTGTTTCTGTTTTTTGTTTATCTTAGTTTAGTATTTAGAGGTTATTATCATTGGTAGATTTGTCTATTGACTTGGTCGCTCTCTTCCTTTTCTTTTTTTAATATATACATATATTTTTTTTTTCCTTTTTTTCTTGTGAGTGTGTATGTGTATGCTTCTTTGTGTGATTTTGTCTGTATAGCTTTGCTTTTACCATTTGTCCTAGGGTTCTGCCTGTCTGTTTAGTTTAGTTTAGTTTTGTTTTGTTGTTTTGGTTTTTGCTATTTTTTAGTATATATTTTAGCACTTGTTATCATTGGTGTGTTTGTTTTTTGGTTTGGTTGCTCTCTCTTTCTGTCTTCAAATTACTTTTTGATTTTTTTTATTTTTAATAATTTTTTTATTTTAATAACAATATTTTATTTTTATTATTTTTCTTTCCCTCTTTTTTTTCTCCCTTTTCTTCTGAGCTGTGTGGCTGACAGGGTCTTCATGCTCAGGCCGGTGTCAGGCCTGTGCCTCTGAGGTGGGAGAGCTGAGTTCAGGACATTGGCCCACCAGAGACCTACCAGCTCCATGTAATATCAAACAGCGAAAGCTCTCCCAGAGAGCTCCATCTCAATGCTAAGACCCAGCTCCACTCAACAACCAGCAAGCTACAGTGCTGGACACCCTATGCCAAGCAACTAGCAAGACAGAAACAAAACCACACCCATTAGCAGAGAGGCTGCCTAAAATCATACTAAGGTCACAGACACCCGAAAAACACACCACCAGACACAGTCTGACCCACAAGAAAGACAAGATCCAGCCTCATCCACCAGAAGACAGGCACCAGTCCCCTCCACCAGGAAGCTTACACAACCCATTGAACCAACCTTAACCACTGGGGGCAGACACCAAAAACAATGGGAACTACGAACCTGCAGCCTGCGAAAAGAAGACCCCTAACACAGTAAGTGAAGGAAAATGAGAAGACAGAGAAACACACAGCAGATGAAAGAGCAAGGTAAAAACGCACCAGACCAAACAAATGAAGAGGAAATAGGCAGTCTACCTGAAAAAGAATTCAGAGTAATGATAGTAAAGATGATCTAAAATCTTGGAAATAGAATGGAAAAAATACAAGAAACATTTAACAAGGACCTAGAAGAACTAAAGAGCAAACAAACAATGATAAACAACACAATAAATGAAATTAACAATTCTCTAGAAGGAATCAAGAGCAGAATAACTGAGGCAGAAGAACGGATAAGTGACCTGGAAGACAAAATAGTGGAAATAACTAACGCAGAGCAGAATAAAGAAGAAAGAATAAAATGAATTGAGGACAGTCTCAGAGACTTCTGGGACAACAATAAATGCACCAACATTCGAATTATAGGGGTCCCAGAAGAAGAAGAGAAAAAGAAAGGGACTGAGAAAATATTTGAAGAGATTATACTTGAAAACTTCCCTAATGTGGGAAAGGAAAGGGTTAATCAAGTCCAGGAAGTGCAGGAAGTCCCATATACGATAAATGAAAAGAGAAACACACGAAGACACATATTAACCAAACTATCAAAAATTAAATACAAAGAAAAAATATTAAAAGCAGAAAGGGAAAAACAACAAACAACATACAAGGGAATCCCCATAAAGTTAACAACCAATCTTTCAGCAGAAATGCTGCAAGCCAGAAGGGAGTGGCAGGACATATTTAACGTGATGAAAGGGAAAAACCTACAACCAAGATTACTCTACCCAGCAAGGATCTCATTCACATTCGACAGAGAAATTAAAACCATTACAGACAAGCAAAAGCTAAGAGAATTCAGCACCACCAAACCAGCTCTACAACAAATGCTAAAGGAACTTCTCTAGGCAGGAAACACAACAGAAAGAAAAGACCTATAATAACAAACCCCAAACAATTAAGAAAATGGTAATAGGAACATACATATCAATAACTACCTTAAATGTAAATGGATTAAATGCTCCAACCAAGACACAGACTGGCTGAATGGATACAAAAACAAGACCCATATATATGCTGTCTACAAGAGACCCACTTCAGACCTAGGGACACATACAGACTGAAAGTGAGGGGATGAGAAAAGATATTCCATGCAAATGGAAATCAAAAGAAAGCTGGAGTAGCAATTCTCATATCACACAAAATAGACTTTAAAATAAAGACCATTACAAGAGACAAAGAAGGACACTGCATAATGATCAAGGGATCAATCCAAGAAGAAGACATAACAATTGTAAACATTTATGCACCCAACATAGGAGCACCTCAATACATAAGGCAAATGCTAACAGCCATAAAAGGGGAAATCGACAGTAACACAATCATAGTAGGGGACTTTAACACCCCACTTTCACCAATGGACAGATCATCCAAAATGAAAATAAATAAGAAAACACAAGCTTTAAATGATACATTAAACAAGATGGACTTAATTGATATTTATAGGACATTTCATCCAAAAACAACAGAATACACTTTCTTCTCAAGTACTCATGGAACATTCTCCAGTATAGATCATATCTCGGGTCACAAATCAAGCCTTAGTAAATTTAAGAAAACTGAAATTGTATCAAGTATCTTTTCCGACCACAATGCTATGAGACTAGATATCAATTACAGGAGAAAAATCTGTAAAAAATACAAACACGTGGAGGCTAAACAATACACTACTAAATAACCAAGACATCACTTAAGAAATCAAAAAGGAAATCAAAAAATACCTAGAAACAAATAACAATGAAAACACGACAACACAAAACTGATGGGATGCAGCAAAAGCCATTCTAAGAGGGAAGTTTATAGCAATAAAATCCTACATCAAGAAACAAGAAATACCTCAAATAAACAACATAGGCTTACACCTAAAGCAATTAGAGAAAGAATAACAAAAAAACCCCAAAGTTAGCAGAAGGAAAGAAATCATAAAGATCAGATCAGAAATAAATGAAAAAGAAATGAAGGAAACAATTGCAAAGACCAATAAAACTAAAAGCTGGTTCTTTGAGAAGATAACAGAATTGATAAACCATTATCCAGATTCATCAAGAAAAAAAGGGAGAAGACTCAAATCAGTAGAATTAGAAATGAAAAAGTAGAAGTTACAACTGACACTGCAGAAATACAAAGGACCATGAGAGATTACTACAAGCAACTATATGCCAATAAGATGGACAACCTGGAAGAAATGGACAAATTCTTAGAAGAGAACAACCTTCCGAGACTGAACCAGGAAGAAATAGAAAATATAAACAGACCAATCACAAGCACTGAAATTGACACTGTGATTAAAAATCTTCCAACAAACAAAAGCCAAAGACCAGATGGCGAATTCTATCAAACATATAGAGAAGAACATATAGAGAAGAGCTAACACCTATCCTTCTCAAACTCTTCCAAAATATGACAGAGGGAGGAGCACTCCCAAACTCATTCTACGAGTCCACCATCACCCTGATACTAAAACCAGACAAAGATGTCACAAAGAGAGAAAACCACAGGCCAATATCACTGATGAACATAGATGAAAAAATCCTCAACAAAATACTAGCAAACAGAATCCAACAGCACATTAAAAGGATCATACACCATGACCAAGTGGGATTTATCCCAGGGATGCAAGGATTCTTCAATATACACAAATCAATCATTGTGATACACCATATTAACAAATTGAAGAATAAAAACCATATGATCATCTCAATAGATGCAGAAAAAGCTTTTGACAAAATTCAACACCCATTTATGATAAAAACCCTCCACAAAGAAGGCATAGAGGGAACTAACCTCAACATAATAAAGGCCATATATGACAAACACACAGCCAACATCATTCTCAATGGTGAAAAACTGAAACCATTACCTCTAAGATCAGGAAGAAGACAAGGTTGTCCACTCTCACCACTATTATTCAACAAAGTTTTGGAAGTTTTAGCCACAGCAATCAGAGAAGAAAAAGAAATAAAAGGAATCCAAATCAGAAAAGAAGTAAAGCTGTCACTGTTGGCAGATGACATGATACTATATACATAGAGAATCCTAATGATGCTACCAGAAAACTACTAGAGCTAATCCACGAATTTGGTAAAGCAGCAGGATACAAAATTAGTGCACAGAAATCTCTTGCATTCCTATACACTAATGATGAAAATGTGAAAGAGAAATTAAGGAAACACTCCCATTTACCATTGCAGAAGAAAGAATAAAATACCTAGGAATAAACCTACTTAAGGAGACAAAAGACCTGTATGCAGAAAACTATAAGACACTGATGAAAAAAAATTAAAGATGATACAAACAGATGGAGAGATATACCATGTTCTTGGATTGGAAGAATAAATATTGTGAAAATGACTATACTACCCAAAGCAATCTACAGATTCAGTGCAATCTCTATCAAACTACCAATGGCATTTTTCACAGAACTAGAACGAAAAATTGCACAATTTGTATGGAAACATAAAAGACCCCAAATAGCCAAATCAATCTTGAGAAAGAAAAACGGAGATGGAGGACTCAGGCTCCTGGACTTCAGACTATACTACAAAGCTATAGTAATCAAGACAGTATGGTACTGACACAGAAACAGAAATATAGATCAATGGAACAGGATAGAAAGCCCAGAGATAAATCCACCACATATGGTCACCTTATTTTTGATAAAGGTGGCAAGAATATAGAATGGAGAAAAGACAGTCTCTTCAATAAGTGGTGCTGGGAAAACTGGACAGCTACATGTAAAAGAATGAAATTAGAACACCATACACAAAAATAAACTCAAAATGGATTAAAGACCTAAATGTAAAGCCAGACACTATAAAACTCTTAGAGGAAAACATAGGCAGGACACTGTATGACATAAATCACAGCAAGATCCTTTTTGACCCACCTCCCAGAGAAATGGAAATAAAAACATAAATAAACAAATTGGACCTAATGAAACAAAAGCTTTGCACAGCAAAGGAAACCATAAATAAGACAAAAAGACAAGCCTCAGAATGGGAGAAAATATTTGCAAATGAAGCAACTAACAAATGATTAATCTCCAAAATTTACAAGCAGCTCATGCAGCTCAATATAAAAACAAACAACCCAATCCAAAAATGGGCAGAAGACCTAAATAGACATTTCTCCAAAGAAGACATACAGATTGCCAACAAACACATGAAAGGATGCTCAACATCACTAATCATTAGAGAAATGCAAATCAAAACTACAATGAGGTATCACCTCACACCAGTTAGAATGGCCATCATCCAAAAATCTACAAACAATAAATGCTGGAGAGGGTGTGGAGAAAAAGGGATCCCTCTTCCACTGTTGGTGGTAATGTAAATTGATACAGCCACTATGGAGAACAGTATGGAGGTTCCTTAAAAAACTAAAAATAGAACTACCATATGACCCAGCAATCCCATTACTGGGTATATACCCTGAGAAAACCATAATTCAAAAGGAGTCATGTACCACAATGTTCATTGCAGCTCTATTTACAATAGACAGGACATGGAAGCAACCTAAGTGTCCAACGACAGATGAATGGATATAGAAGATGTGGCACATATATACCATGGAATATTACTCAGCCATAAAAAGAGACAAAATTCAGTTATTTGTAGTGAGGTGGATGGACCTAGAGTCTGTCATACAGAGTAAAGTAAGTCAGAAAGAGAAAAACAAATACCATATGCTAACACATACATATGGAATCTAAAAAAAAAAAAAAAAAGGTTCTGAAGAACCTAGGGGCAGGACAGGAATAGAGACGCAGACGTAGAGAATGAACTTGAGGACACGGGGAGGGGGAAGGGTAAGCTGGGATGAAGTGAGAGAGTGGCATGGACATATATACACTAGCAAATGTAAAATAGATAGCTAGTGGGAAGCAGCTGCATAGCACAGGGAGATCAGCTCGGTGCTTTGTGACCACTTAGAGGGGTGGGATAGGGAAAGTGGGAGGCAGACACAAGAGGGAGGAGATACGGGGATATATGTATATGTATAGCTGATTCACTTTGTTATAAAGCAGAAACTAACACACCATTGTAAAGCGATTATACTCCAATAAAGATGTTTAAAAAAAAGAAAAAAAGAAAAAGGAAAAGCAAAAAGAAAAAAGATATTAAATGCAATGAAGACATAATCTATGTAAATAAACAGCACATAGATGTAAAAAACAGAATATGAAAAAGAATGTATATATATATATGTATAACTGAGTCACTTTGCTATACAGCAGTAATTAACACAACATTGGAAATCAACTATACTTCAATAAAAAATAATTAATTTTTTTAAAAAAAGAATTAAGTTGTCTTCTTGCTAGCACAGTACCTCCACGTATGTTCCCTCCCTTTTTTAAAATTATTGCTTAGTTTCTTTATTCACTTAACCATTTTAATTGAAAGCCAGGCACTATGTGCCAGACACTGTGTCAGAAACTCAGGATTCAACCATGAAGGAGATTCCATTTCTGCCTAGAAGAATCACAAGGTCTAGGGCATTGGAAGAGGGCCTTACAGTTAAAATTACCATTGACTAAGCCTTGGTTGTGCAGGTACTGTGTTAAGTGAGAGGTCAGTAATGTTCTTCCCATTTAATGTTTTAGTGAGATTAAGGTTTAATGGAGAACAGTCTAAAATGACATAAATATATATTTCTTTTAGGGAAAATTTGTACATGTTTGTGTCTGTATTTATGCTCAGGATCCTAAGAAATTCCCACTTCACTGTAAAATTCTGTTTTTGTGAGGGGGAAAGGTGAAAAAGAGAAAAAAAGAAACAGGTAAAAATGTTTACATGCAGTGAAGGAACAGAATTTTTCATTTTAATTGTATACCTGAAACTAACATCATTTGTAAATCAACTATGCTTCAATAAAAAAAGAATAAATTTTTTAAAAGAATTTTTTCATTTTAATCATTTTCAGAAGCTTTGTTTGTTATAGAAATATTTTAGTGACTAAAGAAAAGTTTTTTAAAAAGTATTTTCCCATAATCCTACCACCCTAACACAACGATCGTATTTTTTCAGTTACCCTCCAGTCTTTGACCATATGGTATATTTTACATAGTCTAACCAAGGTGTGTGTATAGTTTTGTGTTCTGCTGAACAGTTAGGGGAACTCATTCAGTGTTTAACCTTTGCATTTTGCAGTTGGGGTCCCTGGGCGAGGTTTGCCTAGCTGTACTTCTGGCAGAAAGCATGTACAACTGTTAAATTATGTTATTGAAATAACTTTCATTACCTCAATCCCCCAAAGCAAACAGTTCCTCTCCACCCAAAACAAAAGCTCTGGTTCCCAGACCTCACTTCATTCGTGTTTTCCATGAGTTCTGTGACCCACCCTGGTATTCCCTGTCATTTTTTCTACCAGACATAACAGATACCAACCCAACAGCAGAGGGGGAATAAAGAAAAGGCCTGGATAGCAAGAAAGGACATAACATTGTATCCAACACAAATTAAAAACACATTCCCTCTCAGCTCCATTCAACAGCATTTACCAAACACCAGCTCTGTGCTCCAGACCACGGTAGACCCGGCAGAAGCAACCAGAAAGTGTCAGAATGGTGACCTCCCTGAAGGGCAACACCCTCTCTCAGGAGGGAGGAACTGAGTGCCTGTAGCAGGGGTCAGCAAACTTCCTATAAAGTGACAGAGACTAAATATTTTAGGTTTTGTGGGCCGAGAGGCAAAAGAAAGCAAATGTCTGCAAGCATTTTATTGACCAAAATAAAACTTTACGGACATTGAATTTGAATTCCATATAATTTTCACATGTAACAAAATATTACTATTCTTCAAGTTTTTTCAACAATTTGAAAACGCAATAACCATTCTTAGCCTGCAGGCCGCATAAAAACAGACAGTGGGGGCAGATTTGCCGCACAGGCCATAGTTTGCCAACCCCTGATGAATAAGATAAAAGCAAGCACAGAAAATGTCCCCGGCCATTAGTATCCAAAAATGAGTGGCACCAAAACAGGAGTCCAGGGAGGAGGGAGGTGGGGTGGTCCAGTCAGGAAGCCTTAATGGAAGAGATGGAATTTGAACAGAGCCTTGAAGGGAGGGTAGGATTTGGCTGCATAGAACAGTCTGGGTCGAACATTCCAGGAGGAAGCAATGGCCATGAGGCAAAGGCACAGAGGGAAGAAAGATCAAGGGCCAAAGGGGTCATATGAGGTGTTTCCCCATCCTTCACTATGACATAGTCCTAGCTCTCCAAGCTTCTGTGACACGCCCTGGGCTGGGTGTTTATGAACAGGAGGTGTATCGTGGGAGTGTGGGAGTAGGCCTTTAAATGACTACAATTAATCATATGAATATTTATAATATTCACCACCCCAAACTTGGAAACTCTGAGATCCATCAGATCTGTAGTTTAAAACTGATGAAGAACAAGCTAGACTATTTTTCTTCATCAGGAGACTCTCCAGGTTTCATTTAGTCACCTATGTTATGGAATTTTTGTGGGGAATGAGCTTTTCCTCAGAATCTTAATAATATTCTAATCCTAACAGGAAATGCCACATGCCCTAACCCAAATTTTCAGGGCCAGTCTGAAAGTTTTAATCACATTAGGAGTGACAAGCAGCTTTGGTTAGTGACATTTATCTTTTCCTACATGGTTTTGTTTTTACTTTCAGTATGAAGTTTCTCTGAGAAGTTAACAATTTGTGGATACTAGTAATTAATGGATACCTTAAAAAAAATGTTCTTCTTGGCTGACTTTATCTGTTCCCATGATTTCACCTCCTGCTCATAAAATGCTTCTAACTCCCAGATCTGTATCTGCAGCCCAGATATCTCCCTAGAGCTTCAAATTCAGATGTCCATGTTCCTGCTGGGGATCTCCACCTAGTCCTCCCACAGGCGTGGTGGGCAGCCTTCAAGATGGCCCCCAACGAGCCCCACCTCTTGGTACTCACACCCTTGGGTGATCCCCTCCCCTTGAGTGTGGGCTGGACCTACTGAGTGGGGCTTATGGGACATAATTTCCAATATTAAATTACAAAAAGACTCTGGATTCCATCTTATTTACCCTTTCTGGCTCTCCTGCTTGCTCCAGCTGCTGGAAGCCAGCTGCCATGTTCTGAGCTGCCCTGTGAGAGGCCTCGTGGCAAGCACCCGACGGAGGTCTCAGGTCAACAGCCATTAAGGACCTAAGGCCCTCAGTCCAGCAGCCCTGGATGAACTAAATTCTGCTAACACCCACATGGGTGAGTTTGGAAGCCTTCAGCGGAGACTGCAACCCCGGCCATCACCTTGCTAGCAGCTGTGAGAGACACTGAGTCTGAGGCACTTGGCTAAGCAGTGCCCAACTGGTGACCCACAGAAACTATGAGATAATAAAATGTGTGGTGTTTAAAGCCACTACATTTTGAGGTAATTTGTTCTACAGAAATAGATAACTAATGTATCGGCAAACTCCCCAAACCTGTTCCTTCCTCTAAATTCTCTATTTAACTGCCAGGACTGCTATGTATCTAATCCACCTATGCTGACAATAGGTTTGCTAGTGGTCCTCCCTTTGTGTTTCTTACATCTACAAAAGTTCACATGCTTTTGTATTTTCTAATCCCAATCAACATGACTTAGTAGGTTTAAAATTTGCCCCCTGTGAGTTCCATCTGGAAACTAAGTCATTTGTGCAACATATCATGCTGCAGCTTGAACTTTCTCGGTTTGTGCATGAGTCTGCGAGCAATGATATTAATGACATCACTCTGGATATCTTTCCACAAATAATAAACCCCTGGGAAGTATCCAGAGTGATAGAATGGGAGAAGGGAGAGTCTGGGAAACGCTAGGAAACTATGCTTATAGCTTGAAAATGAACCACATTTTATGTGAGATGGAACAAGCACAGGATTAGAAGACAGAAGACATGGGTCTAGACTCTGCTACTAATCTGCTGTGTCCTCAGCAAGTCATTTTATTTCTTCAAGAGTCACTTTTCTCTTCAGGAAAATGAGGGTGTTAGATTTCAGTGGGAAACAGAGCCATGAGGGGGTTGCTTCGGAAGGAACTAGGGAGTTTATTAAACTTCATATTCCTCCTCCTAACACTCACCCCAGGCTGAGGCAGTAGGACTGAGATGGGCCGTAGGCATCTGTATTTGTAAAGTGACCAGCTCCCTGAAGTAAATCTAGGAATGGGAATCCTGAACTACATCCTCCCAAAGGAGATTTCAAGTCTAATACTGTAATTACCAAGAAGTTTTCATTATATGCCTATTGTGCTTTGCATGTACATTATAAAATATACCAAAAATTAAAATTCTAAAGGATGATATTGTGTGTGTGCATATATGTATGTGTTTTCATTTTCTTTTCTTCCCAAACCCTGACGTGTCTCCTTGCATAGTCACTGGGACCCATGCACTTCATTGGGAGACCCCATGAAGACCATGACAGATCTATTGGAACTGGGTGAAGAGGGGCACAAAGGTCCAGGATTACCAAAGACAAACCAACAAGTCAGGGTAGCAAGTGGGGTTCTTATAGTCACGGTACTGCTTGGCATTGTATGAGATACTGAGAAATAAAAGATATTGTTCCAAAAGAACTTACAAACTGGATGAGAATGTGTGTGTGTGTGTGTGTGTGTGTGTGTGTGTGTGTACAGAGTTAGACCTTCTTGTCCTCACCTGAAAGCCTATCACAGCACAGTGTCACATTTTATTAGTCTGTTCATGCTGCCGTAACAAAATACCACAGACTGGGTGGCTTATGCAACAGACAGTTGTGTTTCTCACAGTTTTTGTGGCCAGAAGTCCAAGATCAAAGTGTTGGCTGATTCAGTTCCTAGTAAGGGCCATCTTCCTGGTTTGCAAATGACAGTCTTCTCTCTGAGTCCTCACATGGCAGAGAGCGAGCAATCTCTCACTCTTCCTCTTCCTATAAAGCCACTAATTCCAACATGGGTGCTCTACCCTCATGACCTCATCTAACCCTAATTACTTCCCAAGGACCCCATCTCTAAATAATCACACTGGAGATTAGGGCTTCAACATAATGAATTTGAGGAGGACACATTCAGTGCATAACACACATAAAAAAGAAACAGAATCTGACTTCATGAGAAAACATCTGATACAATCTTCAGTAAAAAATACTGTAAGTCTTTACTGAAGGTCTCTTGAGGAGGTGTAAAGGGAATTTTGTTCCACGCTGCACACAGCAAGACTTTATTGCCGAAACCCTCCCTCAAACCCTATTTCACTCTCACCAAATCTCTCAGATCAACAATGCCACCTGTCCTCACCCCGGTTCTCTTCCTCTCCTCCCCGACCCTCTCTCCTAGGATTCTGCAACCTACCCTCCCAGCCCACAGACCTTGGGTAGGCAGAGTTTTCCCCTTTCTCAGCTTCTCCTATGTGTTCCACAAAAGAAAAGGATCAGCCTGGGATCCACCTTCAGCTGAAGGGAGACACAGGGTCACAGTTATGTCTAATATAATATTTTAAACCCTGTACACTAAGAAAGTGGAACTAACAAAATTAAGTAATATACACTTAAATACTAAGTAGACAGAGAATCGGAATTCTAGATGTTCAGAGGAGAGAGAGAGTAGAGCCAGAGAGGACATGGAGAAAAGAGGAGATTAGCCAGAGGTTGAAAACTGGAAAAATCTTTTGCAGGAGAGCAGTGGAGCCCTCCTCTCATATGGGAGCGGGAATTCTTGTACAAGGGAAGGCCAAACAAAACAGGGAAGTATACAACCTGTGTAGAAGGTGGATAAAACTAGGTGGACTGTATAAAGCAGAAGGAGGGTGAGAGACAAGATTAGAAAGTTGGTTGCGGCCAGAGGACTGAGGACTGTAAGGAAATACACCTTATTAAAGAACTTAAAGCATGGGAGTGACATGACTTAGAAAATTAATATTTTGTCACCATGATGGAAGGACTGAAGAACAGAAATCTTTAAGAAAGGAGGTCAGGAGGCTAATGCAGCCTCTGGGTCTTGGTGATGAGAGCGTTCTCCAGGGAGGTGGGAGCACACATGAAACAGAATAGAAAAATGATTGTGTGATTTTGGTAGAACCATCATGGCTGGGTGAATGACTGAATATGAAAAGCAATGCAGAGGGAAAGCCAGATGACACTGACACTTGAAGATGGTTGGATGGGGGATGAACAAAATTGAGAAATGGAGGAGGAGAGAAATTGGGAATGCAGAAGGGAGAAGATGGTGAGTTTGATTCTTTTTTTACGTGGCAATTCTGAAGGCAGCTCAACCAAGGTGGAGTAGCCAGTAGGCAAGGAGATGCAGAGGGCTGCTTTGGAGAGATTCGGGGTTTAGATTTTTGAGCATCTGTAAGAAATCACATTCATCAGCTAATTAAAATTGCATTCTCCTAGAGTTTAGAGTTTTGATTCCTGATAAACCTGCAAATTGATCTCGAACGGATAACCCTCTTGTTAACCAGCATTCGTTCTTTGAGTTTCAGACATATTCTTAGGAAGAGATTCAGAAGGCAAGCAGGGTAATAATTTTGAGTAATTAAAGAGGAAAGGTGGGACACCAAAAACGAACTCTTCTCCTAGGAAACACCAGGATAAAAAAGAACTACACACCTCCATTTGGAACAGTGGTTGGAATTTGGGGAGATGGTTAAGAAACTACATTCATGTATCACACTCACTTCTGGATGATCTGTGAATGATAAATATTATAATTGCATGTAGATACTCAAATGACATCAATTAAAGAAAACTTTACAAATGTGTTTTATTCTTTTAAGAGAAGAGAATTCTTTGTTTAAAACCTGTCTACAATAGGCAAAAAAAAATTTACTTAAGATTTGAGAGTACGTTAGAATTACCCTCTTGGTCAGAAACCTAGAAGTATATTCCTGCTGCAGATTTTAAGCCAAAAGGCTTTCACCTGATGCTCCAGGCCAAAGACCTCCAACCTTTTACCACCAAAGGCTCCCTTTATTAATTTTTCACTGAAGACCCATGTTTTGAAATATTTTATTCTGTACTGAGTAAAAATAAATATCCATTTCCATTAGTCTAGGTGCCCTGCAGCACAGGATAACCATGAGCATTAGAAAGCAAAGTTGACAGTTAGTTGGGCAGACTTATCATTGTGTCTAGGTTAGACATTACTAATTTCCTTGGCCCCTAGGGGCCCAGGGAACCCAAGTTTCTGGGCATTGTTTTGGGCCCTTTCCACGTTTACCTCTCTGCCCCTTGGCCCTCACCAAGCCAAATTTAATATTGTCTCTGCAAATATCTTGCTATTTAACACCCTGCTTTTGCTCAAAGTTATCTCACACTCAAAATGTGTTTTCTCTTCCAAAGTGGATAATATACTGTTCTCTGCCAAGATCTCTTCTTCTGGATCAATGTGCCCATCCCCCAGTTGCTGGGAATGTTAACTGCTAACAGCTCACAGCTGTGTCCCTAACTGAACACTGCCCTTGGCCACAGGGAACTGCCTAGCCCAAGGTGACACCTCCTAGGGTGCGGTCTAATATTTTCAACATTCCTAAAAGCTTGTTATGGATAATATAAGTTCAGCACTCTTCAAGATAAAGTGAGAGAAGATACAAATTACCATTATCAGGAATATAAAAAAGGGGGCGTTATTAAAAATTCTAGACATTAAAAGGTTAAGGAATAGTATGATGGTGTGTTCAAAATTTAGAATGATGGTGTATATAGAACACACTAAGAATCTACAAAAAAGTGACTAGAACTATAAATTCAGCAAGGATACAGCACACAGATCTTTATAGAAGTCCATTATAATTCTATTTGCTAGCATAAAAAATAATGTAAAATGGATTTTTTAAAACTTTTAAACACTACCATTGGGTAGACTCCTTTTAGTTTGGCTGAATAGGCTCCTACTAGCCTGACCCTTCCACAGATAAGAACAATAAATCCTGGAAAAAATATAAAGAACAAAACAACAAAAATAACAACAACCACCACAAAATTATCTAAAAGACTGCAGTGTGAAGAAAAGCAGTCAGATTACGGAGGGGAATTCACACCTAAAGGAAGCATATGGCACAGGGTGCGGTGTGTATCCCGTTTTTATGGCACTAAGTCTGATGACAGGCTGCAACCAGCATTCTGCAGGGTGACTAAAACTTGAGAGACAATCCACAGACTTTCTGGACCAAAGAAACAGAATACAAAGTTTGGGGCGACATAGCTGCTGGAAAGTGAGGGTGTAACCCCAAAAAGGAGAACACCAGAGAGGGGGAGTCACAAATTTTGTGTATACATTCATCCCAAATATCTGCCTAACCCTTAAATTTGTATAGGTAGACAGACTGCAACAAACCCAGTTAAGGATATGAGAAGTGAACTGTAATTTGAACTATTGCCAAAGAGACTGAGTTCATAGTTTGAGTCCAACAAGTTACTTGCCTCCTAAGAAAACAAAATCACAACTCTCTTTGGAGAAATACAACAAAATCAAAAGTCTATACAACTTAAATTCACAATGTCTAGGATACAATCCAAGATACTCAACATACAAAGAAACAGAAAAATGCAAGTAATTTTCAGGAGAAAAGACAATTAATGGAGACAAACCCTAAAGTGATCCAGTTGTTGGAATTAGCAGACAAGAATTTTTAAGGAAGGTATTATAATTCTGATCAATGAAGTAAAGGAAAATATGCCCATAATGAATGAAAAGGTAGAGAAATAGAAATGATAAAAAAGAACAGAAGGGAAATTCCAGAATTGACAAATATCTGAAATTAAAAATATACTGGATGAGCTTAACAATAGAATTGAGATGATGGAGAAAAGAGTCAGAGAACTTGAATATCAATCAAAAGAAAGTATCCAATATGAAGAACACAGGAATAAAAGACTGAGAAAAAAATTAACAGAATCTCAAGGACTTATGGGAACACAGTAGGGTCAAACATGCATGTATTTGACATTATAGAAGGAGAGGAGAGAGAGAGAGAGCAGAGAGCATAAAAACTTTTGAATAATAGTGACCCAAAATTTTCCTATTTTGGAGAAAATTATATTTATATATTGAAGGTGCTCAGCAAACCACAAGAAGAATAAACATGAAGAAAACTATGCTGATACTGCTGGAAATCAAAGAGAAAGAGAAAATCCTGAAAGGAGACAATGAAATTACACACTATATACAGGGGAACAATGACAAAAATGAATATTGACTGCTCATCAGAAACTATGGAGGAAAGAAAAATATGGAACAATGCCTTCAGAATTAAAACAAAACAAAACAAAATATTAGTCCCAAATTCTATATCTAGCAAAAATATCTTGAAGGCTAAATAAAGACATTTTTATTTTTAAAAACTATTATTTAAAATATAATCAAAAATAGAAAATAAACTTAATATGTGCAAGACTTGTACACTTAAAATTATGAAACATTGCAAAAAGAATTTAAAGACCTAAATAAATGGAAAGATATAACAGTTTACAGATCGAAAGACTCAATATTAAGAAGCAAATTCTTCCTAAATTGATCTATAGATCTACAACCTATAGACAAACATAATTCCATATAAAATCCCAGTAGGCTTTTATGCAGATTGAAAGACTGATTCAAAATTTATAGGGAAAATACAAAGGATCTAAAATAGCCAAAGCAGTTTTCTGCTTAGTAATTCTATCAATTGCTAAGAATGGGGTACTGAGGTCCCCAACTATAATTGTGGATTCATCTATCTCTCCTTTCAACCTACTGGTGACTAACACTACCTCGCACTGCCTCCTTAATTCTTGTTGCTGCTCAGTGGGCATGGAGTCTCAGCTTACCACTGGACTCTGCAGACACTACCCTGATGTGAAAATCAGAGCAGGGAATGGAAGATCAGCTTCCCACTCAGCCCTGATGACAGGCTGGGGGACTGGAGCACACAGTCTGTTTTTGTGGTTTGGAGAGGGGGCTGTGGTTTTTCCATTGGTGTTTGGATGGAGTAGTGCAGGTATGGCCAAAAATGCTTTTTGTTGTTAGGCCACCCTTTTCCCCATTCGTTGACAAGGAGGAACAGAGTTATTTGTCATTTGTTTGGAAGATTTGGGGGAGCATTTTGTCTGTGCCTGTTGGTGGTTCTAGGTTAGAGGTTTCTGCAGCTCCCTGTTCAAGATATATAAGAGGTTATAGGGAAACTCAGAAACTCACCACCTATTCTTCCTTAAGTCGTGAAATCTCTAGGCAGCCCATCTTCTTTTTTCCACCTTTCAGAGACTTCCTATGCTCATAATTGTGTTTTGTCCAGGGACTTTTAGTTGTAAGGAGAAGGCGCTGAGAGGGATAGGGCTATGCAATCTTGGGTGAACCAGAATTTCCCCAAATAATTTGGAAATATAAACCTCAAAGTTAGAGGACTTACCCTATGATTAAGTAATCAAATGAGTAATCCAAACAGTGTGGTAATGGTGGAAGGATATTCCATAGATCAATGGAATAAACAAGAGAGTCCACAATTAGATGCACATGTATATGAGCCATTGATTTTTTTTTAAACTTTTTTTTTTAATTTTATTTATTTATTTATTTATTTTTGGCTGTGTTGGGTCTTCGTTGCTGTACGCGGGCTTTCTCTAGTTGCGGCGAGCGGGGGCCACTATTCGTTGAGGTGCGCGGGCTTCTCATTGCAGTGGCTTCTCTCATTGTGGAGCATGGGCTCTAGGCGCACGGGCTTCAGTAGTTGTGGCACACGGGCTCCGTAGCTGTGGCTCACGGGCTGTAGCGCACAGGCTCAGTAGTTGCGGCACACGAGCTTAGTTGCTCCGCGGCATGTGGGATCTTCCCGGACCAGGGATCGAACCCGTGTCCCCTGTATTGGCAGGCGGATTCTCAACCACTGCGCCACTGGGGAAGCCCCTTTTTAACATTTTTACTGGAATATAATTGCTTTACAATGGTGTGTTAGTTTCTGCTTTATAACAAAGTGAATCAGCTATACATATACATATATCCCCATATCTCCTCCCTCTTGTGTCTCCCTCACACTTTCCCTATCCCACCCCTCTAGGTGATCACAAAGCATGGAGCTGATCTCCCTGTGCTATGCAGCTGCTTCCCACTAGCTATCTATTTTACATTTGGTAGTACATATAAATCCATGCTACTCTCTCACTTCATCCCAGCTTACACTTCCCACTCCCTGTGTCATCAAGTAATTTCCCAGCATCTGCATCTTTATTCCTGTCCTGCCCCTAGGTTCTTCAGAACCATTTTTATTTATTTATTTAATTTTTAGATTCCATATATATGTGTTAGCATATGGTATTTGTTTTTCTCTTTCTGACTTACATCACTCTGTATGACAGACTCTAGATCCATCCACCTCACTACAAATAATTCAATTTCATTTCTTTTTATGGCTGAGTAATATTCCATTGTATATATGTGCCACATCTTCCTTATCCATTCATCTGTTAATGGACACTTAGGCTGCTTCCATGTCCTGTCTATTGTAAATAGAGCTGCAATGAACATTTTGGTACATGACTCTTTTTGAATTATGGTTTTCTCAGGGTATATGCCCAGTAGTGGGATTGCTGGGACATATGGTAGTTCTATTTTTAGGTTTTAAGGAACCTCCATGCTGTTCTCCATAGTGGCTGTATCAATTTACATCCCCACCACCAGTGTAAGAGGGTTCCCTTTTCTCCACACCCTCTCCAGCATTTATTCTTTGCAGATTTTTTAATGAGAGCCATTCTGACTGGTGTGAGGTGATACCTCATTGTAGTTTTGAGTTGCATTTCTCTAATGATTAGTGATGTTGAGCATCCTTTCATGGGTTTGCTGGCAATCTGTATATCTTCTTGGAGAAATATCTACTTAGGTGTTCTGCCCATTTTTGGATTGTGTTGCTTGTTTTTTTGATATTGAGCTGCATGAGCTGCTTGTAAACCTTGGAGGTTAATCCTTTGTCAGTTGCTTCATTTGCAAATATTTTCTCCCATTCTGAGGGTTATCTTCTCGCCTTGTTTATGTTTTCCTTTGTTGTGCAAAAGCTTTTGTTTCATTAGGTCCCATTTGTTTATTTTTGTTTTTATTTCCATTTCTCTGGGAGGTGGGTCAAAAAGGATCTTGCTGTGATTTATGTCATACAGTGTCCTGCCTGCCTATGTTTTCCTCTAAGAGTTTTATAGTGTCTGGCTTTACATTTAGGTCTTTAACCCATTTTGAGTTTATTTTTGTGTATGGTGTTAGGTAGTGTTCTAATTTCATTCTTTTACATGTAGCTAGCTGTCCACTTTTCCCAGCACCACTTATTGAAGAGACTGTCTTTTCTCCATTGTATATTCTTGCCTCCTTTATCAAAAATAAGGTGACCAGGTGACCATATGTGTGTGGGTTTCTCTCTGGGCTTTCTATCCTGTTCCATTGATCTATATTTCTGTTTTTGAGCCAGTACCATATTGTCTTCATTACTGTAGCTTTGTAGTATGTTCTGAAGTCTGGGACCCTGAACTTCCAGCTCTGTTTTTCTTTCTCAAGATTGCTTTGGCTATTTGGGGTCTTTTGCGTTTCCATACAAATTATGAATTTTTTCTTCTACTTCTGTGAAAAATACCATAGATTTTTTGATAGGGATTGCATTGACTCTGTAGATTGCTTTGGGTAGATAGCCATTTTCACAATGTGGATTCCGTGTCTTATACATCTCTGCATACAGGTCTTTTGTCTCCTTAGGTAGGTTTATTCTAGGTATTTTATTCTTTTTGTTGCAATGGTAAATGGGAGTGTTTCCTTAAATTCTCTTTCAGATTTTTCATCATTAGTGTATAGGAATGCAAGAGATTTCTGTGCATTAATTTTTTATCCTGCTACTTTACCAAATTCATTGATTAGCTCTAGGAGTTTTCTGGTAGCATATTTAGGATTCTCTATGTATAGTATCATGTCATCTGCCAACATTGACAGCTTTACTTCTTCTTTTCCGATTTGGATTCCTTTTATTTCTTTCTCTTCTCTGATTGCTGTGGCTACAACGTCCAAAACTATGTTGAATAATAGTGGTGAGAGTGGACAAACTTGTCTTGTTCCTGATCTTAGAGGAAATGGTTTCAGTTTTGCACCATTGAGAATGATGTTGCCTGTGGGTTTGTCATATATGGCCTTTATTCTGTTGAGGTTAGTTCCCTCTATGCCTTCTTTGTGGAGGGTTTTTATCATAAATGGGTGTTGAATTTTGTTGAAAGGTTTTTCTGCATCTATTGAGATGATCATATGGTTTTTCTCCTTCAATTTGTTAATATGGTGTATCACAATGATTGATTTGTGTATATTGAAGAATCCTTGCATCCCTGTGATAAATCCCACTTGGTCATGGTGTATGATCCTTTTAATGTGCTGTTGGATTCTGTTTGCTAGTATTTTGTTGAGGATTTTTGCATCTATGTTCAGTGATATTGGCCTGTAGTTTTCTCTCTTTGTGACATCTTTGTCTGGTTTTGGTATCAGGGTGATGTTGGCTTCGTAGAATGAGTTTGGGAGTGTTCCTCCCTCTGCTATATTTTGGAAGGGTTTGAGAAGGATAGGTGTTAGCTCTTCTCTAAATGTTTGATAGCATTCGCCTGTGAAGCCATCTAGTCCTGGGCTTTTGTTTGTTGGAAAAATTTTAATCACAGTGTCAATTTCAGGGCTTGTGATTGGTCTGTTTATATTTTCTATTTCTTCTTGATTCACTCTCGGAAGGTTGTGCTTTTCTAAGAATTAGTCCATTTCTCCAGGTTGTCCATTTTATTGGCATATAGTTGCTTGTAGTAACCTCTCATGATCCTTTGTATTTCTGCAGTGTCAGTTGTAACTTCTCCTTTTTCATTTCTAATTCTGTTGATTTGAGTCTTCTCCCTTTTTCTTTTGATGAGTCTGGCTAATGGTTTATCAATTTTGTTTCTCTTCTCAAAGAACCAGCTTTTAGTTTTATTCATCTTTGCAATTGTTTCCTTCTTTTCTTTTTCATTTATTTCTGATCTGATATTTATGATTGCTTTCCTTCTGCTAACTTTGGGGTTTTTTTTTTTGCTCTTCTTGCTCTAATTGCTTTAGGTGTAAGCTTAGGTTGTTTATTTGAGATGTCTCTTGTTTCTTGAGGTAGGATTGTATTGCTATAAACTTCCCTCTTACAACTGCTCTTGCTGCATCCCATCGGTTTTGGGTCGTCGTGTTTTCATTGTTATTTCTTTCTAGGTATTTTTTGACTTCCTTTTTGATTCCATAAGTGATCTCTTGGTTATTTAGTAGTGTATTGTTTAGCCTCCATGTGTTTGTATTTTTTACAGATTTTTTTCCTGTAACTGTTATCTAGTCTCATAGCGTTGTGGTTGGAGAAGGTACTTGATACGAGTTCAATTTTCTTAAACTGACCAAGGCTTAATTTGTGACCCAGGATATAATTTATCCTGAAGAATGTTCCATGAGTACTTGAGAAGAAAGTGTATTGTTGTTTTTGGATGGAATGTCCTATAAATATCAATTAAGTCCATCTTGTTTAATGTATCATTTAAAGCTTGTGTTTCCTTATTTATTTTCAATTTGGATGATCTGTCCATTGGTGAAAGCGGGATGTTAAAGACCCCTACTATGATTGTGTTACTGTCGATTTCCCCTTTTATGGCTGTTAGCATTTGCCTTATGTATTGAGGTGCTCCTATGTTGGGTGCATAAATATTTACAATTGTTATATGTTCTACATGGATTGATCCCTTGATCATTATGTAGTGTCCTTCTTTATCTCTTGTAATAGTCTTTATTTTAAAGTCTATTTTGTCTGACACGAGACTTGCTGTACTACCTTTCTTTTGATTTCCATTTGCATGGAATATCTTTTTCCATCCCCTCACTTTCAGTCTGTACGTGTCCCTAGGTCTGAAGTGGGTCCCTTGTAGACAGCATATATACAGGTCTTGTTTTTGTATCCATTCAGCCAGTCTACATCTTTTGGTTGGAGCATTTAATACACTTACATTTAAGGTAGTTATCCATATGTATGTTCCTATTACCATTTTATTAATTGTTTTGGGTTTGTTATTGTAGGTCTTTTCCTTCTCTTGTGTTTCCTGCCTAGAGAAGTTCCTTTAGCATTTGTTGTAGAGCTGGTTTGGTGGTGCTGAATTCTCTTAACTTTTCTTGTCTGTAATGGTTTTAATTTCTCCTTCTGAATCTGAATGAGATCCTTGCTGCGTAGAGTAATCTTGGTTGTAGGTTTTTCCCTTTAATCACTTTAAATATGTCCTGCCACACCCTTCTGGCTTGCAGAGTTTCTGCTGAAAGATCAGTTGTTAACCTTATGGGGATTCCCTTGTATGTTATTTGTTGTTTTTCCCTTTCTGCTTTTAATATTTTTTCTTTGTATTTAATTTTTGACAGTTTGATTAACATGTGTCTTGGCATGTTTCACCTTGGAGTTGATTGTGGAGATATAATCCACTGCTCCTAAGGCTGCTGGTAGAAATTTCCCTTTCTCTTCTTTGTTCACACAGCTCCTGGTGTTCAGATTTGGATTTGGCCCCGCCTCTGAGTGTCGGCCGCCTGAGGGCATTTGTTCTTCACTCCAACAGGAAGAGGTTAAAGTAGTGGCTGATTAGGGAGCTCTGGCTCACTGAAGCCAGGGTGAGGGAGGGGTATGGAATGCGGGGTGAGTCTGCAGCGTCAGAGGCTGGCATGACGTTGCAACAGCCTCAGGCATGGCATGTGTTCTCCTGGGGAAGTTGTCCCTGGATCACGGGACCCTGGCAGTGGCGGGCTGCACAGACTCCTGGGAGGGGAGGTGTGGATAGTGACCTGTGCTTGCACACAGGCTTCTTGGTTGCTGCAGCAGCAGCCTTAGAGTTTCACACCCATCTCTGGTGTCCGCGCTGATAGCCACAGCTCGCGCCCGTCTCCAGAGCTCATTTAGGCAGTGCTCTGAATCCCCTCTCCTCGGGCACCCCAAAACGATGGTCTCTTGCCTCTTACGCAGGGCCAGAGTTTTTCCCGGACTCCTTCCCGGCTAGCTGTGGTGCATTAGCCCCCTTCAGGCTGTGTTCACACAGCCAACCCCAGTCCTCTCCCTGGGACCTGACCTCTGAAGCCAGAGCCTCAGCTCTCAGCCCCACCTGTCCCAGCAGGTAAGCAGACAACCCTCTTGGGCTGGCGAGTGCTGCTCAGCACTGATCCTCTGTGCGGGAATCCCTCCACTTTGCCCTCTCTACCCCTGTTGCTGCACACTCCTCCATGGCTCTGAAGCTTCCCCCTGCCACCCAGCTCCCATCTCCGCCAGGGAAGGGGCTTCCTAGTGTGTGGAAACTTTTCCTCCTTCACAGCTCCCTCCCCGAGGTGCAGGTCCCATCCCTATGCTTTTGTCTCTGTTTTTTCTTTTTTCTTTTGCCCTACTCAGGTACATGGGGAGTTTCTTGCCTTTTGGGAAGTCTGAGATATTCTGCCAGCGTTCAGTAGGTGTTCTGTAGGAGTTGTTTCACATGTAGATGTATTTCTGATGTATTTGTGGGGAGGAGGGTGATCTCCACGTCTTACTCCTCTGCCATATTGAAGGTCTCCCTTCTACTTTTTGATCCATTGATTTTTATACAAGAGCCAAGGTAAGTCAATGAAGAAAGGATGGCCTTGTCAATAAATGATGGTGGAAAACTGAGAGTCACATGGGTAAAAATAAGTCTTGAGCTTTACCTCACACAATACGAAAAACTTAACTCAGAAAAGATTTATGTGAAAAATAAAAATTTTAAATTTTTAGATAAAAATATAGGGTATAATATCTTTGTGAACTTTGGGTAGGCGAAGATTTTTTAGACAGGTAAAACAAAAGCACTAATCATAAACGGAAAAAATTGATAAATTGAACTTCATCAAAATTAAAACCTTTTGCTTATCAAAGATACTGTTAAGAAAATACAAAGGCAAAAGGAGAAATGGTTGTTTCAGACCTATCTATCTATCTTATTTATGTGTTTCATATATATATATATATATATATATATATATATAATATATATATCTGACATAGTACTTATATCAGAATATATAATGAACTCCTACAATTCAATAATAAGAAGGCAACGCATTTTTAAATGTTCAAAATATTTAAATTTCACAAAAGAAGATATGCAAATAGTACATAATGAGGTGTTCAATATCATTAGTTATCAGAGAAATGCAAATTAAAACCACAATGATATCAATACACACTGGAGGAATTCATTTCATTGATAAGTAGGTCTGTGAGGCAGGGCTGGTCCTGCAGTCAATATGGTAAAGAAACACATATTTATAATCTGAAACGTCCAAGACAACAAGGTCCTGAGGTTCCAAGCAATACAGCAGAAATCCCTAAGAGTAACTTCAATCCCAGAAGCCACATACCCCATTCCTTGGTCCCTCTATATAAGCTGTTAGTTATGAGATGTATATAATTCAGCAGCTGAGAATATACAAGAAATAACTTGTGCATTTTAGGTTCTCCATACCCCATGGGTACCAGAACATAATGTCCTTTTCATTTCACCTCAGCTCTTTTGGCTGCTTCTCAGGAACCAGGCAGTAAATGAACATGAAAAAGAAAGTATTTTTCATGTATAGAAATGTGAGTCTCAAGAGAATGAAAACACAAGCCTCAGACTGGGAGAAAATATTTGCAGAAGACATAGCTGATAAAGAATTGTTATTCAAAATATACAAAGAACTCTTAAAACTTCACAGTAAGACAATGTATTCCACATTTAAAAAATGGGCAAAAGTCCTGAACAGATATCCCACCAAAGAAGATATACCGATGGCTAATAAGCATCTGGAAAGATGCTCCACATCATATGTAATTAAGGAATTATAAGGTAAAACAACAATGAGATACCACTATACACCTATTAAAATGGCTAACATCCAATATACTGACAACACCAAATGCTAACAAGAAAATAGAGCAACAGAAACTCTCATTTATTGCTGGTGGGAATGCAAAATTGTACAGCCACTTTGGAAGACATTTTGGCAGTTTCTTACAAAATTAAATATACTCTTACCATACAATCCAACAATCACACTCTCCTTAAAACTTATTCCACATAAAAACCTGCACCTGGCTCTTAGATAGCCTCATCCACCATAGGGCAGACAGTAAAAGCAGAACTACAATCCTGCAGCCTGTGGAATGAAAACCACAGTCACAGAAAGACAGACAAAATGAAAAGGCAGAGGACTATGTACCAGATTAAGGAACAAAATAAAACCCCAGAAAAACAACTAAATGAAGTAGAGATAGGCAACTTTCCAGAAAAAGAATTCAGAATAATGATAGTAAAGATGATCCAGGACCTCGGAAAAAGAATGGAGGCAAAGATCAAGATTATGCAAGAAATGTTTAACAAAGACCTAGAAGAATTAAGGAACAAATAACTAGAAGAAATAAAGAACAAACAAACAGAGATGAATCATACAACCACTGAAATAAAAAATACACTAGAAGGAATCAATAGCAGAATAACTGAGGCAGAAGAACAGATAAGTGACCTGGAAGACAGAATGGCGGAATTCACTGCCATGGAACAGAATAAAGAAAAAGGAATAAAAAGAAATGAAGACAGCTTAAGAGACCTCTGGGACAACATTAAATGCAACAACATTTGCATTATAGGGGTCCCAGAAGGAGGAGAGAGAGAGAAAGGACCAGAGAAAATATTTGAAGAGATTATAGTCGAAAACTTCCCTAACATGGAAAAGGATATAGCCACCCAAGTCCAGGAAGCACAGAGAGTCACAGGCAGGATAAACCCAAGGAGAAACATACCAAGACACATAGTAATCAAATGGACAAAAATTAAAGACAAAGAAAAATTATTAAAAGCAACAAGAGAAAAATGGCAAATAACATACAAGGGAACTCCCATAAGGTTAACAGCTGCTTTCTCAGCAGAAACTCTACAAGCCAGAAGGGAGTGGCATGATATATTTAAAGTGATGAAAGGGAAGAACCTACAACCAAGATTACTCTACCTGGCAAGGATCTCATTCAGATTTGATGAAGAAATCAAAAGCTTTACAGACAAGCAAAAGCTAAGAGAATTCAGCACCACCAAACCAGCTCTACAACAAATGCTAAAGGAAATTCTCTGAGCGGGAAACACAAGAGAAGAAAAGGATCTACAAAAACAAACCCAAAACAATTAAGAAAATGGTCATAGGAACATACATATCGATAATTACCCTAAATGTGAAAGGATTAAATGCTCCAACCTAAAGACACAGGCATGCTGAATGGATACAAAAACAAGACCTGTATATATGCTGCCTATAAGAGACCCACTGCAGACCTAGGGACACATACAGACTGAAAGTGAGGGGATGGAAAAAGATATTCCATGCAAATGGAAATCAAAAGAAAGCTGGAGTAGCAATACTCATATCAGATAAAATAGACTTTAAAATAAAGAATGTTACAAGAGACAAGGAAGGACACTACACAGTGATCAAGGGATCAATCCAAGAAGAAGATATAACAATTATACATGTACCCAAACATAAGAGCACCTCAGCACATAAGGCAAATGCTAACAACTATAAGAGAGGAAATCAACAGTAACACAATAATAGTGGGGGACTTTAACACCTCACTTACACCAATGGGCTGATCATCCAGACAAAAAATTAATAAGAAACCAAAAGCTTTAAATGACACAACAGACCAGATTGATTTAATTGATATTTATAGGACATTCCATCTGAAAACAACAGATTACACGTTCTTCTCAAGTGCACATGGAACATTCTCTAGGATAGATCACATCTTGGGTCACAAGTCAAGCTGCAGTAAATTTAAGAAAATTGAAATCATATCAAGCATCTTTTCTGACCACAACACTATGAGATTAGAAATAAATTACAGGGAAAGAAATGTAAAAACACAAACACAGGGAGGCTAAACAATACGTTACTAAGTAACCAAGAGATCACTGAAGAAATCAAAGAGGAAATTAAAAAACACCTAAAGGCCAATGACAAGGAAAACACAATGATCCAAAACCTATGGAACATAGCAAAAGGAGTTCTAAGGGGGAAGTTTATACCAATACAATCTTACCTCAAGAAAGAAGAAAAATCTCAAGTAACCATCTAACCTTACACTTAAAGGAACTAGAGAATGAAGAACAAACAAAGCCCAAAGGTAGTAGCAGGAAAGAAAACATAAAGATCAGAGCAGAAATAAATGAAATAGAAACAAAGAAAACAATAGCAAAGATCAATAAAACTAAAAGCTAGTTCTTTGAGAAGATAAACAAAATTGATAAACCTTTAGCCAGACTCATGAAGAAAAAGAGAGAGAGGACTCAAATCAATAAAATTTGAAATGAAAAAGGAGAAGTTACAACGGATACTGCAGAAATACAAAGCATCATAAGAGACTACTACAAGCAAATCTATGCCAATATAATGGACAACCTGGAAGAAATGGACAAATTCTTAGAAAGATATAAGCTTCCAAGACTGAACCAGGAAGAAATAGAAAATATGAACAGACCAATCACAAGTAATGAAATTGAAACTGAGATTAAAAATCTTCCAACAAACAAAAGTCCAGGACCAGATGGCTTCACAGGTGAATTCTATCAAACATTTAGAGAAGAGCTAACACCCACCCTTCTCAAACTCTTCCAAAAAATTGCAGAGGAAGGAAAACTCCCAAACTCATTCTACAAGGCCATCATAACCCTGATACCAAATCCAGACAAAGATACTACAAAAAAAAGAAAATTACAGACCAATATCACTGATGAATATAGATGCAAAAATCCTCAACAAAACACTAGCAAACAGAATCCAACAGGACATTAAAAGGATCATACACCATGATCAAGTGGGATTTATCCCAGGGATGCAAGGATTCTTCAATATAGGCAAATCAATCAATGTGATACACCATATTAACAAATTGAAGAATAAAAACCATATGATCATCTCAATAGATGAAGAAAAAGCTTTTGATAAGATTCAACAGAGATTTATGATAAAAACTCTTCAGAAAGTGGGCATAGAGGGAACCTACCTCAACATATATGACAAACCCACAGCAAACATCATTCTCAATGGTGAAAAACTGAAAGCATTTCCTCTAAGATCAGGAACAAGACAAGGATATCCACTCTCGCCACTCTTATTCAACATAGTTTTGGAAGTCCTAGCCACGGCAATCAGAGAAGAAAAAGAAATAAAAGGAATACAAATTGGAAAAGAAGAAGTAAAACTGTCATTGTTTGCAGATGGCATGATACTATACATAGATAATCCTAAAGATGCCATCAGAAAACTACTAGAGCTAATCAATAAATCTGGTAAAGTTGCAGGATACAAAATTAATGCACAGAAATCTCTTGCATTCCTATATACTAACAACAAAAGATCAGAAAGATAAATTAAGGGAACAATCACATTCATCACTGCAACAAAAAGAATAAAATATCTAGGAATAAACCTACCTAAGGAGGTAAAAGTCCTGTACTCAGAAAACTATAAGACACTGATGAAAGAAATCAAAGATGACACAAACAGATGGAGAGATATACCATGTTCTTGGATTGGAAGAATCAACATTGTGAAAATGACTATACTGCCCAAAGCAATCTACAGATTCAGTGCAATCCCTAACAAACTACCAATGGCATTTTTCACAGAACTTGAATAAAAGATCTAAAAATTTGTATGGAGACACAAAAGACCCTGAATAGTCAAAGAAATCAGGAAAAAAATAAGAAAAACAAAAAACGGATCAGACTCCCTGACCTCAGACTATACTACAAAGCTACAGTCATCAAGACTATGGTACTGGCACAAAAACAGAAATATAGATCAATGGAACAGGATAGAGAGCCCAGGGATAAACCCACACTCCTATGGTCAACTAATCTATGACAAAGGAGGCAAGGATATACAATGGAGGAGACAGCCTCTTCAGTAAGTGGTGCTGGGAAAAGTGGACAGCTACATGTAAAAGAATGAAATTAGAACACTCCCTAACACCATACACAAAAATAAACTCAAAATGGATTAGAGACCTAAATGTAAGACCGGACACTATAAAACTCTTAGAGGAACACATAGGAAGAACACTCTTTGACATAAATCACAGCAAGATCTTTTTTGACCCACCTCCTAGAGTATTGGAAATAAAAACAAAAATAAACAAATGGGACCTAGTGAAACTTAAAAGCTTTTGCACAGCAAAGGAAACTATGAACACGACGAAAAGACAACCCTCAGAATGGGAGAAAATATTTGCAAACAAATCAATGGACAAAGGAATCATCTCCAAAATATATAAACAGCCCATGCACCTCAATATTAAAAAACAAACAACCCAATCAAAAAATGGGCAGAAGACCTAAAGAGGCCTTTTTCCAAAGAAGACCTACAGAAGGCCAAGAGGCACATGAAAAGCCACTCAACATCACTAATTATTAGAGAAATGCAAATCAAAACTACAATGAGGTATCACCTCACACCAGTTAGAATGGGCATCATCAGAAAATCTACAAACAATAAATGCTGGAGAGGGTGTGGAGAAAAGGGAACCCTCTTGTGCTGTTGGTGGGAATGTAAATTAATACAGCCACTATGGTGAACAGTATGAAGGTTCCTTAAAAAACTAAAAATAGAATTACCATATGATCCAGCAATCCCACTACTGGGCATATACCCAGAGAAAACCATAATTCAAAAAGACACATGCACCCCAATGTTCACAGCAGCACTATTTACAATAGCCGGGTCATGAAAGCAACCTAAATGCCCATCAACAGATGAATGGATAAAGAAGTTGTGGTACATATATACAATGGAATATTACTCAGTCATAAAAAGGAACGAAATTGGATCATTTGTAGAGACATGGATGAACCCAGAGATTGTCATACAGAGTGAGGTAAATCAGAAAGAGAAAAACAAATATCGTATATTAACGCATATATGTGGAATCTAGACAAACAGTACAGAAGAACCAGTTTGCAGGGCAGAAATAGAGACACAGATGTGGAGAACAAACGTATGGACACCAAGGGGGGAAAACAGTGGTGGGGCGGTGGTGGGATGAACTGGGAGATTGGGATTGACATATATATACTAATATGTATAAAATAGATAACTAATAAGAACCTGCTGTATAAAAAATAAATAACACTGCACTTTTTTGAATGTCAATTAATCCTCAGTAAAGCTGTTAAAAAATGCAATGAACACTGAAATGTTTGCTTTTTCTTTATTAATTTTGTATACTAAGCATACATATGTATGTATTAATTTTGTATAACATACATACATGTAGAAAAAATAATGCTGATGGCCTCCTAGTTAAAAAAAAAACACCAAAAAAGCCCTGCACTTGGATGTTTACAGCAGCTTTACTCATAATTGCCAAAACTTGGAAGGAACCAAATGTCCTTCAGTAGGTAAACTAGATGTATAAACTGTGATACCTCTTGACAATGGAATATTATTCATCACTAAAAGGAATGGGCTATCAAGCTGTGAAAAGATATGGAAGAACCTTAGCATTACCAAGTGAGGGAAGCCAATCTGAAAGGTTACATAAGGTATGATTCCAACTATATTACATTCGGGAGAAGGCAAAACTACGGAGACAGTTAAAAGATCAGTGATTGCCAGGGGTTGGAGGAGGGAGAGATTAATAGGCAGAACACAGAGAATTTTTAGGACAGTAGAACTATTCTGCATGATACTATAATCGTGGACACATGTCATTATATATTTGCCCAGATGCATATTACGTATAAGACCAAGAATGAACCTTAATATATACTCTTGGAGTTCAGGTAATGGTGATGTATCAGTGTAGGTTCATCAGTTGTAACAAATGTCCCACTCTGGTGCAAGATGTTGACAGTGGAAGAGGCTGTGGGTGGGGACAGTTAGGGGATACTTGGAAACTCTGTGTACTTTCTCTTCATTTTTGTTGTGAACCTAAAACTGATTTTTAAAATACAGTCTATTTTTTTTAATTTGAAAGCCTGAGCCAAGTAGGATAACTATTCCTGATGTAGTCTCCTAGGGGCATCCTGCTAGTAACTGCAAGGCAGATTCCAACCGCAGAAGTAAGTGGAACTTACATGGTAAGCTCCAAGAACCAAGAAGAGAAATTTTTTCCAAACTTCTTTCCCCACTCTTCACCTCAGTTCACCAAATCTCTATCTCAGGTTTTGGAGTTCCCATATTCCACAATTAGAGACTCACTTATTTATAAATCTTAGGGATAAGTAGTAACTTAAACACTGATAAATAATTCTCTTATACGAGGGTACAGATTCAGCTCTTTTGCCTAGACCATGTTTTGATAAGGGATCATTTGTTGAAACATCACAGGTACGCAGAGATAGGAAAAAGAGGGAAGGAGGAAAAGAAATGGAAAACTGGACATACTGAAGGTAAATTTTGAGGACTTCACCAAAAGTCATCCCCAATTTAAATTTAAAAAAAACTTTCAAATATACTTATTTCAAAACAGTATAATTGTTAAAATGAATAATTTCTGCATATAGGAGAATGTTATAAAGTTCTCTGCCATTCCCCTCAATTTCTGATCTTGGATAAATTATTTAACTTCTCTATGAACCAGTTTTTCCCAGCTGTGAAATAAAGACCCTACTTGCTTACTGCCAAGGCCATTCCTGGGAGAGGGTGGAACCTGGAATAAACCACAGTAGTATGGTCCCACCCTAAATATTCTGACATAAGTGAAACCTAATTCAAATGCATATCAAGTGTAGCTTTGAAGGAGACAAGAAATCACAGAAAGGCTACCTGCAGTCTCAGGGGAACACATAAGAGGATGATACTGTGTGGCCTGCACGTCTTCTGGTGAAATCTCATGGGAAGCGTAGGCTGATCATAATACAGTTGTGCTTGTTGTTAAAGCAAGCTAATAGCACACCCTTCACTCTCTCTACATTGTCCTCAAGTCACTGCCACCTGGTCCTGCATTGATTTGCCCCTCTCCTGAATTCCCCAGGGTACTAGGCTTTTACCATAACCTTTTATATCGCAAAAATATTATCAGCCAAATAAAGGGAAATGTAAAACTTAATTAGAAATAAGCGTTTTTCATAAAAGGTATCTTTATCAATTCTATAAGTCACTATCATTTGGAGCTGGTAATGAAAATAACTAACTTAGCTGAAAACTGAATCAGAAATGTGAAAAACCAACATGAGAATGTACTTCAGGATGCAAAGGAAAAGTGACACAGAGAGAGAGAATGAATAATTGTAAGGGAAGGAAGACGCATGGCAAAAACACATATAAGCATTCCCGAGGGAGAAATGAGAAAACCTGGTACAGAAACAACAGCCAAAACACCACTATCCTGAGGAAAACTATCCTGAGCTGAGAAAAGAGGAGACAGCAGATCGAAAGGATTTACCTTATTCTAGGGTAAATAAATAAATAAATAAATAGGTCTGCATGGAACATAAAGAATGAGCTAGGGGCTTCCCTCGTGGCGCAGTGGTTGAGAATCTGCCTGCCAATGCAGGGGACACGGGTTCGAGCCCTAGTCTGGGAAGATCCCACATGCCGCAGAGCAACTGGGCCCGTGAGCCACAACTACTGAGCCTGCGCGTCTGGAGCCTGTGCTCCGCAACAAGAGAGGCCGCGACAGTGAGAGGCCCGCGCACCGTGATGAAGAGTGGCCCCCGCTTGCCACAACTAGAGAAAGCCCTCGCACAGAAACGAAGACCCAACACAGCCATAAATAAATAAATAAATAAAATTTAAAAATAGAAAAAAGAATGAGCTAAAGAACAAATAAACACCAGAGAGCATGAAGAAAATATGTCTTAGCCAAGTTTCCTCAGAAAGCACAGCATGAGACAAAACCTATGTGTGAGCACGTTATTGTGGAGTGTGATCCCAGGGAGAAGGAATGAAGGATAGGGGTGATATAGGGTGTAGGATGCATTCATTATCTGTTGCTGTGTTACAAATGCATTCCCCAAAACACAGCTGTTTAAAACAATGCATTTATTATCTCCTAGTTTCTGTGGGTCAGAAATCCAGGAGCAACTTAGGTGAGGTTGCCTGTCACTCAGGGTCTTTCACAAGGCTGCAATTAAGGCATCTGCTGGGGCTGTGGTCACCTCAAGGCTGCACTGGTGTAGGATCTGCTCCCAACTCACTCAGGTGGGGGTTGGCAGCCTTTACATCCTTGCTGGTTGTTGGTCGATGATATCTGTCTCCTGCCATATGGGCCTCTACACAAGGCTCACAACATGACGGGGGGCCTTCCCCAAAAGCTGAGTTCCAAGAGGGAGAAAGAGAGCAAGAGAGGGCAAACAAGATGGAAGTCACAGTCTTTATACAACTTAATCTCAGAAGTGACATCCTCCCACTGTTGTCATAGTCTGTTTTTAGAAGAGTCACTAGGTCCAGCCCACACTCAAGAAGAGAGGATTACCCAAGGGCATGAACATCGTGAGGTGGTACATTGGGGGCCATTTAGAGACTGCCTACTACAGGAGGGGGGTGGGCACAGCACAGGGAAAGATGGGGAGTCAGTACAAGATGTGTTAGCAAGTGGACAAAGAGCACTACAAAATGCTTCATAGAACCGTATCCAGGCAAAGAAAGGAAGTAACATTTATCCATTTATGTTTTACCCCACCAGGCATTAACTCTGTCATTCTTCCAAGCATGGGCTTAGAGCAGGCTTTGCTGGGAAGTATATGTGTGCAGAAGGTGAGAGGCATGTGAAGTAGCCATGGGGCCATCTTGAGGAAGTGGCTATACCATTGCACCTGAATGAAGCTGGAAGAACTCTGCATAGAGCTGGTTGCCAAACAGACTGGTGAGACAAAGAGAACAGAAGTATTTCATAAGAGCTGCCTGAGGCTCTTGATCAAGATGGTAGAAGTAGGAAGATCCTGATTTCACCTCCTCCTTCAAACACACCAAAACTACAACTACATATAGAACAACTACCTCAGAGGATAACCTAAAGACTAGCAGAACAGATTTTCTACCACTAAAAATATAAAGAAAAAGACACATCAAGATGGGGAGGAGGGGCAGAGACACAGTCTAGTCAGAACCTACACCCTGGGTACCGTGACCCACAAACAGGAGGGATGTCACAGTCTCAGAGTTTTCCCCTTAAGGAGCGAGGGGTCTGAGCCCTACTTCAGGCTCCCAGACCATGAGACCTGCATTGGGAAGATAAGATCCCATAACGTGTTTCTTTCAAAATCAACAGGGCTTACGTCCAGGAGAACTGGAGGGCTATGGGAAATCAAGTTCATGCACAGACTCACTTTCTCCAAATCCCAGTGCAGAGGCAGGAGCTGGAAAAGTACCTGGGTCATATAAGAGATAGATTCATTGACTAATTTTCAGAGTGTGTGCTGGAGAGGCAGAGATCTGGTGGGACTTTCTCTGGAGATGGAAGCACTGACAGGCACCATATCCTGTTTACTCTCCTTCCGTCTAACTGGTCCAGTGCTGGAGGGTGTCATTTCTGTCACGATGAATCAACATAGCAAATACCATGCTCCCTGCCCCAGTGTTCTTCTGAGGACCAGCCTTGCCCAACATACCCGCCTGGGCCAGAACTGCCCCCCCCAACTCCAAAGAAGCTCCCACCCTGCCCCACCTGGTGGGCACCCCTAGCTGGCATCAGAACTCCTCCAAAGCAGCTTCCCCTCCAGGGGGCCAGCCCTGCACATCACGACGCCCATAGCAGTTGCAGCCAAACATCTCAGCCAGTCAGGGTGGGGGTCAGCCCCATCCACCAGACAACTGCAGCAGTTGCTGCCAGGACTCTCAGCTAGCTGGCCTGGGGGCCAACCACACATACTAGTGCATCCATAGCAATTGTGGCCCAACAACAACAGGAGGGCACATGCAGCCCACACAGGGGATACCCCTGGAGCACCCAGCTCTGGTGATGAGGGGGATTGTCCCACCAGGCCACACAGGACACATTCTACATAAGCCCACGCTTTCAAGACTGGGAGATGTAGCTGAATATTTCTAATACATAGAAACAAACATAGAGAGTTAGGCATAATAAGGAGACAGATGAATACATTCCAAATTAAAGAACAAGACAAAACCTCAGAAAAAGAACTAAATGAAGTGGAGATATAAGCAATTTACCGTATAAAAAGTTGAAAGTATAGTCAGAAAGATGCTCACTGAACTCAGGAGAAGAATGGATGAACTCTGTGAGAACTTCAACAAAGAGATAGAAAATATAAAAAGAAACCAATCAGAACTTTATAACTGAAATAAAAAATACACTAGACAGAATCAACAATAGATTAGGGGATGCAGTAGAACCATCAGCGAACTGAAAAACAAGGTAATGGAAATCAATCAATCAAAACAGCAAAGCAAAAAATAAAAAAGAATATTTAAAAATGAGGATAGGGGCTTCCCTGGTGGCACAGTGGTTGAGAATCCACCTGCCAATGCAGGGGACACAGGTTCGAGCCCTGATTGGGGAAGATCCCACATGCCGTGGAGTAACTAAGCCTGCATGCCACAGCTACTGAGCCTGTGCACTAGAGCCCACAAGCCACAACTACTGAAGTCCACGTGCCTAGAGCCCGTGCTCTGCAACAAGAGAAGCCACCACAATGAGAAGCCTGTGTGCCATAATGAAGAGTAGCCCCCACTCGCCACAACTAGAGAAAGCCCACATGCAGCAACAAAGACCCAATGCAGCCAAAAATAAATAAAAAATAAAATGAAATAAAAAATAAAAATGAGGATAGTTTAAGGGACCTCTGGGCAACATCAATCATACTAATATTTGCATTATAGGGGTACCAAAGGAGACAAGACAGAGAAAGGAACAGAAAACCTATTTGAAAAAATAATGGCTGAAAACTTCCCTAACCTAGTGAAGGAAACAGACATCCAAGCCCAAGAAGCACAGAAAGTCTCAAATGAAATGAACCCAAAGAGACCCACACCAAGATACGTTATAATTACAATGTCAAAAGTTAAAGAGAGGGACTTCCCTTGTGGTCCAGTGGTTAAGAATCTACCTCTGATGCAGGGGATGTGGATTCGATCCCTGGTCGGGGAACTAGGATCGCACATGCTGCGGGGAAAGTAAGCCCGTGCACCGCAACTACTGAGCACGTGAGCCACAACTAGAGAGTCCACGTGCTGCGACTACAGAGCCCACACACTCTGGAGCCTGCACACCACTACTAGAGAGCCCGTGTGGCGCAACGAAGAGCCCACACACCACAACGAAGATCCTGCATGCTGCAACTAAGACCCGATGCAGCCAAAAATCAAATCACTCAATCAATAAATTTTTTTTTAAATTAGATATAATCTTGAAGCAGCAAAATAAAAACAACTAGTATGTATGAGGGAACTCCCATAAGACTATAAGCTGATTTTTTTAGCAAAAACTTTACAGGCCAGCAGTGACTGGTATGATATATTCAAAGGAATGAAAGGAAAAAACTTACAGTCAAGAATACTGTATCCAGCAAAGTTATCACTCAGAACTGAAGGAGAGATAAAGAGCTTCCAAGATAAGCAAAAGCTAAAGGAGTTCATCAATGCTGAACTGGCCCTACAAGAAATGTTAAAGGGACTTCTTTAAATAAAAAAGAAAAGGACATAACTAGAAACAAGAAAATTATGGGGAAAAAAAACTCACTGGTAAAGGCAAACATACAGTAAAGGTAGTAGATCAACCACCTATAAAGCTAATATGAAGATTAAAAGCAAAAAAGTAGAAAAATCATCTATATATAAAATAATTAGTTAAGTGATACACAAAATAAAAGATGTAAAATATGACATCAAAAACATAACATTGGGGGGGGGTGTTTGTAGAAATGTAACACTCTTAGAATGTGCTCAATCTTAAGTGACCATCAAGTTAAATAAACTGCTATATGCATAGGTGGTTATATATGAACTTCATGCTAACCACAAAACAAAAATCTGTAACACTTACACATAAATAAGGAATACAAAAGTAACACTAAAGAAAGTCATCAAATCAGAGGAGAGAACAAGAGAAGAAGGAAGGAACAGTTAAGAACAACAAAGCAACCAGAAAACAATTAACAAAATGGCAATAAGTACATACCTATCAATAATCAGTTTAAATGTAAGTGGACCAAGTGCTCCAATAAAAAGACAGTGTGGCTGAATGGATTAAAAGAATAAGACCCATACATATGCGCCTACAAGAGACTCACTTCAGATCTAAAACACACACTAATAGTGTAGGGATGGAAAAAGATATTCCATGCAAATGGAAATGAAAAGAAAGCTGGGGTAGCAATACCTACATCAGACAAAGCAGACTTTAAAACAAAGACTGTAACAAGAGACAAAGAAGGGCATTACATAATAATAAAGGGATCAATCCAACAAGAGGATATAACACATATAAATATCTATGCACCCAACGTAGAAGCACCCAGATACATAAAGTAAATATTAACAGATATAAAAGGAGTTACTGACAGTAATACAATAATAGTAGGGGACTTTAACACCCCACCTACATCAATGGATAGATCATCCAGATAGAAAATCAATAAGGAAACATTGGATTTAAATGACACATTAGATAAGATGAACTTAATAGATATAAATAAAGAACATTCCATCCAAAAGAAGCAGATTACACATTCTTCTCAAGTGCACATGGAACACTCTCCAGAATAGATCACATGATAGGCCACAAAACAAGTGTCAATAAATTTAAGACTTGAAATCATATCAAATATCTTTTCCTACCACAACCATATGAAACTAGAAATCAATTATAAGAAAATTGGAAAAAACAAAACCACATGGAGTCTAAACAACATGCTATGAAACAAACCAATGAGTCAACAAATAAAGAGTATAACAAAAAATACCTTGAGATGAATGAAAATGGAAACACAACATCCCAAAATCTATGGGATGAAGCAAAAGCAGTTATAAGAGGGAAGTTTACAGCAATATAGACCTACCTCAAAAAACAAGAAAAATCTCAAATAAATGCTCTAACCTTACAATTAAAGGAACTAGAAAAAGAACAATCAAAGCCCAAAGTTAGTAGAAGAAAGGATATAATAAAGATCAGAGCAGAAATAAATGAAATAGAGGCTTAAAATGCAACAGAAAAGATCAATGAAACTAAGAGCAGTTTCCTTGAAAAGACAACAAAATTGATAAATCTTTAGCCAGATTCATCAAGAGAGTGGGTCCAAATAAATAAAATCAGAAACAAAAGAGGAGAAGTTACAAACAACACCACAGAAGTAAAAAGGACCATTAAGAGATTACTAAGAACAATTATACACCAATAAAATAAAATAGACAACTTGGAAGAATTGGATAAGTTCCTAGATCCATACACTCTCCCAGCACTGAATCAGAAAGAAATACAAAATATAAACAGATCAGTTACCAGTAATAAAGTGAATGAGAATTTTTTTTAAAATTCCCAACAAACAAAAGTCCAGGACCAGACAGTTTCACAGGTGTTTCTACCAAACATTTAAAGAAGAATTAACACCTATCCTTCTCAAACTATCCCAAAAATCTGAAAAGGAAGGAACACTTCTGAACTCATTCTACAAGGAAAGTATCACCCTGATACCAAAAACGGACAAAGATACCACAAAGAAAGAAAATTACAGGCCAATATCACTGATGAACATACATGCAAAAACCCTCAACAAAATATTAGCAAACGCAATTCAAGAATACAATAAAAGGCACACACAGCATGATCAAGTGGAATCTATTCCAGGATGCAAGGACAGATATTTCAATATCTGCAAATCAATCGAGGTAATGTACCACATTAACAAAACAAAGAATAAAAGTCACATGATTATCTCAATAGATGGAGAAAAAGCATTTGACAAAATTTAAAACCCATTTATGATAAAAACCCTCAACATAGTGGGTATAGAGGGAACATACCTCGACATAATAGAAGTCATATATGACAAACTTACAGCTAACGCAATACTCAACAGTGAGAAGCTGAAAACTTTTCCTCTAAGATCAGGAGCAAGACAAGGATGCCACTCTTGCTACTCTTTTTTTTTTAATAAATTTATTTATTTTATTTTTTTATTTTTGGATGCATTGGGTCTTTGTTGCTGCACGCGGGCTTCTCTCTACTTGCAGAGAGCAGGGGCTACTCTTCATTGCAGTGCACAGGTTTCTCATTGCAGTGGCTTCTCTTGTTGCGGAGCACAGGCTCCAGGCACATGGGCTTCAGTAGTTGTGGCTCATGGGCTCCAGAGTACAGGCTCAGTAGTTGTGGCACACGGGCTTAGTTGCTCCACGGCATGTGGGGTCTTCCTGGACCAGGGCTTCAACCCATGTCCCCTGCATTGGCAGGTGGATTCTTCACCACTGTGCCACCAGGGAAGCCCACTCTTGCTACTTTTATTCAACATAATTTTGGAAGTCCTAGCCACAGCAATCAGGCAAGAAAAAGAGAAGAAAGACATCCCAATTGGAAAGGAAAGATTAAAACTCTTACTGTTTACAGATGACATGATACTATATATAGGAAATCCTAAAGACACTACCAAAAAACTATTAGAACTAATAAACGAATTGGCTGCAGGATACAAAATTAGTACTCAGAACTATGTTGTGTTTATATAAAGTAACAATGAATTATCAGAAGGAGAAATGAATAAAAAATACAATTGTATCAAAAAGAATAAAACACTTATGAATAAATGTAACCAAGGGTGTGAAAGACCTGTACTCTGAAAACTCTAATACACTGATGAAAGAAGTTGAAGATGACACAAATAAGTGGAAAAAATATACCATGCTCATGAATTAAAAGAGTTAATATTGTTAAAATGTCCATACTACTCAAAACAATATGCAGATTCAATTGCAATCCCTATCAAAATATCAAAGGCATTTTTTGCAGAACTGGAACAAATAATCCTAAAATCTGTATGGAACCACAAAAGATCACAAATAGCCAAAGCAATCACAAGAAAGAACAAAGCTGGAGGTGTTAAGCTCCTTGATTTCAAACCACACTACAAAGCTATAATAATCAAAACTGTATATCGTCCTGGCACAAAAACAGATACATAGATCAATGGAACAAAAAGAGAGCTCAGAAACAAACTCACACTTATATGGTCAATTAATCTATAATAAAAGAGGCAAAAATATACAATGGGGAAAAGACAGTCTCTTCAAGAAATGGTGTTGGGATAACTGGATAGCTACATGCAAAAGAATCAAACTGGACCACTTTCTTACACCTTATACAAAAACAAACTCAAAATGGATTCAAGAGTTAAATGAAAGACCTGAAACCATAAAACTCCTAGAAGAAAACATAGGCAGTATGCTCTTTGACATCGGTCTTAGCAATATTTTTTTAGATATGTCTCTGCAAGCAAGGGCAACAGAAGTAAAAATAAACAAATGGGACTACATCAAACTAAAATGTTTTGTACAGCAAAGGAAACCATCAACAAAATGAAAAGGCAACCTACTGAATAGGAGAAGATATTTGCAAATATTTGACACGGGGTCAATATCCAAACTATATAAAGAACTCACACAGCTCAGTATTTAAAAAATAAACAATTCAATTCAAAAATGGCAGAGGACCTGAAAAGACATTTTTTTCAAGAATATGGCCAAAAGACATACGAAAAGATGCTTAACATCAGTAATCATCAGGGGAATGCAAATCAAAACCACAATGAGATATCACCTTACACCTGTCAGAATGGCTATTATTAAATAGACATCAAAAATCAAGTGTTGGCAAGGATGTGGAGAAAAGGGAACCCTTAGGTACTATTGGTGAGAATACAAATTGGTGCAGCCACTACGGAAAACAGTATGGAGGTTCTTCAAAAAATTAAAAATAGAACTACCATATGATTTGGCAATTCCACTTTTGAGTATTTTTCCAAAGAAAACAAAAACAATAATTTGAAAAGATACATGCACCTCTATGTTCATTGCAGCATTGTTTACAGTAGCCAAAATATTGAAGCAACCTAAGTGTCCATCAATAGATGAGAATAAAGAAGATGTGGTACATATACAGAATGGAATATTATTCAGCCATTTAAAAAAAAGAATGAAATCTTGCCATTTGCAAAACATGGATAGACCTAGAAGGTATTTTCTGCTTCAAAACACCCAGGGTTGTGGGTGGGGGCGTGGGTGGGAGTGTGGGTAGTGATGAAGAAGCGAGATTGTTTGTAAGTTGATCATTGTTGAGGCTGAGTGATGGGTACATGGGTTTCACTTTACTCTTCTTTCATTTTCTTTATGCTTTAAATTGTATATAATAAAAATGTCTTAAAATGTCAATACATATTTACCTAGTAATTTCAATTCCAGAAATCAACTCTAAGGAAACACTCAGAACTAAAAACAGATTTTTGATAGGGAGGGTGGGAGGGAGACACAAGAAGGAGGAGATATGGGGATATATGTATATGTATAGCTGATTCACTTTGTTATAAAGCAGAAACTAAAGTAAAGCAATTATACTCCAATAAAGATGTTAAAAAAAAGTAAAAAATAAAAATAAAAAATAAAAACAGATTTTTGTATAAGGTTATTCTATGTCATTTTGTTGCTTATTTCAATATTTATAAGACTGAAATATTAGAAATAATCTTGTTGACTAACAAAAGGGTGATAGTTAAATATATTATGATATATTCATATGAATATGGCATATGATATTACATGATATTCCTATTAAAAATCATGCCATTAATGATTTGGGAAAATGCTCACAATATAATGGAAAATTTTAAAAATAGGAAATCAAATAGTTAAGAAATAAACAAGTGTTGTGAGGATGTGGAGAAAAGGGAACCCTCATACACTGTTGGTGGGAATGTAAATTGGTGCAGCCACTATGGAAACCAGTATGGAAGTTCCTCAAAAAATTAGAACTAGAACTACCATATGATCCAGCAATCCCACTTCTGGGTATCTACCCAAAGAAAACAAAAACACTAATTCAAACAGATATATGTAACCCTATAGTCATCAAGGCATTATTTACAATTGCCAAGATATAGAAACAACTTAAGTGCCCACCAACAGATGAATGCATAAAGAAGCCATGGTATGTATGCTTATATATATGTGTATGTATACATATGTGTGTGTGTCTATATATATATATATATATATATATATATATATATATATATATATATATATAGACACACACACATACACACAATGGAATACTACTCAGCCTAAAAAAGTGAAAAAGATGAAATTTTGCCATTTACGACAACATGGATGGACCTGGAGGGTATCATGTTAAGTGAAATAAGTCAGACAGAGAAAAATGAATACTATATGATTTCACTCATATGTGGAATATAAAAAACAAACAAACAAAAAAACAAAATAAATGAACAAACCAAACCAAACAAAAATAAACACATAGATATAGAGAAGAGAGTAGTGGTTACCAGAGGGGAAGGGGTTGGGGAGAATGAAACAGGTAAAGGGGATCAACAGTATAGTAATGGATGGAAACTAAATTTTTGGTGGTTAGTATGCTGTAGGGTACACAGAAGCAGAAATTTAATGTTGTACACATGAAACTTATATAATGTTATAAACCAATGTTACCTCAATAAAATCTCTCTTTGTATGTATGTATGTGTGTGTATGTATGTATTTTATATATATAAAATACAAAAAATACACATCAAAATATTATCATTGTAATGAGGCAATTATGGGAGATTTTTTACTATCTCATTTATACTATATATAATTTACTATAAATATGCATTAGAAAGAAGTCAACATGATTTTAAAGGGCAGGAAAAGAATGATTTGTTGGAATTCACCTCTCCTAAGCATGACAGTTAAAACCACAGTTGAATTTCTTTCATTCTGGAACAATTTATTGACTACTTATTATTTGTAAATCCCTGTTCCACATAGTTATTCTATGTCATTCACTAGGAAAAATAATTCACATTTCAGATTAGTTTAAAAGAGAAGAGATAAAGTTGGAATGAGCAAAAGAAAGGAATTTGGTATTTAGGGAGCTCAGAATAAATTTATAGAAAGATAATGTGTTCAATTTGGGAGAACTCAAGTTCAATAGAGTCAGTAACAATTCTCCACCCATTTCCTTTATTGCTGCTGCCTCAAGATGGTCTCAAACCACAGAAAAAAATACTTCATATGTCCCACATCAATGAATTCTAACTTCATAATGAAAAGTAGGAGAAAAGTAAGTATCGTTCAATGACAGCTGCTACAAAAATGTGTCAGCATTACTTGTAAAACCCTGGGAGGCAGAGATGTACCCTTTTCTGGGAAAAAAAAATTGGAAAAATGAGTAAACGTTACAAGAATTTGTCATAAAAGTGCTGAAATTACAAATCCAAGCTGGCAAGATTTCTTAGAGTTTTCCTTTCCTTTGCGGTCTTCTGGGAAAGCTCAGGCTTCCTCCACCCTGAGATTGGGGTTCTTCCTAGCAGACTTACCAGGATGAACGTGGAGACAGCCAGCTGCCTCAGGGTAGATGGTTGGTGAACCCTGATACTCAGCCACTGATTCTTGACTGGCAACAAGTGTCTGAGTGTGCTTCTGAACTTCAGACATTTTAACCCTTGGCCTGAGGGTTTTGTTTCAAGAGGCACAAGGTCCTGCTTTTTAAAGTAGGAATGGGTGAGGGCTTCTAAGGAGTAAGGATTGCTTCTTTTTCTTACTTCTTTTTGTTTGAAATCAGCAAGTTTTCTCGAGAGGAAGAATTTCTATTTTTTTTTTTTAATTAATTAATTTATTTATTTATGGCTGTGTTGGGTCTTCGTTTCTGTGAGGGCTTTCTCTAGTTGCGGCAAGGGGGGGCCACTCTTCATCGTGGTGCGCGGGCCTCTCACTATCGCGGCCTCTCTTGTTGTGAAACACAGGCTCCAGACGCGCAGGCTCAGTAGTTGTGGCTCACGGGCCTAGTTGCTCCGCGGCATGTGGGATCTTCCCAGACCAGGGCTCGAACCCGTATCCCCTGCATTAGCAGGCAGATTCTCAACCACTGCGCCACCAGGGAAGCCCAAGAATTTCTATTTCTTCCAAGGCAGGGAGCACATAACTGTTTTTTTTTTTTCTTGTTGCTTATTTATTTTTTAATTAACTTTTATTGGAGTATACCTGATTTACAATGTTGTGTTAGTTTCCGCTATATAGCAAAGTGAATCAGTTATACATATACATATATCCACTCTTTTTTATATTCTATTCCCATATAAGTCATTACAGAGTACTGAGTAGAGTTCCCGGTGCTATACAATAGGTTCTTACCAGTTATCTATTTTATATATAGTAGTGTGTATATGTCAACCTCTATCTCCCAATTTATCCCTCCCCCCTTTTCCCCCCTGGTAACCATAAGTTTGTTTTCTACATCTGTGACTCTATTTCTGTTTTGTAAATAGGTTCATTTGTACCATTTTTTTAAGATTCTGCATATAAGCGATATCATATATTTGTCTTTCTCTGTCTGACTTTCTTCACTCAGTATGACAATATCTAGGATGATCTATGTCACTGAAAATGGCATTTTATTCTTTTTTATAGTGGAGTAATAATCCATTGTATATATGTACCACATCTCCTTTATCCACTCCTCTGTCAATGGACATTTAGATTGCTTCCATGTCTTGGCTATTGTAAATAGTGCTGCAGTGAACATTGGGGTGCATGTGTCTTCTCGAATTATGGTTTTCTCCAGATATATGCCCAGGAGTGGGATCACTGGGTCATATGGTAGTTCTATTTTTAGTTTTTTAAGGAACCTCCATACTGTTCTCCATAGTGGCTGTACCAATTTACTTTCCCACCAACAGTGTAGGTGGGTTCCCTTTTCTCCACACCCTCTCCAGCATTTATTATTTGTAGACTTTTTGATGATGGCCATTCTAACCAGTGTGAGGTGAGGGGAGCAAATAACTGTTCTTGACACAGAGTCTCCCCAACCTGTGTGGCCTGTGTTACCCCTATGTTGTTCCAGACGCTGATGCACATGGGAAAAGTAGAGGGTACATGAGGCAGCTGTCAGAAGAAGAGGGGAATGGAGTGGGGTGGAGGAGTATTGTTTATAAGGTTTGTGCCCTTGGTGAGTAAGGGACATGCACAAAGTCATGGACCAGAGCTCATATCCTCTATGTCTGAGCTCTGTGGACACAATCACCCTGCACTGAAAAGACAATGGAGGCCAAGCCACACCATGCATTTTCCTTCTGTGGCCTCCAAGTTCTGGGTGTTATCTTTCACTGAGGTAGTACAGATCCCAAATTGCTAGAAACCTCAACATGTCCATGAGATTTGTGAAGAAAATCAGCTCCATTCTCTTCTGCAGATTTTTCTATCCCCTATGGACTCTCCTGAATTAAAAGGAGTATAAGTTTTGCTCTGCAACAAAGCAAGATAGAGTCTTTTAACTCTGGAAAAACCTACAGTGCATTAAAATGGTGACTGACCCGCAGGCAATAATTCACAGTTCATGAGCCTATTCAATATGAAAAGGAGTTTCTGTTTGTGTCATCTTTTAAACTGCTCCAAAGTATTAGAAAACAAGAAGTACAATTGAAAGAAATCCAGACTAAACGTGCAGATAACTGAAGAGTGGCAAACTTAAGATATTACAACTTACTACAATAGGATATTCAGACATTTAGACTGACTTCTGATATCTGATGTTTATATGTTCTGGGGCAAGAACTAGAAACAGTCTGTAAATAAGTTAATTATACTTGGATGGCTTTGATATCTGGTGAGACACTCATGATGTATTTTATGTATCTTGCATGTGACACGTGATGATTACGGCATATGAGGTAATGTTATACAATACATGGTGTGCATGAATTAAGAGAGAAATATGCAGCACATAATCATTTGGTACACAGATTCCTGACAGTCAATTTATATTCTGAAAGGAACAGATTTTTAGCTCATTGAGTTTGAAGTTGCATATATTGCCAAAGGATAAACAACCATATTCCCGTTTCTTCTAAGCAAATTATTTTTCACGTTGACAGGCATAAAGTGATTTTTCTTCGATGTAAATGATCATAAAACCTTAGCCCTCTGACAAGAAAACACCCATATTGAAGATGAGTGAACCTCTCTAACAGTCTTTTAAAATTATTTTCCTCCTTTGGTATCAGGTGACTAGAAGGTTTAAAAAAATGAGGGGTTTAATTAATTCTTATTTGATTAGTATTTTCAAACAAATTTAAAAAGATATGACCAAGAACACCAGAATAAACCATGTGCCTGAAAATTCATAATGTATCTGTGTGCATAAATAAGGATTCTAAAAGATGGGATAAACATGGCTAGTTATATACACTTTTTTCTTAATAAAAATAAACTTGTATTTATTTCTGACATGGTGGAGTTATGAGTGGACGATGAAGTGCAATAGCGTTCTATTTCATGGGGAAATGTGAATTGGGACAGAGTCTACCTAAATACAGTCAACCAAGGCGCTTAGACTCAAAGACTTAGGTATGAAATTGTATAGTATGGTGTAGTGCAGCGTTCCTGGCCAAAGAGCTTGGACTCATTTGGGGAGATGTGATTAATATGTGAAACAATGGACAAACCATTAAAGACTAATGTAAACGATCACTAAACACTGTGGTTGAACTGCAGACCTGTGGAAGCTCATGGGAAGGGGGTTCTGAGTTGGTCAACGAAGGCTTCACGGAGGAGGTGACACTGGAGTTATACTCCAAATGATAGGTGTGTGATCTGTTTAGGCTAAAGGAAGAAGAGGAGGCTGCCCAGGCTGGGGAGAAAAAGCATGAACATAAGTGGAATGAGTTTTGTGTGTTTGAGGAACATTAAGAGACCCGCCTGACTAAGAGCAGAGAGCACGTGTAGAGGAAAATGGAAAAGCTATTGGATCAGTAAAGGGGAGTCAGACCATGAAGGGCCTCAGAAACCTGGCAAGGGATTTACATTTGCTAGGGGTAAGGAGTGGTGAGATGAAAGCAATGTTTAAGGAACAGTCGTCTGGGGTCCACGTGCAGAACAGACTGGAGTGGGGTCGGGGCGGGGGGCTGAAGTCAGGGAGGTTCCCTGCGAGGCTGATGTTCTGATCCAAGAATGAGCTGGGGGAGGCAGTGACAACAAAGAGACAGGAACAGACACAAGCAACAAGATGAAGGCAGGCAGTAGATTAGCTGATTGAGTATCAGAGATATCAGAAGAGTGGCCCCCACTTGCTGCAACTAGAGAAAGCCCTCGCACAGAAACGAAGACCCAACACAGCCAAAAATAAATAAATTAATTAATTAATTAATTTAAAAAAAGAAAAAAAAGAAGAAGTGACTGAAGACAAGGTTTCAAACCTGGAAAAATGAGAGGGGGAAAAACAAAAACAAAAACAAAAACAAAAACAAAAACTGGTGTTGATGACAGAGATATCAAAACCAGGATGGATACCTGGTTGTGGAGAGACCAGTTCATTTACAGGCAGCTTGAGTTTTCACATGGACATCGGAGAAGTGCCTTTAAACTCTAGGTATAAACCAGGGGGCTTAAAAAGCCCCTTTTGGGCATTCAGAAGGCTAGGGAGGGAGTTGAGGCTATGATAATTAAGCCTTGAGGCTTTCTCCTGGTTATAAAATTGGAAGAAGAGGGCTTCCCTGGTGGCGGAGTGGTTGAGAATCTGCCTGCCAATGCAGGGGACACGGGTTCGAGCTCTGGTCTGGGAAGATCCTACATGCCGCGGAGCAACTGGGCCCATGAGCCACAACTACTGAGCCTGCGCGTCTGGAGCCTGTGCTCCGCAACAAGAGAGGCCGCGATAGTGAGAGGCCCGCGCACCGTGATGAAGAGTGGCCCCCGCTTGCCGCAACTAGAGGAAGCCCTCGCACAGAAACAAAGACCCAACACAGCCATAAATAAAATAAATAAATAAAAATAAGAAAATAAACAGGAGCTGTTGTTTAAAAAAAAAAAAAAATTGGAGGAAGAAAAAGAGGTGTAGAATCTGGGAAATCATGTTTTTGCTCCCCACAGTCACTGAGGGTGTAAGGAGAAAAGTGGGTGAAGAGAACGTGTGTTAGACCCTTAGTATCCCTTAAAATGCCATCAAAGAGACTGTCGGGTAGCCAAAAAGATACCCATAAAAACTCTAGACCTTTTTAGGATACATACAGAATAACTACCTATTGCACAGATAGAATGTAAGCACAAGAATTTTTTTTCTTGATTAGTTCACTCATGTATCCCAAGAACTGGAATCATGTCTGGTACCTAGCAAGCCCTCATAGCAGGCATTAATTATTGAAGAAATGAGTAAATGAACGGATAAAGAGATCAGGAAGATGAGGTAAAATGGAATTGACGTTCTGTCACTCAGGCTACACGGGTCCTTTGAGGGAGCAAGCCACGCAGCAATTTGCATTTCGACTGCAGAGAGACGTGAGGTAAAATCCCCCTTAAATCTGGGGCCAGTGTTCTGTGGGCAGGGATACAGCAGGGGTGGAGAAGGAGTTTCACTTTGGGGGGCAGGGGAAAGGCTCACTGCTTTTTCTAACTCTGCTGTTATAGATAACAGGCTGTGTGAAGAAAGCCCAGCACAGCCGGGGTGATCTCATAGTAAAATTCCCTGAAGCATGCATAGTCATTGTTTCATTCAAAGCCAATGTCTGCAGCCAACATCACTCCTCCCAGCACTAAACTTCAGATTGGATCCACTGGGACGCTGCCATCCCAGAAAACATGGTGTTCCAGCCTCACATACTTTCTGCATGTGTGATGCAGGGGTCTCCCCAAAAGGGTGGAGTTTTAGCTATAAGGGGCCCTTTATTCCTAAGCCCAAAGGAGCTCGCCCCCTTGATCTTGCCCGGTGGTTTTCTACAAGTTAAACTTAATAAGTTGAGGCTGTCTTTAGTCAGATTTTGGCCTCCCTGGGTTGAGATGACTAAACTTTTGTAATTTCTCACTCCTCTCTGATTTGATGGGTGGTATTTTTGCCAGAAAGGGACAAAGTCAGTCCAAAGGATTCTCTTATTCCATAAGAAATCCTGTCTGCTGTCTAAAAACGTGAAGGGAGAAGACTCGGGATCAGACACATTCAAGGTTAGAAGGGATCTTAGGGTTCCTCTGGTCCAGGGTCCTAACGTCTTGCAAACGAGGGCTGGGCAGATGACAGAATGGTGAAAGGGAGTCACCGGATCTGTGTCAAACTGGAGACTCGATGACCTACCCCGAGGACTCCCGTTGAGGGACTTTTACAACCCCATGCTGGCTAGATAAAGCACATCTGTGCACTGTTCAGGCCCATGAGTCAAGTCAGTCCCTTCCTTTTACAGATGAGGTACCTGAGGCCCAGTTAAGGGGCAAGAACAGTTTATGATAGAAAGAACACCACTCTGGAAATCATGAGACCTGAGGGTCTAGGCCTGACTGCACGCACCAAATGACCTTGAATTAAGGTCGACCTCTTGGAATCGCATTTCCTTCTCTGTAAAATAAAGAATTTCCCTAAGATCTTTTTGTGCTCTAATATTTCAGGACTCTCCAAGGCCAGTCAACTAGTTAGTGACAAATCTCTAACTGGAGCTCAGGCCTCCTAGTGAAGTGTTCTTTTTACAAAAGCAAACCGCCTGCCAAGGCAAGGCAGAAGGAGGAAACAGCATAATCGCGTGGAAGCCAATGTTTGCTTCTTATGACATTTGCTCACAGCTTAGGCTGGTTGTGAGAAGCAAGGGGGAGGGAGACCCAGAATATTTCAGAGCCACACCCGGGGCTTTCTTGTCCCTACCTGAGCATCTGTTCAGGGTCCCAGGGCAGGTCTTCTGAAGATGGGGTCTCAGAAGATCTGAGCATGTCTGCTCCTTCCCACTGAGTACGGTCAGCCAACACCAAAAGGATGGATCCAACTGGGAAGAGATGTGGATCTCCTTGGGGTTTTTTAAAATTTGTTTTTCTAGAGAATTTTTCATCCTGTTGGAAGGTGAATGGGTAAAGAGCTATTCATGAGCCTCTGCTATAACCCAAGGTAAATCCTCATTCGAGGCTTCTCACTTCCAGTCTGATCTTACTCATTTTATTTTCTTTTTGTGTGTGTGGTGGTCCTTATTAGTAGAAATTACCTTGTTTATCTATCTACTTTTTATTCTCTGTATCACCCTTTCAATGAGAGCAGGGACTCTGTCTGCCTTGTTCACCATTATATCCCCAGTGCACAAAACAGTGCCTGGTCCACAGTGAGGTAGAATAAATATTTGATGGATAAATACACAATTGGTCAAAGTTCCACAGCTAATTAGTGGAGGAGTCAGGTTTTGTTACTCAACCTTCAGTTCTTTTCTGCAGACTACTGGGTTCTGAGCAGTAACTTTGTCAGTGAATTGTGTGAGGAAGGGGATACTAGGTCTGGGCATCAGGATAGCATGATTAGAAGAAAGGGCCAGTTGACCTGAATTCTAATCCAAGCTCTGCCCACTCATGGGCATAAGACCTTGGCCAAATTATACAATGTTAATTTTAGACAAGATCTTAGAGATCAACTGGTCTGAAGACTTTAAATATATGTATAGCATCAGAAAACCTTATTCAAACACAACCTTACACCGACCCAAATATACAAATCAGATAAAACAGTGCTAACTCTGGTAAAAGAAGAGGAGGGTTCAGAACTTGCCCTTTAAGCCTATACTTCAGACTCCATTCAGGTCACCTCTGAAACAGCTCTGAAAAACACAGTTGGAAAACCATCAAGTTAGTCCAATTGCCCACCTCGTTCAAGAATCCATAGAGTCAGGGCATTCACTCCACCAGGGCAGCCTATTCTACTGTTGTGACAGTTATGAGGAAGTCCAACCTCATCTTGCTCCCAAAGAACTGGAGAGCCTCCCCTCTCCAGTTCTGTGCCAGCTGTCAAAAGACAAAGAACAGTAAGATACGGCCTTTGTCTTGAACTAGACAGACCTGGGTTCAAAGATCAGCTCTAAGCTACTCATCTTCTCTAGCCCTTAAATACCTCTTTCAGTTAGGGATGTGATAGTACTTATCCCATGGTAAAGATTGTGGTAACGATTAAGGGCAGCAATATGAAGGACTTAGTACAATGCCTGACACAAGGTAGGTGATCAATAAATTTTAGCTATTATTCTCAGGATTGACATCTATGTCGTTGCTTATTACCACCTCACCCTCTCAACATCAACACCAACACCACTGCTATTACTTCTCTTCAAGGAACCTACAGGTCACTAGAGGAAGCAGCTCAGTCTTCAGAAAGATACAATTCATCATGATAAGTTCTATTATGGAGGTCTGCACTAAATACTTTAACTATTAGCCAATAGCATCAGGGTAAAACTTACTCAAGCAAACATATGATGTCCATTGATTTCTCCACTATGCCTTGAAACTTTCTGACTTTTCCTGGCCAGATCAAATGGAATCATTCGTGCCCTGTAAGATCTTACCACACACACCAGCATCAGTATCATCTGGGAACTTGTTAGAAATGCAAAATTTCAGGCTCCACTCTAGACCTACAGTAGCAGAATCTGCATTGTAACAGAAGCTCCAGTTGCTTCTTATGTGCATTAAAATTTAAAAGGTGCCACAGGTTCAATTTCTTTATCTGTGAGATGGGGAGACAACTATTTGCTCTGTCCACCTTACTAGGATTCATGAGAGAACTGAATGGGATGCATAAAAGCACCTTAGAGCCAATCAGCTGTGAATTCCTCAGTGCCTTCCAGATTCCTTTACACACAGAACTTGTCCAACACTGATTGACACATGGCAGAACTATCCCAGCAGGCCATCCTACTTGACCTCTGCATCAGTTATTGAATGCCTGGACCGTCACACTATCCTTGTCTTATAAACTATATATGTTCTCTGTGGACCTCAGGAAATTCCACTAAAATGCTTTCTGCCTTAGAGTATATTCATGTTCTTGAGCCTGCCGAGTCCCTGTGTGGTCATCTTTCAGAATTCAATTTGACCTACAGTTATTACTCCCACTCTATTTTATGGAACATTTTCAGCTAGCTACATGATTTAATGGGTTTAAACACATCATTATTGCCATTATTTCATCGTTCACATGCCTAAAATAATACATGACACATTTTTAAATGCTTCTGAAGACTTATTTTAAAATTCTATTATGTAGGAATTAATAAAATCTACTCATTAAATCCTACCACCCAGGACATCTAAGTCAGTTCTAGCTGGCAGTTGAGTGATCAGAACAAATGTAAAGGGGATATACCCTGAGGTATCACCAGAAGGTTGGAGCCAGACACCACAGGGGAAAGGAAAAACTTAGATAGCAGTAGAGCCAATGTCCTCTTAGGTGGCCCAACATAAAAACAAATGATCCAATAGTGCAAAGCCCCCAACTGATTTCACACAGGTGAACAATGCAGGCACTTAGTATAAAATATTCCTCAGACTCTCTAGAGGGCCAGCTGTGAGTCAGATATCATTAGGGAAATATGTGAACTGGGAGGGATGAGGAGGTGGCAGAGGAAGACAAAACTGACAAGGATCCAAAGCAAGGACTCACAAAGTCAGAAGTAAGAAGTCATCCCTGCGGGGGCTAGACTGGTACTCACCACCCCATTCAGCCCTCAATTTATTAGTCAGTGCTACAGAAAAATAAGCAGTAACATAAATACCAGAAAACCATGGGGAACTGTCCTAGGTTAGGCGCACCAACATGACCATCTTCTCTGTTGTTTCAGGATCCCCTGTTCTATTACAAGATTGCCTCCGCTCACTTCCTAGTATGGCTCACTCCACATACAGTTTCCCAGCCAGCCCTGTCCAGGGAGCCTTTGGCCACCCTGTTTCAGGCATGTTGGGGTTGACGTCAGCAGCAACTTATCTCTATGGAGACACAGAAAATACTCTGGCTCTACTGTGACCAGAAGTGGTGCCTAGTTCTTTGTGGTCTGGTATTCTTGAGACGAAAACCAAGACTTGAACTGGGGATCAGGCTGGCCTATTGTCTTCTCTCCTTGAGCTGCTCCATCTGTTATCTTATGGTCCCTATAGCTGGATAGGTATAGAGTTTATTTAGTTCAAACTCCATTCACATATAGCCTACTCTCTGGGGACCACAAAAGTGTCAAGTCTACCATCTTTAGTCTCTGAGTTACCTGCTTTGTAACTACACAGAAAGCTCAGAATTCTCCTCATAGTCAGCCACTATGCAAATTCTGAATGGTCAAAACCATCCTACCTTGACATAAAAGCTTCCTTTGCCTCTGGGTTTGCTGATAATTCTATTTTAATTAGAGTAGTTTACATTATTTTTAATATTATGGTGCATCAAGAAACCAGTGATGGAATGAGAATATAATACAAATTGTCCAGTTAGATGGAGAGTATGACAACGCTTTTGATGCAAATTATAAATCCCATCGTTGCAGAAACCACAATAAAGTCTCTTGCCAACAGTTTCTCCCTTTCCCTCTGCCTCTTCAACACCCTGGTACTTCCCCATGTGTCCCCCCCAACCACACCCTTGCCACGGCATGGCTTACCCCGTCCTCTTGGGAACTGTGAATAATAAACCATCTTTCCAATGGCAACTGCATCCTGATAAGTTGGTCTTACTAGATCCCAAATTTTCTATTAATCACTGTATTTTAAAGCACTGGTCAAATCTGAGCCCGAGTTTGATTGTCAGTCAATGGACTTGCCTTAAGAAAGGAAGTAGTCCTGCCTAAAGCCCCCTGGACACGGTGCTGGGAGGATGTGGACAGTGAGAATATCCATATTGCCCATCAGGCCGCCTGCTGCTGTGCTGCCATCATGCTCCTTGCATTGTGCCCAGGCTCCAGCGTCAGGGCTGCTGCAACCTGTGTTCCCTTCTGGGCACAGGCTGATTCATGCTCCTGAGTGAAGTTTTGGTGTCTACTCAGAATATAAGGACCTGAGCCATGTTGGTGTGGAATCCCCCAGAGCCAGAAACCATTCCTAAAGGAAAAGCATGGTAGGGACGAGGGAGACAGGCAGGGAAAGTGAGCACTGAGACTATGAACTCAGAGAATGAAGCTCCATAGTTTTCTCTTTTCCAAAAGATCATGTTTTGGTGTTTTAAAACCATGTTGCTTCTTAGTCTCTAAAGTTTCTCACTTGAAATAACTTGTGGGCCTCTTGTTTTAGTTTGAATCAGAGCTTAATTAAAGATATTTGGAGCTTTTAAAGTGTATTCATATAAGTGGCTTCTATGTGCAAAATTCTATTCTAGACATCTTAGTATGTTCTGAATAAGCAGACACCATCCCCATTTTAGAAATGAAAAAAAAAAAAAAAAGAAAAACCACAGATTTAGGAAGGTTAAGTAACTTGTCCCAAATCACACTACTTGTGAGCGACAGCCTATATTGGGACCCAGATTTTTTTACTCCAAACTCACTATTTTCTGCTACATGCCCTTCAGCTCCCTTCTGCGGAGTGCAACCGCTTGATAAACAGTCTGTGTCTCCTGAGGCAACGTAATTCATTCCACGTTAACCTGCAAAAGGACACAGCAGCAACTTGGGTTAGCACAGGCCATCTTGTTTTGGAAATATAACCCAGGAGAAATGCATTCTTCCCTGTTCACCACGTACGAGCTCTCTCTGGCCACCTCCATTCTTCTCAGCAAGGAGTCTATACCAACTGCCATGGATATGCCTCTTCTTCCTCAGGTTGGGATAATAGGATTCCATAAACTGCCAACAACTGAGAAGGCTCCATAATATTCTGGAGCAAGAAGCGGATGCTACGGCTTCATTTCTGGATGTTCCCTCTGCAGATCCAGCCACACATCCAGTACACAGATCCAGATCAGATACAAAAGATCTGATCTTTTGTATCGCTTTGGGGAAGTCAGTTCATTTCTTCCTTTCTTCCTTTCACCAACCCCTTGACCTATTTCCAACTTCCAAGTTCTTTATCAAGAATCTCGCCCCAGGGGCTTCCCTGGTGGCGCAGTGGTTGAGAATCTGCCTGCTAATGCAGGGGACACGGGTTCGAGCCCTGGTCCGGGAAGATCCCACATGCCGCGGAGCGACTAAGCCCGTGAGCCACAATTACTGAGCCTGCGCGTCTGGAGCCTGTGCTCCGCAACAAGAGAGGCCGCGATAGTGAGAGGCCCGCGCACCGCGATGAAGAGTGGCCCCCGCTCGCCGCAACTAGAGAAAGCCCTCGCACAGAAACGAAGACCCAACACAGCCAAAAATAAATAAATAAATTAAAAAAAAAAAAAAAAAAAGAATCTCCTCCCACCTATCCCCACCTCCAGCTTCCTACTCTAAGTATTTGATCTGTCCTAAGAATCTTTTCATCTCTTCTAATCAGCCAGAATATTGGGTCTATCATAAACTTTATCATCTTATCTTCAAGCCAAGTAGCTACATGATTAGTGATTGCCTCATGCACAAAAACAAACACAACACAAACAAGGTTACTAAGGTATTTTGTGAGTTCAGACTTCTTGAATTTTAATATATTACCATAGTTTCCCTTGAAAATGTCTACTAAAAATTAATAATAAAACTGCCTGTTAACTGATAACTCATCATGCAGGGACTTATAAAAACTGTCCTATTAAACACTGTCCAAGTATTTAACAATACACCCCTTTCTAGAAATTTATTATGTATATTAGTATTTTATACTTTTAAAGTTATTTTAGTACAATTTCTCAAAAATATTTCAGCAAAAAACTTTTGTGGCAAGTTATTAACATCCGTGGAACATCAATTTAGGAAATTTTGGTCTAATTATTTGAAAGCATCTGAATGCATTAAAATATGGGAAACATTTTAAATGCCCTCTTGGGAACTTGAAGCTGTAGTAATTTACAATGATAATTTATAATGATTAATATTTGATGGACCTCTGAAGGCAAATAAACTGACCAGTATTTGTTGAGTGTGGAAAATAAAGGCAGATTCTATTTTTTTCCTAACAGACATTCTTGGAATCCCTAGGAAAAACTGAAGAGTGAGAACTGGATCTTTTGTCACTCCAGAACATCATAATCCTAGGCAATTGTTTCTCAGTACTTGAAAACACATTTATCATGATCAAGTTAAATGTTAATTCTATATAGGGCATGAAGAATGGACTCAGTTCAGTGACAAATAAATATGACAGTGAATCACTTGTATATTTTTTACTGTGACAAAATGAGCCTATGTTAATTCTACAGTAAAAATAAAGATTAAAAATAGAACTTTAATAGAGGAAGAAGAGGTAGAAAGGCACCATGGGAAGGAGATGCTTGATGAGAAAAAACATGGAAATATTTCTGAAGGTTCTGCACTGGCAAGAGCCCTTTTACTTACTCCATATGAATCCCAAAATTGAACATTATGTCAATTGACAATATTTATCGAATGATTACTCATTAGATCAATATCAACTCTTGAAGCTTTGTGGTATATGACTTATAGCAAAACTAACATTTGATAAATGCACCTGGAAATTAGACTATTCCAGTGGGGGAAGCACAGAGCCAGAACTTGCTTATTATTCTCATGGGTAGATAGCGTCATGGAATTCCAGGATATGAATTGTATGGTTATTTCCCCAAGGGTTTATTGTCATTCCTACCCACATTAGCTTATCAGAAAATTCTGAGTGAGACATCTTTCCTGAGGGCTCTGTGGGGCAGAGAAATGAGCAGAACAGTCAACACAGTCTCCCTTTGACATAAACAATTCTTCCCCAACATTGGTCAAGGGTTTTCCCTCTGGTCTAAGACTCCCCGGGTTCCATTCAAGTCAACTGCACAAAGGAGGTGGCAAAGGCAAAAGAGGCCCAGGAATAGGCAAAGGAACCCAAACTGAGGGCACTGTTGTTCTGTGTTCTCACAGATGTGGGAACTGTGGGAACTGTTCCCACAAATGCAGCGGGTACCCTCACACCTGATCTGCTTGGAACTGAGAGATGGAGGGTAATGAAAAAGTCCCTTAAAACAAGCAATGGTATATGCAAAGATATATAATGTAAACTTATTTACCATCCTTGTAACTGTTTTCTACTCATTGTATTTATTCCTTGTTTCTTTTTTTCTTGCCTTCTCTGGTATTAAAAGTCCCTTAAAACAAGCAATGGTATATGCAAAGATATATAATGTAAACTTATTTACCATCTTTGTTAACTGTTTTCTATTCAATGTATTTATTCCTTGTTTCTTTTTTTCTTTTTCTTTTTTTTTTTTTTTTGCCTTCTCTGGTATTAATTTTATATAATTCCATTTTCTCTCTTATCAATGATACTTTTTTTAAAAGAAATTTGAATAGTTGACTTAGAGTTGGCAATACACATTTATAATTAATCTAAGTCCACCTTTAAATAACACTGTTCCACTTCACATGCAGTGCAGGCACCTCATAACTGAGTACCCCCTTCATCTCCCTGTCCTTATGACATCACTGCCCTTCACTTCACTTATCTGTATGACATTATCACCCAATGCATTGCTATTATCATTAATTAAAACAAACAGCTATCTTTTGGAACAATTAAGAATAAGAAAAATAAATGATTTTATACATTGTCATTTATTTCTTCTCTGATGCTTCTCCCTGCTTTATATAGATCCAAGTTTCTAACAATATGAATTTCCTTCTCCCTAAAGAACTTCTTTTAATATTTCTTGCAGGACAGGTCTTTTGGCAATGAATTTTCTGTTTTATCTCCCTGAGAAAAACGTTATTTTTCCTTCACTTTGAAGGATAATTTCATTGGATACAGAATCTAAGTTGGTAGGGTTTTTTTTTTTCTTTCATCATTTTAAGTACTTTGCTTTTTTCTTGCATGATGAGGAGTTTGTTGTTTTTCTTTCTTTCCTTCTTTCTTTCTTTCTTTCTCCTTCCTTCCTTCCGGCTGCACCACAGCATGCAGAACTTCCCCAACGAGGGATCAAACCTGCATCTCCTGCAGTGGAAGCATGAAGTCTTAACCACTGGACCACCAGGGAAGTTCTGTTGTAATTCTTATCCTTGTTCCTCTATAGGTAAGAGCTCTTTTCCTCTGGCTTCTTTCAAAGTCTTCTCTTTGTCTACAGTTTGAATATAATGTGTGTAAGGGTAGTCTTTTTGTACTTACCCTGCCTGTTGTTATCTGGGTTTCTGATTCTGTGATTTGGTGTCTGTAATTAATTTTGGAAAATTCCTGGTCATTATTACTTCAAATATTTCTTCTGCTTTATTTCTGGTATTGTAGTTACATGTATATTATACCTTTTGAAATTATCCTGCAGGTTTTGGACGTTCTGTTCTGATTGGGTTTTGTTTTTTTTTTTTTTATTCTTTTTCCTCTGCATTTAGTTTGAGAAATTTTTTTTGCCATCTCTTCAAGTTCATTGAATCTCTCCTGCTATCTCAACACCCTCTTCTCATTTGTTCTATGCCACTACTCCCCCAAACAGCTCTAATCAAAATTGTCAACAGTTTCAATGTTGTCGAATCCAATGGGAAATCCTCAATCATCTAAAACCCGTCCTACTCAGCCTCTCAGCAGCATCTGATGTAGTTGATCCCTCACTTCATGAACCACTTTCTTTACTTGGCTCTGGCCAGAAGGCCACAATTTTTGGTTTCCCTGGTCCATCACTGTCCACTCCTTCTCAGGCATTTTGGTCAGCTCCTCCTTATCTTTCTGACCTCTGAACACTGGTGTCCCGGAGTTCAATCCTAGCACCTCTTCTTCCCTCTCTCTACCTTCCCTCTTCAAACGTCTCATTCATTCCCATCTCTATGCTGACAACTCCCCTGAAATATCTCCAGCCCCATCCACTCACCTGAACTCTGTATCCTATAAGTTTCTCTTCAGATTATATCCAGGTTCTCACCTCTTTCTTCCAGCTCCACCACTGTCGTGTGAGTCCAATCCTTGTTACACCTGGGGTACTCCCATAGCCTACTCTTTTGGCTGGCTTTCAGCCTCCATCGTTGCCTCCCTTTATTATAGCCTCCCTCCATCAACAGGAGTGATCCTTCGGAAAAGTAACTCAGATCATGCTTCTCCCCTGATAAATGTTCTATAATGTCTCACTGTGAGTAAAGCCAGAGTCCTGACCAGAGCCTATAAGACCAAATATTATCTTACATTTATCTCTACCATTTCCTCCTCACTTAACTACAGTGAAATCCGCCTCCTTGCTGTTTCTCAGACTAGCCAAATGCACTTCTACCCCAGGGCCTTTACCCTGGTTGGTCCTCTGCCTTGAAAGTGCTACCCCACATATCCACAGGACTCTCTCATTTTTTTATATCCTTTCTCAAATGTCATCTTATCACAAAAGCCTACTCTGACCATTCCAGAAAAAATACATTACACATTCACACACATATACAGCTGCCACTATCTCCCAATACTGGTTTTATTAGTACTTATTACCACTTTTTAAATTGAGGTATAGTTGATGTACAATATTATATAAGTTACAGGTGTACAATATAGTGATTCACAATTTTTAAAGGTTATACTCCATTTATAGTTATTATAAAATATTGGCTGTATTCCCTGTGTTGTACAATATATCCTTGTAGCTTATTTTATACATAATATTTAGTTTATATCACTTAATCCCCTACCACTATATTGCCCCTCTCCCTACCACCTTTTATCTTATAGACATCAAATTGAAATTTAATTATCTATCTCCTCCAGTAAGATAATGTTGATATGAGAATGTACACTTTGTCAGAGAAGGGACTTGGCCAGTATCTCCAATGTCTAGAATTCTGCCTGACATGTAATAAGTATTCAACAAATTTGTTTTTAAATAAATGAACAAGCAGAATAACTCGGAATGCTTATGCATTCCAACCGTAAATCCAAGCTTAGAGAGTAAAGGCAAGTGTTTCCAAGTGATTGCAATCTGAAGGGGAAGTTTTTCTTGGCCATCCACATAAGCTTTTTGCAATTATGGTATATGAATGTGGAATCTTATATCATGGGTCATCAACCACAGGAAAAATTAAAGTAGATCTTGGGCCACAAAGAAGCAGAAGGCAATACTTAAGGGCTAGAAAAGGGATTAGACAATTAGTCACCACTTGATTTGCCAGAGTGGTTGAGAGCACAGGCGCAGGAGTGAGATGGATCTGGGTTTGAGTCCTCACTGCCAGGTCTTTGCTCCACCACCTTGAGCAAGTTAGTTACTCTCTCTGAATCTGAGTTTTCTGACCTGTAAAATATGGCTAAAACCTTCCAGAGTTGTAAGAATTACATGACATAACATTCTTAGCACAGTCACTGGCACATAATAAACGTTTAATATATGCTGACTTTATTCATTTATTATTTTTAATATATTGTTGTACCATGACTCAACTCACCATCAGTACATTTCATTAAGTAACATGGTAGTTGCACATACCCACCCTCCAGAAGAATTCTCCAAGGGGTAAGAGACTGTTTACTGGCTTTACTCACAAGAATCTTCACTCTGTGGTTAGGTAGGAACACCTAACCCTTAATGGAATGATATGATCTACATATCATTCCATTAAGGGTTCGTTGATTCAAGACTTCCTAGGGAATGCATAAAGACTTTTTGAGAATAATGGAACCCACACTCAGATGAGAACTTTAGTCAATAAATTACACAAACCCATTTGGAATGTGTTTTTCACATGCTTCCTATTCCCCTGCACTAAGGACCTGGTGACTAGCCTTTGCAGTGAGACTAGAGGAGGAGTCTCTATGCTGATCTGGTCAGAGTTTCTCCTCTGTGAAGAGGAACCATGATGCTTTTGCTCTATATTACTGGTTGATCTGTGCTGGGATATCCTTTCAGTTCTCCTGTTACTAATCTTATTTCTAGCTTATGTACTTCTTCAAAGTCTTCTCTGAGTCTTGAGTCTTCTTACAAATCCTAGGAGTAGCTAAATGGTACAAGGGTCCAAAACAATCCCTCTTTCCTTTATTCATTCAACAGAGGTAAAAAGCTACTATGTGACAGACCTCATGCCAAGGTAACAGAAAGCAAGACAAACACAGTATCTGACCTCTCCTCTGGGAGCTGGAGTCTAATGAGAAGCACAGACAGTGAATGTGTGTGAGTGTTGTGTGTGTGTGTGTGTGTGTGTGTGTGTAATAAGAACTGTCATGAGTGAATCAGAGTTCCCTGCAATACATAGGAGAGGTACCACACCCTGACTTAAAATACCATGGAATTGAGGGAGTTATATTTAAGGGACTGTTTTTCAAGCCTTTTGACCATGATCCACACTAAGAAATATAATCTAGAGTGCAACCCACTTATTCACACAAAACCAAAACAGACATCTCATGAAACAATACGATTTTTCTATTCTATTTCATTTAATTCTATACTTTTTCTCTTGCTAAAAAATACCTACTACAGTAATTTTATGACCCTTTGATAAGTGATAACCTGCAGTTTGAAAAACGCTGATGTAAAGCAAACACTAAAGATGAGTACCAATTAGCCAGCTCTGGGGTAGAGTAGGAATTGAGAGTAGCAGACACATGTCCCAGGCAAAACACATTACACACGAGGTCCCTGAAGTTAATGCATGTTGTTTCATTTCCTGTCATCCCTAGTGTTGTGATTATGATCAATCAGCCACCAGTTACTGTTTCTACTTACTTTTAGGGTGTCTTCCTGTACTGAGGAAACTGAGAAGTAAAAAATACATTTCCCAGACTCCCTTGCAGCTAGGTTTTACATTTAAAATAGGCTGTGCAAGTTAGCTGCAGTATCATGAGTAGGAAGTTGGAACTGAGTCAGACCCAATGTGCTCTAGATTTTAGATAGCTCCAGCTGGAAGCAACATCTTAAAGACATGGCATCTACATGACAGTAGCCAGAGTCACCAGCTTTAGCTGCTGAGAAGTAGTTGTGCCCATGGTGGCAGCAGCTTCCCTTGGATTATGACTATGGCAGTATATTCTTTTATTTTATTTTATTTTTTTTATTTATTTATTTTTTGGCCAGGCCATGCAGCTTGCATGTGAAATCTCAGTTCCCCAACCAGGGATCAAACCGGCGTCCCCTGCATTGGAAGAGCAGAGTCTTAACCACTGGACCTCCAGGGAAGTCCCCTGTGGCAGTATATTCTTAAAATTAAGGGTGGCCTCTGATTTCTGCTCTCTTTCAATGATTTTCAAAGCACGTACTTCCCTGTATTAAATCCCTTCTTAAAATACTTAAGCTGTGTCTTGGGTCACGTTTTCCAGAAGCAGGTCTGAGAGGAGCATTTGTATACAAGTAATTTATTAATGAAGTGCTTCTAGGAGAAACCATTAAGGGGTTGGGGGAGTGGGACTGGGAAAGGGAAGAAGCCAAGTTAGGGTAAAATTTTAGGCATAGTTCCAGTCTCAGTCAGATCTCACAGAAGTGCTCTCGTGATAAATTATATCTCAGAGGTTGACCTAAGTTGAGGCAATGTAGCTAGCTGGGCTTTCAGACCCTCACACCACCTGTCACTGGCTAGGAGCCACACTGTGGGTGCAGGGGGACACCCTGTGCTTGCAGAGAAAGTGACTCCAGGGACACAAGGTCAGTCCTCGGAGAGGTGTGGGTGGCTAAAAGCAAAGGCTTACAGAAGCTGGGGGAATGACACAAAGAAACATTAAACAAGGACCTAGGAGGTACATGGAGGACAGGTTCCTCCATAGGGTGATTTCTAAAACTTGTCCCAAACCCTGACAGATACAATCAGCAACAAAGTCACAAGTTACTGCTTACTCATTTATATTCATTGTCATGTAGGTTATAATTACCCCCACTAAAAATGCTACTGGAGCTGAACCTGCAACTACTGACAAAATAGACTTGTTTTCAGAATTGTCCTCATACATGGAATAATTATTAAGCAAAGGCCTAGATTCAGCCCTTTGGACTTTAGGTTTTCTACCTCAGGTATAGAATTTTGTTAAAATGTGTTGGGGTTTTTTTCATTTTCATAAACATCTAGCAAGAAAAAAGAAAAACAGAAATACTCCCTGATATCTGCAGTTGCTAAGGGCTCTTGGCAACTTAACACAGGGTGGAAGGATGCAGCCATATTAACCTCGAACTTCAACTTACCAAGCCTGTACACTACTAGGCCCCCTGGTGGTTTCCTTCCTGATGTGCAAAGAAGCATTTCTTCCCCTAAAAAAGAGATTGAATAATTTTACTCTCTGTTTATCTATTTCAGAGTCTAGTCAAGATTTACTGTTACACAATATTTATTTCTTTCAAAGTACTTTACCTCCTTCAAATCATCCATTTGACAAGCATGGTTTGACCCAGCTGATTAAGAAGCCATATCTAATTCCCTCCTCTTCTCCTATTCTTTAATATTAAAAACTAACAAAACTGGATAAAATTGTATTTTTTTTAATGTCAGAGATAAAAAGAAGAAAGTATTGTATTTTTGATAGTGAAGAGATCTGAAATTCCTTTTGATTTTCTGGTAAAAATTTATATCCAGTCTTTCATTGACAAAGATGTGAATAGCAGCAAAATTATCAGCTGGGATCATATCAATAAATATTAAGAATATAGCTTGTATATAACACAGTAGTTTGAAGTTAGACATGGATATCTTATTTATTGTTGGTAAAAGTCATTTGCAAGGGTTGGTGGGTTTCTTGTATCTAGGCATCCTAGATCATTACTGCCTGGCTGTTCTCATTACGAAGCATGTCTTCCCAGTTAGCCATCCAGGTGGGGAACCCCATAGCTTTCTCCCCAGGGCAGGCTAGGTGACAGAACCTACACGCAGGTCCACACCATGACTGTTATACCTATTGGTACCTGCTGGCAAAATTGCTGTTTTTCCCCAAGTGATAAAAGTTATATTCCCATGGACTAGGATGAGTGGGTGTAGGACGGGGGATAGGACAACATTCAGGGTGTCTTGACTTACACAATCCTTAACTAAACTAAAACAGTAAGGCAACATTATCAAACAAGACCGGTGCTAACAAGAATTTCTTTTCCCTTTCTGCTTATCCTGGCAATTCCATCAACATTTCTTGTGCCCATTTTGTATTACCTCCTTCTTGTTTGTTTTATAATTCTCTTCTGTAATATTATATTAACTACCCAATGTATTATTGAACACCCGAACTATAAAGAGTCTCACCTTTCACTAATAAGCAAAATCAAGGGGTTTGTTTTGGTTGAAAATTGAGGGGTTTATTTTCAGAAAGTAACACTCTCCCAAGCCACCCAAAAATTCTCATGTTCTCAAAATTGCAATGACCAAATTTTCTGATCATAGTGCCATAAAATTGGGAGTCTATAACTAAAGGATAAGTAGAAAGCTTCAAAGGCACTTAAAAACCAAAAATTCATTTTCTATATAATTTTATAGTGAAACAAGAAATAAAAGTGATTATAATTATAATTTATATATAATAAGACATAACAAAGATGACAATGTTGTACCTTAAAACACGAGATTCTGCCAAAGCTGAATTGAGAGGAAAATTCATAGTCTTAATGCACTTTTATTAAATAAAAAATAACAAAAATGAAGTCAGAATTTAAATGAAAAAATTTAGGAAAAAATAGCAACAGAATAAATTCCAGGAAAATACAAAAAAGAAAATATGAGAAGAAATAAGAGAATTATATACTGGAGCATATTACAGTTAAGTATATTTTAGAAGTGTATTATTTGAAAAGACCAATAAAATAGAACGTTGGCAAAACTAAACACATAGTTACACACAAAAGGAAATGAGTAAAAATATTAAGAAAGAAGGTATTACTACCAATATGAAGGAAATACAGAAAATTCATAAGAGAAAGCCATATAAAACTATTGCAATAAATTTTAAACTATCATCATAAAGGATAATTTTCTAAGGAAATATAACTATTAGTTAACAATAGCTGCATAATAAAGTCAGTATTTTAAGACAATAAGCATTTATTACTGCTCATGAGTCTGTGTGTCAGCTGTGCAGTTCTTTTGATCTTGTTGGGCTCACTCATTAGTTTGCAGTCAGCTGCAGATTGATTAGGCAGCTCTGCTAATCTTCCTGGGATCTTGCACATGTTTAGCAGATGACTGACTTCAGGCAGTCTAGGATGGTCTTGGATGGGACACTGCAGTTTCCTCCATGTGCTCTCTCATTCTCCAGCAGGCTAGTTTGGGTTTATTCACATAGAGGTAGCAGGGTTCCAAGAGCAAGAGCAGAATTACACAAGTCTACTTGAGGTCCAAGCTTGGAAATGAAACATTGTCACTTCTATCAGATTTTACTGACTAAAGCAAGTTACAAGGTCAGCCGAGATTTAAGGTGCTGAGAAAGGAAATTCACATTTTGATGGGAAAAGCTGCAAAGCCACGCTGCAAAGAACATGGATACAAGGATATCATTAATTGGGTCCTCTGGTGCACTCAACCTGCCACAAAAACTGACCAAAGAGAAAATCTGGATATACCATGAAAGACACTGAAAGGGTTGTCAAAGAACTACTTCCAAAATATGCATCAGACCCTATGTGCTCCACCAGCAAGTTCTTTCAAATATTTGAGGAACAGAGAATTTTTATGCTACAATACTGGTCTGGGGTACAGAGAAAGTAGGAAAGACTTTAATTCATTTTATAAAGCTGGCATAAGGCTGATAACAACATGTTAAAGAAAACTAGAGATCAATGCCATTTGTGAGAGTAAATCCAGAAATATTAAATAAAATATTAGCAAATAAGAAGAATACCAAATATACGAAACCCCATGGTCATGGAATGGTTCATTTTTGGAATTCAAAGATAGTTTAATATAAAAAATCTATTATTATGATTTATCACATTGATCAAAGGAAAATGCATTTAAATCATCTTAAGTAAATACTAAAATGTATTTTGTAAGAGTTGTCGTTCAACTACTAGTAAAATAGAAATCAAAGGAATTTATGTAAAGTGGGCTTAAAATTGTTTAAAACCAAATCCAATAACACACTTAAACATGTAGAGCACTAGTTGAATAAGACTGTAGTTCTTGTGTTAAAAAAAATAAGGGATGAGGAGTTTATAGTTCATTATTAAATACTATTAGAAAGTGGCAAGCATATATTAAACAAATTTAAACAAGTATATTTACTACAGATACTTCAGAGCCTTAAATATATTAATATTTGTCTCCAAAATATATTTGACTACTGAACTCTTTTTTTAAAGAATATGAGATGGGACTTTGAGAACCAGTGCTACAAAGACATTCTCTTTTCAAGTAGATATAAGGCAAGAATGGATCCTGTTACTACTATGATTTAAAATCATTCTAGAAGTGTTAACCAACACAAGCAGAGAAGCTAACAAAACAAGGAATATATATTTTTTGAAAAGGAAAAGGCAAAATCATTATTACTTACTGCTGATGACTGCCATCCTAGACCAACAGGAAAAACAACTGGAAAGACTATTAAAACTAGTAAAAAACCAGCTTTTTACTAATTAATACTTAAAAATCAATAGTTTCCTTATATTCCAATATTAGTCCATTAGAAATTACAAAATAGAGCAACAAAAATTATAAAATATCTAGGAATAAACTTAAGGAATATGCAGGACTTGCATAAAGAAAGCAAAGGCAATACAAGTAGAAAATTTTTCTGAAAAACATAAAAAATTAAAAGGACAGGTGTGCTCCATTTAAAATGGATAACCAACAAGGACCGACTGTATATCACAAGGAACTCTGCTCAATATTCTGTAATAACCTAAATGGGAAAAGAATTAGAAAAAGAATAGATATAAGTATATGTATAACTGAATCACCTTGCTGTACACCTGAAACTAACACAACATTGTAAATCACCTATAGTCCAATATAAGATTTAAAAAAATAATTAAAAAATAAAAGGACAGATGTAATATGTTTTAAACTGAAAAATTCAACACCACAAAAATGTCAATTTTACCTAAATTAATCAAATTCACAGAATTTCACTGCCATTTTAAAAACTTAGCCAAATGATTAAAAATTTCGCCTGGAAAAATGTGAATAACAGCCAGGCACTAAAGATGAAAATCATAAAAGAAAACAATATGTCTATATGTCAAAAAACAAAAGCCACCATAAACATTAAAAAAGGACACAATAAATAGAGGAAAATATTTGTGATATCTATGACACAGGGAAACTACTAGAGATATAAAAAAAGTATAAATAAAATAATTCAAACATCCATCTTGGGTAATTGTAAGAAATCTAGTCTCCTATTTGATATTTCTTGAAATATCGAGACTTACTCTTTTGCATGGTTCCTCGCAAACTCCACTCCAAAATCCCACCTGTGTTTTCTCCTAGATGGCCTCGCCAATTTCAGAACAACTGTCTGATGTCCACGTGTTTACAGAAAATTCCACCTCTTATATACAAATCTCCATCCTCAGCCCCACCCCATCCCAGAATAATAACCGCTAGGCTTCAGTAATTTTTAGAAGTACTAGACCCCTACAAGGAAGGATTTAAGAAAATAGTACAACAGTATCATTGCTCCAAATCCCATCTCCCCCAGAGTGAACTCTCCACCAATGTGAGTTCAAGTTATGCTTCATCCTCCTCATTCTTCCTGAGGCCCTCCAGTCTCAACTCACACACAGATACACTTCTCCCAAAAAGAAATAATTTTCAGAGCGTCCAATCTAAAAATGGTGTCCATGCACATATAAATATATTCAAAAAATGCAAATTAAAACTACAGTAGGGAGATTGGTTCAAGATGGCAGAGTAGAAGGACATGCTCTCACTCCCTCTTGCAAGAACACTGAAATCACAACTAACTGCTGAACAATCATCAACAAGAAGACACTGGAAATCACCAAAAAAGATACCCCACATGCAAAGACAAAGGAGAAGCCACAATGAGATGGTAGGAGGGGCGCAATCACAATAAAATCAAATCCCATAACTGGTGGGTGGGTGACTCACAAAATGGAGAACACTTATACCACAGAACCCCACCCACTGGAGTGAAGGTTCTGAGCCCCATGTCAGGCTTCCCAACCTGGGGGTCTGGAAATGGGAGGAGGAATTCCTAGAGGGTGGGACTTTGAAGCCTAGTGGGATTTGATTTCAGGATTTCGACAGGACTGGGGGAAAGAGAAGCTCCACTCTTGGAGGGCACACACAAAGTAGTGTGTGCATCGGGACCCAAGGGAAGGATCAGTGACCCCATAGGAGACTGAGCCAGACTTTTCGGCTAGTGTTGGATGGTCTCCTGCAGAGGCGGGGGGTGGCTGTGTCTCACCATGAGGACAAGGACACTGGCAGCAGAAGTTCTGGGAAGTACTCCTTGGCGTGAGCCCTCCCAGAGTGTGCCATTAGCCCCACCAAAGAGCCTGGGTAGGCTCCAGTGTTGGGTCGCCTCAGGCCAAACAACCGACAAGGAGGGAACCCAGCCCCACCCATCAGCAGACAAGCGGATTAAAGTTTTACTGAGCTCTGCTCACCAGAGCAACAGCCAGCTCTACTCACTACCAGTCCCTCCCATCAGGAAACTTGCACAAGCCCCTTAGATAGCCTCATCCACAAGAGGGCAGACAGCAGAAGCAAGAAGAACTACAATCTTGCAGCCTGTGGAATAAAAACCACATTCACAGAAAGACAGACAAGATGAAAACGGAGAGGGCTATGTTCCAGATGAAGGAAGAAGATAAAACCTCAGAAAAACAACTAAATGAAGTGGAGATAGGCAACCTTCCAGAAAAAGAATTCAGAATAATGATAGTGTACATAATCCAGGACCGGGGAAAAAGAATGGAGGCAAAAATCAAGAAGATGTAAGAAATGTTTAACAAAGATCAAGAAAAATTAGAGAACAAAAAAAACAGATATGAACAATACAATAACTGAAATGAAAAATACACTAGAAGAAATCAATAGCAGAATAACTGAGGCAGAAGAACGGATAAGTGATCTGGAAGACAGAATGGTGGAATTCAATGCTGCAGAACAGACTAAAGAAAAAAGAATGAAAAGAAATGAAGACAGCCTAAGAGACCTCTGGGACAACATTAAACGCAACAACATTCGCATTATAGGGGTCCCAGAAGGAGAAGAGAGAGAGAAAGGGCCAGAGAAAATATTTGAAGAGATTATAGTCAAAAACTTCCCTAACATGGGAAAGGAAATAGCCACCCAAGTCCAGGAAGCATAGAGAGTCCCATACAGGATAAACCCAAGGAGAAACATGCCGAGACGCATAGTAATCAAATTGGCAAAAATTAAAGACAAAGAAAAATTATTGAAAGCAGTAAGGGAAAAATGACAAATAATATACAAGGGAACTCCCATAAGGTTAACAGCTGATTTCTCGGCAGAAACTCTACAAGCCAGAAGGGAGTGGCATGATATACTTAATGTGATGAAAGGGAAGAACCGACAACCAAGATTACTCTACCCAGCAAGGATCTCATTCAGATTTGAGGGAGAAATCAAAACCTTTACAGACAAGCAAAAGCTAAGAGAATTTAGCACCACCAAACCAGCTCTACAACAAATGCTAAAGGAACTTCTCTAAGTGGGAAACACAAGACAAAAAGGACCTACAAAAACAAACCCAAAACAATTAAGAAAATGGTCATAGGAACATACATATCGATAATTACCTTAAACGTGAATGGATTAAATGCTCCAACCAAAAGACACAGGCTTGCTGAATGGATACAAAAACAAGACCCATATATATGCTGTCTACAAGAGACCCACTTCAGACCTAGGGACACATACAGACTGGAAGTGAGGGGATGGAAAAAGATATTCCATGCAAATGGAAATCAAAAGAAAGCTAGAGTAGCAATACTCATAGCAGATAAAATAGACTTTAAAATAAAGAATGTTACAAGAGACAAGGAAGGACACTACATAATGATCAAAGGATCAATCCAAGAAGAAGATATAACAATTACAAATATATATGCATCCAACATAGGAGCACCTCAACACATTAGGCAACTTGTAACAGCTATAAAAGAGGAAATCGACAGTAACACAATAATAATGGGGGACTTTAACACCTCACTTACACCAGTGGACAGATTATCCAAACAGAAAATTAATAAGGAAACACAAGCTTTAAATGTAACAATAGACCAAATAAATTTAATCGATATTTATAGGACATTCTATTCAAAAACAGCAGATTACATTTCCTTCTCAAGTGCGCATGGAACATTCTCCAGGATAGATCACATCTTGGGTCACAAATCAAGCCTCAGTAAATTTAAGAAAATTGAAATCATATCAAGCATCTTTTCTGACCACAACGCTATGACATTAGAAATCAATTACAGGGAAAAAAAAGAAAAAAAACACAAACACATGGAGGCTAAACAATACGTTACTAAATAACCAAGAGATCACTGAAGAAATCAAAGAGGAAATCAAAAAACACCTAGAGACAAACGACAATGCAAACAGGAAGATCCAAAACCTATGGGATGCAGCAAAAGCAGTTCTAAGAGGGAAGTTTATAGCCATACACTCCTACCTCAAGAAACAAGAAAAATCTCAAATAAACAATCTAACCTTACACCTAAAGGAATGAGAGGAAGAAGAAGAAACAAAACCCATAGTGAGCAGAAGGAAAGAAATCATAAAGATCAGAGCAGAAATAAATGAAATAGAAACAAAGAAAACAATAGCAAAGATCAATAAAACTAAAAGCTGGTACTTTGAGAAGATAAACAAAATTGATAAACCATTAGCCAGACTCATCAAGAAAAAGAGGGAGAGGACTCAAATCAATAAAATTAGAAATGAAAAAGGAGAAGTTACAACAGACACCGCAGAAATACAAAGCATCCTAAGAGACTACTACAAGCAACTCTGTGCCAATAAAATGGACAACCTGGAAGAAATGGACAAACTCTTAGAGAGGTATAACCTTCCAAGACTGAACCAGGAAGAAATAGAAAATATGAACAGACCAATCACAAGTAATGAAATTGAAATTGAGAGTAAAAATCTTCCAACAAACAAAAGTCCAGGACCAGATGGCTTCACAGGTGAATTCTATCAAACATTTAGAGAAGAGCTAATACCCACCCTTCTCAAACTCTTCCAAAAATTGCAGAGGAAGGAAAACTCCCAAACTCATTCTATGAAGCCACCATCACCCTGATACCAAAACCAGACAAAGATACTACAAAAAAAGAAAATTACACACCAATATTACTGATGAATATAGATGCAAAAATCCTCAACAAAATACTAGCAAACAGAATCCAACAACACATTAAAAGGATCATACACCATGATCAAGTGGGATTTATCCCAGGGATGCAAGGATTCTTCAATATACGCAAATCAATCAAGGTGATACACCATATTTACAAATTGAAGAATAAAAAACATATGATCAACTCAGTAGATGCAGAAAAAACTATTGACAAAATTCAACACCAATTTATGATAAAAACTCTCCAGAAAGTGGACATAGAGGGAACCTACCTCAACAAAATAAAGGCCATATATGACAAACCCACAGCAAACATCATTCTCAATCGTGAAAAACTGAAAGCATTTCCTCTAAGATCAGGAACAAGACAAGGATGCTCACTTTCACCACTATTATTCAACATAGTTTTGGAAGTGCTAGCTATGGCAATCAGAGAAGAAAAAGAAATAAAAGGAATACGAATTGGAAAAGAAGAAGTAAAACTGTCATTGTTTGCAGATGACATGATACTATACATAGAGAATCCTAAAGATGCCACCAGAGAACTACTAGAGCTAATCACTGAATTTGGTAAAGTTGCAGGATATAAAATTAATGCACAGAAATCTCTTGCATTCTTATACACTAATGATGAAAAATCTGAAAGAGAAATTATGGAAACACTCCCATTTACCATTGCAACAAAAAGAATAAAATACCTAGGAATAAACCTACCTAGGGAGACAAAAGACCTGTATGTAGAAAATATAAGACACTGATGAAAGAAATTAAAGATGATACGAACAGATGGAGAGATATACCATGTTCTTGGATTGGAAGAATCAACATTGTGAAAATGACTATACTCCCCAAAGCAATCTAGAGATTCAATGCAATACCTGTCAAATTACCAATGGCATTTTTTACGAACTAGAACAAAAAATCTTAAAATTTGTATGGAGACACAAAAGACCCCAAATAGCCAAAGCAGTCTTGAGGGAAAAAAATGGAGTTGGAGGAATCAGGCTCCCTGACTTCAGACTATACTACAAAGCTACAGTAATCAGGACAATATGGTACTGGCACAAAAACAGACATGTAGATCAATGGAACAGGATACAAAGCCCAGAGATAAACCCACGCACCTATGGTCAACTAATCAATGACAAAGGAGCAAAGATATACAATGGAGAAAAAACAGTCTCTTCAATAAGTGGTGCTGGGAAAACTGGACAGCTACATGTAAAAGGATGAAATTAGAACACTCCCTAACACCATATACAAAAATAAACTCAATATGGATTAGAGACCTAAATGCAAGACTGGACACTATAAAACTCTTAGAGGAAAACATAGGAAGAACACTCTATGACATAAATCACAGCAAGATTTTTTTTGATCCACCTCCTAGAGTAATGGAAATAAAAACAAAAATAAACAAATGGGACCTAATGAAACTTAAAAGCTTTTGCACAGCAAAGGAAACCATAAACAAGACAAAAAGACAACCCTCAGAATGGGAGAAAATATTTGCAAATGAATCAACGGACAAAGGATTAATCTCCAAAATATATAAACAGCCCATGCAGCTCAATATTAAAGAAACAAACAACCCAATCCAAAAATGGGCAGAAGACCTAAATAGACATTTCTCCAAAGAAGACATACAGATGGCCAAGAAGCACATGAAAGCTGCTCAACATCACTAATTATTAGAGAAATGCAAATCAAAACTACAATGAGGTATCACCTCACACCAGTCAGAATGGGCATCATCAGAAAATCTACAAACAACAAATGCTGGAGAGGGTGTGGAGAAAAGGGAACCCTCTTGCACTGTTGGTGGGAATGTAAATTGATACAGCCACTATGGCGAACTGTATGGAGGTTCCTTAAAAAAGTAAAAATAGAATTACCATATGACCCAGCAATCCCGCTACTGGGCATATACTCAGAGAAAACCGTAATTCAAAAAGACACATGCATCCCACTGTTCATTGCAGCAGTGTTTACAATAGCCAGGTCATGGAAGCAACCTAAATGCCCATCGACAGACGAATGGATAAAGAAGATGTGGTACATATATACAATGGATATTACTCAGCCATAAAAAGGGACGAAATTGGGTCATTTGTCAAGTTGTGGATGGATCTAGAGACTGTCATACAGGGTGAAGTAGGTCAGAAAGAGAAAAACAAATATCGTGTATTAACGCATATATGTGGAACCTAGAAAAATGGTACAGAAGAACCGGTTTGCAGTGCAGAAATTGAGACACAGATGTAAGGAACAAACGTATGGACACCAATGGGGGAAAGTGGCGGGGGGGTGGTGGTGTGATGAATTGGGAGATTGGGATTGACGTGTGTACACTGATATGTATAAAATGGATGACTAATAAGAACCTGCTGTATAAAAAAATAAATAAAATAAAATTCAAAAAAATAAGTACAGTAAAATAGTCTTTATTCATACAGTGAGCAAAGATTAAATAGAATGCCCTGAATTGGGAAGGATGTAGGTACTGGGTACTCTCATACAATAACAAAGGGGAGTGTTAAATCGTTCTAGAGGACCAATAGGCATTAGGTATCAAAATTCATAAAAATATGCACACTCTGACTCAGAAAATTTATTTCTAGGCATTGATTTTAAGTAAATAGTTGGACAAATGCCTATGGGTCAGTAATATTTCTTATAATATTGTTTGTAATAGCAATAAAGTATATACACATAGAATAGATATTATACAGCCATTAAATATCATGATATAGCTCTATATTAACTGGTTGAAGAGGAGGTTTCCAAAAAGACGTATTCTCGGACTTCTTCTCCTTAAGAGTCTGATTAAGTAGGTCTGGAATGTGCCCGGGAATCAGAATTTTTCAGAATTTTCTAGGGAATTCTGATGCAGAAGAATTCCCTTATAAGATATGAAAGTTTATTTTAAAGTTATCTGAATTTCAACAGTGTATAATATTGGTGCCAGAACTATGGACACTAATGGAACAGGATAAAAGGTCAGAAACACTTATATTTAAGAAATTACTCTGGGAATCAAGTGGGATTTTATACATTTGAAGAAAGGATGGGTTATTCAATATAAAGCATTGTGACCACTATCTGACTACTTAGAAATATGTAATACTGACCAAAAATATTTCCAAGGACTAAACATTAAATGTAAACATGAACCCATAAGAGTGCTACAAGGATACACACACACACACACACGCACACACACGCATATAGAAATAGTTATATATGAAAATAATTACATAATCTTGGAGGAAGATCCCTACTCAGGGCCTTTCTCCGGTGAAAAATTCTTCTTTTAAATACCTGAATTCTCAGAGACAAAACTTTATATTCATAACTTTTAAACTATGAAATAAAATATTATACAATTTCTTCATTTGTTCCCTTTAAAATATCCAAGTAACTCTCAAATTTTATTTTTTGAGTTAAAATGCAAATGATCAGCCTTCCTTGGGTTACAGAGTTGGAAAAGACTCCCTTTTCCAAGCTAAAATATTCCAACCTGAACGATCACCATAGTAGATAATAATTTATAGCAGATGGATATAGTATTATACCCTATTGATTTGCCTACTTTCCTTGTACCTTCTGAGGGAAAGCAAGCTGTTTAGTTCCAGACTAAGTCTATCTGTTCAGTATACCTTCTTCCATTTCTTCATAATCATCACAAAGAAGCAGAACCCATACTGAAATAAACACTATTTAATGGTAAACATGTAAAGATGACGTCGAGTACTAGTTTGATGAAGGAATACCTTTCAAGTTCCAAGAATGAAAACAGATCCTTTTCTCTTGAATGAATGGTCTTTTATTCAGAGAAATAGACTTTTTACATATAGGTAAAACACTAGCAAGCAGTAAAGTCAGCTCTATCTTCCTGAGGCTCAGAGAGAAAGAAAAAAGGAGAAAGCCTAGCCAAGAGTGGTCCACACTGTCACAGTTCCCAGCACTTCTTACAGAAGTGGGGCATGTGCTGATGGCCGAGGTGGTGGTAGAGTTGGTTTGATAGCCTATGGGTCCCTAAGTAAATCAACTCCCTCCAAGTTTATCAAGGGTATTAAATAGGCTCACAAATGTAAAGCACTTAAAATGTTCCTGACATATACATAGAAATCGCTATGCAAATGTTAGCATCAGCAGGTGAGGAGGAAGTATCATGTACTAGGTTCAGGTCTTGGGGCTTCCTCTATCTATTGGACCAGCTGGGGATAACCTTGACCCTTCTCAGCAGTAGCCAGGATTCTAAATTAGTTATGGGTAAAATACTACAATGTCAGGAATTTGCTTTACAATGCTCCAGAAAATAAAGGTGTTTACTGACGAAGGAAAAAATAGATAAACAACTCACCAGTATACAGTTAAACACTAATTATACTCCAATATTTCGAACATTCCCAAAGTCAAACTAGTGTATTCCAATCTAGTTGCATCAGCCAGCTTTATATTCACAAACCGGAGGCCTCATTTAGTGGAGAGGGTGACTACTAATTTCTCTTAGGAAAATCCCAAGCCCCCAAAAGGAGACTGTCCAAGTCCCCCAACAAAAACATATCTTAGAACCTGCAGTAAGGTTTAGCCTTGTGACTTTATTCCAGTACCAACTTAGGACTTTTTGTATAGTGGGAGGTCTTTACAGTTACACAGCCAGCTAGTAATCCACAAAAACTCCAGTCTTATTAACTTCAAACCCATCTAGATTATCTTTCAATTCCAGTGAGTAAGCAATCCCTCTCAGGCTACTCTAAGAGGCAAAGTCAATCACCACAGCCTGTTTTCTACCAGCCAAGACACTGATAAGAGTACTTAAAATTGGGGACTTATCCCTGTTTTCTCCGCTTAGTAAATATATTTTCCAGTGTTGCCAACCAACAAGTCGTGAACCCACCGAATGGGATGTTTGAGATCATTAAGGCCAGGTCACTACTATTATGAGACTTCCATGAGTTTCATTTTCTAAGTCCGTGGCTATTAAGTGGAAAATATGCTAAGACCAAAAGTCTCCAAATTACTATCTTTATTTCCCTTTTACTCTAATTTTAACCAGAGGTCATTCTCATTAAAAAGCCTCTAGGGTCTCTGATAAATGTAAATTTTATACTCCCTGAGAGATCCTTGGCCCTTTGCTGTGGCTGCATTCATGCCAGTCATCCAGCTGCTATCAATTAACATTCCATCGATTTCTCTGTCAGTTTGAGTTAGGCTTGACTGAGTCACAGGTACAGTCTACTTGGCCACATTTTGATTTCACAATGTGCTTACCATAGTAGACTTGGAACCTTTAATAAAGTTTTATTCAAAAACAAACATTTATTGAGCACTTACTATAAATTTGAAAGGCACTATAAATTTGATCTCATTCCAATGACATAGAAACTTTGCCCTAATTAGTGATGGGTAAGCTAATTTTCTAAAAAGAGACTATTAAAGTATTATTCTGTGTTAAACCAAGAATCATTCTTTGGCCTTTGGTGAAAAATTACATGAATGATAGAAGGAAAAAGAAGAGGAAAAAGGAAAGGAAAGGAATAAAAGGGCAAGAAGGATAACACAGAAAGAAAAGAAACATAAGAGTAAACAGAAAAGAGAAAAAAATAGCAAGGACAACTGAAAATGAAAATAAAATGACAAAAAGAAAAATAAAATAATGAAAAAGGATTAAAATAAACAATAAAAGCAACAGAGAAGAAAGAAAGAGAGAGGGGAAAAAAGAAAAAGTCAAAGAAGAAAGAATGAAAGGAAGCAAGGTATTTATATTTTCTTCAGTACGCTAAACTAAATAGTTACAGATTTTTCTCCTAGTACAATACACTTTAAAATACTGGATAAAAGATACATGCATTTTTAAAAACCCACAAGTCATTAAATGAATAGTTGATACAGAAAGAAAGTTAGGAAAATCTTCAGAGGCCCAAAATCACAAGACAGCATGAATTGAGAGGGTGGGCCAACAATGAAGCCAAATGTTGCACTAAAACCATCTGTCAATCCCTGGTGGCCTATGGGAAAAGGGGTACAGAAGAAAGTGAGACCTCTGGAAGATAACCCTCTTAGTGGCCAAAATAGAAAAACAAGAAACAAAAGCTCCAAAGAGGTCAATTATAAGAAAACGTTGTTACTTCATACTTGCCTCAGGTTGAAGGAAATAAAAATTATTTCCTGAAATTTCTAACCAAAGTCATAGTTTGCAGTTGAAATTCTATTGGGTGCAAAAAACAAACAAAAAAACCCATTATTTTTTACTTACTTATTTATTTTTAACATCTTTATTGGAGTATAATTGCTTTACAATGGTGTGTTAGTTTCTGCTTTATAACAAAGTGAATCAGCTTAACATATACATATATCTCTATATCTCTTCCCTCTTGCGTCTCCCTCCCACCCTCCCTATTGCACGCCTCTAGGTGGTCACAAAGCACCGAGCTGATCTCCCTGTGCCATGCGGCTGCTTCCCACTAGCTATCTATTTTACATTTGGTAGTGTATACATGTCCATGCCACTCTCTCACTTTGTCCGAGATTACCCTTCCCCCTCCCCGTGTCCTCAAGTCCATTCACTAGTAGGTCTGTGGCTTTATTCCCATCCTGCCCCTAGGTTCTTCATGACGATTTTTTTTACTTTTAGATTCCATATATATGTGTTAGCATACAGCATTTGATTTTCCCTTTCTGACTTACTTCACTCTGTATGACAGACTCTGGGTCCATCCACCTCACTACAAATAACTCAATTTCGTTTCTTTTTATGGCTGAGTAATATTCCATTGTATATATGTGCCACATCTTCTTTATCCATTCATCTGTCGATGGACACTTAGGTTGCTTCCATGTCCTGGCTATTGTAAATAGAGCTGTAATGAACATTGTGGTACATGACTCTTTTTGAATTATGGTTTTCTCAGGGTATATGCCCAGTAGTGAGATTGCTGGGTCGTATGGTAGTTCTATTTTTAGTTTTTTAAGGCACCTCCATACTGTTCTCCATAGTGGCTGTATCAATTTACATTCCCACCAACAGTGCAAGAGGGTTCCCTTTTCTCCACACCCTCTCCAGCATTTATTGTTTGTAGATTTTTTGATGATGGACATTCTGACTGGTGTGAGATGATATCGCATGGTAGTTTTGATTTGCATTTCTCTAATGATTAATGATGTTGAGCATTCTTTCATGTGTTTGTTGGTAATCTGTATATCTTCTTTGGAGAAATGTCTGTTTAGGTCTTCTGCCCATTTTTGGATTGGGTTGTTTTTTTGATATTGAGCTGCATGAGCTGCTTGTAAATTTTGGAGATTAATCCTTTGTCTCCTCAATTCTTTTCATTCTTTTTTCTTTTTTCTGCTCTGCAGTAGTTATTTCCACTATTTTATCTTCCAGGTCACTTATCCATTCTGACTCAGTTATTCTGCTATTAATTCCTTCTAGAGAATTTTAAATTTCATTTATAGTGTTGTTCATCATTGTTTGTTTGCTCTTTAGTTCTTCTAGATCCCTGTTAAACATTTCTTGTATTTTCTCCATTCTATTTCCAAGATTTTGGATCATCTTTACTTTTTTTTTTTAATAAACCTTTTTTTTTTTTTTTAGAAATTCACGTTCTTTTATTTATTTATTTATGACTGTGTTGAGTCTTCGTTTCTGTGCGAGGGCTTTCTCTAGTTGCGGCAAGTGGGGACCACTCTTCATCGCAGTGCGCAGGCCTCTCACCATCGCGGCCTCTCTTGTTGCGGAGCACAGGCTCCAGACACACAGGCTCAGCAATTGTGGCTCACGGGCCCAGTTGCTCCGTGGCATGTGGGATCTTCCCAGACCAGGGCTCGAACCCGTGTCCCCTGCATTGGCAGGCAGATTCTCAACTACTGCGCCACCAGGGAAGCCCCATCTTTACTTTTACTATCATTATTCTCAATTCTTTTTCAGGTAGACCGCCTATTTCCTCTTCATTTGTTAGATCTGGTGGGTTTTTACCTTGCTCCTTCATCTGTTGTGTGTTTCTCTGTCTTCTCATCTTGCTTCACTTACTGTGTTTGGGGTCTCCTTTTCGCAGGCTGCAGGTTCGTAGTTCCCATTGTTTTTGGTGTCTGCCCCCAGTGGCTAAGGTTGGTTCAGTTGGTTGTGTAGGTTTCCTGGTGGAGGGGACTGGTGCCTGTGTTCTGGTGGATGAGGCTGGATCTTGTCTTTCTGGTGGGCAGGTCCGCATCTGGTGGTGTGTTTTGGGGTGTCTGTGACCTCATTATGATTTTAGGCAGACTCTCTGCTAATGGGTGGGGTTGTATTCCTGTCTTGCTAATTGTTTGGCATAGGGTGTCTAGCATTGTAGCTTGCTGGTCATTGAGTGGAGCTGGGTCTTGGCATTGAGATGGAGATCTCTGGGAGTATTTTGCCATTTGATATTACATGGAGCTGGGAGGTCTCTGGTGAACCAATGTCCTGAACTCGGCTTTCCCACCTCAGAGGCACAGGCCTGACACCCGGCCGGATCACCAAGACCCTGTCAGCCACACAGCTCAGAATAAGAGGGAGAAAAGAAGAAAGAAAGAAAGAAAGAAAGAAAGAAAGAAAGAAAGAAAGAAAGAAAGAAAGAAAGAGAGAGAGAGAGAGAGAGAGAGAAAGAAAAGAAAGAAAGAAAGAAAGAAAGAAAAGAAAAGGTTATTAAAATAAATATTAAAAATTAAAAATAATTTAAAAATTTAAAAAAAGAAAGAAAGAAAGAAAGAAGAGAGCAACCAAACCAAAAAACAAATCCACCAATGATAACAAGCACTAAAAACTATACTAAAAAAACCCCAAAATGGACAGACAGAACCCTAGGACAAATGGGAAAAGCTAAGCTACACAGACAAAATCACACACAGAAACATACACATACATACTCACAAAAAAAGAAAAAGGGAAAAATATATATATATCATTGCTCCCAAAGTCCACTGCCTCAATTTGGGATGATTCATTGTCTATTCAGGTATTCCACAGATGCAGGTACATCAAGTTGATTGTGGAGATTTAATCTGCTGCTCCTGAGGCTGCTGGGAGAGATTTCCCTTTCTCTTCTTTGTCCACACACCTCCTGGGGTTCAGCTTTGGATTTGGTCCCGTTTTTGTGTGTAGGTCACCTGAGGGCATCTGATCCCGCTCAGGATGGGGTTAAAGAAGCAGCTGATTCGGGGGCTCTGGCTCACTCAGGCTGGGGAGAGGGAGGGGTACGGAATGCAGGGCGACCCTGTGGCGGCAGAGGCTGGAGTGACGTTGCAGCAGCCTGAGGCACGCCATGTGTTCTCCCAAGGAAGTTGTCCCTGGATCACGGGACCCTGGCAGTGGCAGGCTGCACAGGCTCCCGGGAGGGGAGGTGTGGATAGTGACATGTGCTTGCACACAGGCTTCTTGGTGGCTGCAGCAGCAGCTCTAGCGTCTCATGCCCGTCTCTGGTGTCCGTGCTGATTGCCACAGCTCACGCCCATCTCTGGAGCTCGTTTACGCGGTGCTCTGAGCCCTTCTCCTCCACGTACTGTGAAACAAAGAGGCAAGAAAAAGTCTCTTGCCTCTTCAGCAGCTCCAGATCTTTTCCCGGACTCCCTCCTGGCTAGCTGTGGCGCACTAGCCCCCTTCAGGCTGTGTTCACGCTGCCAACCCCAGTCCTCTCCCTGGGATCTGACCTCCGAAGCCAGAGCCTCAGCTCCCAGCCCCCACCTGCCCCGGCGGGTGAGCAGACAAGCCTCTTGGGCTGTTGAGTGCTGGTTGGCACCGATCCTCTGTGCAGGAATCTCTCTGCTTTGCCCTCCACACCCCTGTTGCTGCGCTCTCCTCCGCGGCTCCGAAGCTTCCCCCCCTCCGCCACCCCCAGTCTCCGCTCGTGAAGGGCCTTCCTAGTGTGTGGAAACCTTTCCTCCTTCACAGCTCCCTCCCACTGGTGCAGGTCCCAACCCTATTTTTTGTCTCTGTTTTTTTCTTTTTTCTTTTGCCCTACCCAGGTACGTGAGGAGTTTCTTGCCTTTTGGGAGGTCTGAGGTCTTCTGCCAGCGTTCAGTAGGTGTTCTGTAGGGGTTGTTCCACATGTAGATGTATTTCTGATGTATTTGTGGGGAGGAAGGTGATCTCCACGTCTGACTCTTCCGCCATCTTGAAGTTCCTCCCCTATTTTTTATTTTAAGTGTTCTCAAGTTGGAAAGGCCCCACAGATATGTTGAGAAGCAAACATTATTCCTTGCAGAGTAGCACACCTTAATTAAACCAAGGCTTTGGTAAATTCCTAAGGATAAAGTCCCTAGGCACTTGAGCTCTCATTAAAAAAACATCACCAAACTCATAAAGAAACCAAACACCATGAGTCAGAAGCAGAAGAAACAGCAAACTTCAGAATTGCACCTATAAAGATTGGATATGTTAGAAAAATCAAAAACAAAAATAACTTTGTTTAATATGCTTAAACAAAAATGGAGGCAATCAAAAATACGGCAAGGAATAAGAGTTTATCAAAAATAGCTAGAAATCAGTTTTTGAAAATCACAAAACGTTTAGAAACTGGAATTAGAAATTCAATGACAGGTTAAACAGGAGATTAGACACGGATGAAAAAAGACTGTGTGTAGTGAATAATAGGGCTGAAGGAATTAACTAGAATGTAACTCAAGAGATACAGAAATAGAAAACATGAAAAAGAAGTCAAGAGTCTTAGATCATGGATTTAGAAGTTTGAATAACAACTAATCTGGAACTCTGAAATACTGAAATATAAAATAAATTAAAAGGAATAAAGTTTCAGACAAACAAAATGAAGGAATTAACTCCCAACTTATCTTTACTAAAGAACTACTAAAGTAAGTAAATCAGGAAGAAAGAAAATAATCTCAAAAGAAAGGTCTGAAATAGAATAAAATACTATGAAATAGAAGACATACTATTAATAATAAGAAAAATAATAAGAATGTGGACAAATCTCAACAAGCAATAGCTAATGGTAATAATAATAATATCTAACTTGTGGGATTGCATTGTAAGTGAACTAAAATCCTACACAAGGAAAGCATTAAACAGAAAAGTTAAAAGCCAAAGGATGAAAAAGACAGACCAGGAAAATATTAATGAAAAAATCTGGTATAGCTATATTCATTTTAAATGGAGGGGGGAAAACATTACTAAAGATAATGGAGGCCACTAGGTAGTTTAAAAAGTTTTAATAGGGGAGTGGCCAAGATGGCAGAGTAGGAAGAAGCTGAGCTCACCTCCTCCTTTAGGCACACCAAAATGACAACTATTAACAATGGTAATGATCTGAAGATTAGCAGAAAAGATTTTCCACAATGAAAGCTTTAAAGAAGTAACCACTGCAACACAGGTTGGCAGGGGCAGAGATGCAGAATAGTTAAGATCCACACCCCTGGGTAGGGGACGCATAAATGGGAGGATAATCACAGTTTCAGAGGTTCTCCTCAAGGAGTGAAGGTTCCGAGGCCCATGTTAGGCTCCACAGCTTGGGGTTTCTGCACTGGGAAGACAAGCTTCCAGAATGTCTGGCTCTGAAGGCCAGCAGGGCATGCATACAGGAGAGCCTGAGGGCTGTAAGGAATGGAGACTCTGCTCTTAAAGGGCATGTAAAATCTCACACTCCAAGATGCAGAGAGGTAGTAATTTGAAAGGAGCTTGGGTCAGAACCACTTGCTGATCTTAGAGAAGGTTCCAAGAAAGGCAGGAGGCCACTGGGACTCCTCCTGGAGACAGAGATGCTGGTGGCAGCCATGCTGGGGATCTTGTTTTACCATGAGAACACTTGGTGTTGGCAAGTACCATGCTGAAGTCCTCTCTCTAGGCTATTAGTGCTGGGCCCTGGCTTCATCTACCAGCTGGTCGGCATCAGTCCCCAGACACCCTCCAAGTATGCAGCCAGTTGCATGAGGACAGAGCCCTGCACACCAGCAGGCTGGCATCAGTCCTGGACTCCCCCAAGGTCTCCAGTAAGCTATCCTGGGACTTAGCATCACATACCAGCAGGACAGGAACAGCCCCAGAGCCCCTGGGCCCACAATCAGCTGAGCCAGGACCCATATAATCATTTCAATAGATGCAAAAAAAAAAAACTTTTAACAAAATTCAGCATCCATTTGTGATTTAAAAACTTTCCACAAAGTGAGAATAGAGGACACATAACTCAACATAATAAAGGCCATATATGACAAGCCCACAGCTAACATACTCAATGTTGAAAAGCTGAAATATTCTCCTCTAAGATCAGGAACAAGACAAGGATGCCCACTCTCACCACTTTTATTCAACATAGTATTGGAAGCCCTAGCCACAACAATCAGACAAGAAAGAGAAGAAAGGTATCCACATTAGAAAGGAAGAAGTAAAACTGTCACTATTTGCAGACAACATGATAATATGCACAGAAAATCCTAAGAACACCACCACCAAAAAAAAAAAAAAACAAAACTAGAATGCATTAATGAATTCAGTAAAGTTTCAGGTTACAAAATTAATACACAGAAATCAGTTGCATGTCTATATACTAATAATAAACTATCAGAAAGAGAAATTAAGAAAACAATCCCATTTACCAGTGCATCAAAAAGAATAAATACCTAGGAATATATCTAACTAAGGAGGTAAAAGAACTGTACTCAGAAAACTATAAGACACTGATGAAAGAAATTGAAGATGACACAACAGATGGAAAGATATCTCTGTGCATGGATTGGAAGAATTAATGTTGTTAAAAGGACAATACTCCCTGAGGAAATCTACAGATTCAGTGCAATCCCTATCAAAATACTGAAGGTATTTTTCACAGACTATAACAAACGATTCTAAAAATCTCATGGAAACACCAAAGATCCTGAATAGCCCAAACAATTTTGAGAAACAACAATAAAGCTGGAGGTATCACACTCCCTGATATCAAACTATACCACAAAGCTACAGTATTCAAAACAATATGGTATGGGCACAAAAACAGACACATAGATCAATGGAACAGAACAGAGAGCCCAGAAATGAACCCACACTTTTATGGCCAATTAATCTATGACAAAGGAGGCAAAAATATACAATGGGGCAATGGGGCAAATATACAATGGGGTAGCCTCTTCAATAAATGGTGTTGGGAAAATTGAACAGCTACATGCAAAAGAATGAAACTGGACTACTTTCTCACACCAAACACAAAAATAAACTCAAAATGGATTAAAGACTTAAATTTAAGACATGAAACCCTAAAATTCCTAGAAGAAAACATAGACAGTACACTCTTTGACATCAGTCTTAGCAATATTTTTTAAATATGTCTCCTCAGGCAAGAGAAACAAAAGTAAAAATAAACAAATGGGACTACATCAAACTAAAACACTTCTGTACAGCAAAGGAAACCATAAAAAAAATGAAAACGTTGACTACTGAATTGGAGAAGGTATTTGCAAATGATATATCTGATAAGGGGTTAATATCCAAAATACACAAAGAACTCATACAACTCACAATGAAAAAACAAACAACCTGATTAAAAATTGGGCAGACCTGAATAGACATTGTTCCAACGAAGACATACAGATGGCCAACAAACACATGAAAAGATACTCAAGATCACTAATCATTAGGGAAATGCAAATCAAAACCACAATGAAATACCACTTCACACTTGTCAGAATGGCTATTATCAAAAAGACAACAAACAACAAGTGTTGGCAAGGACGTGGCGAAAAAGGAACCCTCGTGCACTGTTGGTGGAAATGTAAATTGGTGCAGCCACTATAGAAAACAATAAGGAAGTTCCTCAAGAAATTAAAAATAGGGCTTCCCTGGTGGCGCAGTGGTTAAGAATCTGCCTGCCAATGCAGGGGACACAGGTTCAAGCCCTGGTGCAGGAAGATCCCACATGCTGTGGAGCAACTAAGCCGTGTGCTACAACTACTGAGCCTGCTCTCTGGAGCCTGAGATCCACAACTATTGAAGCCTGCGTGCGACAACTACTGAAGCCCTCATGCCTAGAGCCCATGCTCTGCAACAAGAGAAGCCACCGCAATGAAAACCCCGCGCACCACACGAAGAGTAGCTCCCACTCGCCGCAACTAGAGAAAGCCCACGTGCAACAACGAAGACCCAACACACCCAAAAAAAAATAAAATAAAAATAAACAATAAATAAATTTTTAAAAAAAGAAATTAAAAATAGAACTACCATACAATCCAACAATTCTAATTCTGGGTGTTTCCCCCCCAAAAAACCAAAACACTAATTCAAAAAGATATATGCACCCCTTACATTCCTTGCAGCTTTGTTCACTATAGCCAAAATATGGAACCAATCTAACTGTCCGTCAATGGAAAAATAGATAAAGAAGAAGTGGTATGTGTGTGTATATATATATATGCATACACACACACACACACACACACACACACACACAATGGAATAATACTCAGCCATAAAAAAAGATGAAATCTTGCCATTTGTGCAACAAGAGTGGACCTAGAGGGTATTATGCTAAGGGAAATAAGTCAGAGAAAGACAAATATTATGATTTCATTTATACATGGAATCTGAAACACAAATTAAACATAAAACAGAAACAGTGTCATAGACACAGAGAACAAACTGGTGGTTGACAGAGGGCTGGGGTGAGAGGGATACCTGAAATAGGTGAGGGAAATTAAGAGGTACAAACTTTCAGTTACAAAATGAATGAGCTATGGGGATGAAAAGTACAGTGTGGGAAATATAGTCAAAAATAATATAATATCTTTGTATGGTGACAGATGGTAATGACTTGTGGTGATCATTTTGTAATTTATAGAAATATCAAATCTTATGTTGTATATCAAGAACTAACATAGTGTTATAGGTTAATTATACTTCAAAAAGCAAACAGACAAACTCATAGAAAAAAGAACAGATTTGTAGTTACCTGAGGAAGTGGAGGTGTGGGTGGGGATTGGATGAAGGTAGTGAAAAGATACAAACTTCCAGTTACAAGTTATGTAAGTTCTAGGAATGTAACATGATTAATATAATGAACACTACTGTATGTTATAAAGTTAAAAGAGTAAATCCTGAGTTCTCATCACAAGCAAAAAATATTTTCTCTTTTTATTTGGTATCTATATAACACGATGGATGTTCACTAAACTTATTGTGGTGATCATTTCATGATGCATGTAAGTCAAATCATTATGCTATACACCTTAGACTTATACAGTGCTGTATGTCACTTATATCTCAATAAAACTGGAAGAAAAAAAAGGTTTTATAAACCAGGAAGGAATAAGAATTCTAAATGTGTATGGACATAATAGGATAGTTTCAAAATATATAAGAAAAATTGAGATGACTCCATGGAGAAATTAATGAATTCACTGTCTTAGAGATTTCACATTCCTATAACAGTTCACAGATTGAGTGAACAAAAAACTGTAGGACATAGAAAATTTAAACAAACATATTTGTCAAGCTAATCAAATGATCACATATGGAACATGGACTTCTGAGATGGATGATATACATTCTTTTAAAACACACATAGAACACTGACAGAAAATGACAAGATATTGAGTGTAAGTTAATGCTGATAGAAAAAGAAGTAAAGAGGTAATTAACACCTCTTCCTGGGTTCTAATCCTTGTCCCAAATACTAACTAGGAGCCATTCTAAATAAGAATAAAACTCCACAGAATCTCAGGGTGGAGGTACTTCACAGTTGCCTACTCCAACTCTATAGCGAATACAAAAAGTCACCATAACATTCCCCTAAGCCTTAATCTAGCTTTTGTTTAAACCTCTCCATGATAGGGAGCTGTGGGGGTCCCTGGGCAGCCCTACCATGTCTAGCGCCCTCCCAGCCTTTAACCAGTTGGCATGCCTGCAAGTGAGTCATTCTTTCACAGCAGCAATTCAACTGTACCTCTGAGATAACTAGTCATTATCTTAGTCTGTGGACAATGTCATAGGATGGGTCTGGTGATGATGTAAGAAATTCTACCAGAACCCCGATGTTACATGTAGGGGATAGGGACTAATAAAAGCAGTTGTATAAGCATGCAAGGCAATTCTGTGGAGTTTCAGGATAACGTGGTTAGGCTTTGTAAGCCCCCCTCAGAGCTTCTTGCAACCCGGAACAGAAGGAACTCAATTTTTAGACTACCAGAATACATACACATCTCCCATTAAGAGTTTTTGAAACTTATAAAGAAAAACATGTATAATGAAAAACAGCAAAATCATGCCCCATCCTTTTCTACACCCAGTTACTGTTCTCCAGGGACAATTTTCGGTTCCTTTAGCTGTGTCTTCTAGTATTTACCTCCAAATTTCTAAATAACATGTTTATACTGATTCTTAATTTTTTTTTAGTTTTATAGTTTATTTCCAACTATAGAAAATAAAGTTTCAGCTCATACGTACCCTGCCTGCCCCAACATATATATACTTTTCCTCCCTGATAATCTCAATAAAACTACTTAACCTTCTTGCTTAAATCAGTATGAAGTGTTTATTATAATAAATTAAATATGATTCAGGAATGAGCCTATAGTATACAATAAGACTTCTTTCCACATGCAACTTTTTGTTTTCTCTAAAGGAAATACTGCTCTTTTATATTTCCTTAATTTTTTTAAACGTACCTCTCCTACTTCACCCACAATTCTTCAACGGAATTAAAAATACTGTCTCAAGTTCGACTCATAAGATATTCTTTACATTTCGTTTTTCTTTAAGAACTCTCTGTCTCAGCTATCTCCGTCCTTTTCCGTTTTTCCAGACTGATTCCACACTAGGCTTGCTGTACCCTTGGAACTTCCCTTCACAAACATCCTGGGAATGTCCTGCCTTCTCCACTGTGTTGCACTGGATCCTTCTTCTCTGGATCCTGTGTCTTTCACTTTGTTTGCCAACTTGTTTCGGTGAAGCACATCCCATAGTGTTTTTTTGAGGTAAATTTGTATTATCCATTTTATTGACAGGCTGACTGTTGAATTATGAATTGAAAATCATTTTTCCATTGGAATTTTGAAGGCACTGTTCCACTGTCTTTGAATTTTACTCATTGCAACTGAGAAGTCTCTTGCCCTCTGATTCTTGACTCTTATTCTGATCTCTTTTTATGTGACATTTATGTGAAAATTCAAAAATAATTTACATGTCAAATAATAGGAAAAATATTAATTTAATTTGATAACTTCATATAATTTACCCATTAAAATCATATTTTAGAGAAATATTTAATGTCATAATAAAATTACCTAGATGAAAGGGAGATTAAATTAACATTTTAAAATACTGAAAGTAGGGCTTCCCTGGTGGCGCTAGTGGTTGAGAATCCGCCTGCCAATGCAGGGGACACGGGTTCGAGCCCTGGTCTGGGAAGATCCCACATGCCGCAGAGCGGCTGGGCCCGTGAGCCACAACTACTGAGCCTGCGCGTCTGGAGCCTGTGCTCCACAACAAGAGAGGCCGCGACAGTGAGAGGCCCGCGCACCGCGATGAAGAGTGGCCCCCACTTGCCGCAACTAGAGGAAGCCCTTGTACAGAAACGAAGACCCAACACAGCCAAAAAAATAATAATAAAATAAATAAATAAAATAAAATAAAATACTGAAAGTATTCACCAAAATACTAAAAGTGGCACTGTTGTATGATAAAATCTGTGGAGCTTGCTATTTTAGTACCTTCTTGCTTTGGACTGAATATTTGTGTTCCCCCCAAATTAATATGTTGAAGCTCGGACACCCCCCTCTCCCTCCCCCCCGCCATGTGATGGTATATGGAGTTGGGTCTTTGGGAAATAATTAGGTTTAGATGAGATCATGAAGGTGGGCCCCCATAATGGGATTAACTCTTTATAAGAATTGGAAGGGAAACTAGAGCTTTCTCTCATCAACATGTGAGAACACAGAGATGGCAGCAGTCTGAAAACCAGGAACCAAGGTTCTTAACAGGAACCAAACCTGCCAACACCTTAATCTTGGGCTTCCCAGTCTCCAGAACAATAAGAAATAAATGTTTGTTGTTTAAGCCACCCAGTCTGTGGTATTTTGTTATAGCAGCCCAAGCTAAGATTCTTCTATATTAAATATATTTCTGGAACCTGTGTTTATTTTTATGCTTGGGTTTAAAAAAGTGTCCTTATGCTATGTTAAAAGTCATCTTTAAACCAGTAATAAATATCATCATTACATTATAAAAATTAACAAAGGAGCATATTAATATAAATCTTTATGTCACTTTAATCTCATATTTCCAAAATTTTTAATAAACATTTTAAATATATAGCAAAGTTAAAGAAATTTGTCAGCGAACAACTGTATATCTACTATTTCGGTTATACCAATAATATTTACTATACTTGCTTTATCAAATATCTATCCATTTATACATTACTCTAACCATATATTAATCTCTCTCAATTCTTTATGTACTTCAACAAAATAGCAAACATTAGTACACATCTCTTTAAATGTTGCAGCTTGCATATTATAAACTAGAGTTTAAAACTGTTTGTAGTACTTTTCATTTGAGGTAAAATTCGCATACTGTAAGATGTACAAATCTGAAATGTACTTTCATTGAACTCTGAAAAATGCATGCACCTGTGCAACGCAAACTGCTATCAAGATGTAATATCACTGTAACATTTCATGTAAAATATACAACCCTTGCAACCATATAGGTCTACCTATCAGTCACTTCCATCCTTTATGCTATAATTGTCACAAGTATTACACCTAAATACAGTTGACCCTTGAACAGCCTATGCAGCCTACGCAGCCCTATGACCCCCTATGCAGCCAAAAATCTGTATATAATTTCTGACTCCCCCAAAACTTAACTACTAATAGCAGGCTGTTGACCACAAGCCTCACCGATAACATAAACAGTAGATTAACATATATTTTGTATATTATACTGCATTATATATTATATTCTTACAATAAAGTAATATAGAGAAAAGAAAATATTATTAAGAAAATATAAGGAAGAAAAAATACATATATAGTACTGTACTATATTTATCAATACTGTAAGTTTATATCATCTGTTTACAAGACAAATTATCTGTCAGTACCTATATCAATACTGTCTTATATAATACAAAACACTGTGCATGTTACATGTATTCTTAACTAGACATCAAAAATGAAAAGATAATGAGAAAAATAAATTCATATTTATTTATAGGTATAACAATTTATGCATTGATAACAAAGAAGCAGCAATTATTTTTTAACATCTTTATTGGAGTATAATTGCTTTACAATGGTGTGTTAGTTTCTGCTTTATAACAAAGTGAATCAGTTATACATATATCCCCATATCTCCTCCCTCTTGCATCTCCCTCCCATCCTCCCTATCCCACCCCTCTAGGTGGTCACAAAACACCGAGCTGATCTCCCTGTGCCATGCAGCTGCTTCCCACTACCTATCTGTTTTACATTTTGTAGTATATATATGTCCATGCCACTCTCTCACTTCGTCCCAGGTTACCCTTCCCCCTCCCAGTGTTTTCAAGTCCATTCTCTACATCTGCATCTTTATTCCTATCCTGCCCCTAGGTTCTTCAGAACCTTTTTTTTTTTTTTTTGCTTTAGATTCCATATATATGCGTTAGCATACAGTATTTGTTTTTCTCTTTCTGACTTACTTCACTCTGTATGACAGACTCTAGGTCCATCCACCTCACTACAAATAACCCAATTTCGTTTCTTTTTATGGCTGAGTAATATTCCATTGTATATATGTGCCACATCATCTTTATCCATTCATCTGTCGATGGACACTTAGGTTGCTTCCATGTCCTGGCTATTGTAAATAGAGCTGCAATGAACATTGTTGGTACATGACACTTTTTGAATTATGGTTTCCTCAGGGTATATGCCCAGTAGTGGGATTGCTGGGTCATATGGTAGTTCTATTTTTAGTTTTTTAAGGAACCGCCATACTGTTCTCCATAGTGGCTGTATCCACTTACCTTCCCGCCAACAGTGCAAGGGGGTTCCCTTTTATCCACACCCTTTCCAACATTTATTGTTTGTAGATTTTTTGATGATGGCCATTCTAACTGGTGTGAGGTGATACCACATTGTAGTTTTGATTTGCATTTCTCTAATGATTAATGATGTTGAGCATCCTTTCATGTGTTTGTTGGCAATCTGTATATCTTCTTTGGAGAAATGTCTATTTAGGTCTCCTGCCCATTTTTGGATTGGATTGTTTGTATTTTGACATTAGGCTGCTTGTAAATTTTGGAGATTGATCCTTTGTCAGTTGCTTCATTTGCAAATATTTTCCCCCATTCTGAGGGTTGTCTTTTCATCTTGCTTATGGTTTCCTTGGCTGTGCCAAAGCTTTTAAGTTTCATTAGGTCCCATTTGTTTATTTTTGTTTTTATTTCCATTTCTCTAGGAGGTGGGTCAAAAAGGACCTTGCTGTGATTTATGTCATAGAGTGTTCTGCCTATGTTTTCCTCTAAGAGTTTTAAAGTGTCTGGCCTTACATTTAGGTCTTTAATCCATTGAGTTTAATTTTGTGTATGGTATCACAAAAATATGTGATGTATCACATTGGTGATACATAAATATGGTGTATCACATTGACTGATTTCCGTATATTGAAGAATCCTTGCATTCCTGGGATAAACCCCACTTTATCATGGTGTATGATCCTTTTAATGTGCTGTTGGATTCTGTGTGCTAGTTATTTTGTTGAGGATTTTTGCATCTATGTTCATCAGTGATATTGGCCTGTAGTTTTCTTTCTTTGTGACATCTTTGTCTGGTTTTGGTATCAGGGTGATGGTGGCCTCGTAGAATGAGTTTGGGAGTGTTCCTCCCCCTGCTATATTTTGGAAGAGTTTGAGAAGGATGGGTGTTAGCTCTTCTCTAAATGTTTGATAGAATTCACCTCTGAAGTCATCTGGTCCTGGGCTTTTGTTTGTTGGAAGATTTTTAATCACAGTCTCAATTTCAGTGCTTGTGATTGGTCTGTTTATATATTCTATTTCTTCCTGGTTCAGTCTCGGAAGGTTATGCTTTTCTAAGAATGTGTCCATTTCTTCCAGGTTGTCCATTTTATTGGCATACAGTTGCTTGTAGTAATCTCTCATGATCCTTTGTATTTCTGCAAAAGGTCAGTTGTTACTTCTCCTTTTTCATTTCTAATTCTACTGATTTGAGTCTTCTCCCTTTTTTTCTTGATGAGTCTGGCTAATGTTTTATCAATTTTGTTTATCTTCTCAAAGAACCAGCTTTTAGTTTTACTGATCTTTGCTATCATTTCCTTCATTTCTTTTTTACTTCTGATCTGATATTTATGATTTCTTTCCTTCTGCTAACTTTGGGGTCTTTTGTTCTTATTTCTCTAATAGCTTTAGGTGTAGGCTTAGGTTGTTTATTTGAGATGTTTCTTGTTTCTTGAGGTAGGATTGTATTGCTATAAACTTCCCTCTTAGAACTGCTTTTGCTGCATCCCATAGGTTTTGGATCGTCGTGTTTTCATTGTCATTTGTTTCTAAGTATTTTTTGATTTCCTCTTTGATTTCTTCAGTGATCCCTTGGTTATTTAGTAGTGTATTGTTTAGCCTCCCTGTGTTTGCATTTTTTACAGATTTTTTTCCTGTAATTGATATCTAGTCTCATAGCATTGTGGTTGGAAAACATACTTGATATGATTTCAATTTTCTTAAATTTACGAAGGCTTATTTGTGACCTATGATATGATCTATCGTGGAGAATGTTCCATGTGCACTTGACAAGAAAGCATATTCTGTTGTTTCTGAGTGAAATGTCCTATAAATATCAACTAAGTCCATCTTGTTTAATGTATCATTTAAAGCTTGTGTTTCCTTATTTATTTACATTTTGGATGATCTGTCCGTTGGTGAAAGTGGGGTGTTAAAGTCCCGTACTATGATTGTGTTACTGTCGATTTCCCCTCTTATGGCTGTTGGCATTTGCCTAATGTATTGAGGTGCTCCTATGTTGGGTGCATACATATTTACAACTGTTATATCTGCTTCTTGGATTGCTTCCTTGATCATTATGTAGTGTCCTTCTTTGTCTCTTGTAATAGTCTTTATTTTAAAGTCTATTTTGTCTGATATGAGAATTGCTACTCCAGCTTTCTTTTGATTTACATTTGCATGGAACATCTTATTCCATCCCCTCACTTTCAGTCTGTATGTGTCCCTAGGTCTGAAGTGGGGCTCTTGTAGACAGCATATATACAGCTCTTGTTTTTGTATCCATTCAGCCAGTCTATGTCTTTTCGTTGGAGCATTTAATCCGTTTACATTTAAGGTAGTTATCGCTATGTATGTTCCTATTACCATTTTCTTAATTGTTTTGGGTTTGTTACTGTAGGTCTTTTCCATCTCTTGCATTTCCTGCCTGGAGAAGTTCCTTTAGCATTTGTTGTAAACCTGGTTTGGTGATGCTGAATTCTCTTAGCTTTTGCTTGCCTGTAAAGGTTTTAATTTCTCTGTCAAATTTGAATGAGATCCTTGCTGGGTAGAGTAATCTTGGTTGTAGGTTTTTCCCTTTCATCACTTTAAATATGTCCTGCCACTCCCTTCTGGCTTGCAGCGTTTCTGCTGAAAGATCAGCTGTTAACCTTATGAGGATTCCCTTGTATATTATTTGTTGTTTTTCCCTTGCTGCTTTTAATATTTTTTCTTTGTATTTAATTTTTGATAGTTTGATTAATACGTGTCTTGGCATGTTTCTCCTTGGATTTATCCTGTATGGGACTCTCTGAGCTTCCTGGAGTTGACTATTTCCTTTCCCATATTAGGGAAGTTTTCAACTATAATCTCTTCAAATATTTCCTCAGTCCCTTTCTTTTTCTCTTCTTTTTCTGGGACCCCTATAATTCAAATCTTGGTGTGTTTAATGTTGTCCCAGAGCTCTCTGAGACTGTCCTCAATTCTTTTAATTCTTTTTTCTTTATTCTGCCGTGCGGTAGTTATTTCCACTATTTTATCTTCCAGGTCACTTATCCGTTTTACTGCCTCAGTTATTCTGCTATTGATTCCTTCTAGAGAATTTTTAATTTCATTTACTGTGTTGTTCATCATTGTTTGTTTGCTCTTTACTTCTTCTAGGTCCTTGTTTAACATTTCCTGTATTTTTTCCATTCTATTTCGAAGATTTTGGATCATCTTTACTATCATTACTCCGAATTCTTTTTCAGGTAGACTGCCTATTTCCTCTCCATTTGTTTGGTCTGGTGGGTTTTTACCTTGTTTTATACCTTGCTCCTTCATCTGTTGTGTGTTTCTCTGTCTTCTCATTTTGCTTAACTTGCTGTGTTTGGGGTCTCCTTTTCGCAGGCTGCAGGTTCGTAGTTCCCATTGTTTTTGGTGTCTGTCCCCAGTGGCTAAGGTTGGTTCAGTGGGTTGTGTAGGCTTCCTGGTGGAGGGGACTAGTGCCTGTGTTCTGGTGGATGAGGCTGGATCTTGTCTTTCTGGCGGGCGGGACCACGTCCGGTGGTGTGTTTTGGGGTGTCTGTGACCTTATTATGATTTTAGGCAGCCTCTCTGCTAATGGGTGGTGGTGTGTTCCTGTTTTGCTAGTTTTTTGGCATAGGGTGTCCAGCACTGTAGCTTGCTGGTCGTTGAGTGGAGCTGGGTCTTAGCGTTGAGATGGAGATCTCTGGGAGAGCTTTCTCTGTTTGATATAACATGGAGCTGGTAGATCTCTGGTGGACAAATGTCCTGAACTCAGCTCTCCCACATCAGAGGCACAGGTCTGACACCCGGCCGTAGCACAAAGAACCTGTCAGCTACATTGCTGCTCAGCAGAAAAGGGAGGAAAGAAAAGAAAGAAAGAAAAGTAATAAAAAATAAAACAAAGTTATTAAAATAAAAAAATTACTAAAAATAAAAATGGTAAAAGCAAAGCTCTACAGACAAAATCATACAAAGAAGCATACACATACACACTCATGAAGAGAAAAAGGAATATATAATATATATATCTATATATAAAAAAAAGAGAGCAACCAAATCAATAAATCTACCAATGATAATAAACTCTAAATACTAAACTAAGATAAACATAAAATCAGAAACAAATTAGACGCAGAAAGCAAACCCCAAGTCTACAGTTGCTCACAAAGTCCACCGCCTCAATTTTGGGATGATTCGTTGTCTATTCAGGTATTCCAGAGATGCAGGGTACATCAAGTTGATTGTGGAGATTTAATCCACTGCTCCTGAGGCTGCTGGGAGAGATTTCCCTTTCTCTTCTTTGTTTGCACAGCTCCTGGGGTTCAGCTTTGGATTTGGCCCCACCTCTGCATGTAGGTCGCTTGAGGGCATCTGTTCCTCACTCAGACAAGACGGGGTTAAAGTAGCAGCTTATTCAGGGACTCTGGCTCACTCAGGCCACGGGGAGGGAGGGGTATGGAATGCAGGGCGAGTCTGTGGTGACAGAGGCTGGTGTGACGTTGCAACAGCCTGAGGCATGCTATGTGTTCTCCCGGGGAAGTTGTCCCTGGATCACAGTACCCTGGCAGTGGCGGTGCACAGGCTCCCAGGAAGGAAAGTATGGATAGTGACCTTTGCTTGCACACAGGCTTCTTGGTGGCTGCAGCAGCAGCCTTAGCGTTTCATGCCCATCTCTGGTGTCCTTGCTGATAGCTGCAGCTCACGCCTGTCTCTGGAGTTCGTTTAGGCAGTGCTCTGAATCCCCTCTCCTCGTGCACCCTGAAACAATGGTCTCTTGCCCCTTAGGCAGTTCCAGACTTTTTCTGAACTCCCTCCCAGCTAGCTGTGGTGCACTAGCCCCCTTCAGGCTGTGTTCACGCAGCCAACCCCAGTCCCCTCCCTGCAATCTGACCTCCAAAGCCCAAGCCTCAGCTCCCAGCCCCCACCTACCCCGGTGGGTGAGCAGACAAGCTTCTCAGGCTGGTGACTGCTGGTTGGCACTGATCCTCTGTGCGGGAATCTCTCCACTTTGCCCTCTGCAACCCTACTGCTACACTCTCCTCCATGGCTCCGAAGCTTCCCCCCCTCCATCCCCCATCTCCCCCAGTGTAGGGGTTTCCTAGTGTGTCAGCAGCAATATAATTTATAGTAGCTTTATAGTAGCTGAGTGTAATTGATACACTTGCTTCACAATAGCCTAATCTATACACTATTGAATACATCATTATAAAATTTTATGGCATACAGTTTTAGTTCATATTCATAATACAGAATCAGAAACATTGCTACATTTTTTTAAAAAACACTTACCTTCATGATAGGCTGATACAGTTTCACCAATTAGAAGAGAGGGGCATCACTCACCCTATGCTTTTGTCAGGATAGACTAGTATCTACATATATTTTATGCATTCATGACATACCCAAATTTTTCTTAAATTTTTTTGATATTTCTAGGCTGTGCGGTTCATCTGTGAGTTTTTTCAAATTGGCTCAAAAATCTCCCAAAATTTCCCAATGTATTTATTGAAAACAACCTGCTTATACGTGGACCCACATAGTTCAAAACCGTGTTGTTCAGGGGTCAACTCTATATTGTAAACCCATGAGACAATGTTATAAGTTTTGCTTAAAACTGTCATGTATTTTAAACAAATTAGGAGAAAAATTATTTTATACTGACCAGTTCTGATGTTTTCCCTTCTTTTCTTCCTTCCTTTCTGAAGAACTAGGTTTCCATCTGCTCTTATTTCCCTACAGCCCAAAGAACTTCTTTTAGCATTTCTTTAGTGCAGTTATGTTCACAAGTTCTCTGAATTTCCTTAGCTTTCTTTCATCTGAAACATCTTTATTTACCTTCATTTACTGAAGAATATTTTTGTCGATATAGAATTTCGGGATGACAGGTTGTTTTTTCCCTTGCATTTCTTTAAAGATGTTGGTTAACTGTCTTCCATCCTCATTGTTTCTGAGATTTCAGTGGTCATTCAAATCATTGTTCCCCTGTATGTAATGTATTGTTTTTCTCTGGCTGCTTTCAAGATTTTCTCTTTATCCTTAGTTTTCAGCTGTTTGTGCTCTGACTTGGGGTTTGCTGAGCTTTTTTAAAATGTAAATTTATAGTTTACACAAAATTAGGGGTATTTTGGCCACTATTTCTTAAAATGTTTCTTTGTGTCCCATTTACTTTTTCTTCTCTCTTCTAGGCCTGCAAATATACATATGTTAACCTTTTGATATTGTACCACAAATCCTTGAGGTCCTATTTCTTTCTTTTAAGTGTTTTTTGCTCACTGTAATTCAGATTAGATATTCGTTGATCTGTCTTCTAGTTCAGTGGCTCTTTCCTCTGACATCTCCTTCTGATGTTAAGCTCATAAAGTAAATTTTATAGTTCCGGTAATTTTTCAATTAAGAATATATTTTGTTCTTTCCACGGTTTTTTCCTTACTGAAATTTTGTATCTTTTCATTCATTGTAAGTATATTTTCCTTTATATCATTGTGTATGGCTATAATAGCTGCTTTAAAATCCTTGTCTGCTATTTCCAACAACTGAATCATATTTGGTATTATCTTTGTTTACTGTCATTTTTCTCAAGAATAGATCATATTTTTGTTTGTTTGTTTCTATTATGTTCAGTAATTTAAGGTTGTATCCTGGACATTTGTGAACATTATCTGGGGAATTCTGTTACATTCCTCAGAAGAGCATTACTTATTGTTTGTTTGTTTGTTTGTTTTGGTTTAGCAGGTAAGTAACTTAGATGGACTTAAACTGAAGACATTCTATTCTTATTTAAGCTACTTAGAATCTGGCCCATTCATGCAGAATTTGGCATCAGCAGAGATTTTAGCACAATTTTTACACAGAATTTTTGGTTCCCCTCTCTGACTTTCTCATTGCTAGGATTCTTCCCTAACTTTCTAGTGCCTGAGGTTGCCTTAAACTCTGTTCTCTGATTCTTCAGGCCAGAAAGACTATTGGTTTTCTATAGGCATTTTAACTGCTCCACGTGGTGAAATGTAATCTGCCTTGAGGCTAAAAGCTGTAAAAACAAAGGAAACTACCCTTTGCTATTTCCTTCTTCCAAATGCTAATTTGTCACCATAATCTGTTTAATTTTGTTCAGGTATTTTTTGTTTTGTTTTGTTTTATTTTCTCCAGAGTTTACAGTTGTTATCTGTGGGAGGACTGGTCTATTAGATCTTAGTCAGACATTCTTGAAGTGACTCACCATTGTGAGAGAATATTAAAATTTTAATATATTGTCCATATTGAATGAGAATATAATAGGAAGTTTTAAAAATTATATTAGTATTGTATCTCAAATGGAGACTTCCAATACAAAAAAAATGAAACTTTACAGTTATATGGAGAGCAGAGGGAAGCAGAAATTCTTTGGAGAATGAGAGTGAAAGTTTAGGAGAATAAAGCAGAGCTGAAAACTACAGTCAGATTCAGACTATAAAACAGAAATGTCTCTAAGCCAAAGGACACCTCTGAGCAGGTATTGCACCCATTAGCACTAGCAAAGAGGATGCCAAACAGGCTTACCTGGTCAGTATTTTCATCTCTAGGTGTCCTTGTTAACACTTAACCTTCCCTTACCAGTGCAAGCCCCTCCCCTCCAGAGTGCTCAGAGCCCATAATACACTTACTGAACTTGATTTCCAATTTCCTCCAAGACAATATTCTTTCCCCAGTTTACTACCATTTGAATGGACATGTGCAGGCTTTCTATTTCCATGGAAACCACAGGTTTATATGTTCAGTATTGCCGTTAGTGATGAGAGGCTCTGTTAGAAACCAACAATGTGATCTTGGGTGAGTCATTTCCCCTTTCTGGGTTTTGGTTTCTTCACCTGCAAAGTGAGGAGCATGAACTAACAGAACTCTAAGTTTAATTTTTTTTAATCTTTGAAATTCTACAGAATTGCACAGAAATTCTATAGAACATAAACTGCTTTAAATATATTAAAAAATTTTTTTCCTCTAAAATCTGCTATCCTATACCATACTTATGGTATCATGTGCTATATAAAAATCCACTAGAGGGGAGTAAAACATTAGATGAAAGCATACCACAACTCAATTTGGGTATCCTGAATAAATTATATTTGCAACTGTTGCCTAATGTCTCTTGTTTCTGATCAATCCCAGTTAATTGTTTTAAAATACAAAGATGTGAGGGAATCACAATTTCCATGTGGAAATCTTCTGCTCTGTGGAATATAGCCCCAAGCCAGGGGCTAGGGATTCTTTGTACTCTTGCTAACGGAACAAGAACAGTTCCTTAGAACTAGGGTACCTATTTTATTTCCAGTTTTCTTTCTATTTACAACTGAGTTACAGTGGCCAAAAGATTCGCTAATCCTTAATTCAGAAGATACTTCATCTGAACAACTAATTCTTAATGAAAGGTCGGAGCAACTCCAGTGTTCCCAACACTTGACTAGTTCAATATTTAAAGAGACCTCAGAACCTTATCTGTGTTCCTAGTTCTTTGCACTCCGAATGCTGAAGGAAAGATTCCTTAGGTGGGGAGGTCCCCTCACATTAAGATGATTAGAGACCCCTGACCTAGTGTTTTAATATTTTTACTTCCAAGAACTATAATTTTAATATAATTAGTTCATCTTCTCTTTCAGAATAGTTTTAGGAGACCTGGGCTTCTCGTTCTTATTATCAGGGAACCAGTTTCAACGGACAGGAAGGACAGAGGCAGGAGAACGAAGTACCTTGGTGGGGCTCCACTGGAGACTCAGCTCAGAGGACCAGGTATTAGAAGAATTCAGTCACACCGTGTTCTCTCTTTCTTCAGGGTTTCATAATTTTTTAGTTTCCTAGTAGTTGCAGAATGATAAAGTAGAGAAAGCATTAACTTTGGAGTCAGACAAACCCTAGAAAGATGAAGTGACTTCTAACTGTGTGACGTGGAGCTATTTATGTAATCTTTCCAGAGTCACAAAATATGAAGCAAGACTCTTCAGTTACAAGGGATAGAAATCCAACTCAAATTATGTTGTGTACAATGTCATCAGGTCTGCCTCTCTCTCTCTGTCATTTTATTCTAGAGTCCCTGTACTGTATTCGAACAGTATACTGTTTCCTTCATTTGGCTAATGGAGGAGGATCTCAAAACTGACTTCATTCCATAAAGACAGTGTCTCTTTCTTTCAACAACCAGAATAATAAAATCCTAGAGGGAGACTGATTGCCCAAGCTTGAGTCTTATGCAGAGCCCCATCCAGGCCTAAGTCATGTGCCTACATTTATGGCCAAGGAGAGAAGATTAATGATTAAGGTTCCCAGTTAAAATACAGGATGCCCCCACTAAATATGAATTTCTGGTGAACAAGTAATTTTTTAGTGTGAGTCCCATGCAGTATTGGGGACATACCTATACTAAACAGGTATTTGTTATCTGAAATTCAAATTTAAATTCTAATTGTCCCCATGCACTATTTGGGACATACTTATCTGACCTTTATGTGAGCAAACGTAGGAAGTCCAGAAACTCACACATATGTCAGATAAGTTTCTGTATGATGTTCTGATGCCTACAGTTTGTACCACATCCACAGAACACTGCAGACATCCCTGGCATCACCACCTCTGCCAGCAACTTACTATCTCCTTTGCTTTACATATTGTTAGAGGGAGTAGTTAGGTATGCTATCTTGTACTGTCGATTTTTTAAAAGATTTTCATGAACCAGCTTTCGGTGATTAAATACAACTGCACTGTCATCCAAAGGCCTCAGGCATTAGCCCACAGACTAATCTGAGAGGCAAACACCAAGCCATATTCAGAATTTCTCTCTCATTATGAGAACTCCCTCTTCCATCAGGATAAGTTATCTCCTCGGAGGTACTTAGGTCCCTCTTGCAAACAGCTTTCAGGAAAGCCACTAATCCTCCAGAGAGAGCTCAGACTCAAATTAGTATACCATATGACTCAAATCTTCTAGATTCAAAGCATGGTCTTAGTGTTCCAAAGTTTATGATCTAAATAACTCAATGATAGTGCATAGATTAAGAAAATTATAACAAAATTTTAATGAGCCATGTCAGTTAAATATTAAATGAAAAATAAGTTGAATTGAGAAATTAGAAAATGACGGTAAAAGTACTGACCATTTCACATGCTTGAAAAAACAGAGCAGTGTAACAGGAAACATATAATAATCAAAATAGGATGATTTGAGAATGGCTTATTTACAAAGATGTAGATGCAGGGTAACCATAAGAGTTAATGAAGGAACCCTAGGGCTAGTAACGACTGGATTGATGCTACCCCCAAGCTCTACGAGATGAGAGGCGGGAGAGATTACTCTGACCCAGAGAGAGTGAGTCATGGAAAGCAGTGCTACTCAAAGTGTGGCCTGTGAACAGGTTCCAGTTTGCAAAATTAGTGGTCTACAATGAGATGAGAGCATAAAAATTGAGAGAACGTAGTTAAAAACTTTTATAACAATTTAACATCACTGAGACAACCAAGCCTGTAATATCTTATTATAAGAGAAAAACAAGATCAGTCCATGATGAAATAAAAATGAAAACAACCAAACCTGGTCCTTCACCATGTATGGCTTGAGAAGTGCTGGTGTAGAGAAGGATGCCTTGAGGTAAGCATTCCATTTAGTTAAGGGACACAAGCATCCTGAGATAATCCAAGGGCTGGAGCCAGGGAATTAAACACTTGGACTTCATTCTTCTTTCCTCCTATCTCCTGCCAGCACCACCATTGGCCAAACCCAACTGGAAGCCAGACAGGGTAAAGAATGTCCTACTTTTGTCCATGCCATTCCTTTAGGACACTACAAAAGCAGCAGTAAAGCAAAAATAAAGCTGCAAGTTCTTCTAGGATGCATCTGGCTTGTTGAGGACTGGGACATTTAACTAGCAACTGCCCAGCATGTTAACTATTTGTGATGATTTCATAGTGTTTCAGTTTGTTTGGGTTAAACTGTGTGACCCAGAATTCCCTTTCTCATATGTTCCTGGATACAGTGGGCTATGAAAGATATTCTCTTGCAAGAGTTGGAAGACGGAAGGAAAAGTGGCAGACATTTTGTTGCATTCACATACCTTCTTCCAGTTACTCAATCAAAAACTCATTTAGGTGCTGCTATAAAGGGAGTTTGCAGATTTAAGTGGTTTTAAGTCACACAAAATCATGATTTTAAATTAGGGAGATTATCCTGGGTGGGCCTGACTTAACAGGTTGGAAGGCCTTATAAGAAAGAGAGACCCTGCCTATGGACAATGGCTAAAGCTGCATCCTTCCCTTCTTTACTGCCCATCCTATAGACTTTGGACCTGCTTATCCAGCTGTCACAATTGCATAAGCAAATTCCTTGTATAAATCCCTTAATATCTATCTATCTATCATCTATCTATCTATCTATCTATCTACCTACCTACCTACCTACCTAACTACCTACCTTCCACTCTATCCCTCCTACTGGTTCTGCCTCTCTGGTTGAACCCTGGCAGATAATACGACTTACAGTTGAGCAGGCAGGGAACGCAGAGGAAGGCAGTCCTGATTCCAGCCCCTGAACCCCCTTCTTCACACCAGCTCAATGTCACCCTCTTCAGACCCAGCCTGCTGTGACCCTTAATGTCCTTCTCATGACCTCCAATATCACAGACAGCTCCTGCCTTCCAATTAAAGAAGGAAGACCTCAAAAGCAAGGAAGGGCACTAGTCAAGGAATCCAGAAGAATGGCCTGGTGGAAGAGATGGGGGTAGTAAAGAGTGGATGCAAAGAACTGAGTGAGTGATCTGCAGAAGAGGGGTGGGCAAGCAGGATGGATGGTGGAAAAGGCACAGAGGGGAAGGTCTGGAGGAAGGGACAGAGTAGGACAGTATGAGGAAGAGAAGGCTAGCAGGGGACACCTATGTTTAGCTTTGTCCTCCTTTGCCAGGTTGCTTCCATCCAACCTTGGGGTAAGGATGGCTGTCCTCACTGGAAAGTCACCCTACACTCCAGTCATAAATTATCTGTGAAGAACCACCCCATACTTACGTGACTGATTTTTTTAATCCAGTTTTCACTATTTTCAGGTTTTCATTATTTTTGAGCATTAAAAAAACATGACAATTTGTTGTTCATGCACTTGCTTTAAATTTTTTGATATAAAAGGAAGGTACAAAACAGTGAATATAATATGCTACCACTTATGTAAAATAAGGGCTATATGTGTACATAGACTGCAGAGTAACACATTCTGCTTCAAGGTGGAGAACTAGGGAACTGGGGTCAGAGCTGGAAAGGAGGCTTTTCACTATACATCTTGTAGCATTCAACCTACCATTTGTGTATATTAGTATTTTTAATACAATATAAACTCGCTTATGAACAAATTCTCACCATATATATTGATCATTCTATCTACTACAACTGCAACACATCCGGGGATGCAGGTAAAATACACAGAGCAGACAGCTACTGCAATCCTTATCTCTTTCCTAAGCCTCTCCAAAGCTTAACCTGTTATGACAGCGACGCGCTACTCCCCGTAGAGGTATTTCCGCTTATGATTCTATTCCTCCTCAGCAAACACAGGACTTGTGCCAGTTAACTTAATGAGCTGCAGCGATTTTGCTCACCATTGGCACGACCATCCATCCCACGTGTTTTGTTGGAAAAGGAAAAACTCCAATAACATATACAGCCAAGTTTTCTGGACTAGCTTTAGTGAGCACTCCAGAACAAAGGGAACACATTTTGTAGCCATTTAAATAGAAACCAGACATCTCTGCTTAGGACGTGCATCTCAATCAAGAAAACAAAGCTGCACCCACGACAGAGAAGGCAATACATATGAGAGACATCAGGGAGGGACTCTCTCTTTCTCTGGTTTTTCTCCAGTAGAAATGTACGTTATGGGTTTGGGCTTAAATGATTATCTATGGTCTCTAGAATCATGGCAGCACAGGGGAATGAGAGCACATCAAGTTATTTTCTATTTTAAAAAACCCACAGAGAAGCTTTGTGTGATTACGAAGTAATGGATCCGAAAGAGAGTGAGATTTGCCAGCTGGAAGCATTGGGAAAGGGCTCTTGGTGTAAAGCAACTACGTGTCTTGAGAAAATGACTAGTACGTGTTGCAGGCTCAATGGAATTTGCTTAATAAGTTGCACATTTGTCATTGTAGGTCAGTTCTTTGGGTGCCAGGAGACATAACTTCTTCATTATATAATCAAATATTTGTCCTTGCTGGAAAATGAGCACAAAAGAATGAAGAATGTTAGCCACTCTGCTGTTTCCAAAACCCTTTCTCTGGCCAAGGGGTTGTTCTGAATTGAGCCTTCATCACGTGGAACGTTTTGAAAGCTAAGTCTGGCGCTGGGCTTTGGCCCCTCTGCCACTTATCTCTGCACCTTCTCTGGGAGTCTGACTCTAAGCAGGCTGATGGGAAGGAGGAAGAGAGCAGCTGTTTGCTCATAGTCTTAGGCAGAGGTGGGAAGTCAGAGGATTCCAAATTTTTCAACTTGCAAGTTTCTATCTATTTGGCCATAGATTTTGTCAGCTACAGCAACATGTTAATTACTCTGAGGAGCTTAGAGACCAGACATATTCATTTTTCTGAGATCTTTTTTTATCTTATGGTGCCCATACCCATATGTGTTTGGTTCTATAATCCTTGAAGACTTCTTCCAAGAAAAACAGAACTTTTCATTTCTCCTAAGGAAGCCTCTTGGGTTAATCTTACATGTTTTGATTTTGAGCAAGTTCAGAATTTCTACTGGTGCTCGTTTTTTGCTTCAGAGTGGGCAAATATATGTAAATAATTCAATTTGCTCCATGGAAAAGACCTTTAAAAGTAAACTTCCTACCCCACTTATTCAGAAGGCAACTGGAAGATGACACTTTGCTTTCAGTAGGTGAGATATCTAGAAAGTGGCTCTCACCACTGATCTAGAAGTTGCACATTTGTCATTGTAGGTCAGTTCTTTCCAGTATGGAAAGGGCACGACCTAAGCAGAAACATTTTCCAGAAGCCCTCTAGCCCTTCCCTTATATCACAGTGTCCAGAACTGAATCGTAGGTCCACCCCTAAACCAATCAGAGAAAACAGGAATTGGGGCCACTGTGATTAGCTCACACCAAACAGGAGTCGACTCTAGAACTGAGACTAAGTCATAAGGAGAAGAAACAGAGCCCCCTCCTTGCTGCCAACAAGGAAGAGGTAGGTAGTAATGTTGGCTTTACAATCAAGTGTCAGCTAATATACCCATTTTCATATGTGAAATCTAAGTTCACTGATCAGTGATAGAATAAAGATTTGAACCATTTTTGATTCCAAAGTCTGATCCTAATCACTACCTCAGTCTCCTAACCTGAGAAAAGTCTGTTGGACTAACTGGATTTGAGCTATTCAGTGCAGACCTAATCTGGTTTTAAGAAAGCATTTTTGGGACACCGCAGCAACTCCTAACCGTTTTTAGAATGGAGGCCTCTAATTTATGATACAGTAACATCTACATATATTCAGGGAGAAGAAGGAGTATCAATGTTAGAGATATATGGTTTTGGTTTATAGACAATGCTTGGTGAGCATATGGGCTCATAGCCACCTTGCTGTAACTCTGTGGCCACTTTGGATATCTGCTCAGCCACAGGACGAGAGTCCTTGCATAAGTCACTTCATGTCTTTCAATCTCCCTTCTCCTCTGTAAAATGAGGATGATAAAACCTACTTTGAAAGGCTGTTGGAAGGATTGTGACAAAATTGAAGCACGGAGCTTAATATGGTAACTGGTCCATTATAGGTAACCCCAAAGCATATGCTATTACTCTGTGTTTATACTTGAGCCAAGCCTTAAGAAATCCAGCAGGTAAGAATTTTGAAAAACTTTTAGCCAGTTAAAACAGAAGTTTGAATTCATTCCTGGGAAGGTTATAAACCTAATATGTGAATACTTCAGCATCCAAGAATCAAAGTAACTGTTTAATGAATAATCAAAGTCTTGGAGACTTTGCAGACTAGATTGTGAAACTGTACATTTAAAAAAAAAATCTCTGGAAAGACTCACCGGCAGCCAATGAACCCCATTAATACCTATAGGGCCATTGTGTTAATGCATGAACTAGGTTCACCCTATGTTCTTATATTTACAAATGAACTGAATTTCTAGGGTTCATAAGGTCAGAAAAGTATAGGAAGCAGAATTTGGTCCAGTACATAATGTACGCAACATGATTAATAAAATTGCAAAATCAAATTTGTTGTGAGAAAACAAAATCTTTCAGGCAAGGACTATGCCTGAATCAAAACAAAACAATTTTTTAAACCACATTTTTTGTTAGTTCTATTCAATTTACTCATTAGATAACATTTTCAAGAGCACAAGATTTAATTTGATCACAGAGTTTCCATATTATTCCTGAATTTTATGGAAGAAGCCATTCCATTTATGTTACTTTTAAAAATAAAGAAGTTTCTCTTCAATGCCATTCACCATTTTGATTTCTAAGTAATTTCCTGTTCTGGTCCTTAAGGAAAAATATTGTTATAATAATATCAAGAAGTTTTCAAATGGCATATTTACTGCTAAGAAATTTCTAAATGTCTTTTAATTTTTCTTTTTAGATGAATCACTACTGGTTGAATTTTAAAATTACAAAAGATGGTTCATTGTATTATGGGTTTTCCAGTTGTGTTGGTAATTCAGAGTTGCAACATGACCTCTATATAATGTCCTAGTCCATAAATCTGCACTAAAGACCTGGTTTTATTCTATGTCCTACCAAGAAAGCAAGTTAAACAAATTTTACATGTGGAGAAGCCTGCTGAACTCATTTTCTTTCATGGGAGCATGGGCGGAAAAGTGGAAGGAGAGGAAAGAGGAAAGAACTCCCCTTTAAAATGAATTCCAACTCACCCGTAAACCAATCCAAATAAAGACAGTATAGGGATTAAGACCATGGGCCCTGGAGTAAATCAAAAAAGGGGAAAAAAAAGCTAGATAAAATTGGTTCCTTAGTTGTGGCAAATACATCATGCTGGATGTTGTTAACAATAGGGGGATCTGGGTGAGAGGTATATGGAGACTCTGTACTATCGTTACAACCTTTTTGTAAATCTAAAACTATTTTAAGTGAAAAGTTTATTAAAAAGAAAAAAAAAAAAAAAAAAGACCTGGGTGTGACTTCTGGCTCTGCCATGTGTTAGCTGTGTTAACCTTGAGCAAATTATTTAACCTAAGTCTCAATTTCATTTATCCAAAAAGTAATACTCAACAGTGAAAAGCTGAAAGCCTTCCCACTAAATTCAGGAACAAGACAAGGATGCCCACTCTCACCGCTTCTGTTTAACATAGTATTGAAAGTCCTAGTGACAGAAATCAGACAAGAAAAAGAAATGAGGTATCCAAATTGGAAGGGAAGAGGTAAAACTGTCACCATTTGCAGATAACGTGATATTCTATATAGAGGACCCTAAAGTCTGCACCCAACAACTATTAGAACTAATAAATGAATTCAGCATGTTTGCAGGATACAAGATTAATATACAGAAATCTGTTGCATTTTTATACACTAACAATGAAATATCAGAAAGAGACAGTAAAAAAAATACTGTATAAAATCACATTAAAAAAAACCCAAAAAACCTAGGAATAAACTTAACCAAGGAGGTGAAAGACCTATATTCTGAAAACTATAAAACGTTGATTAAGAAAACTGATGATGATTCAAAGAAATGGAAAGATATCCATGTTCTTGGATTGGAAGACTTAATATTATTAAAATGGCCATATTACTCAAAGCAATCTACAGATTTAATACAATCCTTATCAAAATACCAATGACATTTTTTCACAGAACTAGAACAAATAATCCTAAAATTTATATGAATCCACAGAAATCCTAGAATTGCCAAAGCAAATTTGAGGAAAAAGAACAAAATGGAGGCATAACCCTTCCACACTTCACACTATGCTACAAAACTACAGTAATCAAAACAGTGTGGTACTGGCACAAGAAAAGACATATAGATCAATGGAACAGAATAGAGAGCCCAGAAATAAACGCATGCAACTGTCAATTAATCTATGACAAAAGAGGCAAGAATAAATAATGGAGAAAAGACAGTCTCTTCAACAAGTGGTGTTGGGAAAGCTGGACAGCTACATGTCAATCACTGAAATTAGAACACCCCCTCACAACACATACAAAAATAAACTCAAAATGGTTTGAAGAACTACATGTAAGTCATGACACCATAAAACTCCTAGAAGAGAACACAGGCAAAGCACTCTGACATAAATCATAGCAATATTTTGTTAGATAAGTTTTCCAAGGCAAAAGAAAGAAAAGCAAAAATAAACAAATGGGACCTAATCAAACTTAAAAGCTTTTGCACAGCAAAAGAAACCAAAACAAAAAGACAACCCACAGAATTGGAGAAAAATTTGCAAATGATACAACAAACAAGGGATTAATATCCAAAATATATAAACAGCTCATACAACTCAATATCAAAAAACAAACAATTGAGTTAAAAAATGGGCAGAAAACCTGAATACACATTTGTCCAAAGAAGATATACAGGTGACCAACATGCTAATTAATTAGAGAAATGCAAATGAAAATCACAATGAGGCATCACCCTCACACCTGTCAGAATGACTATCATCAAAGTCTACAAATAACAAATGCTGGAGAGAATGCAGAGAGAAGGGAACCCTCATACACTGTTGGTGGGAATGCAAATTGGTGCAGCCACTATGGAAAACGTTAGGAAGGTTCCTTAAGAAACTAAAAATAGAACTACCTTATGATCCAGCAATTCCACTCCTAGGTATACATTTGGAAAAAACCAAAAACACTAATTAAAAGGATACATGCACCCCAATGTTCATAGCAGCACTATTTACAATAGCCAAAACATGGGAGCAACCCAAGTGCCCATCAGTAGATGACTGGTTTAAGAAGATGTGGTATGTACATATAATGGAATATTATTCAGCTATAAAAAAAGAATGAAATATTGCCATTTGCAGCAATGTGGATGGACCTAGAGAATATTATGCTTAGTGAAACAAATCAGAGAAAGACAAATAGTATATGATATCACTTATATGTGGAATCTAAAAAATAATACAAATGTATGTATATACAAAACAAACAGATTCACAGAAATAAACTTATGGTTACCAAAGGGAAGGGGTGGGAGGGAAAATTAGGGGTATAGGATTAACAGATACAAACTATTATACATAAAATAGACAAGCAAGAAGGATTTACTGTTAGCCTAAAAAATTATACCCAATATCTTGTATTAACCTATAATGGAATTTAATCTGAAAAAAAAAACAACAACTGAAATACTATAATGTACAGCTGAAACTAACACCATATTGTAAATCAACTATACTTCAATTAAAAAAAAAAAGTGCCCAGATGGAGCCTACTTCAAAAGACTGATGTAAGGATTAGATGAGCTAACGAAGTGCTTGGCACAGTGCTCAGCATGAAGTTAGAGTCTGTATAGTTTTGTTATCATTAGTGTACCCACCAAAGGACCAGGCACTGCAGTATTCAATGGAGGGCACAGCCACTAAAACTCACCACGTCCTGATTTCCCAATACTTGTTGATAGCACAATAATCTTCACAATCACCCAGGCTCTAAACCCCTTTTGGTGCTTTTCTTTCCCTTGACCTTGTATTCAGTCAGGCAGCAGATCCTGTTAAACCTGTTGCTGTAATATTCTCAATCTTGTCACCTCTTCCTCACAACTATTTCTACCCTGGCTTTGTCCTTGTTCCTACCTAAACATACCAGGACATTGTCCTCCTGTCCTTCCCTATTTCCTCTGCTCCTCACAACCCCCCCTACAGCATGGCCTCACTAATCTCTCTAAATCATGCTACCTAACCTTCAACAACTCTCCATTTTTTATGAACTACATTTCTCATTCTTTGGCTTTGTGATTCAAGACCACCCATGATCTAGCTTCCATTTACCTTTCCAGCTGTATTTCCCACTACTCTCCTTCATGTACTCTTAGATGTAATTTACCTGAATCATTAGCCAGTTGTGAGATGTACCTGAACCTTAATGAGAGCAGACACTGAGGCCCAGAGATGCTAAGAAAATAGTCAAAAGTCACAGAGTTCATGGCAAAGCAGACTTTAGGTCATTGATGGCATTGTAAGTTAATACTGGGGGAGTACCCGACATCTGCTAGCATAGCAGTGCTGGAAAAAAACAGAGAAAAAAGACATTTAAAAAAACAAACAAACAAGATATCTCTGAGGACTTCAAAGTAATGTACTACCTCCTCCGGATCCAAAAGCAGTAGAGGTGGCCAGGAGTTCCTCAGAATAGCAAGGACTAAAAGCATCCTACTTGAAGGGGACAAAGGACAAGATAACTGTTTAAACTAGTAACCCAAGTAGAGCTCCCAAGTAGAGATTGAAAAACTACAATCACTACCTGAGACCACAGTTTATATAAAAGCTGTGCACCTAGAGAGCCTGGAGGATACAGGCAGAGCTTTGCAGCCAGGACCTGGGCCAAACTGCCTGCTGTCTCAGTGACTAGATTTAGAATAACCCTAATGGATCATAAACCACCTATATAAGACCTGATCTTAGACTGGGGACCCAAGGGTCCAGGTGGAAGCAACCACAAAAATCTAGACAGGATGGAGAGAGACAACTCAGAAGGAGTTAGACTGCAAGCTAGAATTCCATACACATGGGGAAACTAATTCTACAAAGGGCAACAAAAGCAACAATTTGAATATGACCTCACTCCCAAGTGATATCAATAATTATTCTAGAAGTAACTTTAAAGTATTTTAAGTCTCTAAAAACATAAGGAAATAGAATATTTTTAAAAAACAAGATTACTAAACAAAAGAAGCAAAAAGTGTAGGTATAAACACACCAACTAGAAATCTTGGACGTGAAATAAAAAACCCAACAAATGTAATAAACAAAGACAGAACTAGCAAACTGGAAGATGACACTGAGGATTCCACAAAGCAGCACAGGAAGAGAAAAAAATACACAAAATAACAGTTAAGAGAGACAGAGGATGGGATTATATGTAATAACAACTTCAGAAATAGACAATCTAAAAATGGTGAAGCTATATTCATCTCCTTCAAATCTTAACCCAAACGTTACCATATCAGTGTAACCTAACCCCTCTATTCCATTTAAAATTGTGATGACCTCTACCCTCCCATTCCTTCTTCCCCTTATTTAGCCTTATTTTTCCCCATAGCACTTGCCAGCTTCTAAAGTACTACATAAATTATGCATATATATTGTCTCCTCCAACTAGAATGTGAGAATTAATGAGGATAGAAACACATCCGTTTCAGTAACTGTTGAATCCCCCTAGAACATCAACAAGCAATTGTTACGTTTCATAAATATTTGGTGAGTGAAAATTCATGGCTGACCATTTTTCATAATGGAAGAAAAGCAATGAGTCCTCAGTTTGAGGGCAAACAGCAAAGATCTAAAAAAAAAAAAAGTATAACCCATTATTGTGATATGTGGCACAATTTGAATATAGATTGTGTATATGTTTATCAATATTCAATTTCCTAAATATGATTGTATTTATATTTAAAAAAAGCATTTGTTCTTAGGAGATGCATGCTGAAGTATTTAAGAATGAATTGCCATGGTGTCTGCAACTAACTTTCATGGTTAAGGAAAAAATTATATATTATGTATATGCATATGTATGTATATTGACAAATAAATATAAAGCAAATGTAGAAATTTAACAATTGGTAAATCTAAATGAAAAGTACACAGGTGTTTATTTTCTATAGATTGTGAAATTTTTCAAGATAAAATACTGAACAAAATTAGAGGAAAATTAAGTATTTTGAGACTGAACACCAATACTTATAATAAGAGAACTTCTGGTAGAGTGAAGAGGTCATCAGTCCCTCTCCTCCCCCTAAAATCACTATAACACTGGAAAAAATAGTCAAAAACAACCATTTCAGGGCTCTGGAAATAAACCAAAGGGAAAAATAAATTGAGAAGCTACTGAACTTTGGAAGATGAGTGGGACTCTGAGGCATTCTTACCTGAGCTACTCCCATTCTGCTCCCCAGCCTGATGGGTGCGGAAGTGCTAACAGGGTAGGGATGGCAGTGAAAACCAACAGCTTCTCTGGCAGAGTGAGCAGACTTGATCTGGCATGGAAGGCAAAGAGCCCATGCCCAGTGGTAATCGTGAGAAAAAACAGCAAAATTAGGGGGACAAAAACAAGGAAAGTCTACAGTTCTGCTTGCCTGAAACTGTGGTCTAATTTGGGACAAGATATGGGCAGACTAATTTTAAAATTTGCAGGGAGAAAGTCTGCAAATGAGTGGGAGGCTGCGTGCATATACCAGTATCTCCTACTTCTTCGAAAAGTTTGCTTTACACCACTTCATTTTACAAAAGACTTGGTTAGCACCTGTTTTCATTTAACCGAAAGAAATCCAAAGAGGACTTTCACTTTTATGAAAATAGGTGAAAAGCAAAAACAGCATTCAGCATTTGTTTTGCAGCAAGCCCTTACAGAGGCAGCAAACACCCCAAGTAGCGAGAATGACACTGCCAAGCTCCTTCCATACCAACTACACTCAGTACCTGAGCATCAAAACGCCATAGCTTTGAATGGTGTCTGTGAACATCTGTGCTTGATCTCAGTTTATCTTGTGCGCTCACTGGCAAGATGGTAAGGTAACTGCTTCCTCACTTCATGCCATTTGGCTTAAGACAGTTTTCATAGAAACACTCTACTTTTGGTAGCGGGTGAAACCTATAGAGGGAAACCTAAGAGGGCCCAAGCTCTTCACATATCCCTGGGCTGACAGAGAGGATGAGTACCCTGGAAAGGCTCAGGGGGAAGTAAAAGTGGGAGGAGACTAGAACATTGCCTGAACTTTGAATACATGCTCCACACACCCACTGATAAATCATCCGAGGGTGAAAGACTTACTGACTCAAGGTTTTTGAGCACAATCTCTTACCAATCATTGGATGACCACTAAACCACATCGATGCAGAGGCATCCCCTAAAAAGCCACGCTTAAAAACTAAAAATTCAAATTAAAATAACTGAGCAGAAAAATCAGCAGACACATACTTCAGGGAAGAGATTTTCCAGATTAAGTCCAGGCAAATTACAAAGCTAACAAAACAGCAACAACAAGCAAATAGTGGCAACAACCCTCAAAGGAACAAATGTCAAATTCAGAGATGCTACAATATGTTACATAAAATCTCCATTTTACAGCAAATTTATGAAGTATATAAGAAGTAGGAAAGTGTGACCCTTACTCAAGACAACAGCGGTCAAGAGAAACTATGTGTGTGCTCAGATGTTGAATTTAATAAACAAAGACTACAACTCACAGAAGGACAAATATTGCATGATTCTCCTTATATATCTAAAATAGTCAAACTCATAGAAACACAGAGTAGAATGGTGGTTTCTAGGGGGAGGAGGAAATGGGGAGTTGGGTCAAAAGGGTATACAATTTTAGCTATGCAAGATGAATTACTTCTAGAGATCTGCTGTACAATAGTGTGCCTATAGTTAACAGTACTGATTATGCACTTAAAAATGTTTTTTTAAAGAGTAAATCTCATGTTAAGTGTTCATACCACAATAATAATAATAAAAGACTACAAAGCAGCTATTGTAAATTTGTTTTAAAAAATTAAAGGATACAATGATTAAAGAGTTAAAGGGAATTATGACAATGACTCAATGACTCAAACAGGGAATCTCAAAAAAAAAATAGCAACTATAAAAAAGAATCATGAAAATTCTAGAATCAAAAAGTATAATAACTGAAATGAAAATTCCTGGATAGGTTCAACAGGAGAATTGATATGGCAGAAAAACCAACAAACTTGAAGACAGATAAATAAAAATTATCCAATTTGAAAAACAAGATATTAAGATTGAAGAAAAATTTACAGAGCCTGAGAGACCTGTGGCACAACAGCAAGCATATCAATATACATGAGATCCTCAGAAGGAGAGGAGAACAAAAAAAGGGCAGAAAAAAATAATGGAAGGAATAATAGCCAAAAAACCTTCTAAGTTTGCTAAAAATATTAATCTACAAACCCCAGAAGCTCAACAAACCTTGAGTAGGATAAACACAAACAAATGCACACCTAGACACAGCATGCTCAAATGGTTGAAAGCCAAAGGGAAAATCTTAAAAGCAGTAGGAGAAAAATAACTCACTGCAAATAGAAAAACAATACAATTCACAGCTAACTTCTCATCAAACACATGGTGGCCATAAGGCAGTGGAATGACATATTCAAAGGGCTGGGGGGAAAATGCCAACAGAGAATTCTAAATCCATCAAATGTTATCCTTCAAAAATGAATTTAAAATATAGTACAAAATAAAGACTGAGAGAATTTGTTGCTGGCATACTTACCTTACACAAAAATATTAAAGGAAGTCCTTCAGATGACAGGAAATGACAACAGACTTGGTAACTTGAATCCATGGGAAAAAAATGAAGAACAGCAGAAATGGTAAATATGTGGGTAAATATAAAGGAATATATATATTTTTTTCTTTTTTTCCTCTTAAATTTTTTAGAAGACATTGTATAAAGCAATAATTATAATGGTATTGTTGTCACATATATATAATAATATATATAAATGTAATATATATGACAATTAATAGCACAAAGAAAGGGGAAGGAAATAAAGCTATACCAGAATAAAGTTGCTATATTCTACCAGAAGTCAGTCAATTTTAATCTGAAGTAGTCCGTAATAAGTTAAGATGCCTATTGTAATATCTAGAATAACCACTTAGAAAATAACTTAAAAAATAGTAAAAACTCAAGAGTAATTAAAATGATACCCTAATAATTATTTGTTTAACACAAAAGAAGGCAGTAAATGAGAAACCAGTAACAAAAAAGGCATAAGATATAGAAAAAGCAGACATATATCACAGGGGAGAAACAGAGACAGCAAAGAATAGAGAAAGCCAAAAGCAAAATGGCAGATGTAAGTCCAACCTTAATTTTATTAAATTTTATGGACTAAAACGCCAATCCAAAAGCAAATACTGTCTGACTGTGTAAAAAAAGCAAGATCCAACAATGCACTGTCTTCCAGAGACCAACTTCAAATCAAGACACAAATAGGTTAAAAGAGAAAGGACAGAAAAACATATACCATGCAAATAGTAATCATAAGACAGCTGGAGTGGCTGTAATAATATCTAACAAAGTGAATTTTAAGAAATATTACTAGATAAAAAGAGAGATTTTATAATGATAAAAGGCTAATACATAAGAAAAATGTAACAAATATAAAGGTATATACACCTAAAAACAGCCTCAAAATACGTGAAGCAAAAACTGATAGAATCAAGACGAGAAACAGACAAATTAACAATTTGTGCCAGTCTTAATTACTAACAGAACAAGTAGGCCAAAAATCAGCAAGGCTATAGCAGATTTGAACAATACTATCAACCAACTTGACCTAACTGACATTTTTTAACACTCCATCAAATGAGAGCAGAATATGCATTCTTTTCAGATGCATGTAAAACATTCTCCAGGATAGTTCATATGCTAGGCCAAAAAACAAGTCTCAAATGAAGTGACATATTTCTGAACAACCCATGGGTCAAAAAAGAAATCACAAGGGAAACTAGAAAATATTTTGAACTAAATGAAAACAAAAATACAATATATCAAAATTTATGAAGTATGGCTTAAACAGCACTTAGAGGGAAATTCAGCAGCTTAAATACCTATATTAGAAATGAAAGGTTTCACATCAATAATCTAAACTTCCACTTTAAGAACAGACAAAGAAGCGTGAATTAAACCTAAAGCGAGCAGAAGGAAGGAAATAAAGATTAGAGGGGAAAAATTAATGAAATAGGAAACAAAAACAACAGAGAAAAATCAAAGAAACCAAAAGTTCTTTGGGAAAAAAAAAATCAACAAAATTGATAAACTTTTAGCTAGGCTAACAGATGACACAGAATTCTAAAATCAGGGATGAAAGAGGGGACATTAATTACCAACCCTACAAAAATGAAAAGGATTATAAGAGAATACTATGACCAACTTTATATCAACAAATTGGACAACTGAGACAAAACGAACAAACTCCTTGAAACCCACAAACTACCAAGACTAAGGAAGAAAAAGAAAATCTAATAGCTCTATAACAAGAAAAATAAATAAATTACTATTAAAAATCTGCCCCTCCCTTCCTACCACATAACACAAACACAAACACAAGCCAAAGCTAGATGGTTTTATCCAGTGAATTCTATCCAATATTTAAAGAAGAAATCATAGCAATCCTACACAACTTCTTTCATAAAATAGAGGCAGGGGAACTTTTCAACTCATTCTATAGGACCAGTATTACCTTTTTATCAAAGAAAGAGAGATATCACAAGAAAACTAGAGACCAATATCCCCTGTGAGCATGCACATGAAAATCCGTAACACAATGTTAGCAAAAACCCAGCAGCATATAAAAAAGATTAAAACCATGATGAAGTGGGATTTATGTGACAATGACATTTATGGGGCTCCTCCCTCCTCTCTGACATCACCCTTTACACAGATTTAACTTGTAATAGTTTGGTTTGCAGATGACATGATACTATACATAGAGAATCCTAAAGATGCTACCAGAAAACTACTAGAGCTAACCAATGAATTTGGTAAAGTAGAAGGATAAAAAATTAATGCACAGAAATCTCTTGCATACCTAAACACTAATGATGAAAACTCTGAAAGAGAAGTTAAGGAAACACTCCCATTTACCACTGCAACAAAAAGAATAAAATACCTAAGAATAAGCCTACCTAAGGAGACAAAAGACCTGTATGCAGAAAACTATAAGACACTGATGAAAGAAATTAAAGATGATACGAATAGATTGAGAGATATACCATGTTCTTGGATTGGAAGAATCAACATTGTGAAAATAACTATACTACCCAAAGCAATCTACAGATTCAACGCAATCCCTATCAAACTACAAATGGCATTTTTCACAGAACTAGAACAAAAAATTTCACAATTTGGATGGAAATTCAAACGACCCCGAATAGCCAAAGCACTCTTGAGAAAGAAAAACGGAGCTGGAGGAATCAGGCTCCCTGACTTCAGACAATATTACAACACTACAGGCATCAAGACAGTATGGTATTGGCACAAAAACAGAAATATAGATCAATGGAACAGGATAGAAAGCCCAGAGATAAGCCCACACACATATGGTCACCTTATATTTGATAAAGGAGGCGAGGATATACAATGGAGTAAAGACAGCCTCTTCAATAAGTGGTGCTGGGAAAACTGGACAGGTACCTGTAGAAGAATGAAATTAGAACACTACCTAATACCACACACAAAAATAAACTCAAAATGGATTAAAGACCTAAATTTAAGGCCAGACACTAGAAAACTCTAAGAGGAAAACATAGGCAGAACACTCGATGATATAAATCACAGCAAGATCTTTTTTAACCCACCTCCTAGAGTGATGCAAATAAAAACAAAAACAAATGGGACCTAATGAAACTTAAAAGCTTTTGCACAGCAAAGGAAACCATAAACAAGACGAAAAGACAACCCTCAGAATGGGAGAAAATATTTGCCAATGAAGCAACTGACAAAGGATTAATCTCCAAAATTTACAAGCAGCTCATGCAGCTCAATATCAAAAAGACAAACAACCCAATCGAAAAATGGGCAGAAGACCTAAATAGACATTTCTCCAAAGAAGATATACAGATTGCCAACAAACAAATGTAAGGATGCTCAACATCACTAATCATTAGAGAAATGCAAATCAAAACTACAATGAGGTATCACCTCACACCAGTCAGAATGGCCATCATCAAAAAACCTACAAACAATAAATGTTGGAGAGGGTGTGGTGAAAAGGGAACCCTCTTGCACTGTTGGTGAGAATGTAAATGGATACAGCCACTATGGAGAACAGAATGGAGGTTCCTTAAAAAACTAAAAATAGAACTACCATATGACCCAGCAATTCCACGACCAGGCATATACCCTGAGAAAACCATAAATCAAAAAGAGTCATGTACCACAATGTTCTCTGCAGCTCTATTTACAATAGCCAGGACATGGAAGCAAACTAAGTGTCCATCAACAGGTGTATGGATAAAGAAGATATGGCACATATATACAATGGAATATTATTCAGCCATAAAAATAAATGAAACTGAGTTATCTGTAGTGAGGTGGATAGACCTAGAGTCTGTCATACAGAGTGACGTAAGTCAGAAATAGAAAAACGAATACCGTATGCTAACACATATATATGGAATCTAAAAAGAAAAAGGTTCTAATGAACCTAGGGGCAGGACAGGAATAAAGACGCAGACGTAGAGAAAGGACTTCAGGACATGTGAGGGGAAAAGGTAAGCTGGGACGAAGTGAGAGAGTGGCATGGACATATATACACTACAAAATGTAAAATAGATAGCTAGTGAGAAGCAACCACATAGCACAGGGAAATCAGCTCGGTGCCTTGTGACCACCTAGAGGGGTGGGATAGGGAGGGTGGGAGGGAGATGCAAGAGGGAGGAGATATGGGGATATATGTATATGTAGAGCTGATTCACTTTCTTATAAAGCAGAAACTAACACACCATTGTAAAGCAATTATACTCCAATAAAGACATTAAAAATAAATTTTAAAAAACTGTGGTAGTTTGGCTCTGTAGTCTTTTCATTTACACACTAATCAACGTAGAACTTCCTTGGTGGTTATGTGTAAGGTGTATGAAATAAAGTAATCTAATCCTATTGAAATTATGAATATCAAAAAGAGATTAAGCATACCATAAAAGTAGCAGAAAGCAAGAAGATTTCCATTTTTAGCCTTGATGCTGAGGGTTTATATACCTGACAAGGATTTAAAACAAACAAAGATGAAAAAGTAGGAGAGCAATGAGCTTAATTCTCAGTTCAGTTATATCCAGGGCTCAAAATAATCAAGAACCAACCAGATCCATGTGGAAGATAAATTCAGCTAATTTAGGGGTTTTCGTAGAGTGAGAAATGACACCCTAATTGTTGGGGAAAAGTCATTGTATCATCAGAAATACAAGTAAGACTTTGAAGAGATGGTGTGTTCCTCTCGCCAGCTGCATGTCAACTCAAGCACTGAAATCCAGGGCTAATTTATACGCTTATCTGCATCTGGTCACCAGTTAAGATGACAGAGCTTTCCAAGCCCTAGAAGGTTCACTTCTAGGCCCTTGCTTTTAGAGATGGTTATCAGAGGGTTATGATGCACCTTGCCACCCATCCAACCACCACCCAAGTTAGCCTGGTGGACAATATACTGGATCAACCCACAAATAGAGTCCAAAATATGTTTGGGGTGACAGACATGAGAGAAAGCTATGGCATTTTCAGGAAGCACTTGCAAACATCTAACTATTTAAAATCCATCTCTAAGAACCTGAAAAAGAAGCAACCATATTTAGGTGGTCATTCATTTCTGCATGGTTTAGAATACAATCTTCAACCTACAGCATTAATAAGTTAGCCAATTCTGCACTATAAATGAACATAAAAATTTAATACTTTAAATTTTTTTCTATATGACAAACATTATTTCCACTTCCAAAAAGTAATGCTTCAGTTAGATAGCCTCATCCAACAAAGGGCAGACAGCAGAAGCAAGAAGAACTACAATCCTGCAGTCTGTGGAACAAAAACCACATTCACAGAAAGATAGACAAGATGAAAAGGCAGAGGGCTATATATCAGATGAAGGAACAAGATAAAACCCCAGAAAAACAACTAAGTGAAGTGGAGATAGGCAACCTTCAAGAAAAAGAATTCAGAATAATGATAGTGAAGATGATCCAGGACCTCAGAAAAAGAATGGAGGCAAAGATCGAGAAGATCCAAGAAATGTTTAACAAACACCTAGAAGAATAAAAATACAAACAAACAGAGATGAACAATACAATAACTGAAATGAAAACTACACTAGAAGGAATCAAGAGCAGAATAACTGAAGCAGAAGAACAGTTAAGTGACCTGGAAGACAGAATGGTGGAATTCACTGCTGTGGAACAGAATAAAGAAAAAAGAATGAAAAGAAATGAAGACAGCCTAAGAGACCTCTGGGACAACAATAAACAAAACAACATTCACATTATAGGGGTCCCAGAAGGAGAAGAGAGAGACAAAGGACCAGAGAAAATCTTTGACGAGATTATAGTCAAAAACTTCCCTAACATGGGAAAGGAAATAGCCATCCAAGTCCAGGAAGTGCAGAGAATCTCATACAGGATAAACCCAAGGAGAAACATGCTGAGACACATGATAATCAAACTGGCGAAAATTAAAGACAAAGAAAAATTATTGAAAGCAGTAAGGGAAAAACAACAAATAACATACAAGGGAACTTCCATAAGGTTAACAGTTGATTTCTCAGCAGAAACTCTACAAGCCAGAAGGGAGGAATGATATACATAACGTGATGAAAGGGAAGAACCAACAACCAAGATTACTCTACCCGGCAAGGATCTCATTCAGGTTTGATGGAGAAATCAAAAGCTTTCCAGACAAGCAAAAGTTAAGAGAATTCAGCATCACCAAACCAGCTCTACAACAAATGCTAAAGGAACTTCTCTAAGTGGGAAACACAAGACAAAAAAGACCTACAAAAACAAACCCAAAACAATTAAGAAAATGGTCATAGGAACATACATATCGATAATTACCTTAAACGTGAATGGATCAAATGCTCCAACCAAAAGACACAGGCTTGCTGAATGGATACAAAAACAAGACCCATATATATATGCTGTCTACAAGAGACCCAGTTCAGACCTAGGGACACATACAGACTGAAAGTGAGGGGATGGAAAAAGATATTCCATGCAAATGGAAATCAAAAGAAAGTTGGAGTAGCAGTACTCATAGCAGATAAAATAGACTTTAAAATAAAGAATGTTACAAGAGACAAGGAAGGACATTACCTAATGATCAAGGGATCAATCCAAGAAGATATAACAATTATAAATATATATGCACGCAACATAGGAGCACCTCAATACATAAGGCAACTGCTAACAGCTATAAAAGAGGAAATCGGCAGTAACACAATAATAGTGGGGGACTTTAACACCTCACTTACAACAATGGACAGATCATCCAAAATGAAAATAAATAAGGAAACAGAAGCTTTAAATGACACAATAGACCAGATAGATTTAATTGATATGTATAGGACATTCCATCCAAAAACAGCAGATTACACTTTCTTCTCAAGTGCGCACGGAACATTCTCCAAGATAGATCACATCTTGGGTCACAAATCAAGCCTCAGTAAATTTAAGAAAATTGAAATCATATCAAGCATCTTTTCTAACCACAACGCTATGAGATTAGAAATCAATTACAGGGAAAAAAACATAAAAAACACAAACACACACACACACACAAAAAAAAAAAAAAAACACAAACACATGGAGGCTAAACAATACGTTACTAAATAACCAAGAGATCACTGAAGAAATCAAACAGGTAATCAGAAAGTACCTAGAGACAAATGACAATGAATACACGAAGATCCAAAACCTATGGGATGCAGCAAAAGCAGTTTTAAGAGGGAAGTTTATAGCTATAAAAGCTTACCTCAAGAAACAAGAAAAATCTCAAATAAACAATCTAACCTTACACCTAAAGGAACTAGAGAAAGAAGAACAAACAAAACCCAAAGTTAGCAGAAGGAAACAAATCATAAAGATCAGAGCATAAATAAATGAAATAGAAACAAAGAAAACAATAGCAAAGATCAATAAAACTAAAAGCTGGTTCTTTGAGAAGATAAACAAAATTGATAAACCATTAGCCAGACTCATCAAGAAAAAGAGGGAGAGGACTCAAATCGATAAAATCAGAAATGAAAACGGAGAAGTTACAACAGACACCACAGAAATACAAAGCATCCTAAGAGACTACTACAAGCAACACTGTGCCAATAAAATGGACAACCTGGAAGAAATGGACAGATTCTTAGAAAGGTACAACCTTCTAAGACTGGACCAGGAAGAAAGAGAAAATATGAACAGACCAATCACAAGTAATGAAATTGAAACTGTGAATAAAAACCTTCCAACAAGCAAAAGTCCAGGACCAGTTGGCTTCACAGGTGAATTCTATCAAACATTTAGAGAAGAGCTAACACCCATCCTTCTCAAACTCTTCCAAAAAATTGCAGAGGAAGGAACACTCCCAAACTCATTCTATGAGGCCACCATCACCCTGATACCAAAACCAGACAAAGATACTACAAAAAAAGAAAATTACAGACCAATATCACTGATGAATATAGATGCAAAAATCTTCAACAAACTACTAGCAAACAGAATCCAACAGCACATTAAAAGGATCATACACCATGACCAAGTGGGATTTATCCCAGGGATGCAAGGATTCTTCAATATACACAAATCAACCAGTGTGATACACAATATTAACAAATTGAAGAATAAAACCATATGAGCATCTCAATAGATGCAGAAAAAACTTTTGACAAAATTCATCAGCAGTTTATGACAAAAACTCTCCAGAAAGTGGGCATAGAGGGAACCTACCTCAACATAATAAAGGCCATATATGACAAACCCACAGCAAACATCATTCTCAATGGTGAAAAACTGAAACCATTTCCTCTAAGATCAGGAAGAAGACAAGGATGTCCACTCTCACCACTATTATTCAACATAGTTTTGGAAGTCCTAGCCACAGCAATCAGAGAAGAAAAAGAAATAAAAGGAACACAAATTGGAAAAGAAGTAAAGCTGTCATTGTTTGCAGATGACATGACACTATACATAGAGAATCCTAAAGATGCCACCAGAAAACTACTAGAGCTAATCAATGAATTTGGTAAAGTTGCAGGATGCAAAATTAATGCACAGAAATCTCTTGCATTCCTATACACTAATGATGAAAAATCTGAAAGAGAAATTAAGGAACACTCCCATTTACCATTGCAACAAAAAGAATAAAATACCTAGGAATAAACCTACCTAGGGAGACAAAAGACCTGTATGCAGAAAATATAAGACACTGATGAAAGAAATTAAAGATGATACGAACAGATGGAGAGATATACCATGTTCTTGGAGTGGAAGAATCAATATTGTGAAAATGACTATACTCCCCAAAGCAATCTATAGATTCAATGCAATCCCTATCAAATTACCAATGGTATTTTTTACGGAACTAGAAAAAATCATCTTAAAATTTTTATGGAGACACAAAAGACCCCGAATAGCCGAAGCAGTGTTGAGGGAAAAAAACGGAGCTGGAGGAATCAGACTCCCTAACTTCAGACTATACTACAAAGCTACAGTAATCAAGACAATATGGTTCTGGCACAAAAACAGAAACATAGATCAATGGAACAAGATAGAAAGCCCAGAGAGAAACCCACGCACCTATGGTCAACTAATCTGTGACAAAGGAGGCAAGGATATACAATGGAGAAAAGACAGTCTCTTCAATAAGTGGTGCTGGGAAAACTGGATAGCTACATGTAAAAGGATGAAATTAGAACACTCCCTAACACCATACACAAAAATAAACTCAAAATGGATTACAGACCTAAATGTAAGACCGGACACTATAAAACTCTTAGAGGAAAACATAGGAAGAACACTCTTTGACATAAATCACAGCAAGATCTTTTTTGATCCACCTCCTAGAGTAATGAAATAAAAACAAAAATAAACAAATGGGACTTAATGAAACTTCAAAGCTTCTGCACAGCAAAGGAAACCATAAACAAGATGAAAAGACAATACTCAGAATGGGAGAAAATATTTGCAAAGGAATCAACGGACAAAGGATTAATCTCCAAAATATATAAACAGCTCATGCAGCTCAGTATTAAAAAAACAAACAACCCAATCCAAAAATGGGCAGAAGACCTAAATAGACATTTCCCCAAAGAAGACATACAGATGGCCAAGAAGCACATGAAAAGCTGCTCAACAGCACTAATTATTAGAGAAATGCAAATCAAAACTACAATGAGGTATCACCTCACACCAGTCAGAATGGGCATCATCAGAAAATCTACAAACAACAAATGCTGGAGAGGGTGTGGAGAAAAGGGAACTCTCTTGCCCTGTTGGTGGGAATGTAAATTGATACAGCCACTATGGAGAACAGTATGGAGGTTCCTTAAAAAACTAAAAATAAAATTACCATATGATCCAGCAATCCCACTACTGGGCATATACCCAGAGAAAACCATAATTCAAAAAGACACATGCACCCCAATGTTCATTGCAGCACTATTTACAATAGCCAGGTTACGGAATCAACCTAAATGCCCATCGACAGACGAATGGATAAACAAGACGTGGTACATATATACAATGGAATATTACTCAGCCATAAAAAGGAACGCAATTGGGTCATTTGTTGAGACGTGGATGGATCTAGAGACTGTCATACAGAGTGAAGTAAGTCAGAAAGAGAAAAACAAATACCGTACATTAACACATACATGTGGAATCTAGAAAAATGCTACAGATGAACTGGTTTGCAGGGCAGAAATTAAAACAGAGATGTAGAGAACAAATGTATGGACACCAAGGGGGGAAAGTGGTGGGGGGGGGTGGTGCGAAGAATTGGGCGATTGGGATTGACATATATACACTAATATGTATAAAATGGATAACTAATAAGAACCTACTGTATAAAAAAATAAATAGGGCTTCCTTGGTGGTGCAGTGGTTGGGAGTCTGCCTGCCAGTGCAGGGGACGCGGGTTCGAGCCCTGGTCTGGGAAGATCCCACATGCCGCGGAGCAACTGGGCCTGTGAGCCACAATTACTGATCCTGCGCGTCTGGAGCTTGTGCTCCGCAACAAGAGTGGCCGCGATAGTGAGAGGCCCGCGCACCGCGATGGAGAGTGGCCCCCACTCACCGCAACTAGAGAAAGCCCTCGCACAGAAACAAAGACCCAACACAGCCATAAATAAATAAAAATAATTTTTTTAAAAAAATAATAAAATAAATAAATAAATAAAATTCAAAAATTAAAAAAAAGAAAAAAAGAATACCAGACAGTGATGAAGTACCAGACAGCAGGGAGGTAACACAATCTGATTTTCATTTCAGAAGAAGCACTCAAAAGGTGGGTGGAGGTGGTGTGGAGGGTGATGCAATTAGATGTGGAAGGACCATTCTGGCTGCTGTTAGAGTAACCCAAGTGAGGAGGTCTTCGTGAAAAAGTCATTATGATTATTATTGTAGTAGTAGTAGTAGTAGTAGTAGTAGTAATTACATCATCCTTCTAAAACAGTGGATTTTACCTCTATAAAGCCCAATACCTTCATTAATATTAAGTATTTTGTAAAACCCATTTTAAGACAAAACTTAATGATGATATAACCTAGCTACACCTTCAGGAAAAAAGAAATTTGAAAGTAAACTTTGAGTAAGATCACATGTCTTTCAAAATGCCACTGCTCAGACACAGCTAGACTAGAAGATGAAATGAAGTAGTCAGCACCAGATCCCAAACTGACAGCTCTAAATGCTGACTGATATAAATGCGCTAAGTTAGCAACTTAAATTCCTCAACGACCTTTGCCACTGTAATGTGAGTTTCCCAAAACAGTGAACCAGTCAAATTCCAAAGCAAGACAAAATGCAATCTTTTGTCCATTTTCCCAGCAGTTATATTCCTGAAAAAGTCAGTCTCTATTAAAACCATACAAAAGTATTTGGTGTTCACAAGCATAATGAAGTTCCAAGTTCTGATCACTATAATCAGATTTTTCATCTATGTGAACGACTGGTGTGGCATCTTGAAAGACTCCTAGGTTGGGAACCAACTTACTGAGATGCTTCACTGCCCCATGCATTGCAGGATGTCTGACCTCTCTGGACCTAGTCCATTTTCATTGTGAAGTCCAAAAATATTCCCCAACAAAGTCATAAAATACTGTATTAGACAATACCATTTTTGTCGACAATCATTAGTATAAAGTAGGCAGAATCTAAAAAAAAAAAAAAAAAAGTAATGCTTCAGATGAAGGAAAGACTATGAAGCCATAAAAGAGACAAAGAAAGTCTCTGGGTGTCACAGGAGATTTGAAATAACGCAAATGCCAACTAAAAAAATTCAGACTAATATTTTAAATAATGAAGCCAGGACACAGCTATGTATTTTGTGGCAATCCTTGCAATACTTCTTTTCCACTAACTGAAAGCAAGGATCAAAATCTTGAGTAGAGGGCTTCCCTGGTGGTGCAGTGGTTGAGAATCTGCCTGCCAGTGCAGGGGACACGGGTTCGAACCCTGGTCTGGGAGGATCCCACATGCCGCGGAGCAACTGGGTCCTTGAGCCACAACTACTGAGCCTGCGCGTCTGCAGCCTGTGCTCCGCAACAAGAGAGGCCGCGATGGTGAGAGGCCCGCGCACCGCGATGAAGAGTGGCCCCCGCTTGCCGCAACTGGAGAAGGCCCTCGCACAGAAACGAAGACCCAACACAGCCAAAAATTAATTAATTAATTAATTAATAAAAATCCTGAGTAGAGATTTCCAGGAAAACTATGTGTAGAGTAAATCTATAGCCTCATTCAACATGGCTAATTTCAAAAATTAAATCTGGCTGATCATACATACAAATCATCAAGGTTTATGTGTTTTTCTAGATGAATTTCAAATTATGTCAATATAACATTTCTACATTATGAATTAAAAAATAATTCATAACAATTCTACAGACCATATGCAAGTTTATTTAAATAATTTAACACTGCACAGAGAGCTAATTTATAAGTATAAAAATAGGTTGTTTAGCAACCAAATACAAGCGCCACACAGAAGCAGATTTCACATACACGATTAGGCCTTTCGAAGACTTAGGCAACCTTAATATCTCAAGTACTTTTATGAGAATACTTTACTCATATGAGAGTCAGACATTATTAAAACATCTCAAGATATGCAGAATCCACAAATATTTTTCAGTATGAAGTCTTCCCTTCCAGTTTTCTTATCAATATATTAATGATTCTTCTTAAATACTGTATAACAGTTAGTCTAGATTGACAAATGGGCTATCAAAGCCACTATCTTGTTGGTTAGATAGAGGAGCAATTAATTTTCTTGAAGGCTGTGGATACACTGCAGATGGTACTGTAGTGCTCAGTTTTTTGAAATCTGACTTTAATATATCAGCCTTATGATGAGGTGGGTTTCCAAGAGTCATGCTGATCTTCCCTGGTGGGGAATAAGTGGTTTCTTCTGACAGGTCTGGAGTATGACCACTCTGACATTTCATAGGTTGATGAATCATACTGTTTTTCTCTGAATCTAAAGGAAAACTTACTGCTGAAAACTGTTTGAAATTTACAGATTCGTTGAGCATATCCAGAGTTTCTTGTGGCCTATCATGCAAAAATGACACTTCATGACTGTTGCAGGGTAGAGCGGCACTGTTGGAATGCCAGCTTACAGAGTCACTGAGGTCCCCTCCATCCTTTACTGGAGTTTCCTTAACACCCAAACTTTGACTTTTCTCAGATGCAGCATTTTCACTTGCCATTAGTGGATTACCCTTGTATACTTTTAAACCAAATCTTTCATTAGGACTTCGAAAAGTTGTATGCGTGGACTCGGATTCAGAAAGACTAGGGGTATATCTAGGTGAGGGTTTATTGCCGAAGGATCTGAGAAAAGGGTGTGCAGTTGAGTGCTGGAGTGATTCAGAGCCAGTATCACCGAGGAGGTCTATCTTCTTCTGCAAACCAAAGCCTCTTTCACCTTTGCAAGGAACAAACTCAGGAGAAACATTCCTTGGCAAAATTTCTAGGTGTTTGTGACTGTTATCCCCGAACTGAAAGTCTGGATGTGACTCTTTGGAACCCTCATGCTTTCTGCCCCCGTGCTCTGCGTCCTCTAATCGCCTTTGTAAGTTACAGGCAGCCCTCCTCTTAGGAACTTGGTCACACATACTTCTGGGGATAGTTTTTATACTGTTTGATTTGCTTTCACTGTGACACGATATATTCTGATTCACATCATTTCTTTTTGATTTTTCAACTCCAGTCAGCATCTCTGAAGTCAGAGGCAATACTATTGTATACAAGGGAACAAAAATTAAGGGAAAACAAAATTAGGAGAAAATTAACACTGAAAGAGGAGAAAGAAATTTATGTTTTTATATATTTCCAAGGGATGCATATATATTTTAATCATTCTCAAAGAAAATACATCAATGCTGGACATTTAAAAATATTCTTTTACATATATCTATTAGATAAAGCTGAGTAATTTTGTTAATGAAATCTAATATGTTATTATTGCTATCCACCTGATGTATTATTTTCTGTAATAGTTGGTACAGCATTTCAAGAGCCAACTGCAACATTTCCAGTCTTGCTCTGATGTCAAATATGGAGTTTCTGATGGAGAAAGTTTGCTGGAAGAACCCACCCGACCCAAGACAGACAGACAGACAGACACACACACACACACACCTCTCACACACTTTCTCTCTTTTTCTCAAAGCTAAAATAGTTTCTGATTTAATTAGCTAAGACACTAAATCTGATCAGAAGCAGAACAGCCACACAGCATAGAATCAGAGGCATCATATCTCAAAGTAGGGTACCTTGGTCCCTAAAGTCTCTGAAAAGGGTTTGTTTCTGCTGGGGACATTATTCATTATTTGCAGTTGCCCCAAATCTAGAAAACTCTTTTCTTGTTATATGCCACTGCCCTTTTATAGCCAAGGTTCACATCGCCATTCCAAAATTTACACAAATAATCCTTGTGCTTTTATTTGAAGAACGTTTACCAACATCAAACTTGGGAATTCCTGAACAGTCTTTGCTTCAGGCTTTCCAGAAGTGCAAAAACCCCATTTCCTCACAGATATGTTCAAATTCCCCCAGTGTGACTGGGAATTTACTAATTTTTTTCATGTTTTTCCATCAGCTTTTTATTCATATAGTCTAAAGTTATTTTATTATGAACAGAAAGAATTCATTTATAGCTTCTTGGGAGGTTGCTCCTTTATCATTATGAACTATCACTTTGGTTAGTTTAATGCTAATTCTAATTTACCTAATATTGTATTTAACTCTATAATTTATCTAATATCAACACTGCATTGCTTGGTATATCACTTTCCAGCCCCTTTATTTTGAATTTTTGACAATGTTCTTATCTGGAATAACATATGTCTAGAATATTTAAAACTGTTTGAAAATTGTGGTCTTTTAATAAGTGAGTTTAACCAGTTCACATTTAGTGTGATTGCTGATGTTTCAACCTACTATTATTTTCTATTTACCCATGCTTTCTACATGTATTTTTCCTCTTTCTAGATCATTAGATTGAAACGTTTTCTTCCAAGATTTTCCCCTACTACTTTGAAAATTATAGATTCTATTTCTCTATTAGTTAGCCTTAAATTTTTATACACATACTTAAACTTGTATTTTTCTAGCAATCTCTAGAGTTATCAGTATCTACATCTTCTCCTTGAAAATAGTATATATCTTAGCATATTGTTAGTTTCCTCTATAATATCCTCCTACATCTTTCTGAGAATACTGTATTTTTCTAACATTCTCAGGTCCTGTTGTTTGTTCTATTAATTCTATCTCTTTAGGCATAAGTTCTGTTGTGGATTTTTTTTTTTTTTTTTTTGCTTTGTCTTATTTTGAGTTTGGTATCTTTCTCCATGGTGCTGGCTTTCTATAAATATGTGGTAATTCTTGGTTGAATGCTTATCTTTCAGATGTCCTGAGTACAGTATCTGCTGCTTGTTTAAAGGAGCTGGAAGTGGAGTGGGAAGGAATGAGCAGCAGGGTAGAAAGACCTGATAGCTGGTACTCTGGGCATTTGGGATCTCAGTTCCTCCTCGGTGTAGCTAGCCACCTGGAGCACTGCCCAGTTCCCAGACTCTCTGTTCCTGTTGCTCTTACCTAGCCCAGTCTGAGGTTCAGGAAGAAAGATAAGGAGAAATAAAGAGGGCAATCCCACCTGGTTTCAGCTGCTCTGGAACACCAACTAATTACCCCATTGGTATCCCCTAGGCTTACTACTTCTCCTGGAACATACCACCTTCACACGCAGAACAGTTTCAGTATTGCTCCCACTTGTCACTATCATCTTCTGGGAGTTTTGAACTGAGGTTTCCATCTTCAGTTTCTAGTGTTTGCCTTCTTTCAGGGATTTCTCACAGCCTCCGATTTATCAGTTGTAACTTTTAAAAGCTCAATTATAATTTCTTCTTTTTCTCCTTCTAGACTGTTGTTTAAAATCTTTTCTGTCATTTCTAGGGATGGAAGCAGCAAGAGGAAGCTGGTGGGTAAGCTCAGTCTGCCTACTTGAACTGGAAACTCGACACTGTTTTTTTTGTAGGTTTCCAGTTTAAGTAAAACATGCACACAATTTGATAACTCAGCTCTCACTCCTTACATTCTCTACTCTCATACTAAAAATATTAAATATCTAAAAAAGAGGGAGAGAAAAATCCTTCAAGTAACTCATTTTGACATACCTGACTGTGTAGTTTTGCTCTGGGATCTATTAGAAATAGGTGTTTCCAGCAATTTTGCCATCATAACAAGTTTGCTAGCAGCATTCATAATCTTTTTCTCAGCCCTGTGGGGAATTCCAGAATATGAAATTAATACAGTTTAAAGGAAAAAATAAGTTTCCTTAGCCCCAGGATTTCTGTTTTCCTATATGCTCTGCCACCACTTAGGGCAGCAGAGACGTTAAGCCTCTCTTAATCCCTAATGGCTCATCATGTAGACACAGTTAATTCTGTGGCTAAGGAAAATGCTTAGAAAATGACAACATGCTGTCCTGGTACTCTCAGGACACACTGTTTAGACAGAACTTACCCTTCTTCTTTTCCATCATCCTGCAAAATCTGTTGGAGGCAAATCAAATAGTATTTGCGCATCTTTCGGGAGGTTTCTTGACGTTCTCGCAATACCTCTGCTTTTACCATTTCCGCAGCTCTTTCCTTACTCTCCTGAATATAACGAAGCATATCACCTGGGGGCGGGGGGAATCCCCACAAAATGCACGTTTATTAGCAGTTTTTCCAAAACAGGAGAGGCAGACTTCAGACCAATTTTCTGGGAGATGAAGTGACTGGATGCATAGTTTAAACATTATAGTTTTCCACAATCATTAAAATGGAATATTTCCGGTCACCATTGTGGTAGACTCAAAGCAGGAGTAATCCGAAAGTCCTTTTACAATGATGACAGACACATATGGTAAGGAAACATGGCATATCCCCTAGGGAAACTGTCATATTTTGAAACGCTGAAGCAAGCAGTTATCATTAATATGAGGCACAGAAATTTATGCATTTCAATTACATCTTATGTCTAGTTAAGATAAGAGAAAAAAGCAATATACAGAAAGGGTAAGGCAGAAAGGAAGAGAGAAGCAGACAAAGAAAGAGAGAAAGGAGGTAATATGAGCTGGATTCATATTCTTCTGTTTACTTGTGCTCTGAAAATCCATGTTTCATTATTTATTCAATTCTTTTGGCAGCACTTATGAGTATCCAACTAAATATAATACTACAATCCATGAGAGATATGTACAAAATGCTATTGCAGGGAGAGGGATGAGACTTATGATGCCTCCTGAAATTTACATTTAAAAATAGTTCACAGCTTTCAAGTCTTCCTTTTATGTTTAACTCAGTGTGCTTTGATTGGAACTACCACTATTTAAGGTTAACATTTTGTCCTAAATCCAGGACTACATCCTACCTCTAGAATATCATCATCCCTATTATATTAAGGATTCCAACTCATAAAGGAATCTCCCTCAATATCAGTAAGCTCTTCCTGAAAATTACACATTCTATGCAAAAATGCTAAGTGGAAGACTATTTTTCATTACTTCAAGTGGGAAAAATTTTGATGGAGTACATGTCAAAACAAAACATCCAAACAATTTCTAAAATGTAAAAAAATACACATAAATACGCAACAAGTTATCATGTTAGGATGAAAAAGAAAAGCTTAAAATTTTACTTTCCAATCACTATAATTGTTAACAAAAAGTAAATTTCTTTCTAGTAATAGGGACTCAGCACCAGCAACAGCTAAGAAGCACATTCTCTATACTGATACTGAGTGGGCTTTTCAAAACATCTCCACCATGATTCTGATGATCTACCAATTATATTTGGAACTTGAGACCTTTCCCACTCATTCTGTTTAAAATGAATGCAATTTTAGGAGGTAAATATACATTTCTTGTACATAAACACTGGTATTGTTCTGGGACACACATACCAACTATGCAATATTGCAATTAAAAACCAGGAGGTATTCTACTGGGAAAACATAAACCACAGAAATGTTCTGCAGGATATGTGGCACCACCTAGTACTAGAGGACTTGATAAACAAATTTACATCTATGACATAATCCATTATGAAAAAAATGAGAGACAACAGAACAATTCCTAATTACATCCATTTTTCATGGTCCTTAAAAGTTTATGGAAGAAAGTAGTAATTGCTCATTTAAACTCATATGACATTTTCTTTGGTAGTGGTTATTTAAGTTGTAAGATTATGAAATTTTTAGTTTAATATTAGTGTCCAAGAAGAAAAATTTTGGAAGCAGTTCAAGATGGCGGTACAGGAAATCCTGAACTCACATCCTCCCATGGACACACCAAATCTACAACTACATATGGAACAACTGTCTCTGAAAAAGACCTGAGAACTAGCCCAAGAGCCACCCCACACAAAGGATAAAGGGGACACATCAAGGTGAGTAGGAGATGCAGAGACACAATCTTGCCAAAACCTTCACCCTTGGCATGACATCCTACAATCAGGAGGAATATCACAAAAACAAAGCTTCTCCCTGAGGAGCAAGGGGTTTGAGCCCCACATCAGGTGCCCCAATCCTTAGGACCTGCACCAGAGAGATGAGCCCCCAAAACACCTGGCTTTGAAAACTAATGGGGCTTATGTCCAGGAGACACAAAGTGCTGTAGGAACCTGAGATTCCACTCCTACAGGACTCACGCACAGACTCACTCAACTCAGGAACCCAGTGCAAAAACAGCGTCATGAAAAATGCCTAGACCTTATGTTAAGGAGATGTACTTGCTGACCTTAAAGCATCTGCCAGAAGGGCAGAATCTGTTAGAACTCTCCCAGGGAACAGAGGTGCTGGTGGGAGTCATTTTTGTACTCTTCTACCTTACTAGTACTGGCCCTTGCAGGCGCCATTTTTACACTCTCCCTCTACCTTGCTAGAGCCGTTTGCCCCACCCCTGGACTCCATGGTGGCTCCACCATGCCAAACCCAGCCTGGTGTTCCACTGCAGCCCCACCACACCAAACCCAGCAGGTGTGCACAGTCCACACAGGGGACACCCCTTGAACACCTGGCTCTGGTGGCTAGAGGGCTTGCATTTCTGGCCCCACAGGACTGAAACAACTGGAGAGATAATTCTTGGCAAGCTACAACCCCCAGGACACTGCACAGACAGCAGCCTGAAACACACCCCAGTCTTCCTGTGACCACTCCTTCAAGACTGGGAGAGGTAGCTGTTTTGCCTAATACATAGAAATAAACACATAGAGAGTCAAGCAAAATGAAGAAACAGAGAAATATGTTCCAAATGAAAGAGCCAGACAAAACCCCAGAAAAAAACCTTAATGAAAGGGATGTAAGTAACTTACCTGATAAAGAGTTCAAAGTAATGGTCATAAAGACGTTCACCAGTAAGAATGAATGAACACAGAGAGAACTTCAACAGAAAAACAGGAAATACAAGAAATGTTAAAGAGACTCACTTCAGATGTAAGGACATATACAGGCTAAAAGGGAAGGGATGGAAAAATGTTTCATGCAAATGGAAACCAAAAGAAAGCTGGAGTAGCTTAGCAAATTCCTAAAATTTGTGTGGAACCACAAAAGATCCCAAATAGCCAAAACAATCTTGAGAAAGAACAACAAGGCTGGAGGCATCATGCTTCCTGGTTTCAAACTACAGTACAAAGCTATAGTAATTAAAGCAGTTTGGTATTGAAATCACAGACAAACAGATCAATGAAACAATATACAGAGCCCAGAAATAAACCCACTCACACATGGTCAATTAATTTACAACCAAGGAGGCAAGAATATACAATGGGGAAAGGACAATCTCTTCAAAAAATTGTGATGGGAAAACTGGGCAGCCACAGGCAAAAGAATCAGACTGGACTACTTTCTTTATACCATAAACAAAATCAACTCAAAATGGATTAAGGACTTGATTGTAAGACCAGAAACTATAAAACTCCTAGAAGAAAACACTGGCAGTAAGCTCACTGACATTGGTCTTAGTGATATTTTTTTGGATCAAACTCCAAAAGCAGTGGCAATATATGCAAAAATAAACAAGTGGGACCACATCAAACTGAAATGCTCTGCAGAGCAAAGGAAACCATCAACAAAATAAAAAGGCAACCTACTGAATGGGAGAAGATATTTGCAAATTATATATCCAATAGGGATTAATTTCCAAAATATACAAAGAACTCATACAACTCAATAACAACAAAAAACAATCAATCTGATTAAAAATGGGCAGAAGATCTGAATAGACAGGTTTCCAAAGGAAACATAGATATGGACAACAAGTATATGAAAAGATGCTCCACATCACTAATCATCAGGGAAATGCAAATCAAAATCACAATGAGATATCACCTCATACCTGTTAGAATGGCTATCATCAAAAAGATCAAGAAGTGTTAGTGAGCATGTGGAGAAAAGGGAAACCCTATGCCTTGCTGATGGGAATGCAAATTGGTACAGCCACTATGGAAAACAATATGGAGATTCCTCAAAAAAAGAAAAACAGTACTACTATATGATCCAGCAATTTCACTTCTGGATATTTACCAAAAGAAAATGAAAACACTAATTCGAAAAGATACACGTGTGCCGATGTTCACTGCAGCATCATTTACAACAGCCAAGACAGCCAAACAACGTAAGTGTCCATCAACGGATGAATGGATAAAGAAGATGTGGTACATACATACAATGATACTACTTGGCCATAAAAAAGAATGCAATCTTGCCATTTGTGACAACCTGGTTGGATCTTGAGGGCATTGTGCTTAGTGAACTGTCAGACAGAGAAAGACAAATATTGTATGATTTCACTTATATGTGGAATCTAAAAAAACAAAGCAAATAGAGAACAGACCGGTGGTTGCCAGAGGGGAGAGGGTTGGAGGGTGGGCAAAATGGGAGAAGAGGGTCAGTAGGTACAAATTTCCAATCATAAATAAGTCATGGGGATGTAATGTACAGCATGGTGACTATAGTGAATAATATTGTACAGTAGTCCCCCCTTTTCCACAGGGGATACATTCCAAGACCCCTAATGGATGCCTGAAACTATGTACTGAACCCTAAATATACTACATTTTTTCCTATACATACATACATACCTGTCATAACATTTAATTTATAAATTAAGCACGGTAAGAGATTAACAATAATTAATAATAAAATAGAGCAATTTTAACAATATATTTTAACAAAGTTATCTGAATGTGATCTCTCTCAAAATATCTTACTGTACATATTTAATATCTTTACCATTTTAACTAAGCACTAATCATTCACTGTGCCGGTAACTTTTGCAGTTTGACGTGTGACAGCAAAACTAGCACACATTTTTTTTTCTTTCTTCACAATTTCTCGGATAGAAGATTTGTTCTTACTGTAGATCAGCAACCTCACCATATGATTCTTTTTTTCTTTCCTTATTAAGTCAAGAACTTTCACCGTTTCACTTAAAGGAAGCGCTTTATGGCTTCTTTTTGGCATAGATGAATTGTCAGCATCACTACACTTGTACTCTGAGGCCTTTATTAAGTAAAAGAAGGGTGACAAACACAAGCTCTGTGATACAGTGACAGTGGATCTGGTAATCGAGGTGGCTACTAATTGACTAACAGGCAGGATATGCTGGACAAAGAGATGATTCACGTCTGGATGCAGATGTAGCAGGATGGCATGAGATTTCATCATGCTACTCAGAATGGCCCGCAGTTTAACACTGATTAACTATTTATTTCCGGAATTTCCCACTTAATGTTTTCGGACTGCAGTTGACCACAGATAACCAAAACCACAAGAGCAAATCCTCAGATAAGGGGGAACTACTACTGTATTGTATGTTTTGTAACTTCGTATGGTGATGGGGAAACTAGACATTGTGGTGACCACATACAAATATCAAACCATTATGTTATACACCTGAAACTAATATAGTGGTATATGTCAATTATACTTTAAATATATATATATTAGTGTCCAAAAACAAAACCCCAGGATAATTAACAATATAAAAATACCTCTATCCTTGTGCCACTTCCAAAATTTGGGGGGCAAACTCCAAATTTACTTGGGTAAAATCATCTACATAATTTAGAAAAGCTATCAGTGATCTCTTCTAAAAGCAGGTAAGAACAAAGTAGTTCAGAAAATTCCCCAAAATTACTACTGCTAGTTACCAAAAAGACCCAAACCACCTTAAAATCTTGGGAATCTCTTTAAGGACTTACGCTTAATTTTTTTTACAGCTTTAATGTACTGCCCACGGAGTTCTTCCAAGGCCACCCCACTGCATGGCAGGCAAGAATGTTCAATGGCCCCTTCTGACAGTGACCTAAAAACAAACCAAAGATTGCAAAAACAGAGATTGTAAGTGAAAAACGTAACTTGAAAAAATATATATATATATATATATTCCAATAAAATAAGCTAAGATGTGCTAAAAAAATTCACATATGAGGATCTTTATTATAATTATTTAGGAGAAAAATGCCAACTTGTGTTATAGTTACTTAAATAAATCATGATAAATCCACATGATGAAAATCTATGCAGCTATTGAAAAGCACATTATAGGAGTACATCCAATGACACGGGGGAAGTGTTTATCTTATAATATTAACAAAAGGTTACAAAATAGCTTATACAATAATCTCAATCTTTAAAACATGTGCACATGTTGTGTGTGTATAAAAGGGCTTAAATAAAGGGTAAAGTGCTCGCTTCGGCAGCACATATACTAAATAAAGGATATCTTCTGGGGACAGGGTTTTAGAAGATCTTCTTTTTTATACTTTTTGCTATGTAACAATAAAAGTAACTGATATTCTTGGTATGATATTATTGATACGACTGATATTAAAAAAAAAAAGCAAAGATACTCAGAAATAAACGATTTCTTTGTAATAGTAAAAGCCTACCTTGGTGGTAGTGTTTTACGAAGTGTTCTCAGTTCTTCCAATTTATTCTTCATGTCATTGTTTTCTTCTAATAATTCTTCAACAACTTTACTATTCTCTTCTAAAAAAGAAAGTTTACAGTATATTGGTCAATTAATCTCTTTTTCTCTCGGTCTTTCCCTTAAATTACCAGCAACTGAAAAATTTCCAGTTGCTCCCTGGGTCATTCATTCCCTGATAAACCCTAATCTGACCACTCCCTGTTCTATTTTCTCAGCACTTTAAATCTATATTCCATTTTCATCTTGTTCTGGGTTACACACTGTCCTGGAATAAATTTCCAATTGTTTTATATGCACGTGTTTTGTTTTCCAGTTAGACTAAAGGATTTATTTAGAAACATAGTAGGTTTCCTAATTCCATGTCCCTCATGGACCCTGGTATACAGTCTATGCTCATATAAATGATCACTGAACAAGTACCTCAATACAAAATTTAAAAAATATTAAGCTTAAGTAGGTGCCATTTTCAGAAATAATGTAAGATGTTCAATTCTTTGAACTTTTAAAAAGAAGATGAGGAGACTGATGGAGTCCATGTGGTACAGAGGACAAAGCATGAATTTCAGAGTCAGAGAGACACAGATTTAAATCCTAGCTTTTCTTCTCACCAGCTGGATGAGCTTAGGCAAATTACTTAATCTTTCTGAACCTGAGTTTCTTCATATGTAAAGTGGGGATAGTATTACTTACCTTGAAGATTATAATGGAAATAATATAGTAAATGCACAGCACCTTATACAAGGCCTGGCAATATCAACATTTAATACCTATGAACATGGCACCCCATATTTCCTGCAATGCCACCCTTTCAACACACCCTATAAGTTGGGGAATGAATCAATCTGTTCCCCCAGTGATGGATATAGCTTGTATATTTCTAAACCACTCACTCTTACTCCATCACTTTTCAATAAATGCTACCATGACAGTGGAAAATGGAATTTAAGAACCAAAAACACAACCACAATAACAAAAATATTATCAACTAATAGATTTACATTAAGACAAACACTGAAATCAAACTATCAAATGACTTAAATTCTGACCCTGACCCCTTTTATCAGCCTGCTGTTTTGAGCTAACTATCAACTTTGTTGGATTATTTCTAAGTCCACGAATTACAAAAGTTATCAGCCTCAAAAAGCACTATGTAGAATAACTACTGTATGATCACAATGTATGGTGCTAAATATTATTATTTATAAAGAATAATCACATCCAACTGCCCTTGTCATTTTTATTATGTAAAACAGATTTTCTTGATTTTCATCAAATTTGCAATAGCCGCACGGTATCTACATCCACAGTTGGACAAATTTACTCTCACATAGTCTCTGGCCTCTATTAAAGACCTAAGCAATCACCACGGGAACTGTGTTGCTTTTTATCTCAAAATTCCTAAAACCCTTTCTTGCCTTAAAGTAATTATTATCTATCTCTAGCAGACTTAGCAAGCGGTAGGTGGGAGCAGGTGGCCGCTCTTCGGCAGCAGGATTTACCGAGCACGTTAGGGTGCCAGGAACTGTGCTAAGTGCTAGGACAGGACTTCATCCTTGTCACCATCACACTCCAAAGGAGAGTAGAGACAATAAATAATGGCAAGAGTGAAGTAAGTCAGAAAGAGAAAAACAAATACAGTATGCTAACACATATATATGGAATCTAAGAAAAAAAAAAAAAAAGACCATGAAGAACCTAGTGGCAAGACGGGAATAAAGACACAGACCTACTAGAGAATGGACTTGAGGATATGGGGAGGGGGTAGGGTGAGATGTGACAGGGTGAGAGAGTGTCATGGACATATATACACTACCAAACGTAAAATAGATAGCTAGTGGGAAGCAGCCGCATAGCACAGGGAGATCAGCTCGGTGCTTTGTGACCACCTAGGGGGGTGGGATGGGGAGGGTGGGAGGGAGGGAGACGCAAGAGGGAAGAGATATGGGAACATATGTATATGTATAACTGATTCACTTTGTTATAAAGCAGAAACTAACACACCATTGTAAAGCAATTACACTCCAATAAAGATGTTAAAACAATAAATAAATAAATAAATAATGGCAAGCTGATGAATGTTATAAAACTCAAAGGAGCTGTGGGTAATGTGTAACGGAGGAACCTGACCAAGTCTGGGGTAGTTAGGAAAGCCTCTCTGAGGAAGGCATGAGCCAGGGCTTTGAGGAGTAAAGGTTAGCCAGGCAATGTGACCCGATGGGAAGACAGATGGTGGGGTAAAGGAAGAGATGCAAAGAGACTCGGAGAAAAGAGACAATGAAACCCCTGTCACAGCTCTGTTAGAGGATAAGAGGGCTGGGCAGGGGCAGTGGCGGGGAACCAGGCTGAGGGGCTGGCAGACATGGGATCATGAAGGGCTTCTTAAACTCTTTGTTAAAGTGTTTGTGTTTCATACCGAGGGCCAGACAAGTCACTGAGGGCTTGAAACAAGGCAGTGTGACGATCCAATTTACTTTTGTAAAAGGTCGCTCTATTCCTTCAGAAATTCTCCAACTGGTAGACTCTTTATGTATTACTTATGCATCTAGAATGTCTTTGGGGATTTTAAACTGTTGTCTTCAGTTTTGTTTTTTGAATAGAAAAGATCCTAATAATTGTAATAATAATAATATCTCAAAAAGGTTGATTCAGGAAGTATGTCATTAACAGAGCCTGTATCTAAGCTGCGTGTCAAATAGTAAACCAGAAACTGAAATAAAGCAACACTGATTGTGCACTCAGAATAAATCAGACACCAGAAGACAAAAAAAAAAAAAAAAAAAAGGTCGCTCTCGCTGCCTGATGGAGAATGGATTGGAGGGGCGAGACTGGAAGCAGAGATGACTGTTGTCCAGGCAAGCGACAGAGGTGAATGTAGAAAAAAAGAGTGAATCTATCTGTCTGGTCTTTTCTGGACGACACGTTATTTGAGACCCTTGCCTTCAGTCCTTCATTCATTCAAGCATTTATTACTGTCTGGTATGTAATGGGCACCATGACTCTAAGGAAGAACAAAGATAAATCCTTATTCTCAAGAAATTTATAGGTTAAAAAAGATAGCGGGCAAGTAACCAAAAAGTGAAATGCAGAATGTTAATTGAGGAGGAGTGCTCTGGGGCCTCACAGGAGCGGCCCATCTAACACCGACTGGGGGAAATCAAGGCTCTGCAGATAAGGTATCTTCTCAGTTGAATCCTAAAGGATGAGGAAGAGTTAGACCAAAACGAGAATGAGAGGGGAAAGTGTAGGACAGAATGATAATATTGTATTCAAGCTCCAGCAGTAAAGGAAAATTCCTGACCAGCTCAAGCATCTGAAATATTTCAAATGTAAAGAATATGAAGCACAGGGTACAAGTCAACAGTGAAAGGTAAGAGGGAGCACCCTCATGAGCCCAATAGCCTCCCTTCTTCAAAAGGGCAATAGGAAATGGCAGAAGATATCCCTCTTAGATAATTTCCTGACAGTGTTGTGAAGAATGGACGGAAAGGAGGCCAGATCAGACCCATATGCCTTGGGTCATGTCTTCTCCCGCTGCCTAGAATGCTGTTCTCTTTGGCAAACACCTTCATCTTTCAAGGCTTAGTCAAGCCTTCCTTCACTTTAATAGGAGGAAGAGTTAATTAACATCCTTTCTTCCAGGTTTACGCGAACATACTGCCAGATACTCAGAGCTGCAATTATTTATTAATCTATTTTCAGTTCTCCTCACTTAATGGTAAGCTCCTTGAAGGCAGAGAACAGAGTCCTGTGCATCTGCATCAAAAGTGGAATTTTGTCTGTTGTCTTCATTGTTGTATCCCCAGTGCCTACAATGCTGCTTGACACATATTGAGCACTCAGAAGCTATTCAATCAAAAAAAGAAGGAATGTGACCTTTTAATCAGAGCTCCAATTTTCCTCTTGAGTTCAATAATAATAATTTGGTTAGTAAAAATAAGGTCCAAATTAGTTTATAATAATCCCTGAAGAGAATCAGCGCCTACGTTAACTACAATGTCACATTTGAACATTTCAAAAGGATCAAAGAGATTTATACTGGTAGCAGTGCTACTTTAAATGCTAACCTCCGATTTTTTCCACTACAGCTTTGTGCTTCCTTTCTAAATGCTGAAGATGCCTATAGCATTTCTCCAGTTTTCTTTTCAGATCTTGACATTCCTGCTTTGCCTTTTCAAGTTCTTGGAAGCAGTGTCCACCGCATGAATCTTTAATTTCAAGGATCTTTTTCTTATCTGCAAAAATTAAATGATAGCAAACTTTTGTATCAATTTAGACTTAAAAAGGGAAGGAAGGAAGGAAGGAAAGGAAACCAGATGACATGACTAAAGGCTACAGTGTAGCTGAAAAGAGCATGATGCTTAAGAGAAAGAGCTGAATTTAAATCCTGTTTCCACTATTTACCAGCTGTTGTATTACTTAACCTCTCTTGAGACTTAGTTTTCTAATATGTAAAATTGAATAATACCATCTATTTTAAAAATTGCCATGAAACCCAATGCTCAGATCGTAGTATTGAATACAATTCCCCACTAAAAGGAACCAGGGATCTTCAAGAAATGGCTGACTCCAGTACTTAGGGTATATACAAGATGAGACTAGAATATTTTGCTATGCCAGAAATTAAGAAATTACTCAAAAACACAGGCATGTCACAAGGACATAGGAGCCAGTTTGAAGGGGCTCCATTAGCTGAATCTGGGACAATCTGAACACTAATTAAGTATAGTAATGAATTATAAAATATTGAAAAAATAGGAATTTGAGTCACACCAATAATCCTACGATAATGGGATAAATGGATGGATAGATGGATAGGTAGGTGAGTTGGTAGATAGGTAGACGGACAGATAAATAGAAAAATAAACAAACAGATAGTAACTACACAGGCAAACTAGAGAGGAGGATTCTCAATGATACAACACACCAAGCGCCAAGTGGTAAAAGTAGAAGGAGGTCTGGAAGTGAAAAAATTAAAATTTTTGCAACTGCCAGAGCAAAGACCGGATCAGATAAGATTCAGCAATGACTGTTAAGCATAACGGAAAGTTTTAATGAGGAGAAGGACATTCTTATGGTCTTGAAAGTGTCTCCCCACAGATTGCTTATTAGTTGTGATGGGGTAAAAACACAGTAATTATACAGTGAAGAAACTGGACAACACCTTGACCAGGTGCTCAAATGAACCTCACCAATAAAAGACAAACGGACATTGCGTACCTCCAGGTATGATAGCACGTCACCTATGCAGTGTTGCAGCTAAGAAAACAACTCGAATCAAAATCATGAAGAAATATCAGATAAACCCAAAACAAGGAAAAGGTTCTATTAAAAGCCAGGGGTTGATGGGTGTTGGGGAGAGCAAAGAATATGTCTCTCAAAAACATCAATGTCATAGAAGGCAAAGAGAGGAATATCCTAGATTAAAGGAGATTAAAGAGACATGACATCTAAACATAACACCTGTATATGTATAGCTGATTCACTTTTACAAAGCAGAAACTAACACACCATTGTAAAGCAATTATACTCCAATAAAGATGTTAATAAATAAATAAATAAATAAATAAACAAACAAACAAACATAACACCTGACCCCAGACAGATTTCTGTACTGTGGGGAAAAAAATGCTGTAAAGACGTTATTGGGTCAATTGACAAAACTAGAATACAAACAGTAGACTGATATAATTGTATAACACATTTTCATCTAATGTTAAATTTACTGTACTAAGGTATACAAGAAAAATCCTTATTTTGGGAAAATATACACTGACGTATTTTGGGGTAAAAAGGAATAATGTATATAACTTATCCTCAAGTGGTTCAGGAAAAAAATGAAATGTTCAGAGACACATACACACAGAGGAGCACAAATGGAATAAAATGTTATCAATAGGTGTATCTAGGTAAAGGGAATATGAGTGTTCTTTGCAACTATCTTTATTTTTGCAACTTTTTTGTAAGCTTGAAATTATCTCCAAATGAAAAAGAGATTCAAACCTGTCAGGAGGTATAAATGTATAAAAATTGTTTGGCACAGTACCTGGCATGGAGCAACTATACAATAAGGAATAGCTATTGCTATTAGTAACACATAGAGTTTATAAAATTTAAGTAATATTCAAAAATGATACAGAAATTGATTATTACTATTAATAAAATTGATATAATAAACTAGGAATACAAATTGGCACAGGCTCAGAGGCCAAAATCCAAAATGTTGATGTAAAAACATTAGTCCAGAAAAATTATTCTTAGCTCTCTTTTGACTTTTTAGTTTCATTTAAATGGTGCCATTTAAGTTTACGAGCATCAAAGGATTAATGAAGCATCACCATACATGGCATTTATATATTTCATTTAAGATATGGTTTTGTAAACCTGGAAACCAGGCAAATGCCCATTGATAAGAGAATAGGTAAATTATAGTATATTCACACGATGGAATACTATACAGCAATGAAAATGAATGAACCAGAGCTATATGCATTAAAAAGACAAATTTTACAAGCTTGATATTAAGTGGGAAAAAAACAAGTTACAAAGACTAAAACAAGTATTAAACCATTTTTATAATGTTAAAAGACAAACAAAATATAGCAAAAGCTTTCTGAGGATACCTATATTTGGTCAAAACAAAGAAAAGCAAGAAGATGATTTTTTAAAATCAGAATATTTATTACCTCAGATTGTGGGGAAGTTACAGGGATGGAACTGTGGTGAAACACACAGGGGTCTTCAACCCCTGGTGATGTTTTACTTCCTAAGTCAAATAGTGGGTTCCTGGTTGTTAGGTTCATAACTTACATGTGCATTACATATATTCTTTGCATGTATCAAGTATTTCATAATTAATATTTAAATGAGTTTTAAAAATGATAAGATATTAGGAGAATATAACCACGCCACTAACAGTGGTACTCTCTGGTGGTAGGATTATGAAGAACTTTATATGTTTTAGATTATTTAACCCTTTCCAACTTACGAATTTGTTAATGTGTTTGTTTTTAGGGAAAAAAGATTAAAGAAAGAAAAGTACATCCTTTTATAGTTTGATTTGTCCTAAGTCAAAACTAATTTCTTTCATATTGATTGGACCTCCCACATAATATTTAAAACTCACTTCTATGCATTTCACAAATCAGAAAGTAATTCTCAGCTTATTCCAAACATAACAACAGACATAAAATGACATTGAAACGTAGGAAGCAAGATACAAATTAAGATAGTATTACCCTACTAATTGGTAAATTAGCGTTTAACTAATTGGCAAAAAGATATTCTCAACTATCTAGCACCTAGAGATAAGGAAAAAGGGTTTCTGGATGGGCAATGAGAAAAATAACTGTCAACTGACTTCTTAGGAAAGGCAGAGATTCTCTAAGACTCTGTTAATATGCCTACTGAATTAGAAACATGTGGAAACTAAGGTTATTGACTCTGTACATATGATTTGTTCTGGCAGTTCTTAGTTCTTTTCCAGGTTACAATGGAGACAGCAGACAGGAAACAAAAAGTACGTATGGTTTGTACACGGAGGGAAGGAGCAGGTTGCAAGGGGGCAATGTGCTAAAAGGACCGCAGCTTATAAAGAGTATGGCAGTTCCTAGTTCAAAATCCCAGTAAACAGACAGTATAAGCCCATGTGCCTCAGCGAGCTCTGAACACCTCAAGGGGCTGTAGCACAGTGCAATTCTTTTTGAACTGACAACTCTAAGTCACAAAGTAAAAGTTAAATTATTAATTCATCCAATATTCAAGGAGCACAAACTACGTGCCATTCACTTTGACAGTTGGTGGAGAGGAAGAGATAAAAACACTGCCCCCCAACCTCAAGAAACCCACGAATACATCAGAAAACCACTTAATACACTTCAGAAAGATTTCTATTAAAAAGAGTTGAAATAAGCTTCAATAAATTGAATGGAAAGGTCTCAGTGATTTGGCAGTTCTCTTATGTGTAACCCTTTCTCATCAAAGCCAGGAAATAAAAACATGACTGCTCTACTAAAATTCTCATTATTCTCCTCATAATAAGAGTCACTTATGAATGGAGGGAAGACCATGAAAAGATAGGAAATAAGAGGGCCTAAAGCAACCCTGTCTTCTAATACAAAATGAAACCTGGGGAGAGGACACACATTACTTAGGAGTAATATCACACATTTGCTCACTCATGAAAACTGTGCACGTCTTTGATTTCCTTTTATCCTCAAAACAACCCTCTGGAACTGGGATTATGGATGATGCAAAGAATAGTAGGAACAAAATCCCATTACCAGCTTCTGCTTCTTGCACGGCCAAGGGCTGAGTGTGGTGTCCAGATGTAGGTGCAGGAAGGAGCGCCAGGACCCTAGGGTCTCCTCTGCCAGTGACCCTTGTGGCAGGATCCTTAGAGATCTTGGTCATATTTCTCTGAAACAGATTATCTTCATAGTTAATGCTTATTAAACATCTTTCTCTATGCAAAATACTAATATTAAAAATATAAAAAGAAAACACAGCCTGAACAAAATCTTGCCTAAACTATCACCAATATTTTTCTTAGGGTTTTATGTGAATACTGTCATTACTATGAGCTAGACTCCTATGACCGTATTTTCCAAATTAGAACATTATCCAACAGAGGACTGGTGGGCCAGCTATGGGACAGACAGGAGATACAGTTTCCACTTTCAAGATATTTTAATGGTTTCTGTGATCAAACCACAGGACAGACTATGTGAAATCAGAATTGTTTTTGAAAATCCAGAACATTTACACTGCAGCAGGGAGAAAATTCATTAGAAACTATAGTACCAACCTTTTGCCTCCCATGAATTGAAAGTAACAACAGTAAAAACAATTTTTGAAACATATAGTATGTTATGTTTCTAAATACTTTAATACATATTGTCATTTGTTCACAAGGAAAGACAGTCGAATGCCAATGTTAAGGACAGAAACTGAGGCTCATCTAAGTGAAACATCTTTTTTTTTTTTTTTTAATTCATAAGTGAAACATCTTGCACAAGACCATTTCCTCACTAATATTTATTGAACACTTTCTGCATTCTAGTTTCTGTTTTGGCAGCACAGCTACTAAATTCATTAATGGTGGGACATTCTTTTAAGGCAATATATTTTCAGATTTTGGACAACTACTAAATCTCAAACAGAACAGGTAATCTTGAGAAAGCTGTCTTGTTTAATTACTTAAAATACATTCTATATGCTCAGTTCTAGAAGCCTTGATTTTGATTTTGAGAAACTCATTTCATTGTCAGGAAACCTACCCATGCCGCCCAACAGAGGCAGAGGTCAGTAGGTACAGAGACAATGCAAACTCCAGTCAATCAAGAGGGTATGAGGTTGAGGCCAAAAGGAATAATAAAAACCGATCCCAAAGGTAGCCAATATTTCCAGTTTCTACTCAAAACTGGAGAAAAGCCAAGATGGCAAAAAAAGGCAGGAGCAGCAACCTTTTGTCTTAGTTTTAACTTGACATGGGTGGTAAGAAAACACAAAACACACATCCTTAAATTTGTTTAAAAATTGTGTTCCAGTTGATATTTCTGTTTTATCTATTATGAACTGCTGTATTAATATACTTAGTATATGAATATAAATTATATATTTGATAAGGCATTCATGTTACTGGAAACCATATTTTTAATTCATTGCATTCTTGCCATTTAAAATCTGGATCATCTAAACTTAAATGTTCTCACCAACAAAAAATAAGGTAAATATGTGCGGTGATGGATGTGTTAATTAACTAGATGGTGGGGAGCCTTTCACAATGTATATGTATATCAAATCACCATGATGACACTTTAAATATTTTACTATTTTATTTGTCAATTGTAGCTCAGTAAAGCTGAAAAAAATTGATTAAAAATAAATTAAATTAAATTAAATCTTGATCACCTAAGTTATTTTAATGAGGACTTTGTTTTATATATACCGATCGTTTTTTCCAGTTTTAATTTTCATGAACAGTTCTAAAAACCACAAATTTAATCAATTATAAATCATAGTTCTTCACATTTATGGCACCTATATTGCAAATTTATAATCACTGCTTTATAATCATTGCTTTATCTCAAGGTCCTGAGCTGAGTTAGCACTAAGACAGCAGAAGGTTGAGTATTATTCTTCTGTGACCAATGCCAGATTAGGTATTTCAGAGGCACCCTTTTCTCAGGAACAGAATCTGGTCCCACTCAGTGAAAGCTGCAAAAGTCTAAATTCTTAGCCAAATTATGTGATTCTGTCTCCATATACATGTGAGACACATAACGTCTTACAGAGGATCTTACACTGCTTGCACAATTTTAAGCCCTATAAAAAGACCCCAGGGTTGATTATATATGTTAACAGTAGGAGAAAGGTGTTGTAGTTTCTTGACTTTTATAGCAGCGAAAAGTTTCCTTTTGCTTCAGGAAAGCAAACTTGAAAGCATATAACATGATTTTCCCATCACTTCTTATCCTTAAAGTCTGCTATAAATAATTCTTCTTAATTATCTACTTTTCCCAAAAATTCTCAGTCATGCAGTATTCATGGGAAGTGGTCTTGCTGAGTTAATTTTACATTAAAAGCAACTATGAAGCAGTAACATCTTTGTGAAATCAAGAATAAAAATATCAACTGGGTTGAATTGGGATGGATTGATCTTTCAGGTTCCTTTGGCTCTAAAATTCTGTACTGTTTCAAATGCAAGATGCAGAAAGATCAAACTATGTCATTTGTATCCTACCAAAATCCAAGGAATTAGACCAGGGGTTTGTATTTTATTTTTCAGATGAGCAACTATGACTACCCAAGGTAAATAAGCTAGTTATCGCTAAGTATGAGGCTGGAACTCAGATTTTTTTGTAGCTTATAATTCTTTCCAGTAGGTATTAATACCAAATGCTCAATCCTGGCCTTGAAAATCTTTGATCACAATATTTTAATGAATTGTAGCTTCTATGTCTCAACTCTTCTATCCGACAAACCTTATAATATTGGCATTTTTTTTCTACCTCGAATTCCAAATGTTGAAATTGGCTGGTCACAATGCCTAGAATATCATTCCGGATTTTTCATGCATATCTAATGTCTTTAATCATAAGGCAGCAAGACTTTGGTTTTATCAGATCTTCCACACAAACTAAAAGCTGGTGTCAGAGAACACTTACACAACGAAAAGAATACAACGAATTCATTCTACATGCACATATGTAGTACACTAGCAAAACTGGGCTTTTTGTGTGAGTGAGCCATACCTCTACCTGCTTGTTTCTATATCAATATTCTTTGTACCCAGTTGGCACTTTTTGCCTACATGAGATATAAATTCCTTGAGGGCAAGAAATAGGCTTCCAAACTCTTTAGAAGATCTTAAGAAACCCTAGTTTAATACGATGCATATTTCTTGAAGTAGTCATGCCCAAAAAACAAAAATAGGAATGAAAGTTATTCAGTTTCTGAAATCTCAGGCCCTTACAAAGAACAGCATATACTTTTTTAAGGAAAAAGATGTCTAGTGGCTAAAAGCTCCGCTCATATTTGTGGCACTATGAAGAAGCAAATTTTGGGGGGCAAAAAAAAAAAATTGCAATCCTTTGAATTTGCTAAAAGTTTTTTAAACCACTAGTAAAAACACAAGTCTTACCCCTATTAAACTGGAGAATGAAGAAAGGAAAAAATACCAAACGCAGCTTCTATAATCATCTTTCACATTTAATCATAGCTTTTTTCACTTATTAGGAACATACCTTTACCCAGTCTGAGTTGACAGTTTCTGTAAGTAGGGAGAGTGTATCTTGAAATGCTTTCTGTATGCAGGTCTTCAGTTTTTCAAAATATTGCACAGACACCCATTTCGAAGAACAAGTTGACATGAGTTCCAAAAGGTACTTGTTCTCTGAACCACCGGCTTGCTCCTTCTGGGTGTCCTTTAAGAGAAACTCAAGGACAGTTAGGATGTCTTCCTCATACTGATGGATTTCCAGTTGGATCCGCCTAGCTTCCTGCACAGTCCATTCTCTGCGACTGTGGTCTAAACACGTTTGTAATTCTGTCTCCTTTTGAAGAAGTAGTTCAGTTTTTTGTTTCGTAAAGTCTTCTTTAGCTGCTGCAAGCACCTCATTAATTTTATTTCGATGATCATCTAAAAATTGCCGGTAATCTTGCTCATTTTGTTCTTGAATTCTGTGGATTTCTTCTTGCTTTTCTTTGTTCCATTCGCTCCGGGCCTTTGCCAGCTCAGCCCTGACAACCATGGGGACTTCCTCATTCTTTAACTCAAGCTCTCTCTGCAGAGAATGAATCTTCTCTTCCAATTGCTTTCCAGGTATGACATTTTTCTCCATATTTGCAATCTCGCTTTTCCATTTCTCTTTAGCTTCAGAAACAGCAAACAATATCTAAAGGACATAACAATGTACAATGAAAACTCTTTATGATTCTCCTCATTAATAAAAAAAAAATAAAGTAACCATTTGGGTTAATCTTTGAACTTATTAATAAGAGATTTAAAATCAAAATTAAAGGGAAAAAGTAAATTTAGATAAGACATTGGCTGGTCCTAAAATATACTTACACTAAACTTAAGGATCTTTTCCCTCATTTTAAATCACTTAATACTTTGTCTCACGTTATTTAAAATAAAACATCCATTTCTATATGAATAACTAGAAATTTAAACTGACCAAAAATATATAATTACATAATTATCTAAAACTAATTTTAGAAAAAAATTCATATTTGTTCTTTTAATACAGATGCTGTCTCAAATCAAAGCCCCCAACAAATGAATTATCTTTTATATGAAGCAAAAGCAGCCTCTAAGAAAATCTTACTAATATTTTTAGGAATGTAACACATAACCTGTACAATAACTTGCTGACAAACATACTGTATTTTAATGCAATTTTAGTGGTTAAAACAGTTCATTAAATGACAATATCAAAGTCATTTTTTCATTAATCCAATTTTTGTTTATAACAGAATAGCAAGACTAGCAGATCATAGGCACCAGTAGTACATAACCAAAAAGTAATAGGGAATCAAAAAGCCTGGGCTGTAGCTCAAATCCTGACTTGGACTGCAGAGGCAGCCTAGCACGGTGCTTAACAGAACAGGCTCTGGAGACAAATAGCTGGAATTAACTTCCCACTCCTCAACTTCTTTGAGCCTCAGTTTCCTCATCTATAAAATGGGGATAATTACAATGCCCACTTGATAGAGTTTTTTTTCTTTTTTTTTGGATTAAATGACAAAAGGAAATAATCTATTTAAAGCACTTAGGGGACTTCCCTGGTGGTCCAACGGTTAACAATCTGCCTTCCAATGCAGGGGACGCAGGTTCAATCCCTGGTCGGGGAACTAAGATCTCACATGCCGCGGGGGCAACTAAGCCCGCGCGCTGCAACTACTGAGCCTGCGTGCTCTAGAGCCCACACACCACAACTAGAGAGCTTGCACACCGCAACGAAGACCCGACGCAGCCAAATAAATAAGTAAATAAATATTTTTTTAAAATAAAATAAATAAAGCACTTAGAGCCTGGCAAACAATAAGACTCAAAAAATGTTATGTAGTTACTGTTACTCTTGGCTGCATGGGCTTAGAAAAATTCTTAATCTCTTTTGTACTTAGTGTCTTCTATGTAACGAGCAGATTGGATGATGATCTCAAGTCCCTTTTACTTCTAATATTCCCTGGACTGAATTCAAAGAAGTCACAAGGATACAAATGTAAAAGAAGAACTGGCCATCTCCAAAGGCTTGGCCTAGACAATGGTGACTGCTATGAATCAATACCATATATACTGACTATACTGCTGAACTGAATGAATAAGCATTTTCAGAACTCTAATGGAAAACTGATGAACTCATAAAAGTGCTAACAAAAGATCAAGATGAAAAAAAATTAATTACATGGGACTGAGTGAACTGATGAGGATGATTATAATTTTTGTGACTTTCTGTTTGAATTAAAAACAAACAAACAAAATCCCACAAGGACTCAGAGGCAAAAAATATACAAGTCAATTTTCACTGTAAAGTAAAGGAGCTGTTACAGTGGAGGATTACTGGACTGAATGTCAATATTATGACATAGAAAAAAATATATATGTGTGTCAAAAAAAGAAATACCATATATACGCTCTGGCTGTTGAGACAGGGGGTCTGCGTCCTTAATTCTCAGCTATTATACAATTATAGCGAACATCTTCAACTATATGGATACCTAGACACATGTTACATACCTTTATTCAATAAAATGTGTTCCTGAATAGTTGGATATAAATCAAAAATTTTGAATCATACTTTAAGTTTACTAAAGGAACCCACTATCTAAGATGAGCTTTACGAAGGAATTCACAGAAAAATTCTTTTGCTACCAGCAGAATAATTCACTAACGATGTGAAACATGTTTGAAACATGTTTCCTTTCCCAAAAAGGAAATCAGGTCCTGTCACAATGGATGCCTGGAAATTATTAACAGGTAACTTGGGTGGAGGTGTCAGATCCCAGGGAATTTGTATGACCCGCCCAAGCTCACCAAAAGTGTACAACCTCTCACATAAAGTTTTACAAGGAGAATTTGACAGCATTAATTGATTTAGTGTTTCCTGATGTTGCTACACATTAGAATCACCTGAGGAGCTTTTAAAATCCCTAAGCCCAGGCCACACCCTGTACCAATTGAAACATAAAGCCTTGGGGTGGGAGCCAGGCAAAAGTATTTTTTAAAAGATCCTCACATTTTTCCAAAGTGCAGCAAAGTCTGGGAACCACTGAACCAACTTGCCGACTTCTGGACTCTGGAAGCTGGTTTTAAATTTCCACAGATCTTGACGGATCACTCTAATCTTATAAGAACTCTCCAGCAAATGCTATGAAACTGGCTCTTGCTCATCTCATTTGGCTTGGGGGAAGAATTTGCACAAAACACTATGTTTTGTGGCTGAATAATTATCTAGAACACTGCTACTCACACCCAAGTGTGGTCCAAAGACCACATCACCCGGGAGTCGGTTAGAAAGTCTAATTCTCGGGACTTACTCCAGACGCAACAAATCAGCATCTCCAGGAGCAAAGCCCAGGAATGTGCTCTAACAAACCCTCCAGGTGATTCTCATGCCTGCTAAAGTTTGAGAAGCAACACACCATCCTCTCGTTTCTGTATTTCTGCATTCACATATATTCAGACCTTCTGTGTTCTTAAGGGAAAATCAACTTTATTATTCTTAACTTCTGAGCTCTAAGACATGTATGCATACCATCATATTGTTCCTCTTTCTGTCTCCCTCTTAAATTTCCTTTTGAAATATTTCAACATACTAAAAGTATAGAGAATATTGTAATGAACCATTACATGAACTACCCATGAACTACCACATAAGTTGAGAAAAATATTAGATTTTTTACTTATGCTGAATTATTTCCTTAAGTAATCTGTGGAATAAGATTATGAATGCAACATATGACTCATTTACAATGTCTGTTACGCACATTATTTTCTAAAATGGTTGTGACAACAGAAGAGTAGCATATGCTTGATACTGCAGTCTATTTTGTGCATTACAATTAAGAAGAGAAGGTATAAACATATGGCATAAAATATCACCTTAAGTTTGCTATTTGGACTTCTCATGAAGACTATCTGTTCATATCTTTGGTGTACTCACCCACAGATTGTTTCTCTTATAAATTTGTATTTTTTTTTTAATCATATATTAGTATTAATGTTTCTGTTTGATTCATTTACTTTCCTTATTTTTATTATCCCCTTCACTTCTGTTTTTTATTACAAAAGCAAATGTTTTAAATGTTTGTACATATTTTATCCCATTTACCTATCTTGGTTACTGTGCCCTGCCTGTTGTCTCACGACTGAGTTATTATGATGCAAATCTGAAATATTCCATTTCTTTTAATTTTTCTATACTGTCATTTAAAAATGTTTATCTTCTGAATCAACCTAGAGTTTATTGTGATGTAGGGGGTGGGAAAACAATTTTTCTAAAATGCTATCATAAGACGATTTATTATGGAAAATTCCTCATTTCCTTGTTTTGAAACAATTTATTAAGCTTTTAGTCATAGTTGGGCCTATCTCAAGTCTGTATAGTACTGAATGAAAAAGAATTCTATTTTTGTGACTCAACACTGTCTGAATTGTTGCTTTCCAACATATTCTATTAAGTGTTAGGGCTGGACTACTATTTCTTTTCCAGAACATTTAGAAAAATTTCTAGTCCTTTCAGTTTTCCAAATAAATTTTAGAATTATTGTGTCAAACTTCAAAACTATGTTCAGTTTATTGGCATTTTGATTAAAACCGGTTTACACTAATAAATTAAGTTGTGAGGATACAAATGGTTAAAATATCTGATGTTTCCAGTCAAGGAACATGACATCTATGGAAAGGAGAGCTTGTTATTTACCAAGGGGAGTATATTATAAGACTACTGACACAGCACAGAAAACAGTAGTCATGCATGTGAAAGGATACTGTAGAGCTAATTGCTCTCTCAGTTTCTCCTAAAGATACCACAAGATAAATAGGGATTTCATTCCATGGGTAAGGTTATCCTCCAGATTATGAGAGTTTCACAACCCTGAAACACATTCTCTCCCCCTCCACAACTGGATGATGATGAGAACAGATCCCACTAATCAGGCCCTATGCTTAGTATGCATTATCGCATTTAATCCTCCCACAGTGCTGTGAGCAGGTAGGAGTTCCCGGGACTGAGATGAGGCCCTCTCCTGAAGCTTCTTTCCAGGAGAGCTCTTACCCGTGTGGCCACAGACTGCTCTTGCAGCTCCTCCCACTTCTTCTGTTCTACCCTTAGAAGTGCTTTATACTCTGCAAGCTCGGGCAGTTCTTCCAGCCACCGATGACGAGCATTTTGCACAGCTGTTTCTACCTGCAGGAGAGCAATTGCAGGAGAGAGAGAGGTAAAGGAACGTATAAAATTTCAGAAAGACCCCATATGCAGGTAACCACTATGATTTCATGTGCATTTACACTGTATTGCACTACAGTAGTTAAACTGACTTCAAGCACCCCACCTTATCCCAAACAGTAGATTCTAATCCTTCTGTTCAAAATGTCCCATACTATCCACTGCAAAAGGCAAAGCAGGAATTAGAAATCTATACATGTTTGATGGCCACTACTATTACTAGAAAGCTTTATACAAAGTACCAATTGCCATTTCCAACAAACTCCTATTTATCTTGGGGAAAAAGAAGAAGACATGCAGGAAGGCTGCTTGGTGTCAGCCGCTGTCCAATCAGTATACCCACCACCTCCTCAGACCTCGTGCCCGACATATAAACACATGCACACAGGCAAGCATGCACCAACATATTATAGTTTAGAGCCTTACACTTGGCAAATTTTCTTGCTGTCAAGAATGAATTTGTGACTATCAAGTGAGGTTGATAGTTCAGTTCTGGCAAAAATGTAAGACTTGATGAATTATGAGGGTGATCTGGTTGTACATCTGTTACAGGGAGACAGGGGTTGGGATTTATAGACAAAGTCCCATTTGCAGGGGCATGCCTGCAGATTCAACTCTCAAGTCTCAACACAAATACTGTTATATACCTTATTCACTTTAAGCTTACTTATCTATAACTACCTTAGTGGAATATTTACTATAAAGTTAGATAAGAAAGATTCATAATTAAATTGTGCTTCGTTCAGATGTAAAACCATCATCGTTAACCTCAGGCATCTTAATGTTTAGATAGACCTCAGAGGAGCAAACATTTTGGAAACTGAAAGTACTGAAAAACTGAGAGGTGACAGCTTTGTGACAGAAATATAATGAAAATTTTGGGAACAACATAAGATTGTTATCCTACCCTGGGGTGTACAAAATGTTTAAGTATAAAGTTATGAACAAGTTCAACGGTAGCACTTTACGGGTTGTCATGAGTAGGCAGGCAGTTCCAATAATTTTACTATAGGAAACCTGCCTATTACCTGTTTGGCAATATTTTCACAGTATTTGAGTTCCGATTCAACCTCAGGTTTCTTCAAGCCCCCCTTGATGGCTATTTCCTTCTCTTGCTCTAAATTTTGCTGGATTTTTCGCTTCTGCTCTTCTACCGTGATTGCCATCTCTTTCTTGGCAATAACGTCAATGGTAGTTTCTTGGTCAGTTTGGCTCCAACAATCTGAGGTCTTCTTTTTCATTGCCTTTATAGTTTGATTCAGCTTAGACTGCCACTCCTTTTCAAGCTGCTGAATAAGTTCTTGTTTGATCTGTTTTCAGAAGAAAAATCGTATGAAAAGAAAAATATTCAAATAAGCAAAAACTAGAATTAATAGCTAGCCAGAAAAGCAACCACAGCAGTGTTTGAAAACCATCTAGACATTGTTGTAGTTATTATGTGAGGTTTAGAAATTTAGTCAATGAAAATATATTCAAGGAAATCCTGAAAGTTACTCTTTGACCTTATCTATGGGACATAAATCACATGGAAGAGTTAAGTATATTGCATAAGGTCAGGCTATCTTGCTCTCAAGATGCGACCTTCTGGAAGCTTTGACATTGCCACTACAATGATGGCATGATAAAAAAAAACCAACAACAACAAAGAAAACTTCTACTATTAATATGTGATTTTCCATCAATACCAGGTTTTCCACAAAGCAGGCACTGGGTAAGCATAATTAATGAACCTAAAATTGAACAATCTAAAAAACATTTTTACTTATTTGGACACATTAGAATCTTGTTTCTTATGATATGAAATTGTACTCAGTCAACTGTGCGTTCAAGAGCAGGGCATTATTGGAAGGATGCCTTAGTGATTCTACTTTCAACAGTGTAGTGGGATGGACCCAAACATAATTAGTACTGGGCAAAACTGTGAAATAGCAAAATTTGCTTTTCCCTTTTCCTGTTTCCCACCTGCTGGGTATCCAGAGTTCTCAGACAGCTTCCCTGGCTACCACAGCCCCTGGCTGTATTGCTTCTCTCAAAAAGGTCATCTTGTGTGGCCCTTTTTGCTCTATGCTTTATGCTTTCCTGACAAAACACAAAAATATTAGCTGTCTCTCTCACCCCCTTGGTAAATAACTGGTTAGCAAATCCAACTAAAAAACTATTTGCAGCAATGTAAAAATAGGGGATTTGTTTTGTGTCATCCATATTTTTTTTTAAATAAATTTATTTATTTATTTTTGGCTACGTTGGGTCTTCGTTGCTGCACGCAGGCTTTCTCTAGTTGCGGCGAGCGGGGGCTACTCTTCGTTGTGGTGCGCGGGCTTCTCACTGCGGTGGCTTCTCTTGTTGCGGAGCACGGGCTCTAGGTGTGTGGGCTTCAGTAGTTGTGGCACACAGGCTCAGTAGTTGTGGCTCACAGGCTCTAGAGCACAGGCTCAGTAGTTGTGGCACACAGGCTTAGTTGCTCCACGGCATGTGGGATCTTCCCGGACCAGGGCTCGAACCTGTGTCCCCTGCATTGGCAGGCGGATTCTTAACCACTGCGCCACCAGGGAAGCCCCATTCATAATTTTTTTACAGATATATGGCTAGATATATTCCATAATATATACTTTTATGTTAAAAAATGACTAGTAAAAGAATTTCAGGTGCCAGCACTAGATTGATGAGATTTGGGGGAGAGGAGAGGAGATGAGTAGTAGGGAGGTCAAAAGACAGGACAATGGTCTATGATTCCATCTTGAGATAGCCCCAACCCCGATTAATAGCAATCTTGTGGTCAGAAAAATCTGGTTTGAGAACTTATTGCACTTCCAACTAAGTTTTTAAGATCGTAATTTGGTTCTTAATTTTCTTGGAAACTATGAGCATTTTCTAATCTCACTTGCTACTTAGGAAACAGAGGTAAAGTTTTGTGCTTCTAAGCCTACCCAGTCATTACTTCTTTCTTCCGGTCCACAGTGTAGAGGTTAATTATTTGTTAATTATATTGGTCTAGAGTTATCAGAATCATTTCACAATATGAAATTTGATCATGGTTTCATTTTTGAGGAATCAAAAAAAGTCCTCCTCAAAACCCATTATAGGGACTTCCCTGGTGGTGCAGTGGTTAAGAATCCGCCTGCCAATGCAGGAGACATGTGTTTGATCCTTGGTCCTGGAAGATCCCACATGCCACGGAGCCACTAAGCCCGTGTGCCACAACTACTGAGCCTGCGCTCTAGAGCCCATGCTCCACAACAAGAGAAGCCACCACAAAGAGAAGCCCGCGCACCGTAACAAAGAGTAGCCCCCGCTCGACACAACTAGAGAAAGCCAGCATGCAGCAACGAAGACCCAAGGCAACCAAAAATAAAATAAATAAATAAAAAATTTTTTTAATTCTTAAAAAAAAAAAACAAAACAGCATTATATCCTGAATTGGGCTGAAGAGTCAAGAGGTAGGAAGTTTTAAAAAATAAAACTGGTGTGAGTAAGCTGCTAATAGCCCAATTCTGAGAAGTAAAATGAGTGATTATGTATGTACTTGGCAATTAAAAATAATGTCAGTTCAAGAAGAGCTGTCTCTCAACAGTTAATACCACATTTTTTAAAACATGATGACTAGAAAGAAATTTTAACCCACACCTCTTTCTGTTCCTTAACCCAGTGTGCTTTGGCTAACATCACTTCATTTTCAACCTCCTGTTTAATATCACTTTCTTGTTCTTTCAGCCACTTGTCCTTTTCCATCATAAGGGTATCTTGGTACTTTTCTTCAAGTTCCACCTGCAGTTTCCTTACATACTCTTCTCTTTCCTCCAATAGCTGTCTCTTTAAACAAAATTCAAATAAATATTTCATATGACACTAATATTCTCCAAGTCAAATTTATAAAATAATAGTTATATGCATGTAATAGACAACAGCAACAGAGACAAGTGATCTTCCTATATGCTAACTCAATCAGTTGAATAAATTGTCTTGTAAAAACCTGCCTACATCACAAATATTTGGACAAAAAATTTACAGATGGTTGTATTAAATGAAAAGGCATCTAATACAATAAATACATCCCTAGAGGACCAAATACTATTTTTAAAGGTGAAACTGACATTTATGTTTACACCCCACCCACAATGAGACGCATAATGTATCACAGCCCAGAAAAATTTATATTTCTGAAAGACGTGTATTCAGAGATAGGCCAAAAATTACTGTTCTATTCTAAAAGCTATGCATCCTTCAATAAAACCCAGATTGGTATGTGTTTTCATTATCAAAGATAAAAATTTTTTATCAAAACTAGCTGAAGCATTATCAAATAAGAACGTTCAAGTGTCAGTTAAAATTTAACAATTTGAACTATTCATATAATAGTCCCTATTTATTCTAGGAACCCAGTTGATCTGAAAACTCTAATAAACCTCTACTCAGGGATCAAAATTATCTATGAGAGTTTCTGTTTGAAAAATTTTTGAAATGGTTTTCTGGAGGTCCTATCAAGATGCTATGAGAAGAAACACACTGAAGCCCACAAACTACAATACCAAGGAAGTATACCTCACATAACTAATGCTACATGGCAACCAAGCCTTTTGCTCTGTGTCTCTTTGGCATTATTTCTGATTCCTGACTATCTGGTTGTCTGGATTTTTTTCCAGTTCATAGCTGACCTGGATTATTTCTGTCTTAATTGCTATCTGAGTCTTCTCCACCACTGGCACATGCCAAGAAGATAATATCCGTGTTTGTTCAGTGTTGCATGATTTTGGAAAACCTCCGGTGACTGAGGGACCCATTTCTGCAGTCAGGTCATGGGGAGTGCAGTTGTACTAAGATTATAGGACAGGTTCATCCACATGGCTGAGAAAGTTGTCCACTGTCACATCAAACATCATATATCACTGTTATTATTTTTGTTTGACTGTAGAAGGAATCCCCAAATTGTCTTATCTGTGTATGTCTGTCCTTTAGTTGTTGTTTCCATATGTATCTGCATTTCCTTTTGACCCGAAGAAGAAAACTGCTACCGATTTTCCGTGTGTTTGTATGTTTGTGAATATATTAGTTAGCTTAACTACATAGTAAACCAGACCACACAGAGACTCAGAACAACAAACACTGATTATTTCTCATGATTCTGTGGATCAGCTGGGCAGTGGTTCTGGTCTGAGTCCACTCAGCTGATTTCTGCAGACAACTGAGGCTACAATGGTCTAAGATGGTGACACTCACATGTCTGGTGGTGAGTTCAATGTCTGCCAGGATGATGCAGTGACTTGGTCACATGCGTCATCATCTAGCAGGTTATCCCGGATCCTTCACGTGGTGCTTGGTCAAAGGGTTCCTGAGAGTATCACGCTTGCAAGGACCAATGCATAATAGCTTTCTAAGTGTCTTTTTACATAATGTTAACTAATATCCCATTAGCCAAAGTCAGTCATTTGGCCAAGGTCAGATTCAAGGGATGAGAAACAGACTATCTGCAACTGAGAATAGCTACAAAGCCACGTTGCAAGGAGACACACATTCAGGGATAGGAAGAATGTGTGGCCATTTTTGCAATCCACCACAGTGAGGAAAACCTTGCTTCCCGCTCTTCACAGAAGAAAAGCAATAAATTTATTGTCATAGGAATCTACCATTTGAACATACTACAGGAATATCTAATTCAAAAAGTCTTTATCACAGGAGGGAAGGAAATATTTGGATAGTTTTAAAATGTTTAAACTTGTTTTGCATGCCTCAGACAGTCAAAAAACTCTAAGGACTGACTTACCGTGTTTACAATTGTATAAACAAGCCTTAGTGCGTGTAGGAATGGCATTATGAATAGGAATATCGATCATCTTTGCTTTGTCTACAGATTCATAGCCTCTACTGATTACAACCCAGTTTGAAGGGTCCTGTGTTTATGACTTTATTCCCCCTTCTCTGAACAAGCCAGGTTAACATGTGAGGAAAGTCTCTGTGTTAAAATCTTTACAACTTGGAATTGAACTTGTAACTTAACCTGCAGCCTGTCTCAACAAGTGTTTCAGAAAAGAGCACATATGAAACAGGAAAATACAATCAGGGACTCTCGGCATTGCCTGTCTTGTAACAGGCTGTATCCAAACAAAGCTCCGGACCTGAAGATCAACCGCAGGGAAAAGGGCTTACGTCTTGCAAAGAAGGACTACCCTAACAGTTCCCTAGCTTGCTCGAGTTTAATAGGCTTATGAAGACTATTAAGCTTTATAAAGAGCTTGTATAAATCTAAATAAAAAACTAGAGAATTCCCAGAGGAGGAAGAAATTAAATTTTTCACGCTTTAAGTACACTGGGCCTTTAAGTGGGGGGATGGTTATAACTACAAGGGGATAGCACAAGGGAGTTTTTTAGGGTGATGAAACTATTCTGTTTCAATCCATACATGGGTTACAAATTTATAAAACTGGACACCAAATGAAAAAGAGTCAATTTTACTGTATGGCAATTTAAAAATTTAAAAAAAAAAAAAAAAATTTAACCTGTAAGTTTTTTTGGAAGGGCCAAGCAGCAGTTTTAACTTTCCTTCTTGATCCAGTGCACAAGCATTCATGAGCCAAAATATCAGTCAGTAGCAGCTATTAACTGCAACTGACCAATTACGTGAGATTTAATTTTACAGCCAAATTGATTCTTTTAAAAGTACCAGGAAATATATTCCTGAAAAGAATGACCTCTTTGAGAGAATTGCTCTTATGTTCTTGCCAATTTATATATTTAAAGAAAGAAAGAAAAGAATCACACTAGATCTTCTCCCTATTTTAATTTTTTTAAACATTACTGAGCTAAGTCTTTAATTTCTAGGTAATTTAAGATCCCTTCTAACTTTCATACTGCCGGCACTAACTAAAACAGCTCCCCTTAGTTCTTTTTCCACTAGATGGTATGTATACATGGCATGTTTTTCTACCATATTAATCGATTCAAAAATAATCAAAATGTTAAGTGACCTGGATTCCTCATCTGCTCTTTAAGTCTGTGGTAGCAACAGTCACTATAACTTACTCAGAAACTTCACGTCACTATAACTTACTCAGAAACCTCTGTATATAGAACATTTACTCGAGCCTTTAAAATGATTGTCTAATCTTGATGCAGGTGGCTTTCAAATTGTGGTCTGCAGGCTGGTCCCAAGGGGAAGGGAGAGGCAGACGTGCGTCTGGATGAGGCTTGGGCCAGGACGAGGAAGAAGACAGGAGGGGCAACTGTTTACGTGTGATTTCACTCCTGGACACTCACCAAGGGCAACTTGGAAGATTCAGGCAGGAGTAGAGAGGATACTGCAGCCCCTCCAGCTTCCCTGAACGACGAGAACTCCCTGGAAAGAGGTCACACTCACACCGACCTTCCTCTCCACAGCTCCACATCCCCACCTTCCTTAGCATGAGACCCAAGTTCAAACTCCTGCCCTGTTCCCCAGAATAAAAGGACGCTTAAGTCCTGACAGACATGGGTCAGAAGAAAACGTCCGTGCAGTGCGCACAGGACTGTATAGAATCACTTGGGCAGCAAACAAACATGCAAAACGAGGATCCCTGGGTTGCAGACTCAGAGTGACTCGGGTCCACCTTGCTTATTTTTAGAACTCTCTTCTGCCTCTTAGAATAAATCTATAAGGACGAATCACTTTCTCCTAGGGGTATGCCATTTTCTGCTAAGGCTTTAATAATCATTTCAATATTTACTGTACTTTGTGAGCTGAATTAGTGTGAATCAGCCAAACGTGAAGACTTCTACAGAAGGCTTCCCTGTTTCACAGGAGAGTGAGTGTACTGGTTTCGGTGAGAAATGAAATGAAGTGAACACAACATGAACTTGTCCTGTACCTTCTCTTCAGCCTGTTGCTCCTTTTCCATGGCCTTCCTGAGAGTTGCTTCTAGATTATCTTTCTCTCTGCACACTTCCAGGTAACATTCCTGCACGGCCGCCATCTCCTTATTCACCTTATCTAAGTCAGACCTTGGACACACAAAACCAGCAACTAAATACAAGGCTGCAGAACAGACAATTTTCCTCTAAACGAGGGAATAAGAGAATGTTGTCTCTACAGCTTCAGGGGCAGCTAAACTCTTTCATTCTCACCTAAGTTGCAAGCGAGCTCCCTCATAAACCTCAAAGAGCTGCCGCTTCTCCAAAGCATGCTTTACTAACAGGCTTTCACGTATTTGGGCTTTCATGGCTTCATGGTGTTGCTGGTAAGTCCTCTCACACCTAGGAACAGACAGCAGACAGCGGAACCTAAGGCAGGGCCAGCACTACCAGAAACACCGAGACGAACTGGTTTCCCTCCCTTCCTTCCCACTCCCTCCTTCTAGTGCAAAGTACAGTTAAGGTCAGATTGGTCATGCCCAACCCAAAGTGGTAATAATTAGCTTTCAATAGATGATCTTATGAGAATCTTCAAAATTTTCTTTCTTCAAATGTTTCTAGAGAAAAATTAGAAAGCTGGACGAGAGAAATGCCCCAGTCCTTCAAACAGAGTATAATAGTCTGTGTTGAGAACTTCTGTTTATTAAAAAACTAATTGAAATAATAGAGGGTGTGGTTCCAAAATTCCAAATTATCTATATGAAACACAAATACTAAAGTAACCAACTCATGCGTAAGTTATGTTCCAAAAGTCTGTTTCCAAGTTCATGATTTCCTATTTAGAAGACATATTTCCTCCCACAGGTTTCTTCCTTATAAAAAATAGTTAAGCCATTAAGCTCTACTATTTCAATGAACTACAGTTTGGATGGTTCTGTAGAACTCAACTCACTAAATAACATTATTTCTATGGAAAATGTGTTCCAAATTCTAATTTGAGAAACCAAGGATTCATCTTCTCCAATTTATGATCTCAATAGGGAGGGTTCACACCATCATTTCTCTCGAATCTTTTTTTGGGGGACGTTATCGGGAGAGAGAAGGGAAAGAGAGCCCAGAAGACAGACATCAGGCTTCTGTCTAGACCTCACCTATCCACAGCTTCTTGTTTATCATGGTCAAAATCTTGTACCATTTGTCTCATTTGATTGCATAAGTCTTGATTCGTATTTCTCAGTTTTTCTTCAGTTTCTTTAAGCTCCTAAATACAAGAGAATAAAGTATTTAGAGGAAATACCCATCATCTTTATTGACTAGTCTAATCTCATTTTCTGATATCCTCTGTGCTTTATCTCTTTCCCTATAACATTATTTGACATAATATCACTTTCATAATTCTATAAAAGTCTCTTCATGCCTTGTAAGAGTATAGATTCATTTATTTGTCAAGTAGTTTTCTGATAGGAGTAAAGGTTAAAATTCTGTATGTATTTTGAAATGTATGAAAACATTCAACCAGAGAAGTATTGGTTAACTGATGCTTTATGATAAATCTTAGAATACGATAATCTTCCCAACCATATAAATAAGCACGGTTTTACTTTCTGGTCAAGGGCTGCCTAAGGAGGAAAGAATACCTCTATTAGCCATGCTATTAGAGAAATACTGAATTCCTAGAAAATTAGAGGAATTCCAGAAAACTGGAATTATACTAACTTACCTTCTGATGAAAATACTACCCCATGACCAGCAGTAAAAGGAAATAACTGGACTAACTCATATTGCTTCTGTATTTTTGAAAAGTCCTTTGAATGAGGTCATGAGAATTCTCACGAAGTAGAGGAAAGTTTTTTAATCACCTGATTTTGTTGCTGTAAAACCTGAATTTCACTTTTAAGTCGCAGAATATCATCTTTGACAATCATATCGGAAGAGTCAGGCCATACTTGATTAGTTGGTTTTTCTGAGGTATCTGTTTTAGTCTAAATGTTGAAAAGAAGTCAGAAGTTTTTCAGGTTTATAAAAAATTTTAAGCACCAGTTTTGTAATAATTTCATACTTACAAAGAAATTGCAAAAACAGTACAAATAATTTCCATATACCTTTTATGACTGTCCCCCAATATAACCACGGTACAATTATCAAAACCAGGAAATTAACTAGGATGCAATACTATTACCCAATCCATAGACCTTATACAAAATTTTCCAGTTTTCCTCTAACATCCTTTTTCTGGTTCAGGATACAGTCTACAATTTCATGTTGCCTGCAGTTATCACGTCTCATTAGTCTCCTCCAATCTAAGACAGTTCTTCAGTCTTTGTCTTTCGAACCCATGACATTTTTGAAGAGTACCTATACTAATCATTTAGTTTTACTGACGTTACTTCGTTATTAAGTTCACGTTATGCATTTTGGGCATGAATGCCACAGAAGTGACGTGTGTGTGTTTTTAGGAGACATATGACATCAATATGTCTCATCACTGGTGACAATCAGCTGATGAAGGTCGAAGGTTCTGTCTGCAGCCATCTCCACTGTAAAGTTACTGTTTTGCAATTAATAGTAAGTATTAATATCTTATGGGGAGACACTTCGAGACTATGCAAACATTCTATTTCTCATCATACTCTCACCCACTAGGTTTAGCATCTATTCTATTTCTGTATTTAATCAGTGTTAACTCATACATTTTATTCAATAGGTACACAATGATGATACACTTTGGTAAACTGTTTCCAGAAAGTTCATACAAATGTATCCTGTCAGGTAGTGCAAGAGTCTGTCCAGCTCTCTTTGCCTCCAATGGCAGTGACTGTCTTTGAATGATTATTGTGTTGGATGGGGAAAAGGGTCTCCAACAATTTTTTCATTTGCATTTGTGGAACCTCTTACATGCCTTCATTGTTCATGTGTTTTTCACCTTTCCATATATATAACTTTGCATTTTCCTCTTACCATCTTATCCATTTTTATAAGTTCCTTGTTCATTGAAGAGGTCAAAGATTTTTTTTTTAATATCTACTCTATTTGACCTGTTGGTTTTATATTTACCTGAACTCTGAGCTCTCTTCTTCAATGTTTAAAGAATATTCTGTACCAAGGTTCATTCTACTCATTAGGGGAAAGGGAGGTATGCGTATCTCATTCCTACATGGGGTGACAGAACGCCAAGGCTTTGGCTCAGTCTTCCAATTCAGTCTTCACTTCCTTCAGAGAAGGAAGTTGCACTTTCCCTGGTTCACCTGCCATCATTTCCTAGAAGCCACTGCTACTGCCCCAGTCAGAAGAGAGAGGAGCTAAGAATACCTACCTTGTTAGCTTTGCTCCAGACTTGGGGGTATTAATGAGACTTTAAAGGATTTTACTGACTTATTAGAATGGCTTTCTTTTTTTTTTTTTTTTTAACTTAGCCTCTACTTTTTAAAGTTTACAATATTCATTTGTGCTTCCTTCCCCACTGGTGAGTTTCTATTACTAAGAATGAAAGTAACATCATACTGATACACTGAAAAAACGATCTTCATGGCTAGCTATTACACTCAATTTTGACATATTTTCACACTGCAGGCACATAGGGACTTGGTACTTGCAGTACTTGTTAGCACAAAACTCTTATGAAGATCTTTCAAAAGAGGACAATTTGAACGCTGCAATAAAACCTCTCTCCAAAGCTGGAATACTGAAGACATTATCTTCAACAAAACAAGAAATGGAATATACCAGCTCTCATACTATCTTCCTCATTTCTATGTCTCAAAAAATTCTAGCTAGGACCCTTCTGAGTTGGGTACTGAACATTGCCTATCAAGTCCCTTGGAATCAGAGCATGGCTTTAACCACAGCTTGTGGTAAGGTAACGATCTCTATTAAGTATCAGACACAGAAAAGCCTCTGTGTTTTATTTCTTAAGCTTACAAAAAATTCAGTGTAGATGTGGTCCCTGACTGATAGTAAGCCAGTCTGGTTTTCCTAAGGCCTTTGCCACATTCTACCTTAACGGCCCAGTTGCTCAACTGGAATGAACAGCATAGTATTTGATCCACCCCCAATCACTGTACAGTGCGATGTATGGGCAGACCCCTCACTTTCACCACATATTATCCTGGAAATGTCATAAAACAGCACTACTATGAATAGTCACATGACATGAAAGCAAAAAAACAGACTCTCTGTGATAACTTTAAATTGTTTTATATAAGATGGATAGAAACAGATATAAAATGTACTATGAGGTATGTATAAAGCAATAAATACATCAATACCTTTAAAACATTTATGAAAGAATCAGGCCAAATAAGATTACATAGTAAATATGTTTGCTGCCCTTCTTAATACATAGAAAGTTCTCTTTAAAAAGGCATCCAGGGAAGTTTAAATTAATGTGTTCTTTCTCTTAACATCCCTGTAGCAAGCAAAGAAGTTCAGCATCATTTCATTAAGCTCGGGATTTGATGCTAGCTATGATCATTCTTTCTAAAAATCGATATTGAGACACTGAATGATTTTCACCTCATTAAAGATTTCAGAAAGACTGAGTTTATATAATATAAACTTCTAGCTTATTTGCTCCATCTTTTTACATACTTCTGCTAAAAGCTGAGATATCTCTTTCCACCTTCCCGCCTGGATTTATCCTTCAGGACAGAGGTCAAATGTTCCCTCCTCACAGACTTCACTAGGGCTACCTTACCACCTCACCCCCACCCCCAAGCCCAGTTAGTTATGCCTTCTCAATAGCACTTTGTAATTAGCATAATTCTTATTACACAAAGTTATAACATGTCCATCTCCTTACAGATCTGTAGTACTGACTGTGGTAGCCATTAAGCACACATGGTTGTTGGGTACTTGAAATGTGACTTGTCCAAATAGAAATGTGCAATAAGGAGAAAATATGTGCCAGATTTCAAGGACTTAGCACATGCAAAAAATATATAAACCATCTCATTAATAATTTTATACTGATCACACATTGAGAAGATAATATTTTGTATATACTAGGTTAAATGAAATATATTATTAAAATCAATTTTACCTATTTTAATGGGACTACTAGATATTTTAAATTACATATGTGGCATCATTATATTTCCATTGGATAGTGAGGTTCTAGATTCTAAGTTCCTTCATGGAATGGCCATTGTTTCTTTCATCACTGAATCCCACAAGACCTTGCACAGAGTAGCTTAAAAAAAAAAAAAAAAAAAAAAAAAAGCTTAAACTGAATGATTTGCTTTTCCTCCACATACACCCCCAACCCTGCTTTCTGACTTCACAGACTAAATAGAAAGCTCCATTAGAAAAGATGTGGGAAACAGGAGGCAAAGGCCAAGTTTGATGGTGGCCATTTGCTAATTAGATGACTGTGAACTTGAGTGCTTATTTCAAGACCACCTGTTGATTAAATTACTACTTTCTCTCCCTCTTCCCCACCTAGGAAGTGGGTCAATATGTGTAGTAATTCAGCAAATATCTACTGAGCAAACACGTAGAGAATTATCAAGACAATACTCCCAAGAGATTCCTATATAATAAGGTGAGGCAGAACAGCCATAACCAGCAAGGGCTGAAGTCACACTTTAAGAAAAACCAAATGTAGACTGCTGAGAAATCACTAGGGCAAAAGGCTAGCTGGGCAAAAAGAGTATTCAAAGATGAGATAGTTCCCTTCGATCCACTGATGAAACAGACTATAGAGTATGGAGGCAAAGGGAAAGGCCTAAAACAACACAAGGAATAGCCACCAGCAATGGCCACACATGTGAAAGTGTATCTGTACAGCAAATGCCACTAGTGATTTCAATATAGAACAAAGAAAGCACCAAGATACCTAAGCTAAGGTTCAGACTCAAAATCAGGTTCCTACTCTTAGCACACTCTCACCAAAATGCTTATTAAACTAATCAACTCTAATCTAACGCAAGTTTTCATTCCCATCCTTTATAAGAAACATATGGAAAAAACTAAAACAGCTTGATTTAAAGATGTTAAATGTGCTGGGGGAAAGCACATTCTCCCATTTCTCATTTGGTTATTAACAATGAAATCAATGTGCTCATCAAATGTAGTTACTCGGAAGAAAGAACCAAAACGGGCAGGGCTTTCACAGTGAAAACACACTATTATTTCTGGAAAGCAAACTAGGCACGATTAAAATTCCATAATAATAAACACCAGAGAACATCTTGCACACTTTGCTTTAATAGGGCTGTTTTAATGAATACAACTCCTAGTTTAAGGATCAGGAGATAAAACAGTACCAAAGTAGGAAGTAAAATGTCATTTCCATCCAGGAGAAATAGGAATACACTACCTACATTCATTTTTCACCTTCCCTTTCCTCTTTGTTTCTAGGTCTTTCATGTATTACTTTCTACTGGGAATAGAAATGAGCTGGGATTTAGAAATAGGGAAGGATGAAAAAGGCAGCTGTTGAAGGAGGGCAACCCTAAAGATCTCTGATAGCACGATCTTGGAGAAATAACCTTGACCTATTAATTAGTCCAGTATTTTAGTTTCAATTTGCCCAAAGACTGACTCTCACCTCAGAAGGGTGACAAATTCCTCCAGCTTCATTTTCCTCATCTGTAAAACACGGATGCTAACTGAAGGATATAAAGGTGGATTTCAAGGACTCTGACATACCTGATTCCATACCTTTCCCACCTGTAACACCACCACCATAGAATTAATTTCTTTTAAAATATAGAATGACTATTATTTTAAGAACAGGGGCCAGAGAAATCTCAGACAAAATGCTAGAGGATTTCACTGTGGAGAATTTAACTAGATTTTAAAGCACTGTTGGTACAAGCCAATCTTGAGGAAATGCAGACACCTTGTTACGTAGAATGCTTCCTTGGATTTGTGGTTAAGGAATTTTACCTAATTGGCATCTCATTTACTAGGTGCCAAGAGTAACCAGAAGGTATATTCCTTTAAGTGGCATTTCTTTCTTTAAACTTTACTTATAAAAAAGTCAAATGGGGAATCCTCTGGCGGTCCAGTGGTTAGGACTCCGAGCTACCACTGCAGGGGTCGCAGGTTCGATCCCTGGTCGGGGAACTAAGATCCCACAGGCTGCGTGGCGCGACCAAAAATAAAATAAAATAAAAGTCATTTGTAAAATAAATAAATAAATAAAACATTTTGCTTTAAAAAAAAAAAAAAATCAAATGAATCCCTGAAAGACAAAAGTTCAATTTAAATGTGAAAACTGTAAGCGTTTTCTTTATTAAGTCTTGAAAAACGGCATTTTAGCTTTATAAACTCTACCTCGATGCTTTTTTCATCCTTCTCTACTTGGAGATCTTCGATTTTCTTATGACAGTCTTTGAGATCGTTTTGTAACTGAGACACCAGATGACGCTTCACGGAGTTGCTACCCAGCAAACGCTGCACCTCTGCTTTCAGTTTCAGAATGACCTCATCTTTGGAAAGCTCTTCAGCTGGGTCTTCCTGCTGTACAATGCTAACGGAAAAATTATCATATTTAATGTTAAATCAAGTAACAAATCAAGCACGGCTATTCCTTAAAAGCAACTAGCTGCAGTGGTAACCATGTTTTGTAACCCATACAACTATATACTGGTATTTCAAAAACAATTTTAAGTTTTGTCATACACAGGATATTACCTTTGACACATCCCCATATACAGAAATAAGTTCATTCACAGGAAGACCCTTCTGAAGCTTAGTCTTGCTGCCTCACTGAATGTTCAACCACACTAACTTCAGTATGGCATGCATTTTTATTTTTGGTAAATTGCATGCTATATATACATATCCTTCATTACTCCAAGAGAAACAAAGTGAAAATAAAGGACGAAATGAAGAGTAAAACACTAGTCATCCTAACCAACAATTCCTGTATCTCTTCTACTAAAACACAAGTCTAGGTGGATATCTGAGCAACTGAAAAGAAAAAATAACAAAAATAAATGCCATGCTAATTTAATCCACGCTTTAGTTTGTCAATACATTCAAAAATTGGAATGAATATTTCTGTTCCTCGCCATAATGGATTAAAAGGAACGGATTTATCTTCCTGTCTTAAAAAAACTAGAAAACCAAATAAAATATATGAAATGGTGGTGTTCAATCATTAGACAACATGCAGCACAGCAGAGTGATCCCTGAAAAAGGAAAACAAACAAGGTAAGCCCTATAATTGCTACAGCTTTCTGCCTGGAGAATTTCCAGCCTGTAGCACAGAAAGAAGAAACCCAGAGTCCAGCAATCTCACCAAGTTGCAGAATTCAGTATGGGGAAACCAAAATTGCTAGAATCTGAGGAGAGAAATACTGTGGGAGAGGTAGCTACACAGAAAGAGAGCTCTGGAGATCTGTGGATGCATGTGAGAAAATTACCTCAAGGCCAGGGAAAAAAAACCACAGAAAAATGAACCATAGTGGAAAGACTTCCTAATTCACAGAGCATCAAATAGTGCCTTAGTAATAAGGGCAAATTAGCCGCAGATTAAAGGCTGCTCTAAATCTGATCTAACAAAGCCTACAAAGAAGTCTTGAAAGGATCAAATGAATTCCAGGTAACTTAAGTGTGTCACAGAAAAAGGATAACAATATTTTTTAAAATACAATAAAGTCCAGAATCTAAAGCATAAAATTCAAAATGTCCAGCATCCAATCAAAATTTACCAAGCATGCAAATAAAGCAGGAAAGAAAATAGAAACCATAACCAGGAGAAACCGACCTGAATGACACAGGTAGTACAATTAAGTATATTCCATATGTTCAAGAAGGTAGAGAAAAAAACATGAAAACAATGAGGAGAGAAATAGTAGACTTTATGCCCCAGATTGGACTTAGAGACAAAAAATTAAAACATCTGAAAAAATATACATACTGAATGAGATTAACAGCATATTTAATATGGCAGAAGTAAAGATCCACGGACATAAAGACACAGCAAATTTAAACACACAGAGGAAAAAGACCAGAAGTACATAGATCATATTAAGTTTTCTAACCTAACTATAGTTAAGTCCCAGAAGAAGAGTGGAGAGGGGACAGAAAAAATATTTGAAAAAATAATAACTAAAATTTTTCTATTACCTGAAAATTAAAACCCCATAAAGCCTAGAAGCTCAATAAATCTCAAGCACAAAAAACATGAAGAAAACCACCATAAGCTACATCAACATCAAATTGCTAAAACCAATGATAAAGAGAGAGTGCAGGAAGATTCCTGGGGAGGAGAGGACCAGAGAAAGGAATTCTGGATTCTGTGTATAAACAAGCCTCAGTGTAAGCCCTGAACTATGCATGCACAGAACAGACCCTCAAACCAGCAAAGATTTGGAGAATTTAACTGAAATTTGAACCACACACACAAGTCTCACACTGACTAACCCTTGAGAGGTGCATACACAGAACAGATTCAAACCAATGTGGCAAAGGCTTGGAAAAATGAACTAAGATTTGAAACACCCATACAAGTCTCTATACAACATAAAAATCACAATGTCTACTATACAATCTAAAATTACTCAACATAAAACTAACAAGGAAAGCCCAAATGCTGGAACTATCACAAAGAGTTTTAAAAATTTAAAGCAGCTAATAGCTATGCTTTACAAGTAAAGGAAACATATTTGAAATGAATGAAAAGACAGGAATTCTCAACAGAGAACTAAAAACTTTAGAAGAACTAAATGGAAATTTTATCATTGAAAAATACAATATCTAAAAGTTAAAAAAAAAAACCAAAAAAACACCTCACTGGACAGGCTCAATAGAATAGAAATGACAGGGGAAAGAATGAGTGGACTTGAAAATAGTTCAACAGCAATCATCTAACATGAAAACAGAAAAAAAAAATGAACAGTGTCTCAGGGAACTGTGGGACAATATAAAAAGATTTAACATTATGTATAATTGGAGAACCAGAAGGAGAGGAGAAAGAGATGGGGCAGAAAAAATATTCGAAGAAATAATGGTCAACATTTTCACAAATTTGGTAAAAGACATAATAAATTTACATTTTCAAGAAGCTCAGTGAACCCCAAATGAAATAAACTAAAAGAAAAATACACTTAGACACATTGTAATCACGTGCTGAAAACTGAAAAAAAAAAAAAAAAGAAAAAAAATCTTTTTTGGAAACAGCAGGAGAAAAACTACATATTACATACAGAAACAATGACTCAAATAACAATAGATTTCTCTTCAGAAACCAATGAGGCCAGAGACAGTGGAAGAGCATATCTTTAAAGCACTGAAATAAAAGAACAGTTAAAAAAAAAAAAAAAAAGAACAGTTGACCCGGAATTCTATAATCAGCAAATATAAGGGCATTTTCATATAAGGAAACTAAGAATTTTTTACCAACAGACATGTTCTGGAAGAAATGCCAGAGGAGATTCTTCAGCTAAAGGGAAATGATATCTACCAAAGGGATCTCTACACTGAAAACTACTAAACATTACTGAAAGAAACTGAAGAAGGCCTAAATAGAGAAGTATAGCATGCATGTTCAGAAATTGGAAAACTCAATTTCTTTAATTCCCCCAGCTTTATCGAGGTATAATTGACAAATAGCAATATCTTAAGATGTCAATTCTCCCAAAATTGATCTATAGATTCAACACATTTCAAATTAAAATTCCAGAGGACATTTTTTGTAGAAGTTGACCAGCTAATCATAAAATTTATTTTGAAATGCAAAGAACTTAGAATAGCCAAAACAATTTTGAAAACAACAAAGTTGAAGGATGTGTCCAACCCATTTCAAAACTATAAAGCTACAGTATCAAGACTGTCATCACCGAAAAGATCACTGGAACAGAATGGACAATACAGAAATAGACCCACAAACATATAGTCAACTGATTATCAACAAAGATACCAAGGCAATTCAATTGGGAAAGAAAAGCTTTTCTGACAAATGGGATTAGATCAATTGGATACTGGAATGAAAATAATAAACATCAATCCTTCCCTCACACCATACTAAAAAATTAACTCATAATGTATCACAAATGTAATATAAGAGCTAAAACTATCGAATTTCTAAAATCATAACAGAAAATTTTTGTAACACTGAGTTACAATAATACACAAAAACCATGAACTATAAATGAGACAACTGATAAATCTGAATTCATAAAAACTTAAATTTTTGCTCTTCAAAAGATACCGTTAAGAAAATGATAAGATAAACCAGAGAGTGGAGGAAAATATTCACAACACATATCAGACAAAGGGTTTGTATCCTGAAATATATGAAGACCAAACAACATATACAAATGATAAGCACAACAAGAAAAAAGGAAAGTGAGGCATATCAAAAGATGTTTAACTTTATTAGCCATTAGGGAAATACAAGTTAAAACCACAATGAGATATCACTACACACAAACTAGAAGTGCTCAAATTTTAAAAGATTGGCTATCAAGATTTAACAATGGCACAGAACAACTGAAACCCTCAGACTTTGCTTCTGGGAATGCAAAATGGTATGACCACTTTGGAAAAGAACATTTATACTATTGCTATTGCTATTTAAATAAAATAAATTAGAGGAACTCTAATGTAACCATAAAAAGAAAGCAATTTGGAGCATAAATGGCAAGGAAGAGGTAAAATTATCTCCATTAGCAGATGATATAATTATATCTAAAAAACTTCAAATCTAATGGAAAAACTATTACAAACAATAAGAGAATTAGAAGGTAACAGGTTATAACACACAATATAGAAATAATATATACAAACAATACTCAGAAGAAATAATGGAAAAGAACATGCCATTCACTATTGCAAAATAAAATACCTAGGCATCAATTTAACAAGAATTGTGCAAAACCTAAATGTGAAAAACTTCAAAACACACTTGCAAGACAAAAATAGATTTAAGCAAATGGAAAGACATATTATATTCTTAAGTAAATTCAACATCATAAAGATATCAATTCTCCCTGGGTTTATATACTTAAGATGATCCTAGTAAAAATATTATCAGGATTTTTTTCCTGGAACAGAACAAGTTAAATATAAAGTTCATTTGGAAGTGTAAACGAGTAAGAATAATCAGAAAAACCCTAATAAGAACAGCAATTCCAGATAGATGGTAAAACTAAAGTATAAGGCAAAGCAATAAAGCTTTTAGAAGGCAGCATAAGAGAATAGCTTCACGATCCTGAAGTAGGGAAAGGTTTCTTAAAGGGACTATAAAAGCACTAACCATGAAGATGGATAAATCTGACTAAAGTTTAAAAACTTCCATTCATCAAGAGATACATTAAAAGGTTAAAAATGCAAGCCAGAGGGGAGACAGAGAAGAAGTGAGTGAGAGGAGATATTTGCAACACACATAACATCAAAGAGCTCTTATCTAGAACAGTTTTCAACAAAAACGCCTATAAATCAACAGAACACATGCACACACAAAAAATCATGTAAAAACTGAGAAGGGACATGAACAAGTCCTTCTTCACACACACACACACACACACACACACACACACACACACACCACACAAGCCACCAATAAACACAATAGGCATATTTTTTTAATGGAGTGCAATCTCATTAATAATCTGGGAGAATGCAAATAAAGACCACAATAAAATATCACTACACATTAAGTGGCTAAAACTAAAAGACTGACAACAACAAGTAATAGCAAGAAGACAGAGCAATTAAAACTTTCATACACTTCTGGTGGGGATGTAAACTGGCACAACTACTTTAGAAAACAGCTTGGCATTACCTATTAAAGTTGAAACACAAGTACTACAAGCAATTTCACTTCATATTATATACCCAACAGAAATGTATGCACATTGTACCAGGAAATAACATTAAGACTCTGTGGACAGTAGGATGGAAAATAAACTGTGGAATATTCATACAAATAAAGTTACACACACACACATATATTTACATATATAAATGAATGAGCTACAGCTATAAGCTACAACATAAGTTCCACAAACAAAATTTTGGTGAAAAAAATCTAAAGAACCTATATCTATGAAAAACTAACAGCCAGAATTCATGCTTAATGGAGAATGACTGAATACTTCCTTGTAAAATCAGGAGCAAGACAAGGATGTCTGCTCTTGCCACTTCTATTCAACATTGTACTAGAGATTCTAGCTAGAGCAATTAGTCAAGAAAAAGAAGTGAAAGGCATCAGATTGGAAAGGAAGAAGTAAAACTATCTCTATTTTCAGATGACATGATCTTGAATATAAAAGATCCTAAGGAATCCACTAAAAAACTATTTGAACTAATTAACAAGTTCAGCAATGTGGCAGGATACAAGATCAATATACAAAATCAATTGTATTTCTACACACTAGCAGTGAACCTCCTGAAAATAAAATTAAGAAAACAATCCAGCAAAAAGAATAGGCAAGAGAATAAAATACTTTGGAGTAAGTTTAACAAAGACATATGACTAGTACACTGAAAAGCACAAAATTATAAAAGTAGATGACTGGTACACTGAAAGAAATAAAAGAAGACCTAAATAAATGGAAAAACATCCCATGTTCAGGGATCAGAACACAATATTGTTCTACAGATTCCCTGCAACCCCTATCAAAAGCTCAGCTGATTTCTTTGCAGAAATTGACAAATTGATACTAAAATTCATAGGGAAAGGCAAGAGACCCAGATTAGCCAAAGAAATTTTGAAAAAGAAAAACAAAGTTGGAAGACCCACACTTTACAATTTCAAAAGTTACTACAAAGATATAGCAATCTATAGGCAGTGTGGTACTAGCCTAAGGACATATAGATCACTGGAATAAAACTGAGAGCCCAGAAATAAACCCTCACATTCACAGTCAATAGATTTTCAACAAGGGTGCCAAAACAATTTAATGGAGAATAGTCTTTTCAACAAATGGTATGAAACAACTGGCTATCCACATACAAAAGAATGAAGTTAGAACCCTATCTCATATTATATGCAAAAATTAATTCAAAATGGATCTCAAGACTTAATGTAAGAGATAAAACTCTTATAAGATAACATAGGTATAAATCTTCAGAGCCCTGGATCAGAAAATGGTTTCTTAGATACCAAAAGCACAAGCAACCAAAGAAAAAATACATAAGTTGGACTTTATAAAATTAAAGACTTTTGTCCTTCAAAGGATGCTATCAAGAAAGTGAAAAGACAACCCACTGAACAGGAGAAAATATATCCAAACCATATATCTGACAAGGAACTTAAACTTGGAATATATAAAGAGCTCTTAAAACTAAACAATAAAAAGACAACCCAATTTTAAAATGGGCAAAAGATGTGAATAGACATTTCCCCAAAGAAAATATACAATGGCCAATAAACACATGATAAGATGTTCAACATAATTAGCCATTAAGTAAAAACCACATCATTAGCAAATCACCATGATGAGAAACCATTCCGTACCCACGAAGAAACTATAATTTTTTAAATGGAAAATACCAAGTGCTGATGAGGATATGAAAAAATTGAAACCTTCATTCATTGCCAGTGACAATGTAAAATGGTGCAGCCACTTTGAACTGTCTGACCATTTTTCAAAATGCTAAACATAGAGTTTGAAAACATATGTCCACTCAAAAATTTGCAGCATTATTCATAATAGCCAAAAAGTAGAAACATTGAAACAATCCAAATAAATGTCCATCAGCTGATGAATAAATAAGCAAAATGTGGTAAATTCATACAATGGAGTATTATTTGGCTATAAAATGGGTTGAAGTACTGATACATGCTACAACATGGATGAACCTTGAAAGCATTATGAGCTAAGTGAAAGAAGCCAATCACAAAAGACCACATATTATATGAATCCATTTAAGTGAAATGTACAGAACAGGCAAATCCATAGAGGTAGAAAGTAGATTAGTGTTTGCCTGAGCTGTGAGGACAGGATAATGGGGAATGACTGGTAAAAAGTACTGGGTTTCTTGTGAGGGATATTGAAATGTTTTAAAATTAGGTTGTACTGATAGATGGACAACTCTGGGTGTACTAAACACATTGAACTGTGTACACTTCAAATGGGTGAATTTTATGGTATCTGAAATATAGCTAACCCTTGAACAATGTGGAGGGTTGGGGGCACCGATCCCCCCCACCACCTGTAAAATAAAAATCCACGTACCATATTTATTGAAAAAAATCCACGTATAAGTGGACCCCTGCAGTTCAAACCCATGTTGCTCAAGGGTCAACTGTATATCTCAATAAAGCTGTAGAAGAAAAGGAAAAAGAAAAACCACCTAATGTATGAGTTCCCTCTAAATAAAGGCAAACCTAATCTATAGTGTTTAGGCATGGATAATTAGGTCTTAAAAGAACAAAAAGCCAGAAAATAATTACCGTAACAGTTAAGATAGTAGTAACCTCAAGGTTATGACTGGAAAGAGGAATATAGGCAGCTGCTGACAATGTTTATTTCTTGGCCTTGGTGGTAGTTCCATGGGAATTCACTTTAAAATCATGCATTAAGCTATATACTCATGTTTCATACACTCTTCTTTATGTGTTATATTTCACAATTTTAAAAGTTTTAAAAGGTAAAATAAAACTATAAAAAGTACTAGAGAAATACCATCAAGAAATCATAAGGGAAAAAAGTGATGGATCCAACTTTATAAAAGTTTTAAACAGGAAAAGTGATAACCCTCAGCAATGGATAGGGTACAGAGAAATAGGTACCCTCACACGATGTGGGTAATAATGCAAACTACAGGGTTGCTTGACAACACTTGTATCAAAAGCCTCAAACACGCATATTCTTTAACAAGAATATTCACCCACATCTTAAGGAAATAACCAAAGACATGAATAAAGACTCGACAACAAGTATGCTTATAATACTGCATTACTTACAGTTTAAAAAAATTTTAAATAGTGTATTACTAACTAAAATATAGTTCATTCATCCACATGTCCACTAGTAAGTATTTACAACATTTACTGACATCTAAAGATTTCAGAACGTACTAAGTTAAAAGATACATTATAAAGTAGTATATTCAATAATATTTTATCCTTTAGAAACCTACAAAACATAATGTGGAAGTTAATACCAAAATGCTAATAGTGGTTTTTTTCATGGGGGGTGAAGTAAGATTATGGGTGCTTTTAATCCGTATTTCCTAATTTTTCCATAATAAAGGAGAAAGTTACTTTTGAAAAGAAATAAACAGCTGATAGTATGTACCCTTAAAGTGATGTGATGAAAATGGAACTTCATCTGGTTCCACCCATGAGAAAAACGTCAATTCCAAGAGGCTCTTCCCTCCTACAAAATGCTTGACCAGTATTTCTCAAACTGTCAAGGTCATCAAAAACAAGGAAAGTCAGGAGGAACCTAAGGAAAAATGACTCCAAAATGTAAGGAGGTATTCTGGTGCAATCCCAGAACAGAAAAAGGACGTGAGGTAAAAACTAAGGATGTCTAAATAAACTATGGACGTTAGTTAATAATAATCCATCGATATTAGTTCATTAGTTGTAGCAAAGATACCATGTTGTCGTAAGATGTTAACAGGGAAAAATGGGTGCACAGTATAGGGGAATTCTTTGTACTATATTAATTTTTCTGTAAATCTAAAAATGTTCTAAAAAACTGAAGTCTTTCTATGAAATTGAGTTACTTGTAGTGAGGTGGATGGACCTAGAGTCTGTCATAAAGAGTGAAGTAAGTCAGAAAGAGAAAAACAAATACCATATGCTAACACATATATAGGGAATCTAAAAAGAAAAAAAAGTGGTTCTGAAGAACCTAGGGGCAGGACAGGAATAAAGACGCAGACGTAGAGAATGGACTTGAGGACGGGGGGAGTGGGAAGGGTAAGCTGGGACGAAGTGAGAGAGTGGCATGGACATATATACACTACCAAATGTAAAACAGTTAGTGGGAAGCAGCCGCATAGCACAGGGAGATCAGCTCAGTGCTTTGTGACCACCTAGAGGGGTGGGATGGGGAGGGTGGGAGGGAGATGCAAGAGGGAGGAGATATGGGGATATATGTGTATGTATAGCTGATTCACCTTGTTATAGAGCAGAAACTAGCACACCACTGTGAAGCAACTATACTCCAGTAAAGATGTTTAAAAAAAAAAATCTGAACTAGAAACCACAGACCTAAAGTGCTATATATATATATTTTTAACACTTCTGGCACATTATTAAATAAAGTCAGTTTGCTAAATAAAGAAAGAAAGAAAAAACTAAAGTCCTTCTAAAAATAAGAAAGAATAGTACCTGAATTAACATATTTTTTCCTGTTTTTCAATTTCAGATGATTTCCAATGAAATGTTAAAAATATATATATATACACACACACATACATATACATGTATATTGTGTGTATTATACACACATGTATACAGAGAGAGAGAGAGAGAGGATGAACAAAATATTAGGCTTTTTTTAATATTACAAAAAGAGATCCTGGCGATATACTACATATTTATCAATATACACAACTTCTATATGTGTAATATATATAGTGTAAATATTTGTATTTACACTATATACAGAAGTATACACTTCTGTATGCGTAGATTGCCAACTTAAACCACTTCTACTTATATAGAAATGTAAGACACAAATATAATTATATAAGAACTATAAAACATATTGCAATGCATCTTCCTGTGCTGTAAGACATGAACTAACTTTCAGCACTTAACAAATTATGCATCCCTAACTTCTTTTCTTACTGAACGTTGACCACTGAAATAGCACATCGTGTACTCCTAGAAGGAGCCAAGTCAGAGCAGGGAGAGTGCTTGCTAAAATAATTTTCTCTTCTTTCCCAAAAGGGAAAAGTCAGCAGTGGTGACCAGCCCTATATTAGGCTCACTAGTGAGCCCTGTGAAGGTTGGTTCCCCTCAATCCAAATAAACTGTAGTCCCTTATGAAGCCTGCTGAGAAGACCTAGGGAAAAGGCATTCCACTTGTTAAATGTTTATTAGTTGAGCTTCGCAGCCAACTACAATAAGGGAGAGGGGAAGCTGTCTGCAGGCTGCATGAAGATGTAGCTACTCAAATTCCATGAACGTGAAATAGAACACTGAGGCTAAACCCTTAAAGTTTACTAGGCAGTAGCTTGAGGGAGGTGGTAGTCGGGAGTGAAAGCTTGGAGCCGCTAATATTTGGGTCAGTGATTTGAAAGCAGCTCAAGTCAACAAAGAACTAAAATTCTCAACACTGGGAAAGTGCTGCTTCCTTTTGTTCTAAGAACCACAATCCAGCAGAGGAAAGGTACAAATCTAATCTCTCCTATATCTCCTCTCGCTTTGAACTAAGAATAAATATTTTTACTTTTTCCTCAAAGCTGAATTCTTATCCATTAAAGTGCTGGTGGGAGGGAAAACTACAAGCTAATCTTTCTCACTTATCCTGTACTTCATTGAACATCTTACTGAGCCTCAGTGACTACCCACCTGCTTTAGTTATTCCCCACTTTCTTGGTTGAATGCAGCTGGCATTCCTTTTGGTACGATAGCAATGTGATATCTCAAGTTTATTATCTATAGGAATGTGCTTTAAATTACTGTAGGATTTGGGTTATAAGTACTAATTAAATAGAAAGGGCAAAGAAGTAAATACATTTTAGTAAACATCATGATGGAGTAAGTCTACTTGGAAAGACAAACCTATACACATATACATGTATTATTTACCCAATTCCCAGGCTAATTATGGCACAAATTAAAGTAATAAGTTGGAGAGAAATCTTTTTTGGCAGGAACTAAATCGTTAATCCTCTAAAAAAAAAATATATATATATATAGAAGAATGACGTTTAAGGCAAAAAGGTTGACTGTCATGCATATAAGAACCAACAGATTTACATGACAGTCAAGTTTTGGGTTTAAGTACTGGTTCTGCTGCTAAGGGTCTGTCTTCTTGGGCTAAGGAGTTCAGTTCTTTGAGCTCCGGTTTTCCAAACTCTAAAATGACAATGTGGATCCCACGTTTTCCCCAAGATTTAAATGAGGATCAAGGACTTTTTATAAAATGTGTGTCCAATCAAAAGTTGATTAATATAAAATCTGATCAATGGTATATTTTAACCAAGCATCTCTTAAATAAAATAGTAACAGCTACCACTGATTAAGTGCCTAATATGTGCCAGAACTTATTACATGAGGCCCTTTATATTCATTATCTATTTTAATCCTTGTTTTATCCCCCAAGGGATATGCTATAATCTACCTGATAGAAAAAGCCTGATAAGAAAACAGGCTCAGAAAAGTCAAGAAACGTGCCCCAGGTCATAAAGTTAGTAATAAATGGCAAAACTATGATTCAAAACAAATCTGGATCTAAAGACCGTGCTCTTTCCACTAGCCCCTTAGAATTAATCTGGCATTAACAGGAAATGAGGCATTCACAGCAGTAAATTTTCCAGATGACTACATTTTAACTTTAAATTTTTATGTAAATCTGTTTAAAGCACATTCGTCCCCTTTTTGCTTTAATTAACTAACCAAAGCTGAAGGCTTTCTTCGACCACTCAGGATCATGAATGTGGACATTCTGATGTGGATCAGAACAGGCCTAGATGTATAAAGCTGCTTCCCCCGGTGCTCGGCAGCTCCGGCACTGTGGGCTCCTGTAGTTCTCTCCTTGCTGAGGCATAGCCGTCTGGCTGAAGCCCTGGCAGCACCTCTCCCAACTCCCTGACCCAGTTACTCTGTGGTCAGTTAGGAAATCAGGTAACCCATGGGGTACCAACAAATCTAAGTCAATATGGCCCTGGGATAAGAGCCCCAAGGTGGCTCCTAATAAATACATCACATAATCTTGGTCTGCTGTTTGCTGCTTGGCTTCTTTCTAGATTGTCGCTGGGATCTGTTGAGATGAGAGTCCCTAAAGACTGACCGCCAGATAAATGGAAACTTAATCAACTAATGTAACATCATGTTCCACATGATGGAACACAGCATCACCTGACTAAGATTTTAATTTACTGAACCTCATTTTACTGTTTTGAAAATGGAATCACAGCATAAGTTCTAAAACTTATTGTGGAACAAACCTTTCAGGAGATTTATACATTTGTATTTAGTTGCATGATACCTGAAACACAACAGGTAGTAAATACTTTCAAGAAACACTAACGATGGCAAACTCAATCTTAATCTATAAACAAGATGGTGGTGGTTTCATTCAAGAATGCATTCAAGGGGGACTTCCCTGGTGGTCCAGTGGTGGGGACCCCGCACTTCCACTGCAGGGGGCACGGGTTCGATGCCTGGTCAGGGAACTAAGATCCCACATGCCACGCAGTACGGCCAAAAGATAAAAAATAAATAAATAAATAAATAATAAATTAAAAAAAAAAAAAAGAATGCATTCAAGAAAGGCTTTCCTTAGCCTGAATACAATCTCTTTCATCTTTATCCCAGGCCAGTAGAACAAATGGATAAATGCCCCTTTGTACATCAAGCATTACATTTAGCACACAGTACTTAGTTGCTTACAACTGTGTCTCCTTTTCCCCATCAGACAAAATATAAACTCCCTGTGGGAAGGGAGAATGTCTATCTCATCTTTTGTACTCTACTCCCAGAGCCTTGCATAGCCCCTTACAAATAGCAAGTGCTTCAAAATATACATCCTTTCCTTCGTTCATCTTTTAAGTGTTTAATGGTATCTAAATGTGCTCCCTCTTCTACCACGACCACTCCCCCCCACCCACCCACGCTGGTCCCTAGAAGGGACGATGAAGCACTCCCTTCCATGAGATTGCTAAAAATATCTGTGTTAAGCAGTGTTAAGATATCTGCGTTAAGTGTAAAAGACAGAGTCCGTATTTTAAAACTAAGGTCACAGTAAGGTTCCTAGGGAAAATTAATGCTCAGTTTCTCATATACCATTGATAAATGCCTACTTCCAACACACAGTGTTAACATCATAAAAATAATATGCCCCAACCTTAATAATAAAACATATATAATTTAAGTCGTAGAATTTAACTTACATATTTTAACTAAATCATTTTTACCTTATTGAAACTGAGGTGCCCTACTGCTATTGGGACAGTACAATATTAATACTTGAGGTTTTTGTTAATTTTGATTTCAGACATTGCAACTTCATTAGAAATTACTAAAATATACTGTTCTGCACTCAAGAACCCCTTTTATTATGCACCATCAATATTATTAATGTGAATTCTTCTATAGTAAAGTATTTTCTAGATACCTCTTAACTTTGGATTTTTTCCGGTTGACTTTCTTAATACCCAAATCCACATACGATTCAGTGAGTTCTATATTTAATTCTCCTTCTGAGTCACTTGGAAATATTCCTAGTTTTGCAGCAGATTCATAGAGAGAAATTTCATCTTTTAGTTCTTTTATTTCCTCCTAAAACACAAAAGTACTGCAAGTTATATTCATTATTTTTTATAAGAAGGAATCAGTCATTTCATTCTTCAAAATTCATCTTCATCATCAAAAGAAGGCAGAAACACTTCTTCAAATGCATTTTTGGCATACATTAAAAATATAAAGGTAGCACATGTCAGGGTTTCAAGTAAGTCGAATGAACAAATGAATAAATGAATGAGAAAACAGATGTAAACAGCTTCTCTCACTCCTCCCTCACTTACATTTTTGTCCTCCACAAAAAGTCTCCCTTGAGCCGAGAAGCTGGTGGCAGCACACATTGGCTTACTAGAGTAGAGGACAGAGGAGACCGGTTTGCCAAGAAAGGGTTGCACTTTAGTCTGCCAGTGGTGAAAAGGCAAAAAATGCCTCTTTCCAGTGGAGGCAATACTGGAACTCTTCTTCCAGTGGAAAACGTTAAGTGGGTGCTGGAGGAGGATGTGAGAGAATGGCAGGTAACTTGTAGGTTTCCCATACCTGTAGATAAACTTATCTCTGGGACACCTCCAGAGATGAAAGGATAGGCCATGTGAAGGAAGGGGCTGGGCCCTGGCTCTGCAGTTGGACAGACCTGGGCCTGACTACCTAGAAGAAGTGTGGGTGAGGTTGTCAACAACTCCCATGGGCTGGATCGGAGACGGTCCAGCCACCTCTTTTATATAGAGAAAGCCAAGGCTCAGAAAGGTGATGTAACCAATGCCTAATTCAGTTACCCATGGAGTCTCTTTCAAGTGGCAACACTCACTTGCAAAGCCTTGTTCATGTTTTCACTCATAGCATGTGCCTTTTGTGCTTGCTGCATCTGGAGCTGGAGCTGAGCCACCTCCTGTACTGAGCCTGTGGGAGAAAGAATCATAGAACACACCAGATGTAAAGGGACAAAGTGCCTGTGACGTACAGAAGAACTTGAATCCACTGAGGCTACAGAAGGTGGAGCTCTGCTTTATTACCTTTTAACTACCTTTTTAGGAGCACAAAGGTATAGCTAGTAGGACCCAGAAGGCATAGGTCTGGTGCAGACATTTCCAAGATTTAGTATGGCTCCCCATAGGTCCTTGGGAAGTTGAAGACACAGGCTACTGTGACCTTGCCATGAATCAAATCAGCCACGTCTACAGACCTTAACACTCCACAAGTCCTTTAATAGGAGCAGAACATTCCAGCTCACAGAAAGCCAGAGCAAAAATTCTTTGGAATCCATTTCTACCGTCTAATAAGAAGACTACATCTTGCTGCCTTTCACTTCTCTCTGAGTTCTTTTATTTCCACCACCCCACCTCCACATGTACAAGAAGCATATTGGTATTGTACTTTTGAAGCTCTAGTAACCTAATATTCTAAATGGTTAAAAGGTTCCCATTTAAAAAGGACTTTATTGGATTTCCTCAAAAGAAAATGAGCATCTGGAAAATGGTTAAGCAAAGTAATGATGGCATATAATGCAACAAAAGAAAATCATATTTTCAAAGTCTTCAATGGCAAGGGAAAAGGCTCAGTAAGTAATGCCATGTGAAACAAAAGGATACAAAACTGAACACAGAGGTGGGACCTAAATGGAGTATGATGAAAATTTTGCCTCCACCAAAATACACACACACACACACACACACACACACATTTTGACAGTCTTTTCAACTTTTGAATAACCCACTCTTACATACATTGTATCAATAGTCTGATTGACATCATATGCCAAGGTCTGACTTTCATATATCAGTCGACAAATAATCATTGAGCTATTTTCAGTGTGAGCTATTCACCAGCAAACCAGGTGGTTTTGTCTGTACAGTAGTGTTTGTATAAACATTTGATTATTTTATTGCATTTTACTCTCATATCATTTTATTAAATAAGAAATAAAAGTACTACTGAAAGTGATAGGAAGCATATGTCTCAAACTTAATACCATGAAGACCATACTAGAAATCTTAAGCGTGACAAAAACGTAACTTATGGGCTTCAACTGACCAGGTAAGCGGCTACTCCACTTAGAAGAAAAGAAAAATTAAAGAAGTTATATAAAAGGATAGAACTATATGATCAATGATCGAGTTTAAAAGCAAAATATAGTGGGATTTCATAACCATTTTTAGCTTTCAGGTATAGAACCTATCTTATAACATATATTTTATTGTTCAATTTTTGCACATTCAGCTTTGATTTATTTTAAAATGTACTGTGTACAGAAGCAGGGAACTGTCTATATGTGTGTGTTCATTTCACTCAAAGGAAAGACATTTAAACGTTAACAACAGTTATCTCTGGGTAGTAGGATCACTGGCTATTTTTATTTTCTACCTTATACGTGTCTGGGTTTTCCAAAGTATCTAATGAAAATACACCACACCTCCATACGTATATACCAATTTAACAATGTTAAAAAAAATTTTTCACCAATGATCTTTTCTGTCTTTTCTGGATTGTTAGAGTAGCTCACAGATCCTACTGTGTTCTCTCCACGTATTTCTACTAGGCTTCTGGGGTGCCACCGCCCACGCAGACACGGACCTGAGTGCAACAAGTTGGCGCACTGCTTCTGGCTCTCCTCCAGGCTTCTCGTCAATCTGTTAATGATCTCGGTCTTTTCTAATTTGGTTGCTTCTTGATTCCTTTCCAGTTGTTTAACCTGATCTTTCAAATGACAGCAAATATCTTCCTAAATAGAAAAGGTGTCCAAGAAGTCATTTTCATGATCAGTTAGTTATTAAATATTAAACACTAACAGTTATGATCTTACATACTTGGATTTTAAGTCAAATATAAAATCATCACCTGGCAGGACCACCTCTTTTACAAGGTCAAGTGCACAGGACTGGGAGTCAGAAGAACACACTTATACGATCAAGTCATCAACTTCTCAGTCTGTTTTTCTGCTGTAGTTATGCTAATAAAGGATGAATTTGAATTTGATGGCTTCTAAAGTCTCTCTCTGCTCTATATTCACAAGGCACTGTTGTTCTAAAACTAGATTTTATTCAAGCCAAAGGAAATGTATTACATCCCTATTTGCATTTTACAGTCTCAGTATAAGTGTATGTATACATATTTAGGCAGACCACTTTGAACCATGGAATTTGTATCCCAAGTCAGCAAGGATACAGACAAACACATGGAAACTCACTCTATTCTGAACAGCCAAAAGCTCATTCTATTCTGAACAGCCAAAAATCATCTCTCCCTCTTCTGAACTTCTTTTAAACTTAATCTGTTTCTCTCATGTTTTTCTTCCTACCTTTTACATGTCTTACTTCTCTTAATAGTCTCTTTGAAGGTATCTGTGCAGTGCCTTATACATAGGGAGTGCTACATAAAAACACTTGAAAAATGTCAAAGAACAGGATAAATGTGTGAGTGTATGGAAATACATGGAAATATATAGAAAATTTAGAGCATGTATATAATATATTCAAATGTCTACAAAAAGAAAATGTGTTTGAAAGTAATGAGCCATGGGAATACCATTCCCAGGTAGAAGAAATCATCACCCCTCATTCAAAAAGGGCTACACAGGCTGACTTCCAAGCAAATAGCAGAGCATGTGAGAGGCAGAGAAGTAAATTAAGGTAATTGGCTGACGTTACCTGAAAAAGCCTGAGGAAAATAAGTAGTAAGAGGAATATCAAGAAAGGACTTTGAAGCAGAGAGAAGGCATTTGGGGCCTGATTTATAGCATAATCTAAAGCCCAGTAATGCCTTAAGGATACAAAGAGAAAATACACCTCATAAGGATACTACGAACAGTCTCCTTAAGCAGAGGAAAGGGACTCTGAAGTCTCCTCTTTTAGCTTAAAAATTCATGTGAATTTTTTATTCTATTTCATAATGTAGTCATGTTTGCTTTAAAGTTTTTCTACCAAATTTTTGAGCAAAATGAAGCTTCTGGAAACTGGTCCATGTTTATTCAACCGTGCAAACCTCTTGGCACACTGCTGCTGACTCCCAGGCCAGCTTGAAAAGCTTGGTTCTAAAGCACCAAAGTAACACGGCAAACACAACGAATGAGCTAATATTCATCACAGTGTGAATGTGTGTGCAAGAGGTGGGGGACAACTAACATTTATGTGCCAGGGAGGCCACAATAGCTTTTACAAGAGACTGAGAACTGGCCAAAAAAAGTTCAAGAAAAGGTAGTTACAAAAACCATTACAAAGAAGAGGCAGACCATTGCAATAATTTGACTATACGCAACAATCAATTAAGAGTTCCCTGGTGGCCTAGTGGGTTAGTATTCTGGGCTTTCACTGCCGCGGCCCGGGTTCAATCCCTGGTCAAGAAACTAAGATCCCCACAAGCTACATGGCCAGGGACGGGGAAAGAAAGTGTCTTAGGCAACAATCAATTAAGCCACTCTGTTTCCTGTTGACAAGTTCAGGGAAACAGATTATACTCATGACACTATGCAATTTAAATACTAAGAAACAAAACAAAACAAATGGTTCCATCTTTTCCATGATTAGCCTGAGTGAGAACACTCAGTTCAAGACTGATAGAGAGGCAGACGTCTTTTAAGACTGAATGAGACAATTGTAGTGATAAAGCTATTATCTAGCTGAATCCACTAGAGCAAATAGAATTGAACAGATATGCAGTGCACAAAAAAAAAAAAAAAAAAATAAGGATTAGGCTAGACTCACAGAGGTCTGTGGGAGTCTCTTAGCCAACAGGAAGTGTTTAAGTACATATAACATTTTTAAAAAGGTTAGAAAATAGATCAGGTGAAGGTCATAACATAGAAACCAAAGTCCATGACTTCACCAAAAGCTGAAGATTTCAAGAAGACCAGAATGAATAAAGGTTTTATACCATCGAGGAGATAATCAGAGATCTTAACCTGTATCAGGAGGAAGTACTACAGAAGACAGTTTGGACAGATGACCAGAGATCTTAGAATATGACACTTCTATGAATGGGAGAGACAGTTTGGAGGAGAGAGCCTATGAGATAGTTTGCTATTAGAGTTTGCTATTAGAGTTCTGTCAGTGAAGAAACACTACGAGCTGAGAGAAGCTCATTTCTTCTCATCTTCTCTGTCACACTAAAAAACCCAAGAGGAACTCAGCCAAAATAAAAAGAACTGCTATATGTTGAGGGTGTGTACAATCCTTTCTACCAGAAAAGCTGATGACCTAAGGAAAACATTAAATTAATAATATAATTTTACAAACCATGTTTTTCTCAAAATATACTAGTTACACAGAAATTCAAAAAAACACAATTATACGATGGATTGCTACTTCTCCCATTACATGGAATAAGGCAGTCCCTGTGTTGAGTTTTGTCTTTCAAAATATAATTAAATCTACATAAAACTTGTTTACATCCTGATGTTTAGCTGTTTTCAGTAAAAGTTTACTGAACAAATGAAATAATATGACTAGTTTACAGTTATTGTCCTTTCCCTCCGAGAACAAGTTTTTCCCAAAGCAGTGATTTTCAACTTCTTGCAAGGGGACATATGAACTTCTTGGAAAATCTGAATGAGCTCATGCGTCTTCTCAAAAAAAACTGCATATACTGACACCCAAGAGAAAATCATACCCACAATTTCAGAGGATTCATCAGCTCCCTGGGGCCTAGTCATGGACTGCCTTAGGAGATGCCAGGTTAAGACCCTCTTGTCACTAGCAAAACTTAACAGTGTGTGAACACCTACTCTGCTACACTGTCATACACATAGGTACACACTTGTGTGTGACTACATGAGAGCCACTCGGAACCCAGACATTAGCAAACTTATTCAAGTTCATCTGCTAAATCTCCCAGTTATTTCCTCTCTACTCTTTTTCAAGAGTTGTTGTATTCTCCTTTGTAGCCTGCTGAGTGGAGTAGAGCAGGAAAAGGCTTATCTACAAGGGAAATATTTTGCTCCTCTTCAATAACTTTGATAAAGAAAAAGAGGGCAAGGGGCACTATGTATGTATAGTTACCAGTTATTGTAAGAAAATCTAAATCAATCGTCTCTCGTGCATCTTTCTGATTACAGGTAGCCATCTCCCGAGCTCTCGGTTGATCTTTACAGCACCTCTCCAGTCAGGAATCTCAATTTGGATTCAGAGATAATATGAATTGACCTTTCATTAAAAATACTGCTGAAGATGTAGAGAATGGACTTGAGGATACAGGGAGGGGGAAGGGTAAGATGGGATGAAGCGGGAGAGTGGCATGTACATATATACACTACCAAACGTAAGATAGCTAGCTAGTGGGAAGCAGCCGCATAGCACAGGGAGATCAGCTTGGTGCTTTGTGACCACCTAGAGGGGTGGGGTAGGGAGGGTGGGAGGGAGACGCAAGAGGGAGGAGACATGGGGATATATGTATATGTATAACTGATTCACTTTGTTATAAAGCAGAAACTAACACACCACTGTAAAGCTATTATACTCCAATAAAGATGTTAAAAAAAAAAAAAAAATACTGCTGAGCCAACTGATAGCAAATTGACAGCACAAAAGGGATACCAGAAGAAACATTCCCAGAAAGGAAAAACCCTAGGCACTTTGGAATCACCACTTTGTAAAGCAGTTATACAACTATATGCAGAAGCTAACATCAGTGCTATGCTCTGCTCCATTTAAAAAAGAAAAAAGAAAAGAAAAAAGAAAAATCACTCACAGAATGCAACAGTGGAAAAGACCTTAATCAATAACTTCAACGTATGGTTCAGGGGTCTGAAGCCCAGTCAGCACAGAATTAAAACTTTGTTCTGTCTAGGGTTCTAGTCTAGGGTTCTTCTACTGAGGGGTTGGGGGAGGTGAGAAAAGAGAATGGAGCAGGCACAGGGGTTGAACACACTAGGAATTGCTCCCAGCCTGTCCCTGTGTAATTGTGCCCACGTCAGCAGAGAATGGAGAGATCCTCAACCCAGCATGGAAAAGCCACCAGACTCCACTCCTCTCGTCATGCAAGGAGGCACCACTCTCCCCGTCCAACTTTCATGCTGCTACCCAAACACAGACAAGCTTAGTAAAACCATATCTCAAATTCCATTTGTTTAAAATATTATATAAAGTAGACTTAATAATTTGTCACAGGCTTTGTCTTTCCCCACCCGTATATATCCTTCACACTGATCAAATTCACAATATTTTTCTATATAAAAAGAATAAAAAACCTTATGTAGGAAAATAAGTCTAATAAAAACATAAACACATATGAAAGTAAAATAAAATGAAATAGTATAAAATTATTATTGCCAATAACACAATCTTATATAGCTCTACCTAAATCATGGAAAAATTTAGAGTCAGCTGTATAAATAAGAAAGAACAACCCAAATCAGTGTGAATTTTAAGTGTGGTGGGATTTTCCAGACCCTCACATCTTATTATTCTTCTCTTCTTTCCTTGGGTTAAATTAATTCTGAAATTACATTGAGAAAAATGATCTCTGAAATGTTATTCATTCAACTGATTCCCTGGGGTTTTGGAGCACAAGCAAACCCACTATCTGACTCACCCTCAGCTTACAACATTTTATTCTCTTTGGGGCAAAGATAAAATAAAAACTGTGAAATACGCTCGAGTTTCATATCTAAATGATTTTAGATCAGAATCTCTTCCCTATTGATTACACTATTCTCCAAATTAACTCTTCTCCCAAGATCTAGATAATCTTTATTGACAGGTTAATAACGAAAACACTGGGAGACCCAAGAAAAGCCTTCTCCTCCTGGTTAGCTCCCAGGACAACCTCTCAAGTCCAGGCCAGCTCCCAGACACTCCTTCCTTCCAGTCCGGATTTTTCTAGGTCATATGAACAATATGCACAAATACTCGACAAATGAAGAACTAGTAATGTGAGAACTGAGAAAGTACTAACCAATCCTGTAAGAGGAAGGATTTCCAATAGTATGTCTTGAAGGCATATTCATAGATAAAAACTCTTTGGGCTTTTAAATTATACTCGTACACCTACTGCAAACATCCAGCATTTCTATATGATGAATTGCAGAATGTCAGTTATAAAAAATAACCAGCTTTACTTGTTTATAACAGTTGCTCATTTGAAATCATCCCAACCTGTTCTTTAAGTGCAGCAACTGTAGCGTCCAATTTCCTTTGCAAGGACAGCACTTGCTCTTCATACTTCTTTGTGAGGCCCGTAACAATGCTCTCGTGCTGCTCCCTCGCACGCTGAAGTGATTCCGAATGACGCAGGTCCAGCAGCTGCTGCTTCAGGCTGTCCAGAGCCATTTCAGTTGTTCTGGACTTCTTAATCATCTAGTAAATACACACAGGACACCTATGTTTACGGTATTTCGACTCTGTGCTCTCTTTATGAATTTGAACTCTAAAAATCAACCACGCTTAATTAAATGAAAGTAGAGAAGAAAGGGTCTCCCCATGGTGGCTCTAGTTCCTTAAGACTTCCCTAGCTGGGACCCACCAGGCCCATGGTTGCTGGAAACATTATTCACGGAGAAAAAAAAATCTGTAGTTGTTCGAGGACAGTGAAAGAGGATTTTGCGCAACATGATGGCAACATAGGTACCAGGCAAGGAATCTGCTGCTTCTATACTGGTCCCAGTGCTGTCTGCATCCCTCTTTGCTCCAAGTGTAGGGGGAAATCCAATTGTTAGGTCACAGAAAAATGACAGCTGTTTCTTGAGAGACTGATGAAACCTGTCAATGGTCACTTACTAAAAAGAAAGTTTTGAAAACTGTAACTGTATAGTTGTTAGGAAATAATTGTATAGCAGGTTAAATAATGGCTCCCAAAAGATGCCCATGTTCTAACCCCTGAAACCTGTGAATATGTTATGTTACATGGCAAGGGGAAATTAAGGTTGTGACTGTATTAAAGTTGCTAATCAGATGACCTTAAAATAAGGAGATTGTCCTGGATTACTAGGGTGGACCCAAGGTACACAGAAGGGTCCTTAAATGAGGAAAACCGAGGCAGAAAAGTCAGAACCAGTAACTTCTGGCTCTGGAGATGGAAATGGGTCATACACCAAGGAATGCAGGTGGCCTCTAGAAGCTGGAAAAGGCAAAAAAAAAAAAAAAAAAAAAATGTATTCTCCCCTAGAGCCTCCAGATAGCAACACAGCGCTACTGACACCTTGATTTTAGCCCAATGAGAGCCACGTCCGACTTCTGACCTTCTGCCTGTAAGGTAATAAATTTGTGCTGTTTTAAGTCACTAAGTTTTTGGTGATCTGTTAGAGCAGCAATAAAAAACTAATATACTTGGTGATTCTGTTGCTTTTTTAATTTATGCTACTTTATTTTTTATAAATGCAATTTCTAATTTAAAAAAGATTATCAAAAGATTATGTAGGTTATGACATAAAAGCAATTCAACCCTTTAATAACTACCGTTTTTCAAAAAGTTTAAAATGATGATAATCTATATTACACACAAAAATTAAAATTTCAAATGAGGCCTCTTCTTCATTCTGTTCCAGAGATTGCCTATTTATCCAAATACCACTTTAACTGCTTAAGACATTCATTCACTTGTTCAGTAAATATTGTGGACACTTTGTGCCAGGCAGGGTTCCAAGCACTTAAGGACATGATGACAAGACAGCCAAGGTCTAAAGTCCTACTACTTTCTGGTGAGAAAAGACAGACAATAACAAGTAAACAAAAGAGATAATTTCAGATATTTTTAAAATAGAGTAATAAAATACGACACAGTGAAGGGGAGTGAGAATGTGAAGCAATAGGCTACTTTAGATGTAAGGTGGATGGGAAGTCCTCTCTGTTTTTAGCTGAGAGCTTAAGGATGAGAAGAAACCAGACATGAGACAACATTCTTTAACCTTTTCCATTTAACCATCCTCAGAACGAGCCACAGATCTCATCTAAAACCAAGTCACTTTCATTTTTAACCACCAAAATGGTATTACTCTCATGAATCACCCACCACCAGGCTTGGTTACCAATGACTTGTGACTATTTCCCACAGTCAAATGGCCACCCATCTCATTAATCAAAGAATGTGCCACCCCTTTAAAGGCAAGTCTGTTGGGGTCAGAAAATTTAGGTTCTGATGCTTTGTCAGTAACTGGCTTTGTAGTCCTGGAAAAGTAATTTGACCTCTCCAAGACTTGGTTAACCATCCATAAAATGGTAAATACAATGCCTCACTAATCAAAATCCCAACAAGAATTTTTATAAAGCATGAGAAGTTGATTTGCAAGATCTAGACGAGAAAATGTGAAAAAGAGCTACTAAATATTTTAAGAATAGTAAGGGTAGCCCTTGTCTACCAAATTCCAAAACACAGCATAAAGCTATACTCATGATAGTATCAGAGCAAGAACAGAGAAACATAAGGAAAAAAAAATACACAGGTTAGGTCAGTTTCGAACACTGTACTGACCGCCTATTATGTGCCAGGCAGTGGGCTTATGGTGGGGCTACTAAGATGAGGGCCACCCATTCTTGCCTTCAAGATGTTCTAGGTCTGTTATAACAGATGTGATCATGTGGCTTGGGGAAGAAAACAGGAAAGACTTAGGAAAAGAAAACCCTTGAGCATGGGCTTGTTAATGAAATAGCAGTGCGTTGAGGAAAGGGCATTCCAGAGACAGGAGACAGCACGTACGAGTACATAAAAACAACAGACAGACTGTTGAGTTTGAGGAGAGTTTGAGAAGAGTAAGAGAAGAGAAAGGGAAGGATCAGACAGTCATCTCGACACCATACTTCACCCCACAAGTAAAGCAGGGTCATTGAAAGGCTTTAAGCAAGGGAAAGACATAACTACAACTGTACTTTAGAAAGACTACTCAGATGGCCAGATGAAAGAGTTAGGAGAAGGGGTAAAACATTACAGACTAGTTAAGAGACTTTTGCAAAAATGGTAAAATCCTGAATTAGGGACATGTAGACAGAAATGAGGAGACCCAACAGAACATAGTGGCTGACTGGACGAAGGGGAGCAGAGGAACTGAGGTCTCCCCGTCCCCCGATTTCTGGTGTATAGATGACTAGGTGGATGGGAGACCCATTCCTCCAAGGAAAGGGAAAGGAATGTAGCCTCATGGTAGAAGAAGGTGTAAACTTCAAAGTTCTAAATTCAGTCCCACAATACCAAACGTTAAGTAACTAACATTTCATTGTAAGAAACAACTGTTGGGGCTTCCCTGGTGGCGCAGTGGTTGAGAGTCCGCCTGCCAATGCAGGGGACACAGGTTCGAGCCCTGGTCTGGGAGGATCCCACATGCCGCGGAGCAACTGGGCCCGTGAGCCACAACTACTGAGCCTGCGCGTCTGGAGCCTGTGCTCCGCAACAAGAGAGGCCGCGATAGTGAGAGGCCTGCGCGCCACGATGAAGAGTGGCCCCCGCTCGCCACAACTAGAGAAAGCCCTCGCACAGAAACGAAGACCCAACACAGCCAAAAATAAATAAATAAATTTATTTAAAAAAAAAAAAAGAAACAACTGTTTACCATAAGTAATGAAGATCAAATATTTACCTGTTCTTCATTGACTTTTAATGCTTGTATTTGGGTCTCCAGTGCTTTTATTTGTGCTTCAAGCTGAATTTCTCTTTCTTTTCCATTCTGAAAGAGTTTCTGTGATTCTCGAAGGCTGAGGGCCAAACCATCCTTTTCATCTAGAGTATTTAAAAATTTTATATAAATAATATGTTACCGTAGAGGGACCCTAATTGTCACAATCTCTATCAAATATCAGATCTATATCACATAAATGTTGTAGTATTTAATTCAATTCATATAATGAACTTCACTTGATTTCGAGAAAACTAGAAAGGTTTCAAAAACGAATGGGAATGACACCAAAAAAATTTTTTTTTTTTTAAATTTTACAGAACAGGAACCACTCTCTTCAAAAGTCTTAATGTATCCCTTTGAGGACCAAAAGGTCCCCTAACAATCATTTCAGCATTTGTTACTTGAGAAGCTACATAGATATGACAAACCCCTGCTAATCAAAGAAGGAATCTCAGGACAAATTACTTTCTATACGTACTTGCAACGAACGCTTAAATTCACCTAATCTTATATTCTTACCACATACTTTATTGTAACAGTTCACAAGTTCTCACAAAATAAATTTCATGAGCATTACAGAAAGAGATCTTTTCACTATCAAGTCTGAAATGAGCTGGAGTCTGGAGTTCAGTCACAAAATTATTCTACAAAGGAAAGTTCAACACTGACCAAAACTACAGAAAGCACGAAGAGTAAGCAATTATAATTTGAAATCTGTGTTTACACTATGTGCTTCTCCCCGAGATGACTGCATTTTCTCCTTGGCACTCCCAAAGCAGTTCAGGATCACAAACTCTTACTTGGATTAAAACATTATGCTAATTTGTAGGCTCAGAAAATGTATTGCAAACTAAACACAAGTCTCTTTGGGAATTGGAGGTAAACCATATAAGGATACAACAACTTTTTAGGATGGAATGCTATCAGCATATTTAAATAATGTTCACTGATCCTGACAGAATAGAAAGAAGGGAAATAATGAGGACCTCAAAATGTACGTTCTGGAGAGAAATCCAAGGCAATGGGTCAAAAGCCCTGGATTTTTGTTTCGTGCTGACTAATTCACTCTGAGCCCCTGACCAAGTATGTCAACCTCTCTAAGCTTCTTATTTAAAATGAGGTTATTGGAAACAAGCTATCTAGCTCAACTGACCTCATACATGACAGCACCCAACAGCAGTTATCTTACCTTTGATTATCAGAAGCTGGTGATTCAGATATCTAATTTGACGTTCGCTTTCATTTAACTTTTCAACTAAATTGTCTAGTTGTCTCTCCTTTGCTTTGTTAAGAATCTGTAGTTGAATAATCTGCATATTTTCTACAGAGTCTGCTTTGGAATTAAAGACAATTTATTAGATAAAAGCATATCAAAATGTAAATTTGTGGTCATTTAGGACAACGTTTAGGACAATGTTTTTCAAACTGCAAATACAACTCATCAGAGTATCATGAAATCAATTCAGCAGATTGTGACTAGCATTTTTAATAAAAAATGTTACCAAACCAAAACTTGGGTCTGCTCACCCACACACAGTAAAGCCAATCTACTGACACCAGGTTCTGGTGAAGGAAAGTGCAGCGTTTATTGTAAGGTGCCGTACAAGAAGTCCGGGACAGCTGATGCTCAGAAAGCCCAAACACCTTGTATGGCACCTTACAATAATGCTGCACTTTCCCTCACCACAACCCGGTGTCAGTAGATTGGCTTTACTACACTTGGGCGAGCAGACCCAAGTTTTGGTTTGGTAACAAGATTATATAGAATATATCAGAGTGTATCATGTAGTAGAAATAAGTATTATTATGTGAAACTTCTGTTTCATTTACATACTATTTATATAGATAAATATTATAGACCACATCACAATGTAAAAATTGTACTTCTTACTATGGTCACTTCCAGAAAAGTTTGAAAAGTCACTAGTTTGGTGTATAACTCTGAATCGCTACCATTTTGGCTAATGAAAAATAAGTATAGGGAATTCTCTGGTGGTCCAGTGGTTATGACCCCGCGCCTTCATCTCCGAGGGCGTGGGTTCAATCCCTGGTTGGGGAACTAAGATCCCGCAAGCTGCGCAGCATGGCCAGAAAAAAAAAAAAAATGAAAAAGAAAAGGAAGTATATATCAATTGTAAAGGAACAGAGTTCCATGCTCTCATAAAATTGAAAAAATAAAAGTACATCAACTTCTATAAAACCATTTTCAAAGAAAATTTCTAGACATCCTTCTTAAACTATTTTAAGCAGGAATGAACGCGTATTTATACTGGCACAGAACTGCTAAATTAATAAATTAAAGAATAGATTAATAAAGAATATTGAGGTCTTCTTTCAGAAACAAAGTCATTTTAAGGACCACTTAAAAATCATTGGGGGAAAAAAAGAAAAGCGTGATTCGTAGGAGAAGGATAATCCTTCAACTACACAATGACAAATATTTTTCATTTCCTACAAGAACAATGCTTCTAAATGCTAACAAATAAAAACAGTCTTCTGTTTAAAAAAAGCCATGGTTAAACCCCCAAAAACTGAAGACTGAAAACTCTATTACAAGTCAAACTCCTCTTGGGCCTTAGAACAGGGCTAGTCCAGGAATAAACACAGTCTACAAGCCACTCCTCTCTTCAAACTCATTTTTTTAAACTACTGTTACTAAGAAGCTATAATCACTAAATTAGGCACTACCATTAAGTTATTTAATTAACTTCCAAATGTCAAATTTAGGCAAATGTGTAACTGACTTAAACAAAAAATAAATCAGCGTGATAAAATGCAGACTGTTAAGGAAGTGATGAAAGGTTATATATGCAAAACAACCAAGAGCTATAAATGTAACTGAACACAGCAGAACTGAAAGAGTAACGCCAAGATGTCAGGCCACTGTTGGGATACTTATTTACTCAACCCCAAAACAGTTATGCCATACACACTATCCACTTCCACAAAAATTCAGGAAAAAAAGAGGCTACCCCTCCACATTTGCTGATGACTCCCTGGGGGAAAGGGCATTGTGGCCACCTCCCCAGTAACTATCTTGTAGCCTGAGCATGAGATGGAAGTAGCACCATGAAGTTAGGGCCACTAAGTCCAGTTTTCTCGTTGGCACAGTGCCAGAAACCCAGAATATCCAATATGACTTTCCCCCGGCTTCTTAAATGTAAAACAAACAAAGAAAAAACTTGCTGTCATACTCTAGAATCACAGTGGCTCTTCAACATGTACAATAACTGGAAGTCATTTTACATGCCAGAGAGTATGATAACAAAAGTTGGACATATGAAAACACTGATTCAGGTTAGTCAGGTACAAGTTTGGTTTTGAATGTTTAGATCGCCTCAAAATTCTCTAGTAGTACTTTTCTCATTCATAGTGATACATACACTACGTGAAAGAAATTATTTTGGCAAGTGTCACATGACTAAACCTGAGATGTAAGTCTAGTTTTAATTTTGAGTATAAAGTAATTTATACCAGAGTTGCCTATTACAGTAAAACTCGAAAAACCAAAAGAAAAAATTAAGATAGTGGTTGACTTACTAAATTACATTTCTATATAACGAAAAATCTAAGATTGAAAGGAAAACTACGTTTCGCTTTCCAAATTAGATTTCAGTTAATATGAAGTTAATGAAGCCTTAACCAATTAGAATGACTAAAATATACAGCTGAGAAAATTTATTTTAATTTTTCATTAAGGAAAATTTCAAATATCTAAGAAGGCAGAGAGAAGAATACAATGAATCCCATGAACCTATCTCCTAGATTCAACGATTGTGAATTCATGGCTAGTCTTGCTTTATCTATATCCCCACCCAAACTTACCCCCAACAACATGATATTTGAAGTCAGTTCTAGACTTCATTATCAGTTTATTCATAAATACTTCAGAATATATCTCTTAAAATAGGACTCTTTAAAAAAATTCCATTATCATACTTAAAAAAAATAACAATTCTTGAACATGCTCAAAGTGCTCAAAGTTCTCCAATTGTGTGATTAAGAAATAAATATAAACTTGATACTTACTTTCATTAGCTCCTAAAAATTGCTGTTGCAGGCCTTCAAATGTGTCACTTCCTGCAATGTCCTGGGCTGGGGAGCCATTATTCTGGGCGGAAGACTGATAAGGTTTATACGTCACTTTATATGATTCCAAAGCTTGACAACTGGGACCTTGTGACATACCAAATTGCTATTACAAGATGATAAACGAAACTGACAATTAGGATTTGGTCTTTGCTTCAAAAATTATCTGAATTAAACAACTTAGTTTTGCTATAGAACTTAATTGTGGTACAATTACAAATTTTATACATACATCTTTGCTTAAAAATTGCACTTATTGTTATTTAACACTGTTCGCTGAAAGCCTGCAATTGTACTTTTGAGCATATAATGGGGCCAATTCCATAAATAACACTCAAGAATTCCAGTAAGATTGTGTATAAATATTGAAGAATGATTTAGATGATGCCAACATCGTGGAAATGCACGTATGCAATAACAAGAACGTGATACAATGCTTCGTATGTAATAAATACTCAATAACTTTTGTGGAATGAATAACATTTTATAGAGATGGAAGTAAGAGAAAATGACCACCTTAAAAGGACGAAAAAATTATCCTGTCATCAGGTGACACAGAATATCTATTGGCAAAATGAGGCATTCACTGTCATTGAGAAAGTCTAAGAAGCAGCTAACTGTATCCTAAGGCCTTGCTTCATCAAACTCTCCCAGGGAGGAAAAAAAAGTGTTTCTTTCCTCAACATTCATCCTGTCTACTGCTATATCATCACAAAACAGATATCAGCTTTGAAGTATTTGACCCAAAAATCTGTGATAAGGGGGATGAGCTAGACAATCAAGGTAACTGACTGGTGTCATCTAGGTGATTAACCGCTTTCAAACTATATCAGGATACCTGAATGTAGCTTCTCACTGGAGCATAGTAAATGGCAGAAGCCAGAAGCAGCAATAAATGGAGATGGCTATTCTTTGACAGACTTAACTTTTAATGCTTAATTGTTTCCACAAAGTCTCTATTTTAAAATTCTCATTTAAGATGATTTAATTAGACTGTAAACAGAAAACAGCATGACTAATTCAGCATGAGCCTGAATAAATGCACTCTCAGCAATATTTGTACTTAAATCTTACTGTTGCACTTACGAATATTTCTTAATCACACACACTCAGCAAATGCGTGTACACACATACACAAATTCTTGAAAGTCAAGTTCTTACAATACCTGAAAATGATTCCCCTGAGGATGAGAAAATGTGATTACATTGGTTGGCTGGCTGTTAAATTCCTGCTTCTGACCGCTGGTATATGGCCGAAAGTTTTCAGGAAGGTGATATAAATCGGTCTGTTCATATTTACTCGGAGGGCTATAACCACTACCGCCTTCATCTCCACCTCCTTCAGGATGATACCCAGGATGCTGGTCTTCAGTTCTACTTTGATCCTCTTCCCAGCCATTGCCGCTCTTCTCTCCAATATACACATCCCGAATCTCATTATAGTCCTATTAGATAACCAGAGTAAAAGAAAAGCACTAAGATCTGTTCCCACCCTCATCCAAGTCATTATCACACCAGATACTTACATTTACACTTGGAGATTTAGGCAGCACTTGACGCTCATTCCAGTTCATCGCCAATTGCTCAGAATGATGTGGTCTTGAGAAAAATCAGTACTTTAGATGAGAGCCTATCATTTATTTGGACAGAGACATCACAAAGAACCCCAAGATTTTAACGTGTTTTCCCTCCAAACTTCATCTAAAAGTTTAAGAATTAGTCTGCAATCTTACAATCATATCCATTATTATTGCCTGCAAGAGAATCTAAAGAAAAAGACATAGAATTGTGATATACAAGCGAAAGGGATTTGGGGTCCTTACCCTTCCTCTCTGCCATCCTCACTGCAGTCCGAATAGTGGAGTTCGGGGGAGGACAGGTCATCATCCAGCATATCGTGAGGAAGGTCTGTGAGTAACTGCTGCAACTGAGACAGGAAGGTCAGCGTCGATATCACATTGGCTTAAACACAAGATGCCAAACCAAAGCTGCCTTGGAACGAGTGATTTTGACTGTAGAAGTCAAAGAAGTTCCTAATTTCTCTATGTAATCAATGTCTTAAATTCCACAGGAATTACGTTCATCATTTCACTTGGGGAAAGGGAAACACATAAACATCAGGATTTATATTAGAAGGCTTTACCTTCTTCTACAAAGGTCTTAGATTCAAGTACACATACAACAGGACTTTAAAATTTCTTTAGGCAAACACAGCAAGTCATAATAATGGTACGATCACTGTATCATGTTATGGATTCTACCAGTAATCAGACCTGGAAAACTTGACAATCAGACACCCCCCGAGGGGATCTGAGTAGCCAGATGCGCTTTGCCCAGGTGATAAGAGTAGCAGTAGCAGCAGCAGCAGGTGGCCTGGAAGCCCTTAAAAGCTCCAATAATGTGATAGAAACCTCTTGGGGAGTGACTAATTAGTAGACAGCCGTCCAGTTCCAATGATGAAAAGATACACAATGGTTGGCTCTTATAAACAGTTGAGTAAAAAGAAGGCTGTAAGATTCAGGGTTTTACAGATAAAGCACTGTCAAAAGCATAACTCTAAAACTGATGTAAAAGCACATGACTTTGCTCTCCATTTTCCTAGAAAAATTACATCTCTAGCATTCTGTCTTATAACAACTAGATAAATTCACTCAAATTTCAAGATAAACTGTGATAAAGAGACAAATGAATTGTCTAATTTGTTGAACTTCAATATCTATAAATGTCTTTCTTCAAATCCCCATATAATGACTTAAAATTTGTAATAATAAGATTCAAATATTGTGTTACTAAAGAGTCAACAGACTACTTATAATGACTTCTCTTTAAAAGTTAAGCACCAGTTAGATTAGTAAGCTGACCGAGTCCCTCCACAGTGTGTAAATCAATCCCGTAAAATTATGCAATGAGTGAGTCTAAAGATATTAAATACTCTATAAAGCCCTGGAGGAAAAAAAAAAATGAGATGCTTCTTAGTCAATGGAAGGTCCCCTCCCCAATTTCTCTGCCATTAGAATAAAAGAAATGAAATGTAGCTATAAAACATATCTGGGTATTACATTTATAATCAAAAAATGTTCTTAAACAAAATGCATATGGTGAAAGTTAATTAAAAATATTCTAAGAAAGGTCTGAAAGGAATGCCCCAACTGTTAACTGAGTTTTGGTGAAGTCAAATTTGGGAATGGAAGTGGGGTCCGTGAGGTGGGGAAGGGGGACGCTTCCTCACCCACATAACATATTTCTAACATTCACTGGATTGTTTGTTTACAGGTATTCTCAGTCCATTTGGTTCTTTAAAGATGAGACAAGAGAAAAATACTCTAGCCCAATGAAAAGTTATTGTGATACTGATATTAACAACCAAGACCTTGACTTATTGATCACCTGCTCACAAAGGTAATTGAAAAATCATTTTGAGAATTAGCTGCATTAGAGTTGACCCAAAGATATAAAGGATAAGAAGCACTAAAAACAAAACAGAACATGGCAACATATCAGTATACCACATGTGGCTAAAGAGAAAGGTAACAAAATGATTTCACAAAGACACAAAATTCACTAAGAAAAAAAAAATCTATGAGATCTTTACGGAAAAAAAAGAGTATACCCACATATAACACAGGGGAAAAAACCAAAATAAATGTTTTGTACTTACATCAAGTAAGGACTCCTGTACATAAAGAATATTTTCTTCTAAACCTTCAGTGAGGTTTAAGTACATAGACTTATAATTTAGAGGAACCTTGACAGGCACATCTAAACAGTATATTTTCCCCCCTCACAGAGACAGAAAAAGCTACACAATAATTAAGCAGTTCTTGTAGCTTTCTTTGTGACACGACAAAATTAATCAAACTGGCATCAATGGAGGAAGGTTAATTTGAGCATAAGCAATGAGTTCATCAAAATGCTTCTGGATCCACAGGTAAACTTATCAACTAGCAAAATAATCCCTACTGTATTTAGTGTTTTATAGAATATTTTACACCTGTACTAACATTTTTAAATCATTTCATTCACCTTCAAAAAATTTCTCCATCAAGTTCTTTGGCATAGCTGGGCCATATTCCTTGGTTTCCATAACTTTGAGGGCAGAGAAAGGCCATTCAGGAACAAAATCCCAGCCCCCCCCAGGCTTCCATTCCTGGAATCAAAGTGTACCCTCCTCATATACACTGTCAAATAGATTTTCCTTTGGGTCATTGAACCTTGTGCCATGAAACACAAAATTACAATATCAACTTACACATGTTACAAAATAGAGAATTTTAGAAACCAAATTTTCCTCATTAAAGATCCACCAGACTACCAAATACGGATTCAAAGACAAAGATAACAATCCTTATAAATGGCAAGATTTAATTCCACTCATCACATTTGGAAGAAATACTGCTTTTTGGTTGCAAATGCAATCTTCTTGGTGGGATATTATTGAATATCAGCTGAGTTTAATAATTAAAGAGATACCTTCTCTAGAAAGAAGATAATTTGCCATTGCTAAGGCACCTATTGAAATGCATTCTAAACTATTCTATAAACTCCTCTCCCTTTACTACTTCATGTGTTTGTTCCTGAAAAATAATGAAAAAAATGAGGGCATTTTACTCAAAGAACTTCAGCAACAAAACACTTTACAGTAATCCACATAGAACATCCAAAAAGCCTAGTTTAAGGGGAATGTAAAACGGAGAACATGTAAACCTTTTGTTGGGATTTTTCGGCTTTAATTAACTAAACAGACTGTCTTCAGAGGCTATAATCCTTGATATTCATGAAAGCAAGAGTTCTCAGATTACAAACCATTCAATACATCTTCTCCCCAGAGAAGAGCAGCAAATGGAGTGGCCAACATTCATCTGCGTTTTGAACAGGTTACCCAACAAGTACACTGATGAAAAGATCCTGATATTTTAAAATATGAATTATTAAATCATGCTTTCATGGATACACACCAAGTAGAATCTTCATTTTAGCCTCACAGCCAAGTTAAAAACATCCTTGAAAAGGCCCAACATGGGACTGACAAAGGGCCAAAAAACTTGGTAGCTAGAGCTTTAGTCTATGAATTATACTATGCACGGAATTGTTTTTTAACCCATTCCATTAGTTAAAACAAATTTTACAGTGTTAGTGGGGAAGACTTTGCCTAGATTGCCACACATCTGAAAAAGAAACATGGCAACATTTACTAGACAAATACCGGCTACACTGCAGGTGACACATAATAGAACTTTAGACCTGGAATGAACACTGGAGCTCCTCCGAGCCAAACCTCTCCTTGTAAATGTGAGCACACCAAGGCCCAGAGAAGGTCAGGGGCATGCCCGTGAAAGTGAGACTTACAGTCCCACGGCCAGCACTGGAACCTGAATCTCTCCATTCCCACTCCTACCTTCTTCCACATGACATTCAGTCAGTCACTGGAAGACACGTTTCTACCTGTCTGTATACGAGCAAGCGTCAGTCTGCCAGAGAGAGTTCAGTGTTTTTGTCCCCACTGTGACAGCCCCTTTAAAATACCTATATATTATGGGAAACAGTTCAAAGGCACAATCTAGATAAAGTATAAGAAACTGCTAAAAGAAAACAGAATACGATAGGAACAAAAAAATACAATATGAACACTCAACCATTTGTTTCTTTGCTTTTCTTAGATGACGGCGAGAAAATTCCACTAAATAAGTCAAATAATATTGTACAAAATGTAAACAAATGCTAGCCTTACAACTCCCCCTAGTGGGGACAAAATATCAAAAATGTTTCCAGAAGTAACATCAAACAAGGCAGTTAAAAGTGGAAGAAAGGCTATGCAATGGAAAGCCTAACCTCTAAAATACACGATTCCAAGCTCAACTGAGCTTATTATTCTACTAGAGAAGTACGGATATAAAAACTAAGAGGGACTCAAATCACTATTCCCAGGTGCAAGTGTCTGTCTGCCATCTGCTACTCAAAACGCTTACCTTTCTACTCAAGATCATTTTCCAGGCTTCAAATAATATCGTCACTCAGTGGAGGATCATCAGCAAGTATTATCTTGATAAGCACAGATTACTAAGTACTTCTGCCCCAAACCACCAGCTCCAAAATACATACTTACATACATAATTTTACTATCTAAAGCCAAGCAATAACCCCAGAGCTACTTCTGGTGACACTGCAGAAAGTACAGGTACGTGCCAGCAAACTATGAGATCCCAAGTGATACTCAACCTTAAACTGTGGCTTTACCAGTAACTTTGAAGCTTACAGCAACTGCAATGACAACAACAACTATATGTCTGTAATATTCAATGATGAAATTGCAAAGTATAGTAACTTTAGGTGAAAAATATTTTGCAAAATCATATTGTTACATTATGAATGAGTTAATGAAAAAACTTTTCAAGTCCTCTTCTCTGGGCCAGCTTTACAAGTAAAAGTTTGCCTAGAGTACTTTGGATGAGGTCTACTTAGTAGTTGTCCTTCTTGCTACATCAGCAGTTCTCAAAGTAACGTGCTCCAAGAAGTTGTGAGGAAAATGAGTGATATGAATATTAATTACTATGATACTATATCTCCATGGTATTCTCACCCTTCCTCACCTGCACCCTAATCTGTTCTGTTTACTGTGGAGGAGATGGAGTTTCCAGTGAAACACTGGGTGAGGCTGTGGGTTATGCATTTCTTTGCTATGCCTTGGAACACAGTGGTCAAATTTTTACCAATAGACCATTTAGAACTGTAGCGATTTAGAAATGATTATAGTGCCTTACTTTTCTGCAAAATTCTTGGAGGTTTTTTCAAAATATGGGTCTATCTGTAGTGGTCTGTGGCTTGAGATTCCACTGGTCTAAATGTCCTCTGAATATTGAATCACTTTACTAAATCCTTTCCCTTTCCGAAGATTAAATGCATTCTCCATTTACTCTTCAGTGCAAACAATGGAGGGAATAGAAATGGAAAAGTCCAGATCATCACTGCAGAGCTGCTAATTAGGATGGCATGGAGGTTGGAATTTGACTATGGCTTATTCACTGACTTATGGGCAAGTGTGGACAACACCCCAGCTGATCCCAAAGCATCCAAATCGAACAGTTTGGTAAAGCATATTGTATTAGCAACTGGCCATTCACACTAGACGGTCAAAATCAGGATTATTCTGCCATTTACAGAGAGGGGATCTCACAAATCCTTAGCAGGGTAGCCTATGAGTCAGATACGGCCTGCTTGGCCAGCTCTACAGCACATCCTTGTGATGCAAGCATTCCACCTACATAAATGAATTAAATACAAAGCGATTCATTAAGTAGAGAAAGCAGTGTGTATTAGCCTACTACTAACACTCTAATCCACCTGGCAATCCCAAAGCTACCAACCAGGCAGGCATGAAAAGACCATTCTTTTCTTTAACCACTTAAGGCTGTAAACTATTCTATTATCGTAGGGTCAGGGAGATTGAGGAAGTGGAAAAGGCTTCTGGATATGAAAACGAACTTAGATGTGATCAGCCAATTTATTATTTTAACTTGCATTGACAAAATATACATACAGCTGAATTTTCATGAATAGTTCTGAATTTTATTGCTGAAACTCTCTAACATCTGACCTCACTTCTTCCCTTGTAGCAATTTTTTTAAAAAAGGTAAAAATACTTTTTACTAACATAAAACAATTTTTATTAATATGACCCATAATCATCACATTAGAGTCAAGTTAGCTAAATAGTCTTTTCTTCCACTCTGCTAGAAACACTCATTCTTAGATACTTCACCTCTTAAGAGCACCTTTTACTCTGGAAACTCCCTAACCTACCCCAGCACATAATCTACCAAGAAGTGATCCCACTGGCTATTTTCCATAGCAGCGGGCCCCAGCCCGCATTGGCACCAGGGACCGGTTTTGTGGAAGACAATTTTTCCATGGAGCAGGTGGTGGAGGGGAGTGGTTCAGGCGGTAATGTGGGTGATGGGGAGCGGCAAATGAAGCTTCACCTGCTGGCCCGCTGCTCACCTCCTGCTGTGCAGCCCGGTTCCTAACAGGCCGTGGACCAGTACCGCTCTGCAGCCTGGGGATTGGGGACCCCTGTTCTATATCATCTAGAATTTACTGCCTCCTTAACTAATACACCCTTTAAAACTTTCACCACACAACACACCTGGCAGTACGTTCTCTCTAATACCCTACCCATCTTTTCCAATGAAAAAAATCACCTGTCAGATTATTTTTTCTCCTTCTTTAAAATCTACTATAGTAACTACTTAAACTGATCCTCTCAAAAATCCCAGTAGCTAAATTCCAGAGAACTACCCAAAAGCCATCAAGGTCGTGAAAACCTCATGCTGTGAGTTCACAAAGTAACAGAAAATCCTCACCCGCCCCCCCACCCTTGCCACCAACAATTGTTGGTGAAGGCCCCTGTCAAAATCCAGAAACCCTGGAAAGGGTCACAAACTCCAGTGCCCTCAGTGACTTGGCAGAGAATTTACAAGAGTGAAGCTGGAAGGTCCAAGTGCACAAGCCCATGTCAGGGGGGCCTGGGGGGTGGGGGGAGGGACTGTGGACAGCTGGGACGGGAGAGCCATCGCACAGCTCCAGCCCACTTGCTGCCGTGTGCAAACACACACCACGTGTGGCCCAGGCTTAGGATGTTTCAAGACAGGTCAGAAACTCTGGATTACTACATGATATTTTCTAATCTTTAAATATAGACTCAATTTTTTAAAAACACTGTGCAACCAAACAATACATGTCTATGGACAAAATCCACTCAGATGCCAGTTTTCTGTCTCTACCATAACTCTACTGCCAGCCACGTGGGCAACTGACCCTATTCTTTGCTTCCTATTAATACAAATGGTCCATGGTGACTCTTAAAAAGAATTACTTTACATATTAGAAAATGGGTCATATGATGGAAGCAAACTAAGTGTGCGTTGACAGATGAATGGATAAAGATGTGATGTATGTACACAATGGAATATTCCTCAGCCATAAAAAAGAATGAAATAATGCCATTTGCAACAACATGGATGGACATAGAGATTATCATACTAAGTGAAGTAAGTCAGACAGAGAAAAACAAATATCATATAACATCACTTATATGTGGAATCTAGAAAAATGATACAAAGGAATTTATTTACAAAACACAAATAGACTCATGGACATAGAAAGCAAACTTATGGGAGGAGGAACCAAGATGGCAGAGTAGAAGGATGTGCTCTCACTCCCTCTTGAGAGAACACCAGAACCACAACTAGCTGCTGGACAATCATCAACAGGAAGACACTGAAACTCACCAAAAAAAGATATCCCACATCCAAAGACAAAGGAGAAGCCACAATGAGACGGTAGGAGGGGTGCAATCACAGTAAAATCAAATCCCATAACTGGTGGGTGGGTGACTCACAGACTGGCGAACACTTATACCACAGAAGTCCACCCACTGGAGTGAAGGTTCTGAGCCCCACGTCAGGCTTCCCAACCTGGGGGTCCGGCAACGGGAGGAGGAATTCCTAGAGAATCAGACTTTGAAGCCTAGTGGGAATTGACTGCAGGACTTCGACAGGACTGGGGAAAACAGACTCTACTCTTGGAGGGCACACACAAAGTAGTGTGTGCATCCGGACCTAGGGGAAGGAGCAGTGACCCCGGGGGAGACTGAACCAGACCTACCTGCTAGTGTTGGAGGCTCTCCTGCAGAGGCAGGGGGTGGCTCTGTTTCACCATGGGGACAAGGACACTGGCAGCAGAAGTTCTGGGAAGTACTCCTTGGCGTGAGCCCTCCCAGAGTCTGTCATTAGCCCCACCAAAGAGCCCAGGTAGGCTCCAGTGTTGGGTTGCCTCAGGCCAAACAACCAACAAGGAGGGAATCCAGCCCCACCCATCAACAGTCAAGTGGATTAATGTCTTACTGAGCTCTGCCCACCAGAGCAATAGTCAGCTCTACCCACCACCAGTCCCTCCCATCAAGCCTCTTAGATAGCCTCATCCACCAGAGGGCAGACAGCAGAAGCAAGAACTACAATCCTGTAGCCTGTGGAACAAAAACCACATTCACAGAAAGATAGACAAGATGAAAAGGCAGAGGGCTATGTACCAGATGAAGGAACAAGATAAAACCCCAGAAAAACAACTAAATGAAGTGGAGATAGGCAACCTTCCAGAAAAAGAATTCAGAATAATGATAGTGAAGATGATCCAGGACCTCAGAAAAAGAAAGGAGGCAAAGATCGAGAAGATGCAAGAAATGTTTAACAAAGACCTAGAAGAATTAAAGAACAAACAAGCAGAAATGAACAATACAATAACTGAAATGAAAACTACACTAGAAGGAATCAAGAGCAGAATAACTGAGGCAGAAGAACGGATAAGTGACCTGGAAGACAGAATGGTGGAATTCACGGCTGTGGAACAGACTAAAGAAAAAAGAATGAAAAGAAATGAAGACGGCTTAAGAGACCTCTGGGACAACATTAAACGCAACAACATTCGCATTATAGGGGTCCCAGAAGGAGAAGAGAGAGAGAAAGGACCCAAGAAAATATTTGAAGAGATTATAGTCGAAAACTTCCCTAACATGGGAAAGGAAATAGCCACCCAAGTCCAGGAAGCGCAGAGAGTCCCATACAGGATAAAACCAAGGAGAAACACGCCGAGACACACAGTAAATAAATTGGCAAAAATTAAAGACAAAGAAAAATTATTGAAAGCAGCAAGGGAAAAACAACAAATAACATACAAGGGAACTCCCATAAGGTTAACAGCTGATCTCTCAGCAGAAACTCTACAAGCCAGAAGGGAGTGGCACGATATAATTAAAGTGATGAAAGGGAAGAAACTACAAACAAGATTACTCTACCCGGCAAGGATCTCATTCAGATTCAATGGAGAAATCAAAAGCTTTACAGACAAGCAAAAGCTAAGAGAATTCAGCACCACCAAACCAGCTCTACAACAAATGCTAAAGGAACTTCACTAAGTGGGAAACACAAGAGAAAAAAAGGACCTACAAAAACAAACCCAAAACAATTAAGAAAATGGTCACAGGAACATACATATCAATAATTACCTTAAAGGTGAATGGATTAAATGCTCCAACCAAAAGACACAGGCTTGCTGAATGGATACAAAAACAAGACCCATACATATGCTGTCTACAAGAGACCCACTTCAGACCTAGGGACACATACAGACTGAAAGTGAGGGGATGCAAAAAGATATTCCATGCAAATGGAAATCAAAAGAAAGCTGGAGTAGCTATACTCATATCAGATAAAATAGACTTTAAAACAAAGAATATTACAAGAGACAAGGAAGAACACTACATAATGATCAAGGGATCAATCCAAGAAGAAGATATAACAATTATAAATATATATGCACCCAACATAGGAGCACCTCAATACATAAGGCAACTGCTAACAGCTATAAAAGAGGAAATCGGCAGTAACACAATAATAGTGGGGGACTTTAACACCTCACTTACAGCAATGGACAGATCAACCAAAGTGAAAATACATAAGGAAACAGAAGCTTTAAATGACCAGATAGATTTAATTGATATTTATAGGACATTCCATCCAAAAACAGCAGATTACACTTTCTTCTCAAGTGCGCACAGAACATTCTCCAGGATAGATCACATCTTGGGTCACAAATCAAGCCTCAGTAAATTTAAGAAAATTGAAATCATATCAAGCATCTTTTCTGACCACAACGCTATGAGATTAGAAATCAATTACAGGGAAAAACACGTAAAAAACACAAACACATGCAGGCTAAACAATACGTTACTAAATAACCAAGAGATCACTGAAGAAATCAAAGAGGAAATCAAAAAATACCTAGAGACAAATGACAATGAAAACACGACGACCCAAAACCTATGGGATGCAGTAAAAGCAGTTCTAAGAGGGAAGTTTATAGCTATACAAGCCTACCTCAAGAAACAAGAACCATCTCAAGTAAACAATCTAACCTTACACCTAAAGAAACTAGAGAAAGGAGAACAAACAAAACCCAAAGTTAGCAGAAAGAAAGAAATCATAAAGATCAGAGAAGAAATAAATGAAATAGAAACAAAGAAAACAATAGCAAAGATCAATAAAACTAAAAGCTGGGTCTTTGAGAAGATAAACAAAATTGATAAACCATTAGCCAGACTCATCAAGAAAAAGAGGACTCAAATCAATAAAATGAGAAATGAAAGAGGAGAAATTACAACAGACACTGCAGAAATACAAAGCATCCTAAGAGACTACTACAAGCAACTCTATGCCAATAAAATGGACAACCTGGAAGAAATGGACAAATTCTTAGAAAGGTATAACCTTCCAAGACTGAATCAGGAAGAAACAGAAATTATGAACAGACCAATCACAAGTAATGAAATTGAAACTCTGATTAAAAATATTCCAACAAACAAAAGTCCAGGACCAGATGGCTTCACAGGTGAATTCTATCAAACATTTAGAGAAGAGCTAACACCCATCCTTCTCAAACTCTCCCAAATAATTGCAGAGGAAGGAACACTCCCAAACTCATTCTATGAGGCCACCATCACCCTGATACCAAAACCAAACAAAGATACTTCAAAAAAAGAAAATTACAGACCAATATCACTGATGAATATAGATGCAAAAATCCTCAACAAAATACTAGCAAACAGAATCCAACAACACATTAAAAGGATCATACACCATGATCAAGTGGGATTTATCCCAGGGATGCAAGGATTCTTCAATATACGCAAATCAATCAATGTGATAAACCATATTAACAAATTGAAGAATAAAAACCATATGATTATCTCAATAGATGCAGAAAAAGCTTTTGACAAAATTCAACACCCATTTATGATAAAAACTCTCCAGAAAGTGGGCATAGAGGGAACCTACCTCAACATAATAAAGGCCATATACGACAAACCCACAACAAACATCATTCTCAATGATGAAAAACTGAAAGCATTTCCTCTAAGATCAGGAACGAGACAAGGATGTCCGCTCTCACCACTATTATTTAACATAGTTTTGGAAGTCCTAGCCACGGCAATCAGAGAAGAAGAAGAAATAAAAGGAATCCACATCGGAAAAGAAGAAGTAAAGCTGTCACTGTTCACAAATGACATGATACTATACATACAGAATCCTAAAGATGCTACCAGAAAACTACTAGAGCTAATCAATGAATTTGGTAAAGTTACAGGATACAAAATTAATGCACAGAAATCTCTTGTATTCCTATACAGTAATGATGAAAAATCTGAAAGAGAAATTATGGAAACACTTCCATTTACCATTGTAACAAAAAGAATAAAATACCTAGGAATAAACCTACCTAGGGAGACAAAAGACCTGTATGCAGAAAAGTATAAGACACTGATGAAAGCAATTAAAGATGATACCAACAGATGGAGAGATATACCATGTTCTTGGATTGAAAGAATCAATACTGTGAAAATGACTATACTACCCAAAGCAATCTACAGATTCAATGCAATCCCTATCAAATTACCAATGGCATTTTTATGGAAGTAGAACAAATCATCTTAAAATTTGTATGGAGACACAAAGATCCCGAATAGCAAAAGCAGTCTTGAGGGAAAAAAACGGAGCTGAAGGAATCAGACTCCCTGTCTTCAGACTATACTACAAAGCTACAGTAATCAAGACAATATGGTACTGGCTCAAAAACAGAAACATAGATCAATGGAATAAGATAGAAAGCCCAGAGATAAACCCACGCACTTATGGTCAACTAATCTATGACAAAGGAGGCAAAGATATACAATGGAGAAAAGACAGTCTCTTCAATAAGTGGTGCTGGGAAAACTGGACAGCTACATGGAAAAGAATGAAAATATAACACTCCCTAACACCATACACAAAAATAAACTCAAAATGGATTGGAGACCTAAATGTGAGACCAGACACTATAAAACTCTTAGAGGAAAACATAGGAAGAACACTCTTTGACATAAATCACAGCAAGATCTTTTTTGATCCACCTTCTAAAGTAATGAAAATAAAAACAAAAATAAACAAATGGGACCTAATGAAACCTCAAAGCTTTTGCACAGCAAAGGAAACCATAAACAAGACGAAAAGACAACCCTCAGAATGGGAGAAAATATTTGCAAACGAATCAACGGACAAAGGATTAATCTCCAAAATATATAAACAGCTCATGCAGCTCAATATTGAAGAAACAAACAACCCAATCCAAAAATGGGTAGAAGACCTAAATAGACATTTCTCCAAAGAAGACATACAGATGGCCAAGAAGCACATGAAAAGCTGCTCAACATCACTAATTATTAGAGAAATGCAAATCAAAACTACAATGAGGTATCACCTCACACCAGTTAGAATGGGCATGATCAGAAAATGTACAAACAACAAATGCTGGAGAGGGTGTGGAGAAAAGGGAACTCTCTCGCACTGTTGGTGGGAATGTAAATTGATACAGCCACTATGGAGAACAGTATGGAGGTTCCTTAAAAAACTAAAAATAGAATTACCATATGCTCCAGCAATCCCACTACTGGGCATATACCCAGAGAAAACCATATTTCAAAAAGACACAGGCACCCCAATGTTCATTGCAGCACTATTTACAATAGCCAGGTCATGGAAGCAACCTAAATGCCCATCGACAGATGAATGGATAAAGAAGTTGTGGTACATATATACAATATATGTATATAAGGGCTGAATATTACTCAGCCCTAAAAAGGAATGAAATTGAGTCATTTGTTGAGATGTGCAGGGATCTAGAGACTGTCATACAGAGTGAAGTAAGTCAGAAAGAGAAAAACAAATATCGTATATTAACGCATGTATGTGGAACCTAGAATAATGGTACAGATGAACCGGTTTGCAGGGCAGAAGTTGAGACACAGATGTAGAGAACAAACATATGGACACCAAGGGAGGAAAACCGCAGTGGGCTGGGGATGGTGGTGTGCTGAATTGGGCGATTGGGATTGACATGTATACACTGATGTGTATAAAATTGATGACTAATAAGAACCTGCAGTATAAAAAAACAAACAAACAAGAAAAACAACTAATACTAAACTTTCTTTGGGTTATTTGTATGGAAATATGTTAATATAAATGTTTCAGACATTACATGAAACTCCTAAAAATCTTATATGTTCTGGTATAATGTTATAAGTCATAATTCTAGTTATTACTTTAAAATGTATATCTCAGAAATAACTATTTCTTTGTCAATTGCATTATTATGAACTTTCATCAAATCTTTAACCATCGTCATTTTTAAGTCTTTTGTCATTTACAGACAGTTCTGGGTGTACTCTGATGCTTTTGCAAAAATGTTCCTATAAAAGGGTTTCATCTTCAAGGAATTCATGGAAAAGACTCTGACAAGTACAGGTTTCTGGTAACTGACTATACTGCTGAACTGAATGAACAAGCATTTTCAGAACTCTAATGGAAAACTGATGAACTCATAAAAGTGCTAACAAAAGATCAAGATGAAAAAAAAAATTAATTACATGGGACTGAGTGAACTGATGAGGATGATTATAATTTTTGTGACTTCCTGTTTGAATAAAAAAAAAAAATTCCACAAGGACTCAGAGGCAAAAAATATACAAATCAATTTTCACTGCAAAGTAAAGGAGCTGTTACAGTGGAGGATTACTGGACTGAATGTCAATATTATGACATAGTATGAGTGTGTTTTGTGTTTTGTAATTGCAATCATTGTTGCTTTTGTTGTGGTCATCCATTTACAATGCTTGTTGTCAGTCTATTTATCTTTTGTAAAAGTAAAATACAGTGTGTGTGTGTGTGTGTGTGTGTGTGTAAAAAAAAAAAAAAGAAGTCACCCAGAATTGGCCTAAAAATAGAAAAGAAAGAAAAGAAAGAAAGAAAGAAAGAAAACAAACTTATGGTTACCAAAGGGGAAAGGGGGGAGGGATAAATTAGGAGTTTGGGATTAACACATATACACTACTATATAAAATCGATAACCAACAAGGACCTACTGTATAACACATGGAACTATACTCAATATCTTGTTATAACGTATAATGGAAAAGAATCTAAAAAAGAATATATATATATAACTAAATCACTTTGCTGTACAACTGAAATGAACACAACATTGTAAGTCAACTATATTTCAATAAAAAATTTTAAAAACACCTGAAAAAAAAATGGGTCATAGCAACATTCAGTACAAAAGAAGCCTGTTATCGCAGCCACTCAAGAAATCTGACTCAAACTAAAACCAATCATAACAAGCAAGTTGATTCCCACCAGCTGCTACTATTACTACTGGGCCAAGGATTTCGTTACACACACACACACACACGCACAAATAATATGATCTCCTCCTCTTACTCCTTTTCTCCTGTAATCTCGTCGCACAACACAGCATTCAGGAAGATCTTTCAAATAAATATACGGTCAGATATCACTTCCCTGCTTAAAATCCTCCACTGGCTTCCCACTGCCCCTAGGATAAAATACAAACACCCTCCCTTGACAGGCCATGACCGGGCCCAGACCACCTCTTCCCAGCCTCCACTGCTCACCCCTTGCTCACACAGTCCCAATACCACAGCCTTCTGGCTGTTTCACAGATATGCAGGGTCTGCTGCCTACTTCCAGGCTTTACACTGGTTGTGTCCGAGCTTAGGGCATCCTTCCCAGGCTTCTGTGCGGCTGCTCCTTTCTCTTGAGTCAAGGCTCAGCTCAAACATTTCCTCCTCCAAGAGGCCTTCCCTCACCAGTTCCTGGCTGGTTGCCTTAATATCACCCTACCCTGTCTCCCTGTTATTTGTCAGTGCTAAATCAGCCCTCACACAGATTGCTTTACTCGCCTGTGTGCTTGTTCACCGGCGGCCCCCACGCGGACGCAGGCTACCCAAGCAAGGGAACCTGCTGCACTCGCCCACGCAAGTAGGCCTCTGCCCCAAGACCAACCGCTACCTCCTAAATGAAAAGCGCTTCAGCAATCTAACCATCAATCTAGGGCATCGTACACAGTTGTTTTATTCTTGTCCAAAAGAAGGAAGCTTTCCACTCATCTACCTTTCAAAAGTCCAAATGCTGATCAAGTTTTGGGACTTTCGGAAAAAAAAAAAGAACCATAAATCCTTCAAAATGACACAAAATGATGTAATTTTGGTCAGGATATAAAATTGTTTAAGATTGAGTTTAGCATTCTTTTTCTGAATAACTTACCTCTTTCTCCCTTTCATAGTCTTCTTTGTCATATTCGTCATCTTCATTTTGCGTCTGCAGTGCCACACTGCCGAAGTCTAGTGACATGGTCCTCCTGCGGGAACAGAAAGATGTTTGGTTTCTAAACAGCCCAGAAAATCTCCCCAGACCAAACTACATAAGAGATGCCATACACAAAAAGACAGGAGCAGCTGGGGAGAAGATATATGTAACTCATGTATGACAAAGGGTTAGTATTCCAACTATAAAGAGAGTTCTTACAAATTAATCATGATTCACAGAAAATAGCTGTTATGACAGAAATTCATGAAAATGAAAAAATGCCCAAAGCTAATAAACCTACAACTAGACCTTTCTAGTGGTCTGGAAAGAATAACTCAAACAGTAAGATTTTTGTCCACACACAAAAATAAGATAATAATAACGAACCAGAAATATGCCAAAACATACAAATTTTAAGAATACGCTCAAAGTTTCTAATTTGATGTATTAAAGATGGCACAGGTAGCATCCTCCACAACTTGCTTCATCTTCTGAATATCACAAATCCAAATGTCATGTTTTTCAGAAAGAGAGCCACTAAATCCTGAGTTAATGATTGCTCCCCAAAAAACATTTACAATCCAGTAAACTCCACAGAGCACACAACAAAAATATGTGTTAGGACGTTCCTGGTGGAGCAGTGGTTAAGAATCCGCCTGCCAGTGCAGGGGACACAAGTTCAAGCCCTGGTCCAGGAAGATCCCACATGCTGCTAAACAACTAAGCCCATGTGCCACAACTACTGAGCCTGTGCTCTAGAGCCCACAAGCCACAACTACTGAGCCTGCGTGCCACAACTACTGAAGCCTGTGCGCCTAGAGCCCGTGCTCCGCAACAAGAGAAGCCATCACAATGAGAAGCCCGCGCACCACAACGAAGAGTAGCTCCCGCTCGCTGCAACTAGAGAAAGCCTGCACACAGTAACGAAGACCCAACGCAGCCAAAAATAAATTTAAAAATATATATATATATGTATATGTGTTAAATGTCCTGCTCTTAAGCTTGATAAAATCAAGTTCTAGCAAAAAATACTCAGGAAAAACAGAAGTGAAGGATGTGAAGCTATGACACTGTCCCAAAGCAGCAGCAAGACTTCCCTGGAGAATGGTCACTGCTGTGGCAGAAGCAGCAGCAGGAAATGGGTTTTCAAGTACTTACGGTCAAAAGACTGCTGATGATTTGAATTATACTTAGGGATCCTGACACTACACAGAAACTACCCAGAATTTCAAAACTCTGAACAATCCTGACAAAAAAGTAGGCAAGCATCATCAATTACACGGCCTAATGCTGTCCTCTATTCAGTCCACTCTTGTGCATGCCAATGAAATGCACTTTGATGTGAGGCTGGGCCACAGATCATACACTCACTTTTCAGGCTCTAAAATGTCATTAAACTGGAAGTGAAATGAGAAGCATAGACCTGGCAATCCAAACATATTTTACCATAAAGAACTTAGCTCCCTCGTGTTGACAGTAGAGGACTAAGATCACAAACTTTTATGTAAGCCAATACCTCTATAGCAAAAGATATTCCACTTCATCAGCTCTAAGGTGCCCTTGATGGTATGACACAGTTCCATCTGTACCACTAAGAAAAAGATGTGGCCAATTAAATCATGACACATCATTAACTTTAAAATGCAGCCTCTTTGTAGATGTTAAAATGTGAAAAGAAGGGAGCTCCCGGGCGGTCCAGTGGTTAGAACTTGGCGCTTTCACTGCCGTGACCTGGGTTCAATCCCTGGTCAGGGAATTAAGATCCTGCAAGCCACACGGAGCGGCAAAAAAAAACAAAACAAAAGTGAAAAGAAAATGTGCACATTATAATAGATGAAATATGGTATTACAGATTAACACAAATATGAATTTCGATGCTGAAAATCCCCATAAGTTTTAGTTTGTTTTACAAGGACTGTTTCTCGGCCAAACTCTAATTTGCAGTCCAACTTTTTTATCCCTCCCCTCTCTGGTCCCTACACCCAACCCATCCCTTTCAATTCTATGAATTCAGACTCCTCACATCAACTAAACCCTTCCAGCCTCTGCTTCTTAGACCAGACCTCCTCCTTTCTGTTCTTGTGCCAGGGCTACATGGAGGGAGGGACACACGTACTCCTTCACTGAGAAGTAAAGTAGAGAGGCCTGGGGACTCTAAACCTTGTCTCCACCCAGCAGCTACAAGCAACCTCTTGTATACCAGCATAAGACGGATACCTGAATATGGTAAAGAGCCTACAATGTAGCTGAAATGGTGAGGGAAAAACAGTAACACAAGCTCATGTCTCTAGGGTTTTTTCACTACTTCAAGTGAACATCAAGTCTATAGAATCTATAGATTATGAAAATACAAGCCCATGTAAATGCTGGCTCCTTAAAAGAAATGCAATTAAGCTGGACCTTAAAGGCATCCCTGAATTCTCCAGGCAGAAGTAATCTTTCCTGCTTCTAATTCTTATGGTATTTTCCACCTTTCCCTGAATTTTATAGTTAAAGCCAGAATAGGGAATTTGGGTTAATTTCCCTTTTATTAAGTAAAAGGAGGGAGGGTTTTTTTTTTTTTTCCAACACTTCACCAACCTGCCATCAATTCGTTGAATACTGAAAAGGAACATTAAGATTTACAAGAGCTTATTGCTAAATAGTTATTTTAAATAAAGAACTACTTTTTCTCAGATAGAGAATGATGAATTCTACAAGGTATTTTCATTTTTTTTAATAAAGTCTAGTTTTCTCTTTTTTTCTTTTTTTGGCTGCACAGCATGCAGGATCTTAGTTCCCAGACCAGGGATTGAAGCCAGGTCCTTAGCAGTGAAAGTGCAGAGTCTTAACCACTGGACCGCCAGGGAATACCCTATTTTCATTTTTAAGTGAAGAAAATGTAAAAGACAAAACTATATCTTTGTTTTGAATGGCGTTTTACATCCAAACCGTGTCATTAAAGAAGAAATCTGAAAATATCTGAAAGAACAAAATCTCTCTCCACTGGGAGGAAAAGGTACAAATTAGCTTTCCTTCTGAAAAGTGCAAACTACCAGAGACCGTAAGAAATTATTTTAGGCATTAAGGGAAATTTGATAAACTTACTGTGGCTTAAAAAACAAAGAGACTAAAAAGGTAATTAGTATTTAACTAAAATTTAAAATAAAAGCTAATGCTTTTCTTCTGCTTATTAATCATTACTGATTACTGCTATCAGAGACTTCACTATAATATTCAGAACAATAAAAGAGGCTGCTTAAATTAAAAAAAAAAAAAACTAGCAAGATAATAAACCCAGAAGCCATAAAGGAAAAACTTGACGGAAACTTAAACATACACACATACAAAAAGAAACTGTATATGGCAAAAACCATCATTAGCAAGTCAAATATTATGTATAAAAAGAAAATATTATCAAAGGGTAAAATAATAATGAGAAAGAGACTTGCAAAACACAAGAGAAAGTCCCAATATACAATTCTCACAAAGAAATGAGAAAAAGACAACTTAATTTAAAATGGGCAACTGATACATTTCATTAAAAAAAAAAAGAAATGCAAATGCTCAACGAACTTGAAAACATGATTAATCTCACAAAGAATTCAAAGTGCCATTTAAACAATGAAATATGATTTTCAACCACTAAATAAAAAAAAAAAACATGATAACAGCTAGTGAGTGGTGGCTATTATTTTTTAAATTAATTTATTTTATTTATTTTTGGCTGCATTGGGTCTTTGTTGCTGCACGTGGGCTTTTCTCTAGTTGCAGCGAGCAGGGGCTACTCTTCGTTATGGTGCACGGGCTTATTGCTGTGGCTTCTTTTGTTGCGGAGCACGGGCTCTAGGCACATGGGCTTCAGTAGTTGTGGCACACAGGCTCAGTAGTTGTGGCTCGTGGGCTCTAGAGCACAGGCTCAGTAGTTGTGGCGCACGGGCTTAGTTGCTCCACGGCATGTGGGATCTTCCCGGACCAGGGCTCGACCCCGTGTCTCCTGCATTGGCAGCCGGATTCTTAACCACTTGGCCACCAGGGAAGCCCTAGTGGTGGCTATTTTATAGGAAACAGGCATCCTCATGAATTGCTGATGAAAGTATGAATTGGGAAAACCATCTTGAGAACTATCAATATTAATATATTGAAAAAGAATATTTGCCCTAGTAAAAGTACTTTTGAATAAATTTGGCAATACTGTGTCACTAATAAAAATAATGAAATATCTCTCTATATATTGACTATTTAAAAAATCAAGATGCAGAATAAGTGTACAGTATGCTTTTTTTTTTTTAATAGCAAGATGGTTAATACTTTCTTCCTAGATAGATAACTTTTTCTGAACTTATTTACAAGGCTATGTTCTGTCATATGTCCCACTCATTACTCATTTTGTTGTCGCTGGTTATGTTTTCTTTGCCCTCCTTGCAATGAGAAAGACCAATATGTGTTTAATTGGACAAAACATTAGAAAGCAAAAGTAGCATTGTTTTTGCCTCATCTAATAGCCTATAAGCACTCTGGGGGCAGAATTAAAATGTATCTCCCCCACCCTTTGCACACAACCAATATTTGTTGAATGAATATAATACATTCATGTTGCTCTATACAGATTCATTATTTCAATAAAGATTTTACTGAGCACCTACTGTGGGCCAGGTTATAGCCTAGATGTATCTAAGACATGCTACCAGCCATGGGAAGCTCACAGTCCCTTAGGGAAACAATGATATGAATTAATAGTTAAATGATACCTTGTAATACATTCTGTAATAGAGGAAAGTACAAAGTACAAATTAATTATGCTAAGAAGAAAAGAAGGCTGAAAGAAGTTTCACAGAAAGACTTTAGAAATAGATCTTAAAGGACACAATATGGGGGCTTCCCTGGTGGCGCAGTGGTTGCGAGTCTGCCTGCCGATGCAGGAGACACGGGTTTGAGCCCTGGTCTGGGAGGATCCCACATGCCGCGGAGCGACTGGGCCCGTGAGCCACAACTGCTGAGCCTGTGCGTCTGGAGCCTGTGCTCCGCAACAAGAGAGGCCGCGATAGTGAGAGGCCCGCGCACCGCGATGAAGAGTGGCCCCCGCTCGCCGCAACTGGAGGGAGCCCTCGCACAGAAACGAAGACCCAACACAGCCAAAAATAAATAAAAATAATAATAAATAAATTAAAAAAAAAAAAAAGACACAATATGGCTGTTAAGTGGTTAAGAATGAGGGCACTCATTCAGACAACCTGGGCTCAGTTCTGGTTCTCCTGCTTAACAGCTGTGCAAACTTGCACAACTGTTTCCATTTACTCATTAATAAAATGGGGGTAAAAAACAGTACCTACGTCAAAGATTGGTTACGAGGATTCACAAGATTAATGGACTTGAAGCGCTTAGCACTGTGTACCAATCAATACATCTTAGTTTTGTTTTTATCATGACATGTTACTCATGAATAGAAGTCTGCCAGCTACAAAAGAGGTTAAAGGAATAAACAGCATTCAGTATATCTGAGAAAAAGTGAATATGCAGTGTGTGGGAAACTTTCCTTCAAATACTGCAATCATTACTGGGATGAAAATGCCACTTTCTTCAAGATGCCCTCCCCCCATGAAATTAGTCATTCTTTGGCACTTTCAGGCTCTATTTCTTATACTTTTCTTATAGCTTCAATTTCAGCCTCTCATTTAGTTGAGTGCATTCACATCTAGGAGGTGCATATAAATTGTCATGCATTGTGAAGGATATGGCGAAATTCAGCTTAAATCACACTCAAGTTCATGACTGTAAGATAGAAAAGGTTAAGTGCCACAAAAGGGTCTTTAAGTGCCCTGAGAGTTAGGAAATTCTACTTACTTGCTTACATGTTAGCTTCCTTTCTAGAATGGAAATAGCCAGAGCACACTAGCCTGTTTCAGACTTGCAATACCAGGCTTAGGAAGCCTATTTATTCATTCAACAATTACTTGCCAAGCACTGTTCAAGATTACAAAGTTCATCAGGATTTGGTGAAGGGAAAGAAACACACATAAAAACAAAGGATGACAATAATCTGTGATCAGTGCTAGTGACAGTAGCTTGGACAAATACATTCAGGGTGCCCAGAGGATGCAGCAAGTAGGCAACAACAGGTTGAATGAAGATAAACCCAAGTCCTTACCAAGGAACTCCGTTTGGCGTCAACTATGGCACAGCAAACAGGTACTGCGAGACCCAAGCTGCACGGAGCCCAGGAGGCCTGGGGCTGCTGGCTTGGGCTGCCAGCGTCACATGCACTCAGTCAACACACGTGTACAGAGCACCCCCTGTGAGCCTGGCACGGCGCCAGGGTGACCACGGCGGGGGGTCCCCAGGGTCAGGTCTCAGCGCTACCCTAGCAGCCTGGAGGAGGCGAGGAAGGCTTCCCAGACGTCACTTCTAAGTAGGATCTTGGGGTCTGGATGAGACTTCAAAGTCAAAGGCGGAGCCCCGCCACCTGCAAGCAGTCCACCACCGCGGGATTTGGGGAGGGGACGGGTCAGTCCTCCGGGAAGCCTCAGCCAGAATCCCAAGGACCCCGCACCTCCTCCTATCCCAGCCACAAGCCCAGCCAAGAAGCGAAACTCACCGGAGGCCACGGATGCTGTCACCGCGGAGACACCCTAGCTCCCGCCGAAAGCCAACTTCTAGCAAACCCCTCACCCGGGCTCTAACCCGCTAGCTCCTTCCTAGTCACAACTGAACCCACGGAGCCCCGAGGCCATTGAAGAGCAGCCGGCTCCTTCAATCGCTGGTTAGAAGCGGGCCTGGTGGGCGGGGCCATGCCGGCTTGGGGCAGGGCGTAGAGGCGGAAGTCTCCGCCTTTCTCAAGCTAGATTGAGAAGTCCGCCTGCAGTTGCAATACTGTACGGCTGTTTAAAAGCGGGCGCCAGAGGTGGCGGGAAGTTCCTCCTGTGTGCCCATTGGTGGATCCTTGAGCCAATTACGGAAGGGTTGACTCTAGAGGGGGCGGGCCTATCGGTTGCATAGAGAGGCCCAAGCACCTGGCCTCCTGCCCTTTCCTAGGATGAACCGGTTTTGCCCGACCTCCTTGCCCCTCCCCTCACCACCTAGTGCAGTGACTCGTGCCCCCTGCGCTCTCCACTCCTAAATCCCAGTTCTCAGCTGCAGCACATAGAATCCCTCACTTTCCCCAACGAACCCACCTTGGAGGTTTTTGTATTTGCCTTTCTGATTCTCTAAGGTGCCTGCTTCCCCATCACCTTAACAGCCTTAGAGGTCGTTTCACTTTGTCTTCTTGCTTACTAGGTCCCGCCTTGTTTGAATGTGTTTCTTTAATTACTGATGAGATGACACATTCTCTACATGTTTATTCACTACTTGAATCTCCTCGAGTGCGAATGTTCCTGTCACTCTGGTATATGTTAACCTGACCTTTAGGACAGAGCTGCCCAGTCTGCGGTAAAGCCCATTATTGTATCTACCTTCCTGGGGTAAAAGGGTTCCAGTGAATATCAAGGTAGTAGTAGGTTCACAGATCCTTTTAACCCTTTCCCATATATACTAGTATGGAGTAAAAGGGTTGTTAAAGGTTGTTCACAATCTGGCTAGCTTTCATTTGTTACCTCACCATCCCACCCCTACACTGACCCCTATAACCCCATCCACTAAGCATAAGTGTCTGGCACACATTAGGTACTCAATCCATAGCAACAGATGAGTGAAATCTCTGACCCAGCTGCCCGTGGTTCCCAGGGTGCTTTTGTTTTGCTCAAGCTATTCCTTTCACCTGTATTGATTGCCCCACTTAACTTCCCCGGCTACTCAGTCTTCAAGATAGATGAGCACCTCCTCTGAACCCTTTCATGACACACACCTCCCTCCCTTGGTAGAAATGATCTTTCGTCCCTTTGGACACAGTGTACATATCTTATTATAATCCTTGTTATCTACTATATAACTAGTTGCTGTGTGAATGTTTCACTCAGTCCAACGTCAATATCTTAAGGCACTTACTTTGCTTTGTGGCCCCTGGTAGGCACTCAAAACAAAACTTGATAAATGAGCAAATGAATGAACAAATAAAATGAAACCTCTTTGTGCCAGAAAAAGCAAATAAAAGGCATTCAGGTAAATGGCAGTTGTTGAAATCTGAGCCAAGGTGTCTGTTAGTGAGTACTAGGCTTATGGGCTTTCCACATCTCACTGCAGCCCATCAGCAAGCTGCGTGTAGTGTCCTGTGCTAAGGGTTAAGATGAAATGCTACAGCAAGAATGCTAAATGATCCCTGCCCACAAACGACTGTTTATTAGAGAGATGAAAGAAAAAAAAAAAGATGTTAAGGCAGGAAAGCACATGAGGAGACAGTGTTTATAATCCCTTACATAGTGCTTTAGACATTGGTAAGTTTTTTCACAGACACTAGCTAACTTTTCCTCACAACAACCCTGTGAGGAGCTAGTACAGGTATTAGGATCCCATTTTACAGTGTAAGAAACTGATGAAAAAAAAAAAAATAAATAATAATAATAATAATAATAATAATGAAGTGTCCAAGGTTACACAGTTAATGTGAGACAGAGACAGAATTTTGAACCCAGCTCCTTTATCTCTAAATCCAGAGCTCATCACTATATATAAAATATAAGTGAGACTTAAGCACCTAAGTCACAAAAAAATAGAATAAATCAGAGCCCCTTACCTTTTTTAAAAATGGATTTGAGTGGAGTTGTGGACATATTATAATCAATGAAATTTTCTTGACTGCCTATCATGTTTAATTCCTGGTCTAGGTGCTTGATATATAAAGTGAGAGGCAGGACCCCTGCCAGCGAGGCACCCACACTCTGAGGTGCAAGATGCTTACATAAAAAGAGAAATGATAACACACAAAAAAGTAGTTTACTACATGCAATATGAGTAGATAGTAATAATTCTGGGGAAAAGTGAACACGTTAGGAAGGATCTCTCAGGGAAAGTTCCTGGAAGGAGAGGAAGAGTCAACAGGCAGGTTGATTAGCAAGAGTGATTGCAATATGAAGGGCAGATGAGCAAAAGTAAAGGATTCTTGTATTTAGAAGTAAGATTGGAGAAGTAGGCTGGGACAAGATAGCCAATAGAAGAGCTTGACGCCTGAAGGGATGGGAAAGGCATGCTACAGAGGTAAGGTATGGTAACGCACAAGGAATGAACTTACATCCAGAGAAACACAAGCACACAGAGGAATCCTGAGGTAATAAAGACAAATGCAGAAAAAGAGAGAAAAACTGCCAAAGACGTTGAATGCTGGAAAGATTATCTGTAGAATGTTGGGTCAATGTTTATCCTGCATATTTGACACATCTGTGAGCTGGGAGGGGCTATCTCTACCAGACTCATTTACATTTCAAGGGGAAATGCCTGTTGTTGAGATGTGGTCCCTCCCATTCAGATCATTTATAAAGGTGCAGCTAAGCCCTCATTTCTTCCTTTTCCTACCTTCTCTTTGGTGTCAGAGCTATCAGGTCAAAGCAATGCCATCCTGTAATAAGGAGTGCTATCCTCAAAAAAGCACTGAACTTAAAGAAGATCTGAGTTCAAGTTCCAGCTCTCCTACCTACTAGTTTTTGTCCACAATTTATTTAATCCTTCTGTGGAGGAAAGTCTTATTTGAAAATAGGAGTGATAATAACTGCTTTGCAGGACTGTAAAAAGGATGAAATAAGATTGTGTGAAAAGAGCTTTAAAAATGTAGAAACACTATTATTTAACAGTGTTATTTGAGGAATATCAAACCATTATTTGTTGCATATTCAATAGTATTTTTTGAGCATCTATTTTGTACCAAGCACTGTTCTAGGGGCTTGTTTAATATTGACATGTGGGTCAAAATGCCTTCCCTGATTAAGCTACTTATCACAGAATCTACACCTGCCCTCAGCCACTATGACCTCACCACCATCACCTCCCCACCACTCCAAGACCTGGCCATACCTGATTGGGTCAAAGGTGAGCACCAGACCCAAGCTGAGCCAATCATATTCTCTTCCCAGATAACAGAAATGACTCTATGAAACTGGGTCAAGTGGTAACCCTACAGAAGCAGATTTTTATTACATTTTCTGTATTTTATGGGAAATATGCTCCTTCCATAGCTGTGTCATGTATATGGTGGAACATAGACTATCATGAACTTCTGCCACTCAGAGCCATGGATCTGCCTGGTTCCTGTGCTTTATGAAGCCTGACAGTTCATCTTTTCCTTGGTTCTGTGATAATCTGAACTTTAAAACATCTTTTTACTTGAGTAAGCTTGTAAGGGTTGGATAGCGTTCCCGCAAATTTCATGTCCACCCAGAACTCAGAATGTGACTTTATTTGGAAATAGAGTCTTTGCAAATGTAATTAGTTAATATGAGGTCATATTGGATGAGGATTGGCCCTAAATCTAATGACTGGTGTCCTTAAAAGAAGAGGAAAGGACACAGAAAGACACGCAAGGAGAAGACAGCCACGTGGAGACAGAGGAACAAACTGGAGTTACATTGCTACAAGCCAAGGAACATCCAGGGCCACCAGAAACTGGCAAGGGATTCTTCCCTAGAGTATTCTGAGGAAGCATGGTCCTATCAACTCGTTATTTTCAGACTTCTAGCCTCCAGAACTGTGAGAGAATAAAATTCTGCTGTTTTAAGCTAGTTTGTGGTACTTTGTTGAGGCAGCCCTAGGAAATTAATACAGGTGGGTTCCTGTTCTTTGCAACCAAATGTTTATGACTAAGATGCATTTGTGACAGATTATATTTGAAAAGTCTAGACCAGTGATTCTCCAAACATGATCCATGTCCCACTGATGGACCTTAAGGATATTCCTGATGGGTCATTACATGACACAAACACACAAGTCGTTTCTCCAGGTATCATGGGAAAATAACTTGCAATTTTATAGGTTTTTATTTTTACATACAGCTAAGGTTTACCTAATAGGAATCTACCAAGTAAGATGTTAGGGGCTACTAATGTTTAGAATTTGTAAATTAAAATTAGCACATTATTTAAGTTGACCAAGAAGGATTATTCATCATTTCTACGTGCAACATTGTAAAGTTCCTGCTCATGCACACTTGAAGATAATTGAAATTCCCACTTTTGGGAGAGGGATGTTAATAGCACCATTCCCAGGAAGTCATGGTTTTTAAGAGTTGTTATTCCTGCTTCTTAATTATAAACTAGCTTTGCTTGGCACCACTGATATCAATTAAGTTTGTTGTGAGTTTGGTTAACCTAACTGCACGTAGTGTTAACTGCTTTAATATATTAATTTACACTTTTCCTATAACTTGACTTTAATATCCAAGTTGAGGTTCAATTTTTGTCACTAGTAATCTATTACTAAAGTCAATTTATAATTCCTCTGAAATTTGCTTATGCTTTATTGAAATGTGTTGGCTATTAATTTATTCTATTTAAATAACTAATAATATATTATCAAGGCAAGTGATAAAATTACTCATTTTCTGAAAAATGTATAGGGCAGTATTTTGGAATATAAAATCATAGGAACAGTATAATATTCCTCCCCTAAAAGTGAGTAAACACTTCCTGTTGTTCCTCTCTAGTTCTTTATTGTCACTGCGTCATATTTTTCACGACAAGAAAAAGAAGGGGTTGGGGGATGAAAGGTATGTGGGACAATAGCCTTTTGCCTCTTCAATGCTCTTCGGCCAAAAGTGTGAGAGCCAATTGCCTGGATTTAATGCTTAGGAGTTTCCACAGCATCAAGGTTTTTAATCAGAAAACCAGTAAAAGCTATTAGAAAAGTGATGATGACCATTTGATAAAGATCCAAAGGTGCAAAAATTATATTTGAACGTGGAATGCAGACCCTCCCAGATGCCACACTCCGCTTCTGCTTCTTGAAACAGTAGATTAAAAAGGAAAGAAAGAAGTACCAAGACAAGATTATAAAATTGGTGTGTACTTTATGTGCTTACATAACATGTTCAATGGATATTAACAAAATACAACATAATGATACCATTTATAAGAAATTATAGGATTTATTTAAAATGTTAATGTATTTGAACACTTAGATATTATTGTCCAGTAATGGGATACACATGTAAAGTTATTTGATATTCTTCTATCTTTGGTCAGGTTCCCAGAAGTGAACTTTGGGATGAAAATTTGAGTGCAAATGATTTACTAAGGAAGGGCTTCCCTGAGAAAGCTATTAGGGAGTGAGGAAGCTGGACAGGGCCAGGGGAAGAAGCCAGTCAGGGATATGTTTTCAGGAGAAGTGCTGGCCCCAACCTGACCCTACAGGGAGCTCTGGAGTGTAATCAGAATGGGGCAACTGGCTGAGCCTTCCTGCTCCTGCACCAGGGAAGGGGAAGAGGAAGTCCAGGGGCACTTCTGGCTCTTGGTAACCCAAAGCAGCTCCCCTGGCCTGAGGTTGTCCTTAGAATCAACAGTCACCTGTACAAGCAGTTAGGAGCAAAACACACAGAAATGGCTCAACGGATCTGAGGGGGTCTGGACGGAGCTGACCGTCTATGTTTGCCATCCTTTGATCTTATCAATGTGTCTTTGGAGATGACATCAAACATTTACATTTGAGTAGGTAATGGAGGTGGTCTCATGCAGCTCAGTCAAATGACCCCTCCCAGTCCTAGAATGATGGGACCTAGGACTATGAAGATGAACCAACCACCATGTTCTGTGGATTTAGTATATTCAGTGAATCTGCCAAGGGTTAAAGTGGCAACCTTCTTAAAATCTCTTGCCATATCTAACTTTTACCCCCCAACTTTTTTTTAAATTAAACTTTTAATTTTGAGAAAATTGTAGATTCACATGTGATTGCAAGAAATAATACGGGGACATCTCCTGTAAGCTTTATCCAGCTTCCACCAATGATAACACCTCACAAAACTGTAGTACAATAACACAACCAAGATATCCACATTGATACAGTCAAGATTCAAAGCAATTCAATCACACAAGGATCCCTAATGTTGTTCTTTTACAACTGTACTCACTTCCCTCTCTCCTACTGACTCCTTCCTTAATCTGTTCTCCATTTCAATAATTTTATAGAAACAACATTTCAAGAATGTTACATAAATGTAGTTTTATGGTACATAAAACTTTTGGGATTAGCTTGTTTTTGCTCTGCATAATTCTCTGAAGATCATCTAAGTGGTTGTATCAGCATCTCATCATCTCATTCTTTTTTACTGCTGAGTAGTATTCCATGGTACGGATGTACCACAGTTTGTATAACATTCACACACCGAAGGAACATTGGAGACTTTTCCAGTTTTAGGTCATTACAAACAGTGCTACTATAAACACTCCTGTACAAGTTTTTGTGTGAACGTTAAGTTTTTATTTCTCTGTGATCAATGCACAAGAATACAATTGTTGGGTTGAATGTAAGTTGCATGTTTACTTTTTTAATAAACTACCAAACTGCTTTCTGGACTGGCTGCACTATTTTACATTCTCCCCAGGAATATATGTGTGATCTACTTTCTTCTCATCCTAGCCAACATTTAGTGTTGTCGTTATTTTTCATTTACGCGTTCTGTTATGTGTGCAGTAATATCTCACTGTGATTTCAATTTGCATTTCCCTACTGCCTAATGATGTTGAATATATTTTCACCTGCTTTTTGTCATCTGTATACCTTCAGTGAAATGTCTATGCATGTTTTTTGCCCATTTTCTAATTAGAGTTTTTATGTTGAGTTTTAAGAGCTTTTTATTTATTCTAGACATGTGGTTTGCAAATATTTCCTCCCAGTCCACAGCTTGTCCTTCATCCTCTTATCAGAGCTTTCACAGAGCAAAAATCTGTATTTTTTTCTCTCTCTCTCTCTTTTTTTTTTTTTTTTGGTGCAAATTCCTAACCACTGGACCACCACGAATTCCCAAAAATGTGTACTTTTGATGAAGTACAACATACCAGTTTTTCCTTAACAGGTCATGTCTAAGGACTCTTTGCCTTGCCTTATATCCTGAAGACTTTCCTCTATGTTTTTCTTTCCTAAAAGTTATCACAGTTTTACATTTCGCATTTAAGTCCATAATCCATTTGAGCTAATGTTTACATAAAGTGTGAGGTTCATTCTTTTGCCTACAGATGTACCGTTGCTCCAGCATCATTTGCTGAAAGGCTATCCTTTGTCGTCTGAGTATAATGCCCCTTAGCCTCCTCCCAGTGGAGTCCCCAGGGCTGGTTAAGTGCCTCCTCTGTAGCCCACAGCTCCTAAAAGGCAGCCCTTTCACACAGCTCTCTCTCCAGGTTCTGTTACTGCTCCCTCCCCTACTCCTTCACTGGCTGAAGAGCACTGCATCCTCCCTTGTGGCTTCCCCATACTTCGCCCACACCTTTGTCAATAGTCCCTTTATCAAACTCTCCTCTAGTCACCCAATTTAAGTGAGCCATCTGTTTCCTGTCAGGACCCTGATGCATCCTACAAATGACACATTTTCCAAATCCCAAACATCAGGCATATACTGTCAGTCGTCACAAAGCAATAATCATTTATTATTTTTTTAAAGTTGTTTACAGGTATTTATATGCAAATGGATTTCCACCTTAAGACAGATGAAGATAAGGATGTGACATTAAAAGAGCATGCAGGCAAACACTTCTTTTGTTGTTTCCCTTTAACTGTGCCCGTTGTTGCAAGTGTGGTGTTTGCTCGTCCAACTACCACACCGTTACAGTCAACACTGACCATCTATGTGTCAGCTATACTCTTTGCATCAGCTTCTATCAAGAACTTCTTCTGGCCACCCAGTTATCACTCTGCTCAACCAGAATGAGACCACAGCCCTGCTCTGCCTCTGTTAAGATAATTAGATCACCCATAAACTTCGCTGATTTATACCCATGCTCATCCCCTTTACGAGGACAAATAATCAAGAACTACGGTGTATGCAAAATTGAGGAAAAATACATTGCTTCCTAGTTGTATAAAAGGAAACAAACCTATCTAAGAAGCCCATGGCAGTAAAAGTAAAATAAAAGCATAAACCTTCACATAAAAATATTAAGAGTTCAGTGTGCTTGGTTTCTGATGATTTCTATGCGAAAGAAGTTTCTCATATTTTACTTAAAACTTAGCAAACATTTCACAATTACAAAGATTAAGTTGTATCTACACATCCAAAGTGAAGTGGAATTAAGGCAATTGTCCAGATAACTCAAGATAAAAAAACAAAAACAAAACAAAAAAAACTCTAAAATAATGGCCATATCTCTGTATGCAAAGGCAGGTAGAGGGCTGAGACTGAAGCTGTTTTCTGCCACTCAAAATAACCAAATCTACTTCTACTACCATCACTTATGTTTTTCCAAAGTTTCAATGTTTTTGACTGAAAGGCTCCAGATCTCTGCTATCTGAATGATGATCTCAATGAGTACAGACACAGACTAAAGGAAAAAGCTGCAGTTTCCAGCTTAATTATACAGACTGGTTATCAACACTGACCCCTAATAAATGAAAAATTTGCCTTTTATAAATTATGTTAGGGCTGAAATGGACCTATGAATTCACCTAGCCCAGCTCCCTCATTTTATAGACAAGGAAACTGGAGTCCAGGCAGGTCCAGCAAGTTGCTCAAGGTCACACTGAGACCCAGTCCAGCGCTTTTCCCTACACAACGCTTCATTACATCATTGGTTTACCAAGTGTGCCTGCTTGTGTCAAACCTTTCCAATTGTTTCATTCAGTGTTTTCTCCCTGGTACATTTTGTCTGGTCATATCTAGAAAAGGTGCTAAGGATACATGTAGATGAGGGCCTATGAGTCACCACCAATCAAGGGGATATTTCCCCATACTTTAAAATAAATTCGGTGCTTTAAATAAGAATGGAACCAATTTGGAGATTGAACATGAAGAACACTGGTTTGTTTGCCATCTTTTAAATCCATGCACTCATGAGCTCTTTTTTGGGGAGGAAGGATGAGGGGGAGAGGGAAGGAGGGAGAAATACGATGAAATCAGAAATGACATAGATTTGGCTTCTTTAGTTTGTCATATGTTGCATACAAACAGTCCAAATAGCAAAGACTGAGAAATACTAGGCCAAAGAATCTGGGCTCCAACCCTTTAAACAGCAAATGGGACAGGCCAATGAAACTGACCATTGCTTTCAGCGGCCCTTGATTTGATTCCACTGGTATAGACAGAGTCCAAATTCAATGTCAAATTTATTTTAACACTGAGGTGAAAGTGTTACCAAACAGAAAATGTAATAAAGTCAATAACTATTAAGCAAATGGCTTCTTATTTTTATAACAAGGAAAAACTTTTTTGGCAAATGGTTCTATAGTTATAGAATATGAAGACATTTAGAACTAATCTCCCCAATATGAAAATGTCCCCAAATTATCAAGTTGAAAGGCACATACCACTGCCCCAGCAGTTCATTCAAGTTGTCTTCAGCACGTGAAATTTTAATTGTGCTTTTTTTAGCTTGTTATCAATGCAATATGGCCTTAAAAAGTGACATCCGTGCATATGTATACTTTCTTTTCAAAGGGACCCATCCTCTTCCCCTTTTCTGATTTTCACTTTCTGAAGATCAATTTTTGTTAGTTCTTTGTTTTATAAAGGACCTAGTCCATGATGGTCTCAGAAAGATACACTTCACAGTTTGTGCTCTAATTTATCTAGAAACCAAGTGTGAATTATCTTTGTGTCCTAATACAAAATGGACTTTCCTGAAGTATCAGTGTGATGGCCCTTCCATACTGTCATTTGTTGGAATGCAAAAGTACTAGATTATTATCTTTTCTCACTGGTTGTTTAAGGCTTACTTCGCTTCCAGAAGAGATGATTGGCAAACTATTATCCATGTGGTATCTGATAAGGTGGCCAACATTATCAAATACATGATCCTTGGTCCTCACCTTGAAAAGGAAATACAAATGTATTTAGGTTAAATGATAATGGTTCTCCTGAAAGGCATAAACAATCACAGGGTAAAAACAGACATATCCTTGAATGAGGTAACTGCTGAATAAAGAAAAGTAAAGGTACTTTTCAATTCTGGATCCCTTAGTAAACAATTTTCTCATTCCCAATTACCTTTTTTTATAAGATTTTTTTGTTTGATGCGGACCATTTTTAAAGTCTTTATTGAATTTGTTACAATATTGCTTCTGTTTTATATTTCTGGTTTTTTTTTTTTTTTTTGGCCCCGAGGCATGTGGAATCTTAGCTCTCTGACCAGGGATCGAACCCACACCTGCCTGCATTGGAAGGCAAAGTCTTAACCACTGGACCACCAGGAAAGTCCCCCCAATTACCTTTTATTGGAGTATAATTGCTTTACAATGGTGTGTTAGTTTCTGCTTTATAACAAAGTGAATCAGCTATATATACACATATATCCCAATATCCCCTCCTCTTGCATCTCCCTGCCACCCTCCCTATCCCACCCCTCTAGGTGGACACAAAGCACCGAGCTGATCTCCCCGTGCTATGCACCTGCTTCCCAATAGCTATTTTACATTTGGTAGTGTATATATGTCCATGCCACTCTCTCACTTCATCCCAGCTTACCCTTCCCCCTCCCCATGTCCTCAAGTCCATTCTCTACGTCTGAATCTTTATTCCTGTCCAAGGTTCTTCGGAAACATTTTTTTTTTTTTTAGATTCCATATATATGTGCTATCGTATGGTATTTGTTTTTCTCTTTCTGACTTACTTCACTCTGTATGACAGTCTCTAGGTCCATCTACCTCACTACAAATAACTCAATTTCGTTTCTTTTTATGGCTCAGTAATATTCCATTGTATATATCTGTCACATCTTCTTTCTCTTATCCATTCATCTGTCGATGGACACTTAGATTGCTTCCATGTCCTGGCTATTGTAAATAGAGCTCCAATGAATATTGTGGTACATGACTCTTTTTGAACTATGGTTTTCTCAGGGTATATGTCCAGTAGTAGAATTGCTGGGTCGTATGGTAGTTCTATTTTTAGGTTTTTAAGGCCTCCATACTGTTCTCCATAGTGGCTGTATCAATTTACATTCCCACCAATAGTGCAAGAGGGTTCCCTTTTCTCCACACCATCTCCAGCATTTATTGTTTGTAGATTTTTTGATGATGGCCATTCTGACCAGTGTGAGGTGATACCTCATTGTAGTTTTGATTTGCATTTCTCTAATGATTAGTGATGTTGAACATCCTTACATGTGTTTGTTGGCAATCTGTATATCTTCTTTGGAGAATGTCTATTTAGGTCTTCTGCCCATTTTTGGAGTGGGTTGTTTGTTTTTTTTGATATCGAGCTGCATGAGCTGCTTGTATATTTTGGAGATTATCCTTTGTCAATTGCTTCATTTGCAAATATTTTCTCCCATTCTGAGGGTTGTCTTTCCGTCTTGTTTATGGTTTCCTTTGCTGTGCAAAAGCTTTTAAGTTTCATTAGGTCCCATTTGTTTATTTTTGTTTTTATTTCCATTTCTCTAGGAGGTGAGTCAGAGACGATCTTGCTGTGATTTATGTCACAGAGTGTTCTGCCTATGTGTTCCTCTAAGAGTTTTATAGTGTCTGGCCTTACATTTAGGTCTTTAATCCATTTTGAGTTTATTTTTGTGTATGGTGTTAGGGAGTGTTCTAATTTCATTCTTTTACATGTAGCTGTCCAGTTTTCCCAACACCACTTATTGAAGAGACTGTCTTTTCTCCATTGTATATTCTTGCCTCCTTTATCAAAGATAAGGTGACCATATGTGCGTGGGTTTACCTCTGGGCTTTCTATCCTCTTCCATTGATCTATATTTCTGTTTTTGTGCCAGTACCATACTGTCTTGATTACTGTAACTTTGTAGTATAGTCTGAAGTCAAGGAACCTGATTACTCAGGCTCTGTTTTTCTTTCTCAAGATTGCTTTGGCTATTCGGGGTCTTTTGTGTTTCCATACAAATTGTGAAATTTTTTGTTCTAGTTCTGTGAAAAATGCCATTGGTAGTTTGACAGAGATTTCTGTGAATCCGTAGACTGCTTTCAGTAGTATAGTCATTTTCACAATGTTGATTCTTCCAATCCAAGAACATGGTATACCTCTCCATCTGTTTGTATCATCTTTAATTTCTTTCATCAGTGTCTTATACTTTTCTGCATACAGGTATTTTGTCTCCTTTGGTAGGTTTATTCCTAGGTATTTTACTCTTTTTGTTGCAATGGTAAATGGGAGTGTTTCCTTAATTTCTCTTCCAAATTTTTCATCATTAGTGTATAGGGATGCAAGAGATTTCTGTGCATTAATTTTGTATCCTGCTACTCTACCTAATTCATTGATTAGGTCTAGTGGTTTTCTGGTAGCATCTTTAGGATTCTCTATGTATAGTATCATGTCATCTGCAAACAGTGACAGTTTTACTTCTTCTTTTTCTGATTTGGATTCCTTTTATTTCTTTTTCTTCTCTGATTGCTGTGGCTAAAACTTCCAAAACTCTGTTGAATAATAGTGGTGAGAGTGAGCAACCTTGTCTTGTTCCTGATCTTAGAGGAAATGGTTTCAGTTTTTCACCATTGAGAATGATGCTGGCTGTCGGTTTGTTACGTATGCCTTTATTATGTTGAGATAAGTTCCCCCTATGCCTACTCTCTGGAAGGTTTGTATCATAAATGGGGGTTGAATTTTGTCAAAAGCTTTTGCTGCATCTATTGAGATGATCATATGGTTTTTATTCTTCAATTGGTTAATATGGTTTATCACATTGACTGATTTGTGCATATTGAAGAGTCCTTGCATTCCTGGGATAAACCCCACTTGATCATGGTGTATGATCCTTTTAATGTGCTGTTGGATTCTGTTTGCTAGTATTTTGTTGAGGATTTTTACATCTATGTTCATCAGTGATATTGGTCTGTAGTTTTCTTCTTCTGTGACATCTTTGTCTGGTTTTGGTATCAGGGTGATGGTGGCCTCGTAGAATGAGTTTGGGAGTGTTCCTCCCCCTGCTATATTTTGGAAGAGTTTGAGAAGGATAGGTGTTAGCTCTTCTCTAAATGTTTGATAGAATTCACCTGTGAAGCCATCTGGTCCTGGGCTTTTGTTTGTTGGAAGGTTTTTAATCACAGTCTCAATTTCAGTGCTTCTGATTGGTCTGTTTATATTTTCTATTTCTTCCTGGTTCAGCCTCAGAAAGTTGTGCTTTTCTAAGAATTTGTCCATTTCTTCCAGGTTGTCCATTTTATTGGCATAGAGTTGCTTGTAGTAATCTCTCATGATGCTTTGTATTTCTCCAGTGTCAGTTGTTACTTCTCCTTTTTCATTTCTAATTCTATTGATTTGAGTGTTTTTCCTTTTTTTCTTGATGAGTCTGGCTAATGGTTTATCCATTTTGCTTATCTTCTCAAAGAACCAGCTTTTAGTTTTACTGATCTTTGCTATCATTTCCTTCATTTCTTTTTCATTTATTTCTGATCTGATCTTTATGATTTCCTTCCTTCTGCTAACTTTGGGGGTTTTTTTTGTTCTTCTTTCTCTAATTACTTTAGGTGTAAGATTAGGTTGTTTACTTGAGATGTTTCTTTTTCCTTGAGGTAGGTTGTATTGCTATAAAATTCCCTCTTAGAACTGCTTTTGCTGCATCCCATAGGTTTTGGGTCATTGCATTTTCACTGTCATTTGTTTCTAGGTATTTTTTGATTTCCTCTTTGATTTCTTCAGTGATCTCTTGGTTATTTAGTAGTGTATTGTTTAGCCTCTATGTGTTTGCATTTTTTACAGATTTTTTTCCTGTAATTGATATCTAGTCTCATAGCATTGTGGTCGTAGAAGATACCTGATACGGTTTCAATTTTCTTAAATTTACCAAGGCTTGATTTGTGATCCAAGATATGATCTATCCTGGAGAATGTTCCACGAGCACTTGAGAAGAAAGCGTATTCTGTTGTTTTTGGATGGAATGACCTATAAATATCAATTAAGTCCATCTTGTTTAATATATCATTTAAAACTTGTGTTTCCTTATTTATTTTCATTTTGGATGAACTGCCCATTGGTGAAAGTGGGGTGTTAAAGTCCCCAACTATGACTGTGTTACTGTCAATTTCCCCTTTTATGGCTGTTAGCATTTGCTTTATGTATTGAGGTGCTCCTATGTTGGGTGCATAAATATGTACAATTGTTATATCTTTATCTTGGATTGATCCCTTGATCATTATGTAGTGTCCTTCTTTGTCTCTTGTAATAGTCTTTATTTTAAAGTCTATTTTGTTTGATAGGAGAAATGCTACTCCAGCTTTCTTATGATTTCCATTTGCATGGAATATCTTTTTCCATACCCTCACTTTCAGTCTGTATGTGTCCCTAGGTCTGAAGTGGGTCTCTTGTAGACAGCAAATATAGAGGTATTGTTTTTGTATCCATTCAGCCAGTCTATGTCTTTTGGTTGGAGCATTTAATTCATTTACATTTAAGGTAATTATCAATATGTATGTTCCTATTACCATTTTCTTAATTGTTTTGGGTTCGTTATTGTAGGTCTTTTCCTTCTCTTGTGTTTCCTGCCTAGAGAAGTTCCTTTAGCATCTGTTGTAAAGCTGGTTTGGTGGTGCTGAACTCTCTTAGCTTTTGCTTGTCTGTAAAGGTTTTAATTTCTCCATTGAATCTGAATGAGATCCTTGCTGGGTAGAGTAATCTTGGTTGTAGGTTTTTCCCTTTCATCACTTTAAACATGCCCTGCCACTCCCTTCTGGCTTGCAGAGTTTCTGCTGAAAGATCAGCTGTTAACCTTATGGGGATTCCCTTGTATGTTAGTTGTTGTTTTTCCCTTGCTGCTTTTAATACTTTTTCTTTGTATTTAATTTTTGATAGTTTGATTAATATGTGTCTTGGCGTGTTTCTCCTTGGATTTATCCTCTATGGGACTCTCTGTGCTTCCTGGACTTGATTGACTATTTCCTTTCCCATATTGGGGAAGTTTTCAACTATAATCACTTCAAATATTTTCTTAGTCCCTTTCTTTTTCTCTTCTTCTGGGACCCCGATAATTCAAATGTTGGTGCATTTAATGTTGTCCCAGAGGTCTCTGAGACTGTTCTCAATTCGTTTCATTCTTTTTTCTTTATTCTGCTCTGCGGTAGTTATTTGCACTATTTTGTCTTCCAGGTCATTTATCTGTTCATCTGCCTCAGTTATTCTGCTATTGATTCCTTCTAGAGAATCGTTAATTTCATTTATTGTGTTGTTCATCATTGTTTGTTTGCTCTTTAGTTCTTCTAAGTCCTTGTTTAACCTTTCTTATAGTTTCTCCATTCTATTTCCAAGATTTTGGATCATCTTTACTTTTACTATCATTACTCTGAATTCTTTTTCAGGTAGACTGCCTATTTCCTCTTCATTTGTTTGGTCTGGTGGGTTTTTACCTTGCTCCTTCATCTGCTGTGCATTTCTCTGTCTTCTCATTTTGCTTAAGTTACTGTGTTTGGGGTCTCCTTTTTGCAGGCTGCAGGGTCATAGTTCCCGTTTTTGGTGTCTGCCCCCAGTAGGTAAGGCTGGTTCAGTGGGTTGTGTAGGCTTCCTGGTGGAGGAAACTGGTGCCTGTGTTCTGGTGGATGAGGCTGGATCTTGTCTTTCTGGTGGGCAGGACCGCGTCCGGTGGTGTGTTTTGGGGTGTCTGTGAATGTAGTATGATTTTAGGCAGTCTCTCTGCTAATGGGTGGAGTTGTGTTCCTGTCTTGCTAATTGTTTGGCATGTGGTGTCCAGCACTGGAGCTTGCTGGTCGTTCAGTGGAGCTGGGTCTCAGCTTTGAGACAGAGAGCTCTGGGAGAGCTCTCGCCGATTGATATTACATGGGGCCAGGAGGTCTCTGGTGGACCAATGTCCTGAACTTGGCTCCCCCACCTCAGAGGCTTAGGCTTGATACCTGGCCAGAGCACCAAGACCCTGTCAGCCACAAGGCTGAGAAGAAAAGAGAGAAAAAAGAAAGAAAGAAAGAAAAGAAAAAACTAAATAAAATTTTTAAAATAAAAAATAAATATTATTAAAATAAAAAAACTAAAAAGTAATTAAAAAAATAAAAATAAATTTTAAAAAAAGAAAGAAGAGAGCAACCAAACTAATAAACAAATCCACCAATGACAACAAGTGCTAAAAACTAAACTAAAAAAAAAAAAATGGACAGACAGAATCCTAGGAGAAATGGTGAAAGCAAACCTATACGGACAAAATCACACAAAGAAGAATAAACATTCACACTCACAAAAAGAGAATAAGGAAAAAATATATATATTTTTTTTTTTTTAAAAAAAGGAAGAGAACCACCAAATCAATAAACAAATCTACCAATGATAATAAGCTCTAAATACCAAACTAAGATAAACATAAAACCAGAAACAAATTAGGTGCAGAAAGCAAACCCCAAGTCTACAGTTGCTCCCAAAGTCCACCGCCTCAATTTTGGGATGATTCATTGTCTATTCAGGTATTCCACAGATGCAGGGTACATGAAGCTGATTGTGGAGATTTAATCCACTGCTCCTGAAGCTGCTGGGAGAGACTTCCCTTTCTCTTCTTTGTTCGCACAGCTCCTGGGTTCAGCTGTGGATTTGGCCCGGCCTCTTCATGTAGGTCGCCCTCTGGTTTCTGCTCTTCACCCAGACAGAAGGCAGTTAAAGGAGTGGCTAATTAGGGGCCTCTGGCTCACTCAGGCCGGGCGGAGGGAGGGGTATGGAATGCGGGGCGAGCATGACGTTGCAAAAGCCTGAGGCACACCATGTGTTCTCCTGGGGAAGTTGTCCATGGATCATGGGACCCTGGTAGTGGCGGGCTGCAGAGGCTCCCAGGAGGGGAGGTGTGGATAGTGACCTGTGCTCGCACACAGGCTTCTTGGTGGCTGCAGCAGCAGCCTTAGCATTTCACAGCCGTCTCTGGTGTCCATGCTGATAGCCGTGTCTCCTGCCCATCTCCAGAGCTCGTTTAGGCGGTGCTCTGAATCCCCTCTCGTCGCGAACCCCAAAACAATGGTCTCTTGCCTCTTAGGCGTTCCAGACTTTTTCCTGGACTCCCTCCTGGCTAGCTGTGGCACACTAGCCCCCTTCAGGTTGTGTTCACTCAGCCAACCCCAGTCCTCTCCTGGGATCTGACCTCCGAAGCCCGAGCCTCAGCTCCCAGCCCCCGCCTGCCCCAGCGGGTGAGCAGACAAGCCTCTCAGGCTGGTGAGTGCTGGTCAGCACGGATCCTCTGTGCAGGAATCTCTCCACTTTGCCCTCTACACCCCTGTTGCTGTGCTCTCCTCCATGGCTCCGAAGCTTCCCCCCGACCCACCCCCCGTCTCCTCCAGTGAAGGGGCTTCCTAGTGTGTGGAAACTTTTCCTCCTTCACAGCTCCCTCCCAGAGGTGCAGGTCCTGTCCCTATTCTTTTGTCTCTGATTTTTCTTTTTTCTTTTGCCCTACCCAGGTACATGGGGAGTTTCTTGCTTTTGGGAAGTCTGAGGTCTTCTGCCAGCATTCAGTAGGTGTTCTGTAGGAGTTGTTCCACATGTAGACGTATTTTTGATGTATTTGTGGGAAGGAAGGTGATGTCCACGTCTTACTCCTCTGCCATCTTTAAGGTCCCCCCCCATTACCTTTTTAAAGCAACTGTCATTCCCAGTTAGGAAAATGGTAAACACTGTCACCCAATCCAAATTTGCAAGCAACCTTTTTGCCATGTTACTTTTTGATACATTCTATCATATATATTCTTATAAATATTTTGTGTCATAAAAGAATAACCACCTCTGCTCTCTTTTGGTTATTATTTGCATGTAATATCTTTTTCCATCCTTTCACTTTCAGCCTATGTGTGTCCTTAAATCTAAAGTGAGCCTCCTATAAATAACATACATATAGTTGGATCTTGTCCATTTAGCTCTCCATCCAGTTAGTCTGTGTCTTTTGTTTGGGAAGTTTAATCCATTTACATTTAAAGTAATTATTTATAGAGAAGAACTTACTATTACTATTTTGATAATTGTTTTTTGTCCAGGATCATTTCTGTCTACAGGTATCCTCTGCTCTAGCCATACCTCTTTTATTTGATTTAATACCATTCTACTGCTCTGTTTGCTCCTGTGATTCCTTCCCTATGCTCCAAATGTCTCCCTTTAAAATTTTTGCCCTCTTTCAAGGTTCCTCTTACATGTCAGACCCTGCAAGAAGCCTTTTCAGTTTGCCTCAACCGGAGCACCCCCTCCTATCCTGAGAAACACCATAATGCTTTGGTTGAACCATTCTTATGTTATTCATCCTTAATTATTTAAGCATCTGTCTTATGAAATTATAAGCACCCTGAGAGCAAGGACTCTGTATGTGATACTGATCAATAGTTAACTACGAATCCCTGTACTTCCATGTAGGAGGTATTCATTTAACTCACTGAATTGCACAGAGAAGGGCAGAAAGAGGCTGTCCTCTAAGTGATCCTCTAGGGTGGCTCCCACTCAAACCCCTCCATTAGCCTCTATTTACCACTTCCTGCTCTAGCTGGAGGGTTCAAGAAAAAGTAAACCCTTAACCTTAAACACTCTTCAGTATCAGGCTTTAGACCTATCATTCAGAGTAACCTGAATCACAAGATCCTGTGAAACTCTAATGGGGGTCAATAATACCTTGCCTTCGGGATCCACCAGGAGAAGATGTTTTGCCTGGCCTCCCTGTAGCCCACTCAGCACATATTGGCCAGGAGATGTTGCACTCTCTCGAACCAAAAAGTCCCCATCCTTTACCAAGAGGCTCTCTGCTGCTTTCCTGCTCAGCTTGCCGTGGTAGCAGTCTTCATTCCGCAGCTGCTGCTTAATGTGTGGCAAAGAATGTGAGCTGGCAGGCTGGGCCGTGGCACCTGGCTGAACAGTTTCTGGTGCCTCTGAAGTCAAAATACAAAGAGAGACACCACCAAGTTACCTCCTCATCCATCCTTTCGTTCATTCATTCATTCACTCACCAAATATAATTTGAGGACCTACTGTGTGCCAGGCACTCTTTAAATAGTGCTATTTCTGGAACAAATGGGGTTTTTGTTTCTAGAACTTCCAACAGTCTCTAATTTAATGGTAGATCCAAACATTGCCTTTGGCTTCTGTTACCAGGAAAGGCTTGCCCAGGTGCAGGAGTTTTCCTTTCAAATGAGAAATGGAACTGACCCATAAGAACTGCTTTCATAAGTGCAGAGAGAGTCTCTTTATGTCCCATGGGGTGTATGTTAAAGAGAAAGAGGTTTATGCTGTACCTGGACTATAGATAACTTCTAAAACATTCTCAAATGCTTTGAAAATGCCTACAGTAACTTTGGGCTATGCCCATTTTTTAATATTTAGCTTTTTCTTTTAAACCAAATTACTAATGTGCTTCAGAGATGCTTCTGTCCATCAACTTTAAAGCTGTGCTGAAGCTTACAGCATTCCTAGTAAACGATCACTTTGTTGTTTGTGTAATTCCCCTGCCTGGACAAAGCAGAATTGATCAAGTAGAAGAAGCTAATCATCAGGGAGGCATGGCCTGAGGCAAGTCCCCATGGCTCTACAGAATAAATGTTATCCAGAGTTGAGAGCACTGGGGATGAGAAGGTACATCCAGGTAGCCCTTTATAGTATTATTGGTACTCATAGTAATAACAATTATTATGTAGCTCACATTTATTGAGTATGATAGGCACTGCTCAATGCTTTACATGTATTATCCTGTTTGGCTCTCAAAATTAGATGGGAAGGAAATGGATCTTTAAAAAGGTTAAATGACTTACCCAAAGTCACACTGCTAATATGCTGTAGATCTGGGATTTGAAATGAGATCTATCATCAGAGCCCAGGTTCTTAATCACCACACTCTAAAACTTGGCTTGGATGAGAAAATCTTTTAATTTTCAAAACTGGTCTAGCCACTCTACTTCTGTATAACCCACAAAGGTCCCTAAATAGACAGCAAGGCTATCAGGATGATATACAGCATCTCCAGAAGTAATAACACAAAATTCTTAGGTCTGAATCCAGATAAAACTTGTATGTTTGCTTATTTATTTATTTATTTTGGCTGTGCTGCACAGCATGCGTGATCTTAGTTCCCCAGTGAGGGACTGAATCTGTGCCCCCTGCAGTGGAAACACAGAGTCCTAACCACTGGACCACCAGGGAATTCCCAAAAGTTGTATGTTTAATATGGCAAATTTACTAGGAAAATAACCATAGAAATCAGACTTTGTCTTTTTAAATTCAAAGGATCTTTTGCATAGAAACCAGCTTTCTCTTTATAAATGCAAAGGAATGTTTACATGTCCTTACACAAGGGTCTCACAAATGAGAAATTTTTGACTTTAAGTTTTATAACTTACACAAGACAAGTGCCCTGTAGACATAATCCAGTCTCCTATTAATATGTTATAGTTTTGTCACTATTTAAGAACTTCTCTCTGCATATCACAATTTCAATGCAGCATTCATGAATATAACTTTTTGAAAATATCTTCAGTCTGTATCTAATGGATAAACATATCCTCCTCTACAATCAGGTTCTATCTACGGTTACCAGAAAAAGCCTGAAGAAATGTGTCCAGATTTGATGAATAATATTTGTAGTTGGCCTTAGTGCTGCCTGCTTTCAGGCATAATAGAGAACTTCTGATGAGTAGTTGTGTGTGTGTTTGTGTACGTGAGAGAGAAAGTGTTTGTGTGAGTGTGAGGGAGATGCATGCATGTGGGTGTAGGTGCACACATCTTAGTGCATGATGGCTTTTGGTTTATTCTGAGATTGTGGAGCACTCTTGGACAAGGACAAAACAAAAGAAAAACAGACATTATATCATCTTGAAAAGAGGCAATAGATCATGGGCCAGCCTGAGGATATGGACATTATTTTCCTAACATAGTTTCCCAAATTAGCACAATTTCAATCATCCAAACATTTGCTGAAAATATAACTTTTCTAAAAGCTGGGAGATTTTCAATCATCCAAACATTTGCTGAAAATATAATTTTTCTAAAAGCAGAATATCTAACATATTTTTTAAACTTTTGCTTTAAGTTTAAAAGTTACACATTTTTTTTAAAATCTGGTAAACACAGAAAAACAAAGAAAATCACTTTTCATCCTGTCACCAAATACAACCACTCTTTAACATTGTGGTGCATTGTCTAGTATTGACTCCTTTTCCTACATAAAGTTGACTTTGAAAAATATAATCATAATTTAAATATAGTTATTTATATATAATTTCCATATACTATTTAATGAATTATTAACTTGATATAATTATATTTTCTCAGAAGTACTGACAGTTAAGGAAGCAACAAGGAAGGTTGCTTAAATCACTCTGGATTGAATTGAGATCAAAAAAGAAAAAAGTGACAGGAATCATGGAAGAAAATAGTCATGTCATCTTGGAGTTCCCATTAGCAACTGAAGACATACTGTCACAACCAGGAATTCGGGAAAACATAAGATATATATGAATATCCACACCCATATGTATCTGGTGAGTAAAACCTTTGAAACGGGGGAATATGGTTTAAGGAAGAGAAAAAAATCTAACATCTAAAATCTGAATTAAACAATTGCAAGTAATTCCAATGAGAAAGAAAGAACGAGACATTTAAAGAAACCAACGTGAACTATGAAGACAGCATACTGATGCATTCAATTTTTTTTAAAGCACATGTAAATGGATTTTTTTTTGACAGTATTGATCATTATACTAACAAATGACAGGGAAAAATTAGATGTCCATCAATAAGCGACTGGTTATACAAATTATGATTCACTCATACAATAGAATACTATAAAACAATTGAAAATAACAAAGGTTTATGCAGCCAACATAGGAGGACCTAAATATACGAAGCAAATATTAACAGACCTGAAGGGAGAAATCAACAGCAATACAATTAGAGTATGGGACTTTAATACCTCACTTTCAAAAACAGATAGATCATTCACACAGAAAATCATAAGGAACACTGGACTTAAATTACACATTAGAGCAGATTGACTTAACAGACATTTATAGAACATTCCATCCAAAAGCAAAAGAATACACATTCTTCTCAAGCACACATGGGACACTCTCCAGGATAGATCATATGTTAGGCCACAAAACAAGTCTTAATAAATTTAAGGATATGGAAATCATATCAAGCATCTTTTCCAACCAAAGTGATATGAAACTAGAAATCAATTACAAGAAGAAAATTGGAAAATTCACAAATACATGGAGATTAAAAAACATGCTACTGAACAACCAATGGGTCAAAGAAGAAATCAAAAGAGAAGTCAGAACATAACTTGAGGCAAATAATTTAATTGAAAATTCAAATATTTTGAGACAAATGAAAACTATGCACCAAAACTTATGGGATGCAGCAAAGACAGTTCTAAGAGTCAAGTTTTTAGCAATTAACACCTCCATAAGAAAAATGAAAGATTGCAAATAAACAACCTAACTTTACACCTCAAGGAACTATAAAATGAAAAACAAACTAAGCCCAAATTTAATAGAAGGAAAGAAAAAAACAAAGATCAGAGCAGGAATAAATGAAATAGAGAGTAAAAATACAATACAAAAGAAACTAAGCTGGTTTTTTAAAAGATAAACAAAATAAGCAAACCGTTAGCTAGACTGACCAAGAACAAAGAGACAGGACTCAAATAAATAAAATCAGAAAAGAAAAAGGAGACATTACCAATGATACCACACAAATACAAAGGATCATAAGAGACTACTCTGAACAATTTTATGCCAACAAATTGGATAACTTAAAAAAATGGATATATTTAGATTCCTAAAAACATACAACCTACTAAGACTGAATCATGAAGAAATAGAAAATCTCAACAGATGAATTACTAGTAAGAAGATTGAGCAACTAATCAAAAACCTTCCAACAACAAAAAAAAAGGTCCACGACTAGATGGCTTCATTAGGGAATTCTACCAAACATTTAAAGAGTAATTAATATCAATTCTTCTCAATCCCATCCAAAAAATGGGAGGGAACATTTCCAAACACATTTTACAAGCCCAGCATTACACTACTACCAAAACCAAACAAGGATACCACAAGAACAGAAAATTCCAGGCCAGTATCACATGTGAACATAGACGGAAGAATCCTCAACAAAATATTAACAAACCAAATTCAACAATACATTAAAAGCATCAAGTGGGATTTATTCCAGGTATAAAAGATCAGGGACAAGACAAGGATGCCCATTCTCACCACTTTTATTCCACATAGTATTGGAAGTCCTAGCCAGAGCAATTAGGCAAGAAAAATAAATAAAAGACATCCAAATCAGAAAGGAAGAAGTAAAACTGTCCTATTTGCAGGTGACATTATATACAGAAAACCTTAAAACTCCACCAAAAAAAAGAGAAACTGTTAGAACTAATAAACAAAGTCAGTAAAGTTGCAGGATACAAAATTAATACACAAAAATTACTTGCATTTCTATACCCTAATAAACTATCAGAGAAATTAGGAAAACAATCCCATTTATGATAACTTCAAAAAGAAAAATATACTTAAGAATAAACTTAACCTAGGAAGTGAAAGATCTATACACTGAAAACTATAAGACATTGATGAAAGAAACTAAGAAGACACAAATGGAAAGAAATTCTGTGTTCATGGATTAGAATAATTAACATTTTTTAAATGTCCGTACTACCCAAAGCAATCTATAGAGTCAATACAATCCCTATCAAAATTTCAATGGCATTTTTCGCAGAAAAAGAACAAACAATCCTAAAATTTGTATGGAACCACAAAAAATCTCAAATAGCCAAAGCAATCTTGAGAAAGATGGATAAAGCTGAAGGCATGGTGTGTCCTGATTTCAAACTATATTACAAAGCTATAGTAATCAAAGCAGTATGGTATTGGCATAAAAACAGACACATAGATCAACAGAACAAAATAGAGAACCAAGAAATAAATCCATACATATAGGGTCAATTAATTTACAACAAAGGAGCCAAGAACAGACAATGGGGACAGGATAGTCTCTTCAATAAATGGTGCTGGGAAAACTGGACAGCCACATGTAAAAGAATGAAACTGGATGCCTATCTTGCACCATACGCAAAAATCAACTCAAAATGGACTAAAGACTTGAACATAAGACCTGAAATCATAAAAGTCCTAGAAGAAAACAAGGGGTAAGCTCCTTGACATCAGTCTTGGCAATGGTTTTTTGGATTTGACACCAAAAGCAAAGGCAACGAAAGCAAAAACAAGCAAGTTGGGACTACATCAAACCAAAAGTTTGCACAGCAAAGGAAACCATCAACAAAAGGAAAAGGCAACCTACAGAATGGGAAAAAATATTTGCAAATCATTTATCTGATAAGGGGTTAATATCCAAAATATATAAAGAACACATACAACTCAATAGCAAAAAAAAAAAAAATCCAATTAAAAAATGGGCAGAGGAACTGAATAGACATCTTTCCAAAGAAGACACACAAATGGCCAACAGGTATATGAAAAGATGCTCAAAATCACTAATCATCAAGAAAATGCAAATCAAACCACATGAAGTATCACCTCACACCTGTTAGAATGGCTATCATCAAAAAGACAAGAGGTTAAGTGTTGGTGAGAAAAGAGAACGCTTGTGCACTATTGGTGAGAATGTAAATTGGTGCAGCCATATGGAAAACAGTATGAAGGCTCTTCAAACATTTTTTTAAAAAACTGCCATATGATCCAGCAATTCCACTTCTGGGTATATATCTGAAGGAAATGAAATCACTATCTCGAAAAGATATCCACATCCCCATGTGCACTGCACTGCAGCATTATTTCTGAGAGCCAAGACATGGAAACAATCTAAGTATCTACTGGCAGATGAACAGATGATATAAATACACAGTGGAATATGATTAAGCCATAAAAAAGAAGGAAGTCCTGCCAACTGCAACAAGGATAGACCTTGAAGGCATTATGCTAAATGAAGTAAGTCAGACAGAGAAAGATAGACACTGTGTGATCTCATTTATATGTTGAATCCAAAAAAACAGAACTCATAGAAACAGAAAACAGATGGGTGATTGCCAGAGACAGAGAGTGAGGGATGGGGGAAATGCTAAAAAGGTACAATCTTCTAGTTATAAGATAAATAAGTTCTAGGGATGTAATGTACAACACGGCAACTATAGTTAACAATTCTGTATTGCATATTTGAAAGTTGCTAAGAGAGTAGATCTTAAAAGTTCTCATCACAAAGAAAAAAAACCTGGAACTATGTGAGGTGATGGATATTAACTAAACTTAGCGTGGTAATCGTTTTGCAATCTATATATATATCAAGTCAGTATGCTGCATACCTTAAACTAAAACAATGTTATATGTCAAATTTTATCTCAATAAAACTGGAAAAAAAGAAAACTACAAAATATTATGTGCTACTTTGGACAAATCTCTAAAATAGAAGAGTGAAAAAGAACAAGTACAGAAGGGGATACTCCATTTATTTTTAAAGAAGAATGATTAGATAGATAGATTGATCATTAGATCTATCTGTAGACAGACAGAGGTACATAAGTAGATAGCTAAATATTTAACCATGCATTAACATTTTGGAAGTAATCAGACGGAACTCTTAATATCTTAGGGAACTGTATATGGTGTTAAGCCTTGGGAAGGTACATATTTTAAAATAGCATTATTTATTATTTCGATTTCTTCTATGAGTATTTGTATTACTTTTGAATTAAAAACACTGTTTATAGAATAAAAAATGTATACAAGAGTCAAGATAGCCACCTAACTAAAGGTAAAATCAGAAGAGGGATATACTTTTGTGAGAAAAGTGTCAGGGTTGGGGGACAATCCTCGGTTTTCTGTTGTGGGAAGAAAAGCCTACCTTTTTCTCCCCAAGTGTTATAAGACTCCATCTCTGATTCTGGAGGACCATAAGCAGTCTCTTTATGCAAGCAGTTATATTTTATAAAACTGCCAGAACACTGAATTAGTGAAAACTGAACCACTGCCCCTAGGACAAATGCAGGGTTAGGTTCTACCAAGCTTCAGGTCACAATATTTTCATCAATCAATCAATCATTACATAACCTTGTTTTATGTGTGTTTTGGTTTAAAGACACCTTATTTAGTATATATTGTTGATTTAATAACACTAAACTCATGGCCAAAAGCACTGTAACTCATGCCTGAACTCAGCTTATCTAATACACATAGTTTCTCTGTAAGGCACATCACAGCCTTCTTGCACTTAGGAACACTAGACAGCACTTCAGCACTATACTTGGGGGTCATTTTAAACAGCAAGGTCATCAAGAGATAGCACAAAAATGTGGGAAATGTGGCACTAAGTAGACCACAAAAGTTCACTTGTTTACAGTATGAGCTGAAACAAGAAAGCAGAGTGTCGCCTTGTTTGACCTCAGCTGGGAATGTGCACATTGGGTGACACAAAATTTTTGTTGCTTTGCACATATCCACAAATGACCACAAACGTGCCATGAGTACTGATTCTGGGATTACAAATAAATCTTAGCAAGCAAGCAAATTCTCAAATATGGAACCCACAAATTATGAGAATCAACTGTATATTATTTATCAGTATGGATTACTGGGTGTGTGAAAACTATAAAATAGAAATTTATCACGTTACTGAGGGGAAAAATACATTCACCTCTATAAAGTGTCTAAAAAGTTGGTAAAATAAGATGTTACCATAAAATGTTAAGCATAAGTGAAAGATCGAGGTGGTACTAAGAAAAAAAATTAATCTGTAATACAAAGGAAAAATTACATGTCTATTAAGATATATTACAAAGCCACAGTAATTCATATGTAGTAATTAATATACTGGTATACAACAAGCAAGTGGGCCAATATAAAAATCAGAATAAAGGCCCAGAAACAGATTCACATATGTAGAAGGAATCCAGTAAAATGGAGAGTGGCACTAGAGAAAGAGGACATTGTTTAGTCCATGTTGGTTGGAAAATTAGTTAGACCCCCTACCTCATAGAAAATATAAAGTTCAAGTGAAATAAATATTTTATTTGGAAATAAAACTATAAAGGCAATAGAAGAAAATGTAGTACAAGCTAGATAAAGAGGAGGAAATTTAATCCAAAGAGAGTAGAAGGAAGACATAATAAAGATAAAAAATGGAAGTCAGTGAAACAGAAAACAAAAAAAATAGAAAAAAATTAAAACAAAACCTGGGTCCTTTGGAAAGAGCAATTAAATTAATAAATCTCAAAGAACAGTGATCAAGGAAAAAAAAACCACAGAAATTACAAATAACAGGAAAGAGAGAAGGCATCCTTCATGCAATAAAAGGACAGTGAAGGAATATTATGGGAAATTTCATGTAGAACTGACTCTAAATGGACAGAGTGAAATCCTACTAAGTTTTTTTTTTGTTTTTTTTAAAAATAAATTTATTTATTTATTTTTATTTTTGGCTGTGTTGGGTCTTCATTTCTGTGCGAGGGCTTTCTCTAGTTGCGGTGAGCGGGGGCCACTCTTCATTGCGGTGCGCAGGCCTCTCACTGTCGTGGCCTCTCTCGTTGCGGAGCACAGGCTCCAGACGCGCAGGCTCAGTAGTTGTGGCTCACGGGCCCAGTTGCTCCGCGGCATGTGGGATCTTCCCAGACCAGGGCTCGAACCCATGTCCCCTGCATTGGCAGGCAGATTCTCAACCACTGCACCACCAGGGGAGCCCTCCTACTTAGTTTTTAAGGAAGATACATTGCCAAAGAAATGACAATCCCTTCTTGTCTACGGCTTTTTGGCCTCTAAAGCAAACTCCAATCTCTCAAACCCACATCAACAGGAAATAAACTGTACAAGTGGTGAAGCCCCAAGAAAGGCACTTTCTCCAACATCTACTTTAGATGGACACACGAAGGATAATAGCAGGAACAACCCAGATAACAATGGACAAGGAGATTCCTCCCATAACACTGAACCAGACGCCAAGCAAATCACTTTCTCCACTTCCAGCTCAGGGAGTCTTCACAATTACTGCCTGACAGGATTTGGTAATCACTATGGACCAATGACCACTGTGTGTTTTGCCTGCTTCCCTTTTGTGAATGTGGGTTTTTATTGAGGCTATCTTATTCCTCTTGACCACTAATTTTGGGTGTGGAAGAGGGCAGACAACTTGGCAAATAGTAAGGATCCCCATCCAATCTTGATTGAGAGGACTTCATATCACCCGGATGTCACAGACTTTAGGCTGGATGCTGTAACTGTTTGGGGTATTTGCAAGGTCTCCCTTTGGGAGAAGGCAAATATGTTCTAAGTGAAAAGAAGAGCTCATGCATATTTGAGTGGCAGAAAGGTATGCAGTGGCAGGGACAGTTAATTGTGTGCCAATATCTATTCTCCCTTTCATTATATTATGGAATTCCTAATTTTTAGCTGGGCACATGGCCACCCAGCTAGAGTAACGTGAAGCTAGGTATGGCCCCATGTCTAAGTTCTGCCAATGGCAGGTAAGAACAAATGATGTCTGCCACTTCTGGGTCATGTCCTTTAAAGGAACGTGTGTGCACTCCGCGTGCCTTTCTTACTTCCCACTGGCTGAATACAGATGTGATGGTGAGAGCTCAAGCTCTTAGACTAAAGATAGAAGACCTTAGACCAAATTGAAGCTCTTAGACCAGAGATGGAAGCCAAGTGTCACAATGGCAAAGCTGTCCCACCAGTCCTATACCATCCATCTTTGGGCTATCAGGTAAAATAAATAAACTTCAGTCCTTTTTATACTATGGGATTTAGGGGGGTTTCTTTGTTATGGAAGCTAAGACTGAAACTGATAATAAATCAATACAAAAATTAGTTTCAGTACTAATGGTTTCCTTCTGCCATGTTTGATCAGACTAAAGATTGTTTTAGAGCTTTTCCTATGTTGGCAGTGTGACAGGATGAATTGAGGAGCCCTGAAGGCATACTTGAGATATATTAGGTTCATATCTCTGGATTTGTTTTTGTTTTGTTTTACTGAACTAATTAGTAACTAATCTGGGTAAGGGAGGCTAAGTATGCCTAAAGAAGATGAAGAGGATTTTTGCAGGAGGAAGGAAAGAAACAGGAGGAAACATTAGGGGGGAAACGTTAAGAAGTGTATTTAAGACATTCTGCAGAACGTTATGTATAAAGTTAGCCCTACTCCATCTTACTGGATTTTCTTAAATCAACATTATTTATACTTTTGGAGTTGGAGTTAATTTTTTTTGGAGGGAGCAATGATACACTGAAATTAACCTCAAAGGGGTACCAAGAAGTCCAGGAGGGCTATGGTACATTAAATCCAAAATGGAAATAAAGAGTGAGAGAGAACCAGAGGCCTAAATTATTAAACATATTGCCACCAAGGCAGGGAGAGGGAAAAAGGATGAAAAAAGAAAGAGGCTAGAATCAATGAAGACACATTTTGACATTACAGTTTTAGACAGAACAAGCCTTATTTACTTTCAACTAATGACAGGAATGTTATTATGGATTAGTTTTGCCTTTCATATTATTGAATTGTCTATGACAAGAGGCAAAGTTTCTTTGCTTGAGTTATAACGATTTTTTAAAAATTTATTTTATTTATTTATTTTTGGCTGCATTGGGTCTCTGTTGCTGTGCGCGGGCTTTCTCTAGTTGCGGCGACCGGGGGCCACTCTTCATTGTGGTGCGCAGCCTTCTCATTGCGGTGGCTTCTCTTGCTGCGGAGCATGGGCTCTAGGCGTGTGGGCTTCAGTAGCTGTGGCTCGCAGGCTCAATAGTTGTGGTGCACGGGCTTAGTTGCTCCGCAGCACGTGGGATCTTCCCAGACCAGGGCACAAACCTGTGTCCCCTGCATTGGCAGGCAGATTCTCAACCACTGCACCACCAGGGAAGTTCCATAACGATTTTTAACATTGAAGATTTGCTTATAAAGGAACTGGAGTTGTAAGTCAAGGAATGTCCCAGATTACATAATTTGGGCCACCCACTAAATGTATTTTCTAATAAAATATTGTTGCTTTGAAAAGTCCATGAAATGGAAGCTATTGAGTGTATGCTCTTATAAAGTTATTTCCAAAACCTGAGGTCCAAGGTGGGCGGGGTGGGGGGGATAAATTGGAAGATTGGGATTGACACATACACACCACTATATATAAAATAGATAACTAATAAAGACCTACTGTATAGCACAGGGAACTCTACTCAATTCTCTGCAATGGCCTATACGGGAAAAGAATCTAAAAAGAGTGGATATATGTATATGTATAACAGATTCACTTTGCTGTACACCTGAAACTAACACAACACTGTAAATCAACTATACCCCAATAACAATTAAAAAAAGAAAACTATATTTGAATAAATACAATTATTTATCCTAAAAAACAAACAAACAAACAAACAAAAAAACCCCCTGGGGTTCAGAAACGTTTTTTCAAAACACTGTCCCTCTAACATATATTACCTTATCCACACAGGCTACTCTACATTAAAGAGTTAAATTCACTGCAGAAATCCGAATTCATTGCATATCCCATCATCCGTGGCACAGGATGCTCTCTGTGGTGGACATGGAGATGCACTACCCAGATCCCACTTCAAGGAAGGACCAAGTACCCCAGGTGTTTTAGTGGGGCTGGCCTCCAGCTGACCACCCCTTCAGGGTCTGCCTCAGCTGCAGAGAGCTGCTTGCCCAATGGCTTGCCCTCCTTCATGGCCCACATCCAAAGACTGAGGTAAGTGGGGCTAAAAGGCCCTGCCCTTGGGCCCAACGTGGGGCAACTCTGACGGGCCCCCACATGCGCTCTGTACGGTTGGCTGAGGCTCTGTCAGGCCAGTATGGCTGCCCCACCTCTCCCTCTGCCCAAGCCTGCTTTCTTCCCCTCCCTTCCTGGTACGGATCCCAATGAAGACCCTGCATGGCCAGCTCCAACTCACAGTCTGCTTCTAGAGAACCCAACTGGGTTGTTTGGTTGCCAAGAGTGATCTTGGAAAGCTTGCAAGAAGATGGCCTACTTGCCACCTGGCTGGTAATGAAAACCTTCGTCTCAGTCTAGAGAGTTAAGGTGGTCAAGTGAAGCTCAGCCTCAGCAAAATCCCCTTCCAAACTTTATTGTCACTGCAGCCACACTAGCTGGAAAGTCACCCTTGGCAGTCTAGAGTGACCTCCTGGGCTAGTGAAAGGACTTTCTCAGCGACTGATTCTCTATCTTTGGAGTGAGCCAAATTTGCCACCAACCTCTGAACCCAACAAGCTTCAGTACTTTATGAAAAGCATTTTTTAATTTATTTTTTAGTTGATTGTAGGCTTTTGGCTTGTTTCGCTTTTATTTATTTATGTTCCTGTTTATGGACTTACGCCTGGAAGCAATCTGGCAGGAAAACGATGTTTGTCTTATTGTATTTTACTCACAGTACCTAGTTAAAGAAAGAAGTCACCTTATTTTAGTGCTACATAGATGACTTACTAAGGGGTTTCGAAATGAATAAAATTAACACGATCACTAAACAGAGTTGAAACAGTGGCCATTGTTCCCCATGCAAACAAACAAATTCAAAATTATCTCCTGGCTTTGACAGCCCTTCCTTCAGCAAAAGCACACATCAGAAAGCAAAAGTTGGGAGTCAATTTAAAGTGTTTGAAAAGATTATTCAAAATCAAAGTTCCAAAACCTTGAAATCCATAACATCGCCACAAAGTTCTAACCTATATTAACTGTGGTGAGGGATTGAGGTAAGAAAGAATACTTTTAACTCTCTGAAAAATGAGGCCAAGGAAATAGCGTTCTTTAAAATGAGAGACAGTATAGTGAGTTGAACAGCGGCCCCCAAAAGATATGATCAAGTCCTGATCCCTGGTACCTGCAAACGTGACATAATTTGGAAAAAGGGTCTTCGCAAATGTAATTAAGTAAAGGATCACGAGATGAGATCTTCCTGGATTGTGGGCCTACCTATAAGAGAAAGGTGTTGTCCTATAAGAGAAAGGAGAGGGAGATTTGAGACACAGGGGTAAGGCCATGTGAAGACAGGGGCAGAGACTGGAGTGACGTGTCTACAAGCTAAGGAACACCAAGAATTGCTGGCAGCCACCAGCAGCTAGGAGAGTAACACGAAACCAGTTCTCCTCCAGAGCCGCCAGAAGGAGCCAACCCTGCTGCCATCTTGATTTAGGACTTCTGGCCTCCATAACTGTGGGAGAATGCATTTCTCTTGTTTTAAGACACCCCGTTTGTGGTAACTTGTTACAGCAGCACAGGAAACTAACACAGGCAATGAGCAGCCACTTACTTTCACGGTACCAGGGGCTCCCCAGTGGGTGAGCTGGACTTTGATTTCCGGCAGAGCCCAGCGTGCTTTGAAGGGTCTGCGTGTTGATGTAGCAGGGGTCGTCGAAGAGATCCACACGGCACGCGGGCTTCATCAATGACGTGTCTCGTTGGGACTGTATCCCTCTCTCGTGTGCATTACCTGTAGTGAGTAAAGATCAATGTATGGTGTTTTTGCTTTGTAAACAAGAAATAAAATCACGTTTGAGTCCAGAATTGACAGGAAGGGAAAAGCCATGCCCGTCCCATGCAAGGATTGAATACTGACTTTGAGATTTGACCTGTAAAAACAAAATAAGCACCAGTCTTTGAGGGAAAGCACCCTCTTTTGGCCTCCCTGCCCCTCCCTGCCCGTCCCTCAGCTGACCCCTCGCTTCAACAGCAGACAGCAGACAAACCAGGAAGATGTGAAAGAGGAACAGCCAGGGGAGGAAGGGAGCTGACCGGCCAGCAAACAGCACAAACCCGTACACGACACCGCTCAGAGCTGCATCCCAGGAACCAAGAAAACCACACATGCCATGTGGAACTTGAATATCTACTAGTTGTTGAAACTGCTTTTCAAAAAACTCATTACTTAATTTTAAATGATTTAAGAGTGGGAAGTCTGTCTTCCCTCTATTGCCAAAGTTTTGTTTCGCCAAGCACAGCCCTGCACCAGCTGTTGATGTTCATTCTGTCATCTAATGGAAAGAACTCACCCCTCAGGTTACGTCCTCTGTCCCCTTACTCTGCCTTCTCCCCTCCATTCTATTCCATACATGTGGCCAAAATGATCTTTGTACAACTGAAAATCCGATCCTACTTCTCAGAGGTTTAAAAACACTTTCACTGCTTCCCACTGCTCTTGGGATACAACTCAACCTCTTCAACAAGCCCCAGGCCCTGCTCCCGGGCAACCAGCTTCCACTGCAACCCTGTCCTCCCCAGTCTCTGCCCCTGCTCACGTCGGCCTTCTTGCATTAGAATCCCCACCGTAAGGCCATCTTCTCTGATCGACATGCCCTTCCCTCCCCTTCTCCATCACCCTCATCCTTAGGTGAGGTCACTTTTAAACATCTTTCTCAAGAGAGCCTTCCCTGACTTTCTCAGACTAGACTATGTCTCTCTGCTTCCCTCTGAAGCCCATATCACAAGAGTACCTAATTCTGTTATGTTATTATGTTTCTTAATATCTGTACTGCATCTAGACTGCATGTTCTACGAAGACACAGATCCTGTCTTGTTGACAGCTGCAGCCCCTGCCTCTAGCATATGCCTGGCACACATTATCACATCAACAAATAGTTACCGCATGAATGGATAACAGCACCCTGTTTCACTACCTGATGGCATGAAGTACTTTGGAGCATTCAACTGGTCCTGTCCTGAGAATGCCAGGACCGAATGTTTTAGTTTTTCTGTTTACACAAGTACATTTATAGTTTTGGCCATACATATACAAGATCCCCGTGAGGCTGCACCTAAAGCAGTGACATTGTTATTTCATCGTCTCACCGTAAAACATCAGTCCTTCCAGTCAATTAAACCCCTTCAAAGGACCAACTTCACACTGGATTTCACATCACAGTGAATAGTGCTGTGATTCTTGTAACACAAGTATGGAAACCTCAGAATACACCGAATAGGGGGAGCCCAGTCAAGACTACGGTCCTCCTACCTGCCCCTCCTTCGCCCCTCTCGGTCCACTCCCTCCTATCACGCTGTCCCATGTCATAATCGGTACATGGGATATTCTGACGGAAGAGTGGGATTTGACAGAGGAAGGGGCAATAGGGCCCCTCGTTCCTTTGTTGCTTTTGGCAACATAGGACAGTTTCCACTGACTTGGTTAAGTGGATTTATGAAATATGTTATCCAGTTTAAACTAAACTTACTTTCACAAATGGACAAGTGGCTAAAAGATCATTGCAAAAAAAATCAAGGATTGAAGATCATTCTTTTACTGAGTACAAGCTCCTTCTTAGCTACACTATGAGCTTATGAACAAGAATAATTAGATCAGAACTTTGGCCTCCTAACAGTTGAAATTATCAAGATTGAAATGGGATTTATGTCTATTTTCTTTATCAATAACGCCCTAAATGTATATCAGACCTTGAGACATTACCTAATGATAGTATTCAGCCACCATAATTAGCGAGACAATTTTTAAAAATGTCTATCATTAACTCTAACTGAAATTTTCTATTTCTGTGTGTGTTTTATAATACATGCATAATATATTAGCCCAGCGTAGAGAACTGATGCATGATTGAATTAATATTTATTTAGGAGTGCCTGCTCATAAAAATTTACGGAAAGTGGAATATGATGAACAGTATTTGTAAGAAGTCTGCTTCTAAATTAACATGGACCTGGGTTCCACAGATCCCTGTGGTATCTCTTACTATTTGTGTGGCCAGGGGCAAGTTACTTAACCTCTCTGTCAGTTTTCATACCTGTAAAATGGGGATGACGAGCTTAAAATACATTGTGAGGATTAAATGAAAGAATGTGGGTAAGCCCCTCACTGAGCATAGTGTCTGCCTTGCAGCAGGCGTTCTTCTCACTGCTCAGTTGTGTGTCTACTGGGCCTCTGCACATGACACTTATCTCTTGCTGTAATATCCTTCCCATCCATTTCTTGAACTAACTCCTATTTGTCCTTTAAGATTCTGCTCTGAATCCCCCTCCTTCAGGAAGCTTTCCACTGAGTCCTCCCTCCTCCCCTGCCCCCCACCCCAGGCTGGGTAAGGTGCCACTCCATAATCAACTGTAGGTCTCTGTTTATTCCTCTGTCTTTCCCTTGAGGCCGAAAATTCCTTGAGTCCTGAGGAGAGACTAGAACCCATTTATCTGAGTATCTTCTTCATCTTCCATGCCTGGTATGAAGCAGGTGCTCAAAAGAAAAATGTCAGCTGAATGAACAGATGACTGAATGTCTACCCAGTTTTCCTTTCTTAGCAAATGTGACCCCACCACACTCTCAAGACCCCAAGTCAACCCTTAGCACAGGGCGCTGACTCATCTGCCCCTCACAGAGCACTCACATGAGCTGACCACATCAAGTTCACCATCTCACAGGGTTACACAAAAGCATCAATGTCTTTACAGTCTCTCTTAAAAAACTACCATTCCTTTTTCTCAAATGCACCATTATATCTAAGTCAGCAAAGTTGTCTTAAATTTAAAAAAACAAACAAACAAACTCACCCCATGCCGAAATTTAAAATCTTTCTAGGATAAAGTGTGTGGTTATTCAGAGCTTAACTACACATGCCAGCCATCATGCATTCCTAAAAGTTCTTTGTGCGAAGTATTACTCTGAGAAACTACCCAACCTGCTTAAGAGAGGATTTGTGACAGAAAATAAATACATACACAGTGTATATACTGGAGGTACCAAAGTTCTTAAGTGCTAGCCCTTAGGGTCTGTGGGAATTTAACATCTTTTGGATTAAAAATATCAACATTTTCATTTTAACTTCAAGGTTGGGGAAACAGTATGCTATTTTGCTAATTATTTTTTTTCCACAAGGGAATTTATTATTAAGGACAGGGATCTTTTACACATCTGGCAATAAATATAATTAACTCCTTCAACAGGAAGCCTATTGCAGTACTTATTATACACCAGAATTCAAATTTTAAGTCAATATTTGAATAAATAAATGTCTTTGAATTAAAAAGCCAAAACTTGTTGAAAATATTTGTATAGGTGTCTCTCAAATGCTTACCTGTGAATCTCTGGGAAAAGCCATAAAAACTGTCTATTTGCTATTTTGGCAACTGCTATTAATTTGGGGACTGGTCATAAATTTCTGATCTTATTTATTTATTTATTTATTTGGCTTCATCAGGTCTTAGTTGCCGCATGCAGGATCTTTGTTGCAGCATGCAGGATCTTGTGGCACGTGGGCTTCTCTAGTTGCAGCACACGGGCTTCTCTAGTTGCGGCATGCAGGCTTTTCTCTAGTTGTGGTGTGCAGGCTCAGTAGTTGTGGCACGTGGGCTCAGTAGTTGCAGCGCGCAGGCTTAGTTGCCCCATGGCATGTGGGATCTTAGTTCCCCAACCAGGGATTAAGCCCATGTCCCCTGCATTGGGAGGTGGATTCTTAACCACTGGGCCACCAGGGAAGCCCTCAGATCACTTTTAAACACATACCCAAGTAGTCATAGGCAGGCCCCAAGATAGGAACCCCTGACTTCTGGGTGTCTGTGGATGAAAAGACACTGAGTTAGGAAAGCCCTTCCTGCCACAGCAGGAGGGACTTATACTTGTCACAGCCCCTGGAGCAGGGGTTGAGTCCTTCGATCCCTCTACGTGCTGAGTGGCTGAGGTCTGGGGAAATGGCTTCCTAGCACTCTGGTTCCCACTGGAAGTTAGAACCTGCTTCTCTAAGAAAACAGTGCTGTGGCTCAGTGATTTTCAGGGGAAGAGGATATCCAGCTGGAGGGTTTTTTCCAAACTATAAACACCATCTCTCACCTCCCCAAGATTCTGAAAGGTTCCCAGCCATGAATTGTTACCTTATTGCCACCAAAAAGGAAGACAGTGTGCTGAAGCTCAGTATTGGTCCCAGACTCTTCCACAATTAGAGTATAACTAAAGAACAGATGCTTACAATAGAATATCCTATTGTTGTATTTGTCATTACAAAATATACACTTGAGCTCCAGTATAGGAAACCAAAATAGTAGAATATGGTCACTTGTCTAGGAGATAGCCAACATGGCTAAAATTAATTCTACGGAAAAATAGATTCCAGACTCCAAATAAGTGTTTATTACAAAAGTCTGTTCTTGAGTTCGGATCTGATAGTGGCTTAGGGCATGTGTAAAGCCTGAAAGAATAAGGGGTTACATTGTTTGTTGGTTTAAAGGAGAAATAAAACCAAGGTAAACAGAAAGAACAAATTGGATTCTATGACAAGGTTATACTTACAAAAAGAAAAATCTTGAATAAAGTTGAAATAGTGTTGCTTTGGGGGGAAGGATACTTTAAAAATGTAAAATAAAAATCAAGGTGAAAGCTTCTGAGGAAAAAAAAAGAACGGAAACCTTGCCCCTTTTCTCTGATGGTAGTGTCGCGATTTCGAACATTCAACATCATTCTAGAAATGTCGAGGATTCTTGTTCAGTGAGTTCCCTTCAGAAGCTAGGTGGCTGAGGCCAGGAGGGCGTGCCATGACGACTGCTTAATGGGGAGGAGGGATGAGCTGGGAAAAGAGGTATTGGGGCAGGGCGAAACATTTTGGAGTTCCACAGGACTCTCTCCTAGATCCAAAACTCCTCTCTCTCCCCGCCATGTACTCTCTCCCCCCGTGTACTCTCTCCATGCAGTGATCTGGGAACTGGTCCTGGCACACTTAAGAATACCAGTACTCATTTATACTCTCCTTTCTCTCCCTTCCCCTCCCACTTCCCTCTCTGTGCCTGGATAATTCCCACTCATCCCTCAGGTCTTAGTTTGGTTGTTACCTCCTTCGGGAGACCCTCTCTAGCCTCCCAGATTAAGTTAGGTTTCCCTGTTATTTGTTCCTGTAACATCCTGGGCTTTGAAATGCTCATCACATTTGTAAGCACTGGTTTAAGGTATGCCCTCTGGCTAAACTGCAAAAGACATGAATGCCAATTGTGTCTCCATCCCTAGCACCCAGCTCAGGGCCTGACCCACAGGACGTCCTGATGATCACTGAGTGCATTGTTGGGTAAATGAAGAACATAGAATGAGAAAAAACAGGATGTGGAGACAGCTCAAAGTGAGCTTCAGCACAGGCAGAAAATGGATACAAGACTACAAAGCACATGTGGTATGTTCCTGACTATTAAATCCTAGGTTAGGAATTTCCAGGGTAAAGGAAAAGAGGAATGAAGGAAGGAACTGCAGCTCCTAGAGGACACAGTTTTAAAAAGACATTTACACTTGACACTAATTTGTTTTAGTCATATTATTAAGAATTCATCTGGAATTTTAAATACCTTTAAAGAGTGGCATCGAATTTTAATTTCCTTCAAAAAGAACCATGTTTTTAAAGAATTTAAAATACTGCCTCTGCTCACTACTCTGATTATTTTTGCAGGGTGGAGGAAAGTGGTAATCACAGCTGTACCAAGACCCTCATGTACCCCCACTGTATAAGAAATAATAAAATTCATGGATTACACTGGCAAAATTCCATAAGAAATATGAAGATATCCTTGGAAGTGAGAAACTACCTTCTAGTTGGCAAGTTGCTGCTAATTTAATTTGAGTTCCTAAGTGTGGTTATCCAACTCTATCTTCCACTGCATTATTTACAATGTCCAGTTATCTCTCCCTCTAAAGCTGCAAAACTGTCCTTCCCAAAGAAATAAATACTTTCAACAATTTATAAGAATAAAAGGACTAACTAGCAGTAGAATGTTTTTATGAAAATATATTTCCAACCTGATAGTCTATGCCCTACATTTGTGTTGTGGAAAAGTTGTGCCTGATGTCAATTATCACATGCAGTAATAAGACATTTAATGCCCTGGCAAGTATGGGGTGTATGAACCTCTAATTGGGACTCTCACATTTTAGATTTCTTTTTGTTCCCTTTGCCAAGCAGAAATAAAGGTTTTCTCTTAATCCTAATGGATTTGACAAGCATCAATTTTCATATTAGCTAATTGTCTGATATTCTTTGAAATGGAACTGCCTTGAGTTTTGAGTAGAGAAATCACCTTTCCAGCAAGAGAGCTTTCATGATATCAAAGCAGTGAAAGATTCCATAAAGCAGAATTGTAGTGTGGAAGAGTACACAGGAGCAGGGGAGAACCACAGCTTTTCAACTGACACACATGTGGCATTCTGCGCTTCTCAGAATGTGGGAAGCTTGCAACTGAAGCATTACACGTTTGGTTATATACACCTGACTTTCCCATGAACTATTTAAGAGCAAGGGCCACACACGACCATATAACGTAGAACGAATAAGGAGAGTGGCAGATGGGGAAGGGCAATTGTACCTACCTATTGCCCTGCTTTGTTCTAGACAGTTCTCATACACACTGCTGCACTTGGAGTTTCCCGGCTGTATGAACAACAAATTGTGAAACATTTACACACATAGTAAACGTTCATAAACTTTCAAAAAACAGACAAAACACTAATAATGCTCGCAGCAGAATTTAGCAGGCAACTCCATTTTCTGACACAGGAAGTGTCTGACAGGTGAGAACAAGAAACTGAGATTCTGGAAGGGGAGTATAGCCTCCTTTCCCAGTGCCCTGTCTTGGAACTGCAGAGGTGGGTCTGATTAGGGTGGGGGAGGTCATAAATGTAAGGTCTATATCCTGAGGGTTATAGACCTCTGCTTGGGAGGTCACATTCCAGGATTCAATCCAAGCTCAGCCAGAAAGTGTGATTTCCAGGACACTTGTATAAACACTGGTCATTTAGCAAACCACTATCTAACCGTGAACTGGCAGATTGGAGCCCCACTCTACTAAAGTTTGTGCCAGACCCACTTTTCATCCTTGAAAAATCTCATGCTATCAAAGGCTTCAATTATCCCATATACACACAGCTCTCTTCAGTAAGGGTATGGGATCCACTGATGCCTTTGAGAAGGGCAAGGTCTTTGCTTTAGAAAGATTAATCCAGCAGTACCATGCAAGAGGGTTTAAAGGAATGAAACTGGAGACAAGGAAGGGGCTTTCAGAATCATCTGGGCAAGTGAGGACCAGAACTTAGAAAGAAGCAACAGGAATGATAAAGGTTGGGTGGATTTAAGATACTTTCATGGTAGGATCCTAAGGCTTGAAGACTGAGTTGATAAGTGTGAGAAAACAAAAGACTGTAGATCAGTGAAAGAATAGGAGTGCCATTAATAAACATGGGTACGTCAGGAGAGGAATGTAGCTTGGAGTCAAGGTAAAATGCTGAGTCTAATCCTGGTATAAACAAGCAATGAAATGCTTGTGGCATCACAGCTGGAGAGGTAGGTAATGGCTGAAGACAGAGAAGCTGCTGGAGTGTGTGCACAGGTGGCATGTCAGAGGAGAAACCAGGGCCAAGGGCAGAGCGCTGGAAAGGGATTCCATGGTGGTAAGGCTTGGGTTTGCAGGGGAGGGCATGCAAGAGAACAAGACATAAAAAGGAAAGATGCAACTTACTTTGAAACGCATCAGAAATCAGATGGATTGATGGGTGACAGCTAGCAACATACGAAGACAGGCCAAATAGAGGAGAATTATAATTGTAGAACCTAGGTGGTGAGTATACGAGTGTTCATGTGTAATTCTTTCAACTTTTTTGTAAGCTTGAATGTACTCAATAAAATGTTAGAAAACATGAAAAAAGAAAGAAAAGCAGCAACTAGAGATGCAGAATGGGAATGACACGATGAAAGTGTTTAGAAGCTAACAGAAGAGGTCTAAAAAAAAAAGAGGCAGCCAACAGATATCACAGGCTATAGACAGATTCAGAATACTGAAGAAGGAAATAGATTTAACAATTAAACCATTGGTGACCAAAAAAAAAATGGGTGACCACTGTAAAAGAAATGTCTATCAAGTTGTCAAGCAGAGTTCAGATCTTGGAAGTGTAGTGTGGATGTTAATGCAGAAATACAGACAGTGTTTTCTAGAAGTTTGCGGGTGAAAGGAAGGTGAGAGAGAGGTAGGACATTATTAGATGAGTTGGAGGAGTCCGAGTTTATTTGCAGACAGAAGCGAAAGAACCAGTAGACAGAGAATGAAGACTGAGACAGAGGTTGATGGACAGAACAAGGGCACAAAGTTGGTAGGAGGGGATGGGATCAGGAGCTCAGGGGAAAGATTAGCCATGGAGACAGTAGCTAAGGAAGAGAACCAAGGAGAACATAGGAAGACTTGGAGATGCGGAAGGGTGAAGTTGAGGATAACATGTTGGACCGTCCTTGTCTTCCCAATGAAGTAAGATGTGAGGTCACTTGCTGAGGATGAGGTTGGGGGATTGGGAGTAAAAATTATTGAGTACAGGTTCCGACAATGATTCACTCTCTGGCTCTGTACCGAGGAAGGTGATACCTTCTCTAAACTAGCATTTGGTAATCCTCAAATTAAGCTCTCGGTGGTTAAGGACAGGACTGCATTGTTAGTCCTAATAGCAGTAAAACATTACTTACCAAATAGCACAACTTTTCACACCGTATGGGGCAGTAAGCCGTTTGTTCTGTGGCTTGAACTTTGATCCGTACGTCTGAAACACCACCTGCAGGCGGCTGCTTGCCCGGGATCTCATTGTAATACTCATGATCTTCTCTCTCCTCAGCGTGGTCACCAACGTGCACTTCCTCACTGTAAGGGAAAACAGAATCCCCAAGAGGCTGGGTGGGAATTCAAATGCTGTAGGGGATGTAGAGTGATCAGAACCATGCAAATCGTCCTGAAAACGTCTGGATGGAAGCAACCAGATGGCTGAACTGTTAGGTTTCTGTAGACAATTAAAGTGCGGTAAGCCAACAAAAAGTGCCAAGGGGGACGCTTTTGTGTCTCCTCTCAGTGATAAAATATATACATACACATATATATATGAACTCCCTGAATGTTAGTTGTTTCTGTCAATCGGATAAAAACACAAAGTTTTCCTGAATTTTTTCCAGCACTCTTGCATTGTACCATTTCGGAAATGTTTTGCTCAAAGGAAATTTAAATATTGGGCAGAGGGCCTGGCCCAGTTTACTAAACCAAGATGAAAAAGAGACAAGGCTATCGCCAGCTATCTTGTCTGCACAAATCTGGAGTATATGAGATTCATAAAGAAATATTAGAACCATATGTGGCAAGTGGGGAGATCTGTGTAAACATGCATTGTTTTTAAAATTGAAACAGGGCAAAAAAAACAAACAAACATATTTTTCTTCCAAATTGGAATTAGTAAAAGTTTCTTATGAGAAAGAATAAATCAAGTCCCTTTGAATTGAGCTGATTCCACTGACAACCCACACAGTTTTGTTGGGTTCATTACATGTCAACAAAACAACAGCACTAAGAGGTAAGTGCTACCCTAGGAAAAATTCAACAACAAGGCCTGCTGGTAGCCCCTCTCCTTTGCTACCCTAGACCACCTCATAGAGGGAGATCTCCAAACCCGGTGTCTGTTGATACACAAAATGACAAATTAGGGGGGTTCCAGAAATGCATCTAAAAGTGTCCAAATATTTTATTTCTTGGGCGTGAATTCTGCAAGTCAGGGGCCTCACTGCATTCCACACATGGTGGATTCTGACAGGCCTGAAAGGGTTCAGCTTTCATTGGGGACTAGACAGAACAACCAGATCCCTGGGTCACGTCATGTTCTACCCCTGCCACAGCCTGGCTGGAGCTGATCTATTTGCACTGCAAATGAACAAACTAATGGGAATTCCTGCCACAGACATTTGATTCTTATTATTTTGCTCTTCTTTCTTAATTTTTTTAACTGATCTGCAAGGGATCTGGGGTTGAAACAAACCTAAGAAATTTGCTCAGGCTCATTTTATGACATTAGCTAATTAATTCATAGCTCTGTATACCATCAGAGAAACAGGGTCGACCCCTTCTCACTTTTAGTGTTTCCTCTAATTCTATTACAAAGCAAGAGGAAATATCTGAACAAATATGAATGGAAGAAAAATAGAAATGTCACTATTAGTTTGTACTGAAACTGTACCTATTTGTAAAAAAAAATTACTGAGTTCATTAGTCAATCTAAAGTGCCATATTAATTTAAAAACGAAACAAAATATGGTAAGTCAAATAATTATAGAACTCCTGGCTGACCTTTCAGAAGAAGTGTTCAAAGAAGGATTTTTCAAATACTGTTTAAACCGGAGTTCAAAAGCCTGCCCTATGGTACTTATGACGTCTTGGGCCATTCCATTGCTGCATTCCAATATGTGGCAGGCTGCAAGAGGACATACAAAAAAATTACAATAAATTTTCAGTAAGAGAAGATTAGATAAATTCAAAATACTTCCAGAACATGAACTGGTAATTGAGTAAAGGTAGGTTTACAAGCTCTCTTCAGCTCTGAAATGGCATACTTCATATTTCATATGCATCAAAGAGAAGAAACATTCATATTTGACAACTAAGTATCTCAAAACACTTATAAATTTTGGCCTGGAGGCAGGTCTTTGGGGCCCACATTTTAATAAAGGCAGACTGATCTTGACTAATAATGTGACCCATGTTCAGTGTTAGCTCTAGAATTCAATACAGAAGATGCTTAGGGCAGCAACCTGACGGGAAGATGAGGTTACAGCCTTGTCTTTGCATGGTACACTACAGATGACTGAGAAAGGGTAACTTTCTAAACCTCCCCCCACAAAATGGGGGATGAGCTACTGGTGAAGAGAGGGGCTTTAGAATACCCCCTCCTCTAGCCATCCCTTTTCCCTGTCATTGCTACTAGAAAGTGGTGATGGTATGGTAATCCCTGTCTTTGAAATCCTATTAAATAACTATCTCCAATAAGCATCCAAACCAAGATTTCATGAAGCTGACATTACTAGAAGATATTAAAAATTTTATTAGACACTTTCTTTGAAAAACAGTTACTGGAAAGGGCTAGTTATCACTAGCAAATTAAAGAAATAAATTGTGGAGGGGGCAGCTGACGGAACATCACAAACGAATTGGCAAATCTGCTGCTGCTGCTTCTGTGTAAAAACCAGAGCTTGTGTTCAGGGACTATAAATTAATCTCCCCATCATATTGTAAGGGCCTTACAATACAAAAACTGAATTGAATTTGAAGTTTCCTCAGGATGGCTTAGAAAGAGTCATAAGGATGACTTAAAGATATAGGCAATAAAGTCTCATGAGAAATTTTTAAAACATATATTGGTTTGTATAGCCTGAAGAATTGAGGGATGAGGAAAAGCTTGATAATGGTTCAGTATATACAAGAATGTTGTAAAAACTGTCAGCTATTCTCTGAGAATAGGAAAGGCTTAAGTGAGTACATAGCAAAATAGCTTAGATACCAGGGAAGCTGTGAAACGGTGGAACTGTGGAACCAACCCTGGAACATTTTACTAAAAAGGATACCTGAGGAGAGGAGGATACCTGTCGTGATGGAATGATTTAACTGTGTTGACTTGGAGGCATGATTCTAGGCTTTGCATCGTCTTGAAAAGGATTTTGTATTTAGTTAAAGTAAAAGAAAATTCATTCACATCTAACTGAATTTGCAGAGCCTATAACAGTAGGTTAAGGTAGAACTTACAATGGTGTTTCCTAGCTTTATGCTGATAATCATCTCAAGGAATCTCAGATAATTCTCATTTCAGAATTAGCTGAACATTTACTTAAAGAATTGATGTCTCTGAACTTTGGGAAGGGATGTTTGTTTGTGTGTGTGTGTGTGTGTGTGTGTGTGTGTGTGCAGGGGGTGGCATCAGTAAATCAAACCATGCTAAGGTGTCAAATCTCCATAAGGGTTAATTATCATTTCTTATAAGGCTGTCCCTTTAAAGAAGCAATTTGGATCTTGAAATAGACTTAGGAGCCAATTACAGTTTTGAAAACCCAATTAAGAATATCTATAAGTTAATATCCTTTTTACCAAAGGAAAATGTTTGGTCTGTCTTTAGACTGCCATTGTATATTGCCCCTTCTTTTTCTCTACACTAGCTTCACCCAGTGACTAACACATAGAATGTGTTCTAAAAATGTGTGATGAATGAATAAATTCTGATTTCTCTAATCACACCCATAATTCTACTGTGAGAAATTGTCTTCAATTTTACCATCGTGGGGCAGCATCTCACAACCACTGAGTGGTACAAATGATTGCTTGGGACATTTGTGAAAATGGTCTCCTCTTTCCTGGTCAGGCCTCATATCCTTAAACCTACAAAGCGCCCTTGGAGATGTGTCCTCTGGTGGAGCCAAAAAAGTTGTGTTGCGTTCTGAGAAGAAAAGGTAATTCACTTGAATTCTTTTCTTTTCATCTCATAAATTCCTGGTCCAATTAAAAATGAAGTCAAGACCAGGAATCATATCAAAATGGAAACAATTTTTGTAATTTTATTTTCTCTTAGGATCAAGGAGATGTCTTTTTTTTTAACATCTTTATTGGAGTATAATTGCTTTACAATGGTGTGTTAGTTTCTGCTTTATAACAAAGTGAATCAGTTATACATATACATATGTTCCCATATCTCTTCCCTCTTGCATCTCCCTCCCTCCCACCCTCCCTATCACACCCCTCTAGGTGGTCACAAAGCACCGAGCTGATCTCCCTGTGCTATGTGGCTACTTCCCACTAGCTATCTATTTTACGTTTGGTAGTGTATATATGTCCATGCCACTCTCTCACTTTGTCACAGCTTACCCTTCCCCCTCCCCATATCCTCAAGTCCATTCTCTAGTAGGTCTGTGTCTTTATTCCCATCTTGCCCCTAGGTTCTTCACAACCATTATTTTTAGATTCCATATATATGTGTTAGCATATGGTATTTGTTTTTCTCCACCTGACTTACTTCACTCTGTAGGACAGACTCTAGGTCCATCCACCTCACTACAAATAACTCGATTTCGTTTCCTTTTATGGTTGAGTAATATTCCATTGTATATATGTGCCACGTCTTCTTTATCCATTCATCTGTTGATGGACACTTAGGTTGCTTCCATGTCCTGGCTAGGGTGTGGAGAAAAGGGAACCCTCTTGCAAGGAGATGTCTTGAGATAAAGATGGAAAAGATAATGAGAGAGGCAGGAAAAGAAAAGGGAGGGAGGAAGGGAGGAAGGGAGGGAGGGAGGGAGGAAGATCAAAGTGTACCTCCCACGAGAGGGATGTGAGAACAAAGATGGCTGAGGAAACTCTGCGAAAAGATTCAGATCCCAGTTCAAGTTCTAATTATGCCACAATCTGTGTGAATAAGGTACTCTATAGCAAGGTCCTCACCTGCCAAGACAGGGCCCTGCATGATCTCTGAATCCCTTCTTGCTTTATAGAAATCCTATCCTCCCTCAGTCGCAGTAGCTTAAACCCTCTGAGGAACAGGGCAAGGCACATGGGCACAGGAATGAATGAATCAACCAACCCACTAACTGTCCTCTACCACTTCTCACGTACTTCTAAAATATTTTATTTCTCTCAACTTTTCTGATTCTGATACTTGAGGTTTTTGTCCTGTCCCTGGGCTGATGATACCAACACACTTTCTGCTTTGCTCTGGATAACCTTATTACTGTCATATTACTTTTTTTGGATTAAACAGAAAGAAAAAGAAAACACAGTGGCGCCTATCTCCATGAAAGAAACAACTGGACAGAAAGTCTGACCCTGTGCAGGGGTCCTGTGCAACCTCACCAACTTCAGGGAACACACATTTTGATGGCGCTCTCGTTGCCACTCACATGCTGCTCTGGGAAAATGCTTTTTGTTCTTTTCTAGGTTGGTCATGAGCCAGAATAGGAACGGGTTTGAATCACATAAAAATATGCCCCTTTCCCAGTGCCAGACCCATCTCCACAAATTCAGACAAGCACCAGCTTAGCCAGGAATTTCCCAGTCTTTAGCTAATGGGAAGGAAGAAAGACAAGCATATGAAAAGTCCCAATTCCCCCAAAAAGGATTTGACTTTCCAGTGATGTGATAATTTTGCATGGAGGCCTGAGCCTTGATCTCCATGTTTGGAATCAGAAACACACCTGGGTTCTTTTCATCCTGCCTGGTAGCCAGATAGACCTACAATTCTATTCTTGAGTATCAGGTACTGTACTATATTAAGTAAGATTTAAAAGAATCTTGGATTCTTATTCTTCTGTCGTTTTCATTTGGTTTCCTAATTGGATGGTCATGAACAAGAGGCTGAGAACCATTCTTCGAGAATAACAGGCCTTTCTTTATTGTTTTATATTTAAATGGACCAGTTTTATTGTTTTTCTTGCTCGTCTGCTTGTTTTTGCTTTTGGTTTTCATTGGAAAACTAAAAATTCAAGAGTGCAGCTTCTCAGATCAACCACCAGATGGTGCTGTGGGACTGAAGCACGGCGCCTACCACGCCTTAGGAAGAAACCGGCCTGAAGAAGCTAGCCTGCAGGCCAAGTCCATAGTTTCGGAATGTCACCAGGACAATAACGCATGTGTTCTATAACCATAAACATAATTATACATAATTGGGTTAATTTAAATTGGTTTTACAGTGTTCTTTTGTTTTGGTTTGGTTTTTTTTTTTTTTTTTTTTGCTTTCTTCAGAGACTCAGGACCACGGCCTTCCTATATCCAGGTAGTTCAGGTAAACTGAGACCTCTTCACAGACTAGATTCAGAGAAAATATTTAAGCCTTTCTGGACTGTACACATTTGGAGTAAGAAGTGAAGAGATTTCCTCATTTACAGCAATTACAGGGGCAGGCTGTATTAGTCACTAGGTAAACTCAAAACACTCTTACTGGAACTTACCTCTTCTACAGAAAAGGCCTTTTATAGAATAAGGAGTTCACTAAAGAGTCCTAGCCAAGGGCTTCCCTGGTGGCGCAGTGGTTGAGGATCTGCCTGCCAATGCAGGGCACACGGGTTCGAGCCTTGGTCTGGGAAGATCCCACATGCCGCGGAGCAACTCGGCCCGTGAGCCACAATCACTGAGCCTGTGCGTCTGGAGCCTGTGCTCCGCAACAGGAGAGGCCGCGATAGTGAGAGGCCCGCGCACCGCGATGAAGAGTGGCCCCCGCTCGCGGCAACTAGAGAAAGCCCTCGCACAGAAACGAAGACCCAACAAAGCCATACATACATAAATAAAAAGAATGTAAGCAGAGAAGAATAGCATTAAAAAAAAAAATTTAAAAAAAAAAGAGTCCAAGCCAAGATGGAACAAGTGGCAGCTTCCCTGACTTGAATGCACTAATGCTAAAAGTGAATCAAGCCGATGGGAGACAGTGGGAGCATTCGGGATTATCAGCATGAAGCCGGCTCCCCTGCCTGTCACCCAGGCCCTCCTCATCCCTGAGGTCTGGCTCCTGCCTTGACCCATGCACTGACACTGTGCTTCCCATGGTGACCAGTGGCCTGTCAACTGCGGGACTGAAGGGCATTTTCTACCTCCATTGCCCTTAACTCTTCTTCAGTCTGAGACATTCCCAGGTTCTTCTCCCAGAGAAACTGCTCTTCTTCCATCTTAGCGGATACTCATCTCTTGGTCTCCGCCCACTCCCTGAGACCCCTCAGCCTTCTTCTTTCTGGGTTCTTACTTCAGTCATCTAGCTCACCCTTAGGGCTAAGAAGCTGCAGCTTTTCCAAACCTGCACCTGAAGGCCTGTCTCTCCTCAGGCCCCACAAACCTCTGGGCTTCTCCTTTCTACTGAACATTTTCCCCTGGATGAACCAAACTCACCAGGTAAGTTTATAACATTGTCTTTCTGATTTCACTGTTTTTTGTATTTATTCAAGGATTTAGAACATTCTTTTCTTTTTATAAATGTAATAAATATTCATTATAGGAGTTTTAGAAAATAGAAAGACTCTAAGAAATAAAAATTACGTAAGTCTCACTATCCAGGAATAACTACATACTATTAACATTTTGGCATGTGTCTTTCCAATCTTTTTTTTTTTTTTTTACATCTTTATTGGAGTATAACTGCTTTACAATGGTGTGTTAGTTTCTGCTGTATAATAAAGTGAATCAGCTATACGTATACATATATCCCCGTATCTCCTCCCTCTTGAGCCTCCCTCCCACCCTCCCTATCCCACCCCCCTAGCTGGTCACAAAGCACTGAGCTGATCTCCCTGTGCTAAGCAGCTGCTTCCCACTAGCTATCTATTTTACATTTGGTAGTGTATATATGTCCATGCCACTCTCTCACTTCATCCCAGCTTACCCTTCCCACTCCCCCACCTCTGTCCTCAAGTCCATTTCTCTACGTCTGTGTCTTTATTCCTGTCTTGCCCCTAGGTTCATCAGAACCATTTTTTTTTTAGATTCTATACATATGTATTAGCATATGGTATTTGTTTTTCTCTTTCTGACTTACTTCACTCTGTATGACAGACTCTAGGTCCACCCACCTCACTACAAATAACTCAATTTCGTTTCTTTTTATGGCTGAGTAATATTCCATTGTATATATGTGCCATATCTTGTCTTTTCTATCTTTTTTCCAAAAAATTACCTGGAATCATACCATACACATTGTTTCATAATCTGCTTTTTGTACTCAATAACATTAATTGCTGCATGGTAGTACAGTCTATGGATTCATTTAAATAATTTGCTATTTATGAATATTGAATTAATTTTCTTTTTCCTATTATATCAATAACATATGACAGTGATCTTTATTGCTTAATCTTTGTGTGTGGCTTATTTCCTTAGAAGTGAAGTTGCTGGTTCAAAAGTGTTTACACTTTTTAAAGTTTGATGCAAATTGTCAGTTTGCTCTCTGAAACATTTGGATCTGCAATGTTTAAGAGTTACTACTACTCTAAATCACATTTTACCTTTTATCAAAGACAAAATATGATATCTAATTATAATCTGTGTTCCTTTGATTACTAGTAAGGTTAAAGTTGTTTTTTTTTTTTTTTTAATGTTTCTTGGTGCCTTGTAATCTTCTTTTGTAAATGTGTGCTCCAGACCTGGAGTCGGTCCAGGTACTTACTGGCTGGGTGAGCTTAGTAAAACCATCTTTTCTCAATTCCAGAGTTTGCTTCTACAAAAAACGAGTAACATTAATACCTGCCTCATAGGATTGTTGTGGGGTTGAAATGAGACCATGCAGACTAAATACTCTTGATAATGCCTGGCATGTGGTGAGCACACAGTAAATAACTTTTTTGTTCTTATTTCTCTATTGGATTGCCTTTCCTATTTGTAAAAATCCCTGTTTCTTTAGTGCACACCACTTCAAATCGCTCAGGACAATAATAATAATGGCTATCATTTATTGCATACTTGTAATGAGCCAGGCATTGAGATATTTGCATTGCATACAACATCTCATTAAATCCTCAGGATCATCTGATTTCTATTTCTTTATCAATGCTCGTATCTAAATAGCTCCCAACTACTATTAGTTCACAATTTTGTCCAGACCGTCCCTTCTTCCCCCAGTGCAGTTTAAAGCATCACCACCCCTGCCCAGGACCAATGAGATGTCCTCCAAATTGGACTCTACGATTCCAGACTGCTTTCCTGCCCTCCAATATCACCTTTACAGATACAAAGGCCAGAAAAATTATCATTTTATAATTTCAGTAGAATGGCAGAAGCCAGAATAATTTTTTATAAAGCTCAAAATCTTCAACAGCTCCCAGTGACCTCTTGGCTGGCATTCAAAGCCTCCACAATCTCCCTACCTTTTCAGCCATGGCTCCCCTATTTCTACTCTTTGCTTTCTCTGCTATCCCACCTTTACCCACCATCCAGACCCACAGCCCCAAGCTCTCACTGCACAGCTCTTCCACCTGCGCCTTTGCTCACTTATTGCACAAAGCCTACGTGGGCACCTGCCAGGCTCCAGGTACTATTCCCTATGCTCCCCTCCTTCTCCTGCACACCCTACAGGCTCTGTTTCTCTCCCCCGTGATGATGAGCCCATGGTGGCCAGGAATTATTTTTCTTCCACAACAATTACCTCAGCCCGTTGTATATTAGTATGTAATTGATAATTATTTGTGGACTCAAGAGCTGTGTTGGTACCTTTGTACAGAAGTTAAAGTCCAGAGGCTCAGGTGAGGGGAAAGGATTTTACACTAGAGGGATGTGCAAGCAGTGGGTATGTTGTGAACAGAGTGGCTTCTCGCAAGGGGCTTCCCAACCAAGATAAACAAGAGAAGGGGTGAGGGGGCAGGAAAAGGAGCAGTAAGTGATGAGGAGATACTAACTTTTTTGCCCAAGAAAATCACCATATATTTCTAAGTCATCTAGCTACTTAACCGACCTGTTTCCCTAAAGAAGAAAGATGAGAAGAGACTGTAAAGGAAATGATGCTTTCCCTGTATCACCTCAGTTACTCCTCCCAATAACACCAACAAGTAGATGTTATTTCTCCCAATTAAAGAAACTGAGGTTCAGGATGTGAAAGAGCTTGGCTGAGGCTTATGGTGAGATGGGGGAAGAATTATGCTTCCCACCCAGACTGTCTGACTCCAGCACCTTTCTTACTTCCTATACACGGGGCTGGGGACTAAAGAAAGAAAACACTGAAACCTCTATTTGAACCATTTCTGAATCTATTCTCAACTCTCAAATCCCATCCATGAGTTCAGTCAAGAGTTCTCATAAATGCCTTTGCAGAATCCCCAGCCTGGGATCCCCATGGATCCCCTTCTAGCAACTCAGCTCTGATGAACTACCTGGACACCGGAACAGGAGATTTCAAAGTGAACGAGTTGCATCGTATTTTCTCTGCCTCTCTTATTTCACTTAAGCAAGCAGGGAGATTTGCCAGCATGTGGATCCCGCTCACCCTTAGCCTCAGCAACGAGCATGATCTTTGAATGCCTCCTGCTGTTTACTGAAGGGCAATGACATGCCTGAGATATTCAGTGACTGATGGAAAAGTTACTGAACATCTGGATTTCCTGATCTATTTGTTCTTCCTTTCACCCTGCCCTTTTCAGGTTGAGAGAAAGGGCTTTGTTGTTCAGAGACCTTCCCAAAAATAGTGTACTTTTATTCTTTAGGGAAGCTCAGGCTTGATTAAAAGAGGTTGCTCTCCTGGTATCCTTTGTTGTGTTCTGTTCCCACACCCCCATTTCCCTTTCACTAGTTCCTGTCTCCCCTATCTACTCGTTGAGCAATATCCATTCTTTATTATGTAGTTTAGAGTCTATTTTAATGGAGTATTGCACAGTATTTGTCACCTGCTCCTTCTTTCCATCCCATCAAGCCATGTTCTCTTGGCCTGCATTTACTGAGCATCTACTCTGTGCCAGGTCCTGTGCCAGCAGCTGGTCCTCGTAATTTCATTTCTGACAATCACGATAGCTTCCAAATGGACCTCCCTCCCTCCCTGAATCCATCTACTGCATCCTGCTGCCAAATCAACCTTCCTAAATCTCTGTTTTATAAACAGCCTTCTCCACCCTTTTGCCCATAGGAATAAGTTCCACTTATTAGCTCTCTCCTAGCTGCCCTCTAGATGCCCTTTTGACTTTTTTCTCCTCCAAACACAATCTGCATTCTAGTGTTTTATTCATCTGTCCCCAGTCTGCCATGCGCATTTCTGCCTCTGTGTCTTTATAGCTCTTTGAATTTCCAAATTCCACTCCATGTGTACTTAATAAATGTTTGGGGGCAAACTCCACCCCTGGGGTGACAGGGGATGCTGCTCAATTCATAGGCTCTAATTAAGGAGAAGCAACCTAACACTCGTCCCTAAGAGGAGTCTGAATGTCCCAGAGTTAGGAATGAGAAGCAACACTCAGCATGTCTGTCTATAGAGGCTCAATGGCCTAACTTCAGGCCCCTGATCCAAAGTGTGGCTGGAAGGTGAGTTTCTTAGGTAACCTTGCTAAATCCTGGGATAAGACAACTAATCGACTCACTCTTCCATTCACTCAGTCATTCAACAAAAATAGTTATGGAACATCACCTATGTGCAAGGCATTGTGATGAGCGCTTGGGAAACAACGGTGAATAAGATAAACAGGTTCCTGCCCTTCAGGAGCTTTCAGTAGAAAGGAAAGACACTAAACACATAAACAAGTGAGTAAATAAAATAACAAAAATGTGGGATAACTGTCAACAGAAGAGAAATAAAAGTATTATGACACAGCAGGGTGGCATATTATACTGGAGATGGTAGTATGTCAGTCAAAGAAGTTCTCTCTGAAGAAGAGACATTTAAACTGAGATCCAAAAGATGAGAAAAAGCCAGACAGAGTGACATGCCAGGCTCCTGAACAGCAAGTGCACAGGCTCAATGCATATAAACATACACACACACACACACACACTTGCCAAGGCCACTGCAGGCCAATGATGTCACTGGTTTCAGTCTTAAGGGTAACTCATTTGTCCACTGGGGATGTGGCAGCCAGCCCCGTCTACTATAACCAAAACAGCTTCTCTTTCGCTTATACAAATAGATGATAAGCCTTTTGGTTTATGGGATGTAAATGACTCAAATGACCAGTGGGATTTAAATCCCACCTATGTATTTTTTCTACTTTGCTCTGCTAGCAGGGCTGTTTATTTCACACTCAGAGTTACTTAATATTTCTAGACCCCAATATAGCATTCTAGTGATTCTCATCACTTTGCATATTGAAAATAATTGCTTGTTACTTTTTAAAGTTGGTATATACCAGCTCTTAAGAAAATCTAGAAGTTGCTTTCCATACCTCGTTGATTAACTGGATCTTTAGCTACGTAGGCAACATAGTCTGTAGTATCCTATAAAAAAGGGAAAATGATTGCATTTAAAATGAGTGGATTGTTACTGCTGAATGATAAGAGTACATTTAGGATATGATACTCAGGGAAGGACCGATACTAAGGTTTCTGTTTAAAGAGCAAAGGAAAGCCATCCTAGGAGGGAACATAAACAAATATACACTATATATTTAGCAATTGTGGAGTCCACATTCTCTGCCCCTTGGGGAGAGAATTTGAAGATTAAAAATTTAGAGGCAGACCATGTCACTAAGAACAAAAGAGAATGCAGGTAGGGAATATGTTAGGACAAACATTCATAAAAAATGGTGAGGGACCGCAACTCTCCTGTGTTGAAAGCTGAAACACCAGGGGTTACGCAGTCACAAAGGTGTCACAGACTAGGAGGTGGCACCATGATTTCCCTGTTGTCCAAACAGATACCACATACATCAGAAAATAAGTTGATTAAAGAGACATGGGTTTTATGGTTGTTAGCTTGCTTGTGTGCAGTGCAACTTGCGGAATAAGAGAGCAAAAATACAAGGCACTTATCTGATCAATATATAGAAAGAAGAGATCGTTTTTGAAAAAGATAACCCATGAAAAACCTAAGGAGTTCAAAAAGAGATGTGTTGCAAACTAGCGGTTACCAGTGGAGGGGGGGCAGGTGGGCAATACAGGGGTCGGGGAGTGGGAGGTACAAACTACTGGGTAGGCTCAAGGATGTATGGTAAAACATGGGGAATAGAGCCAATATTTTGTAGTAACTGTAAATGGACGTTACCTTTAAAAATTGTATAAAAATAAAAAAACTTTAAAAGAAAGATATAATAGCACCATTTAAACTTACGTTAAAAAAAAAAAGAGATATGTTGCTGGCTTTGGAAAAACAAATAAACAAAAAGCTACTTGGTAATTCTGACTTTTATTGAAAACAGTATGCCGATGAATGATAAGATTTTAATAATTAAAGATGCTTTTTGTTATCTCAGTTCTCAGGAAAAAAAATACACACAATGCCATTTGCAGATTAGAAGTATGACTCTCTAGAGGAAAGATGCAGTCAACCGGCAGGAAATAAAAGCCCATGTTTGTAATACCCTCAAGGACAATCACTTAATAACCCACAATGAATCATACAGGAAACGGATCTCAGGGCCAGCATAACTTGTCTTCAGTTATTTTAAAAAATAACACACACCTAAGTAAATCTCTCTTATGCAAAAAGACAAAAGATTTGAAATATCTTATAAATAAATAAGGTCATATCTATGAGCTTTACATTATATAATTTAGAAGCAAAGCCACAATTGCCAGGGGCTCGGCTGCTCATTTTAAAGTTGAAGAGATGGTATGATGCTAGCAATGTTGTCTGCTATATTAGTTGATGGGAACAAGGTCGTGGGCCCTCTCCAGACCTCAGTTTCCTCATCTTCAGAAGAGTCTCCAACATTCTCACAGTCCTAAAATTCTATAACTGTAAATATCTGGGAGAATTTAAAGGATGTTAAAAGTAAAGCACAAATAGTGGGGGGAAATATAAGAAATATATTTAATTTTGACATACTCATAATGCATTCTTGAGATGAAGAAAGCATATACAGACACAGAAGCATTACCAAGAACTGCCTTCAGGGCTGAAAGAAGGAAGACAAGTAAACTGCTTATGAGACGAGAGTAAAAGTGAGGGTGAGCAAGGTGGAGAGGTGAGAGGAACACCCAGTATTTTTGAAACTTTGGAGGGACAATGGTAGAAAGAATGGGTACTACATTGGGCCACGGAGACTTCTGGCTGCCTACCCCTTGGACCATTATCTGTGAAGCTGTAAATTATCTCAGTGAGTGTCCTAAGGAAATACAGACATGTGTTAGTAACAGTGGTGACAGTTATCACTCTGTGCCAGGCACTGTGCTAGCAGTTGAGCAACAATGGTGACAGTTATCACCCTGTGCCAGGCACTGTGCTAGCAGTTTACATGCACCATTCCACTTAATTCTCACAGCACTTGAGGCAAGGGTGATCATTCCCCATTTTACAGATGAGGACCCTGAAGCTTAGAGTCTAAATAAGTCAAGTCTACTTGACTCCAGAGCCTGGTACTCCACCATTCTGCCTCCCTGACCTGAGGGTAGAACTTCACTCGGGGGACCTCTAATGCCAAGGCTTCTGGTCGCTCCAGTTTTCTATTTAAAACCAGCAGGCTTTCTCTCCAGCTGCAGAGAGCACAAGGGTGCCACTCAGTTCAGTAGGTACAAACTTTCCCACAGTGGCTACAATTCTTTACTGTTTGTCTTTGTAGGGGCAGTGCTTTGGTTGGTCGAAAGAAATAAAGAACTGAAGGCACATAAAGACAGTCTAAAAAGAATTAGGATTCTGGAGAACTATGGTAGACACCATGCAGGGCATGCGTAGGGTAAAATAAAGATTTTCATACCAATTCTAAAATGACAGCAACCATTGAAACTTGAAAAGGAAAATTTAGGGCAAACAGCAACAATTATTTTTCACACTACTCTTATAGAACTCATTACTTTAAATTGCTTAAGGAAAGTATTCAAGTTCCTTCATGGATGGTTGAGTTATAATGGGTTAGGAAAAGAAGTAACAGACAACGTGGGCCTTTTCAGACTAGTAGTCAACCCTCTCTGCTACCAAACACATCCTTGGAGTCGCTGTTGAAGCCAGATTACAAGGCCAGATGGAGGGCGGATATAGAGGACCTGAGGCTATGGAGGGCCCACAGTAAGTCATACGAAGATTTCTGACTTGGTGGAAGATTGAGGCCCCTAATCCCTGCATTGGTCAAGGGTCAACTCTATATTTCAAGGTACAAGAAAAATGTCACAACGTCACAGAGGAGCAAAATCCTCCTCCTGCTCCCTCAGTTTAAACAGATTTGTTTCTTGGTCAGTCACAGGCTTCCTAGCTTCAATGACCCTCTCCTTTTGCTCTGGTCCACAGTTGATATAGTTGGAGGTCAGGGAATGACCCTCCACTCTGCAAAGAAGGCTTGGAGGGAGAGCACTGACTCAGTCCTGCACAATTCATGGGAAATGAGCATCACATGGCCTCTTGGTAGGGAGGAACTGCAAGTTTTCTCTCCCCAGCTCAGCGTTCCCTCCATGAGTTTCTGCAAACCTAGTTGCTCGTTTCGGATTAGATTTAGTTGCCTTGGTTGACGGCCAGAATGGCAAATAGGCTTCCCCTCGTATACCAAATCCAGTTGATTAGTGGGATCTGCCCGGAACTCTGCGTTGAAAAGAATTCTGAGGGAGGACCGGCAAAACACGTACGACATGCTTGTTTTTTATGAACTGGATATTATCTACAAGAAGCTTCTCATAATAACACAATGGAGTATTATAAATTCACCTACTAATCCAAATACTTTAAAAAAAATCAGTGACAGGAAATATTCTGTCAAAACCAAATTTTTGATTACCTGCTACATTCACAAACTGTAATAAGATATTTGGAAATGACAGGTAGTGGCTAATATGCTTTACACGGAAGTTATTTTAACTCTTATAAAAAGAACTTTTATGAATTCATACTTACCGGATCCCCTCCAGAAGCAAATGAAATAGACTGCATATGATGATTTGCAATAATCTGGAAAACATAAACAAATTAAACATGTATGATGCTATAAGCTAATTATACCTAATTACATACCATCTAACAGTAACGTACATACATTTGCTTGTTCCGGTTTTGCCTGCTCGGCATGCCTTGGGAAACCACTCCACCCACGTTCTATAATAATCCCACTTAGACCATGAGGTTCAGGTGGGTTTGATACGCCCATCTCACTACCCCTCTCCTTGCATCTGGATACAAGATCCAGGCCTAGCCAATCAGAAAACACCATCCCGCTGGATACAGCAAAGTCAATCAACATCTTTGGGGAGGAACTGAGATGAATAATAGAATGCATCTTTCTCTGCCATTTAAGACCTTAGTATAAGCCCAAGGCTTCTAGGAGCCATCTTTTGCTGCCATGTGGGAAAAGCCTGCTGGAAAATGAAGCTTTCCCTCTGGAGAAAAGTCAGAGCTGAGAGTTAAAAACAGTGAAAAGTCAGGGGGTAATGTGTGTTTCATCAGTTCAACCAATACATTCCCCCCCCTTTATGTTTTTATGTATTTTTTCTATTTTATTTATTTAATTTTATATAAGTTAGTTTGAATTGAGTTTCAGTCATCTGCCACCAAAAGTATTCTTACTAAGGCACTAACATTAAGACTTTCAATATGAAGTAAGACTATCCAAGTGAGCTGCGTTAATTAAGCCAAGAAGATTGTCTCTTTTACTTGAGAGTCTAGGCTTGCTTATTTAGAAACCACAGTGTAATGACCAACTTGCAGAGATGTATTTGTCATACTGTTTCGAGGGTTCATTAAAACAACGATGCACCAACTGGCTAATCCTGTCTTCAGATTTGCTTAACAGAATCTACTGAAGCTGCTTATATATGATGACCAAGAAATCCTACTCTTAGATGTATATCCGAAAGAACTGTGTAAATACGTACACCAAAAGATCTTCTCAATAAGGATAATCACTGCCCTATTCACAATAGCCCCAAATTGGAAACAATCCCAATAATGATCATTGTGGTATTCAAACAAGGGGTTACTACATAGCAACAATATATTTCTTGGGCAAAAAGAAGCCTGTCACAAAGATTGTATACTGCACAGTTGAATTTATATCAAGTTCAAAAGCAGGCAAAAGTATTTTATTCTGTTTGCGGTCAGGATAGTGGTGACTTTTGGTGCAAAGGAAGAGAAAGCAAGTGGTTTTCTAGGATCTTGCAAATGGTGTTCCTTGATCTGGGTAGTGGTTATACAAACATGTTCATTTTGTGATAATCAAGCTACACACTTATGATTTGTGCACTACTCTATATTTATGTTTTCTATATTTATGTTTCAGTTTAAAATGATTACTAAAAACAAAATCAATATACAGATTTCAACGTCATTCCCATGTATCAGCAATAGCCAATTTGACACTTTATGGGGGAGAGGGGGAAGGTACATTTTACAAGAGAACCTAAGTATAAAACTAACAAGAATCACACAAGACTTTTTGGAAAACTTCATTGAAGGGTACAAATAAGACCTGAATAAGTAGAAAGACATATATCACCTTTCTGGATGAGAACACAATACCGTAAAGAAGGCAATTCTCCCCCAAATTAATCTATAAATTCCATGTAATTCCAATAAAAATTCCACCAATGCTATTCAGGGAACTTTTCAAACTACTTCTAAAATTCACATTGGAAGAATAAATGTGCAAGAAGAGCTAAGGCAATTTTTTTAAAGAACAAAGAGACAAGATCTTCCTTATTATTAAGACATATTATAAAACTATAGAAATTCATTAGACTACAAAATCTAAAAACAGATTGACACTTTTGTGGTCTTTTAGTCTATGATAGGTGTGGCACCAAATAGCAGACAAAAGGACAAGTGATTAAATTAGCAGAGGTGGCTGAATTAGCTACATATATGAAAAAATATATAAATAAATCCTGTCTTCATGCTATTTATAAATAAATGTTTGATCCATAAAAGATCTACACAAACATTAGAAGACAGATAAAAGATTATGCTTATGATCTCTGAGGTAGGTAAATCCATCTAAATAGAAAGAAAAAGACAGGAAAGAAACCCTTAGATTTGGTTGCATGAAAACCCATTTTTAAACTTTTGTATAAGACCCCCAAAACAAGAAACAACAGGGAGAATATATTTGTAACATGTGAAACAAAGTATTCATATACAGAGTTTATAAGAAATTCCTATATCAATAAGAAAAAGAAATAAACCCAAAATAAGACCATTTAATTTTCAGAGGTAATATTGATAGAAATGTTCGATAAACATAGTGAAAGATAATCTCCAATAAATTAACGCTATAAAAAATAAAACAAGACGCCATTAAATTGATAAAATTGTTAAAGTTCAACAAAATCATGTCTGGTAACGGTGTGGATATTCTCAGACACCGCTGGCTAGAGCTTAAATTTGTACAGCAACTTTGAGAGCAATTTGACATTTATTAAAAACTAAAGTATGCATACCCCACAATTCCACCTTTGCACTTCTAGGTTTTTATTCTAGAGAAATGTTGGCACATGTGGATGTTCAATTACCCATAGTTTGTAATATCAAAAAATAGAAAGTTATTTGTGCATAGTTAGGTCAACTACAGTATAGCTATACAAATAGAATACTATGAAAAAATATATGTCTATGTATACTAACAGGTAAATCTTCAAGACATCGCTGAGGGGTGTTTTTTGTTTGCTTATTTTGTCAGTTGAAGACAATTATGTAAGACATGTAAAAAAAATAAGTTTTTTTTCCACGAGGACATAAAGATTCATGTAAACACAAAGAAAAAGGGTTTAAAGAATACACACCAAACTGGTAACAGTGTACATTTATCTCCTACGAAATGCAATGGAACTACGTATTTCTTGTCTGTTTTTTTAAAGAACACTGATAATATGCTTATTTGTGAATTTAACTTTTTTTTAAATGAGAAAAATAGTAGAGATGAATGGATAAATTCTAAATATGTTGATCTGTGGTTGAGAACATCGTGTGGTTTGGAGGTGCGGATTTAGCGGTCATAAGCGCACAGATAAAGACAGTTAAAACCGTGGAACAGACGCGATTGCCTGGGGATGGGGGAAAGAGTAGGAGCCGAAAGAGGGAGAGAAAGGAGGGGGGCGATGAGGGAGGAGGAGTAAGGGGTCTTACAGAAGCCATGTATTTTCAAGCTTATCGCATCATAAGCAGCAGAACGGTTAGGTAAGGCAGAGGCCAGGCAACGCTCTTGCACGTACAGCATCTAGGTCTGAAGTTCGAACGCACGAAGAGCCAACCAGCGGGCCCCGGGAACATTCCTGGGGTGGAACTGCGAGCTGCCGGCCCCCAGACAGCGCTCCGAGGGGTAGGCGGTGTCTGGGGGGTCGCGCATACGCACAAGGTCACGCAAGCGCACGGTGCTTGCGCAAGCGCACAACCGCACGGCCGCGTAGCTCCGATCCTGCCGAAAACGCCTTGCGGGGAGGTTGAGCCGCTTGCACAATGTCTGAAATGAACGAGCTGTCCGAGCTCTATGAGGAAAGCAATGACCTGCAGATGGATGTGATGCCTGGCGAGAGTGACCTTCCGCAGATGGAGGTAGGCGGCGGGAGCCGGGAGCCATCCCTGAACCCCTCCCGCGCCGGGGCCCAGCCACAGCTGGAGGAGGAAGGCCCGATGGAGGAGGAGGCCGCCCAGCCAATGGCGGAGCCGCTGGGGCAGCGAGGCCTCGCCAGCCGGCCCGGCCCTGGGGAGCAGCCAGGCCAGATCGCGGGCCCTGATTTCGAGAGCGAGGACGAGGGCGAGGAATTCGATGACTGGGAGGACGACTACGACTATCCGGAAGAGGAGCAGCTGAGTGGTGCAGGCTACAGAGTATCCGCGGCCCTTGAAGAAGCCAACAAGATGTTTTTGAGAACCTCCAGAGCCAGAGAAGCAGCTCTGGATGGCGGGTTTCAGATGCATTACGAGAAGACCCCGTTTGATCAGTTGGCTTTTATCGAAGAGCTTTTTTCACTCATGGTTGTCAATCGTCTGACCGAAGAGCTCGGCTGCGATGAGATTATTGATAGAGAGTAGTTAAACGCTGGGAAGAGAGGAGGAAACTACTTGAGGAGAGACCTGGCATTCCACTGTCTCTTGGGTTCATTCCAAATAGTTCCGTGCCAATGAAAAACTTGGTCTTCAAAAAAAAAAAATTTTTTTTTTTTTTTTGTAGAATAAAGTAGTGACTGCACAGTTATGAAAAAGGAAGAAAATTGTTAAAGAAAAAGGATCTTAATACTGTTGAAACCTGTTTTCAAGAATGTCCTGAAACATTTATGGCTTTGACTTTGTTATTGATCCAGATTAATTTCCTTGCATTGAGGAAAATACCTTTCGTATGTTACTGTAAGGGGTGGCTTTGCAAGAGTAAGTCATGACCAAGACAGACTGCCAGTACAAGAGCCCACTGATATTAATTATATGAGAAAAAGTAACTAATTTATCCAGCTTAGGACCTGAGATGTTTTTGAGTTATTTGGACTGAAAGCATATTGAGAAAACTGTCAGGTTCCATTTTGTGATCTATCCAAGCCGTGGTTATCAAAAGCTAAATTTTTGGTGTAAAATAAATCAAGTATTCTTCAGCATCCCGAAAGGATAATCAAACCCCAAAAGAAATACGTATCATGTGTGCTATATCTTAAAATGTGTTTCCAAGAGCATCTGAGATTTTGTTTGTACGTGTATCTTGATCATTTTTAAAGCCACTGTAATCTTTAATTCAAGAAAATTCATTGTCTTGAACATTTTTAAGAGTCAAAAATTAAGATGTCCTTAATAAGTTTCAAATTTAGACATTAATGTGTATGTGAATGTACAAAGAAAACAAACTATTTCTAACATCCGTATATACTAGAGAAATATTCTGTTTTACTTGCTCTGTTTTTCATTTTTTACAGGCAAAAGACTCTGGTTGAACTTCATAATGTAAGAACTGTTAAGTGAAAATTGTCCAGTAAAAGGAAAGCCCTACACCTAAAAAAAGACTTCATGAACAACCCTTAAAGGTTTTAAACCTGCCCAGAAATCCACCTTGGTATCTGAAGTTTCCCTCTGTCTCCTCCTCTAGTTAAGCTTGTTATTGGTTATGCACCAGCATTGGGGATAATAAAAATTTCTTGTTCTGTGTATTTTGTTTGTTTGGCTAATGGTATTGCATACATACTTTCTCTAAGACTACTTTTTATTGTGTTATACTGGTTTTATTGTATGATTGCAATCACCTTATGATTTAAACTTAATGACTATAAATAAGGGAATGTGCTCCAGCTTCAAATACCGGATTACAAATTAATTGGTGGAAATTAAACTTAGTAAATTCCTATAAGAGAATTTGCCAACCTGGGAAAAACTGCCAAATCAATAAGGATGTTACCGTGGTTATTAAGATGCTGATGTTCTGTGTGAATAATAATTAGTCAGAAGGCTGTGCCCAGTAAAACTGAATATACCAACAGGTCTTAGGATCTGTAAAAAGGTACCAGGTGTTTTTGCTCCATTATGGCAGTAAAGGACACATCCAATACAACAGGACAACTTGGAGCCTTATTTATGTTACAGTCATCCTGTCTTTTAGGGAGGGGGGTTCTTTTCTGTAAAATACAGGACTGACAAGTAAGGATGATCATAATTCAGACATGAACTTGGCGGGGGAGAGGAGTGATAGATGGGCGAAGACTAGATAGAAGGTTAAGTAGTGGCACTTAAAACATCTTAATCCTACTTCCTCTCCCACGGCTCACTTCTTTCATTGCATTTTCAAACAGCTTGTAGATGCAGTTATGAGTCTGGATACATAACTGCTTGTGTGATGTGAATTAACAGGACTCTGGACAAAGAATTAAAAGGGTGCCAGTACACATGAACTGACTAGTTGCATTTACCTCCAGATAAAGATGACAGGAAATAGGTTCAGAAAAGAACAGATCTACAAACCTGGAAGTGTAATTCTCTTTCTCTTAGGGATCAAGTAGGGAGCAAGAGGAGGGGGAAAGAAAACCACTCCCTGTTGGGTTTGAAGGCTCATTTTGGGGAGAAAGACCTGGACTCTCTAACTCACTCCTCTGATGGTTGGTTTGTTGGTCTTAAAACTAGGCAGTAACCTGAGAGACCACTGAAATTAATACTTGTTAATATTTACTAAAGGTAGAAAAGGGTAACATTTTAAAATGTTACAGTTAATCACAGACTGGAACCAGCCTACCTGATTCAAATCTGGGCTCCACTGCTTATAGCTCTGTAACTGAGTAGATTAATCTCTCTGCCTCAGGATCCTGAACTGAAAATAAGGATAATTGGAAGAACCTTATAAATTGTGAGGATTAAATGAAGATATACACACATCTATATCAACAGATAAACTAAAGAAAGGAGTTCTGGGGATGTTCTAATCCTGATTCTTTGATGGGGGGAGAGGGTGGGGATGTGGAATGGGGAGAGCGAACTTAAACTTATGAGTGTGTAGTGTGATTTGTGGAGAGCTTTCTAGGTCTATCCATAGTTAAATGTTTGCTTAGATCAGATGTCCCACATTGGCTCATCTCAAGAACACATCTATTTTGTTTGGCTCATGCTTATAATTTTAATTTCTTAATTAAAGACCAACATCTTATAATCCAGAGAGAGCAGCAAAACTCCCAGATTTCCATCTTCTTTTTTTTTTCCCCCAAAAGTGGAAGACCTGGCAGCCCTTGACCTATAGTCCCATTGGAAGCATCTGATTGGCCTTTACACAGGGAAAGTATTCTGTTTGCCATGTTCCCCAGTGTTGTCTCCCCATCGTGGAGACCAAGTAGCACTCATCATTTATCACTGTGCTCACACCATTGTGTGTTCATGAACCTGGACAGTTTGCATTACTTGCCTGGCCTCTGTAGGTGTTTGAATTGCCTTTCCTCTTGGAGACTAAATGATGTCTCCATTTTCTGCCCGTTTTACCTTATCTCTTTATTACCCTTCTCAATTTCAGTAGCTGTTAGAGTCGATGATAGCAGTGTAGAAACGAGTAGAGAAATAGTGGGAGTAGGAGCTACTCAGACTGACATTTTTGCTTAACGCCTTATTAAAGTATGTCAAGGAAGTCTGTTGCTTGAATTTTTAAAACAAGGACTATATAAAAACCCCATAACTTGCTTTTGCAAAATATATTTTCCCATCCCCAAATATGGTAAGATTTAAAAATTGCAAGCATTGCATGTTTGCGTGTTTAATATCTTATTTTCTGCCTCTGAGGTTCTGTGAGACATTTTCTGGGAGTGAATGGTTACATTCTCGATGTTCTCAGTGACTGAAGATAAATGTGAACCATCTGACCCATAAATGCTCTGTCATCTATGAATGTATCTATAAACTTGAAGCTGTTTATGTTTTCCGTCCAAAGTATATCTTTGAAGTTAAGGGTGGGGGGGGATATTTGTATTTATCTTAGAACTTCAGAGGCCAGTTTTCTTTAAGGAAAATTTAATTGATAAATCATTTTCTCATGCTACATCCACATGGTCACTTCTCTGCTGCCTTTATCCCTTGGACATTTTAGCTTTCCTTTTGAAGGAACGCATAAAGCTTCTTGAGTTTAAGCATCCAGAGCGGCACATCTTTTTTACACCCCAAACCCCATCCCCCGTGGCCATTCTCCCCAGGTCTGCAGAATAGTTCAAAGTTATTTTTAAAAATCAGCCCCTGGGTCTAATATCAATGAGATCCTAACTTTGGTCCCCACTCCAGCGGTGGGCTGAACACAGCCCATTTGCAGAAAAGATGTGAACCACTCCCTAAAGCAGCTCTTTGCTGTAACTACTGGTCGTGGAAGCCACCCATAACCACTGTCCGTCCTTTTATTCGCCTGAAAGATTATGGACGTGTGGCAATACCAGCTCTAATTGCAGTGGCCTGGAAAAGGGTAGCGGAGGGGAAAGAGATTTTGAGAATAACTTATGCCCTCCACCACACACACCACAACCCTCTTCTTCCTAAATTCCCCATTCACTTCAGTCACCCAGGGAAAGAGCCATTTTTAAAAATGCTCATTTGATTCTGCACAGCTGTCATCGTGATGGCTCTCGCTTTGCCTACTCTTCCTCCCCTATAAAACTCAGATAATTCAAAGGTTCCTATACTCAATGAAATCCTATAACTAAAAGAACTGAGCATCCCTGGTACCATCCACATGGGTGAAAACTAAAAATAAATTTTACATCCACAAATGTCTTGAGGGCAAAGCATCCGAAGGACAATGAATGTTTCACCTTCCACCCAGATAGGCTTCATCTTCCAAGTACAGCCCCATATGTTCTGCTGTCAGATATCAATGGTATCACCTCTCTTGGATAACCAATCTTGATTCAACCAGACAGGAATCTATTTAAAACTGTTTCATATTAAACATTTTCCTCTATGGTGTTTTATACTACTGTGTAAGCAATGTATTTTATTCTGCTTTTGAATTTAGAAAATAAAGCAAACCTCAAAACCACAAGTGAAACAGAGTCACAGATGTAGAAAACAAACATGGTTACGAGGGGTGGGGGGAAGCAGGGTGGGGGCGCGATAAATTGGGAGTTTGGGATTGACATATACACACTGCTATATATAAAATAGATAATCAACAAGGACCTACTATATAGAACAGGGGGTCTTCCCTGGTGGCACAGTGGTTAAGAATCCACCTGCCAATGCAGGGGACACGGGTTTGAGCCCTGGTCAGGAAAGATCCCACATGCCGCGGAGCAACTAAGCCCGTGAGCCACAACTACTGAGCCTGCATTGCTAGAGCCCGTGCTCCACAACAAGAGAAGCCACCACAGTGAGAAGCCCACACACCGCAAGGAAGAGTAGCCCCGCTCGCCGCAACTAGAGAAGGCCTGCGTGCAGCAACGAAGACCCAACGCAGCCAAAAATAAATAAATGAATGAATAAATAAATAAATTGTATAGCACTCTTCTCAATACTCTGTAATTATCTATACGGGAATAGAATCTAAAAAAGAGTGGATATATGCATATGCATAACTGATTCACTTTGCTATACAGCAGAAACTAACACAACATTGTAAATAACTATACTCCAAGAACAATTAAAAAAAAAAAACTGCAAGTGAATTTTTTGGCAAAAAATGGAAATCAAAATGTTTATAACTGTACTTATATGTTACTGACAATTTTATAATTTTACAAATTACAATATGCTTTCCCTGCTAAGTACTGAGTATATGAAAAGGCCTCAAGGAAAAATGCACCATGCAACGGGCACTGTGCTGAGTGATTTACATCCAGTGATTTACATGATCTTACTTAATCTAAATAACCCTATAAGACACATACTGTTGCTAAGTCCATCTTCTCAGAAACTCTATGTTTAAGACTATAATCCTCATTTCACTGATGATGAAAACTGAGTGGTAGGGTAACTTGCTTGTTAGTGGCAAAGCCAGGCTTTCAACCTACATGTGACCCCAAAGCCTCTTAGTGTTTTATCACTGACAAGTACACGTTAAACCTTGCGTGAGTCCCTGATCAACAGCACTCCACACAGTAAAAACTTAAATACTAAGAACCTCAAATGACTACATATTAGACAAAGAAAAATTAGACTCTAACATACATAAATAACCTGATATAAGGAATTTAGTTTAAAAAATAAAAAGTAAGTCAAAAAAGAGTGCCCTAGGTTAAAGTACATATTTAGCCCAATGCCTGTATATCTTTTATATTTGCTTCAGCAATGCTGTTCTTTGAGAAATAATGTTTACAGTGAGAACTCAGGCACACCATAGCATCATAAATCATCAAAGGTGAAAAAGTTGTTTACACAATAACACTTGAGAAGGCTTTTCAATCTTAAGGGTTGGAAGAAAATGTTTTCTGCTTAAATTTCAGTTAGCTAGAACACTGACCCTAACATCACCCTTCCCCTCTGTCCTTCATTTGCATCCCCAGTCCAACACACATTCTGTTAGTTCTGATGATGGAATTGCTTTCCCTTTGGAGAGGGGTAGTGGAGAGTAATAAATGACTGACTCAAGTATATTCCAAATGGTACTTAAAATGTTCTTTGCACCTTAGTTCTTATTACAAAGCCAATAGGTAGGCGCAAGTATGTAGGCAGTTAAATGCCCCAGTGATGGGTTAGTAATACTGTTGTCCTAATTATTGCTACACATAAATCCTTGGCAGATTTTTTTCCCTCATGTCTTATTAAGTTTTAGGCACACTGTCTGAAACTTTATTCTCTTCATTATGCCCAGACTGTTCTAGAAAAATAGATGATATGTTAAACTATAAATGACATTCATGATCTTACCTGTTGGTTGTCAAGATTCATCAATGTGAGGCTGCATGTTGAGATGGTCAGTTTTATATTCATTCCCGAAAACTGAAGATTACTTTTGCCAAGAACTGTTGATAGGAACTTAGCTGGAGGCTTTAAAAATAACAAAACAACACTCTATAAGTTATGGATTTTGTTACAGAATGAATATTTATGTTTTTTTAAATGTTAAAAATGAAACCAAAAGTTGGTTCCTCAAAAAGATCAACAAAATTGACAAACCTTTAGCTAGATAAACTAAGGTAAAAAGAGAGAAGACTCAAATTAGTAAGATGAGAAATGAGAGTGGGGTCATTACTACCAATTCAACAGAAGTAAAAGGATTATAAGAGAATACTATGAACAATTGTATGTCAACACACTGGATTACCTAGATGAAATGGACAAATTGCTAGAAACATAAAAGCTACCAAGACTAAATCATGAAGAAATAGAAAATCTGTGTAGACCTATAACTAGTCAGAAGGAAGGAAGGGAGGGAGGGAGGGAGGGAGGAAGGAAGAAAGGAAGGAAGGAAGGAAGGAAGGGAAAATAACAAGTCTTAGCAAGGATGTGGAGAAAGTGAAACCCTTATACACTATTTGTAGGAATGTACAATGGTACAACAGCTATGGAAAACAGTATAGCAGCTCCTCAAAAACTTAAAAATAGAATTACCATATGATCCAGCAATTTCTACTTTTTGTTATATACCCAAAAGAACTGAAAGCAAGGACTTAAAGAGATATTTGTACATCCATGTTCATAGCAGCATTATTTACAATAGTTAAAACATGGAAGTAACCCAAGTGTCCATCAACAGATAAATGGAAAGCAAAATGTGATATATACATACAATGAAATATTTATTCAGTCTTAGTAAGGAAGGAAATTTTGACATGTGCTACAGCATGGATGAACCTTGAGGACATTATGTGAAGTAATGTGAAATAAGCCAGTCACAATAAGACAAATACTGTATGATTCCACTTATATGAGATACTTAGAGTAGTCAAAATCATAGAGACAGAAAGTAGAATGGTGGTTGCCAGGGGCTGGAGAGGGGGGGAATGGGAAGTTGTTTTTTAATGAGTATAAACTTTCTGTTTTACAAGATAAAAAAAGTTATGGGACTATTCCTAATAAATTGTTTAACTAGATTGTGTACAATAACTTCATTGCTTAATATGAAATTTCAAAGTTAAGGCTTGGGGGAAATGGGCTTTATAGAAGCAAACAATTCTAAGTATATTCTGTTCTTCAAATAAATGACTTTATTTCCTAAAAAAAAAAGAGTTATGGGGGTAGATGGGGGTGATGATTGAACAACAATATGAATGTACTTAATATCCCTGAACTATACCCTTAGAAATGGTTACCATGGTAGATTTTATGTTATGTGTATTTTACCACAATTTTTCAAATTGGGAGGAAAAAGAATATAAAAAATATAAAGTACGTGGAAGAGTCCCTGGCATGTATTAAGTACTCAATAAAAATGCTAGCTATCAAAGGAAATTAGCTCAAAATTTTCTTTCTTTTTTTTTACTTCTTTACATGTGTACTTTCTGGAAAGATGATAGCCTGGTTTGCTTTTGTTTTATTTTGTTTTGGAGTGTGGACTCCCACTACTCCTGAAATGAGAAAGTCTTAAGTGAATAAGCCTGTTTGTTGGGATCTTCCAGTCGGAACCTCCTATTCACAGAGGTTATGAGAGGCAGGAGGAGGCTAGAGGCTACAGACAGACCATCGGTTCTGTCAGAGAAACTAGTAATGGGAGTTCTAGTAGAATTCAAGAGCCATTCATCAGAGTTTCCCAGATCATGTGGGTCATCTGAGTCACTCTGGTTGACAGTGGGTTCAGCCCTATGCAAAATAATGAGTAATGATAAAAAATTAGGCAGGGTGGTATGGAAATAGAGCAGTAAGCCGGGACTCTGAAGACCCGGCTTCTACAGCTGGCGCTGACCTTGATCTTCCTAGTGACTCAAGGCAAGTCTCTTCTCTGAGCCACAGTTTAGCAGCTGGCAAAGTGAGAGGGTTCAACTGGGAGATCTCTAAAAATTCCTCCCCTCTTAAACAGTCTACAATTCTATAATTTATATAGTTATCTTAAGAGCCATTGCACCTCCCCTTTGGACTTTTCAAAGCAACTAAGTATTCTAGGGATATTACTAACTACCATTAGCGTTGAAAGCCTAATGTAAGCAAGACACTTACACATCACTTCATTTAATTCTTACATAATTCTATAAACTAAGGGCTATTTTCCCTACTTTACAAATGAGGAAATCAAGGATTCAAAAGGTGAAATGACTTGATCAAGATCACACAGTTAGTAGGTGGCAGAGACAGGATTTAAATCCAAGTCTAACATCAAATCTCATGATTTCTTTCAACATGAAAAGCTCCTTCTACCCATTTATTACCCTTTCCTCTACCAGCACTCTTGTTTCCAACTGAAAATAGGCCATGGAGTCCTAAAAGTCTAAAATGTTAAAATGCGGAATACATACATTATAAAATATTGAAATTGGAAGGTACCAAAATTGGTCATCTGGTTCAACAGCTTAACTTTACAGGAACAAGAATGGAGTTTTGGAGAGATGAGATACCCTGCTCAAAGGTAAGTAAATACCTAGCTCTGCAACCAGATTTTCTGACTTGAAAAGAGCCAGGTGCTTTCTCCACTCTGACCCTCAGGCATCACCATTTCAGACAGTGTCTGGCAAGTCAGAAAAATTTGAGGGACAAGAACGAACAACTTTGAGTGCATCTCCGATAGCATGCCAAATAATCAAGGCCGTTCTGGACCTTGGGTCATGTGGTGGAATGAACTAACAACTATTTTGATTCTATCTTTCCCATAGTTAGGGAAACTAAAACAAAAAAACCACACCAATATTTACCTTTCGTTTTTTAATGGCTCCATTTGCCCCAGGGACAGCTCCACACAGGCGACTTATTGCTTCCCTACAGAACAGAAACCATATAAAGACTCAGCACACAGTAAATGTTCAATAAACATTAGCAAGTATTATGACCAAAATGTACACTCACAAAATGGTGAGTCTGACATAAATGACCTTCCCCACTCCCACTGGAGAAAACACTGAGCTTAGTCTCTCTGCAGCTCAAACCCAAGAAAATCCAGCAACACCCTAATATGGAAAAATTGCTTTACAGTAAGGAGTCCTATTATTCACCTTCTTTGTCTTTTTTCCTTGGCTTTTAAGGATTGGTTTTCAGTGCTATTGATTTCTAACCAAAAAGGACTGATGGAACCTTACTGTCTGGGAATATTTCAGTTTTACCTTTAGCAAAATCCTCTGTGGTGTGATGAATAAAAAAGCTTCATAGTATCTCAGCACCAAAGATAATTAAATACAAAAGAATCCAACACTAGAGGAAGTTTAAAAGGACTGAGAGAGAATTGAACTTCAAGGTGGTCTCAAATGGAGCCTTATTGACTAAGTTACTGCTCCAAGCCATTGAGCTTTCATGTAATTTCACAGAAGAAAAGAAAATCAATAACAAATTTCCTCCTTTGTTTATTTTTCTGCCCTTACTATATATTGCACTTCCTGAGAGAATAGCACCGCTAAAAGAAGCAGTTGCTCCTTAATGGAAGTGGCGAACGAACTGGCGCCCTCCTCTCCAGAAATGCAGTTATAACTAAGAGCTTTTGTCTCTGGGACTCAGCATTCAGAATCACCCAAGCTTTCATGTGGCGTAATCTGAACCTTCGCTTCATGGCTTTCAACACACATATCAAACTTTTCACAAAGCAAATGGAAATCTCTAAACTCCTTCCCGGATCCACTGGACATCATCGTTTAAATTAGTACACTGTATTCACACACACACACACACACACACACACACACACACACACAGCCAATATACAGTTTTTATATATATTAGATTTCATGAAAATATTTTCTATGAGATGTTTTTGATTCCCAAAGGAAGGGAGATGCAGAGAGAGGAATGCAGACTCATTAAAAATATATATATGGTATAGATAGATATAAAGATATATAAATAAATATAGATAGGCAGATCTATATATATAGTAGTGCAGAGCTATGTTCTCAACATAACTACCCGCAACCAATGGACAGAAAGGCTTTTTTGCCTTGGCATATCTTCTCAGAATTTTATGTTTATTGCTTCTCTAGGATTCCAAACTTGTTCTGTGGAGTCAAACAGGACAACTCAGAGAGTTGGTCTTTTTGGCTTGGTTGGTTGATTGATGTTTTGAGTCATCTTAATGATTAGTCAATAATTGATGACACATCTAATTGATCCGAGTTGGCCTCTGGTGTTGCCAAAATAACTAGTCCAGGCGCCCAAATACATTGTTGGTATTTAACAAAGAGAGATTATGGGAAAGGTGTTCTTAGATCCTTTACTCCATGAGAGCCAACAGGGGTGCTCTGGTCTAAAAAGCTCCCTGTAAATGGTTTGAAATAAAAGTAGAAACAAAGGCGGGCACGGATGCTGCCAAGTATAATAATAGTTATTATTAGAAGTTGTTACTTTTATATAGCACCTATAGTTTTATGAACTGCTTTTCCGGGCATTGTTTTCTTGATTCTCATTCCAACTGTCAATATCTTCTAACAAAAAAGTAAAGTTATGAATTTGAATTAAAGGGAATGCTTTATAGGATGAGCACCCCTTCAGGAGGGTTTGGAAGGCTGACCCTTCCTGGCAGAGGGGAGTTGGGAAATTCCAGACAGAGGGAAGAGCATGCGTAAAGACACTAAAACATAAATTATCACAACACGTGGGGAACTGCAGTACTTTGACGTTGATATTGCAGGAGCATAAAGTGTGGTAGAACAAGAGTGAGTAAGAGCTAAGAGATGGGATTCGAGTCTGAAAACTTTTTCTATAAAGAGCCAGATAGTAAATATTTTAGACTTTGCTCTGTTGCAACTACTGAACTCTGCCACTGTAGCTCAACAGCAGCAGTAGACAACATGTAAACAGATGAGCACAGCTGTGTTCCAGTAACTTTATTTCTAAAAGCAGGCAACTGGCCATATTTAGCCCAAGGGCTGTCGTTTGCCGATTCCTGGATCAGGTAATTCATACAAACGGAGTTAGAAATAGTTCAGTTTTAAGAAACAAGAAAATGTTGACATTCGTTATACTTTTAGAATTAAAAATTAAAGCAACTGTAAGATGCTTGCTCCACTCTTATTACATTCACAAAAAAGAAAATTACAAAGCCAGTATTGGGGGAAATGGGAATAATTCCACTTCAGGTATATTTATCCATTGCTGGTGGCCTTGATTAGTATTAATACAATCCTTCTAGAGAAAAAGTTCATAAAAGATGACAAATATCATAATATTTATCAGAGCTTTTGACAAGGGAGGAGGAGTTTGTATTGAAATAGCATTGAGTAGTTATGTAAAAGAAACATTTATTTTAGAGTAAAAAACCAACCCCAAAGCTTGTGATATAGATATAAAACAAATCAAGATAAATATTGCCACTGGAAATGTTAAGTATGAGAACTATAGAAATATGGGGGGAATCTATACAAATTAGTGGGGAAAAGTAGAACTTGGAATGGCATATACACACTGGTAGCAGCTATATAAAATTAATTCTGTATAAATAGTGACATAGAGCATATAAACAGTGACTTGGTTTAGGTGTCTTCTGTGTGTGATTTGCTGTTTCCTGTTTTTGATTCTATTGATGTTTAGATGTAAACGGTGTTATGTTTTCCTTCATTGTGCAGTTGATTGCATAAAAAATCTTTTAAAATATTCAAAAGAATGCAAAGTTAGTTCCTCAGGAGGAGTTTTGCTCATGTACTGCGGAGATGTGAGGGCACGTCAAGGATGTCCCGATGGAGTGACACAGCCTGCCTCTCTTTTGCCAACAATTGCAGAGATGGGACAATGCTCACGTTATAGATAATAACAGATCTTTATTCCTCTCTCTGCTCCCATCCCAGCTTAGCCTTTAACGCCTCCATCTTTATAGCCACTAAGTCCAGATTTATCTTTTCAGTTTATTTGGTAGACTTGCCGGTTTCCACTCCCCAAAGTTTCACAAACAAAAAAACCCTTGACAAGATTTAGCAATGCTTTCACATGAGAAATCCCTACCTTTAGATTTGTAGCAGAGAGCCTGGGTTTTAATGAAGAAGCTGCTCCTATTTATATGGTCAGGCTCAGCACTAATCACCTTATGTATGTCTTCTCATTTAGTCTTAATAATGTCATTTCAAGGTAGGTAGTTTATCCCCATTTTACAAATGAAGAAACTAAAGTTCAAACAATTTTAATAACTGCCTCCAAATAATGCAGCGGGTAGTGGGAGAGACGGAATGCAAATCCAAGTCTGACTTCCAAATCCACACTCACCCAGGGAGGGACCATATTGCCAAGTACATGAAAAGGAGGGAGTCCCAGACTTTGGGGACTAGGAGGAGAAACCTATTGGTCCTTCCGCTGCTCACTCCCCAACACAGAAAGGGGCTCCTTTTTGGCCAATCCTTCTGCATTGTGGCTGGAGTAACCTGCCAAGGGAATAAGGCAAAGTGGTAGGGGTCAGCTCTGGAGAAGGCCCATGAGGACGCCCCAGCCCTTTGCTTTCTATACATCAGCTGTTATCTCCTTAGGGACAAGAAGAGCTTCCAGAGCCCGGCCACGTGCCCTCAGGGGAAGAACATACACGTGTGCAAGGCACACTCACTCAGAACTTAAAAGTAAGTTGAGGCACCAGAAGCTTCACAGATTCTGAAAGTCTCTTAATATACAACTCAAAAGAAAAAAGGGGAAACTTGTGCTTATGAACTTGCTTTTAAAAAGTAGTTATACTGTACACCCACGTTCACAGCAGCATTATTCACAATAGCTAGGGACTTCCCTGGTGGTCCAGTGGTAAAGAATCCGCCTACCAATGCAGGAGACACAGCTTCGATCCCTGGTCAAGATCCCACATGCCGCAGGGCAGCTAAGTCCGAGCACCTTAACTATTGAGCTCACATGCCTCAATGAGAGAGCCCACGTGCAGCAAACTACAGAGCCCATGCGCTCTGGACCCCGCGCGCCACAACTACTGAGCTCACGCACCCTGGAGCCCACATACCACAGCTAGGCAGAGAAAACCCGCACACCACAACTAGAGAGAAGCCCAAGAACCGCAACTAGAGAGAAACCCGAGTGCCACAACAAAGAGATCACGTGCCATAATGAAAAGGTCCCGCATGCCTCAACAAAAGATCCTGTGTGCTGCAACTAAGATCCGACGCAGCCAAAAAAAAAATAAGATAAATAAAATAAATAAATAAAATATTCACAATGGCCAAAGCATGGAAGGAACCCAAGTGTCCTCAATGGGTGAATGGATAAGCAAAATGTGGTATATACATACAAGGGAATATTATTCAGCCTTAAAAAGGAAGGAAATGCTGCAATGTGCTACAACATAATGAATCTTGAGGACATTATGCAAAGTGAAATAAACCAGTCACAAAAAGACAGATACTGCATGATTCCACTTACATAAGGTACTTAGAGTAGGTCAAAGATCATAGAAAGTAGAATGATGGTTGCCAGGGTCTGGGGGAGAATGGGGAGTTACTGTTTAATAGGTACAGAGTTTCAGTTTCACAACATGAAAAGAATTATGGGGATGGACAGTGGTGATATTTGCACAGCAATGTGAACGTATTTAATGCCCCTGAACTATATAGTGGGCTGGCCAAAAAGTTCGTTCAGGTTTTTGTAAGATGTTACAGAAAAACCCAAACGAACTTTTTGGCCAACCCAATACTTTAAAGTGGTAATTAAGATGGTAAATTTTATTTTATGTGTCTTTTGCCATAACAGAGAAAAAGAGCTACCAAAAATAAAGTAGTTACTACTTTTTTTTACTTGAGACTCTAAGGAGAATCATAGGTCTCTCTCCAATAAAAGTACTATTTGTACAAATGTTTCTATTCAATTTTAGAGGGCCCGTCCCACCCCTACCCCCACCCCCCGGCCCCTCAGCACCATCCCTGGAAAACCATCTGTGGGCCTCTTGGGAATCCACACATCCCAGGTTAAGAACCACTGCTTTAAAATAACCTCTCAAAACTCTCCTTTCTTTGCTGTTATCTGTGTTAGCAAATCTGAAACCCTAGTCAGGGAAGACACATACGTGCTTGCGTTTTGTTGCCTTTCTTCACAAAGATCTTTTCTTCCCCTCAGACTCTGACCAAGAGATTAACTGTAACATTTTCAAGAACAAATAGTACTTTCAATGCTTTCCCGGAGTTCCAGACACACTCTCCGACCTAAAGCACTGACTTTACAAATACTGAGAAGAAAGAAAACAGAGATCCTGAAGCAGGGATTCCTCACAGGACGGGAGTGCCCCCCACCATCCCAGCTGCCCAAGCAGCCTGCATTTTTGCAGAGCGTCTTGGAAGCTGACGACCATGGGATATTCTCCAGCGAGCAAACGTTCAGCAATCGTCCTCTCTTAGAGAAGCAAGACTTTTCAGAGTTTAAACGGCTAAAGATTTGCATCCTGGGAGCCTGTACCAGAAAGAGAGAGAGAGAGAGAGAGACCCACGGCACCAACAGTGGTCACTTTGTTTATTGTTTTGCCACATGGGAGGGAAGGGGAGAAGCGGGCTGATGTAAGAGAATGAGAATGCAGTTGAAGATTTGCTTTTAAGCATATAAAACACTGCCTACGCCATAAGACCAAAAAAAGATATTTTTGTCTGTTTTAACAGAGTCCAAACTAATCACCCAAACAAAGGCACCTTTCTTCATCAACCCCTGGCCACTACAGTACTTAAGAAGTTATAATTTTTCTGTGTCTTTAACTCTTAAACAGTTAAGCTCCTCTGGAAGCAATGTTGCCCAATCTTTGTTTTTTAAAATTTGGAAGGCAATATCCTAATCCAAGACAAAGGGGAGCATTTAAGGGAGGATGGGGGCCTGTGGGACAGAATGTTTCCAATGAATGTCAAAATACAGTTCTTCAGTAAATAGGAAAGCCAGAAACTGTGTCACATGAAACCGGGCAAATGGCCCAGCAGAGCAGTTAAAAGCAACTATCCCCATCTCCCAACACACACAAACACACACACACACACACACACACACACACACACACACAAGGAGTGGTTCTGTTTTGTCCAAGCAAACAGAAATGAGAATACATTTTAATCCCAGCAAGAGCCTTTCCAAAATAAAACTCAAAAAATATGTAGGCAGAACAAAGGCACAGGGATTTTGCCTTACTTTTCGTCTCCAACATGAAACCTTAAAGAAATCAGTTAACAATGTCGCAGGGACAAGTTGTCACCTGAATGTCTCAAACTGCTTTCCTATTGATGAATGAGAGGACTCGTAAGTAATTCAGACTCCACATCAGTGTGGTATTACGGTGTTCCAATTGTTCTAGGGAAACTAGTACCTGCTTTTTTGAAATCTTTGCCTTCAGAACATCAAGCCTCAGTGATCTATGTGTTCAATTTTGTTCAGCTTGGTGAAATTAAAGACATCCAAGAATGTGTGCAAGCCCCAGACAGGACACTTTAGAACATGAGCCTGCCTCCATGGCGATAAGCACACAATGAGTGCAGTCAATGCCCCTAGACCAGTGGAAAATGGAAAACTTCAAACTCCCTTTGTACTATTATCAAGGGGCATCACCCATGCACTCTGGGAGGGTCGACACAGCCCGTAAAATATATCCTTTCATTTTAGAAATAGGCACCTCAGGTCCCAGATGGTCAAATCAAACCTTTCAGGACTGCCCACAGCATTTACTCTCACATGGACTTATCTCACCACTCCGTTCAACCTGGATTCTATTTAAAATCTGATTATAAAGTACATTTGCAATTCTACCCAGCACAAGCCACCATAGAACACAGGTTGTTCTGTCTACTCTGTGATTCTGTCTTTTGGCTCTGGTGCAATGGTTGACCCATCAACTGCACTTTAATGAAGTGAAAGACCATCCCGTCCCCAGGATGGCACCTCCCCTGCAAGTATCTCCCCAGTAAACGGAAATGAAGTGCTGATTTTCTCCTATCCCCACAATGATTTCCTGTAATAGAATCACATATTTCAAAATGCAAACACACCCCCATACTGATGGCTTATACACCTTCAAATATGAAATGACAACAGAGAAATGGGGTTGATTTCACACAAAACACACTGGAATTGGTAAATCCAAAAGACTGTTCTCCTTTACTTTGGAATAAATTAAAACAACTCTGTTTTAGACAAAATATACTAAAATATTATGAAGGCATGTCTTTGGGGGTTAAAGAGTGTACTGATCATACAGTGTGGTCACTTAAGAATCAAAATTCATTTTTTAAAAAACCAGAACAGATCCAACATAATCACCCACTTTATTCATCACATTTCACTCCAAATGATGTTTATCTACCACCAAAAATTAGGCCTATCTTCAAAAAAGGAAGATCTGGTGCCATTTAAGATACTTAAAACCGTTTGCCAGAGGTATCTATAATGTTGAGCAAGACAGTAATGGGTAGAATGAGTGTATGACTTCCACCACTGTTGCAAAAAAAAAAAAAAAACTCCTTGTTTTATGGGCCATTTGGTGTATATACTATAGATTTTATCTGGTAAGTCCATTTTTTAAAAATGTGCATGTGTGCCTCTGGAAGGAATTAGTAACTGTCTCAGCCAGTTGAATCCACTGGTCGGACAACTTTGGCACGCACATCTGCTAAGAATTCACTGAGATAACCATTTAGGTACGTGGCGATCAAACTTCAAAGTTCTTAAGAATTAACTGGGATGCTGGTTAAAAATGCAGATTCCTGGGACTGTTCTTGAGATTTTGATTCTATAGGTCTGCAGTTTAACAGCCTCCCAGGTGATTCTGAAGCAGATCAGTTCAAGGACCACACAGCGGATTAGAACTTCTACTTGAACTCACTGCACAGTGTGGCTGGTTCTGTGCTCTACAGCTTCAACCAGATGGTCGTATCAGTGGATGCTAAGGAATTAGGTCACCTGCTCCTAGCAGCTACGGTAGGGAAGGCTACACTACCTGCACATTTGATGATGTTCCATTTGGCGAGAAATTTGTATTCAACTTAGTCAATAGGCTGGGAAAGATATTTGGTATAATCCTCTCCTGTCCGCTCTGTCCCCTTTATCCTGGCTCTCTCCTCCTCACGGGAAGGGCTTTCACCAGAGGGCGTCTGGAGGTCCTGAACATCTTTGCTCACATGACCCCCTGCACACATGGGTGGTGATAAGTGACCTGCATTCTCTCCCATCTGGTGGCCTGGATGTTGAGAAGCCTAGTCTGTCTGCCCCTCGAAATGTATTCATGCTCTAGGCAGTGGTTCTCAACCTTGGCTGCACACTGGGGAAACACAGGGGAGCTTTAACAAACCCTGATGACTGGGTCTCATCTCCAGACATTCTGATCTAATGGGTGAGGGTGGGGCTACTGGGAGTTTTGAAAGGTCCCTCAAGTGCTTCCAACAGAGCTAAGTCAGGTTGAGAATCTCTGCATAGCAGTAGTCAGCAGGCCTTTTTATACAGGACCAGAGAGCGAAAACGCTAGGCTTTTAGAGCCATACAGACTGTCGCAACAACTCAACTCTGCAGTTGTAGCTTGAGCAGCAGCCCCAGACGATACATAAACGAATGGGCATGCCTGTGTGCCAGAAACACTTATGGACACAAATGTGAAGTCCATGTAATTTCCACATGTCACAAAATATTCTTCTTTGATATTTTCCCCCCAACCGTTTAAAAATGTCAAAAACCGGGCTTCCCTGGTGGCGCAGTGGTTGAGAATCTGCCTGCCGATGCAGGGGACACGGCTTCGAGCCCTGGTCTGGGAAGATCCCACATGCCGCGTAGCAACTGGGCCCGTGAGCCACAACTGCTGAGCCTGCGCGTCTGGAGCCTGTGCTCCGCAACGAGAGGCCGCGATAGTGAGAGGCCCATGCACCACGATGAAGAGTGGCCCCCACTTGCCGCAACTAGAGAAAGCCCTCGCACAGAAACGAAGACCCAACACAGCCATAAATAAATAAATAAATAAACAAATACTTTAGAGAGAAAAAAAAAAAAGTCAAAAACCATTCTTGGCTCAAAAGGTGGCAAAATCAAAATCAGGTAGCAGGTGTTTTGCTGACCCTTCTTCTGGAGCAAACCAGAAAGGAATGTAAGAGGCCTTGGGGTCACAGTCAGCTATTAGCTTGTACATGGCAGAAAAACCATTAGAACATAACCTTTTAATCTTCACAGACAAAGATTATTTATACATATTTTGGACTTGGTCTTGCTAAGTATCTTGGTACAGGAAGCTGGGTTTTATAAGAGATGAGTCTTCTACTGTATAAATATAAGGATTATGGAACTTCTTCTACATACTGTTAATTATCATCTTCCATTCTTTGTTTCTCCTACCAGCATTCAGTGAAGGGAGAGGGGAACTGACCTTCTTCTTTTTTTTTTATATCAACTAAGCTTCATTCAGTGACATGATATCATGTGCATGGTACAGTACAAAGTGCTTGCCAGAATACAGAAATAAACAAAAGTGTAAAATTACTATAAATAATTGTTAAAAGGGAAAAAAGTGGAGCACTTTAATTTATAACTCTTCTATGATAATAGAATGAAGAAAGGCTCATTGAGTGGGCTCTGCAATCAGACAGCCAGCATTCAAAATCTAGCAGTCTCCTATAAGCTCTGTCACGTTGAGCAAGTTTTTAAAGCTTTCTATGCCTCAGTTTCTTCAATTTATAAAGTGGGAATAATAATAGTGCTTTGAACAATGCTTCAGTAAATGTTAGCCATTATTATTGCTTTATCCTTAAAATGTCTGTCTGCTTTGAGAACTGGGTCTAACCTGCTTTTTACAATACCTAGTACCCAGCAGCGTACTCTATGGTTATAACTGGAATGTTATAAATAATATGTTGTAGAAGAGGTCCAATTATGTCTATTATGCAAGTAGTAATAATGGATAGTTCACATTTCTATAAAGGCAAAATGCTTATCTGATTTTCTTTAGATACCCCATGGCACCTGCCTTGGATATACTGAATGCTCAATATGTAAATGTTTAGACAGCTCTATGGCACTGAAACAAAGTATGATCCTTGTCCCCCTGTATAACCCAGATCCCCCTTCAGAACAAAGGTACTCATTGCCCCTGTTGCTGGAGTGTTCACTGCTAATGGCTCACAGCTGAGTTCCTTCCCAGAACTTGTCCTCTCCTTAAGGCAGTTACCTAGCCCACAGATTATGTCCCTCCCCGGAGGCAGCAGGCACCAATGACAAGTCAATACGGGGTTTGAAGGCCCGGTCTCTTTACCCACAAGATCTGCTGAAGCTTTTGTTGAGACAGCATCACTATTCAAGCCTCCTCGCCCGCCCCACCAGGTCTAGTCCTGTATCCCTCACTCCCTCAAGTGTTGGTCTTGAGACACTTCCCAGCAAACCTTTTGCATTTGACTCTCCATCTCAGAGTCTGTTTCTAGATCCAGCCTAAGTCCTGCTAATGAGCTGCCGCCAGAATTATGCTACTTTACTTTGGCATAAACACTTAACTAGAGGATGTCTCTCCTTTTTAAGAATCTGCGTTGTCACAGCTGACGGTGAAAAAAAATCAGAGAAAATCCTCGTAAGTGGCTCAGATGATCCAGATCAAAAAGATTCACCCTCTTATTAATCAAACATACGTGAAAATGCACATTTTCCTAGAGTAGGCGCAGCTCTCACAGGCTCCAACTCATGTTTAAGAAAAGGGGTCAGAGCCTGCATTTATTCCAGTAGGCATTTCACAGTTTTCCTAAGGAGAATCCTGACAGGAAATGGAACAAATCTGCCTGGCAGGTGGAGAGACATGCCAACTGTCCTGTATTTCCTTTGGCCACAAAGCTCTCTTTTTATCAAAGAAAAGTCTTTCAGGCTGAGATTAGTTTTTAATCAATTTTGAGTGCTTCCCATTTAGTTCACTCTTCCTAAAAGGAACTGTAACATTGATTTTTCTGGAGATATGTGTATATATATACATACATACATATATCAGAATTAAAACTCACTGCTCTGGTATTCCCTAGGCTTTGCCCTTTTCCTTTCTTAAAGGCAAAAATAACCTCCAGATGCTTTTTGGGATTTTCTGGGGATCCACCTTTTCAAAAACAAGGGATTTCCATATGATCCGTGGTCCAACTAGAGAACTCATTTTGAAACCACTGATAGGGTTCCCTTACACCTGTGGTTCTCAAAGTGTGGTCCCCAGAACAGCGGCATAAGCGACACCAGGAACCTTGTCAGACACGCAAATTCTTGAATTCAAAACTCTGGGAGTGGGGCCCAACACTCTGTGTTTTAACAAGCCCTGCAGGTGATTGATTCTCTCATGTGCTGAAGTTTGAGAACCACTGTCTGACACAATTTTTTTTCCTTAGTAGAGATCAGAAAAGGATACTAAAAGTATCCTCACCTACATACTTTTGAGCATCTTTATGAAGGCCCTTCCAGAGAGAACTCACAAACAAGGGATGTGGTATCTTGAACCTAGGACAAATTCTAACCTGAGGTTTGGATGTTTCCTTATTCTGTCACTTCTGGCTTTCAGCATTTCCCTGAGTTTTGTTCCTTAGAATTCTCTCATTTTGACTGAGGCATAGTACACAAGAGTCAGGCAGACCTGATTACTGGTTCCACCACTTATTAACTTGCTAGGGGAGTTCCATAATTTCTCCAAGTCTCAGGATCCTCATGCGCAAAATAGGATTACTAGTAATATCTTTTATAAATGTTACCTTTTATGATGCTGACTGTAGCTATTAATTAATAATAAACTGCTCTGTAGACTGCTTGCTAAAAGTTGAAAACCATGTTTGAATCCCTGAACTAGAAAGAGGTTGAAGTACAGCCAGTTCCCCGGGATCAAGAAATCCTTCTCTTCATCTGAATCAACTCCTTGGACCCCAAGGCTCTCTGAATCAAACTGAGTATCTTCAGTGAATTTATTTTCATTCCTTTGTTCAACAATGTATACGAATGGGGTCCATGTGCCAGACGCTCTACCGTGGAGCCACGGACCTGACCCAATTGTCTAAGAGCTCCTCATTCTGGAATTTGGTCTAGTTCAGGATGCCAGATTCCATGTTTGTAGAATGTCTAGGTCTTTTCTGCTTTTCTCTGACTCCCAGCAGTGACCATGGAGCCTTCGAGACCTCCAGAGTCATCTAAAGATCTGCGATCTAGGCCTGAAAAGCCCTGAAACCTCTCTGTTAACCAATAAATATTTATTGATCCAACTATGCCCCAGTCACTGTGGCTCTGCAACCTACCAGGCCCATGGAATAGGCTTCCAGGGAGAACCTTAAGGCCCAAAGATGATGGATGATGAAGTCCTTGCGATTGACTGCCCCACTGAAAAAGGACCATAGGCAACCAAGGCCTTCTAGGCCAGACACACTCTGGGGCCCACTCTGGACTTTTTCAGGAAGTGCCTATGCAATCACAGCATTGGTGTTTCCAGGAGCAATGGTTCAAAAGGCCTATTCTATTGCACTGTTAAATGATTCACAGCAGGAGCTGACCACTATGTCCATAAAAATCAAAATTAGAAACCCCGTTTCTTGGTCCTGGAGACATTTACACAGAGTCTAGTTGAAAATGCTTGGGGTGTTACAAACATTCAGTACTGACTTCTAAAGGAAACCGAAGAGGGCCACAAAAGGGAGATACCAGAAAGTATTCTCAACTGACTGTGCATGGTAGAGAAGGCCTGGGGGAAAAAAATCACTGGAAAAAAGCTATTTCATTTAGTAATTGAAGCTAAAAATACTGGGGTCACCCCCAAATGCATACGCTTTAACATTCATGCATTTTAAGCTCTGAATTAATTTGTTTCTCCTCAAACTCTTGAGGCCATCCACTATAATCCATACTTAGACATGGACAGATAGCTAACTCTTCTCATTTAGGTCAGTGAATGTGTGTATATCGCCTGTTAGAGAGAGAGAGAGTGTACGTGTGTGTGTGTTCATACAATAATATCTGCACATCTGTAAGTTTCTATAGTTTCATATGGATAAATTAGCAGGCCCTGATTTCAGCTGCAACATATTTTTAGAAACCATTTCATAAAGTGGCTCACATTTGCCATGGAAAAAATACTGTAATTGGGAGTTTCATTCCCGACCAAGGATTTCTCGGCAAATAAAATATAGACGCTGTAAACAGCCTGTTGTAGAACAAAACTAATGACCATTTTATAAACCTCTATAAATATCTCAAAAACACTAAAACAATGCCCTACATCCTATAAAAAAGGCATAAACATATACAATACCTATACGTGTAGTTTCAAAGTTTCTTGAAATATCCAAACACCACTTAAACATACAGCTCAATTGAATTATGTTCAAAAATTAATGCACTAACTATAATAACATCAAACATTTGACTAACAATTTTGCAACCCTTAGATTTTAGTGAAGCATTTGGGGGATGATTTATATATTCCCAATCATTTTTTTTTAAAGGTGTTCGAAGAAATCGATCTATTGTGTTCTTTTCCCTTTGAGGTAGGAATCCATTTTTTACTGCATTTACTAGTGCTGTTTTTACAAGTTGTTTTTTCCTCCTCCCAGCAAATGCCCTTCTCAATATATGAGTGTTACAGAACTACCATATTGCCACAATGCAACTCTGTCCTGGCCAAAGATGAGTGGCTCAGGATTAGGCCCCAATCACCATCCTACCTAGGAATTTGATATTTGGAACTGAGAAAACCAGAGACGGGGAGTCTCTGCACTCCTGCTGCTGAGGCCTCGGCAGCCCTGACCCTATCCTTCTATTGGTTTGATTGTTCACTGTTCCTCAGCTTCCATGAGCTGCCCCAATATCCTTTCAAGAATCCCCCTTTTGGCTTAAGCTAGGCAGAGTCATCTTCTGCTACTTAAAGCCAAAAAGACTCTTAATAAATATACCTATGGCAAGTAGATGCACTTAAAATTATTTCTGCCACCTTAAAGCTCAGGTCAAAGCAAGTACTGGTCATACTTAATGACCTAGAAAATGTGCATAATAAATGATAAAAACACATCACAAATTAATAAGCACCATATAATCTCACTTTAGTTTCCAAACGTATGACTGGAAAAACCTTATACCAAACTGTTACTCTTGATTACCTCCAGTGTTCTGTCTGTTTCTTCTTTTCTTTTACCCTACTTCCCAATTCCCACAATAAGCCACATTTAATTTTTATAATCAGAAAGAAATAGTGAAAAAGTGTTAAGAATTAGATGTTCCACAGAGACCTGACATCAGTGATGGTAATGATCATAGCTGTGTTGTTCTCTCAGCTAGAAGTGATTTTTAAAGACAACTCAGGGGAATTCTCTGGCGGTCCAGTGGTTAGGACTCTGTGCTTCCACTGCAGGGGGCCTGGGTTCAATCCCTGGTCAGGGAACTAAGATCCCGCAAGCCGAGAAGCGCAGCCAAAAAAAAAAAAAAAAATGTGCATAAAGATGACTCAGGCTTGCCTTTACTGCCTGAATTGTCTCCCAGCATCTTAGTCTATTCACAGCTATAAGAGCAGTTACTTAGCTTCAAACCAAAGCAATGTCACTAGGAAACATTAAGTGCCATAGGGACAGGATTTGGTTTAAGAGTACCTGGGTTTGAGCCCAGCAAAAGAGCTGTGTGATCTTGGGATGGTCACTTACCTTCTCTGAGCCTCAGCTTCCCCCTGCTCAAAATGGGGAATTACAGTGCCTTCCTCTCAGGATGATTGTGTGGTTCATAAAAGAACATGAATGTAAGAGCCCTGGGCAAGCGAAACAAATGTCAGCTGTTGTTAACTACTCTCGCCTCTTGTCCTGCAGCAGCCCTCTCGGCCAGCGTGGTTTTTGGTTGGGCTTCCCTGTCAAGAAATTAGAAGAGGCCACTATGCACTCCTTCCCTAATACTCTCAGCTGTGGAACCTGCTAGACAATAGGCCCTGATGCTTCAGTTGTCCTTCTCTTACTGGCTTTGCACCTTTTCAGCAAAATAAACAGACAACATTGAATACTTCAAAAATATAACTCATCTAGTAACTGACAGTTTTTAAAAATTGTGGTAAAACATACATACGTAAAATTTACCATTTTAACCATTTTTAAGTGTAGTGTTCAGTGGCATTAAGTATTGATACATTCACATTGTTGTGCAATCAGCACCACCATCCATCTCCAGAACTTTCTCACCTTCCCAAACTGAAACTCTGTACCCATTAAGCACTAACTCCCTCCCCTTATAACCCCTGGCAACCACCATTCTGCTTTCTATCTCTGGATCTGACTACTCTAGGCACTTCATATAAATGAAATCATACAGTATTGGTCTTTTTGTGACTGACTTATTTACTTAGCACAATGTCCTCAAGGCCTGCAGTGTGCTGAATGTTTGTGTCTCCCCAAAATTTGTGTGTTGAAATCCTAACCCCCCAAAGGTGATGGTACTAGTAAGTGGGTCTTTGGGGAGGTAATTAGGTCATGAGGGTGGGGCCCTCATGAAGGGCCTTATAAAAGAGGTACCACAGAGCTCCCTAGCCCCTTCTGCAATGTGAGGATACAATAAGTCTGTGATCCAGAAAACGGCCCTCACCCGACCATGATGGCACCTTGATCTCAGATATCCCAACTCCAGAACAGTAAGAAATAAATATCTGTTGTTTATAAGCTACCCAATCTATGGTATTTCATTATAGCAGCCCAAATGCACTAAGACAAGGTTAATCCATGTTGTAGCATGTGTCAGAATTTCCTTTTTTTTCAGCTTTACTGAGGTATAACTGACAAATAAAGTCATAATATATTTAAAGTGTACAACATGATAGTTTGATAGATGTGTCCATTGTGAAAGAATTCCCCGAATCAAGTTAACTAGCACATATATCAGCTCACACATTTGCCTTTTTTTTTTTTTTTTTTGGTGAGAATACTTAAAATCTACTCTCTTAGCAAATTTCAATACAGTATTATCAACTATAGTCACTATGTTATGCATTAGATCATCAGACCTTAATCATCTTATAACTGAAAGTTTGTTCCCTTTAACCAATATCTCTCTATTTCCCCACCTGCCCTCCAGCCCTTGGCAACCACCATTCTACTTTCTGTTGCTATGAGCTGGACTTTTTCAAAAAAGATTCCACGTATAAGTGATATCATGTAGTATTTATCTTTCTCTGTCTGGCTTATTTCACTTAGCATAATGCCCTCCAGGTTCATCTGTGCTGTCACAACTGGCAGGGTTTCTTTCTTTTTTAAGGTTAATATTCCATTGTATGTATATACCATGCTTTGTTTATCCATTCATCCATCAGCGGACACTTGGGTTGCTTCCACCTTTTGACTTTGTGAATAATGCCGCTCTGAACGTGTGTGTACAAATATCTGTCTGAATACATGCTTTCAATTCTTTTAGATACATACACAGAAGTGGAATTGTTCGATCATATGGTAATACTATTTTTAATTTTTTAGGAACTGCCATATTGTTTTCCACAGCAACTGCACCATTTTACATCACCACCAGCAATGCCCAAGAGTTCCAATTTCTCCACAACCTTGCCAACATTTATTTTCTAGTTTTTTGTTGTTTTTGGTTTTTTTTAATAATAGCCATTCTAATGAGTGTGAAGTACTATTTCGTGGTGGATTTTATTTGCATTTCCCTAATGATTAGTGGTGTTAAGCATCTTTTCATGTGCTTATTGTCCATTTGTGTGTCTTCTTTGGAGAAATGTCTATTCAAGTCCTTTGCCCAGTTTTTAATAGGGTTGTTTGGTTTCCTGTTGTTGAGTTGCAGGAGTTCTTTACATATTTTGAATATGAATTCCTTATCAGATATATGACTTGGAAAAAATATTTTTTCCATTCTGTGGGTTGCCTTAGTAACTGTACTTCTTGGCCTCACCTGTGCTCATTCAAATAGTAACTGCACCTGCACGTGACAGACACTGTGCTAATGACTATAAGGAAAAGGTGTCCTTGACTTTCACACCCTCTCTCTGTGGGTTTGACTCTGTCATGCTATCAGAATCCTTCCCAACTGCTTGGGAACTTTTTTTTAAAATAAATTTATTCATTGGGGCTTCCCTGGTGGTGCAGTGGTTCAGAATCTGCCTGCCAATGCAGGGGACATGGGTTCGAGCCCTGGTCTGGGAGGATCCCACATGCCGCGGAGCAACTAAGCCCGTGAGCCACAACTACTGAGCCTGCGCGTCTGGAGCCTGTGCTCCGCAACAAGAGAGGCCGCGATAGTGAGAGGTCAGCGCACCGCGAAGAAGAGTGGCCCCCGCTCGCCGCAACTAGAGAAAGCCCTCACACAGAAACGAAGACCCAACGCAGCCAAAAATAAATAAATAAATAAATAAGTAAATAATTTTTTTCAAAAATTCATTTATTTATTTATTTTTGGCTGCGTTGGGTCTTCATTGCTGCGCTTGGGCTTTCTCTAGTTGCGGCGAGCGGGGGCTACTCTTCGTTGTGGTGCTCAGGCTTCTCATTGCGGTGGCTTCTCTTGTTGTGCAGCACGGGCTCTAGGTGCGCAGGCTCAGTAGTTGTGGCACACGGGCTTAGTTGCTCTGCGGCATGTGGGATCTTCCCAGACCAGGGCTCGAACCCGTGTCCCCTGCATTGGCAGGTGGATTCTTAACCACTGCGCCACCAGGGAAGTCCCAGCTTGGGAATTTTTTTAAACTACTGTATCTTTGAAGACTTCTAAAAGGAATTTAATTGGCTATTTCATCTCAGATACCTGAGAAGTGAGATCTCAGTCCTAACGAGGTTGTGAGGAACTGGGAGCAGCGCAGCTTGAAGCTAGCAGAGGTGGTCACTGTCCACACATTCAGACACACGCCACACAAAACCTCCATGAGGGCTTCCTGACGTCCCCACGTGTGTGGGAGGAAGTACGTCCACTCACACCGGTGCCTGCCGAGGAGGATTTGACTGTTATGTGTTGTAACTGTTCTCACCAGCTGATAAAGGTCATAAGCCTTGACCCTGGGACCCCAGACCCTTCTTGGGGCCTTTATATTCCTTCCTGACCAATGAACAATGAAACTTGTTTTATCCAACCACGAACATTCTGCCTCAGCAAGTGCTCGTTTTCAAGTTTTAGCATGACCACTATGAACTAGAACTGTAACATTCTTGATTTTTTTTTATTCTCCTTGCCACTCTTCTCAGTAAATGTCTTCACTGGGGGATGTTCCCTTGCCTGGCAAGTTAATAAACTCGGCCCTTTATCCCCGCTCTGGTGTCTTTCCTTTGTGTGCCATGTGAGCTGCAATCCCACACTTCACTGCATGGTCTCCTCACAGGTCAACACAGAACCCACACACCAGATGCCGGACAGTTACTCCAAGTTTTACACTGATACACACACTTATCCATGCATAGCTGCAATCAATCTCATTCATACATTCCTCAGGAAATTTACATAAATGCCAGCCTATTTTCAAACAAACTGATATCTTAATTTAGCCACCTAGCATGCAGATATTTGACCTCTACTAAGAATAATATTTGACCTCTATTAAGAATACTTAATACTTTCCCTCCTGATGTTCACATTTCTTATAAAGCTCATCCACGGGACTTTAGGTAAATGTTCAGCTGCATCTTGGATCTGCTTTGCATCTAATAGTTGCTAACACACACAGACACACACACACACACACACACACAGACACACACACACACAGAAGTATTCATTTGTCTCTGAAGAGCTGCCTTTAATGTCCTGTTGAAGCCAAAGAATCAAAATTTCGAGACAGTGAATTAAATTTGCAGAATCAGTGCTCAGGAGCAATAACATTCCAAACAGGAAACTACTCCAATTACAACATCCTCTGAATTATGATCTCTGCTTCCTTGCTGCTTTACCTACTACCAATCACCCAAACAGCCTGCTTACTGTCTACAGCAGCAGTTCCAAAAAACACTACTCAGGGTTTTCTTCCCCCATGGAATGGAATTGGGCAGATCCCTTACGATCAGCTAGAGAAAATGAATCTGAAGCCAGAACCCCAAAAGGAAGCACTCACCACTTGTTCTCTAACCACTCCCCATTTCCTTCACAGACCCCCACCCCCAAAGGGGTGGCCATCACAGGAATGAGGCTAATAACTCACCAAGAATTGCTGCTTCTCAGCTGTCCTGGAGCCTGGCATGGACAGATCCTGTGCTGGGTGCTTTGCACTTAGCCTGGCTGATTTTATTACCATGTATGAGTTACAAATGTAAGGCAATAAATACAGGAAGAGGACAGTGTAGTAAGACAATGATCTGGAGGTTCCTCCCACCAGCAGTGTGCACTGCCCTTGGGGTAAATTATGTCCTGTGGTGATGAACTAAATGTTCCCTCCATGTTTCCTATGAAGTTCTGTTCTTCAGGGTTGAAAACCAAGCCCTGTGCCACCAGCTCCACTTACTGCATTTACCCTGACGTATAATTTATTCCTCCTTCAGTATCAGAGGCAGTTTCCCACCAAGACACAAAGAGGCATCCTTAGCGGGAAAGGGAAGATTTTTTTCTTCTTTGCATGATGTGGATGCTTATGCAAGGGTGGGAGTGGGCTTTAGGTTTTAGTGACATGATTTCTTGTGTGTGTGTGTGTGTTTCAGATCAAATGAGGTTTTTGTTTTCTTTATCTTTGTTTTAAAAATCATGATGAATGGTAATTAGATTTATCATGGTGATCAATTTGAAATGTATAGAAATATCGAATCACTATGCTGTATACCATAAATTAACATAATGTTGTAGGTCAATTATACTGCAAAAACAAACAAACAAACTCATTAAAAAGTTCAGATTTGTGTATACGAGAGGCTGAAGGTGGAGGGAGGGGAATTAGAGGAAGGGAGTCAAAGGTAAAAACTTCCAGTTATAAGATAAGTAAGTACTAGGGATGTGATGTACAACATGATAAATATAATTAACACTGTTGAGTGTTATGAGAGCAAATACTGAGTTCTCATCATAAGAAAAACATTTTTTTATATTTCTTTAATTTTGTATCTATATGAGATGATGAATGTCCAGTAAATTTATTGTGGTGATCATTTCATGATATGTGTAAGTCAGATCATTATGCTGTACACCTTAAACTTATACAGTGCTGTATATCAATTATATCTCAATAAAACTGGAAGACAAAAATAAAAATAAAGAAATTATGAAAGAATAATCTTAAGAAATTAAAGAAAGAACAGTATAAAATAAACTTAAAAAGGAGGAAAGATATACTGAAGATAAAGAGGAAATAAATGAATTAGAAAACCAAACACCAAGTAGATTTGAATAATAAAAACTAAACCTGCTTCTTTCAAAAGAGCAATAAAATAAACAAACCTGTGGCAAATCTGATTTTAAAAGATCACACAGACAAAACAGAAATGTTGAAGAGAGCATAATCACATATATAGAGGCTATGTGAAAATTAGATGAGAATACTATGGCCAACATTATGTGACAAATTTGAAAAATCAAGATAAAAGGCCCAACTTTTGGGGTAAAATCACCCCAAAATTATCTTACCAAAGGATAAAAAAATTTGAAAAGACTAATAAAAAAGAAGATTTGACAATGGAGGTAAAAATCTAACAAGCTCAGAGAGTTGTTTGGGCTAGTTCCAAAGACTTTTATAGTAGCAGATAATTCCAACATTGTTTAAATTGTGGCAGAGCACAGAAAATATGGAAAGGTTCTGAAATCATTCTTTTGAGGCTAACATATTTCTGAAACCAAAATTTCATATGTATAGTTCAAAAAAGAAAACTCACTTAAAATAAGGATGCAAAAATTTGAAATAAAATATTAACAAGTTGTATGTAACTGCTACCTATGATGACATGACAATTAAGAAGGGTTTACAGCAGGAATTCAATGATTGTTCCATATTATAAAACTTATTAATGCAGTTCTCTACAATAATAAATTAAAGGGAAAAGTATCATTTAACCATCATGACATATTAAAATAGTGGCAAAGAGCAAAATTTCTTAATCCTGGAGCCTTAACCTGAAGTTCCATCTTCACATCTATTAGCTGTGTGACCTTGGGCAAGTTACTAAATCTAAATTTCATCTCCTTGTTAGTAGAATGAGAGTTTTTAATAGAGATAATCTTAGTAAAAGTTTTGAGTTCCCACTCCCCCCAAAAAATTAAAAAATAAAAATCATGTTGAGAACATTTTTATAGGAGAGAGGAATGACTATGTCATCCTTAGTATGATTTTCATTTTCCCCTTCTCTTATTTCCTTTTGATATTGTTTTCCAGACATTCTGAAGACAACCATCACCATGAGCCTTTGTCTTCCTAATCATCTTGTTTCTCTTTTCTATCAGGAAAAACCTCCTCCTTTGCCCTTTCGCATGAACACTAGATTACTAAAAATGAAGATGTGGTCCTAAATCAGTCAAGTGGGTAAATGCCTGGGTGAGAATTAGTGGATAAATCTGGAGTCAAAGAAGTGTGATGAGCGCTTTGGAAAGGGTGTAATCCACAGAACTGCCGACAAAGTACATGGCCTCCTTGTCCTTTTCTTTTTCTCTGCTCTGAGTATTCTCTGTGTTCTAGAGGTCCTATGGATTCAGCCCTCAAACAATTGGCAGAAAGGTCTCTCATAGTGAGAAGAATTTGACTCCATCTTTCTCCTCTGTTTCAAACACTGACCCAACTGTTGTATCTTAACCATGGCTCCTCCTTTATTATCAGGAACTTCATGTTGCCGTCTCTCTATTAATTGGAACAATGTACTAACTAGTAGAGAGATGGTAAGATCAATTAACATAGGTAGGCCATCAGCCTGAATACACCTGTTTGTATGCGTAGTGGCAATTAGCTACACTAGTTTATCAGCAGTCACACCTGATTAATCTTCTGCTTGATGGTAAATGTCAGGAGATACCTGTGGTCACACAAAATAAAGTTCTTTCTTATAGAATTCTAACTGGTCCATTGAATTTTCTTTCTTGGGTTAAGTAGGATTATGAGTTAAATGGAACTTTGTGAATATGTGAAATTCAAATTGTAAACTACTCGAAACCTGATTCAACAGTTATATATTAATAACATCTAAGGCAATTGGTAATAAAGCAACTTGAATAGTGGCTGAATGTGAAAATATATGTAAGTTGAGAAAAGAAAGGAGAAGGAGATAAAGAAGGAAGAAGTAAGAGAAGGAAGAAGAGTAAATATTTGCAAAGTAGGGTGGGAATTAGAGGTTTATGGAAAGTGAGCCACCTCAAGCTTCCACAAGTCTGCCCAGAGCACAATTTGCCATGCCTGAATCTCATACAGACACATCTACAAGGAATAATATCCAGGTACTATGCCAGACACCTTCCCTTGGATCTGTACATTAGTCATGAACCAAATCTTCATGGCAGGGAAAGAAATAGTCTTTTACCATTTACTAAACAGTAGGAAAATACAGACTGACAAATTCATAAAGATGTTTTAAAAATAGAAATTAGGAAGTTAGGATTAACATATACACACTACTATATATAAAATAAATAATCAACAAGGACCTACCGTATAGCACAGGGAACTCTACTCAATACTCTGTAATAACCTATATGGGAAAAGAATCTGAAAAAGAATAGATACATGTATATGTATAACTAAGTCACTTTGCTGTACACCTGAAACTAACACAACATTGTAAATCAACTATACTCCAATATAAAATAGAAATTAAAAAAATAAAATAAAAAATAAAAACAGATAGTAACAAAAAATAGATACATGGCTGGGAGGGAGGATATCAACTAGTGTATGCTTCTTCTGCAGAACAATCTAGCAATACAGATCTAAAGCCTTCAAAATATTTATATTGTTTGACCTAGTGATAAACCTTGAAGACATTATGCTAAATGAAATAAATTAGTCACACAAAAAAACAAACACTATATAACCCTACTTATATGAGGTACCTACAGTAGTCATATTCATAGAGACAGAAAGTGGAATGGTAGTTGCCAGGGGCTGGGGGAGAAGGGAATAAGAAGTTATTATTTAATATACAAAGTTTCCATTCGAAAAGATGAAAAAGTTCTGGAGAGGGATGGTGGTGGTGTTTGCACAACAAGATGAACGCACTTAATGCCACTGAACTGGACACTTAAAAATGGTTAAAATGGTAAAGTTTCTGTTATACGTATTTTACCACAATTAAAAATTCTTCTGAATATTTAGCAACAGGAAAATGGTCAACATGGGAGAAACAGTAGCAAATATTTTCCAGATTTTTCTACAAAAATCACTGTAAGCACATGTAAGGAAGAAAAGATCAGAAGGTTATTCCAAAGCACAAAATGTTAGTAGACATTACTTCCAGGTGAGATTATGAGTGATTTTCTTTTTCATATTTATCTGTATTTTCTAACTGTTCTAAGTAAATATACAGTATATTTATAACTAGATAATAAAATAAAATTTAAAAGCCCACCTACTACATCTCTATCCTCTTACCCTGCTTTATTACTATAGTAATGGCACTTATTACTACCTGAAAGTATATTGTCTCTTTATTTGTTTCCTTGCCATAGTCTGTTTCCCCAGGTAGAATGTAAGTTCTCTGAGGTCAGAGGCATCTGCATCCTTTATTCTTGAAGAGTTTCAGGCACTTAATGAGCACTCCATAAATATTCGAGTGAAGGAGAATGAGTCAAAATGAATGGATGAGGGAATGAACAGAACATCAGTCATCCTCAAGTATGGACAGTGGCATTCCTTTCTCCTGTATCCCCACTCCAGGCACCTGGGGTAGCGACCCTCTTCCTCCCACCGGTAACCAGCTCAGGATTGGAGGAAGGGCTTTCTCCAGATTAAGCATCATCAGAAACAAAACCTGAAATGTGTCCAAATTAGGGCTAAGAGAGTAGGAAGTAATCTAGAAACCCTCTCGCTTAAAGGATAGTTGAAGGGCCTGAGAATGTGAAAGAGAAGGCTTAAAAGGGAGGGAAGATGTAGCCATTTCCAAATCCTGGAAAGTAGTCAGGTGGAGTCATGCATTTATTCCATAAATATCCATTGAGCCCCTTCCGGGTGCCAAGGACTGAAATAGGCACCAAGAATACAGAAAAAAAAAAAAGAATTAGATTTCATCTGTCTAACTCCTGAGGGAATACCAAGGATTGGTGAGAAATTTGGAAAGACAGATTTGAATGCATTGTAAACAAGAGTCCACAATAGCATTTCTTAAAGATCATTTCATGGAACCCCAGAGATACATGGAATGTTCATTTATGTTACATAAAAAAAGAATTCTGGGGCCAAATAAATTTAGAAAATCTCAAGATGAAGTTAGCGCTTTTTAAACTATAGCACACGACTTCTCAGGGTCTTTAATACTGTACATCATTGTAAACTGTGACTCTCCTAAACAGCGTATGATTCTTTTCCCCAAACCTTTTGGTCAAGAGGACAATTTTTCAAGGCCTCGGACTTCCACAGGATGAGCATTAGGAAAAGTTATCCTCTCTTCATAATGAGAACATTCACCTGTGGAAACGGTAGCCTGTGACCATGGGTGCAGACAGGCACTGCAGCTTGCCCCTGAGACACATACTGGCACCACACACCGCAGATGCCTAAGTCTTCATCCTGAATCACTCCTATAAATCCAGTCCTCTCACCTCATCCCCCTCACCTCACACTTTTCCCAGTTACCAGTCTCAGCACTCAATTATTCCCCTTTCCATCCTTGCTTTGAACCTGGCCTTAAAGAACCATGCCTTGTGTTTCTGCTTCTGACTTGTGCTCTGTGTAATAATGATTCTGGTTCTTTCCCTAAGCTGCCGGGTGTCACCCTGGGTAAGGCTCCCCGGGTTCAACTCTTTCATCCAGCTCACCTTACATGGAGGAGGGAGACCCAGACAAGGAGTAAGAGTTTCTTGTGTCAGGGATGCCATAAACGGGGAGAGCTTGGGTATGCTGATGTGGAAAGTTTTTCCCTGTTCTTATTTTCGGCTACTTCTTCGACAGGTCTGAGATTCTGTAATGTCCTATTTCTAGACATTATTTTGAATACATTTAGTATCTGGGAAACCAGCTATTTCTCTGACTGCATCATCTTGTCAGTTCTCATATGAAATGCAGATGCCCCGCCACACAACTGAGAAATCTTTCACGTGATGAGGCAAAGCTACTCATCGAAGGTCACTGGGCTTTGGTGTACCTTCCAGCCATATGAATAAAAACCCACGATGCCTTTGAAGCCTTGCATGAAACTCCTGTGGGGAGAAACTCTTGTGACTTTAGACTATAGTCCTCAAAGTCTGTCCCATTTTTGTTCTCTTACCTTGTAACTTGGGTTCTCATGCCAAAATCCAGTGACCTCATTGATTGCAGCACCTCAATACAGCCCATGTACTGGAATAAGAAAAGAAAAAAAAGAACAAGTAGGAAAAAATAGCACAAAGATAGCTCTTAGCTTCAGAGTGATTTCCTGGGAAACACCTTAAATCAGCTCCTGATATCAAATTACATTCACACACTCAGCCTGCCATTGATATTTCTGGCCATTAATGGATACATGCCTTCAACTGCGGTTCAGTTATAAAACATCAGCTGAATCCAAAATATGATATCAGGAATACAGCTGTCATCCCTGACAAATGTGAGCTCAGAGGTTAAGAGCTTGGGCTCTGGGGCCAGACCATGTGAATCTGTATCCTGGCTCTGCCAGTTGTTAGTTATGGAACCCCAGCAAGTTACTCAACTTCTCTGCATCTCAGGTTTGTCACGGTAACATGGGGATACAATCAGAATTGTCGTGAGAGTAAAATTATTTCCTACAGGTGTTCTAAGAGCAGTGCCTGATACATTCATGTGCTCAAAGATCAGAGGAAGCAAAACTAAAGGTAATACAGGAATATCACATCTTCTAGGGAGATAAAATAAGCATATAAATGCAGATAATACAGGACAGTAATATAGGAAGATCTTATTTTTTTTTGCAAGATCATTTATTTATTCAGAGGGTTCAAGGGGAAAAAAAGTCATGTCCTACACCGGGAATGAGTACATTTAGCTTGAACGTGGAGTATTGGAAAAGGCATGGAGACTTATAAAGCTAAAAGATGGTTTATATTTAATGTGGCAGCAGCAGGAGCCATAAGGCTGCTGGAAAGAGAGTGATGGGATCGTCTGTCTTCGAGGAGCTTTACGTCAGCAGCAGTATGAAGGTGGGCTCATGGCGAAGAAAAAGGGACGATGCTCCTTTCGAGAGGGAAGTAATGACAGCTCACACTGAGGAGGGACGGTGGCAGTAGGAAGGAGGGGACAGATTCAAGTGACATCACAGAAATAGATACTACACCATTCGGCAGTTGATTTGATCTAGAGAATAAGAGAGAAGGATGAGTCAAGAATGACTCAGATGTTTCCAGCCAGGGTAGCAGAGGGAACAGTGATTCCATTAACAGAAACAGGAAAGCCAGGAGAGGGGAAGATGGGTTGGTTTAGGACCCACTGACTGAAAGACACTGGTGGGGTATCCAGGAAATAACAAGCTGATAGTTGAACATTGGATTCTGGAATCGTGCAGAGGCATTACGTGTAGGGACTTAGTAGCCTTCTGTGTATCTTTGCCAGGTGAGGCAGTGGGAGTAATCCTCTTAGCAGTTGACGAGGGAGAGTGTTTCTCTGAGAATGAGCTCGGAAATGTTATGAGAGCAAAGTGGTCTGATTGAAAGTGATCTGTAGGCTCCTTGGAAAAGATCTGCTTCCTGTTTAGCTTTCCTCTGGAAGCCTTGCAGCCTCCCTCTGCTTGTGCCAAGATGGCAGGAGCTGGGGGTGCCTCCCCAGATACTTCTTGCAGTATTTCTCAGGGAATTCTACAGATTTCACATCCTAAGAGGAGGTCAGTGCACCAAGTGTTGCCTAGAGCCTCGTGCAGGGGAAAGCGTGCTGGCCAGGACAATTACCTGGCCATTCTCAGCCAGATTCCTGTTCGTCACATTCCTCCTGGGGGGTCTAGTATTGACAAAATTTTTTTTTAATATTTTATTCTGTCCCAATCACATTTAACATCCCAAGGCTTGAGTACCTCAAGGAAGTAAGCGATGTCTAGAGATTTCTGTTCAATAAACCATTAGACATATTAGGAAAGGAAAGCTAGATGTAGCACGGTATTAAGCCCATCTCAGAACTGTCATGAAAGGAGATTGCAAGGGTCCAAGCTCCATGTCGAGAGTGGACTGAAAGGAAAGTTTTCGTATCCTCACTGGCTGCTCTGGCTTTTCCTGCCTTTCCGTGTCTCCTCCCATTCCAGAACTTAGCACCTGCTCCCCTATTTCCTGCATCCCTCAACCTGGAAAGAATGGACTCCCCACACAGGTTGGGGAACAGGTCTAGGCTATACCTCCAACCCCCCCCCCCAGGAAGCCTTGTTGGTGCAGAGGTGGGTGTCATCTTTCCCTTCAGCTGTAAATTTACAATTTAAGACCAGGTGATACAGCCTATCCAGGTACAGTTTTTGAAAATGTGACAAAGCACCTCCAGTTTTCACACTCAGCCAGAGTGATTTTTAAGAAATGAATATCAGGCCATGTCCCGCCATTGCTTAAAACCTCTGGCATTTATTATCAGAACAAACTTATTGCCATAAACACTTAAACGCTGTGTTTTCTGACCCCTGTTTACCCCTCCAACTCCATCTGTGTCACTCTGCCCCTGTGCACTTTGCTGCCACATTGGCTTTCCTTCTATTCCTCAAATACACCCAACACTTGCCAGATACAAGGCCTTTGCACTTGCTGTTCCATTGTCAGCTCTGCCTAGCTCTTCCCCCACTGCTCTGCAGGACTAACTCCTTTTTGTCCTTCAGGTTTTAATTCAAATGTCACTGCCTCAGAAGCCCCCTCCTGTCATCCTTCATCACAGTCCCTCATTTGTCATTTCATGCCACTATCAGGTTTACTTGTCAATTTGCTTGTTTATTACCTGTCTTCATTCCCTTGGCCATAAGCACCGTAAGAGTAAGGCCCATGATCACCATGGTATTTCCAAAACCTGGGACAGCGCCTGGGCCACAGTGAACTCTATAGATTTTGCATCCAACGAATACTGGATGAAAGAGTGGAGAAAGCTTCTACTGTTCAGCTCCAACAGGAGCTTTAAAATGAGCAGGGGGAGGTGAAGGTCTGACCGTTCTCCCCATCCTGGGGGATGAGTGAGGAGTACAGAACTGAGGACTCAGGAAGAGACTCAAGGGGAAGGTGGGGAAAATGGGCCCAACTCCCCAGGTGTTCCAGGGATGGGGGGTGTGGTCATGGGGAGAGCCCTGAGCGATAAAGTTGATGGTGGGGACTCTCACAGGGGAGGAGAGTAGGCTGCGGATCTGAACAGGGCGGGGAGAAAGAGGCAAAAAAATGTCAGCTGGGACAGAAACGCTCCAAGGCTGATGAAGCTCAACAGCCACGTGCGGGAGGGTGTCAGATGGTGCAGTCCTCAGCCCAGTGAAGTGCAGCACCAATGGTGGGATTCTGGTTAACAATGAGGAGAGGGGTTTTTAGTAGAGAGTGGGAGAGGAGGACGGGGAGGAGGGGAATCTTCCAAGGTTTTGTTCTTTTTTTTTTTTTTAAATTTATTTATTTATGGCTGTGTTGGGTCTTCGTTTCTGTGCGAGGGCTTTCTCTAGTTGTGGCAAGCGTGGGCCACTCTTCATCGCAATGCGTGGGCCTCTCACTATCGCGGCCTCTCTTGTTGCGGAGCACAGGCTCCAGACGCGCAGGCTCAGTAGTTGTGGCTCACGGGCCCAGTTGCTCCGCGGCATGTGGGATCTTCCCAGACCAGGGCTCGAACCCGTGTCCCCTGCATTGGCAGGCAGATTCTCAACCACTGCGCCACCAGGGAAGCCCCAAGGTTTTGTTCTTAATCACGCTTCATGGCGATAAACACCTCATCCCCTTCCTTCTAAGGCAGCCCCAGGCGTTGCTTCCGATCCCCTCCCCTTCCTTGAAACCTGTTTTGCTTCACACGCTTGTCTGTCAGCAATGGCACACCTTCTGCCAACCTCTCTGTGATAAACGTGAGTCATAGCCTGAGGTGATCAGACCATGAGCACGTTCCCCGTGGACCCTGGGCACGTGAGGAAGAAGCCACTCTGGGCAACGTGAAGGGAGAAAATCAATGCCTGATTTTTTCCACAACGACCCTGAAGCCCAGATGCAGCTGGTCTTCCCTTTGACTGACTCCGTCCATTCCACTCCGAAACCATCGCTGTGAGGAAGCAGGGAGAGGGCAGTGCATGAAAAGAATCTGTCTGCATCTTCATTCAGGTACCTGATGACTGCACAAGCGGAAAGTGGATGAAGGTCCAGGCCTGAGGGAGGAGGAGTTTAGTTTGTTGATTTCAGGATAAACTAGGGATGATAGTACCTCCCATTCATTTATTAAATGTAGATCTGCATAAGACGTGCTCTCTGTTCTTAAGAAACCCAGCCCCATGAGGACAGGCCAACCATGAAAGAGATGATTTATCTTTTCTTTCTATGAGGTTAGTCATTGTTAATTCCATTAAACAGACGACGAAATTAAGGCCTGTTAAAGGGAAGTGGCTGGCTCGGTTTCATGTATTCAGTGAGACTGAATCAGGGCTTATTCTGGAGGCCACAGCCCGTTTCTGGGAACCTTTGTGTGAGCCTTGTGGAACAGGAAAAGCAAAAAGAAAAAGAGTCATCAGCTGCTCCCACTGACTCTTCCTTTGGTCTTCCCAGGTGTGTAAGAAGGTAACGGGCCTGGGGGCCACATGGTAAGAGCAGGCATGAATCCACGCTCTTCCGGGGCCTGCAGCAGGTGGCACATGAGGCAGAAGACACTCCCTAGTTCCTGACCCTGCGATGAGGACAGGACACTGAAGACCTTTATTAGAGGCATCCAGGAGTGGTGAGAACGTGGCGACACTCAGACAACCTTCCCATTCAGCACCTGACAGACGGCTCACCTAGCTCCCCGGCTCACGCACTCCCTTCGTGCCCCAAGGCAGTCATAATATTTTTGTACTGTCTGAGCTTCAGCCACTTGCTTCCAGGGAGAGATGAACAGCCTATTCATGGCCTGTGTATCTTGGGTTTTGCATTCCAGAGAAGAAATGACTGCGGTTTTCAGAGAAAAGGAATGAGAGCTAACTTATGGGAAATTTTCACCTGACTCTTTCAGAATGATGACTTCAAAAGACCTAAAGAAAAAGGATATATATTCTTATATCCTCAGAAAAAAATGTCTGCAGGATACATAAGACATGGTTAACAGTGGTTACCTCTGGGAATGGGAGACAGGCAGCCTTTTACTTTTTACTTTACATTTTTGTATTGCTTATGTTTGAAAATAAGTAGATGGTATTATTTTAGAGTTTAAAAATTAAGTAAGGCCTACCACTTACCCTCTTGGGATCACAATTTATAAATTACTAAGTAGGGTTAAATCCCTTTTTTTCAATGGCATATTCCCTTCCTTAGAACGTGCCTGTCCCTGTGCTAGGAGAATGGAGGAATATTGTTCAAGAGAAGGTTAATGGCATTGGCCCTGCACTTAATAAGATGGGAAGGAATGCCATTTTGAAACAATCAGAACACTGAAGAAAAGTATATCAAATACGATATGACAAGGGTCTGACCTTCATGCAGTAAATGTTCAACAATGGTAGAGGCCACCAATGTGACCTGAAGACACCGCAGGATTTTTCTGCCACCTCTAAATAACATCTAGTCTTTCCCATTTAAAAAAAAAAAAAAGTGGGGGGGAATGGGGAGAGGACATTCTCTTCATAACTTTGAGACATTGTCACCACTTCTTTACTTTCCATTCATGCTTCAACCCACTACAGTAGTTTCTGGTCTCAAGACTCTACTGAAACTCCCTGAGCAAACCAATGATCTCCTCGTCCACTGTGACCTGTTCTGGTCTCCAATTCACCTATCCAGAGCATCTGCCATTGCTGACCTCTAGCCACCTCCTTCTCTTTCCTTGGAGCGTCTCTCCTTGGTTTTCTTGAGAGTATTCTCTGGTTCCCCATCTTTATCCTCTGACTCTTCCTTCTCTGTCTCCTTTGCTGCTTCCTTTCCCCCCTCCCCCGTCTTTTCTTTAAACAATGTCCCTTCTCCCGTCACTCTATACCATCGGTTCTTAACTCTGACTGCATATTAAAACTGCCAGGGAAGCTTAGAAAATTCTGGTTCCTGAGTTCTACTCCAATCCAATAAAATCAATCTCTACCATGTATACTCCTTTGCCTTCACTTATTTCCTGGATGCTGATGGCACACAGATTTTCAACCCAAGCTCTCTCCCATGTTCCAGATCTGTATAATCACAGGAATATTCCACTTGCATCTCAAATTCAACAAGTCCAAATTATTCCTCTACTTTCATTTCTGATCTCAAACAATGGTATCACCATCTACCTCTCTATACAAACCGGAAAACGCAACTCTTCCCTTTCTTTCAAACCCCTCATCCAACCAGGGGCCAAGTTCCTTCAATTCAATCATCTCTCACATCTGCCCTCTCTTCTCCCCTCAGCTCCACACCCTGCCCCAAATTTTACCACCCTAGTTTAGGCACACTCTGTCTCTCAATTGCAATAGAGTGGACTCACATCCATTCAATGCACTTAATTCAACTACTATATCCATTTGGCCGGCAGAACGTAAGAGATCAGTCCCTTCGTTCAGCCCTTCAGCCCCCAACCCTACTCCTCAAACTAGACTTTGACCTCAACTGCCCCAGGAAAAGGGGACCTCTGCAAATTCAAACAGAAATATGAGTGATTGACTCTGAACCTTGATGGTCCAGGTACACAGGTGTTAGAGATTTCAGGGATTACCCAGTGCATTCTTTACCTGAGTTTCACCCTGGTGTTGAATTTAGAACACAATCCCCTGAAGAAGGAGTGTCCTACCCTCTGAATCTGCCTTTCCCAGTACAGCCAGTAACTTACTGAAATGCAGGTCTAGCAGGATATCACTCCATCCTATCACACCTCATTCCCACTTAAAACCCTTACAGACCCCCCCACCTTCTTAAAGCAGAGCTTCTCAAACTTTAGAGAACTTCAGAATCAACAGGGAAACTTCAATGGCAGATTTTTAAAAAAAGATTCCTAGGGTTCTGACAGATTCTGCTTCAGTCGGTCCAGGAGATTGCATTTTAATAAGCATTCATGGGTTCCACTACAGCTGGTCCAAGAATTAACACTTTGGAGAAAACATCAGTCTTCAGGAAGAGATCCTACTTTCTTAGTTTAAAGGACAAGGTTCCCAGCTATTATCATTCAAAAGTCACTTCCATGAAACCTCTCCTCTTTTCCTCCTTTCTTACCTTCAGGCTTGACCACTACCTTCTCTGGACCCTCCTCCACACACTATATGGATGTCCAGAAAACCTTTCATAAAACATTAATTGTCCATATGGCTTTTATTGGTCAATGTGTGTATATCTCTTTTAGGGTAGGAATAGTGTCTGTTTGTATACTCAGTGTTGAGCCTAGCTCACCAATGTTCCTGAGATGAATGAGTAAAATATGGCTTGAATAACTTTTAAGAAAAGATAGGATGTGTGTATAAAAATAATTATATTAAGGATTTAGATCATATTAATCCTTTTTTCAAACTGAATCTCATCTAACTTAGATTTTCCAAAAGAATAATCATAAAGGTCAAAAACTCAATGCTTAATAATTAAGGCATTAATGAGTGAGTGGATCCAGGTAGAAGAAAGTAGTCAGATACAGGCAAATCTGGAACTATACGGCCTACAAGAAAGACAAAACCCAAAGTACTCACTCTACCTCCTTCTTGTCATTTGGGAAACCAGGTCTGATTTTTCAAGAGAAGTCAGAAGTAAGACTTTATTTATGAATTTTCCTAAATTTTAAAACTAACAGGTCACAATGAACAATCCAAAAGTTAAATTTTAAAAACTCTATTTATAATAGAATTCAAAGGAATAAAATATTTATGAATAAATTTAACAAAATAGATACCAAATTTATGCTTTGAAACTATAAAATATTGTTGAAAGAAACTCAAGAAGACCGAAACAATTGGAAACACATTCCAAGTTCAGAGATCGGAAGACTTAATGTTAAGGTAGCAGTACTCCTCAAATTGATCAATTAACTCAACTAACTAATTGCATAAGGAAAGACATATAGATCAGTGAAATAGACTTGAGAATCCAAAAATAAACCCTCACATTTACTGTCAGTAGACTTCTGACAAGGGCACCAAAACAATTTAAGTGGGGGAACAACAATGTTTTCAACAAATGGTGCTGGAGCAATTGGATATTAACAGAATGAAATAACATACAAAAGAATGAAATTAGATCTCTATTCCATACCATATACAAAATGGATCTAAGACCTACATATAAGAGTTAAAATGATAAAACTCTTAAAAGAAAATAGGCAAAAATCATCAGGACCTTGGATATGATACCAAAAGTACAAGCAAACAAAGAAAAAAATAGATAAATTGAATTTCATAAAAATTACTTTTGTGCTTCAAGGGACACTATCAAGAAAATGAAAAGACCACGCACAGAACGGGAGAAAATGTTTGCAAATGATTTATCTGATAAGGGACTTGCATCTAGAATACATAAAGAACACAACTCAATAATAAAAAGACAAATAACCCAATTTTTAAATGGACAAATGATCTGAACAGACATTTCTCCAAATAAGATATACAAATGATGAGTAAGCACATGAAAAACTGCTCAGTGTTATTCATCACTAAGGAACTGCACATCAGAACCACAGTGAGATACCACTTCACACCCTTTGGAATGGCTATAATTTAAAAAAACAAACAAACTGAAAATGGAAAGTGTTGGCAAAGGCGTAGAGAAACTGGAACCCTCATACGTTGGTAATGGGAATGTAAAATGGTGAAGCCACGAGGGAAAACAGCTTGGCAGTTTCTCAAAAAGTTAAACTAAGAATTACCATACGGCTCAACAATTCCACTCCTACATATACACCCATGAAAAGTGAAAACACATGTTCACACAAACACTTGCAGTCAAATGTTCACAGCAGCATTAGTCATAATGGCCAAAAAGTAGAAACACCTGAATATCCATCAACTGATGAATGGATCAATAAAAAGTGGTATATCATGCAACGGAATAGTGTTTGGCAATAAAAAGGAATGAACTACTGATAAATGGTACAACATGGATGAACCCTGAAAATATTTTTCTAAGTGAAAGAAGACAGTCACAAAAGACCACATATTGTGTGATTCCTTTTATATGAAGTGTCTGGAATAAACAAATCTATAGAACTAGAAAGGAGGGTTGGAAGGTTTGGGGGGATGCGGTATGAGTACTACAGGTTACAGGCTTGCTTTGGCAGTTGATAAAGATGTTCTAATATTGGTGATGGTTGCACAACTCTGTGCATATACTACAAGCCATTGAATTGTGCACGTTATATGGGTGAATTGTATGGAATGTAATTATATATCAATAGAACTACTATCAAGCAACAATAACAACAACAATAATAGGCTAACAAATAATATCTTCAGGCAGTGTGGGATCCTGATATAAATTATTTAGGAAATACGTGTGAATGGATGAATAATCAATCTATGAATGAGGCTTCAGAAATGATTATAGTTGTTTGAAATCTTCAGCACTCTTGAGGCAGAGTTCATTGCTCTTCCTCTGGGCTCCCAGAACATCTTGGTCACACCACAAGGTTGTACTCACCCAGTGGTGCTGCAATTTATCTGTTTAAATGTCTATGCCTGCCCGCTGCTGGACTGTGGGCTTCTCAAGGGCAGGCAGTGAGTCTTAGTCATCATTATCCCCAGCACCTCTTACAGGGCAATAAACGATTTATTTGAATGAAGTAGCCAAGAAATAATGTTCAGGAAGTCTCAAAATAACCTGCCTCCTAACTGGTCCATCTGTAATGTGTTCCTTCTTAAAGAGGTATATTTCCAGTTAAAATAATCCTGAAGTGAAGCTGGTCAAAGCCCTCCTTGTGCCAGGTGTGAGTCGGAAGTTGCACGTGTGAGAAGGCAGTGGAAAGTCCTTCCCCGTTTAGTGCAGCACCAATGTACGCAAACCTGGGCAGATGGACACTGGGGAGGGGAACTCTGCCTCTGGAATGGGAGCAACATTGGGGAGGGAGTTCAGGGGGGAGATCAGTGAGACAGGCCTCAAGGGAAGAGGCACAAGGGGTCTTAGCAAACACTGCCTTTTCTTCCTCTTTCTTTTTTTTTTCAAATTGAACTATAGTTGATTTACAATACTGTGTTAGTTTCAGGTGTACAGCTTCAGATTCCTTTCCGTTACAGGTTACTGCAACATACTGAATATAGTTCCCTATGCTATACAGTAAATCCTTATTGTTTATCTACTTTATATATAGTGGTGTGTATCTATTACTCCCATACTCCCAATTTATGCCTCCCCCTACCCTTTCCCCTTTGGGAACCACAAGTTTATTTTCTATGTCTGAGAGTCTATTAACACTGCCTTTTCTTAGGTGATCTTACAGCACCTTTGAAGCTTCCCCTCCAAGAGCACAGGGCTGCTGACACTTTCCTGCTCTCCACCATTCTTTGTCTTCTTGTATTTGCTTTTCTTCAGAGCACTTATTGCTGACAGCAGTCAGTATTTGTTTGTTCATAGTCTGTCTCCCCCACTAGAAGGTTAGTAGCGGACAGCAGGACTGCTCTCTCTCTCTAACACCTAGAGTACTGTCTGGTACACAGTAGTCCCTCAAAATAAATTTTGGTTGATTAAGTTGAACAGGTGGGTTTTTTTGTTGTTGTTTGTTTGTTTATAAATTTATTTATTTATTTATTTTTGGCTGCGTTGGGTCTTCGCTGCTGCGCGCGGGCTTTCTCTAGTTGCGGCGAGCGGGGGCTACTCTTCGTTGTGGTGCGCGGGCTTCTCATTGCGGTGGCTTCTCTTGTTGCGGAGCATGGGCTCTAGGCATGCGAGCTTCAGTAGTCGTGGCACGTGGGCTCAGTAGTTGTGGCTCATGGGCTCTAGAGCACAGGCTCAGTAATTGTGGCTCACGGGCCCAGTTGCTCTGCGGCATGTGGGATCTTCCCCAGACCAGGGATCGAACCCGTGTCCCCTGCATTGGCAGGTGGATTCTTAACCACTGCGTCACCAGGGAAGTCCCAAGAACAGGTTTTTTAAATCCAAACATCTACCCTGATGAAAACTCCTTCTGCTCCAGGTTCAAAAGCCTGAAAATTTGGATTTGGTCATTCATTCCCACTTGGGGTCTTCGCAACCAGGGAATTTCAATCCTTCGAGTCCTTAATGTTTACAAAGATGGAATCTTCTAAAGTAAGTTGTGTGTTCTGGCTTCTCCCTCTAAAAGCAAGATCTCTCTCTCCAGGTTTCCTGTCCAAGCCAAAGCAGGGCTGTGAAGGGAGCAAACCCTATCACTCTGGCCCAGATCCTCACCTTCTATGCTCTTTCCCCACTAAGTAGACTCCTTCGCCTGCAGCAGATGGAGAGAGCACCTATATTTTAAAAGTCCATTCCTAGGGGCTTCCCTGGTGGCTCAGTGGTTAAGAACCCGCCTGCCAATGCAGGGGATGCGGGTTCGAGCCCTGGTCCAGGAAGATCCCACATGCCGCGGAGCAACTAAGCCTGTGCGCCACAACTACTGAGCCTGTGCTCTAGAGCCCACGAGCCACAGCTACTGAGCCTGTGTGCCACAACTACTGAAGCCTGTGTGCCTAGAGCCCGTACTCTGCAACAAGAGAAGCCACCGCAATCAGAAGCCCATGCACCGCAACAAAGTGTAGCCCCCGCTCACTGCAACTAGAGAAAAGCCCGCGCGCAGCAATGAAGACCCAACACAGCCAAAAAAAAAAAAAAAAAAGTCCATTCCTAGTTCCCCTAAGGCAAGCAGAACTGATAACATCTTAAATATAATCTCCTGGGGAATTTTAAAATTAAATAAGGGCATTTCTAAGTTGATTCAGAAGAAAAGTTTCTCTTTAACAGTGGGCAAGCAGGATCCTGCAAATAGAGTGTCTTGAGGGCCAGAAGCCCAGGTAAGCAATAAAGATCTTGGTCTGGTTGGCATTTTGTTGACACTCTAATATGCTAGGATATAAGCTGCCTACAAGCAACCAAAAAAAAATTTCAATTCATCTGAAAGAGAGTACTTGTTGTTTGTGAGCAAGGAAAGTATGACAACCATCTGCGTTACACGAGGCGGCTGTGCAGCATGTCATACCAACAGTCCTACTCGCTTTGAAAATCCCTTACACTCAGGCATTTTTTTGAACTGAGAGAGGTTTCATCTCTGCCTACAGACCTGAGCGCAGAACAGTCAATCAGCTTGAGGATCATCCCTGCGGCAAAATCCACACTGAGAGCATTTGGAGGGCTCTGACCTCTCCTAGGAATAACTTTACACCCACGTCTTGGGAGACACGAATGGCTCTTTCTGCGGCTGGGCACAGCCAGAGAAGTCATCGTACGTGATCATGAGCTTTTGTAGCAACAGCGATTTACACTGTCTGTTCTCACAAGTGTTATCTCATTTGATCCTCACGGTGAAACTGTGACAGAACCTGAACGGGTGTATGATACCCCTTTGCCAGATGGGAAACTGATCCTCAGGGGTTCAGTGCTCTGCTCAAGGGCCACAGGACTGGTTCACGGAGAACCCAGATCTTTTGATGCTTAAAGCTATGCTATTCCAAGTCATCTCCCTGACCTGGAGAAGGTGACCATCTAGGGGAGTCTCCAAGCCCTACATCTATAAAAAACACAAGCTAATGCACAGTGATGTTGGACACCAATGTAAGAGACTCAGGTGTGCAATCTCCCCACAGTACCTGGGTCAGGTAAGAGAAGATTCCCCGTGATGCTTACCTCCTTGCAGTGCCCTATGTTCCATGATGGGTAGAGTCCAGGGAGACATGTAAAATGAAAATGAATTCAGGGAACTGAAAACTTCTGGATTGAAGATATTGCATTGTATCTCTCCTCCACTCACCTACCCAAATAGTCATTTTACATATATATATATATAAATATTTTTCTCTTTTTAATATATATATTTTTTCATTATAGCATGAAGAGAAAGAGTGGGAAAGCCAGGCATCCTCTATAGGTGGCAGATGTTTTTATATTCTATAATAACTTATAGGAACTTGAGGATTGATTGCTGTAACCATCACCTAAAACAGTAAGTTCCCCACGGTGTTGGTCACCCTTTGTGTTCTGGAGAAATAAACACTGCATTGTACAAAGGTGAATTCTCCATGAAAAAATATTCTCACGGTGCTCTTTGCAGAAACTCCTTGGGGGCCTTATATCTTACATTCAATTTTGATATTGTTGAGATTCAAAAGCTGCAACCAATAGCTTCAAGCTAAGTCCTTTGTGGAGAAGAGCAAGTGTTGGCTCTGTGACTCAGTCTCCTAAGAAACTTTTAAGAGAGTTTTATCACTGTGTAGGTATAATCCTAGGAAATCAAGAATGTTATTTTCTGTTGTTCTTGGAGAAGGCCTCTAACCTGGTGGACTGGCCCCCATAATGAAAATGAGATTTGGAATATTAGCCCTATTCACATTACGTTGCCCTTGAAATAGCAATTGACCACTCTCTCCTGATGGATCCAGTGAAATCCTAAGTTGTGTCAAAGCATTAATATGTCCAGAAGAGAAGAAGCCTTAGCAGTGCTGCTTACAGGAAGAACAATTGAATAACTGATCCCAACAGCCATTTAACTAGAGACCTGTGGTTAAAAAGGCAATCTTTCTCTTACTCCCTGGAAGGTCCTCATGCTTCTGGACACTGTCGTCTATGCCGCTGAGATGCTGGGATTGCTTATTAACACAGAATGACCTAGTCTATCCTGACCCATATGGCAACCATGAAGGGGGAGAAGGAACAGACCATAGCGTCTAGGAGCATGGGCTCTGGGAGTCAGGCAGGCGGGGTCTGAAATTCAGCTTTGCATGTGTACTAGCTGTGACACCTTGGGCAGATGACTTACATCTCAAGGACTCAGTTTCCTCATCTGCAAAACAGGAACAATAACTTATCTGTTTCATAAGTTTATTATGAGGCTCAAATAAAGTAATGCAGGTGGGGTGCTGAGCACAGTGATGGAAGGGCTCAGAAAAAGTCAGTGACTATCCTGGGATGTTGTTGTTCCTCCCCCTCCTCTTCAGTTCCATCCACCTGCCTCCTAGTTTGGGGAGCTGATGAATAAGCCTCAGCTACTGTGAAGGGACCTCAATCAAGAGCACTCTTTATAGGAGTGTGATAAACACCGGGATGCAAGGTGCTATGGGAGTATGTAGGAGGGGCTCCAACCCAGCCTCAGGGAGTCAGGGAAGATGTTTCAGAAGAAGGGACGCTGGTGTGAGTCATGATGGGCAACTAAGGAGAGGACGGGGGAGGGTGAGAGACAGTGGGCACAGCATGTGCAAGAGGTAAAGGGCAAGAATAAGTGGTGCTCCAAAAGCCCTCAATATTCAATATGACTGAAGTCCAGAGATATGGCTGGAGGTCTAGGCAGGGGCTACAGTATATTAGTTACCTAGGTCACTGTCTGCCCACATAATTCAATGGGCTCTTGGTGGCCAGCATCTGGGTCCCATTTACCTTGCATCCTTAGAGTCCCGCACAGTGCATGGCACACAGTAGGCTCTCAATAAATGGTCACAGAATGTCTGATGATTATAACCAAATTTCAGGCCACCTAAGATTAAGTGTGATGCCAATTTCTCCTCATTCTTCCGTAAGTTTCCAAACAACACTTCCACCCAGCCCACTTCACAGACCCAAATAAATACAAGCTAAAAATATAGCCCAGGTCATGAATCATAAATGAGGTGGAAAAGCAGTGACTCACCGAAGTTAATCTGCTTCCCAGGAGAGTGCTGCTGGATGTCCTTTGCTCCAAAGGTGAGGCAAAATGCCAGCACCATCACTGCGCAGACACAGCTAATGTAATCCCCAGGCCTGCCATTGGGTGCTCATCTGGTATTCTAAGGCTCCCATTCAGAGGTGCCAAGGGGCAACAGCTCTGTGCATCCCATACAGGGCAGCAGAGGGATGGGCCCTGGCACAGAGGCGGACAGGGTACTCTGGGTGTGTGCTCAAGAAATGGTGTAGGGCCCTGTCTACTGTATCAATGGTCCAACATGTCCACCATCTTGTTGGCTATGGCCTTAATTTGGTTATTGCCATAGCCAAGGCAACACCTTCGCAGAATGGCTTAGTGGATGACTTACCAATATATTTGTATCCTTGTCTAATTAAGAACTTAATATAATCTAACAATGATGGCGTGCGTATGGTCTCTCCTGTAAACCTATAAATCCCCTTAAAATGCTACAGCTTTGGGCTTCCTTGGTGGCGCAGTGGTTGAGAATCTGCCTGCCAATGCAGGGGACACGGGTTCGAGCCCTGGTCTGGGAAGATCCCACATGCCGCGTAGCAACTAGGCCGTGAGGCACAACTACTGAGCCTGCGCGTCTGGAGCCTGTGCTCTGCAACAAGAGAGGCCGCGATAGTGAGAGGCCTGCGCACCGCGATGAAGAGTGGCCCCCGCTTGCCACAACTAGAGAAAGCCCTCGCACAGAAACGAAGACCCAACACAGCCATAAATAAATAAATAAATAAAAACATCTGATTGTCTTTAAAAAAAAAAAAAAAAAAAGCTACAGCTTTGAGCTTTTCTGTCCTTATTTCTCAGTTCTGAGCATTTCAAAAAAATTAAAGTATACCCCACACCCCCAAATCCCACAAATCTGACTCAGTCTTGAGTACTCAGGACATAGAGTTTTTGTAAAATTAAACACTTATTGAAGGAACACTACACACTCACAAATGAGAGCATCTGCAAGTACTACCACAAGGTACACAAACTTTAACAGCCCCATCAAACTTTCTCTTCTTGTCACTTTTCTCCACCGAGCAGTGTCTGCACCCATCCCAGGAGACACTCAAAGACCCCTAAACTTTTGCTCCTGCCCCTGCCTGTCAAATTGAATCTTACCCTCGATAAATAATCTGAAATCTCGGATAGCAGTACATCTAACTAAACTACTATGAAAAACTGGGTACCATTTAATTAAGTGTTACTGGAAAAGGCCAATTGAAAAAGGCCAACATTTTTGTCATCAGTTGTCGTGTTTAGTCAAACATGATGTCCACAGTAGAAGCATCCATGTGACAGTGGTTTCCAGCTCTCTAGGACTGTAACGATGCCCAGTGTGTGGTCATGTCTGGAGGCCATGGTGGCCAAAGAACCTCATTCACGCCCCCTTCCTTCCCAGTCACGGCACTGAAGTCTTATATGAATGGTCAGTTGTTCAGTTATGCTGAAACCACAAATCACATTTGTCAGTCTCCCACTTGGTGATAAACTGTTGAATGATGCCGTACTAGTTTTCAGCTTTTATGATTTCTCTGAAAAAGAAGCAGCCAACAATGTGCCTTTGCAGAACGGCAGCCCAAATGTTAATAATCTCTCATTACACTTCTTTGTACATGAAACACAAGAGTTTTCTGTAGCTCAAGTCAGTGAATTCTGACTCCAGATAATATGACTAAAAGGATACTAGGGCTTGAAAGGAACTTAGAGATTATCCATTTCAACCTCTCTACTTTTCATGGCTAAAAGAATTAAGTGGTTTATCTGATGTCACTCAGCATTTAAAGCACAGGCAGAGGAAAGTCCACTGAAGACACAAAACGAAAGTCAGGGGCTTCCCTGGTGGCGCAGTGGTTGAGAGTCTGCCTGCCAATGCAGGGGACACGGGTTCGAGCTCTGGTCTGGGAGGATCCCACATGCTGCGGAGCAGCTAGGCCTGTGAGCCACAACTACTGAGCCTGCGCGTCTGGAGCCTGTGCTCCGCAACAAGAGAGGCCGCGATAGTGAGAGGCCCGCGCACCGCGATGAAGAGTGGCCCCCACTTGCCGCAACTGGAGAAAGCCCTCGCACAGAAACAAAGACCCAACACAGCTATAAATATAAAAATAAATAAATAAATAAATAAATTTTTAAAAAAATAAAAAAGAAAGTCAGAAATGTACAAGGAGAACCAGAAGAGTATGATACAGTGGACATCGAGGGCACAGAGAGTTTTACAGAGGAAGAGATTGTTAACTGAATTCAGGGCGGCTGAGAAGACCAATAGGCTAGAGGCTGGAAAATGTCCACTGGAATTTGGCAACTATCGGTTTTAGCTGTTGGTTTTAGTGGACCACTATCAGTAAAGCAGAGGAGTAGAAGTCAGAGAGCAGGACATTTAGAGGGTGATCTAGAGGTGAGGAAGTAAACCCACGAGCAGAGTGCTTTTGATGTTATTTTTGCTTTGAGAACTTTATATTTTAACAAAAGAGTAAAGATAAGCTAAGGGAGGAGGTTACTTTAAGGATGGAACAGACTTGAGCATTCTCATGCTCATATGACAGAAAGGTTGACAGTAACAGAAGAAGGTGAGATCATGGTCCCCGGGAGGCAGAAGTGTAGACTACCCAGGAAATATGTAAGGTCTGATTCAAATAACTTCTTTAAATGAGTCAAAGTCTCCCAAGTACCCAAATTAAACAGCTTTCAAAGTTGGAAGAAACATTCGCCCTTTTCAAATGTCTGGATATTATTTGGAGATTCTTAAATATTCTTTTAAATAGTCAAGACCAAGCCTAAATTCGTCTAAGTGGAAACGCCATTAATGGTGGACAGCAGCCAGATCCTACCACTTCAGCAACCACAGGGTTGCTTCGGAATTAAATCACAGGAGCATTGTGATTGGATCGAGTCAATGTTTGAAAAAAAAACCAAAATAAAACAAAACCCTAGACTCATAAAACTTTTGCATTGGAAAAGACTATTTTTCCCCAACCCCTTATTTAAGTGACTTGAACAAGGTCACAAAACTCTAAACAAGTACATACATTTGCTGATCTGTTCACGATCATAGACATCAAGTTCCCAATGAATTCTAACATAAATCTGTGAATCAAACTCAAATAATGCCTTTAGACTTCTTAAAGTGACACCTTCAGAAAGCAACTCAAATAGACTCTCAGATTCAGTTTGCTTATTTTATAGCTTGTACTTAAAAAAAAAAAACCCAGAATTTTTAGCTGAGGAGAAAGAAAAGAGAGCAGGAAGATCTATACTTTCCTTTAAAGTCCATTAGCATGAGGTGGCTCATTAGTACCATCGGTTATTAAATTAAGTAATGACTTTCTACAAGAATATATAGTTCATTGTAACTAATCAAAAAAAAGGGAACAGGGCTTCCCTGGTGGCGCAGTGATTGAGAATCTGCCTGCTAATGCAGGGGACACGGGTTCGAGCCCTGGTCTGGGAAGATCCCACGTGCCGCGGAGAAACTAGGCCCGTGAGCCACAACTACTGAGCCTGTGCGTCTGGAGCCTGTGCTCCGCAACGAGAGAGGCCGCGATAGTGAGAGGCCCACGCACCGCGATGAAGAGTGGCCCCCGCTTGCCGCAACTAGAGGAAGCCCTCCCACAGAAGCAAAGACCCAACACAGCCAAAAATAAATAAATAAATAAATAAATAAATAAATAATTAATTTTAAAAAAAAAGGAACAGAAGGTAAGAGGGAGGGAGAGGTCAATCAATAATAGCTAATAATGTGAGTTTAGTTCAGGTTTGAGATTCTCATGGAAATCACAAAGCTTCTTTCCTTCCCCAGCAGCTAACTATACTCCAAACCTCCAACCATTGTCCTGGACACCTCATGAAACAGCACCCACTGAGGACACAAATAGAAACCAAGAAGAGTAGGTAACACCACACAGATGGCTCTAGACCAGCCATTACCAAAACACCTGAAAAGGATCTCTGTTCATGCCATCGTTTCCTTTAACATCCTTCTGAAATCCCATATCCTCCAGAAAGTCCTCTGGTCCTCCCACTGAAGAACTGAGATAGACAATTCAACCATTACCAAAAACCATCCTTCTCAACAATCTACACCTACACACTTTGAAGTGATCCAGGGACGGGCAGCTGTAAAGTTCTGCACAGCTCTGTGTGTAGCACTATGTGATGACCTGCCTTTGTCTTGTCCATCCTAAACCATGAGTTCCTAGGAGGCCAGGGCACAGACTCTGGGTTACCTGCTTATATCTTCCTCCCCCGTTTTTTTTCCTTTCTTTCTTTCTTCCATACTAACAGGACCCTCAATGTATCTAGCTTAAAAACTACCATTTCCCAGCTTCCCTTGAAGCCAGGAGGCCAATGAGATGTAAGAGAATGTCATTGGGTAGGACTTCAAGAAAACTACTTAAAAGGGGCCAACTCAGCCAGGGGGCGCACCGGTTTTGTCCTTACCCTTCCTTCTTCCTGCTTCCTGGAAAACGGACATGATGGGGGCTGCTCCCACGGCCATATTGCAATGAGTGAGTCTGAGGATGGAAGCCGTGTGTTAAAGATGGACAAACAGGGACTTCCCTGGTGGCACAGTGGTTGAGAATCTGCCTGCCAACGCAGGGGACACGGGTTTGAGCCCTGGTCCGGGAAGATCCCACATGCCATGGAGCAACTAAGCCCGTGCGCCACAACTACTGAGCCTGTGCTCTAGAGCCCGCGAGCCACAAGTACTGAAGCCCGCGTGCCTAGAGCCCGTGCTCCACAACAAGAGAAGCTACCACGATGAGTAGGCCCCGCTCGCCACAACTAGGGAAAGCCCATTGCGCAGCAACGAAGACCCAACGCAGCCAAAAATAAATAAATTAATTAATTAAAAAAAAAAAAAGATGGACAAACAAAGATGGAAGGAGCCTGGGTTACTAATGACTATAGAACCACTATGTAGCCCTGGTCTACCTACTTATGGATTTTTTTCACATGAGCAAAAAAGTAAATCTCTGTTTTGTTTAAACTCCAGTTATTTGAGCCTTTGTGATAAGTTAATCCAAAGTGATACAGAGGCCTTTTAACCTGTGCTTTGCAGATGGCAGCTGACGACTCAGGGCTCCTCTGTGGCTCCCTTCCTACCGAATGAGAGCTCTGTGAAAAGGTCCAGGACTAGAATCAGTTCAGTTGTTCCTACATAGATTTTCCTACATACGAGCAAAGGTAACATTTTAATCCCTATCACCCAAAAGCAGAGCCTTTACAGTAACACCTTAAATGGAAGTCTCATCCTTGACAACTTTAAATGTCCTGAACGTGGCTGAGAATACAGAAGTAAATGCCCAAAGCGATTTTTTAAAGTTAACACTTTAAAACTTATGCTTTACATACACTTTAAAGCTTATGCTTGTGTTTTTCTCTTAGGAAAGCACCTCAGTCCTTCACTCAGAACCTATTTACTCTTTTTTTTGAATATGTGGAAATTTATTTATTCAACTTTTTATTTAGCCAATATTAATTGAGCTCCTATTTCACAGCAGAAAATAAAAAAGCTAAAATTGAGCATAATTATACCAACCAGAAATGGTCATTATTGACATGTTGGTATACTTTAATTCTATTCCTTTGGGCAATGTATATATAAAAAATATACTTTAATGTCATTTTTAAAGTAACTTTCTATCCTGAGTTTTCCAGTTAGCATTATCTCATAAATTCAATTATATAATAATTTCATAATTATACCATAATTTCAGTTTAGCATTATAATATAACCTTTGTCTCAAATTATCAAAAAAAACTTCAAAAATATGATTTTTAATGACTTCACAGTAGCTATATTTGTCAGCTATTGTCTCATTAATGTTGTTAACAAGCCACTCCAAAACGTAGTGGCTTACAACAAACAACATTTAAATCTTATAATTACAAATCTGTGGATAGGTTGGGGTGGCTGTCCTCCAAGCTGGGAAATGGCTGGACAGAGCTGCAGGTTTTGAAATTAGATTTGAATCTGCTCCATGGTCCCTACATTCTCAGAGCCCATTTACTCTTGATTTAGATACAGACATAAAAGGTGGCCCTCTTGGGAGCTCAGAAACCCACATTGAAGTTTTGGGTTCCCCTGGAGGCAGGCTCACTATCAAAAGCAAAGAGTGATAGGTGATTGAGTAAAGAAATCTGAAAAATTGTAAAAAATAGACATATAAACTTAAAAAGCTCAGCCATCTGGGGACTTGGAGTTCAGGACAACTAACCCACCACACTCATTAGCTTCTGAGGCCCTGGGTCCCAGCATAGCACCACGATTATTAGAATGAAGACTCCATTTCCACCAGAAGAATAGTGAGGTTACATTCCAATCTGTGTCCACTCACTGATATAGACCCAAGAAAGTTGAAAACACATGTCTACACAAAAATTTATACATGGGCTTCCCTGGTGGCGCAGTGGTTGAGAGTCTGCCTGCCAATGCAGGGGACACGAGTTCGATCCCTGGTCCGGGAAGATCCCACATGCTGTGGAGCAGCTGGGCCCGTGAGCCACAATTGCTGAGCCTGCGCGTCTGGAGCCTGTGCTCCACAACAAGAGAGGCCGCGACAGTGAGAGGCCCGCGCATCGCGATGAAGAGTGGCCCCCGCTTGCCGCAACTAGAGAAAGCCCTCACACAGAAACGAAGACCCAACACAGCCATAAATAAATAATTAATTAATTTAAAAAAATTTATACATGAATGCTCATCGCAGCATTAGTCATAAAAACCAAAAAGTGGAAAGAGCCCAAATGTCTGTCAACTAATGAATGGATCAACAAAATGTGGTATATCCATACAATGGAATATATTCAGGCATAAAAAAGGAATGAAGTACTGATACAAGCTACAACATGGATGAACCTTGAAGATATTATGCTAAGTGAAAGAAGCCAGACACAAAGGGACACATGTTATATGGTGCCATTTATATGAAATTTCCAGAACAGGCAAATTACATAGAGACAGAAAGTAGACCAGCAGCTACCAGCTGCTGGAAGATGTGATGGGGAGTGACTCCTAATGGGTACGTAGATTCTTTCTGGAGTGATAAAAATGTTCTAAAGCCAGATAGTGGTTATGGTTGCATAGTTCTGAGAATATACGAAAAAGCATTGAATTGTACACTTAAAGAGTAAATTTTATGGTATGTGAATTACATCTCAATAAAACTGTTATAAAAAAAAATAAAACTTAGATCTAGAGAAAAAAGTCTGGCATCTCCCTCTCAAGAATTTTTTTCAATCAGCTATCAAGCATCTCTGAAGAGAAAAAAGCATATAATCTTCATTAGACAGAGGTCTCCATATAAAATATTTTAAGTTCTAGAAGACTGACTTCTAAAGGGAGAAACTTCAGTTATCTGAAAAGTTCAATGATTTCCTGGTGATGCCAACTAAATGAGCCTTGACTTATCAGGATTCCTACCAGTGGTGCTGACAGCATCTGTGGGCACCCCATTCAGAAAAACAGCCCCACTCTTAGCTCACTTAGACAGTTGGGTGATGACTCACAGAGTTTCTGCCCTCTCATTTTTCAGGGTTGCTCAGTGTGCGTAGGAAGCATTAGCTCACTAGCAGGTGAGCCACCTCAAAACCTTTCTGGAAGTCAGCAGGGTATAAATCAGAAATAAATATATCACCCGTGAGTATGCACATTACTCTTCCTGGAGGCCTCCAGGATCAATACTCACTCCTTGCCAGGACCCAGGGGCCTCCCACAGCAATGTTCACGTCCCACCTCATCCTTCCGCTTCCTTCTCCTCTCCCTTTCCTCTCCTCCTCCTCTTCCTCCTTCTCTTCATAGCTGATAGCCTAGTTAGCAAATCCGATTCTTACGTTTTCTGAAGGGAGATTTGCAAATTCACCACACACCCCAGGCCAGAATCTCTTTCGCTTGTGTCATGCTGGGGTTTGCTGCATGGCCCTCTCCCCTCTTTTTTGCCCTCTCTCTGTGCAGTACATTCTGAATATTCCCTCCACAAAGCATTCCTATCACTGGGCCAGGCACAGTGATGTGGCGCTTGAAGTCTTAGCCTTTTATTTTCACAGAACTTTGCAACCTATTACTGTTTGTCAGAAAAGATAAAGAATTTAAGATCTGCTGTTGAAGAAGGGTTTCTTTGTTTTTGAGTGAACAGCTTAGAGCTACTCCAGATGGGTTGACATATTTTTTAAACTCATCTCTGTATGTGAAGGGATTGAGAAGAGATACTTGAAATAACTCAGACAGGTCCGGAGCGTCCAGCATTATGCAGCCAGGCGTGTGTAAGCTCGCATGAACTGTCTACCCGTGATGTGCATCATGGGGAGTTGGAGATAGGGGTGGATGTACAGTTAGAGCTACTCTGAAAGTTTTAAGCATTTATTTCAAACTTTCAGTACTTCCAAGACATTTTATTTTCAAATCAAAAACTTTTTCCAAGTATCTCTTCATTTAGCCTGAATAGCATCTTTAACACCCTTTCAGAAGACCAAAAGAAAACCAGCATAAAAATACTTGAGCCTCTGGTCCAGGGTTCTCCTCCATCTCACCCCACAGGTTCTGTTCCTGGCTGAAGTGCCAGGCCTCGCGGCAGTCCCCAGCAAAGCCACTCGGGTCAGTGGCCAGGAGGGAGAGGATCCTGCCTGCCCAGGGATATCGCCCCCAAGTCCACACCTTCTCTCATCAGTTCAAAAGTAGTCACATAGGACCAGTTTTGACTTCTAGAAGCTAAGTTGGAGCTGATGAAAGAGAAGCCAAGAGCCTAAAATGAGATCATCCTTTCTAGCCCTAAATAAGTTAGTCTGTATACTAGAATGAACCAATTGCCAGCCAAAAAAGGCACACCTGAGGGCTTCCCTGGTGGCGCAGTGGTTGAGAGTCTGCCTGCCAATACAGGGGACACGGGTTCGAGCCCTGGTCTGGGAGGATCCCACATGCCGCGGAGCGACTGGGCCCGTGGGCCACAATTACTGAGCCTGCGCGTCTGGAGCCTGTGCTCCGCAACAGGAGAGGCCGCGATAGTGAGAGGCCCGCGCACCGCGATGAAGAGTGGCCCCCGCTTGCCGCAACTAGAGAGAGCCCTCGCACAGAAACGAAGACCCAACACAGGCAAAAATAAATAAATTAATAAAAATTTAAAAAAAAAAAGCACACCTGAATTTATTTAATTCTGGTGTTATTCTCTAATAGAAATACATCAGACAAAAACCACAGGTTTTGCTTTCCAAAACAACACACACGCTCACATCGACAGACATGCTCCCACACACCGGGGTGAGTTGTTGCAAGGTGGCTAATCTTAGTTAAGTCTCTCTCACTTTCCTTGGGGAAATGGTCTGTCTTGATGGATCTCAGCATCCCCAGCTACAGAACAAGTGGAAGAGCATGTCCCTATGCTGAGGACCAGGATCCCCTTGGGTCTCCCAAGGGAACACCTCCCGGGGAACCGGGCTTGGGCAAGCAGCTATGCAGGTGAGGAGAGCAGCTGAGGGGCAGAAGACAGCAAGCCGAACAGACCAGGAAAGGAGAGGTCTCCCTCTCAGGGCCAGGAATTGTCTCTCAATAGAGGAGTGACCAGAAGCATGGCCCCTCCTCTGGGACACTACATTGCCACTGAGGATGAGCACGTACTGACACAGGAGGGTGCCCCGATCTACCAGTCAGAGACAACAAAAAAAGCATGACGCAGAACAGGGTGCCCGGTATAATCTTCATCTGTGTCAACAAGTATGTGTGGACACAGTATGTCTGTGTGTATACATAAATATGCAATGCTTAGGGGAAAAGTCTGAGAGAATACAAAACAAACTTAAGAGTGGCAATTACCCTACAGAAGGGGTGTTCACCTTTAACCTTCTGCATTGAATTTTTCCCAAAATGAGTATGCTTTACCTTTGACATTGCACAAAATACAATAAAGAACAAAATTAGATTAAACAAAAAGAACTCAGAAAAGTTAGTCCTCATAGCTCTTTTTTCCTTATTATAGTCCTGACTTTTCCATCTTTAAAAAATACAGATGAGAGAACAACCTCATTTACCACAATCCGGGAAGCCTTTGCATCCCTACGAGCACCAGGCAAAGAAGAGTTAAAATATATCCATTTTGCTGAGTATGACAAATAGCTATGTAAAGCCAAATTGGGTTTTGGTAGAGCATATTTCTAATACTTAATGTTGTTGCACCTGAGAAAGATAACGTATTTTTTTCCAAGTGACAAACAAAAGCTACTGAGAATAAATTACATCTGCCCTTGTAACAAACCTATTCTATTTGTTTAATGTTTACAAAATTACATGGAGATGCAAAGGGCACCCTATAAGATGCAGAATGTTATTAAGAGAAAAAAAAAAGAGGGCCTTTTTAGTCTCAGGCTGGTAAAAATGTTGATAACAGTGAGGGGAACTCAAACCCCAAGTGTTTTCTCGTTTTCTTTATAAAGGGAAAGGCTTAGGGCCATAGATGAGTTTCTAAATTTAAACTTCCATCCCCAGAGATACCCTTACAGTTGCTGATTCAGTTTCATCTCTTAAAAACAGGGTCTTGAATGGGATTCTGCATGAGTAGTCAGGATATCTGCTGTATTCCTAGCTGTGGTTTTTATTTCCTAGTTTGCCTTCGGACACTCTCTATACATCTTTTTCCCTGAACGGAAACCGTTTGGAGACTAAGTACAACAGAATTCATTAAATGCTGTTTGCTCTTCAAGGGCAAGATGTTGTTGTCAAGTTTAGTAGGAAAAAAAGTAGAATGGACAACATGCTCACTGATTACACAACCATGCAACAAAGCGTTTCTATGTGATGACAAAAATTGGAAATGCAATGTGAGACATATCAACAAACCAAGTTGCTGTACTGTTAACACACAATACTACAATAAAACTCTGCTAACTGGTTGCCACTTAACTAACTTGCTGCAGCCAGCAGGTGGAATGTCCACATCTTCTGCTGCCACCATTTGAATTGTGGACTGACCAAGAACCCCGTTGTATTTGTGCCATACCTGCATATGGAAGTTGTAATTGCTACTGAAATCACATCATCTAAGTAGATATTAAACAAAATGATAAAATATGATTTTTAAAGGTTATAATTTATCTGAAAATTAAGTCAAAAGCTTTAGAAAGACTTTATGAAGACAAGATGCTTTTAAAAATAACGTTGGGCTTCCCCGGTGGCACAGTAGTTAAGAATCCACCTGCCAATGCAGGCGACGTGGGTTTGAGCCCTGTTCCGGGAAGATCCCACATGCCGCGGAGCAACTAAGCCCATGTGCTACAACTACTGAAGCCTGCGCGCCTAGAGCCCGTGCTCCACAACAAGAGAAGCCACCGCAATGAGAAGCCCGCGCACCGCAACAAAGGGTAGCCCCTGCTCATCACAACTAGAGAAAGCCCGCACGCAGCAACAAAGACCCAACACAGCCAAAATAAAAATAAATAAAATAAATTAATTTTAAAAAGATAATAATAATGTTAAATTAGATGTGGATAAGACAACTCTAAAAGATTTTTTAAATAAAACTGATTTTGCACTCAGATTGATCTGAAGATATCTCTGAGAACTCACCTCACTTTAAAAAAACTGAAACGAGGAATGTAGGTGAGGAACTATATAAATTCTATGAGTAGAATTTATGCAAGAACAATGAAAAGGGATATTAATCATTGTATGTATAAAACTGAGAGAAAAGGCCTTGACTCTACAACACAAAAGCACATTTATATAATTTTTTTTAACATCTTTATTGGAGTATAATTGCTTTACAATGGTGTGCTCATTTCTGCTTTATAACAAAGTGAATCAGTTATACATATACATATGTTCCCGTACCTCTTCCTTCTTGCGTCTCCCTCCCTCCCATCCTCCCTATCCCACCCCTCTAGGTGGTCACAAAGCACCAAGCTGATCTCCCTGTGCTAAGTGGCTGCTTCCCACTAGCTATCTATTTTACGTTTGGTAGTGTATATATGTCCATGCCACTCTCTCACTTTGTCACATCTTACCCTTCCCCCTCCCCATATCCTCAAGTCCATTCTCTAGTAGGTCTGTGTCTTTATTCCTGTCTTGCCACTAGGTTGTATATAATTTTAACTTGAGTCAAAAGTATACATGAAACATTTCATCAGAGAAGGGGCCTTCTACTATATAACATTAAGAAACCCTCCATTCTTTACCACTCTCAAAAATCACCTAAACTCTCTCTGCCTTACTGGGACAATTGTCAGATAAGGATGCCCAATTGCTTGGCTTGACTCACATAGCGCACACCAGGCTTGATGCTCTCCCCAACTCTGCCCACCTGCAGGACACCTCCCTCTCGTCTAGATAACTCTCAGCAACTTCAAGCTTCACGTGTCGGCAGCTGAACCTGTTACCTTCCCTCTCAACTCTGCTTCTCCTCCTGTCATCCTCCGTGTCTTTTACCGGCATGTCCTCCCATCCCACCCCAAGCCTTTTACCTCAAAACCTCAGGCAGGTTGGATTGGAATCTGCCCTCCTTCTCTGCCCTCTTCAAATTTTTCTTCCACAATGTCTCTACCAGTGTTTCTTTATTTCACTCCCTCTATCAAGACCCTAATATAGACACTTCTCACCTTGATTATTGCTGTAATAAACTTTGAAAGGGCTTCCCCACCTCCAGTCACTCCCTTCTCTAGCACAAATGAATCCTCCCTCATGCCTCTGCTTCAACCTCTAAACTCCTTAGCCTGATATTTAAGGCCTGCTCAAATAATAATAATCTGGCTCAAATCTCAGTTTACTATCTACTGGTTTTTCCCAAGCAGCCTCTACTCTAGCCAACCTGAAATCAGTACTCTTTCTTATATATAACCTATATTTCCTTATCTACATCCCCTCATCTGGAGTAACCTTTTTAAAAATAGTCCCTGTGGGGCTTCCCTGGTGGCACAGTGGTTGAGAGTCTGCCTGCCAATGCAGGGGACACAGGTTCGAGCCCTGGTCTGGGAAGATCCCACATGCCGCGAAGCAACTGGGTCCGTGAGCCACAACTGCTGAGCCTGCGCGTCTGGAGCCTGTGCTCCGCAACAAGAGAGGCCGCGACAGTGAGAGGCCCGCACACCGCGATGAAGAGTGGCCCCCGCTCGCCACAACTAGAGAAAGCCCTTGCACAGAAACGAAGACCCAACACAGCCAAAAATAAATAAATAAATAAATAAATTTTTAAAAACTGATGCTGAGGTACATCAGGATGTTTAAGCTTGCCTCAGAAATTCAGAAAATAAAAAATAGTCCCTGTGGTTAGACTTCTATCCAACCTTAGGGACCATCTCAAATGCCATCTCCCCTGGGAGCCTTCCCTGACCACCCAGCTAGAAGTTGTCTCTGCCTCTAAGAGTTCAGTACACTGATGTATCTGACTATTTTCTGTAGGTGTATATCATTTCCCACCTTATATTATGATTATTCATCTCCTAGTTTCAACTGAAAGCTACAACAGTAGAGTTTCGCAAAGTGTGTCTCATAAAACGGTTCCGTCAGAGGCTGATCATTGAGTCTGAAAATGCTGCCTACTGTAGTCTCCACCTTAGAAACTGCAGTGGAGGTGGAGAAAAATGGATGTGCATGAGAAGCGTCCTAAAGGTGGAGTTGACCGGACTTGATCATTGCAGGCTGTGTGGAGTATGACAGAGTGAGTAGTCCTGACTTGGACAAGTGGGAGATGCCACTCACTGAGAGGGCAAGGGGAGAGAGTGGGAGGGTGGGGCATTCAACGCTGTGCTTGGTTTGCAACAGTTGAATCTGAATACCTTAGTGGAGAGGGGGAGTAAGAAGATGAAAGGACAGACCATGGCTCTTTCTCAGTTCTCATCTTCCTTGAATCCTCCATGGGCTTGACACTCTTTCATTCAACCTCTCTCTCCCCGAAACTCTCTCCTCCTTCTCCCTAGATGACCCTGTCCTCTCTCCATCCTGCTCTGCATGCTGCTAGTTCTGTCACCAAGGCCTGTTCTTCCTCCCCCTCCACAGAATACTTCAATGTGGCATCCCCAAAACCCTCTTCTACCCGCTGCTCTACACTCTCCCTTCGGTAGCCTTGTCCATTCCCTGGGCCTTGATGCCAACAGCAACAAAAATAATTTCTCCTTAGTCCTAACCGTTCTATTTTCTTCTGGAGAGTTCCACCTGGATGCTTTGAGGTCACCTTGAAAGCAGCACATGTGAAATGGAATTCACCCCTGACGCCCAAACCCTTCTGGCCTCCGCCCTTCCTCACCAAGTGGGTCTCACATCTTTTCTTGTTTCTATTGGCACTGCCTTTGTTCCCAGCCCGCTTCTCACCTGGGCTTCCTTTCTTCAACCTCCCTCCTTTTGGGTCCTCTCTGAGCACTGCAGCCCATATAATCTTTCTAAAACATACCTCCGAGTTTGTCATTCCCCCATTCAAAAGACTTTCAATGGTTTCCTGTTGGAAAACCCAACTTTTCAGATACTATACAAATTTGTTATAGCACCAGCCCATGCTCTGATCTCCAGCATATACCTAACGCACTGTCTAACCGGATCCAAGTACTCTCTATTCTCCAAACACATCCTCCACTTTCCTGCCTCCATGCCTTCACCCCTGTCATGTTCTTTGCCTATAATGCTCTTCCTCCATCTCTGCCTATGGAAACTCCACCCATTTCTCAAGACTCAGTTACGATGCCTCGTCCTTCATGAAACCTTCTATGATCACCTCAAAGGAGTCCCCTTTCCTCCCTGCACTCCCACACATTTTACTCGTGTCACTTTGGTGTCATCTATTATGCCCTGCCTTATATTACAGGAACTTGTGTGGACACCTTTGCTCTTCTTTCATACTGTAACCTCCTCATGCAAGGTTACATCTTATTCACAAAAGGTAGTGAAAAGAGCCCTGACTTGGGAGTCGGGAGACCTGAATTGTAGCCCTTGCTTGACCGCTCATGAGCCCTGTGACCTCGGATCACTTAACTCACTATGAAACAGAACTTTGTAGTCAATGAATCAGTCTGAATCCTGAGTCCAGGGTTAAAAGAGCCCTGCTGTAGCACAGGGAGATCAGCTCGGTGCTTTGTGTCCACCTAGTGGGGTGGGATAAGGAGGGTGGGAGGGAGATGCAAGAGGGAGGAGATATGAGGATGTATGTGTATGTATAGCTGATTCACTTTGTTATAAAGCAGAAACCAACACACCATTGTAAAGCAATTATACGCCAATAAAGATGTTTAAAAAAAAAAAAAGAGCCATACTGAGAACAGAGGACAGGGAGGGACAATGTCTTTCAAGGACCTGGAGTTGGCACTAGGTAAAAAAAAAAATGAATTATACATTCACCATATCCCAGTGAATGATTCATATAAATTATTCTCTGATGACACTGAGGGGAAAAATCTAATTTCTGGGGTTACATTTACAGCATACAGACTTTTTGCTCAAGTTGCTTGCTTTCTGGCACTTCCTTCCCTCTAACTAGAGGAAGTTTCCAATCCAAGACAGGCTCGGTTCTTAAAATCTACTTGTAAGTTAGCTGTTAAAACCCTGAAGGCATTTCCCTATAGAAATGAAGGTACAAGTAATGGTAGGATACCCTGGTTAGGATACCAACTTAGCCTATAAATGCCATTTAGCCCAGAGCACACCTGAGTTAAGGTCGAATCTGCTGCCAATGTGGACATACCTGATGTACAGCTGAGTCATAACAACGTAGGCCCCCCCCCCGCTCTCCCACTCTCATTCCCACCATCTGAGATCCTGATATGGAAGCCAGAGGAGTATTGCTTGGGTGGAGGTAAGAGAGTGAACTGTAATTTTAGAGACTCTGTGGATTTAAGAGAGGGTAAAGGAGAAAGCCTGAGGAAATCAGAACTACGTTAGGTTAGATTTTTACAAGTTCAATGCTGAAGCAGGTGTTGATTCTTTTAGTCACAATTACCTCCTAATGCACAGCCCAGGTTTATGTGCTTCATCCCTCTGACTCAGGGTTTCTCAGCCTCAGTGCTGTTGACAGGTCGGGCCTGAGAATTCTGCGTTGGGGGGGATCTCCCGTGCACTGTAGTGTGTTTAGCCCCCATCCCTGGCCTCTAGTCTCTAAAGACCAGTAGCGCCTCCTCCCCCTCCCCCGTTATGACCACTAAAAATGTCTCCAGGTGTTGCCAAATGTCCCCTGAGTGGCAAAATCATCCCTGGCTGAGAACTACCGTACTAACTGGACTCAGCAGAGGTTCCCAAATTTTCTGTGCATCAGAAAATCTGTGCATAGGAAGCTTGTTTAACATGCAGGTTTCAGGGCCCCAGCCTCAGAGATTCAGATCCAGCAAGTTCAGAATGGGGACAGGGGGGCAGAGAATCTGCACTTTTAGCAAGTATTTTTGACTGATCTAGTTGGCTCCTGGCAAACTTTGGGAAATACTACAATGAAGATGCGATGAAGTCATAAATATTTTCCAAAAGCAAATGCTTTTCCCTCTGCTGCACTGAGGGAAGAGGAATGCTGACTAGTAAAGGAATACTAGGCAACTTTAGAGAAGAGGGCAGGCCTGCCCTGGTGAGCACCGTAGGGAAGGCTTAGGGATGAAAGTTCCATGGGGGTGGCACTGCTGGCTGGGAGAAAAGATGCCAAAGGGAGATGGTAAAACACCAAAATCAAAGTTAGTCTATTTCAGATTTCTTTTGTCCAGAGGCACACCTAGACCTCTGAAAGTTCATTCTCCTCCCTCCACCTGGGACTTACCACGTGACAAGCTCTGCGCTAAGCTTTGTACGTATACAACTTCATCTAATCCTCTCCCTAGCCAGATGAGAAAACTTTATCAACCTTTAACATTCTTTCTCTGGGAAAATTCTTTGTAACAAAGAACTGATATACAAACCAACTTTGCCTGACACATCTTCACAAAATAGGGACAGCCTGTACTAGTCCTGGAGCTCCACCACTCTTGAAAACTCTGCAGCTTTGTTAGGATGGGAAGAGGATCTCTGAGTTGAGAAAGCCAGATCCCGGTCTCCTGGGTCTCACCCATTCCCAGTACTCTGTCCCATGCCCTGCATAAAAGAAAGAAGCCCTGCTATTTTGCCCACGAAGAAGCCATTCTCAGCTTCTCTCCCAGGTATTCTGAATTGGAAAATGAAAGATAACGTTACAGGTGGGTATGCAAACTCAGCCACCTTCGGGGGGCAGACAGGTGATGTAAGTGAGTGAAACTGGGTGGGACCGTGGCTCAGGCCCCAGCTCTGGTCATCTGTTGACAATGTGGTCAGCCTGGTGCTGCCAGCTCTTCTAAGAAGCCAGAAATCCAGAGTTTTATGTGGAATGTCTTCGTTTTTAAACGTTGGCACTAATCCAGAGAAATTTTTTTTTTTTCTAATTTGGCCAAACAAAATATATCGCTAAACTGTTGGTTTATGACCTCTGTGTTCCAGATTCTTTTCTGGGTAGGCACTGCCTGTACTCTGCATTCTTTTCCCTCTCTCCCTCCCTCTCTCAATCCCATGAACCTCCCACGGGCAACAAGATTTCCAATTCCTCCCAAGAACTGCCTTCGGCCTCATTTTCCTTCAGAATCCTTGGCTGCCAGTGTCTAACCCTGACAAATGGGAGCAGCTCCTTCAACTTCATTCCATCCTTCCTTAGCCTTAAATGTCTGCCCTCTCCTCCCTGCCCTTGTGCTGTGTCTTCCCACAATCACACCCTTTTGGTTGCTGGTTGCTTCTGGATTTCCCATGAACTTGCTTTCGCCATCTGTCATCCCTGTTCTTCAGGGGCATAAATGGGAAGGCGATGGGTGGTTGATATTGGTGGGCCTCTAAGCATTACAGACCCCTAACCTGCATCCTGGTCAGGCTCCAGGGAAGTAAAAGGCCTCTGGAGGGGAACGGCTGGAGGGGGAGCTAGAGAGGCTGGATTCTCACAAGGGGCTCCCAGAATGAGTAAACATCCTAGTGGACAAGGGGAGGTCTAGATGCAGGGGTGCTCCTGCCTTTAGGGGACCATCGATAAACAACGAACTGAAGCTCAGAGACCTTTCCCCCATTTAGGGGTGCAAAATAAGCCCCTTGATTCATTACGTGATCCTGAGACTGGGGGACAAATAGTGATCAAAATTGAAAGTATTGTCAAACAAACAAGAGAGGGCTTGGTGTTGGATTTCGTGTGATTTTAAATACATATATATTTTAATGACATCCCTTGTACACCCGAGCTAATGGTTGCAAATTTATACTTCTTTATCATCATTGCTATGCTATCAATAAATTTTCATATGATGCTCCCAACAAATGTTTTCAAAAATCCAGCTCCTTGAGGCCTCTTGACGTTTCCAAATACCCCTTCACAAAACTCTCCTGTTTCAGATGCAATCTTTTCATGTAGCAGCTATTTGCATGCAGCATTGAGGCCTGCATCTTTTGGTCACCGTGATCTTAATACTTCATTGCAAATCTGACCAGACCTCCTTGAGATCCAAAGCTTGTATCTCTTAGGAGAGGATAAGAGACCCCAGCTACCTCATACTCCTGCTCTGGGGAAGAAACTGTGAAATGGCCTTGCCCTGTGAGCTGTGTGTGTCATTTAGATCACTCTCCTTGTGATGGGACTGTCACATTGGGAAACAGGGTTGGTTCAATCCAACCCATGTGATGACATGGTATTGGCTTTAAAGTAATATGAAAATGGAAGTGAGAGGAAAAGCCACATTAGGGAAATGACCCCAAAGGGTTTCAGAAGATGAATGAAACGGGGCCAGTCCATGCATGTTGTACAAGTCCTGGTCCAACGTGGACACGTTGCCACCCACAGGGACCTCCATAAACAAAAGGGTAAAACTGGCAAAGCCACTGCACTTTGGCCTCCTTGCCACTCTTCCTTGTTCTCTTTTTCCTTCTCACTGCTTTATAAAAATAGTTTTCCTATTAGAAAAAAGTTTTTATTCTGGTGTTTAAAAAAACACATACACTAAACATTTCAATCAAGTAGACATGTTTGACATAGCGCATTTACTCTGGGGAGTGAGGGAAGGTGAAGCAAGATAGGGGCAGAAAATAGAGTGTTGGACATACACACTGCAATATATAAAAGAGATAACCAACAAGGACTTACTGTATAGCACAGAGAACTATACTCAATATTTTGTAATAACCTATAAGGGAAAAGAATTTGAAAAAGAATATATATATCAGTTATACATATATATATATATGTATATATATATATACACACACACACATATATATATATATGTATGTATAACTGAATCACTGTGCTGTACACCTGAAACTAACACGACATTATAAATCAAATATACTTCAATAGAAAAAAAAAAGAGTGTTGTAGACAGAACTGGGAGCTCTTGTCTGGGCTCCACCACTAAGTTGCTGTGTGGCTTGGGGCAAGTCACTTCACATCTCTGAGCCTCTTTCCTCAACTGCAAAATGAAGGTTTTGGACCTGGTGATCTCTGAAACTCTGTATTCCAATTAATGTTCTAGTGGTCAGGGGTGGTCAAGGACTGGTCAGATCAAGGGATGTGTGAGAGTTTAAAGTGAATAGGAACAACAGGTCACATCTACCAGGATTTTCCTAAGTTCTAGAAGAATCTACTTCTTCATCTACTTCAAGAAAGAAACAGGAAGGAAATATAATACCCTCCATGCCAAATTGTCAGTTTTAGCTGGAATTATTTCCTCCCACCCGTATCACGTCTCTTTTAACCACCAATAACTTTGAGAAAAGGGAAATTAGCAGAGGCAGAAAGCACCTCCATTAGCTGTGGGCACCTGATCCACACCATCAAGGTCTGCCTTTATTTTGCATAAACCATGGGACAGTTTCTTCAAGGGTTTCCCAGGGTTAGAAATCTTCCTCTTTCAAGGTTAGAGTTACCAGACTGTCTATGTGTGTGGCAGGGCCTTTTTCTCTTATCACTTTTGTCCAGAGAGAACAGAGAAGGGTTAACTCCTGCTGCTCCTACAGACCTCAGATTGGACACCAAGCCCCAGCAGGACCCGGCCAGCTAGACCACGTGAGCTAGGCCACGGTCCCAGAGTGCCGGCCACCAGCATTCACCCTGGCCTTCCCCATGGACCTGTCCGTCCTCCGCTCCTCCCTGGAATCCCACACTTGGATGCTGTTCCATGTGACTCCTATCTCACCATCTCTCTTAAAATTTTGACCACCTGCACCCATGCCAGTGCAATGTTTCTGCTTTACTGGTGAAGCCAGCTCAGTGTTAGTAAGAGGGTGCTAAGGACATTCCATCTCTTCTCTATTAAGACAAAGATGTGAAAAGTTATTTCCTTCAGAAAAGAGATCCTAATTGAAGGAGATTTCAGACCAGTGGGAAAGGAGACCTGGGGTCTCAGGATTTTAGGCAGCATTCTATTCAAACTCTTGTTTTAAATATGAGAAAATGAGGAGGTGAAATGACTCACCCCAGGTCACACAGCTGGCTAGTGTCAGAGCCATTACTTTAACCCAGATCTCATAATTCCTAGACCAGTGCTCTCCTGCAGAAAAGACACTTGGGGCAGACAGAACATTGTAGTACCGTCGACCACATCTAGTATAGACAATAGACAGTAGACAATACTAGTCTACAGCTTCAGGATGGTGAGACTATACCGTGAGATTTACAAAGGAAGTAAAAAAGATCATATTTGCACACAAAGCTGATGAGCCCAATACCCAAGAAAGTCTCTGTGGACAAACACATTGCAGTAAATGTTCTTGGGGACTGTTAAGGGTTGAATTGCATTGCTCAAAAGGATAAGGTGAAGTCTTAACCCCCAGAACCTATGAATGTGGCCTTATTTGAAAGCTGAGCCTTTGCAGATATAATCAAGTTAAGATGAAGTCATAATGGAGTAGTGTGAGCCCTAATTTAATGACCAGTGTCCTTGGACACACAGGAGAGAAAGCCATGTGAAGATGAAGGCGGAGACTGGAGCCATGCATCTATAAGCCAAGGAATGCCAAGGATTGCTAGCAGCCCCCAGAAGCTAGAAGAGGCAATGAAGGATCCTCTCTGAGAGCCTTCAGAGAGATCATGGTCCTCCCGATAGCTTGATTTCAGACTTCTAGCCTCCAGAACTGAGAGAGAATAAATGCCTCTGGTTATAAGTCACTCAGTTTGTGATACTTGTTACAACAGCCCTAGGACACTAATACCGTCTGGGGAAACGGTTGGGCTGGGTGAGGCTGAAGTGAGGAGACTGAAATCATGCAAATGAATGCAAGCGGACAAATTCTATGGGTTGGTCCTATAATAAAGCTCTCCTGCCCAGCGTGGTCCTTCATCTGTGCTACTCTATTTACGAACCTGCAGGACTGCCTGACTTGCTCAGAGGTAAGGGGAGAGGGTGGGAAGAAGACAAGCACTGGAGTGAGACAAACCTGGATTTGAATTCTCAGCCTGCTACTTACGTAAGGTGTAAAGTGTAGGGTAGACGACAAACTCTTGGGGTCTTTGTGCCCTCACCTGGAGAAAAGAGCCTTCCTCAGAGGGTTATTGTGAGAACTACCGTGCTTACCTGTGGCAGTTCTATCCAGGTTAGTTTCTTTGCCTCTACTTTATTTAGTCTTTGAATTAATCTGTAGGCAATCTATGGACTGGATGTGGGAAAGGAAACTAACATTTAAATACCTCCCATGTGGAGAAAGGAGCCTTAGTGCCTTTAAATGCTGGTGATGGTACATTATGTATGAAAGTGGTTAAGAGAGTAAATCCTACGACTTCTCATCACAAGGAAAAAGTATTTCTTTCTTTTTCTTTTATTTTGTATCTATGTGAGGTGATGGATGGTCACTAAACTTACTGTGGTGATCATTTCATGATGTATGTAAGTCAGATAATGACACTGTACACCTTTAACTTATACAGTGCTGTATGTCAATTATATCTCAATAAAACTGGAAGAAGAAGAAAAATGCTGGTGATGGGGGCACCTTAAAGGCCATACAGACCAGTCCTCTCATTTTAGACACGCGAGCACTGGTCATGTTGTATATTTTCCACGCTCACCATGCACAGACCACGTTGGGCACCTGGGAGACCTCCACATGAATGTTTGTTGCTAGATGAAGTGACTTGGGAAGATCTCATAAAGAAATGAAACTTAATCTTATGGTGGGAACAAATGTCACCATTTGGCTACATTTAACAGACTTCACCCACCTCACTACTTTGCCCAGACCCAGTCTGGCTGTCCATTTCTAACTTGGTATCTCTCAAAGAATGGTTTGCTAGCCCACCTTCCTTGAGAGACCTTCAGGGGATTCAAGTTCTGAGCTTAAAAGAAAGTTACTCAAAAATAGGTGCTCAGGATTCATCAAGTATTCTCAGCTGTAAAATTGATTCTACATCATAAGACCAAAAGAAGAGTCCTTTTTAAAAGCATATTTAATCCAAAGTCAACTCTAACTTAGAGTAGATAGCAAATAAAGTCCCTAATGTGAAGATAAAAGATGCAAGACAAACTTAAAAGTAGCTCTAACTATGCCATTTTTACCCAGGAAGAATACAGTATCCTCCATCTCTACCCAATAACTGCCTTTCTTACTTCCCCTGCTTTATTGCTCCCTAGCACTTATTACATGTGACATATTATATTTACTTGTTTATTCAATCATGGCTCAACTTCCCTCACTGGAATGTAAGTTCCATGAGGGCTTAGACCTGGTCTCTTAATTCACTGATGTATGCCCAAGGCCTGGAACAGTTCCTGTCACATAATTGGTTCACAGTACATATTTTTTCAATAGATGAGAGAATGAATAAAATAAATTTGGGCAAAGAGAGGAGCAGTCACATGATGTGGATAAGAGAGTAGAATATGTGGCTGCCTTTTGCCTAAAAGAGTTGCCCCTATGTCCACTAGCCATCAAGAATATCTCTATCACCTCATACCAGTCAGAATGGCCATCATCAAAAAATCTACCAACAGTAAATGCTGGAGAGGGTGTGGAGAAAAGGGAACCCTCAAACAATGTTGGTGGGAATGTAAATTGGTACAGCCACTATGGAGAACAGTATGGAAGTTCCTAAAAAATTTTAAAATAGAACTACTATACGATCTAGAAACATCACTTCTGGGTATTTATCCAAAGAATTCAAAACACTAACTCAAAAAGATATATGCACCGCGATGTTCATCACAGCATTGTTTATATTAGCCAAGGTATGGAAGCAACCTCAGTGCCCAACAACGGATGAGTGGATAAAGAAGATGTGGCACATATATATATATATATATACACACACACACACACACACACACACACACACACTGGAATATTAGCCATAAAAAAGAAAGAAATCTTGCCATTTGCAGCAATGTGGATGGACTTTAAGAGTATTATGCTAAGTGAAATAAGTCAGACAGAGGAGGCAAATACCATATGATTTCATTCATATGTGGAATATAAAACACAAACAAACAAAAATAAACAAAGCAACACATGTAGATACAGAGAACAGAGTACAGGTTATCGGGGGGGGGGCAGGCGGCGAAATGGGTAAAGGGGTCAACTGTATGGTGATGGATGGAAACTAAACTTTTGGTGTGAGCACACTGTAGTGTATACAGAAGTAGAAATATAATGTTGTACACATGAAACATATAATGTTATAAACAAGTGTTACCTTTATAAAATAAATTTTTTAAAAAAGAATGTCTCTCTCGCTTCTCTGCTCTGCTTCCATCATCACCAAGAAACCTTTGATTTAAATCTTTCTATGTGCATTTTCCTACAGATGGGATCACAATTTTGGTTTACTTGGCACAATATTTTTCACTGTAAATTAATAGGTTGGCATTTCGTCTTTTAAAATTGGTTCACATCACACCTAAGAGAATTCTGAGAAGGATCTCAACCAGCATGAAAACCTGTGGTGAAAAGAGCAAAGACTGGCACACGGGGCAATTGGGTTCTAGTGCTAACTCTCCTTTTGACTCACCTATGTGGCCTTAAAAAAAAATCACTTCTCTGGCCTTCAGTTTCCTCACAGAGGCACTGAACTTGATAACTTCTGAGTTCCTTCCATCTTTCAAAGTAGGGTTTTATAAAAATTAATGAAGTAGGCTTTTCCATGTATTTTGACTTCCTAAAAGAGGTGTTAACTGGTGTCACGTCACTGTCTATTGGCAACATAGTATGATTCACGTGGATCATGGGGTCAGCACTTTTCCTGGGGTCAGTCATCATTGCCAGGAAAAGACAGTCAGCATCCTCGTTAAACATCTAAAATGCCAGTGGCGACACTCCCTAAGGAAAATGGAGGTCACACAGCAACTCTTTCACATTTAAAATTGTACAGGTGTGTGGGTGTGGGGAGGTGGAAGGAAGTACAAGAGGGAAGGAAAGGCAAGGCAGATGGTAGAGGATGTCTAGGTGATGGGAAGGCAGGTGCCAAGTATGGGTTTGGAGAGTGACATTTTTCCATTAGAGCCTGGCAGATGCCTAAGCTTGACCAATGAGAACTGCCCACGAACTTTTAGTAGATACATGTAACTATTTCCATTTTGAGCTGTGTCACTGTGAGGGAGGGCAAGAGCTCAGTGTCTCATAAATTTATCTTCCTTGGAGATTTTTGTTATCAATTCACCTAGGCTGCCCTAGCCTGCTCTCACTGTAACCCTTCCAGTGTTCATTATTTGGCCTTCTTTGAGATCTTAACTGCCTGTGTGTGATACAGTTATTGGGCTCTCTCTCAAATGTCTACTTTCAGATCAGACTTCTCACCTGAGTGCTGGTCTTATACGACTGCTACCCACAAATTAGTACCACTCAGATATCATCACTTTAAACATAACATGTCGAAAGCAAACTTAGCATGACCCCCTTCCCTACTCATTCTGTTTCTATCACTGACATCACCAATCCAATTCTGAGGCTTACATCTGAAGATATTTTTCATTCCTCACAACTCCTTTATCAATAATCATCCACAACCTCTATAAATAGCAATAACACACTCAGAAATCTACCCACTGCTTAATAAATGGTCACCATTCTGTTATGTGTATTATGATCTGAAGTGATCTGCTCAGTCACCCAAGACTGTTGAGGCTCCTCACAGAGGCTCTTACATTCATCTCCTTTCTCTCATCTTCACATTAATCCACGTTCCCATCCCCTGGTGCCTAAACTCCCAGAGTATCTTTCTTATCGGCCTCCAAATCTCTAATTTTTCCCTGCTTCAGTCCATCTAAAATAAATTCACAGACTGATCTTTTTGAAACCACTTTCATCAAGTTATAGTTGGCCTACAAACCTATGCTGGTTTCTGTTTATGAATCAGAGTGTTTACAAACTCCCTATATGGCATTAAGAGCTTTGGTCAGCTGCTCCCTCCTCCCCAAGCTACCCGAGATCTGTATTTGTCTTTATTCGACTCAAATTTGTTTGAGCATCAACTATGTGCCAGCCATACTCTCTATCACCCACTACCCTCCAGCATCCCCTCTCTTCTCCAGTGAAGCCCAGTGTCGTGCTCCCCTGCAGCTACCACAGTGATACCTGCCATTTGGACTTTGCTCATATTCTTGCCCTGCCAGGAGTCTCCCCCTTTCTGCCAATAAAAATCTGATAGCTCTTCCAAGGTGCACCCTCTCCTGAAGGTTTCCCATATGAATGAATCCCAGACCACAACAACCTTTCCCTTTTTCTGAATTCCCTCAGCATTCTCACACCAGCTATCTATTGCTAAATGTTGTCCTCTTATTATTTCACATGCGTTTGTTGGTCTCCCCGATTGAAACGTGAGCTCTAGAAGGGCGGGGGTCAAATCTTCTATTCTCCTTTTACCCAGATCCGGAATGGAAAAGGGCAGATGCAAGGCCAGTAAAGACCTTGATTTTGCACATAGCTCACGGGCAAGGACCAGTGGGCACAGCGTAGGCAATAAAGACAAAAAATGTGCACCGAAGACCTAAGACTAGCTCCTAGCACAAGGCTAGAAGCTCAGCCATGTTCTGAGAAGTGTTTGTTAAATGCTGAATTAGATTTTCAGGAATAATACAAGTCGCTTACACACCATGTATTCCTCTAGCACAAAAATCTCTACTGAAACACAATGGCCAGTAAAATTTATGGGGTCTCAATCACTAACTAGATTTGAAATTCTTGAGTCTTCTTGGCCAGAATGATCAGTCCAGTGGGGACATCTCAGCTGTCTCTATGAGAAGTTGCCCCTACACCTGGCAACTACCTATGAGTTAGCACCAGTTCATGCCCCTGAGCCAAAAGTTGTGTGACTCCAATACAGGCCAGATATCTGTAGGGAAACCTATAAGCTCAGCCTCCCTCCTCCCCTCCCTCCAGCTACACAATGTCTTATCCAAACCTGGAACCTGGCCAGGTGATGTGCAGCCCCTTTCAGAAAGCAGAGAAGGTGCCCCTTGTAGAAGGAGTGCAGAGAGGAAAATGGACTTACCCTCACATAGTAGTTCATGCCCATCCCCAACAGGTGCTGCAGAAAGTGCTTGTCCTGCCTGCTCCCGGGGGTTGGCTCCCCAGGGCCGGGAAGGGGGCAGGCATCAGGAGTTAAAGAGGTCGCCCTGTGCCCCAGGGCGTCCCGCTGAGGCGGAGGTGCTGGCACGGCCCTATTCAGACTGGTTTCAGGGGAAGCAGGGCTGCTGGGAGCCGGGTCTTGGCTTTCCTGGAGCTTGAGTCGAGGTACCTCTTTGGTACCCAAGCAAAAGTTTTTCAGACTCAGCAAGGTGGCTGGGTTGGCCAGCTTTACGCTGGCCATGCGAGGGATCAAGGTGCACAGTGGGGTGGGGCTCTCCTGGGACGCCAAGGTGGCATCTTCAGCCGGCAGGTGAGGTGCCAGGGCGGGGTAGGGAGGTTGCGGCGAGCCCTTGTTCCCCGCCGAGCCTCCGGGGCTGCCTTCGTCCAAGGACGTGATGGACTCGTTCCGAAAGCGGCTATACTTGGCCCTGTGCAGCATCCCGGGGTGCCTGAAGAGTCCTACATACAGCACGAGTCCTGCCAGGCTGTCCGGACCGCGTTCTCGCATAGCCTTGGCAGTGCTGAAGCAGGATCCTGTTGCATAAATCGCCTCGTCGTCTGCTACATAAACAGTGCGGAAAGCAAACGCCTCAACGCCCCGTGCAACTTGGCGGCAGCCACCTCTCCAACTCCGTTCTCGCCCTCGCCCGCCTCGGCTCCGGGTCCTCGAGGGTAACAGCCCAGGGCAAAACGCCTTCCCAGCTGATCTCGGTCCCTCCCCGGCCCAGCGGCGGCACCCGCTGTTCTCGCCTTGGATTCCTTGTTGGGAAAGCCTGGACCCAGCCTCGCGGCGGCGGCGGCGGCAACCGCTCACGGCCAACTCTTAGGCAGGGAACGGGGCCGCGCGCCCGGCCAGCCGGTCCCGCCGCATCGCTGGCGGTGCGGGAGCCTTGCAGAAATATTTAACGCCCCCTACCCCCCAGCCTCCCCTTCTGCACACAGGAACTTTCAAACCTGCTCCCTCCGGTTCCCACAGGGCGGGGCAATGTCTGGCTCATTAACCCTTTACTTGTTCCAGTGATTGCTCATTTTTAATAAAAGGAGAAAAGAAAATGTATATGTGGGCCAAAGGCCCTTGTGCCTGGGTTCGTTTCTTCTGATGGCTGCCCTCTCCAGGAAGATCTTGTCATGCATCCCTTCTGGGCCACAAGCCAGGAGTGCTAGTGACAGGCGCTGCTCCGCATTATTTCAGGGACTTGTGATCCCTCCGTGTTCCTCAGGTCCCCTCCCAGCCTGCCCACCCTGGCTCCGAGCTTCCCTCCCTCCCCGACTCCCCTCAGAGCTTCTTTCAGGAGCCTATCCGCAACAGAAGGCTGAGATGTGCAGGATGATACGCAGAGTGTTGAAATTTTTATGAATGAACTTCGCTGAATGAATTTCTCTCTGGGTGTGCAAGCTAATAAATCAGTGAATGAAGCTGAGAATAGCTGTAATTGACTGATGGTCTCAGGGGTGCTTGGTTTTTATCCAATCAGGCGGCAGCTTGATGACTCATGCACCATAAATATACTAAACTAGTAGCCAGGAGAAATAAAGCTGGAGGGAGAGAAAGGAGAGATTTTATTTTGTGATATCTGAGGAAAGGGTTAAAGGGAAAGGCAATCTTTAGTGTAAATCATCTGCAAGCTGGGCAGCAGGTTAAAAGGTCCATTTTCTTTTTTGTTGAGATGGCCGGAAAAGCCAAGCAGAAGAGCTAAAAATTAGACCCATTGTTCCACGGATATTAGGACATATGGTACACAACCCCTGTGGGGAGACGTGATGCATTTTTCTTAGAAACATAGTTCTTTTTTTATTGATTGCTGGTTCCATCTCCCGTCTGGTGCAACTTCCTGTACCTATCAAATGCATTCTGAAGACATGATGACAACTGCAAGAGGCTTAGCACACAGGAAGCCAGGAAGGGAGCTGAGAAAGGGAAATGCAGGTTCCTTTAGGAATGGAGAAGGGGAAACTGCTGAAGCACTGAGGGGATGTGAAATCACATATCAGAAGAGACAAGAAAATCTCGGCTGAAGGTTACATTTCTCGGTGGGCCAAGGCTCTTGCATCTGAAACTGAACATTAATCCAAAAATTAAAACAAACTGGCAGCCACGGGAATCAGGGATGCCACCTTCACTGTCTTTGTGCCCACAAGGCTGCATTAGGCTCATGTGTATTTATGACTTTGGTGGCCTGAGTTCCCTTGAGATCCAAACACAGGTTCTGAATTAAATGGTTACTTGTAAGCAGCTGAAAAGGCATCCTTGCTGGCTTCCTGCTTCGCCACAGAAATTCTGCACCTTTTCACATCCCGCCTGCCAAAACTGTTAGGATGGTTTTTCCCTGAGAAGGCCTTTTTTGCATCTTCATAAATCTTCTCATCAATGCTCACTGACCTCCCCTCTCTGCCCTCACACCTCCTCCTGGCAAAACTGAAGAGAGTGGCTAAGCCAGTTGGACTCCACATCCCTGGGGCTGAGGAGACAGGCTCTGGGCAGGACTGTGAAGTAACCTTCCTCATTTTCTTTCCTCCCCACCTCTCTCCTTCTCTCACAAGGGTCCCTTCCTTGGTGTCACAGACCCCATGCTATGCTGCCTTGAGAAAGTTACTTTACCTCTCTGTGCCTGAATGCCCTCACCTGTTAGGAGCAGCCACCTAATGGAGATGTTATAAGGGCTCATGAGATCATCCTAATCCCTGTAAGGCACTTGGCACCATGCCCCACACAGTGCCTGCCTCACCAAGCACATGACTGGCAGTGTAAAGAAAGGCCATTGGAACTTGGGCTGCCTGCCCCTGAAGCTGGCACTCTTACCCCCTACAGAGTAGAGTCTACACCATCCAAGGCAACTAAAAAGAAAAATTAGCACAAAGTAGGAGAAGCTGAGAAAGCCAACACTGTTCAAAGAAACCATTTCCTAACACTCGTGTGGGCCTGGAGAAGGAAGGATAAACAGGAGCCCGCCTGGCTTATGTGAATCCTGGCTGAGGTCTTCATGCCTGGAGGAGGTGGTGCCCAGGGAGACCGCTCACCCAGGCAGGCACTGTGCAGGCCAGACTCCAGGGGCTCAGAGCAGCCCCCGTCCCTCAGGAGGAATGAATCCTAGAAGGGCTGGGAAGGAGAGGGAGGGGAACCAAGTGGGACCAGGTAAGATAAGAAAGCAGCCATGGCCACCGTGGGCTGCTTCTCCTTCCCTAGGGACCCTGGAGATCTTGGCTCTGGTAGGCATCTCTGCCGGGGCCTTTTATGAGGGTGAGAGAAACCAGATCTGCAACTGGGGAGTGGGGAACAGCCTCAGAGGCCCAGCCAGCCCGGCCGGGCAGCTCTCAGCCCAAAGACGGAAGCTGAAAAACTACCCCAACAGCCCCAGAGCAGGCTCCTTAACTGAGTAAGATCTCCATTCCAGGTGAGTGGGTGGGCAAGGCCGATGGCTTCCTTTCTCCCAGGATGTCAGAACGCCCTCTTCAGTTAGTAATGATGAAAATAATATTCACAAGAGTTACTAATGATGGAACAAGAGACAGTTTACCTGCACTCACATTCAATCATTATAACAAATGTCGGAGGCCGGCACAATTTTCATCACCGCCTTACCGACGTGGAATATAGGCTCAGAGCAAGTTCAGTGACTTGGGCAAGGTTCCCTGGCTGTTGAACAAGGAGGCCAGGATCCCTCCAGCAGCTCCGCCCGGCTGCAGAGCCTGTGCTGGTAGCCACTGTACTCCGCTGCCGCCCAGGACACCAGAGAGCTCAAGTCTAGATCCCAGGCCTGTCATCTCCACACTACAGAAGACACAGTCAAGGCTCCGAGTTTATAGTAAGCCGCTCTGGTTTACTGGCTTGTGCAAGCCCCATGGTGGGTCTCGTGTAGAACTGAGCGCTGACTCACTTCAGGCACGTACCCTTCCCTGCTGGGAAGGGTAACGGCCAGTGTGTGCAAGAACCTAACTACTCACACTTGGTGCTCACTAAATGTCAGTTTTTGCTCCCCTCTCCTCTTCGGAGATCACATCTATAAAATTCGCCTGAAATACCTCACAGGACTGCTAGGAGTAAAAATATGAATAATAGATAAGAAAAACCATTATTGTCATTAAACCATCAGAGTACATTAACCCCTCTCATGACTGCCCTTGGAAAGCAGGGATCTGCTTAGACCACTGTGTATGCCTCCTCTGCTTTGAGACACACTGCCCCCCTCCAAGGGAGCCTGTTGTGAATCAAAGTGTCAGTTTCAGGGACAGTCTGCCCTGGCTGGGCTACTTGGGTGGAACAGGCAGTTTCAAGGAAGTGCTGGCTCAGGCTGGGCCATGATAGAATTAGCCAGGTCCTGCTAGGATTTCTTAGAGGAGTGGAGGAGAAGGGGACCTGGGCAAAGATGCCTGCCCAGCTTTGGAAGAGAACCCAGTGTGGGATTTGGGGTGGAGGAAGGGTGTGCTAGAGAGTATAGGGAGGTGGAGATAGAACAAGACAAAAATAACTCTGGGAGATGGTGGACCAATTGCTACTTTGGAACAAAGTGGAGCAGGTAGCACCAGAGGCTAGGACTCCTACTCCAGCCACCGATACCATGTCCATCACAAAGCAGACCTACTCCTGAAGAACAGTCACTGGGCAGTACCTACTCCTGAAGAATTTTCACTGAGGATGAGTCCAACAGCCCATCAGTGAGGAGTGAAAACATTGCTGAAGCTCTATTTCAGGAAAAAAATTTTCCACAAGACAATATTCATATAAAGCTCTTGGCAGAGACCAAATACCCTTTTTTTTTAAAGTTTATTTTTGGCTGCCTTGGGTCTTCATTACTGCACAGGGGCTTTCTCTAGTTGCAGCGAGTGGGGGCTACTCTTTGTTGCAGTGCATGGGCTTCTCATTGCGGTGGCTTCTCTTGTTGTGGAGCACGGGCTCTAGGCACGCAGGCTTCAGTAGTTGCAGCATAAGGGCTCAGTAGTTGTGGTGCACGGGCTTAGTTGCTCCGTGGCATGTGGGATCTTCCCGGACCAGGGCTCGAACCCATGTCCCCTGCACTGGCAGGTGGATTCTTAACCACTGCACCACCAGGGAAGCCCCAGACCAATACCCTTTTAAAGATGGGGTAGTGAGGTAGTGAACAAGAGTTGAGTCTCCGAGAGTCACAGCCTAGCTTCAAAAAACGGAGGCAGAGTTTTCCCCAGAGTCGTCATTAACTCTGAAAGCAACATCTTCTTTTTGCCTCCTGAACCAAATGTTTCCAGTTTTCCCACAGTCTTCAACTTTGGTAGGTAAACAGCTCTCTGATGGTTGCTGTTGGCCCTCACTGGCTCTCATGGAACCAGGGCCAGCTAGAAACAGCACAGGAAAATGGATATTTTCCCATCTGTTGAAAATGAGATAATGTACCTGAAAGTGCTATGTAGAGTTAGACATCATGCAGATGAAAAATAGATGAGTTACTTAGGGTCAGGTTCAGTTGAAAATAACACAAAAATCCTAAAGAAGAGTGGCTTGAACAAAAAATGTATTTCCCTGGAGGTGGGAAGTCCAAGGATAGTGTCAGCTCTTGGCCATCCTTAAAGTATATCTCTTTTCCTCATAGTCCAAAATGGCAGCTAGAGCTCCAGCTATTTCATCTCCACTCCAGGCAGTAAAATGGATGAAAGGACAAAGAAGGACATGCCCACTCTCTTTAAAGAAACATCCTAGAAGCCCAACACAATGTTCCACTTACATCACATTAGCCAGAGCTTAGTCACATGGCTGCAACTAGCTGTAAGAGAAAATGAAGTCTTCTTTATCTGAGAATGAAGAAGTCTTTTGTCTGGGTGCATCGCTGCTGCACATAAAATCATAGTCTGTTACTGGGGAAGGAGAGGAGAATGGATATTGTGATAGAAAATAGTATCTCTGCCATAGTAATATTTTCAGAAGACCTTCTACCTAAATAGAATTTAAAGCTAGCATAGAATAAAAACGTCTTTGGTCAACGTGGCCTATTTCCCCTTTTTTCTGTATGCACATGCACCACGTTGCGCACGCGCGCGCGCACACACACACACACACACACACACACACACAAAGCTTTAAAATGACCCATTTAGGGCTTCCCTGGTGGTGCAGTGGTTGAGAATCTGCCTGCCAATGCAGGGGACACGGGTTTGAGCCCTGGTCTGGGAAGATCCCACATGCCGCGGAGCAGCTGGGCCCGTGAGCCACAATTACTGAGCCTGTGCATCTGGAGCCTGTGCTCCGCAACAAGAGAGGCCGCGATAGTGAGAGGCCCGCGCACCGCAATGAAGAGTGGCCCCCGCTTGCCGCAACTAGAGAAACCACTTGCACAGAGACGAAGACCCAACACAGCCATAAAAATAAATTAATTAATTAAAAATCACTACTTAAAAAAAAAAAAACGACCCATTTAAAAACAGGTGCTGTCAGAACAGAAGCTTGCTTGTACATAGCCAAAGGGACTGGTGGCGCCTCTAGGCCTCTGAAAGGTGGCCAGGTGCTTCCAGGGCCAGCAGCAGACAGCGACAGGAAGTGCATCCAGATCGCTGCAGATGGCGTTCTAAGTGGTTAATTGGGGTTAGGGATATCTTACAAAGAGCGTGTGGGTGTTGGACAGGTGGTCAGAGCGCAGTCATCAGGAGGTGTCTGACCCAGGAGCGGGATTCCAATTCTAACTGTGGATTGGCAAGAGAAGAAGGCAAAGACAGGGTCCTGGACCAACTGAAACTCTGGCATTATGAGTTGGCTAATCCAAACTTCGTTTCCAATCCTCTTTTCCTTTGCCCACCTCTACCGGGAAAAGCTAAATACCCACTTTCTCAGGCTTCCTTGCAGCTGCAGGGTGTCAGGGCGTGTGACACAGTTCTGGTTTATGAGATGTAATGAAAGTTTCACGGGGGCTTCTGAGAAAACACCTCCTTTCCTGACAAAAGGGGCAGAGAAAACTGGAGCCTCCTTTCCCTTTTCCCTCGTCTTCCTATCCTGAATGTGGATGTGCTATCTGGAGCTGTGGTAGTCATACTGCAGTCATGAAAGAAAGACCAACCAAGTTATCAAGCCAATGGTCTTGAAATCCTTGAATCACTGCAACAAGACCAGCGATCATCCCTAGATACATTGTTATATGAGAAAAATAAACCTTTCCTGGTTTAAGCAGCTCAAGCAGCTCTTGGTTATCTGGTACCTGTTACTTATGGCTCAAAGCATTATTATCTGATACAAACACAGTGGCAAGAACAGGGGTACAAGATGAGCAGAGCCTCTGGGCAATTAGGAAATAACTATGGAGTCTGGTGAAAAAAGTCCAAACATAGTCAGACTAACCTGGGTTCAGATATGGATGCTGACAGTATGAGAGGCAGACTAAAGACTCCCAAAGACATCCATGTCCTAATATCAGAAACATGGCAAAAGAAACGTTGCAAATGTAAAAGGTGGTCTAATCACCAGATTCCAATGTGTGCAGGGGGGTGTGTTTCCCCTACACCACTAGGTGTCCTACAATTCAACTCAGTTCTGGCACTTTCTATCCAGATATAACATCCGATTCCACATGTTATGGGCTCAGTTCCACAAGACTGCCCTCCACTTCAGATGCCAATCCCAAGCCCAGGTTGTTACTTGTGCTTCTGACCGACAGGCTATAGATTGGAGGTCTCAACAACCCCTTCCTTGGGTCCGATTAATTTGCTAGAGCCGCTCACATAACTCAGAGAAACATTTTACTTATTAGATAACTGGTTTATTATGAAAGGATATAGCTCAGGAAGAGCCAGCTCAAAGAGATGCATAGGGCAAGGTGCGCGGAAAGGGCATGGAGCTTCCATGTACACTCTGAGTGTACAACGCTCTCTAAATCTCCAGGTGTTCACCAATCTGGAAGCTCTCAGAACACCATACTTTTGGGTTCTTACGGAGGCTTCATTACATAGGCATGATTGATTAAATCGTTGGCCACTGGCAATCTATTCAATCACCAGCCCTTCTCCCCTCCCCAGAGGCTGAGGGCTAGAACTAAAAGTTCCAACCCTCTAATGACATGGTCGGCTCCCCTGGCAACCAGCTCCCATTCTTACGTGCTTTCCAAAACTCACTTCATCAATATGACAAAAGACAACTTTGATGCTCTCATCACTTGGGAAATTTTATAGGTTTTAGACCAAATATATATTTCTTACTATAAATCACAATATCACAGAATGTGATTAAGATTACAGATCTTGAGATGCGGGAATTATCTGGGTGGGCCCAATCTAATCACATGAGGCTTTCAAAGCAAAGAACCCTTCCCAGCTGTGGAAAGAGCTGGGAGATTTAAGACAGAAAAAGGAGGAGAGATTTGAAACATGAGAAGGACTTAACGTGCCGTTATTGGGTTTTAAGAAGGAGAAGGCTGGTCATGAGTCAAGGAAGCTAGGAAGGGCCCTCAGTTGACAACCAACAAAGAAACAGGGGTATTAGACTTACAGCTGCAAAGAACTGAATTCTAACAACCCAAATGAGCAAAAACAAAAAACAAATAAACAAAACCCTCGATGCTTTTCTAAAACCTCCAGAGAGGAATGCAGCCGTGCCAACACTTTTTTAAAAAATTTAATTTAATTAATTTATTTTTTATATAGCAGGTTCTTATTAGTTATCTATTTTATACATAATAGTGTATATATGTCATTCCCAACACTTTTATTTTAGCCTGGTGAGACCCATGGCAGATCTCTAATGTGCAGAGTAGCAAGATAGTAAATTTATGTTGTTTAAGCTCAGTTGGTGGTAATTTGTTGTGGCAGCAATAGAAAACTAATACAGATTTTGATACCTGGAGTGGCTTTCAGACTGGGCAACAGGCAATGGCTGGAAGAATGATTTTAAAAGTCTAGATTTCTTTTGAGTGGATTACTATTAGAAATATGGACATTAAAGGTACTGCCTATGAGGTCTCAGAAGAAACTGAAAAACAAGCCCTTAGAAACTGAAGGAAAGAGAATCCTTGTTATACAGTGGCAGAAAGTTTAGTGGTGGACTTCCCTGGTGGCCCAGTGGTTAAGAATCTGCCTGCCAATGCAGGGGACATGGGTTCAAGCCCTGGTCCGGGAAGATCCCACATGCCACAGAGCAAATAAGCCCATGAGCCACAACTACTGAGTCCGTGTGCCACAACTACTGAAGCCCACGTGCCTAGAGCCCGTGCTCTGCAACAAGAGAAGCCACCACAATGAGAAGCCCGCACACCACAATGAACAGTAGCCCCCGCTCGCTGCAACTAGAGAAAGCCCGCGCACAGCAACGAAGACCCAACGCAGCCAAAAATAAATAAATAAATAAAATTTTTTAAAAAAGAAAAGTTTAGTGGAATTGTGTCTTGCAGTTGTGTGGAAAGCAGGATTTGTAAAAACTAAAATTGGACATTTAGCAGAGGAGATTTCCAAGCAAAGTGTTGAAAGTGAGTTCTCGTTTCTTCTTGCTGGTTTTAGTAAAATGTAAGAGGAAAGAGATAAATTGAGGGAAGAACTGTTAAACAAAGAAGAGCCAGGATTTTTATCATTTTGAAAACTCTCAGAGTATCTGGATGGCAAGGTGCTAAAAATCAAAAGATTCACTGTTGGAAATGTGCACTCTACAGAAAAAGCTGAAGGTGTGACATCTTGGAAAGATCAAAAGGTCAGAGAATAAAGTCACAAAAGGCCCTTGGATTAAGGATGTGCCTTATAAATACCCTCAATCAAACTAGAGAGTTTAAGGTCTGTTCTCTCAGCCATATAAACAAAAGCCAAAAATAGAAATGGGATTACCTAGGAAAGGTTTGTGAATGAGCCTCTTGTCTAATGGACTAAATCCCCATTACATACATGGGAGACCCACAAGGTTCTTGAGAATGTCATGCCAGCAGAAACCCTGCCAGCTTGAACTGAAATGGACAGAGAAAGTCCAAAATTAAAGAAGGTTGTCAAACTCCAAAAATTCTATAGGTGGGAAACAGGCTGATAAAACTACTCCCAGCTGCAAACCCATGCTACCCTTCATGAAAAAGGAAAGATGACAAAAGGCAGAGCCATGAGTCCAGGGGACAGAGCCACAGGCCACAAAGGATTATTCTCAGACCTTGAAACCTAATGGAATTTGCTCAGCTGGATTTAGAAATACTTGAGACAAATGATTCTTTTTTGCTTTCCACTTTTTCCCTTTTTGAACTGAAATACCTATAACTGTTATCCTATGCCTGTCCCACCATTATATTTTGAAAGCAGATAACTTGTTTCTTTAATTTCACAGGTCCACAGGTAGAAAGAAATTGTGCCCCAGAATGGATCATTCCCAGAGCTTCACCCATACCTGAGTTGATGATGAGATTTAAACCTTTTGAGCTGATGAGATTTTGGACTTTGAGTTGATGCTGTAATAAGTTGAGATTCTGGGGTAATTTGGGATGAGGTGACACGTGGGACAGATGTGGACTTTGGTGGCCAGAAATACACTTACCTATGGGAAGTTAAAAAAATACATTTGTGTCATTTAAGCTGCTAAATCTGTGGCAATTTTTTTATGGCAACAATAGAAACAAATACAGACACTTAGTACTAAGAATCAGGGGGGGAAGAAGCATTTTGCACACAGAGATTAAAAAAGAAACAACAACAATAACCTGAATAAATAAGTAAATAAATAAATGGGAGAAAAAGTTTGCCCCATCTAATTCTGTCCCCAAAATAAATGATATCGTGAGCCTTTCCTGTAACTTACACACTCCCTATCCAAACTGCTTTTGCAATACTGATGAGTGAAGATATGTGATGGCTTCTGCAGATGTGATAATCACAAGAGAAAAAAGGTGTTCTTCCACCATGAGTGGACTAAGTGCAAACCTGGTAACCTTGGTAACTTTGTGTTTTTCTCTTTAAATATCCATTTAAATTTCCCCTTAAATACCTGTTCAGCCTTGGTAAGGTTCAGTTCTTCCACTCCCTTTGGCCTCTGTTCTAATAATAATGGCTATCTCATAATGATGGCCTACTCTGTGTCACACACCCACTTAGTCCTTACAGTAATGCTGCATAGTAGACATTTATCTATCTATCTATTTATTTATTTTTGGCTGCCTTGAGTCTTCATTGCTGCATGTGGGCTTCCTCTAGTTGCAGAGAGCGGGGGCTACTCTTCATGGCCATGCACAGGCTTCTCATTGTGGTGGCTTCTCTTGTTGCGGAGCATGGGCCCTAGAGCGCGTGGGCTTCAGTAGTTGTGGCGTGTGGGCTCAGTAGCTGTGGCTCGTGGGCTCTACAGTGCAGGCTCAGTAGTTGTGGTGCACGGGCTTAGCTGCGCCGCGGCACGTGGGATCTTCCTGGACCAGGGCTCGAACCCGTGTCCCCTGCATTGGCAGGTGGATTCTTAACCACTGCGCCACCAGGGAAGTACCAACATTATTTTTTTTTATACATAAAGAGAAACTGGGGCTAAAACTGAACAGAAACTTTTTTATTTTGTGAGCTAAGCTTTCGAAAGCCTGGGCTCCCTTACAGAACCTCCTTAACAAGGTAAACAAGTTTTTCTTTTGACCAAAAAATGCTTTGGTCTCTAGTCTTCCCTTCATACCATCTATGTCATTTTGGCAAGTTACTTCACCTCTCTGAGCCCCAGTTTCTCTTCATCTGTATAAAAAAGAGAATGTCTGTCATATACGTAGCATTACTGTAAGGGCTAAATGGGTGTGTGTGACATATAGCAGGCCATTGTTATGAGATAGCCATTATTATCAGAGCAAAGGTCCAAGGGAGGAGCAGAGCTGAACAACAGCAAGGCTGAATGGATACTGAGCCCATACATTCTAATCTAGAACATCTTAAAATTTTCCCTAAATCATGTCCCCTTCAAAAGTCCTTATCTTTTAGAGATACATATGGAAGTATTTAGTGATGCAGTGACGTGATCATTGAAATTTACTTTAAAATAATCTAGCAGGGGAGAAAAGTAGGGGGAATGGGGCACAAATGAAACAAGATGGTTGTATGCTGATAATTATTGAAGCTGGATGATGGATACATGGGAATTAACTACACTTTGCTCTCTACTTTTGCAGCCTGGAATCATGTTGATCCTACAGGTGGGGCATGGAGGTCAAGAAAAAGCACTGCAGAAAGCAGGGCTGGGGAGGGACAAAAATAGGGCAGACAAATTGTCCCATACTCAGCTCTGCTCTTATCAGGCTTGTCAATAGACAGGAAGGCATGAGGGGTGTCAAGTTTGGGTCAAGTCACCTGTGCTTGCCAGGACTGCAGCATTACCTCTAGGAAGTGTTCCTAGTCTAATCTTCCATTCCTGCAACATACATTTAAGAAATGAGCTTTATACAGCCACTATGGAGAACAGTATGGAGGTTCCTTAAAAAACTAAAAATAGAATTACCATACGACCCGGCAATCCCACTACTGGGCATATACCCTGAGAAAACCATAATTCAAAAAGAGTCATGTACCACATTGTTCATTGCAGCTCTATTTACAATAGCCAGGACATGGAAGCAACCTAAGTGTCCAACAACAGATGAATGGATAAAGAAGATGTGGCACATATATACAATGGAATATTACTCAGCCATAAAAAGAAATGAAATTGAGTTATTTGTAGTCAGGTGGATGGACCTAGAGTTTGTCATACAGAGTGAAGTAAGTCAGAAGGAGAAAAACAAATACCGTATGCTAACACATATATATGGAATCTAAGGAAAAAAAAAAAAAGGTCATGAAGAACCTAGGGGTAAGACGGGAATAAAGACACAGACCTACTAGAGAATGGACTTGAGGATGTGGGGAGGGGGAAGGGCAAGCTGGGACAAAGTGAGACAGTGGCATGGACATATATTCACTACCAAATGTAAAATAGATAGCTAGTGGGAAGCAGCCGCATAGCACAGGGAGATCAGCTCGGTGCTTTGTGACCACCTAGAGGGGTGGGATAGGGAGGGTGGGAGGGAGGGAGACGCAAGAGGGAAGAGACATGGGAACATATGTATATATATAACTGATTCACTTTGTTATAAAGCAGAAACTAACACACCATTGTAAAGCAGTTATACTCCAATAAAGATGTTAAAAAAAAAAAAAAAGAAATGTGCTTTGTCTTCCTAAGCCTCCAATTCCACAAAGTAAAATGGCTATGGGGAATGCATATTTTTTGCCAAAGTGGTGGACAGTGAACTCTTCATGGCTCTGGAAAGCCATGGACTATTCACTGTTCGTTGGGCAGCTCTGTTCATGGCAGTAGCGTACTGTAATTGAAGAGGATGCCCTCTGGTGAACTATGCAATTGTTCCCTAGCCAGTGAAGTAGTGGAGAGGTTTCCCAATGAAATGTTTTTCTTCAGCACTCAATATGCATGTCCATGGCTTCGATTCATAACCAGTGAACTGCTAAACTTTGTTTTCTTTCTAGTCCAAACTCTTAAGTTCAAATTTCTGGCAATCTTCAAACTCAGCAGGTCAAAAATACAGACTTTGATCAACATACCCTCCTCCCATCCATGTAACTGTCATCTCAGACTCTTTCCTCTCTTCATTTCCTACATCTCATCACTCACCAAATCTGTCTGTTCTACCTTGGAGCTGCCATTTGATTTTATACTCAGCTTTCCATTCATATATATTCACATACAAGTCTAAACCCTGGTCATCTCTCACTGAGATTCTCCCTCCACCCATCTAATATACTCTTACCAAAATTATCTTTCTTTCTAATTCAAAAATATGATCCTATCAGTTCCTGGATTAAAAGCTTTAATAACTCCTATGATTTACAGGGTAAAACTCCAACCTCTCACCATGGCTAACCCCAACTAGCTTTTCAACCTCTTCTCCAGTCATTATTCTTTGTAAATCCTGTTTCTAGCAAGGCATGCTTACCGGCCACTGCTCAAGGACAAAGGAACTATGTGAAAAAAGGAACTATGTGAAGGTATTCTCTTACAACTGTCCTGAGAAATTTAGCTAATCTCCCCTCCCCCCATGCACTCTCTCCCTCATTTTCCTCACATCCCAAATACTGTATCTTTCAACTTCTCAAAATCTGTTCTCAGATTCTTCATTCACACCGAGGCAAATAATTGATTATATTTTTAAGTGGTATAGGTGGTAACTGCCTTTAAATAGATTTTATTCAGCTCATCAAAGAGGGATGAAACCAGCAGTATGGTAAAGCTGTTTCAAATGGGAATTGGAGGAACAGGGATTTATATAGTCTACCAGGAAAGGTGTTATGGAATACGTCTGCCAAACTAGGGACAAAACTGGTTAATGTTCTACAGGGCCATAAAACCATAACCTTTGGGGTTATCTTTTCTACTGGACAAAAATTATTTGCCTCTATTCTAGACAAAGTCTACAAGTTAACATGTAACTTCAGAGTCTGAGCCCTTAATTAATAGTAAAAAGCAAAGTCAGACACAACTACATTCCCTGGATAATTAAAGAATTCTTGGTTGAGTCTGTTAAACAATGCTTCACCATAACATTGAAAGGATATACGGTTCACTTTTTCTTTTTTTTTTTTACTTTATTCCCAAGTTTTTAATGATATTCTTTTTCAAACACATCAATGGAGATGATCGAACTGGAGGAACTTCAGGCATCAGTCAGTAGATGTATACGGGTAGATTAGAATTCTAATATGTGTTCCTGCCCTTGAAACCAACTATAAGGATAGTTTTGCTGGTAAAGCAAATAATGAAATTAGGGAGGAACTTCTCAAAGGCTAATACCATCTGATGAGCTCAGTGATTTTTGGATCAAAGACAAAATTTGATCCACTGGGTTTACTCTGGTGACCCAAGTCTAGCCAAGACTTTGAAAAGCAAATCAGGCCTGTTTTCTGTCAACTATTACCTGGAAGAACCACAAAGCAGCCTGGTTACCCAGACACAATCTGGAACAGGAGAAAATCACTTGTTCTGGAGCAGACAGACTTGAATTTGAATCCTAGTGCAACCACTTATGAGCTGACGATCTCTGAAACTCAGTTTTCTCACTTGCAAGTGGGTGATTGTACGTATCAAAAACGATGGAGAAATGGTTCCCAAATGTTGTTTCCCAAACCAGTGCTTGTCTTTAAAAAAGTTTTTGCCAATTTATAGAGAAATAGTAATAATACCAAAAGTACATAGACGGAGAGGTATACTTTATATAGTAAGGATTTTATAAAGTTAAATTTAAATGCTGGGGGTTTTTTTTTGTTTGTTTTTTCGAGATTATTCTTTTTATTTTGTATATGTGGTAAAATGTCTTTTCTGTTATGAAGTAATTGTAATCATAAATAGTAGATTTTAAATGATTTTTCATGGCAAAATAAAAGTTGGCAACCCTATGTCCATCTCCAAATGACTTTTGATACTGCTCTGGGAACCACTGTAAGAGAGTGTATGAATTTACTTTGTGAGCTAAAAATATGTGTATAGAGTGAGCCCTTATTGCTGTTGTCTCTGAAACCGCCATTTTTTTGTATGGTGATGAAAATATTACCCAGCTGGTCCTAAAGTTTCCTGAGGAACCCAAACTAAAGCAGAGCTTCTCCTGGGAGTCTAACTGGGGCCAGGCCTCTTGCAGAGAAAGAACTCAGGGGCCCACGGGCTGCATACAGCTGGCCCTGGCCTTCTCTTGGTTTTTTTTTTGTTTTTTTTTTTATTATTTATTTTTGGCTGTGTTGGGTCTTCGTTTCTATGCGAGGGCTTTCTCTAGTTGCGGCAAGCGGGGGCCACTCTTCATCGCGATGGGCGGGCCTCTCACTATCACGGCCTCTCTTGTTGCGGAGCACAGGCTCCAGACGCGCAGGCTCAGTAGTTGTGGCGCACGGGCCTAGTTGCTCCGTGGCATGTGGGATCTTCCCAGACCAGGGCTCGAACCCGTGTCCCCTGCATTGGCAGGCGGATTCCTAACCACTGCGCCACCAGGGAAGCCCCCCTGGCCTTCTCTTGAAGAAGAGGAATTTCATCCCCCAGGACTTTTATTTCCAGGGGGCCAAGTGAATAGCATGATAGGACTCTCACTCTTTAGTGCCTAAGAACCTCCCTGCCTATGAGTCAGTGATGAGAGGGAGAAATCCAGTTTGCTGCAGGATAGCGGGGACAATGAAAGAAAGGAGAGCCTGGTACTCATACTTGGGAACTTGTGTCAGGCTGGTGGAGCTCTAAATGGCCAGGACCAGCGATGCAGCAATGTTTGCATAGGAGACGGAACAGCCCAGGACTCCTGTCACAGTAAATGGCGCTGGAAAATCCCAGGGAGCCATGTCGGCCTCTTGTTTTAAATCCATTTTTCCACACATGTTTTAAATCCATGTTTTCACCTTACAAAGAAGTACTTCATTGAAAGAAATAAAAACAAGCCAGAGATGAAAATCAAATTCACTGATATACTAATTTAGACTCAATCCTGTTAATATTATAATATATAACCTCAGGGTGGTTTTTTTTCCCTAGTCATGAACATTTTTTCAAACAAAAATAACATAATATTGTGCATACAGTTTTCTACCTTTATTTTCTGTTAGCAGAAAACCCACATTTTTCCACGTCACTAAATGTACCATGTTATTTTAATTGCTATGCGGTACACTGTGCAAATGTGCCATAATTTAACAAACGGGGTGGGAGGGGGGGTATTTGGGTTTCTACACACACACACACACACACACACACACACACACACCCCATAGGGCAGTGCTAGCTCTTATAGCTAAACCCTTCCATACAAAAAATGCTAATTGCAGAGTCTAGATAATGGGTATATGAGTATCCACTTTACCATTCTTTCAACTCTTCTGCATGTTTGAAATTTCTAATAATAGGATTCGAGTGAAAAAAAATTTTAATATCCTCATATACAGAATGAGTTGGGTCAACGAGGATGCCTGTTTACAAGTTCTGGAACGAGAGCTGGACGACCAGCTTCCCGGATGAACTCTGGCACGGGTGGGCTCCTCCCAGGCCTGTCCCGCGCTGCCGGAGGCCGGGGGCTGCGCGCCAGTCCCGGGAAACCCGGGGCCGCAAGAGCGCCCTGTGCGCGCTTTCGCACGGCCTCCCTGAAAAAGAGCAGCTGAGCGCCAGGCTGCCAGGCGCTCAGCATCTAAGCTGCAGGCGCCCGGAGAAGAAAAGGGCCAGTGTGCGCTCTCGAAACTCAAAAGCCCTTCTCCAGGCCCAGCGACTCACGGGGGAGGGGGAAAGGGAGCCGAAACTGCGCTTTAACAGTGTGGGCAGTCAGGCTATGGGTGCCCCACAGGACAAAAGGGCCTCAGTGCTGGAGAGAAGGCAGCCTCCGGGGCCTGGAGGCGGCATAAATGGAAGCTGTGTCCCCAACAGCACTCAAGTTCACCTTTGTCTTCTGAGTCCAAGTCGAAGGAAGGGTACAGAAGGAGCCCGCAGGCTCACCTCCCTCCTCAGGGATCTGGTGATAGGAATGGCCAAGCTCCTTCTCCAAGATGCTGGGAATTAGATGAAAATTAGCAATGTGCTTGCCTGCTAGCTGGGACAGCGGTCAGTATTTATGTCAATAGCTGCATCCTCTGGCCAGGGCCAATGAGGAGGAGGGAAGCCAGTACAAATTACTGGAACCAGTGGCCCTGAAGGGGCCCAGGCAAACATGTTACAGAGCAATAAGCATTTGCCCTTGTTGGGGTGCTGAGGACAGGAATGGGAGATGAGCAGATTCCTTTCCACCAGACCCTGACCAGCTATTGGCAATACAGATGCTGCCACTGCCTCTTCCCAAAAGAGAGAGGCCACCCCTGTATTCTGGCCTGACAGCTGCCGCCCACTGATCAGCAGGGGAAGGTCAATGGTGGAAGGTTAAAGGCTACCCGCTCTTACAGCTGACCTTTGCTGAGTTTTCACCTGGAGTTGGCACAAGATCAGCCATCGTGGGCCAGGTCTTTGCTGGCACCTAAGGAGGAAAAAAGGCTCTTGGCTGAATTCCTAAATAATTTCAGTGGCTTGAAGCAGAGGGAGGAGTGGGTGTAATGAAGACCAATTCATACGCCACTCCCACCGCCATCCCCCCGCCACACACACACACACACACACATACACACGCTCTAGTTGTACCTAAATTTTGTTAATTTTACTTTTTGCTCTAGAGAGGTGAGATAGTTAAAACAACAACAACAGCAAACAAACGAGCTGACACACAAACTGTGAATCTCAGACTGAGTTTCATTCCTAGCCTTGCCACTTACTTACTGTCTAAGACTTTGGACAACTAACTTAACCTCATTCAACTGCCTCATCTATAAAGTGGGCATATGATATCTACCTTACAGAGTTGCTGTTGGAATTAAAAGAGAAAGTATTAAGACATAAAAAGTATAGAGACATGAGTTCAAGGGTACAAAGAGTTAGGGTGCAATATTAAATGAAGGAAAAATATCAAAGAAGGTGACATCTAAGTAATGAATTCAAGAAAGCAGAAACTAACACACCATTGTAAAGCAATTATACTCCAATAAAGATGTTAAAAAAAAAAAAGAGAAAGTATATGCAAATGTAGCTAGCATGGTAGTAAGCTTTCAAATAAAGTTTTTTCTTCATTTGTTTTTTAAAACCTCATTACTCCTAATATTGTTCCAGATGAATTTGAGGCTGCTTACACAAATATAGACAGTACTACACCATAAATAATAAATGAATACTTTCAAGTCGTGCTCTGTATAATTCTGAGTTCTTTTTATCTTTACAACAAGAATGTATTCATCCATTAACTTGTGAAATAAATACACTGAAGAACCAAGTGAAGATGACAAACAAGGAAATTAAGGTGACAGCAGTGGTGATAGTATATAAAGTGTTTGACAGAAGGGCAAGTAAACTTGCTAGAAATAGGCTGTCAATTTAATTCCCAGCTCCCAAGCAGCCAAGACAAAGAGGGAAACATGATCATTTCCATGATTCCTGGTGTTCACTGATGAAAACAGACCTGTGTCTCAGGATCACAAGCTATTTCTCTACAAATTTCTCTTGAAAGTTTTTGTGAAAATAAACACAGCCCTTTTGTGAACATCAGCAATGTTCTTTAAGAGTTTCACAGGGATGTTTTTCATAATGCTCCTCAGTGATGGCCTAATGTCCATGCACAAATCAGTGAGGGCGCTCTTCCAAGCAGCTCACTTAAACCACCTTCGCCTACACCACCAACTACAATAGCACTGTGCAACTGACTAGCACTTCACAACTGGCGCACCCCATTCGAGTACACTAATCCAGTTACTCCAGCAATCCTGAGACTTGATCAAGGCCCTCTGCTAGAAGATCGTAGAGCCGAGACTCCAAATCATATGTTTCCACATCTGTACATATGGTTCCACCAACACGGAATAAGTCATGGGCAACTGTAAGAGAATCAAAGAAGAAAAGAGACCTAGTGTCTTATAAGGATAATATCTAGCGGGCCAGAGAAAAGCTGATAAGAAACAGAATAACAGAGGGCAGCTAAGTTAGTCCAACTAACTTGAAGGTGAAGGATTTGAGCTTAGAAGGTGAGAAAAAAGAGACAAAAGAGTTTACACAGTAATGGGGAAAATGCTAGGCGATCACTTGCGTATAAATCACATAGACTCCAAGCCTTACGGTGAAGATGGAGGGTAGAGATTTGGTCATGGGAGCTATATTAGTGTGCTCAGGCCGCCATAACAAAATACCACAGACTGGTGGCTTAAACACCAGACTTTTATTTTCTTACTGTTCTGGAGACTAGAAGCCCAAAATCAAGGTGCTGGCAGGGTTGGTTTCTGCTGAGACCTCTCTTCCTGGCTTTCGGATAGCTGCCTTCTCACTGTGTCCTCATGTGGCCTTTCTTTTGTGCATGCACGGAGAGACAGCATGCTGGTGTCTCTTCCTCTTCTTATAAGAACACCTATCCTATCCGATTAGGGCCCCGCCCTTATGTCCTCGTTAAACCTTTATTGCCTCTTTAAAGGCCCATCTCCAAATATAGTCACATTGGGGGTTAGGGCTGTAATATGTGAATTTGGGGGGAACACAATTCAGTCCACAACAGGAGCCAAAGGTTGGGTGAGGGGAGTGGCCCTAGAACACGGAAAGGAGAAAATTCCAGATCTGCCCATGAGAACCTTATCCCCGCAGGCTGTGGGACACAGGCTAGTCCTAGCTGGTAAAGAACATAGAACCGAGAGGCTCTTTGGTACAGGGAGGAAGCTGTGCAGGGTCTCACAAGGGATCAACTTGTAGCATCACAGCATGTTAGCACGAGAACTCTGCAGATCAAACCCCTGGCTTGGCCACCTATAAGCTCTGTGACCTCGGGCAAGACATTTAAGTGTTCACATTCTGAGCGTCCTTATTGCTAAAATGGGGCTAATAATACCTACTTAATCTACTGCAGAAGGTAGAAAATTGAAGACCCATTCCCAGCCTCCCCACACCAACACACCCCAACTGTACATAAACCTTGTAATCAATTATGAAATAAAGTGAAATGGTGGGTATGAACGTGCTGGGGAAACTAGAAGGTACCATATAAACGCTGTAAACGGTAACGCCAACAGCAGTGACGACAGCAGCGGAAGCTACCCTCTGGCATTTTGCCAACTCAACACTGGCCTGGACCGCCTCTGTGTGAGCCCTGCCGGTGCTGCTTGAGGCCGGCGCTCATCACAGCAGTGGCACCAGGAGCCCCTCGGGAGGACTCCCCGAGACTGCCAGGCCAAAAGGGCCCATCCTCCCCCTCCTTCAATAACGTGCCCAATTACTCCCTCCCCTGCTCCTTGTCTCTCCCTCACTTCCCTCCAGTCTCCCCCCGGAACTTAGATGTCGGTAAGGCGAGAGCAGGTACAGATAGAACCGCAATCCTCCTGAACCGCGTGGGTCCCGGGTCCGGCATGTCTTCGTTGTCTATCACAGCTGTGAGTGGCCACGGGTGCACGCTGCGGGTCCCCAGAGGTTGCTGGAGCGGCCACCTCGTTCCTGCCCTGGCCCAGGCCCAAAGCCACAGCAGGACTTGGTACACACTGGAGAGCAAGGAGGGATCCACCCAGGAAGCACCCTGGGTCCCCAAAGTCCCGGTCTTAGTGACTCTCTTCTTTGGGGAGCCAGGTGGCAAGAGGATGAAAAGGAAGTTGCCATTTCTGCCTCTGCCTTGGCAGAAGTTCTCGAAGGCTTGGTTTCCTTCTGTGAAAAGGGAGTAATGCCATCCTCACAGGGAGGCTGCGAGCATTAAGTGAGAGGACACAGGTGAAATGCCAACAACGGGGCCCGGCAGGCGGGAGTCCCAACGGAGGGGCTACCGTCATGTTTCTCGTGTCATTGTAATGCTCCCCTTCTCCCCCCGCTACCTTGACACCTGGTACGTATTCCTACTGTGGCATTTATTCATATGTGGAATTAGATACTATAACTATTAAAACCACTCTTTATTGAATGTCTATCACATGCCAGGCACTGTTTTAAGTGCTGTGCGTTATTTCACTTAATCCTCACAACTCCTGTTTTGTAGACAAAAAAGCTCAGGGCAAGGTAACTTGTCCAAGATGGGATGTGAACCCCAGAATGTCTGAATCCAGAGTTTGTACTCTTATCCTCTAATCGATTGAGTGCTTCTGTTCATTCTGCTGTACTATAATTTGTTTGTTTATTAGATCTCCTTCCCCTATTTTAAATGATAAGCATTTTAAGGGCCAACACCTCATTTTACTAATCTCCTTTCTCCTGTACCAGCACAGGGTCTGGCACACAGTAGGCACATAGGAAACAGCCAACATTTATTGAGCACGTGTATTATGTTCTGAACACATTACAGATGCTGCCTCACTTATGTGTTAGGAGTTAGTTTGTTTGCTTTGGTTTCAATATTCATTTATTTATTTGGCTGTGCCGGGTCTTAGGTGTGGCACGCGGGATCTTCATTGCCACGTGAGAGATCTTCGTTGCAGCATGTGGGATCTAGTTCCCCAACCAGGGATCGAACCCAGGCCCCTTGGATTGAGAGTGTGGAGTCTTAACCACCGGACCACCAGGGAAGTCCCTGTGTTAGGAGTTATTACGTCCATTTGTCAGATGAGAAAGGTTATGTGAACATGAACGTGATCCGTGCCAGCTCTGCCCTAGATCTGCCTGATTCCAGAGGGCATGTACTTAACTCCCCCCAACCACAGGGGCGATACTGACCCTTAGGGAAGGCAACTTCACATGCAGAAGTGGAAAATACATTTGTTTAAGTGAATAAAAGCAGTCCCTCCTTTATGTTTATACACACAAATATATGTGTTTATTAACATGCAGCCATATATATTGCCGGTATGTGTCTAGTTTAGCTCCGGAAGCTGTGTCTCTAGGAAGTTGCATTTTGGGGGTGGGAAGAGCTGATAAGCAGGGAGGAGACTTACTTTTCACTGTACACCTTTTTGTACCTTTTGAATTTTGAATGATGTGTAGGTATTTTCTAGTTAAAAACAATTAAAATATTTTAAAAGACTACTCTAATTTTGGTGGAAAAGATACTGAATCCAGGAGACCCTGGTTCTAACCTCATCTCTGCCACTGGATAAATCTGAATAATAATCAGATTTATTTTCAGTTTCTTCATCCATTAAATGGGTACAGGAATAGCTGCCCTACCTTCCTCACAGGGTGAAACGAGATCACCTACACAAAAGCATTTTGTAAGGCGCGAACCACCCTGCATATCCCACACATTACTAATATCATAGTTGAATATCCAGAGCATGTCCACTCCCCCTCTGGACACCTGAGGCCCTTGCAAAAAGCAGCATGGCCTTGAGGGAGATAATTGGCATTTCCAGGTTAGAAAAGAGATTTGAATAGTCCAGCAGACATCTGTGGCTAGAGCAGCATGAAACACCAGAATGAAATCTCTCGGCAAAGCGCTTATATTTCCCCTTCTAACACCATCGCACACCCACAGGAAGTGGTCTCAAGGGGCTGCTTAAGAACTGCTCTTGGGGCTTAAGAACACATACAGAGGTAAGAAAATGGCCAGGAGAAAGGCAGCCCCTTTGCAATTGGTGGAGATAAATACAGTGATGAAGGTAGAAGCTGTTGGTGGTTGGTAGTGCTGCCCTGTTGCTATTTTCTGCTTGGCTAGAGAAGATTCCAGGTGCAGGGAAGCTGTAGGGTCTGCCATGTCACGGGGTAGCAAAGTTTGGCAACCTCTTCCTCAGGAGTTCTATCACCCCCAGCTCAGCAAGCACAACTAGTTTGGCCAGAAAACAAAGCTTTCCTTAGAGAATTTATTTTCAAAAGTAGAATTGGGGGCTTCCCTGGTGGCGCAGTGGTTAAGAGTCTGCCTGCCAATGCAGGGGACACGGGTTCGAGCCCTGGTCCGGGAAGATCCCACATGCCGCGGAGCAACGAAGCCCGTGCGCCACAACTACTGAGCCTGCGCTCTAGAGCCCGCGAGCCACAACTACTGAGCTCACATGCCACAGCTACTGAAGCCCTCATGCCTAGAGCCCGTGCATCACAGCGAAGAGTAGCCCCCGCTCGCCGCAGGTAGAGAAAGCCCGCGTGCAGCAATGAAGACCCAAGGTAGCCAAATATAAATAAATAAATTTAAAAAAAAAAAAGTAGAATTGGGAGTTGGGGGACAACCCCAGGGGATTTTCTAGTTTCTGAGGCAAAGGGTGGAGTGGCAAGAGGCTGGGGATTTGGAAATCTGGGTTCTTCTAATATGCCTCCAAAAGTTTGTGACCTTGGGCAGGTCCCTTCACTTCCCTGGGCCTCAGTTTCCTCATCTGTATATGAGGGACTTGAACTGAATCATCTCTTTGGGTCTCTCCATACCAAAGATCCTATGTCCTGGAAACTCTGCCTTGGGTTCTGCTTGCGATGCCCTCACCCACATACTGCCAGCCCTGTGTCTCTCTCTGACAGTCTCTAGGGAGTCTGCTGGGTTTCCCCATCCCAGTCATCAGCATCTGGAGGCCACAGATAGGCCTCCCTGAGACGTGAACACCCCAGCAGAGGAAAGTGCCACTGGCTTGACATCACACCAGGAAATCTTGATTCTCACACTGTCACACTGGGGTGGGAGTTTGGGTAAGGAACAGACCACATACGTGATCCAGCAATCCCACTCCTGGGGGCATATATCCAGACAAAACTATAATAAAAAAGACACATGCACCCCTATGTTCATAGCAGCACTGTTCACAATAGCCAAGACATGGAAACAACCTAAACGTCCACTGACAGATGAATGAATAAAGAAGATGTGGTACATATATACAATGGAATACTACTCAGCCATAAAAAAGAACGAAATAATCCCATCTGTAGCAACATGGATGAAACTAGAGATTATCATACTAAGTGAAATAAGTCAGAAAGAGAAAGACAAATACCATATGATATCACTTATATGTGGAATCTAAAATATGACACAAATGAACATATCTACAAAACAGAAACAGACTCACAGACATAGAGAACAGACATGTGGTTGCCAGGGTGGGTGGCTGGGGGGGAAGGGGAGGGATGGACTAGGAGTTTGGGGTTAGTAGATGCAAGCTACTGTATCACATTTAGAATGGATAAACAACAAGGTGCTACTGTATAGCACAGGGAACTATATCCAATCTCCTGGGATAAACCATAATGGAAAAGAATACAAAAAAGAATGTATATATGTGTATAACTGATGTACAGCAGAAATTAACACAAACATTATAAATATTTTTAAGTATTCAACTCTACTTCAATAAATTAATCAAATTAATTAACTAATAAAATTACTGACCATTATCTTTACTGAAAATTTTGTAATCCATTATTGCTCAAAATATTTTTAAAGGAATGGGTAGAGTACTGATATTCACACAACTGACAATCTTCTCCTATAATAAAAGCTCATTAATTTAGGTTTCACTAAAAAAAAATAAAAGAAACAGAGCTCGTACATACTTGTGTATGTGTACACGCACATGTGTATTCACTTGCATGTGTTAGGAGGAGGGGCCAGGAAATTGTGACTGTGCACCTATCTTCCTGAGTGATAGGCACTTTCTCCTAGAAACAAGGGGAAATCACAGCAGCAGTTTCAACCCACGTAGCTGAAACACTGCATTTCCAACCGCTTTGCTTCCTGTAGTCGTGGTGGTGGTGGAAGGGGGTGAGGTTCCTATCATTTCAACTCTGAGTTATATTTTAGGGCTTCTGGGGTTTAGCTTGGAAGTAATGTGGTTTCTTTGGGAAAATGTTCTGAGTTCCAAGCAAACTGTTTACACGCTCTCAGCACACAACCATGTGTGGGTCAGGACTACTGTGCTCCCCTCAACTCCACCAAGGCACCTAACTCAATCACGGGCCCATAATCATCAATATTCCACTAATTCAACTAAAATATCAATATAATAAAGGGTCCTCTTTTCGTGACTGAATACGTCTCCCTATGTCTAGGAACAGTAGGGTGACCAACTCTCCCTAGATTAGCCAGGACGGTCTCGGTTTTAAAATTAAGTCCCTTGGGCTTCCCTGGTGGCGCAGTGGTTGAGAATCTGCCTGCCAATGCAGGGGACACGGGTTCGAGCCCTGGTCTGGGAAGATCCCACATGCCACGGAGCAACTAGGCCCGTGAGCCACAATTACTGAGCCTGCGCATCTGGAGCCTGTGCTCCGCGACAAGAGAGGCCGCGATAATGAGAGGCCCACGCACCGTGATGAAGAGTGGACCCCACTTGCCACAACTAGAGAAAGCCCTCGCACAGAAACAAAGACCCAACACAGCCATAAATAAAATAAATAAATAAATAAAATTAAGTCCCACATCCGGGGAACTCCTCACTCCTGGGCAAACCAAGATATGACTTAAAGAAAAGAGCAAGTCTTCTGCAGGCAGGGGTTTTGCGCTCTATTCTCCTCTCCGGGAATATGGAGGCTGCTCAGGCATTTCCAAGCCCCTGTCCAGGGATCCTCCTGAGGGGTGTGGCCTGGGCAGCTGTTCCCTGAGAAGGAGTTTAGAGTGACAAGCAGAGGCTTTAAGGCCTCTGCCTCAGGGACACTGCTCACCAGGGCAGGCAACTGGATTCCACTTTGTGGTGTTGTCCTCACCGCTCGTGCTTGAGTCCATTGTGTGGTCAGGACCAGGCCAGCTCATTCCCTAGGCCTTCCGTGAGCACTTGACTCACGCTTTCCTTGGAGCATTCACTCAGCAGCCCTTACCAGACGTGCCTCCCTGCCCTTTCGCTCCTCACACACCTCCCCATGTGATGGGAGAAAATAAACAGGAGCCGTGGGAGGGGGCACTGGCATGGGATCAGAAGCTCTGGGTGAACTCTCCTCATCCTCTTCCCCAGGGTACGTGGGAGAGAAGGGCTTGTTCTGTCCAGAGGATCTGGATGTGTCTGGTTAAGTTCACTCTGGAACATTAGAGAATGTCTAAACATGTGCCAGAAACACAAGTCAAGAGCACGGATTGCACAGTGTGAGTCTACTGGGGGCCCTGAACCCATTCAGGACTAATCAAGCATCCTGACATTGTTAGTCCAGTTTTTCAACCTCTGTATTGTTGACATTTGGGGGGCGCTGTCCGGTACACTGTAAGATACTTAGCAGCTTCTCTGGTCTTAACCCACTAGATGCCAGTAGCCCTCTCTCCAGTTGTGATAATAAAAAATATTCCAGGGCTTCCCTGGTGGCGCAGTGGTTGAGAATCTGCCTGCCAATGCAGGGGACACGGGTTCGAGCCCTGGTCTGGGAAGATCCCACATGCCGCAGAGCAACTGGGCCCGTGAGCCACAACTACTGAGCCTGCGCGTCTGGAGCCCGTGCTCCACAACAATAGAGGCCACGATAGTGAGAGGCCTGCACACCGCGATGAAGAGTGGCCCCCACTTGCTGCAACTAGAGAAAGCCCTTGCACAGAAACGAAGACCCAACACAGCCATAAATAAACAAATAAATAAATAAATAAACCCAAAGTTTAAAAAAAAAAAAGAAATATTCCAGACATTGCCAAATGTCCCCTGGGGAGATAATCGCCCCTGGTTGAGAACCTCTGAGTTACAGCAGTCCAGGAGTCCCTTGTGTGTCCCATCTTCCTGGACCTTCATAGCTTAAGCAACATGTTTTTATACACATTACATGAAAAGCTAGTTCCCCAGGAAATCTGAAAACTATGAACTCTGAAGCAGATATCACCAATGCTTGCTCTGAGCCAGCCAACCAGATGGTGAAATGCGACCCTTGCCATAGTAAATACATGGCTGGCTTGCTGCCTGTTGTACCATGGCGACGTGGTTCCCGAAGATGTCAGTGCTGCCACTGCCACCATCAAGACCAAGCACAGCATCCAGTTTGTGGACTGATGCCCCACTGGCTGCAAAGTTAGCATTAATTACCAGCCTCCAGGATGTTCATAGTTTTTGCACAGAGAAAGCTCTCTATGACCAAGTAAATAATCGCATGTTCCATGGTCCAACATGTCGAGGAGCTGCTGCCTGACATATAATAAATCTTTCCCCTCATGGAGAGTCAAAATGCATTAGGATATTAGAGGCTCTAAAAAGTCTGACAGTAAGGAAACCTGTTCAACTCTGTTGGACAAAACAGTAGATGCTTGGCCACAGTCCTTTAATAGCAATTTCCTTTAAAACTTCTTTTTTCCTTTGTGCTTTTCCTAAATGTTTGGGCAGCTTCATCATCTTGATTCTTGCTCAGATTTCATGGAAACTGGTGGCAGCCTACCTAAATTGCTGCAGAAGTTGCAAGGACATGGAAAAATTTTCTTCAATTCTTGAATTGAAAAGGAGAATTTGGTCAATATTTCCAGGGATTGTAGATGGGGGCCACTATAACTGGCAAGGGTGAGTTGGCTATGGATACAGGTCCAGAGTGTTTGCTATGATTATATTCTTGGTAGTTGTCCCTTTAGAGTTTTGCTACCTGAACAGGTGTGAAAGAGTCTTTGAAGAGGTAAAGCAGCCCTGAGCAGGCCCAGGGCACCAGGATCAGGCTTACTTAATTTCTATTCTGAGCAACGGATGCCATCACTTTAAATACTGTGTTCTCGTTGCTAAGGAAACCAGATAAGTGGGTTGCCAACACAATCTTCAATCTTTCCATGAAGATTAAAGCACCTTGTTCCAGCTAGAGAGCAGATGGGAAAGTCATAGGTGCGAGCCATATTTCTCATTACCTGGGGGAGGGTTAGGCCAGGTGATGGATGAAGTGAGACAGTTTCTGGTTCATGGGGAAGAAGATAAGATTTGTAGCTATTGGCTCTTAACAAATTGTAACTATTTGCTAAATCAATCAAGATAGGGATTTAATCCTGACTTCTAGTTTCATTTCTACCACTAATCTTCTTTGTCAATGTATTGAAGGCAGACTCAGTACAAAGTTTGGGAAGTCAGTTACAGAATAGAAAGTGGTTGCATTTTAGTTGGCCTGTTCCTTTTGGTTATTCTTGTTTCATTCATTAATTCGAAAGATTTATTGAGTGCCTATTTTGTGCCAGGCATTGTACTAGGCACTGAGGGTAAGCAGAAACAAAACAGTCCTAAGTCATTGCCTGCACAGAGTTTAGTAGGCGAGGAGAGACAAGATGAATAAAATCTAGAGGAAGTTAGAGCTTGGTAAGTACAGATGGGTGGGGGAGGGGAAGAGCAGGTTTGGGGAATAAAATGACGAAGGGGTGTTCCATTTCAGATAGGGTAGCCCCTGACTCCCCTGAGGCCTCACGGTAAAGGTGCACTTGAGCAAAGACCCAAAGAAGGTGCGGGATGAATAGACTTTCCAGCAGAGGGAACAGATCGTGCAAAGGCCCTGAGGCAGCGGTATGCTTGGCATGTTCCAGACCTAGCAAGGAGGCCAGTAGAGCGAGTGAGCATGGGTGGAAAGGTGTGGCAGAAGAGGAGGTCAGAGGAGGTCTCTTGTGTGAGTGCACAGGCAGTGGACCACTGTAGATAAGGAAGAAGAAGTCTTCTTCTCCGGGTGAGATGGAGCCATTGGAAGGCTTAGAACAGAGGAGTGACATGATCTCTTAGGTTTGTAATAGCATTGTTATGGCTGCTGTGTTGAGAATAGACCACAGGAGCACAAGAGTGAAAACAGTATGACCTGGGGAGAGATGGTTGCAAGAATCCATGTGAGAGACGGTGAAGACAGCAAGGAGTGAAAAGCCGTTGAATTATGCTTATATTTTGGTATGAAACTAACAGAATTTCCTGACGGGCTGGACGTGTGGGAAGAAGAGGGCTCAAGGACCATCTCAAGGATTTGGGCTAGTTGGTTCTGGACACCTTATCTGGGTGTAACGGAGGTGGTGGTGGTTGGAGTGGCTGAAAGGCTTCCACACCTACAGCTCTGCCTGGAGAGAGCACCCTCCAGGTGCTCTTGGGTCCCCGCTGCAGCCCTGGTACCACTCTTTATGCCCCCAGCCACCCACCCTGACACGATGATGGTTCTTGCCACATGTAACCACAAAGGTGGAAAGTATTCTCAAAGCATTTATGGTGAACGCCTCTCTTCATAGAATCATAGACCATTTGGGTTTAAAGGAACCTTAAAGATCACCTGTGGAAGACTCTGTTGGTTGTTAAAAACAGACAAGCTCTCTATAATTAAGAAAAAACAGTCGTGATCAAAGGCCTAGGAACGGGCTAAAAAGGCAAAGCTGTCAGCACAGGAGGCAGATCCTTGTTCTGTTGCTCCCATGGTGAAGCTGAGCAGAACCCTGAGGGGCTCCTGGGCACGAAAGCCTTTCTGTGTCCCCCCGTTTCTTGTTTGTAGGGACCAGACTCCAGCCTCCATGACCTTCCCTGAGTGCCACAGGGCAGATTCGAACAGTTGCCAATCAGGGAAGGGAGGGGATGCAGAGACAAGGGTGGAGCCACCAAGAAACAATAGTGCAGCCTTGGGGCAGGGTCCTGGTTCCACCTCAAGGGATACACATAACAGTATCTTTGAGCTCTTTACAGAACTAAAACCCCCAACAGATGGAAGATGTCAGCATTCTTCATTCCAGAGAAGATGACAGTTTGATAACCTTGAGAAGCTCCTCAGGAGGCCACCTGAGACCAGATTACAGGAGTGCAGACCCTGCACACACCCTGATCCTTATCAGCAAGCCTGCCCTTGAACCCTTGCTATAAAACTCCTCACCAAATCCTCCTAGGTTGGGACACACAGTTTTTCAGGGCACAAGTCCACTGTGTCCCCCTTTGCCTGGCAAAGCAACAAAGCTGTTCTTTTCTACTTCACCCAAAACTCCGTCTCTGGGATTTGATTTGGCACTGGTGCACAGAGGCCAAGTTTTCGGCATCAGTGGCCTCTCTACTGTCTTGGCCCACCCACTCCATTCACTTCCTGTGGCCTTCGGTTCAAATTTTTGAGGAAACTAGGGTGATTGACTTAATTACCATGGCCCATTCCGGGTACCAAGCTGCTTTGAGGGTACTGGCAGCCTTTGGCTATGGTGGCCTTGGAAAGTGCCCAGCCTGGTCCAACTCGGGACCACCCTTGACCAAGGAATGGACTTGCTGTTTCCCCAAGGAGGATAACTGACTCAACCGGCACATCCCTCGTTGATAAAGGAGAACCAGAGAATCAAGGGACTTGGCCGATGTTCCAGAGGGAGTAGAGAATGGGAAACATGAGCCCAGGCCTCCCAAAGCCCTGTAGTGACAAAGCAGCAGGGCTTGTTTCTGACGATGCTCCTCCCAGACAGCCACATGCCTTCTACCACTGGGTAGAACTTTATACGACTTCTAGTACATCCATGACAGATGTATCATCCCTAGAAATAAAGGGAAGAACTGGGGGAAAACCACACAAGTATCAAGTGCTGTTGGACATCATCATCGATTTGAGAGGCTGGCAAACTTTCTGTGAAGGACCAGATAGCAAATATTTTAGGCTTTGCGGGCCAGATGGTCTCTGTCACAACTATTCAACTCTGTCAACGTAGCACAAAAGCAGTCATGGACAATATGTAAATGAATGGGTGAGGCTATGTTCCAGGAAAACTTTATTTATAAAAACAGGCTGCTGGCGGGACTCCCCTGGTGGCGCAGTGGTTAAGACTCCACGCCCCCAAGGCAGGGGGGGCCCAGGTTCGATCCCTGGTCAGGGAACTAGATCCCACATGCATGCCACAACTAAGAGTTCGCATGCCACAACTAAGGAGCCCGACTGCCGCAACTAAGACCCGGTACAACCAAAACAAACAAACAACGAACGGGCTGCTGGCTGACTTGGCTCACAGGCTGCATGCAGTTTGCTGATCCCCTTAACTAAAAGGTGATGAAATAGTTTAAATGGTGCATCTTAAGTACTAAGGAACAAGTAAAAATTAAATAGTTGATTCCTTTTTCTTGGACATCATTGTGTTTGAATATTTGTAAAGTAGGAACACAGATCTTTCTTACCTTCCTAACTACAAATATTAGAGCATTTATGAGAAATCACCATTTGCCTTACAAGACGGGTTTTAGGAAGGGGAAAGCAAGGAAAAAGTACAATGACAGGGATAATCACCTCTAATATTTCTCGTATGATTGAGAAACCAGTAATTTTCAAACTTTTCTCTTATTCCTCCTTAACCAGAGTTAACACACAAAATTAACTGCTTAAATTTCAATCGTTATCCTATTCTCAAGCAGAGGGTTTGCAAAGCAATGAAAATGCTCCAACTCAGGTAAACAAAGATGCAAAGATAACCTGGGGAATCTGCACACCTAAGTAGGTACCACTTTTACTCACATCACTCTTCCTCTAATAGATAAGGGTGCAACCAACACTGCCTTAAATCAGAGTCCCACCATAGGAAGGCTGTGGTTATTACCTGTGCCCTCTAGTAATTCAAGGCTATGACCAAGCCTGATGCTTCTGAGAAGACAAAGCACTCATTCCTTCCACAGAAACCTGTACTACTCCAGGCCCCAAACCACAGCTAACTCACAATTGCATTCTCTGGTTGCTCAGCTAAGAGCTCCAAATTTCATGCAATTCAGTTATCTTATTTGCTCTAACCCTCTGTACCTTGAATACGGGCAGCCAGGTTATAGCCACACAGTTACCCAACGCATTTCTGCAAGAATAAATCTCTTTCCTTGCCAGAGGGTTGCCAAATAATTACTCAAAGTGTCAGAAAGATGGGAGGAGCAGGGTGAGGAGAAATAAAGAGATTGAGACTGGGTCCAAAATGGAAACATCTCCCCCTTTTCCAAACTCTGCATTGTGGGAGCTCCGGTGAAACATGCTTTGGCCCTGTGATCCACAAGGCTGCCATTATTACCTATAATGTAATAAGCCAGGTGTCATATTTCATGTGTCAGAAGAACCCATGTTAAGCTAAAATACTGAATTGCTAATTTAGAAATTTCCAATAATTGAACTAAAAGTGTGATCTCAATGTCTTTTGATGGTGTTCTCTTTCTAAAATGAAATACTTATGTGTATGGCTCCTGAGTTCTGAGCTTAGACTCAGAACTAAGCACCTTTTATGGTCAGGCCCATAGTTCAGGATACTTCTCTCCCCTCTCTCCTCACTTAAAAAAAAAGTTATTAATATTACATGGTAGCCTTTGACTGTTTTCAGGTGCCATTAACACCCTCTTCTGGTCACTTCTAAGAAAACCTCATCACTGTTAGGAAAGGAACTCTGTCAGCAGTAGTACAAATTTTGGTCCAAAAAAGGGAACTATCCTGATAACTGAGAGGCAACCCTCCTTTCTCTTTGTGATCACCAAAACTTAATTTTTCATTATGAAAATTAGTGAACCTATTATTTTTTATCAGATGAGTTTTCAGATTCCCTCCACTTCATTGTGATACAGTGACAAGGTCTGAGACAACTCCAGGCAAAGGGTTATCAGGTGAGGCTCAATAAATCCAGTCTCTGAGGCAATCAGTTCAGTCCCGGCAGATCTCACATTGCAGAAGACACGTGATGAGGGGAAGCCCTGCTTAGTTTGCACACACTGAGCATTTTGTGCTGACAACATAGAAGACATAGTGAATAAATGCACAGACTTGACCACAGGACTGAGTTTGAATCCCAGTTCTGCTCATTCACCAGCTGTGGAAGCTTGGGCAAGTTACTTAACATTTCCATGATTATTTCATCATCTAAAAAGTGAGAAATTATAATAGTATTTCCTCATAGGGCTGCTGAGGATTAAATGAGTTAATATTGGGAAATGGCTTAGAACAATGTCTGGCACAGAGTAACTAGCATAAAAAGGAGAAGGAATTGGTAAGAGCCTTTTCCTAACACTAAGATGGTCTCTGGTGAGATGGTTAGACCCATGCCACAGATCACACCAACCATAGAGATTTTTACTAGCTACTCCTTCCTGCAGATTTTACCTTCTTTGGGCAAACCCATGAGAGCACTAAGGGATACCACAAGCTGGACTCTTTTTTCTCTATCCTACATGTTGGGCAAGTCAGGAATTCCTCAAGCACCTATTCTGAAATGATAGACTACATTTCAATAATCATTTTATTAGTTACAGAAGAATTTCCACTAGTATTTACATAGTGCAAAAAAGCTGTTATTACCCCTATAATGTGATATAGCAATCATCCTTCATACAGCAAAAGACCTATCAAGATGAAAATCCCTTCATGTTATAATTCACACTAACTTTGCTACTTTTTAATTAGAGCATTACAATTAAGACAGTAAATTATAAATTCATGTGGTATATTTAGAAATTAAATTACAAAATAATACAAATCCTCTTAAGGTGTGATGTGCCAACAAAGTTTAAATTTTTATCATTAATTAGAATTCAGATTTCAGATTAGGCAAACAGTTTGGCTGATTCTGTGATGTGTGTAAAGGTTGGAAGGAACAAGAGAGGAAGAAGATAAATTATTTCACAAAAAAATTTTTAAATCAAAAAAAGATAAAGTGTTTAAATGGGTAAGTTAATGTTCTACTTTGTTGACACAACATACAGAAAATACTTAAATGACAGGTTTTTTTTTTAAGCAAACAGCAGCTTTACAAACACTAATACTTCTTTATATATATATTAAAGTAACAATGTGTTAGGATTGAACAGTTTTGTGTTAAAGAGGTGAAAAATGAATGTGGAGCTCACTACTCATTTGCACACTGTAATTCCCACCCCACCCACCTCCCCCAGCTTATTAAGAAATCAGACAATTACATTATTTGGATATTAATTTCTCAATATTTGAACTATGTGAATTCCTTTTGACTAATTCTTTTCCAAATACTGGAAGCATATAAAATACCATCTCTGCAAAAATGACGTCCAGTCAGAGCCTTTAAAATCTTTTCAATGTATAACACATTTTCTCCCACGTTTAGTCAAAAGAAATATATTACAACATTTACAAACATATTTAAACCAAAAGTTAAGCTAATATAAACACTGTCTCTTGAGAAGTAATCTTCACAGCAAACAAACCTACTGAAGCAGAAATCTAGTTTTGGGAGTGCAATTCATATTTTAATTCATGTATTTATGTATTGAAATAGAAATCTAATATTAATTATTGCCAGTAAAACAACCTCTACACATGAAGAAAAAAATCACTATGGTTTTTATTTCTTGTGATGATGAACCTTTATTCTTAGCATTAGATCTCTCTAGATCTCCAAAGAGCTACTCACCCCAGATCCAAAAAACACTTTCCTAATTTTCACACCTCTGCCTGCATATAATATACACAAATTCCAGAATTTATCAAAAGGAAACGAATTATAAAGACATTTTCAATACTTATTTAAGCATATGTTCTACACAGTAGCATTTCCTTTAATAAATTTTGGGTTGTCCTCTAGAGGTGACCTGTCTCATATAAAAAAGGCCATGGTCCCTTGGGTTTGCTGGCAGAAGATACTGCACGTGCAAGAGCGTTTATCAAACACATAACTGAACACTTCTCAAGTCTATAGGAAAATTCAAAGTTATTGGTGTTTTGAAGATTTCTTCAACTTCCCTTTTGATACAAATGTCAAAAATCTAAAATGACAATTCTCATTCAGTAGAGATATAAAATATAAGAAACCTTTGAAAGCCACTCATTACCTTAAGATCAAGAGTTATTTGAATCACTGACACCAAGCAAAGGAAATTTACACCATTAAAAAGTATGCAAAATTTTTCAATATACTTTTGAGATTGTCAGTAGTTCAAAACCTCTATCATTTCTTTAAACCAACTAACACTTCCAAATGTACAGAGACAGTAGGATCTGCCACATATAAATCCATGATTACTATTTCAGAGGCTTCATTCCTTACATGCTACATACCTTTAAGTACTGGATACTTTGTGCCTAAGAAGTCTATACTGAAGAACAGTTTAGACAGGACAGTACAATAACGTCCCCTTTTAGCACACTAATAAAGTTGATAGACTGACATTTCCTACACAGCAATGCTCCTAAGCTTTCACAGTTCACAAATAACTAAGTCATCAACCAAGAATCTGGTCTCTCCAGTAATTAAATGTTGGGATGATCAATAAATACATCAATACTAGAACAGTAGTCCCAATGCATTCAGTAAAGAATCTGCCCAATTCTTCCCTCTCACCTCTGTGAGGCAAAGTTCTGCCCCCTAAAACCTGGGCAGGGAAAATACCCCTCCCTCTTCAGTTCTGTGCCTGCTTATCGGAGTTGGAAGTGTAAAGCTGGCATGCATGTGTGTGTGTGTACGCAGACACGTGTGTTGGTTAACTGGAGGTGGTGCGTGGTTGGAGGGAAGACAGAAGAATAGGTAATTTGTAATTCTCCCACCATTATAAACTTGCAGAGGTCACTACCAGGTGGTGACTGACTAGCAAAACATTTAGCTCAGTAACTTTAACTTCGCCCAAGGAGGTACGAACATTCCAGGAGAAGGGTAGAGATAAATAACAGTGATAAAGAATTAATACCTGTACCTATCTCCACACTCTAAAATCATCTTAACAGTTTCAGCACAATTAGAACTTTCTCTTTTCTTCAAAACTTCCTCTTCCAAACCTTGAATATCAGGATACACGTTACAATTGCATAAAGTTCCTTTCCCTGACTCCCGTCAGTAACTGTGGTCAGTGTTAGCTGGCAGGTGCTCAAGGTTAGGGACAAAATATTTTTCTTAAAAGGTGCAACGGTTTTTCACTCAGGACAAGTATGAATACCCAATCAGATCCATATTTTAAGTCCAGAGAATCCCAAATCAGAAGCATGCAGGAGAACACACCAGTGTAAGACTCTGCTTCTGGGTAGTTTACAATTAAGTGCTGCAGTCATACAACCGGTTACAATTATTCACCTGTCAAAATTTGCCTAATTTTATGCAAATACAACTATGTACAAGAGCATTCCTGAGGTAAGTAAGAAGCAAATGTGAAACAGAACCCAGAACGTCCTATCATGGGTGACTTCTCACTATTAAAGACAACATATCTAACTTTCCACAAATAAGGCCAGCTCTAATCTACCATGGTGGCTCCTTTGCTAGCCTAAGTATTGGAGGCTCTGTCTTAGCCCGTCCCAACTTTAATCAATTACCATGATCAGTGACTTCTGAAATAAGCATTTGTGGACTAAATAAAAGTTGCATCCATTTTTAATACAGAACACTTCGTGAACTTAGTTACCCTCAGCCATTTTTTTAGTTTTCTAACTCTACCTCCAGTTCTTTTTTAAAGAAGCCCAAACAACTTTTTGGTCAGACAACTTAAGAGTATAGGACGTGCAGTCCTGAAGCAAACACTGGTAACTGCTCCTTTCCTTAGAACCTTAACCTTTAACTTTCAAAATGACTAAATAGGCATTTTAAGTTTACTTTCTTTAAAACCTGGTCTTCTTTTTTAATCGTTATTTTCCATAACAAAATAAGCTGAAACAATTCTGAATTTTCCGTACAGTTCTTAGAAAGACACTTAGATGCTAATTAAAAGCTAAGCTATGGATCATAACAAAACAAGTAAAAGACAGCTACAAAAATATTTGTCAGGAATTAAATACATATATTAAATACTGGACAGTGCAAAATGTTGAGATGAAGCATGAAAGATAATGGCTGCAACCCTTACACAGTTGGAGATAGATAGCTGACATTTCCTGAGTTATAGATTTGGGGGCGCATAATTAGAATCAGAGTGCTCCTTGTTCAGCGAGCTGCAGTTGCTGGGCTTCTGCTGTTCCTGACTTGCTTGATGGTCAGTAGTCCAGGCCTCGCTATCCATCCCTGGCTCTAGCACCTCAGCAGCCTCTGCTTCCTCTTCCCCACTTTGCTCTGCATTGTCTTCCTCAGAACCATTAAGGGTTTTTCCAAGCTGAAGAGTTTCCATCGTTCTCTGAGTCTCAGAGACCCAAGACTCAATTCTACTATTGAGCTGCACTTCTACAGATATGGGTTCATGAGTATAATCTTCCTCCTCCTCCTCATCTTCATCATCCTCTTCTTCCAGCATGCCAGGTACAAGAGTGCTGGTGGTGCTGGTGATGGAGGAATTCAAAAGATCCCGGCCACTGCCATCCAAAGAGCCGGTCTCTGTACTCTGCTGTGAGGCCCATTCCAGGTCATCTGGCTTCACTTCCTCTTTATCACTCACTGTTGATTTTCCAGGGTTTGTAGCTGAGGTAGTACTGCCTGCAGCCACTGATGATGGCTGTTTACCAACAGGGGCTGTGTCAAATGGAAGTTTACTGGGTTTTTCAGATGTGCTGTGCTTACAAGAAACTTCTCTCTCATTTTCTGATGTTTCCAATGCATCCGAAGTTTCCACCATGTTTCTCCAATTTGTTTCTGCAAATATCAAACAGATTTTTTAAAAACCAGAACACTGTTTCAGAATCATGCAACTCTTACAAGAGAGAAGAACAAACTACAGAAATCTGTTGGCTCACCAACTGACTGGAATGTTATAAATGGAAAACAGTTCTCAAATTTTTTGCTTCTCAAAAAAACCCAGCACATTTAACATAAAGAAACAAAGAGGCCAAAATAAGTATATTAATGCTTCAGAATGCAAAAGATCTAATACTAACAGGAGCTCACTGACTCTAATATATAAAAGCCATGTATTCATAAAAATCAATGAATTGCCTAACTTTTTTTGGCCCTGAAGTGTCCTGGGCTCAAGGATCCACAAGTCACAGATGGCAGAGCCAAGATGTCCATCAGAAAAAAAAAGAGAGAAAGAAATAGTTCTGATTTAACAGGCTTATATTGTGCTCCTTTAGCAAGTCAGAGCTGTCTTTTGGCCTGTAACGGAACTTGTGTTTCCATTTATAAGCAAAGATGCCATGCATGCACTTCTAATATTTGTGAAAATGTGTTTTATAACATATGTATGTTGCCTGGCTTACCAAGTGACTTTGAAGCCAAAAAATAATAAAGTGTTATTATATAATACAGTGGTGATCATCTACATTATTTTTAACAACAGGTAGTCAGTTTAGAGCAAAAAATGTACTAGGAATCAGGAGATGAAGAACAACTCTCCCACCTATTTTTTTGTGCGTTTTATTTTTTTTTTCCATTTAATTTTTTTATCACTGAGGTATAATTGACATAAAACATTATATTATTACAGTTTCAGGTGTACAACATAATGATTCAGTATTTGCATATACTGAGAAATGATCACTACAAGAAGTCTAGTTAACATCCATCCCCATTAATAAATAATTACAAATTTTTTTTAAGATCTACCCTCTTAGCAACTTTCAAATACACGATACAATAATATTAATTGTAGTCACCATGCTGTACATTAGATCTCCAAGCCATATTTATTTTATAACTGGAAGGTGGTAACTTTTTACCCCCTTCACCCATTTCGCCCACCCCCAGCACCCCCTGCCTCTGGCAACCACCAATCTGTTCTCTGTATCTATGCGCTTCGGGAGTTTTCTCTGGGTTTTTTTTGTTTATGTTTTGTTTTGTTTTGAAGATTCCACATATGAGATGATACGGTGTTTGTCTTTCTTTGTCTGACTTATTTCACTTAGCATAATGCCCTCGAGGCTCATCCTTATTATCACAAATGGCAAGATTTCATTCTTTTTAATAGCTGAATAATATTCCACGGTGTGTGTGTATATATATATATATACAAACACACACCACATCTTCTTTATCCACTGATCTTCTTTACCCATTTATCCGTCAATGGACATTAAGTTGTTTCCGTATCTTGGTTATTGTAAATAATGCTGCAATAAACATGGGGGGTGAATACCTCTTTTTTGAGCTAGTGTTTTTATTTTCTTCAGATAAATACACAGGAGTGGAATTGCTCGATCATACGGTAGTTCTCATCTTAATATTTTGAGGAACCTCCATATTGTTTTCCTTAGTGGCTGCACCAACTTACATTCCCATGAGTAGTGCACAAGGGTTCCCTTTGCTCCACATCCTTGCAAACATCTGTTATTTTTTGTCTTTTTGATAATAGCCAACTAACAGGTTGTGAGCTGATACTTCATTATGGATTTGATTGGCATTTCTCTGATGACTGGTGATGTTGAGCATCTTTTCATGTACCTGTTGGTCATCTGTGTGTCTTTCTTTGGAAAAATGTCTATTCAGATCCTCTGCCCAATTTTAAATCGGATTTTTTTTTTTTTTGCTATTGAGTTGTATGAGTTCTTTATATATTTTGGTTATTAATCCCTCATCAGATACATGATTTGCAAATATATTTTCTCCCATTCAGTAGGTTGCCTTTTCATTTTGTTAATGGTTTCCTTTGCTGTACAGAAGCTGTTTGATTTGGTGTAGTCCCACTTATTTTTGCCTTTTCTTAAAAAATAAAAATCCCCTTCTATTTGCATTGTAGCTGCTATTTGCATTTTACAGGCATAATGATCAAGCTGTAGTGATAAAGCAAGCCTATTCATACAAATATAGTTAACTTGATTGCCCCCTATCAATTATATATTGCTACAGACCATATTTTGGCCACCTGGAGTCAGGGCGCATGGTTTGGGGAAAAAACCTTCCTTTCTTGCAGCTACTTCAAATGTAGAACAGGTCTTTCCACTTGCATTCCTACCTCATGACAAAAAATCTAGTCCTCCTACTTTATTCTCATTCTCAGTTAATAACATCCTTTTCAGTCTCAAAGCAGAAGAAACCTTATAGTAATCCTTGATCCTATCTTTCTCCCTTACTATATCCCTTCATTCCACTGAACTTATAACTATACCATGTCACTTCGAGCCCCAAAACTATTAAATTTGGTCACTACTGCCTTAGCTCAAGCCTCCTTTACCTTGCTGTACATCTACTATATCTTTCTAATTGGTTTTGTGAATTGATCACATCACTGTCTAACTGGCTTTTTATTACCCTAGTAATCCAAACTCCTTAGTTTAGTAACCAAGCCCTTCATAATCTATCCTTCTGGTCCCATTCATTTTAACTCCCAGCCATGCATTCCATGCTCAAGGTCACTTTGAATTCTCACTGCTCACAGAAGTCATACCCTTTCTGTTTACAATTCTTTGCTTTGCATAAGCTGTTCGTTCTGTATGAGATGTGTTTTCCTCCTTTATCCTTCACACTCCTACTCATTCTTGACAACCACCTTTAAACATCAGTTCCTTTGTGAAGTCTTTCCTGACTTTCCTAAGACCGTCACTAACCTGAACTCCCACAGCACTTTCTGCATATTTGGTTCAAAAGCATTTGCTTTTTGTTTTCTGTTCTACTCCCTCCTCCCTCCTCATTCCCCCTCATCTCTGTGTTCCTGTGGCTGGCATACAGTATGTGCTGGGAAAATAAGCCTTTACAGTAAATGAAAATTTTCACCCATATATTTAATTATGCAGAAAATAACTTTCAAAAGCCATACAATTTACAAAATTTAGGTACACATATTTCCTTCCGACAGTTTTTTTCCTCTTTCAAAAGTACTATAAGAATTCATGTGGGGTCTTAGAAAAAGTCCCACCTCTCCCTTGACAGTGAGTCAAAGGAACAGGAAAAAGAAAGGTGGTCAGAAGACTGAGCAGGGCTGATCTCTCTCCAGGCTCTGTCTTGGGCATTCAGCTACTAGGTAGGTGAGCTGAAAGCCAGACAGGTCCTTTGGAAAGGAAAGGGAGATATGACCTTGGAAGCAGAGACAAAGGACTCTGTGATTAGCCATCAAGAGACCTGTCACAACGATCAAAGAGCCACTGAGGTCACAAATCCACGGGGAGGGTCCAGGCTCCCACCTTAAAGTAACAGGTGAAGCTTGATCAACAACTAATGAGCACACAAACACATAACTGTGATGGGGAGAAACAAAGCGAGTATGAAAATGCCGTCTTTGGTTGGAGGAGCGGGCAGGGGATGGGAGGGGGTTGGGCTGAATACAGGAGTCTAAAGCCAGAATAGCACATCGAGAAGCCCACTTCTGAAGAAGGGATTAGGAAGCAACGTAAAGGCAGGGTCAAAGATCTCAACAAACCTGGAAATGCTACTGATCCAAACCTACCCTGATTCTGAATTGTTTCCTTTAGCAGAATTTAGTCAATAAAGCTGTTCTTTGCTTATTAACCCCTCTGTGCTTTCCTGTTTTGTTAGTTGGTTCTTTGTGAAACTACCTTTTCAACTTTCACAACACTAGTTGGTTTGTCAGAGGATGAGGTGTGTGTATTTCTCCCTTCAGTCAGTACACAGAGGGAAGCTGTCCATCTTTAGACAGCTGTATATAGTAGAGGAACACAGAGATGAGTTCAAGACCCTACAGAAGAAGGTGTGGTGGCAGGGAATGAGCCGGAAACTCAAGACAGAGAGAGGTAGTCCTCCCCTCACAAGTGGTTACTGAAAACCTACCGTATGGTCCTACTGGAAATTCATTCAACACACAAGGAATTCACATCACACTGGCTAAGAATTCTAGAGTCAAATTTAGCAGCTGTGTGACACTGGCAAGTTATTTACCTCACTTCATTTTAGTTCTCTCATTTGTAAAATGCAGTACAATATTTCTTATCTCCTAGGACTGCTCAGAGGATTAAATGTCTTAATAAAAGTGCCTAGAAGTGCCTAGTAAGAATTCAGTAAGTGAGCTATTATTATTATATGTCAAGTGCCCATTAGGTGTCAGGTTTCTATCTCAAAGAACGTACTGCTTAGTTGGGATTTATGTTTGAAACTATTTGTTTCACGTAAGTATGACAAAATTGAGACTCAGCTCCGGGGGAAGGAAAACATAAGCAAAGAAAACAATTACGGTGTACACAAAGAACAGTAAGACTGAACTATCATAGGAACCTTTCTATTCTACCAATGTTTAGCATCCCTTTCCCAGTTTTGTTTTCTCTTTCAACTGTGGAAATCACAAGAAAACATTTTAGAGATCTTGCACCAGAATGGCATGGGAGACACTATTTGTTGTCTACCCAACAGTCATTCCCCATTTTCTTTCTGACTAACAGAACTCCCAAACTTGAGATGGACTTGAACACAGTCCCATGGGAGGAATTAAAATAGTTCTTAGACTATCATGACTATCCCATTCCCCTTTGCCAAATATTCTCTTGCCCACATCTCCCTTGCAGCTAAAAGCAGTCACATGGTCGGCTCTGACCAAATGAAACAAAAGGCAAAGTCTTCGGAAAATTGTTTCCTTCACTGATAAAAAGAGCACACTGCTTGAACCTCCTGCCTGAACTGTTGTGATGCCCAGGGCCACTGCAGCCATTTATGAACATGAGATGATAAGCACAAGAATAAGAAGCCACAGGCTGAAAACGGAAGAACAGAAAAAAGGAAAGAACTAGGGACATTGACAACATTGTGAAATAATTAAATATCCTAATTTCTCAGGCCACATTAGCGGGTTTTATGTCTGTTGCCGAATACATCTGATACCGACAGAGTAACTTTGTGCTTTACTCTCAAAGCAAATTATTTATGATTATTTCCACTTATTTTGTTGGCATCCTCATAAATCAGATCATAGGCCAGAATCTTTAAGGTTCTGTCTAAATCCCTTCTTAGAATTCAGCCATTAGCTCACAAAACTTTAGCTCTGAATGAAACCTCATACATGATCTAGACAAACCCTCCTCACTTTACTGAAGACAAATCTGAGGCTCAGAAATTCATCAATTATGCCTAAATACCCTAGGCAGAGTGTGGAAAAGCCAAGGCTTCAATCTTTGAACACTTTAAATCTGGTGCTTTTTTGAAAACATCTTCTAAGTCTTTGAGAGGTTCTTTTTATAACTTTTCTTTTTATGTGCCCAAATGAAGAACACAGTCATTTCCCCAAACCCACAGCTTTAGGAATTTATCTTGCAGTTTACCTTTGAGATCTGGCATATCACTATATAGAGAACTGATTTCATTTACAAAGTTGGCCCTTTATCTTCTTTACTTTCAACTAGTATCACTTTAGCCAAAGAAACATCTCTGCCTCTAAGCCAGAATCACCTTTCCCTGACCAACAGTTTCTGAAAGGTGCACAATAACTTGTTAGTTGCCTCTGGCCTACAGCTTTGTCAAAAGCATTCCAAACATTTAACTACAATCACAGACAAGGACAGCAGGAAAGAGAAGTGTGGGAAGAAAGGAAGAAAATGATGACTCAGTTTTTCACATGTTACATTTTAGGTGGCAACAAGCTATTTGATAAACTTTCAGATAAGACTAAAAAGAGAAAAGAAAAACAAGAAGCCAAGGTGAAAGAGGTGGCTGCACTATTTTTCCTAGAATTTATTTATTTACTTAGTGATAGGTCAGAAGAATGGTACATTTGGCTTTTTAAATCCCTTTGGGATTTTTTTTTTTTCTTTTTAAGATTTTGGAAATGTGACTAATTTCAGGGTCTCACAGAAACTCTCAGCCCCAAATATTCTCCTAACTTTCAATGAACATGTTTAATGCAATTTTTAAACCAAAAATGTGAGCAAAATTTGAATAATCAAGAAGATAAAAACAAAAGGTAGCATGGAAAGTCATTTTTAAAATGACATTCATCATTAAATTACTTCAAACTTTCAGTCATTTAAAATGGTATGTAATAACTTACCATACTCCTTTTCATTTACTTCAGAGATGGGTTCAGAAATAACACTGCAGAAAGAAATGGCGCTTGCTGCAGAGGGATTCCGAGAATGCCCCATGTGGTGTGGCACCTTTTTCACGTTCTTCAAGGCTTCCTCGGCTTGCTCCTGTTCCATTGCTGCAACCATATCTTTATATGCTTTCCTGGCTTCTTCAGTGAGTTCTACTAACTTATTAAACAGGCTCTAAAAAGAAAGAGATTTTGCGCAGTCCATTTTTTGTTATACTCTTTATTACTATCATTAGCAATAAATACCTCTACTGCTTCAGGATTGGATACACTTTCTATCAGCACAAAATCCAAATGGTATGCAAACCACAGAACCTTATAAAATACTCTTGTAACTTACATATATTGTTCATTTAATTCTCACAAGTCTGAGGCAACTTCTTGATTCAGTACTAGCCACTAAATATGCTATATTAAACTTCTTACACAGTTTATCAATTCAACAACTGCACCCTTTAGCATGTGGCACTATAGTGGGTACAAAGACTACTGGAACCATCCCTCTGCTCTCAAGGAACCTTCCATATGGCTGAAAGGAGAGGACAGGAGACAATGATGATTCAGGGGACAATACCTTAAATGCCTTGAGAGGTACAAAGTGGTTTAGCTTTGGGAGGAAACATCTAACTGCTGGGCATCAGTGAAGAATTCATAAAGGAATATGACACCTGATGTAGGCCTTGAAAATCTGGTATAGTTTTGAGGAGTGGAGATAGTACATTCTTAGCCAAGCATGCAAAACCATAAACCAAGGTACAGACTTAATAAAGTTCAAGGCTTGTTTGGGGAGCAGTGAAGAATCTTATATGGGTTCGAATATAAGGGAATGAGTGTATGCAGGGTGATATCAAAGGATGCAGAAGCAGATGGCAGTCTCCACAGGAATGAAAAGTTCCCTATCATGTTTGCTTGTTAAAAGAACTCTTTACAAGAAGACCAAAAAGAAGTAAGTGATGGTATGGCTAGCTGCGGCCTTGAAAATGATGAAAGGCTAATTATAAAAATAGAATAAAGAACCTGGAAATAGAATGTGGAGTTAACCAGAAGTTCTTCCATCAGCAAAACAGAATGAACATGAATGGAATTAATAATCCCAGTGAAACTGTAAATAACAGAGCACATTTGTGTTAATAAACGGCAAAATTCTTTAGGCATTAAAGCTGTACTTCAATAACTATGACGTCTAACGATGTCTAAAGAAAACTGAAGTTTTCACAGTCACCCGAAAGACAACCAAAGAATGACTTTTAGTGATTCTTACACCACAATTCAACACAATTCAACATTCTACTCCTGTTTAATGTCTTGATTTAGTATCAGAATGCAACATACCCACACATTAAGTAAAAAATTTCAGATGGTAAATATGACCTGGCCACCTGTAAGAATATGTTTAATTATATATATAAAATTATGTTTTCAGACAAGGGAGAAAAAGTATAGCACAATTTTTTTTCTTAACAAGGCACTGTCATTTAAATATAAACCATAAAAACATGAATGCATGGCAAACGTGTCATATTACTATGGAATAATGTATCTCTAAAAACTAAACTTAAGCAGGAAAAACATAAGTAGTGTGCTTTACCCAGCTGCAGTTTAAACTGTTTAAAGTACAATACACGTACAATAAACACTGCTGCTAACTGTATTGATTTTTGAAAAGGGGTGGGTGCTAGTGGTATCAAAAATATATTCAGGATTTACTTATTTTTAAAAAGGAGGATGGATTCTGTTAAAAAAAGCCCCCATGAGTTACATGTAAGAGACTTCATAAATATTTGTTTGCAATGTTTAATAAACCATGCACTTAAGTGAAGCCAACAAAAAGAAAATAGGCTTATGGATATGCAATTTTGGGATTAACATTGGTTTTACAATATAAATAAAACACAGAAACTGTTGGGAATAAAACAATATGCAAGAAGAAGAGAAAATAAAATTGAAGAGAGAAGCTATTAGGGAATAAAAGCCTTGAATATCAGGGTAAGGACAGAAAGCTTAATTCAAAGGTTAGCATGATTACATGGTAAATATAGGGTAGGTGCACTACCACATTACTATGAGTAGACACACTTGACAGTATATCAGTACTTCCTTTACGTCCATTTTATGAATGTGTTTTGGTTTAAACAATAACTTACTACCTCAAAATGGAGAAGGCAAGAAAAGCAATGTACAAACAAAACTGCCAAACATTTTCTAATATAATATCATACACATAACCTAATAAATATAGTTCAGTAAGAAATCAATACAATTAAAAACAAACATGTCCCCTTTTCCTGACCCTGATCCCATTCCTATTTCATAAACTCTAATAGTGAACAAAAGAGTACATTGTTATTATGTGTCTTTACCACAGAGCTACTTACCACCCAAATTCTCACATGTAGTTTCACATTAACGGCAGATATACATCTACCATACAAATAATTAAACAAACATTTATTACCTGCTCATCCTCGAGTAATGTAAAAGGTTTTCAGGGATATAAAGACAAGGGAAATCAAAGAGGAAATCAAAAAATACTTAGAAACAAATGACAATGAAAACAGGACAACCCAAAACCTATGGGATGAAGCAAAAGCAGTTCTAAGAGGGAAGTTTATAGAAATACAATTCTACCTCAAGAAACAAGAAACATCTCAAATAAACAACTTAACCTTACACCTAAAGCAATTAAGAGAAAGAAGAACAAAAAAACCCCCAAAGATAGCAAAAGGAAAGAAATCATAAAGATCAGATCAGAAATAAATGAAAAAAAAAAAGAAGGAAACAATAGCAAAGATCAATAAAACTAAAAGCTGGTTCTTTGAGAAGATAAACAAAATTGATAAACCATTAGCCACACTCATCAAGAAAAAAAGGGAGAAGACAAATCAATAGAATTAGAAATGAAAAAAGAGAAGTAACAACTGATACTGCAGAAATACAAAGGATCTTGAAAGATTACTGCAAGCAAATATATGCCAATAAAATGGACAATCTGGAAGAAATGGACAAATTCTTAGAAAAGCACAACCTTCTGAGACTGACCAGGAAGAAATAGAAAATATATACAGATCAATCACAAGCACTGAAATTGAAACTGTGATTAAAAATCTTCCAACAAACAAAAGCCCAGGACCAGATGGCTTCACAGGTGAATTCTATCAAACATTTACAGAAAGCTAACACCTATCCTTCTCAAACTCTTCCAAAGTATAGCAGAGGGAGGAACACTCCCAAACTCATTCTACGAGGCCACCACCAACCTGATACCAAAACCAGACAAAGATGTCACAAAGTAAGAAAACTACAGGCCAATATCACCGATGAACACAGATACAAAAATCCTCAACAAAACACTAGCAAACAGAATCCAACAGCACATTAAAAGGACCATACACCACGATCATGTGGGGTTTATCCCAGGAATGCAAGGATTCTTCAATATATGCAAATCAATCAATGTGACAAATGATATTAACAAATTGAAGGAGAAAAACCATATGATCATCTCAATAGATGCAGAGAAAGCTTTCGACAAAATTCAACACCCATTTGTGATAAAAACCCTCCAGAGAGTAAGCATAAAGGGAACTTACCTCAACATAATAAAGGCCACATATGACAAACCCACAGCCAACATCACTCTCAATGGTGAAAAACTGAAACCATTTCCACTAAGATCAAGAACAAGACAAGGTTGTCCACTCTCACCATTATTATTCAACATAATTTTGGAAGTTTTAGCCACAGCAATCAGAGAAGAAAAAGAAATAAAAGGTATCCAAATTGGAAAAGAAGAAGTAAAACTGTCACTGTCTGCAGATGACATGATACTATACATAGAGAATCCTAAAGATGCTACCAGAAAACTACTACAGCTAATCAATGAATTTGGTAAAGTAGCAGGATACAAAATTAATGCACAGAAATCTCTTGCATTCCTATATACTAATGATGAAAAATCTGAAAGAGAAATTAAGGAAACACTCCCATTTACTATTGCAACAAAAAGAATAAAACACCTAGGAATAAACCTACCTAAGGAGACAAAAGATCTCTATGCAGAAAACTATAAGATACTGATGAAAGAAATTAAAGATGACACAAACAGATGGAGAGATATACCATGTTCTTGGATTGGAAGAATCAACCTTGTGAAAATGACTATACTACCGAAAGCAACCTATGGATTCAGTGCAATCCCTATCAAACTACCAATGGCATTTTTCACAGAACTAGAACAAAAAATTTCACAATTTGTATGGAAACACAAAAGACCCCGAACAGCCAAAGCAATCTTGAGAAAGAAAAACGGAGCTGCAGGAATCAGGCTCCCCGACTTCAGACTATACTACAAAGCTACAGTAATCAAGACAGTATGGTACTGGCACAAAAACAGAAATATAGATCAGTGGTACAGGATAGAAAGCCCAGTGATAAACCCATGCACATATGGTCACGTTATCTTTGATAAAAAAGGCAAGTATATACAATGGAGAAAAGACAGCCTCTTCAATAAGTGGTGCTGGGAAAACTGGACAGCTAGCTATATGTAAAAGTATGAAATTAGAACACTCCCTAACACCATACACAAAAATAAACTCAAAATGGATAAAAGACCTAAATTTAAGGCCAGACACTATAAAACTCTTGGAGGAAAACACAGGCAGAACACTCTATGATATAAATCACAGCAAGATCCTTTTTGACCCACCATCTAGAGTAATGGAAGTAAAAACAAAAATAAACAAATGGGACCTACTGAAACTTAAAAGCTTTTGCACAGCAAAGGACACCATAAACAAGATGAAAACACAACCCTCAGAATGGGAGATAATATTTGCAAATGAAGCAACTGACAAAGGATTAATCTCCAAAATTTACAAGCAGCTCATGCAGCTTAATATCAAAAAAAAAACCCAATCCAAAAATGGACAGAAGACCTAAATAGACATTTCTCCAAAGACATACAGATTGCCAACAAACATGAAAGGATGCTCAACATCACTAATCATTAGAGAAATGCAAATCTAAACTACAATGAGGTATCACCTCACACCAGTCAGAATGGCCATCACCAAAAAATCTACAAACAATAAATGCTGGAGAGGCTGTGGAGAAAAGGGAACCCTCCTGCACTGTTGGTGGGAATGTAAATGGATACAGCCACTATGGAGACAGTATGGAGGTTCCTTAAAAAACTAAAAATAGAACTACCATACGACCCAGCAATCCCACTACTGGGCATATACCCTGAGAAAACCATAATTCAAAAAGAGTCATGTACCACAATGTTCACTGCAGCTCTATTTACAATAGCCAGGACATGGAAGCAACCTAAGTGTCCATCAATAGATGAAAGGATAAAGAAGATGTGGCACATATATACAATGGAATATTACTCAGCCATAAAAAGAAATGAAACTGAGTTATTTGTAGTGAGGTGGATGGACCTAGAGTCTGTCATACAGGGTAAAGTAAGTCAGAAAGAGAAATATAAATACAGTATGCTAACACATATATATGGAATCTAAAAAACAAAAAATTTTATGAAGAACCTAGGGGCAGGACAGGAATAAAGACGCAGACGTAGAGAATGGACTTGAGGACATGGGGAGGGGGAAGGGTAAGCTGGGACGAAGTGAGAGAGTGGCATGTACTTATATATTCTACCAAATGTAAAATAGATAGCTAGTGGGAAGCAGCCGCATAGCACAGGGATATCAGCTCAGTGCTTTGTGACCACCTAGAGGGGTGGGATAGGGAGGGTGGGAGGGAGACGCAAGAGGGAGGAGATATGGGGATATATGCATATGTATAACTGATTCACTTTGTTATAAAACAGAAACTAACACACCATTGTAAATTAATTATACTCCAATAAAGATTTCAAAAAAAAAAAAAGACAAGGGTCCTACCCTTGAGGAATTCACACTTATATGAAGAAACACATTAACTATGACAAACCAGTGTGATATCTATAACTGAGAAAAGCATGGGCTGTTAATGGCAGGACAAATATTAATTACATGATTGTAGAGAGTAGGTGTGTAGACAGATAATTTAATGGGTAGTGGGAGAGAAACTGAATGGATAGGGGGATGGGGGTATTCAAATATGGTGACTGCACAGGAAAGATAGACACTTAAATATACACAAATAGTATGGCTGAGAAGAGGGAAAACGGTCCATCAGTTGTGTCACAAAATACTTTAGAATCAACTTCATAAAAAACAGTCTTGGGGCTTCCCTGGTGGCGCAGTGGTTGGGAGTCTGCCTGCTAATGCGGGGAGCACGGGTTCGAGCCCTGGTCTGGGAGGATCCCACATGCCGCGGAGCAACTAGCCCGTGAGCCACAATTACTGAGCCTGCGCGTCTGGAGCCTGTGCTCCTCAACGAGAGGCCGCGATAGTGAGAGGCCAGCGCACCGCGATGAAGGGTGGCACCCCACTTGCCACAACTGGAGAAAGCCCTCGCACAGAGATGAAGACCCAACACAGCCATAAATAAATAAAAAAATTTAAAAAAAAAAAAAAAAAAAAAAAAAAAAAAAAACAGTCTTATTGTATGCACAGATTGTATACATACAATTTAAAACAAGTATAACTGAAAACATTTCAATGTAAAAACCACAATAAAGTCAAATGATGTTCTAAAAAGAACCCCACATGCTCAAAAAAACCCCATCAATCTTAAAATGTTATCAGTTAATAAGCATTACTCTAAATAAATAACATTTACTTTATCATATATCAGCTTCTATGGGCAAAGTTTGTATTAGCCGACTATGAGAGGAAGACAAATATCATGGGTGTAGAATTATTCTCTCAACTGGTTTAGGAATTCATTTTCAAAGGAAAATCCTCTCCAAATAAAGGATTCTTTTCTCTCTTGACTCCTAGCAGCATAAAATATACCCAACATATAGACTAAAGAAATTTGTTTTACTTTGTACAATATTGGATACCTTTACCCAGCAGTTACACATATTGTCAAGTACTACATATCTGAACCCAGAAAAAAAAAATCACTGTAGCAGAAATACGAGCTAAAATCTTTTCACAATGTTATAGGACTGACTTACGCAAATGTTTTCAACACTAAAAAAGGAAACGTAATACTAAAGAATTTTCCACTCATTCCTGGAGAGTCATCATATCACTTCTCCAAATGCTCAAACATAACAATGGCACGTGTCCAAAGAAGATGTACTATGGGGGGTGGGCAGTGAGGGACTGCGTCTTCTAAGTCTTACCTCAGCACCAAAGTAGTTGAAGATTCCTACCACACTAACAGGAACCAGCTTGTTCACACAGCGTCCTAGAGCTTTTCTTCCAAGGGCAAACACAAAAGGAATTTCTTGTTCCCGTGCCATGGCTATAACATTGTAGAGAGCCTCATCCAGGCCACCTGAGAAATCAACATGTATAGAAGTTTTTAGTTATTTCCTAAATGGAGCTATTTTAGTACCCGACAGCATAAAACACAGCAGCAAAGGAGTCCATGAATGCTTGTGGCACTTAGGCTGTTCACCACATTTTCCTATCTGAATTTGTACTATATTTGGATATTATGTATGTATTTTCTTTCTCCCAGTTAAATACTATATTCCTTTAATGCCAGTTATTTTTGTTTCTCCACAGGGACTAGCACAGCAGGAGTCAAATTTCAATATAATAAACATTTTTTGTTTTTTAAAATTAATTAAAATTGTTAATAGTGGCTGATTCCTTTATCTAATCTCTCAGCTCAAGTAAGCAACCTATCACATGGAATAAGACCGATTATACATTACTGTTTTTACTGGTATTTTTCCCCTCTGCCTGCTACTGCTACTTGATGCCTCTGTCTACTCCAATCACCTGAAGTGGCTCCTCCATGAAAAAGGACAAATAACGGTGCACAACATAGTACAAAAGCCTCTGTTACTGCTGGTTTCTGAGAGACACATCTCCACCATAAACAGGGGCAGAGACCTGTATCTTTTTTCTTTTTTTAATATTGTATTTAACTGATTTTAAGATGCAAAATTTTTTCCACATACTAACAACTCTGAACTAGGGTAGCATTTTACAATCAATGGAATCTTTGCATTGATAGAATTTTTCTTTCTTAGTGGAATATAAAATATTGCTGCATCATACAATCACCATGTTCTATCCTGAACAGTAATTTTAGGATACAAAAATTACAAATTACATTTTTTTTTTCTGAAATAGGGTAGGATAACTGTCTAGAGAACCCATTTTCATTTCTGACATTAGTCACTGCTGTCATATTGTTTCTACAATCATGTTGGCTTATATTAAATAAGAGACAGGAGAGTTTGATTTCCCAATTGGAAAAACTCAATGAACTATGGTAAAAATGCATATATCATAACCATTATGTAAGAACTGATCTGGAATTTGGGATTTATAGGAGATGTTTAGGTACTGTTATTAATTACTACATAGTTTGAGAGAGTCTTTCAACTTCTCTCTTTCATACAATGGAAGTAATTATTTTTGTCTCTCTGGCAAGATCAGAATGCCCCAATAATAAAAGGAAAATTATTTGAAAGTGTTTCTTTGAGGAGCATTAATTATGTTGTTTAATGTATTTAAAATATACCCCTCTAACGACCAATTCAGTACCCAAGTGTTCAGGACTGGAAATTGATTTTGAAATTGTTTTAAATATAGTGGCAAATAATTACAGTTATAAGTGGACAATGGAAAGTAGACCTTCAAAATTAGATTGTGAATATTTCTTCCTAAAATAGAAACATTTTTTAAAAAAATTTTGATTGATATCATAAAGTCACACAGCCCAAATGTTCTCAGGCTCATTCAAAACAATTATGGTTTGGAACTGTCAACCATACATCAATTAGAAGATAGAAATGTTTACCAAAATAATTTCTTTATTTTTAGAATAACTGATTTGTAAACTTTCTAGGATGATTAGAAAGTAGGGCCATTTATTATTAAGAATGCCACAGACCATGATCTCATAAATCCATATCCTCTTCATAAAAGAGGATATTTATCTCTCATTTATCTGGAGAAGCAGGGAAGGCATTCAGCTTATTCAAAAGTAGCACGATCATTAAGGAACACGTTCAAAAGAAGTTGGTTAGCAGAACCTATCCTTTTTATCGACAGTGGAAATTATTAACTGGATCTTTAAAAGACCACTCGTAATGACCTTGGCTTCAGAATCAAAACATGGTACTATGTTTGTGTGGGCCTACATAACCTAGGGTCTATAATGAGACATATGTTTTGGCCTACACTTGACTCCTGTCCACAGTCAAAGACCAAAAAGAGAACTGTATCTTTTTCCTAATTTTTTTAAGAGAAAAGAGCCATCAGAGGAGGATAATGCAAAAATTTTAAAGTAGAATAGGCCAGAAATGAGCCATCAGGCTACGCGGTAGCACCTCCGGGAACCAGCTGCCAGGTCGCCACGGCTGGGTTCTTTAGTTGCTCCTTTGCGGGGCCAGTGCCCCTGCTCTAGGCCTGCCTGAAAAGCTGGGGGGAGGGTGCACCGGAGGAGACCTTCAGGATGGCAGAGGAGTGAGAAGTGGAGATCACCTTCCTCCCCACAGATACATCAGAAATACACCTATATGGGGAACAACTCCTACAGAACACCCACTGAACGCTGGCAGAAGACGTCAGACTTCCCAAAAGGCAAGAAACTCCCCACAAACCTGGGTAGCGCAAAAGAAAAAAGAAAAAACAGAGACAAAGAATAGGGACGGGACCTGCACCACTGGGAGGGAGCTGTGAAGGAGGAGAAATTTCCACACACTAGGAAGCCCCTTCACTGGCGGAGACGGGGGGTGGTGGGGGAGAAATTTCGCAGCCACGGAGGAGAGTGCAGCAACAGGGGTGCGGAGGGCAAAGCGGAGAGATTCCCACCCACAGGATCGGTGCCAACCAGCTCTCACCAGCCTGAGAGGCTTGTCTGCTCACCCACCGGAGCGGGCGGGGGCTGGGAGCTGAGGCTCGGGCTTCGGAGGTCAGATCCCAGGGAGGGGACTGGGGTTGGCTGCATGAACACAGCGTGAAGGGGGCTGGTGCGCCACAGCTAGCCGGGAGGGAGTCCAGGAAAAAGTGTGAAACTGCCTAAGAGTCAAGAGACCATTATTTCAGGGTGTGTGAGGAGAGGGGATTAAGGGCACCGCTTAAAGGAGCTCCAGAGACGGGCGCGAGCCACGGCTATCAGCACAGACCCCAGAGACGGGCATGAAACGCTAAGGCTGCTGCTGCCGCCACCAAGAAGCCTGTGTGCAAGCACTGGTCACTATCCACACCTCCCCTCCTGGGAGCCTGTGCAGCCCGCCACTGCCAGGGTCCCATGATCCAGGGACAACTTCCCCAGGAGAACACACGGCATGCCTCAGGCTGGTGCAATGACACGCCGGCCGCTGCCAGCACAGGCTCGCCCTGCATTCCGTACCCCTCCCTATGCCGGGCCTCAGTGAGGCAGAGCCCCCGAATCAGCTGCTACTTTAACCCTGTCCTGTCTGGGCAGGAACAGACGTCCTCAGGTGACCTACACACAGAGGTGGGGCCAAAACCAAAGCTGAACCCCGGGAGCTGTATGAACAAAGAAGAGAAAGGGAAACTTCTCCCAACAGCCTCAGGAGCAGAGGATTAAATCTCCACAATCAACTTGATGTACCCTGCATCTCTGGAATATCTGAATAGACAACGAATCATCCCAAAATTTTGGTAGTAGACTTTGGGAACAACAATATATATATATTTTTCATTTTTCTCTTTTTGTGTGTATGTATATGCTTCTTCGTGTGATTTGGTCTGTATAGCTTTGCTTTTACCATTTGTCCTAGAGTTTTGTCTGTCCTTTTTTTTTTTTTTTTCAGTATAGTTTCTAACGCTTGCTATCATTGGTGGATTTGTTTTTTCGTTTGGTTGGTCTCTTGTCTCTTTTCTTTTTTTTATTACTTTTTAATTTTTCTTATTTTTAACACTTACTTTTTATTTTAATAACTTTATTTTATTTTCTTTCTTTTTTTTCTCCCTTTTCTTCTGAGCTGTGTGGTCGACAGGGTCTTGGTGCTCCAGCCAGGTGTCAGGCCTGTGCCTCTGAGGTGGGAGAGCCAAGTTCAGGACATTGGTCCACCACAGACCTCCTGGCTCCATGTAATATCACACGGCAAAAGCTCTCTCAGAGATCTCCATCTCAACGCTACGACCCAGCTCCAGTCAATGACCAGCAAGCTACAGTGCTGGACACCCTATGCCAAACAACTAACAAGACAAGAACACAACCCCACCCATTAGCAGAGAGGCTGCCTAAAATCATAATAAGGTCACAGACACCCCAAAACACACCACCAGACTTGGTCCCGCCCACCAGAAAGGCAAGATCCAGCCTCATCCACCAGAACACAGGCACCAGTCCCCTCCACCAGGAAGCCTACACAACCCACTGAACCAACCTTAGCCACTGGGGACAGATCTCATTCAGATATGACAGAGAAATTAAAACCTTTACAGACAAGCAAAAGCTAAGAGAATTCACCAAATTCTTTGCTTTGGTAAAGCACCACCAAACCAGCTTTACAACAAATGCTAAAGGAACTTCTCTAGGCAGGAAACACAAGGAAAGGAAAACACCTACAATAACAAACCCAAAACAATTAAGAAAATGGTAATAGGAACATACATATCGCTAACTACCTTAAACGTAAATGGATTAAATGCTCCAATCATTTACTTAAATGTAAATGGATTAAATGCTCCAACCAAATGCTCCAACCAAAAGACACAGACTGGCTGAATGGATACAAAAACCAAGACCCGTATACATGCTGTCTACAAGAGACCCACTTCAGACCTAGGAACACATACAGACTGAAAGTGAGGAGATGGAAAAAAGATATTCCATGCAAATGGAAATCGAAAGAAAGCTTTCTTTTTCTCATATCAGACAAAATAGACATATCATATCAGACAAAATAGACTTCGAAATAAAGACTATTACAAGAGACAAAGAAGGACACTACATAATGATCAAGGGATCGATCCAAGAAGAAGATATAACAATTGTAGATATTTATGCACCCAACATAGGGGCACCTCAATACATAAGGCAAATGCTAACAGCCATAAAAGGGGAAATCTACAGTAACACAATCACAGTAGGGGACTTTAACAGCCCACTTTCACCAATTGACAGACCATCCAAAATGAAATAAGGAAACACAAGCTTTAAATGATACATTAAACAAGACAGACTTAATTGATATTTATACGACATTCCCTCCAAAAACAAGAGAATACACTTTCTTCTCAAGTGCTCATGGAACATTCTCCAGAATAGATCATATCTTGGGCCACAAATCAAGCCTTGATAAATTTAAGAAAACTGAAATCATATCAAGTATCTTTTCCAACCACAATGCTATGAGACTAGATATCAACTACAGGAAAAAATCTGTAAAAAAATACAAACACATGGAGGTTAAACAATACACTACTTAATAAACAAGAGATCACTGAAGAAATCAAAGAGGAAATCAAAAAACACCTAGAAACAAATGACAATGAAAACATGACGACCCAAAACCTACAGGATGCAGCAAAAGCAGTTCTAAGAGGGAAGTTTATAGCAATACAATCTTACCTCAAGAAACAAGAAACATCTCAAATAAACAACCTAACCTTAAACCGAAAGCAATTAGAGAAAGAAGAACAAAAAACTCCCAAAGTTAGCAGAAGGAAAGAAATCATAAAGATCAGATCAGAAATAAATGAAAAAGAAATGAAGGAAAGAATAGAAAATATCAATAAAACTAAGAGGTGGTTCTTTGGGAAGATAAACAAAATTGATAAACCATTAGCCAGATTCATCAAAAAAAAAAGAGAAAAGACTCAGATCAATAGAATTAGAAATGAAGAAGGAGAAGTAACAACTGACACTGCAGAAATACAACGGATTATGAGAGATTACTACAAGCAACTATATGCCAATAAAATGGACAATCTGGAAGAAATGGACAAATTCTTAAAAAAGCACAACCTTCTGAGACTGACCAGGAAGAAATAGAAAATATATACAGACCAATCACAAGCACTGAAATTGAAACTGTGATTAAAAATCTTCCAACAAACAAAAGCCCAGGACCAGATGGCTTCACAGGTGAATTCTATCAAACATTTAGAGAAGAGCTAACAGCTATGCTTCTAGAACTCTTCCAAAATATAGCAGAGGGAGGAACACTCCCAAACTCATTCTACGAGGCCACCATCAATCTGACACCAAAGCCAGACAAAGGTGTCACAAAGAAAGAAAATTACAGGCCAACATCACCGATGAATACAGATGCAAAAATCCTCAACAAAATACTAGCAAACAAAATCCAACAGCACATTAAAAGGATCATACACCACGATCATGTGGGGTTTATCCCAGGAATGCAAGGATTCTTCAATATATGCAAATCGATTAATGTGATACACCATATTAATTGAAGGAGAAAAACCATATGATCATCTCAATAGATGCAGAAAAAGCTTTCGACAAAATTCAACACCCATTTATGATAAAAACTCTCCAGAAAGTAGGCACAGAGGGAACTTACCTCAACATAATAAAGGCCATATATGACAAACCCACAGCCAACATCACTCTCAATGGTGAAAAACTGAAACCATTTCTTCTAAGATCAGGAACAAGACAAGGTTGCCCACTCTCACCATTATTATTCAACAGAGTTTTGGAAGTTTTAGCCACAGCAATCAGAGAAGAAAAAGAAATAAAAGGAATCCACATCGGAAAAGAAGAAGTAAAGCTGTCACTGTTCACAAATGACATGATACTATACATACAGAATCCTAAAGATGCTACCAGAAAACTAATACAGCTAATCAATGAACTTGGTAAAGTAGCAGTATACAAAAGTAATGCACAGAAATCTCTTGCATTCCTATACACTAATGATAAAAAATCTGAGAGAGAAATTAAGGAAACACTCCCATTTACCACTGCAACAAAAAGAATAAAACACCTAGGAATAAACCTACCTAAGGAGACAAAAGACCTGTATGCAGAAAACTATAAGATACTGATGAAAGAAATTAAAGATGATATAAACAGATGGAGAGATATACCATGTTCTTGGATTGGAAGAATCAACATTGTGAAAATGACTATACTACCGAAAGCAACCTACGGATTCAGTGCAATCCCTATCAAACTACCAATGGCATTTTTCACAGAACTAGAACAAAAAATTTCACAATTTGTATGGAAACACAAAAGACCCCGAATAGCCAAAGCAATCTTGAGAAAGGAAAACGGACCTGCAGGAATCAGGCTCCCGGAAGTCAGACTATACTACAAAGCTACAGTAATCAGGACAGTATGGTACTGGCACAACAACAGAAATATAGATCAGTGGAACAGGATAGAAAGCCCAGTGATAAACCCATGCACATATGGTCACCTTATCTTTGATAAAGGAGGCAAGAATATACAATGGAGAAAAGACAGCCTCTTCAATAAGTGGTGCTGGGAAAACTGGACAGCTAGCTACATGTAAAAGTATGAAATTAGAACACTCCCTAACACCATACACAAAAATAAACTCAAAATGGATAAAAGACCTAAATTTAAGGCCAGACGCTATAAAACTCTTGGAGGAAAACATAGGCAGAACACTCTATGATATAAATCACAGCAAGATCCTTTTTGACCCACCATCTAGAGTAATGGAAATAAAAACAAAAATAAACAAATGGGACCTACTGAAACTTAAAAGCTTTTGCACAGCAAAGGAAACCACAAACAAGATGAAAACACAACCCTCAGAATGGGAGATAATATTTGCAAATGAAGCAACTGACAAAGGATTAATCTCCAAAATTTACAAGCAGCTCATGCAGGTCAATATCAAAAAAACAAACAACCCAATCCAAAAATGGGCAGAAGACCTAAACAGACACTTCTCCAAAGACATACAGATTGCCAACAAACATGAAAGGATGCTCAACATCACTAATCATTAGAGAAATGCAAATCAAAACTACAATGAGGTATCACCTCATACCAGTCAGTATGGCCATCATCAAAAAATCTACCAACAATAAATGCTGGAGAGGGTGTGGAGAAAAGGGAACCCTCTTGCACTGTTGGTGGGAATGTAAATTGATACAGCCACTATGGAGAACAGTATGGAGATTCCTTAAAAAAGTAAAAATAGAATTACCATATGATCCAGCAATCCCACTATTGAGCATATACCCAGAGAAAACCATAACTCAAAAAGAGTCATGTACCACAGTGTTCATTGAAGCTCTATTTACAACAGCCAGGACGTGGAAGCAACCTAAGTGTCCGCTGACAGATGAATGGATAAAGACAATGTGGCACATATATACAATAGAATACTACTCAGCAATAAAAAGAAACGAAATTGAGTTATTTGTAGTGATGTGGATGGACCTAGAGTCTGGCACACAGAGTAAAGTAAGTCAGAAAGAGAAAAACAAATACCGTATGCTAACACATATATATATAGAATGTAAAAAAAACCAAAAAAACAAAAAATGGTTATGAAGAACATAGGCGCAGGAGAGGAATAAAGACCCAGACATAGAGAATGGACTTGAGGACACAGGGATGGGGAAGGGTAAGCTGGGACGAAGTGAGAGAGTGGCATGGACATATATACACTACCAAATGTAAAATAGATAGCTAGTGGGAAGCAGCCCCATAGCACAGGGAGATCAGCTTGGTGCTTTGTGACCACCTAGAGGGGTGGGAGGGAGACACAAGAGGGAAGAGACATGGGGATATATGTATACGTATAACTGATTCACTTTGTTATAAAGCAGAAAGTAACACATCATTGTAAAGCAATTATACTCCAATAAAGATGTTAAAAAAAAAAAATAAAGTAGAATATATTTGCAGAGGTAAAGAAATGCCCGCTTAGTAGTTCCCACTCTGATCACAACACAGGGGACACTTGGTTGGCCCCAACTAAATCCTTCACTAGTGTTCATAAATGGGGATTTTCTTTACAATCTGATCTCAATTTTATTACTCTGCCTCAGGTGCTGAAACATTTCATTTTCTTTCCTCATGTTCAATATTATGTTTTATACCTAAACTCTGCTAAAGAAGACATACGGCTTCCACTTTAAAATTCACTGCATATTCTACAATTATACCACATAAATATCAAAACACTTCAAAAGTAAAATGTTCATACCTTTGGACTGGATTTTTTCACAATTTGGAGAAATTATAACACATTTGATCTTGTTTAACTTCATATGTTTCGTAACCTCTCTTAGACCCATGACCAGCCGTCTCCTCGCTTTTGCTCTTACAGGATCCTTTTGGTAGATGCGTTCCTGGAAGCTGACAAGCTCTTGAAGAAGAAGAGTCACACATTCATCAATCTCTTTACAAAGAACCTGATTACAGTACCTGTAAAGGAAACCAAAAATAGGTAATTATAAAATTATTTTAGGAAAAAAATACATCCAGTAACAGGTTTTCATTAAAAAATCAAGTCTTTAAAAATCTCCTAAATCCTTCAATTAGAAAAGCAGAAGAGTTTTCCTGAATTACAACAGATCGGCTTTTATGTAAAGGATAGATTAACCTCGGGGAAGTACTACTCAAACACCCAGTTATTAAATTCCTAAGGATATACATCAAATGTTAGCCTGCTATTAGATAAACAGGTATAATGTTTTTGGTAAGGAGCTAATGTATAAAGTTATTTCATTCCAATGAATACTAAAGATGCTTCTAATAAGAAACAAATTAATTTCATAAAAGCTAACTGAATGCCCTAATACCAACCATTCATCCTCCACGCTTGGAAAAATCACAGTCTCCGGCACTGGCTTCCTCAACCATAAAAATAAAGAGTTATGGATGACAGCCTCAATGGTCCCTCTACCTCTGAAAATCTATGGTTACAGAGGATGAATTCAGTAATTAAATTGAAGCCAAAACCAAAGAGGTCTTGAGGTAAAAGTCACATGGCTTTGTATCAGGCTAAGCAACTGAATGAGGCTCTTTGTGAGATCATATGTGGCTATAACGCAAAACACAGAAAGCAAGTAGTGTGAGGCCACTATAGTACTTAATTTCAAGGATAAGAAAGTCATTCTAGTTTAAGTAAACTCCTTATATATTCCACTTTGCTAGCTTTCATCTATAATCTATCTCTACCATAAGCAGGTACTTAACAAGGATAATTGGTAAAATTTCTGATCTAGGAATGCCGGGCCAGCAAATTACCACTTCTAAATTACTGATACATTATATGGTGGGAAAATCTAGGCCTGCCTTTCTTTAGTGAAAAAAAATGTTCTGCTTTGGAAATCTTTTTAATGTTTATGTGAAAAGTGTTTAAATAAATGCAAGTATGACATTACTTCAGAACAGAAGATATAACTGGACAGACTGAGGAAAGTTTATCATACAGTATACAAAATTAAAGAATGCAATTGAAGAATAAAACATCAAAAATGCAATTTTCTTCACTCTGCTTTTCTTCCAAGCTGTTTATTTCACACATATATAAGATTTTATTCTCCAAGTATTTCCTTTGTCACACATCTGTGATATTTAATTAACTTCCCAAACCTAGGCGATAAGTATTTGCTCAAAAACAATAATGTAAAGGAACAGAACAAACCAATGTGGTTTGGATTCACACATATTTTACTTTCACCCTGGGATTCTTTCATAGGTAAACTTAATTTCAAAGGTAAAATTAATTCATCTACACAAATGTTTACATTCTAAAATCCTTCACAGCAATAACTGTCAGTTCAAGGTTATTCACAGATGGGCATTTTCAAACTTAGAAATATATGCTTAAAAACAAATAGGTTTATGTAACAGGTTCACTACATGTAGTAGGATCTTAGAAACTTGTTATTAATTGGTTAAAGAGGTTTTTTTTGAAGGGCCCATAATATAAACAAAAAAGCAAAAGCATTTGGAGAGGAAAAATGTCACAGTATGACATTTTATATAATACATAAGCTGTAAGAGGCCAAATTTCATGGGTATAAACACTAGCTGATATAAAAAGAATGTATTTACTGTCAAATCACTTTTACATGAACACTGACAGCTGACGGAAGGCAAATACTTTCCATATAATAAAACCCGTTGTTAAACAAAATCTGAAAGAGCTTAAAGATCTTTGGTATTCTGTCTGTTCAACCCACCAAGAAAAAAATGACAATATTATATTCAGAACTACAGTCAAGATACTTAAACTATTCAACCTCAATAATGAGACTAAAACTTACTCTCTAAATCTTTTGCTGTGGATTTTGGTTATTGTCGAAGATGCCATTGGACTGCCTATCCCAGAACTAGCCGGAGAGCCTTGTGACACAGGTGTCATACAGTACGGAGAGTTCTGACTTGCTGGAGAGAGGGATGCATCACTGGGCATGCTCAGTCCAGCATCTGTGGAGACGTGGGGTGAGGGAAAATAATTTAGAAATTTTGAATGCTGAAAAGCTCTATACTGATCAACATAATTTAGAATGGCAGTTATCTTTTGTTATCACTTCCAAATTCTCCAGAAGCTACCAAGTTGGGCATTGTTCGTATCACAAACATTTCTCACATACTACCAAAAATCAAATTTTCCTATTATGTCTTAAAATATACTCTGAAAAACATCAAGCATAACCTACAAGTCTCCACAGAAGAGTTGCAAGAAGGCCAAGTTATCTAAAACATGTATTCCCAGGGGATCTAAATTGAAGAACAAAAGACGTATCCGCTTCTGCACTCTTTCCAGATCATATTACCCATCTCCTTCATCTCTATTTTTCCACCTATTTCTTAGAAATAAATTTTTTAACTGTCTAAAAATTCCCATTGCTGCTGGCAACGATGAATTCTACCTCACTCATTCTCTCCACACCACTCCCAATTCTCCTGGCACCACCCCAGCTTCTCTTTCATTTGGTCTTTGCTCCTGTGCTCAGGCAGCCACGTTTGTAGATGCCACCTCTTGACTCAACTGCCACCTTTAGTCACTGCTTCTTTTCTGAACAGCTCTAAAACTCAGGAAAGGAGTTAGCATTTGTCCAGTCCATTAATTTGCAAAGTTACACATATATCTTATCTCTCTACTGGATTGTAAGCTTTTTGTAACAGGGCCCGTCCACTATGTATCTTTATGACATTTCCTGACCTTCCCATCCGTACCCCACTTACTAAAGTACATATGATGGATGTTCAACACACACTTGTTGAAGGAATGCATAAACAGATACACCTAAATACAAAGGCAATGATACTTAATTGAGAGTAAAGGGGAACGCTAACCAAACATATTGGAACAAATCTTAGAAGAAGTAAACTTATTTTTCTAAACACAAGGGAACACCGCTACTAAATCTATGTGTAAATCAGATTTAAATGTTTTGCCAAAAGTTGAAGAATAAATACCAGTAGAAATAGGGACCTAGTCAGGTTTCTCTTAAAATCTTTCTTCCACAGTAGTATAAATTTTAGAAGGCATCTGCAGTTTTGCTGAGGTCCCAACTGGAATCATGTGCTGGCACCCACTGTATGGGACTGAATCTTACTGACCAACTGGCCTCTGCACTACAACAAGCTTTGCAATTATTCCACAAAAGCAAGGAAGAAAATCAACAAAAGCAATTCAATAAAATATACAGGTGACCCTCGTACAACATGGGGATTTAAACCTCATATAATTTATAGTCCGCCCTCTGTATCGCAGTTCCTCCACCATCTGTGGATTCAACCAGCCATGCCTGAGTAGCACTGCAGTATTTACTATTGAAAAATATCTGTGTACAAGTGGACCTGTGCAGTTCAAACCTGCCTTGTTCAAGGGTCAACTGTAGTCCTGCAAAGAAAGTCAATTGTGTTCTAGATATAAAAGAAGGCAAGATGAAAGGAACTGTGACAGTTACAGAGGATGCATTGGTAAGATCATAATTATGAGGGTTTACAACAAATTCAGGAGTTAAGCTTCAAAAATGCCATAGACCTACTATGTAACACCTGCCTCCCCGCCCTTTAAATATCTCCCTACAGAAGCATCTTCAAAAGAAACCACTCTCAAAAATTAAAAAATTTAGATAAAATATGGAGCATATTTAGGAGAATAACTAGTGATGTGTTGTTACCTACTAATTAAAATACTTCGGACCATTTTATGAGAAGAAGGGGGAAAGAGGTGATCTTACCTTCTTGGGAAACAATCTCCTGCGGCAAATCATCAATAAAATCTAAGTGCATTTCTATTGGTTCCTCAGATCCCAAAAGATTGTGGTCCACAGTTAAACGGCCCTTCTTTTCCTCTCTTTCTTTCAAAATAACCTAAAAGTCATTACCAGTCTTTAATTACTAATTACTCTTTAAGTATGTACTGAATGATTAAAATGGTCACTATTACATAGGAATAGTAGTGTTCACTTAAAAAATGGACGTAAGGATTTTGGTTGGCTATGTAGAAACTGACTGGCAAAAAGGTAAATGTCATTTTAGGCACTGTAGTTGAAGGAAGTACTATATCCAAAATAAAGCACGGCAATATAATACTACAGCTATCAAACCACATCTGCTTCAGTCTTTAAATCCTAGTAGACAAACTAGGGTTTCCCCCAAAATGGATAAAATAAAACCTTTGGAAACCAGGTCACATAGTTACGTTAGATTTATTTGGTCATAGATCATCTCATTCGCTCCTCCTAATAACAATACTGAGTTAAACAGAGCAGATATTATACCCAACTTATAGATAAAGAAGATGAGGATAAGAAAGGTTTGCTAAAACTACAAAATAAGTACTGAAGTTAGTACTAGAATCCCAGGCTTCTGATACCTAGGGTCTAAAGTTTTTGGATACCTAAATGTTTAACGTTTTTTTTTAAACTGATAGAACTGATTCCCCAGGGCCTTGGTCAACACAGAAAGATAGTCATGATGCTGAGATCCCCAACCTTAAATTAACTAGTCATCATAAAGAGGCATGTCTAAGAACTTTTCACAATAATCTGTTGGCCAAAATGCCACAACTACTTTTGCAAAACGATTTAAACCCTTTTTTATACAGTAAAATAAATATCCCCAGGTTTTGGTTTACCTTTTTAAGTGCTGTGGGCCGTTTTAGTTTTGCAATTTCCTTTTCTTTTCCTTTTTTTGCTTTAGAGGAAGTAATGTCCAAAGAATTAAAGGATGTCAAACAGGGCTGACCTTTGGTTAAGGGTTTTCTGTTAGTAGAGTCTTTAGTGTGAAAAGAAGCTGCAGTGACCACTAAAAACAAACAAGAACATTAGTTTTACTACTATGGCCAACTCCACATATTTTCAACATTTCTAATAATAAACCTGTAAGAACAACAACATCCTCTTCTTGTGGAAAACAGACGTCATATAGCAGGAGCAGTATATGGCCGTGCAGTGTCCCTCAGATACAGCTCCAAAGAACCATTCTACCTCTGGAATTTCAAAACTCTGCACCTCTCCTTATTCCTAATGAATCTAAAACTGACCCTTACATAAGATAAGTAGTCTATCACTCCTCTCCTCATTTCAGCCTGTCATTAAAGAATGATATTCCCCTCTCAGCTGCACTCTCAGTACTATTCAGCAATTCTTTTATGCCTGATTGATCGTTACCCTCATTCTCCCGTGGATACCACCCATCCTTCAGCAGACCTAGCCTCTAATCTCAATTCTCTCACTCTAGCAGAAAAGCTTTCCTGCTACTTCCTTGAGAAGATGCTTTCCAATATAAACTTCTAAGCCACCTGAGAGGAGGCAGCAGGCATCCTTACTCCCACCGAAGGCTTACCAACCACTTCTTCTCATAATCCCATCTCAGGATTAATTCCTCAAGGATTTTGCTCTATTACTTTCCCCTTGCATCTTTCAAGTTCCTCCTTGACTTGACCCCTGACTCTTTTCCCTAACTCCCCAAAAGAAGTTCAAAATCTCCTCTATATAGAAGGAAGAAAAAACAGGCAAACTAACAAAACCTCTCCCTTGACTGGCTTCTAAGAAACCATCATTCCCCTTTCCTTCCTCATTACTTCCCAAATCATTATAATCTGGCCTCTGCCCTACCCACTCTCTTGAAACTGCTATTGCCAAGATCACATAAAACCTTGCAACTGCCAAATCTAACTCTGATTCTTTGCTCTATTCTAGTTTTTTTCAGCATTTGTTACCAAAGACCACATCCTCTTCCTCAAAATTCTATCCTCACCTTTTGTGACATTACGCTCTATTTTTCTCACTCTTTCTCAAACCTGTTTTTCTGGTTCTTCTTCCTTCTGTCTTTTAACTCTGAGCATTCTACAAGGCTTTATCCCTGAACATCTTTTTTCCTAATTTTTCTTTCCCCTGACAATCTTATATATTTCCACAGCTACAACAATCATCTCTATTTGAAATTCACTGACTTCTAACCTGAACTGCACATACCTAACTCTATGTTAAATAGGATCCACCAGGATCTCCCTAACTAGCATTTCAAATACAACAGGGCCAGAGTCTGTTCTTCCCGAGAAAATTCTTCTTCCGTGATCCTTAACCTGTTTGGTATCATCATATACCTAACCCCCACCACAGTCCTCCAAGTCAGAGAGTTTGAGTCATCTTTGACCTGTTTCCACATTCCATCAATTAAAAAACCCTATTAATTCCTTAAAATCCTTTTACATCTCTGCCATAGTCCCGTCCCTCTTTTGGACTTCCCAAGAAAGCTGATTTCTTTGTAATTAACACTTCCCAATTTAAACACTGGTGATAGATTAGAGGTTAATCTCACTTCTATCTGTCAAGAATCTTACTCCCCCTTTAAAGCCCACGTCCAAATGCTATCATATATGAAGGCATTTGTAACATACATCCCTGTTGACGTAAATCACTCTTTCTTCTATAAGTTCATAAAACTTTGCTGGTATCTTTCCTAAGGCACTGCTTTTTATTAGTTATGTGGGCACGTCTTTCTCTCAGACTAGATTATAAACTCCTTGACCACAGGTATATCTTAATCATATCTGTAATTCCACAGTTCTTGACACCACACTTTGCACGTAGATACTTACATCTGTATACATTAATGTGCTAAACAAATCAAAGTTGTAATAATAAGCCACTTGAAGTTATCACAGGCTAACAATCTCTTTCCCAAAATAACTGGCTAACCTTTATTGAGTGAATGTAACCCAGACGCTCTTCTAAGCATTTTACATGTATCATCTCATTCAATCCTCAAAACAATCCAGAAGCAGGTACTGTATTATCTCCATTTTAATGTAAGGAAACTGAAGCAGAGGAAGATTAAATAACTCGCCAAGGAAAAACATGGAAGAACAGGATTCAAGACGCAGCGCAACTCCAAAGCCCCTGCGTGCAGCCACTAGACCACATTGCCTCTGGAACACTGCTAACTCTCAGTTCCACTCCCTAGGGTCCTTTACTCTTAGTGAGATGTTACTGCCACTTTCCTCATCTCAACAGCATGCAACTCTAAAGCTTAGTATGCACTCAATATTATTTTTACTAACAGTTAATCAAAGCTAACGTTCATACCGGATGGTAACTAGCTATAGGTTTAAACATTTTGCACACATGATTAAAGTTATAAACTGTTACTTATATTTTTGTTTAAAAACAGTAGACCCTTTACATAGGAGCAGAGGAAAGAGAGAATTCCATTCTTCCTCTCAACATCAGTGCTTTTTGTTGGTGCCTTTCCCTTTCCTTTATCTTATTCCTCATCCTCTAAAAACAAAGACTATGAAAAGAAATGAGGGAGCATGTCAAAGGTGCTGAGCTCTAACTCTTGACGAGGTTTGTTAAAATATAAATTACTGTTTCAGCAGAAAGCCAGCTCATTTTCTCTCTCCCTCCCTCCCCTCCTCGCCCTCCCTCCCCCCACTTCTCTCCCTCTCTGTCCCTCCCTGTCTCCCTTTCTCTCTCTCTCTCTCTCTCACACATACACACAAAATTTGATTAAAACGCCTATGTTTCCCATTTGGTTTTAAATTGGATAATTTAACAGTTATAGAGCCAAATTACTTGTGATTCTTATTGATACCTTTGAAGAAGAGAAAAATTTGGTTGGTTCATAACATATACCAACCGACATTTGAACAGAGACCTGGAGGACCTGATGGAACAAACTATACTGATGCTTGAGGGAAAAGAGTTCCAGGTAAAGGAAAGAGCAAGCACAAGGACACTGAGCTTGGAGCATGTTGGATGTGTCTGTGGAACAGCAAGGGGGCTGTTCTAACGTGGCTAGAGCAGTGAGTGCCAGGGGAGAATGCTGATGAGGGCAAAAAGGTAACAGGATCAGCTAAGATATGACTTAGGACCCTGGCTTCGCTCCAAGTGAGATGACGAGCTACTAGAGGATTTTGAACTTATATTTGAAAAAGAGTGCTCCTTTTAAGATAGACTGGGGGTTAGGGGGAATAAAAGGTAGGTAATAGTTAGGAGGCTACTACACTGTAGTTTGATGAGGGCTACTAGGGTGGCAGGAGAGAAGCTGCTGAGTAATCAGACTCTGGATTTTTGTAGGTATATATAATTTAGATTAACAATTTCCAAAATATATTACCAAAGCCAAATAGCAAATTGCTAGGATTAATGATATCACCTGTATATGACAGAGGTCTGGTATTAGTAATTTGCCGCGCTTTCATGGCTTGTTGTTGTTTTTCCAGAGCTGCTAACATGTCCCCCAAATCTAGTTGTACAGGTGTTTTATTCTTTTTCCCAGCTGCCTTTGATAAAGCTTCCTGCAAAGTAAACATGAAAACATTTATTTTTCATTTTAGTATGAAAATGTGACAATTTAAGATAATTATATTTGTCACTCTTCCATCCATCCCCCAAAACCTACCAAATAAACTATCATATTTGTTCATAAAAATGAATACATACCTGCAGTTTTTTTTGCTCCATACTTATTTCTGAATATTCTTGAGCTGTGGCAAGGGCTGCTGCTAAAGCTTTCTTCTTTTGACTTTTTGCACGTTTAGGAACTGAGGTTGTAATGGGAATTGGTGTCTGAACTATATTGATTGGTGAGTTCTCAGGTAAATCATCCAACTGTGATAACCAGAGAAAAACATTTGTTAGTGATTCCATAAAAGTCTAATCATAAGGAAAGACAATGTAGAATGTGAGATGTTCTACAGTATAACTGGACTAGACTCTTCAAAAGATTCAATTACATAAAGAACAGAGTGAGATGGTGGGATCATTCTAGACTGGGAGACTGGAAAATAATAGAGACAAAACAGCAAAATGCAATAGGTGATAATTGTCTGGATCCTGGACTGAAAACAAAATAACTCCAAGGTAAAGTTTTGCAACAACTGGGGAAATTTTAGCATGGACTATATGTTTTATGATGTCATTTAATTAATGGTATTTCCTTGTCTGTAATGGAACTATGGATTTCAAAGGACAGTGTCTCTGTTCTGGCTATGCTGAAAAGAAATACTAAAGATCAGTACTAAATACAGTGCTTCTTCTATACCATGCTGCCCTACAAGTCTTTATACTTAGCTGTAATATTTCTTTTCAACATTGCCATAGCTCCAAAGATGTTCAAGTATTTTGCTTATCTTTTTTAAAAGAGTCACTTACTACTTTTGAAGAAAGTTTCTGTTGAATATTCTCATCTTTAGCACTTCCACTCTCATTTAGTTCTCGAAATCCATCTTCATCCTGAAATAGTTCCACATTTTAAGTAAAAACAGAGCTCAAAGCAATAAACTCTTAAGAACAACATTTATAATGTTTAAGAGTAATGAAATGATAGGGAAGTAATTTTTTAACTCAATATTAAACTATTTAAAGTCAGTCTTAAAAAGGAAATCTCATTTCTCACATGCTAAAACATAGCTAATTTAATTATTCAAGGATGGGGATACATCCACACGTGTCCATCCTTTGGATTTCTGCATCTACTATTCCATTTTTATTAATAATTCTACCCTAAGGTGGGTAAGTAAATAAAAAGAAATTCAAAAAGGATTTTATCACATTTCACATAATTTTGAAAAGATTTTAAACAAATGGCTTAATATGAATTTCATTAATATATTCCCTGTCCCATTACTACATACACCAGTCAATAAAATTAAAAGTTAAAAAATAAAAATAAATTCCCTATTCAAAGTAATTTCTTAACCAATATCCTCCTTTACACCGAAATTTATATCTATTATTTTTAACTAAATATAAGTATGGAACCAATCATATGATTAAGTGCAAATAAAAAATCTGCCACATGTACTGTTCTTGATACACTACTTGAGCTGTACCCTCAAGTCCTTTAGGTCAATTACTAAGCTTATCTAACATATTATTCATCTGAAGCCTCTGGCCTCAAGCATATTTAAACTCCATCTATTAACTCATTTTATAGAAACTACATAACAAAAATGAGTTACCTGGGATGTTGTTCACCATCTTGACACAATCAAATTCTACTCATTCTTTAAAACCTATTCCAAATGTTATCCCTATCCTGCCTCAAACCCAGAGGTACTTATTTCTCCTTTCAACTTCAACCACACCCGAGAAGTATCAGGTGTGTACATGTCTACATTCCTCTATTACACAGCAACCTCCCTAAGGGTAGTGTGCTTATTCACCTTAATGTATCATGCAGAGCACCTAACTTTAAACATACAACAGCCCTCCAATGAGCACCAGTTAGATGAATAAATAATAGAAACATTGCAATTAGAATATAAACTGTCTGCCTATTAGAAAAAGTAAAATAGCCTTTTATCTTCCTTCTTCAAGACTCCCCTGGCTAGCAGCACAAATTAACTAGATTGAACTATTCAAATTTGAAAAACTTAACAAATAGATTCAACAAAGATAATGAAAGTTAGGGAGAAAGTTTCAAACTAGGGGAAGTCCACATAAAATTAAGTTCTACCTCCATATGTTACCTCAAAATGAATACTCATGACAAAAACTTATAAAAATAAACATTAATAAAGTTAATGTTAGACTAACTATATATAACCAAGACAAAAATGACAAGACAAATACATCTAAGTAACTTACAATCTACTTGCAGTCACATGTTAAGACATAAAAAGTACTTATCATAATGTAAGAAAAATTAATTTCTTAATGGCAACATTTGCTATAACAATACACAGTTTGAAAAAATACCTCAAAATATAAAGACTCGGAATTTGGGTCGCCTCTATGACACTGACTGGGGTTTAACTGCTTATTATCTTGTCTCTTTTGCAAATTCTGTCTTCTTTCTGAGGAAGTACTATGTCCTCGGCATCTGAATCCAACCTAAATAAACCCCAGAGGGGGGAGAATATATTACTTTTAAGTAAAATGTTTTATTGAAGTATAACATACAGAAATGTACCCCAAAGTATACAGCACAATGAATTTTCATAAAGTGCATAACTTATTACAAAAGGTTACAACTTTTGACAAATAAGGTCATAATGAAAATACAAAAATGTGATAATTAGTGTCTGTTACTTTTTTCGCTTGTGCATGAACGCTTATATCAACTTTATTTGTAATTCCAAAAACTGGAAACAACCCAGATGTCCTTCATTGGGAGAGTAAACTCACTGTGGTATATGCATCCTATAAAACAGCAGTCAGTCACGAAAAGGAACAAACTACTGATATACCCAATAATCTGTATGAATCTCCAAAAAACGATGCAAGTGAAAAAAGCCAATCCTAAAAAGACTGTATGAGTTCATTTATACAACATTCTTGAAATGACAAAACCATAAAAAGGGGGAACAGATTAGAGGATTCTAGGGGTTAAGGAGAGGCTGGTGGGGAAGGGAAGGGAGTTTGGCTATAAAAGGGCAACATGAGGGATCCTTGCAGTAATGGATCTGTTCTGAATCGACTATATTGATGTCAGTATCAGGGTTGTGATACTGCACTACAGTTTTGCAAGATGTTATTACCATTGGGAGAAACTGAGTATTACCTTTCTATAAAACTATCGTAGGTCTTTTAATATCTGTAGTTTTGTTTTTTAGTTCCTAGGAAATATTAAAAATTTTAAATCTTGTTTATAAGAAAACAGATTTAAAAGAATAAAACTGTCAGTCACATAAATTATTATCATCCTATTGACCCATTTGCAAAATGTTCAACTGTCATAAAAGCAAGAAAAAAACACATTAAGCACTTTAAGAATCTTAAGACAATCAAGTTCCCGCTCTTAAGTACCTAATGCAACTTAGATGAAATGCCTCTGAACCAGGACACCTAGAGAAGATGTGAAAAGTATGATCTTCTTTACCAGTTACCCAAGAATTCTAACAATATACAGAACTTGAAGCAGACCTGGACTGAAGGTGCTGTTGTATAGGCTTTGGATTATTAAATCAAAAATATGCACACAAAGACCTAGAAGCACCTAGCAATTCCCATGCTAAGCAACTGGTCTAAAAAGACTTGCTGATAAGAAACAGATTTTTTTTTTTTTTTTAAAGAAACAATTTTAATACTCTCTTGGGAAGTAGGCTGTATGGCAGAACTATACGCCAGAGGATAGTCATATAGTAAATGTAATCTTCCTTAGAATGTGCACAATGGGGCTACTTCCTATAACCTATAAGCATCTGTCAGGAAACTTGATAATTTGCCAGGTACCCAACAGTTCCTTGGTTTTAAATATTTACCTCATTTTAAAATAAACTCATGAACATGGATAGAGAGATAGACAGAGGAATACATATGTGAAGCAAATTTCTGTAAAATCTTCGATAGCATCAAGCTAGTAGCTATATGAATGGTCTCTATAAAATTACTTCAACGTTAAGGTCTGTTTAAAAATTTTCATAATAAAATATTTTTTAAATTGGCTCATGAAAAGCAGCTCAAACAAGGATGCTAAAACAAGTGCAATTTACAATGTCTAGGTACTAAAGAAACAACTGAATTCACATAAATTATTAACACTGAAATGAAAACTAATAATCAAGCCCCAATATTGGGATGAACAGAAGAGAATAATTCTTAAGTACAACTCTTCATTTCTTTGTACAGTCACTATCACAAACAAATAAATGTAAACCTGCCCTCCAAACAGCATTACAATTATATCAAAATGTAAGCCCTGTTGTAAACCAGACTTAGTATATATGCATTAATGTTGTTACAAACATAAAAACAATTTTTTAAAAAAATAAATGCAACTTGATTCTTGTACTTGGAGACATAAAGTTCCAGGATTAAGTTAAAACCCCCAAACTAACGGTCCCAACAAAGTTCATGAGGACCAAATATGCAAGTATTTCAATTACCTCCTGGAATGAACTAATAACCCCCCCTTTTTAAAAAAATTCTTCTAAGAAAAAAGAGTTTTGTTGCTAGAAAGTGGGCATACAGAACAAAGCAGAAACTATAGCTACAACTACATACTAAGATTCTTAAATGACTAGCACAAAATCAGTATCTAAAGATTCAGGTGTTTATATTCCACTTACATAACAAAAAAGAAAAATACTAGGAATTGACAAATGAGGGATATGTACAAATTTATTTTCAGAAAATTATACAATACTTCTGAAGAACACAAAAAGGTAACTCAAAAATAAGAAGGCAGGGGACTTCCCTGGTGGTCCAGTGGTTAAGACTCCTCGCTTCCAATGCAAGGGGCCTGGGTTCAACTCCTGGTCAGGGAACTAAGATCCTGCAGGCCGCATGGCACAGCCAAAAAATTAAAGAAAAAAGAAAAAATAGGAAGACTTTTTTTTTCTAGAAAGATGCCATATCATAAGGCAATCCATTCTCCCTAAGTTGATAGATTAGTTTAAAAACCAATGGAACAAAACAGAAAATCTAGAAACAAATTTCAATATATATGAAAATTTAACATGTGATAAAGGTGGTTATCTCAAATAGGTGAAGTAATGGACTTGTCAATAGATGGTGCTGGGAGATTTAGGTAGCCACTTGAAAAATACAAAATAGGACCCATATCTCGCAACATCCACCAAGACAAACTCTAAACGGAATAAAGATTTAAATGTAAAAAAACACAAAAGCATAAACACACTGGAGGAAAACAGGCAAATTCCTTTATAAAAATAAACTTCTTAATGCTATTTAAAACAAACTTGTATATGGCAATAATAATAAGCAAAGTCAGAAATAAAAATGAAAATCTTGCAAAATATTTGCAACTCATATTACAGACTACCACCTCCCAGAAATTAAAAAAATTTGCTAAGAGCTTGATCAAATTGATTTAAAAATGTACAAAAACAGGGAATTCTCTGGTGGCCCAGTGGTTAGGACTCTGCACTTCCACTGCAGGGGGCTTGTGTTCAACCCCTGGTCGGGGAACGAGGCTCCCGCAAGGCACACGGCCCAAGAAAAATAAAAATAAAAATTTCTAAATTAAAAAAAAATGTTTAATGTACAAAAACAGAGAAATAGATCAAGATACAAAAAATGGTCAAAGAATATGACAAGTTCACAGAAAAGTACAAACGGCCCTTAAACATATGGAAAGATACTCAACTACTTTAATACACTATTTCTCCCTCACTGGCACAAATCCAAAATCTTGAAAACACATGATTACCGAGGCTACTTGGAAATAAGCACTCTCCACATTATCGTTGAGAATGTAAAATGGTACAATCTGGTGTTATTTACCGAATAACAGAAATGACTTTATCTTTTCACTCAGCAATACCTTACCTAGGAATTTAGTCTACTGCTATACACACAGATGTCTAATTAGTACTGCAGCACGTCTATTAACAGCAATAGTTTACAAATAATTCAAGTGTCCAATGACAGGACTTCAGAAATTAACAAGGATATATGCATACAACATTAGGAGTTGTTAAAAAAAAAAAAAAAACTCTGGGAAAATACACAGATATAGGGAAGATAAGAAGACAAGTGGAGACAGGGTAAAAATGAGATTGTTCATTGTATAACCTTTTTCATATATTTTATTTTTCAACCTATTCACAAAATAAAGCCATTTTTAAAAACTTAAGTTTTTACATTCTGTCCTTCATTTACAATTAAGGCTACATCACAGTATAGAAAAAATATGCTGTTTCAAATGTTAAAACACTGGTAAAAACATTAAAAATCACTGCATTGTACAGTAGTTAAAACAGCATGGTACAGGTGCAAAAATCTGATAAATGGAACAAAAAAGCCCAGAAACAGGACCCAAGACATAAGAAATTAGCAAATGACTAAAAGGGCAGCACAAATCAGAAAAAATAATGGATTACAATGTTAAGACAACTGGTTAGCTACTGTGAAAATCGACCTCATTATGTTGTACCATGCATCAAAAAAAAACCTCAGATAAAAAAGTTTTGAAAACATTACCCTGTAAAAAAGAAGCAGAAAATACAAGTGAATATTTACTAGATTTCTAAAAGACTTTTTAAGCCTAAAAACAATCAGAAATTGCAAAGGGGAAAAATATTTTGACTTAAAAGAAAAAAAAGATTCTGCATATCAAAAATCAAGCTACACACTTAAGAAAAGTATAACAAAGCCTCAGAAGTAGAAAAGAAAACACACACATTGTTCAACATCTGGCTCCAGTTCTTTGGAATGAAGGGAGACAAAATAAACAAACGTTTATGCGTTTCTAAAATTGAAAGTTTTGTGTTTTTCACCATTCCGCATCAGTTTTGAGGCAGAGATAAAATGTTTGTCTGTATCAGTATTATTTCCTCTCTAGTGGGCTACTGATATCAAAACTACCAGTAATGAGACTGCAAACTTGGCAGGTCTAGCAGTTACGATTTCAACATAAAATTTCAGTCCTTAACCAAACATTCCGTAGATTTTGTTTATCTAATCTATACTAACAATTCTTGTTTCAGCTCTTTTGTTTTTAATCAAATAAAGTTAGACTGCCTCACAAGCCTGCCACAAACAACAATGACTCATTTTTGCAATAACCATAGGGAAGAGGGCATTATTCTACTTGTTTTCCCTACAGCCTAATTAACATTAGGGTACGTCTGAAGTACTTCATTTCAGGGAAGCAAAGGCACACCGGCAAGTATTTGGTTTATTCAATCCATTAGTAACTTACTCTTACTTCAGTTCATCCAGATCTATCCATATGGTAACTTTAATTCCTTAACTAGATTTAAGGAATCCAGGAACTGTATCTAAAAATTATAAAGGAAAAACACTGACCAATCAACACCTCCCTGATTTCACAACCAACCAACGCAGGAAGACAATTATCGGAAGTTCGTGGCCGTATATAACTTGCTCTGCTGTACCGCAGCTAGATCTTGCTCCCCAAGACCAGCAAGCTGCCCCGTCTGGCCCCATTATGGCAGAGGCAGCCATCACTATGGTACCGCAACAAGCACCGAGCATGGCTTGTGGTGTTTATAGTCAACTAAAGACACGTGGACAAGGCTGCAGTCCTGAAGTTCAAAGAATCAATATTTAAGGTACTAAAATGCTTTAAATTTTTTTATATGGATAAGAAATAGTCACAGAAGATGAAGCAGGACTGGAGAGTATTCTTTTTTAAAATTATAAAATATACAAATATATTTCTTAAATATAGAAAAGTAGAAAATGGTACAATATACATCCCACCTACATTCAACATCTTGCCATTTTGTTTCATTATTTAAATAATAATTTTATTGGCTAAGCCATTTAAAAGTTACAGATATCATGTTATTTTAAACAACACAATATGTATCGCCAAAAATTAAGAACACTGCCCTTCAAAACCACTATACCATATCTCACACTACTCAAATTTCTCCAACCTAATCCAAATTACCTGTGAATTATTTCTTTGTTCAGCCTGCCTTCCACCTCTAGAAAATGTCTGATTTTTTTCCATCCAAGGTTTTTTCTGAGTTGCCTGGCAAGTTACATTGGACCAATTTACACCACCTGTAATAAATGAGATTTTAAAATATAAAGATGTCAAAACCTAAAGGGCCCCCTAACTTCACGTACTGAAACTCAGTCACTATAAATGTAATACTGAAAAATTTTCCATAAACTTTAAGTGGTATTCCAGTTCTTAGTAATACAAGTTGTCATCTTACAGAATACCTCTAGCTGGAATTTTCTCAATTCCATCAACAAAAGTATACTTTCAAATTAACTTGAATTTCCTTGGAAGATTTCCAATTTTTTTGCAGCATCAGCAAGCTTCATGCTTAAAAACAAAGCTGTGACTGGACAAAGAAGAAAGTATAGCAAAAACACTATGCAGAAAGTAAGTACCTGCACATATAGATGATTCCACATGCTAAAAATAGAAACAAAAAAGACAATTATTTTCCGCTTAAGAGTAAACACCATATACCTTGCAAAACATTTCATAATTCCATCTAGTGTGAAGCATGCTTATTATAATCTTAGAAAAAATACTTCTCCATAAATGAGTATTCTTATATTAATAATAAAACATACAAAATACATTTTTAACCATCCTATTATTATAGGAATTGTTCATGAAAATAGATACTTCAGCTTTAGCAGAGGACACAAAGATAATACTGACACAGATGACTGATGAGGAAATCAAAGTAATGCCACATACACTGATGGTGCTAGAATCAGGATTTCTCAGAACCCCAGCTGCAGGTTGGTTGTTGCTGTGTTTGGGACTGCAGTAGCCACTATCACTGTCAATGTCAGCTTCACTAGCCCCCTGCTCACTAGAGGATTCAGCAGTAGGGTGGGATGCTCTTCTCCTCCTGCCTTTGGCCTTCCAGACCATCGTGGCAGAGCTCTCTGAGAGAGATTTGTTAGCGATGTCTGATGGGAAATCTGTAAGGCAAGGAAAGTGTGACAACTCTTTTTGAGGACAAGTTGATCAATTCTTGTTATCATTAAAATTGTAAGAAAACAAAGATACCTAACTTTGTAAATAGAGAAAACAGGTGAAAACTTTTGAAAAGATCATCAAAAGGTAAGCTGTTCCTGAGAAGTTGGTTTATAAAAGGTATTTAGTATGAAAAGAGAATATTTGTATAACTAAAATATCTGTATAATTAATATCACAGAATAATTAAAACAAACCACCATTACCCATTTTAGAAAGAGAACATCACCAATCCTTTGAAGTCCACTGCATGCCTCCTCCACCACTGCATTCTCTTTCTCCCTCAGAGGTCACCACTATTCTGAACTGTGTTTACCATTCCTTCACTTTTTAAACTGGATTTACCAAGGATTTTTGTATTCCAAAAACATATATCATGTACTTTTGCAGTTTTAGCTTTATTAAAATGAAATCATACTGTCCATATTCTTCTGTGACTTGCTTCCCCCTGCTGCTACCCCCTCCCCTAAACAGTGATTGGTTTTGAGATTCTGATGCATGTGGCTGTAATTCATTAAGGTCACTGGAATCTAGAATGTCTGTGTATGAATATACCAAAATGCATTTATCCTTTGTACCACTGATGGGACACCTGGGTTGTTTGGGGGTTTTGCTATTAACAACAATACTGCTGTAAACATTCTCATATAGACATATAAATGTGTATGTGTGCACGTGAAGTTTCTCTAAGATAATTACTGCTAGGCCTTAGGAGATACACATAATATTCAACTTTGCTTGGTAATGCCAAATCATTTTCAAAGGTGGTTAGAACAGTTTACACTCTAACAGCAGGATATAAATATCCCCACTGATGCACATATTCACCAAATACTTGACACTGTCCTCTAGGCTATAATTTTTGCCAATAGTTGGGTATAAAAAGATGGCTCATTGTGGGTTTTAATTTGCATTTTTCTGCTTAATAACGAGATTGAGAATCTTTTCTCATGGTTTTAGCCACTCACGTTTTCCTTTCTGTAAAATACTTGTTAAAATTACTTTTGGATTGTTTAACTTCTGCCTATTTTTCTACTAAGTTGCCTGTTTCTCATTTTTGTATTTCACAAATTGTAATTACAAGACATTAAAAAACCTCTTACGATCTCCTAACCTATCATAAATATTCCTTTTTCCACATACACAATTTTTTCCATATATAATTTTTATACAGAATCAATACAATTTTTGAGTTGCACTGTTTAATATTATGTATATGTTCTTCATTAATTATAATATATGAAGGCCCCGTATTATTCCACTGAGTGGATGTCCTGGAGACTTCTTTTGACTTGTTGCCCGTTACTGGACATTGAGAAGTTTTCAGTGTTTTTTTTTTTTTTGCTGCTGCTGCAGTGTACACACCTTTAATCAAACAGTTCCTTTTCTTTCTAGGGGGAGATTCCATTTGGATACATTCACCTGAGTAGGACAACTGGGTCCAAATATTCCTATAGTTCTGCCAAACTGTTTCAGCCCCTTGGCAGCACTGCATTCCAGGGGCCCTGAGCACAAGGTGGGATCATTTTCTTATTGATTCCTATGAATTCTTTATATATCCTCACACTAATCCTTTGTCAGTTACATGCATGGTAAAAATCTTTTCCAAGATTTGTGCCTTGTTCTTTCACTCACGCTTGATAAACAGAAATTCTTAATTTTAGGAATAGTTCTCTCCGTGCAATCATAAAGACATCTGCCTATATTTTCTACTACATGTGGTTTTCCCATTTAAGCCCTTAATCCATCTGGAATAGATTTGCATGATGTATATGTTAGGGGTCTGTGATGCTATCTTTGTCATTTTCCTTATATGTGTTTCCACACGTATGAGTCTGTTTCTGGGCTCTCTGTTCTGTTTGATTTTCACATACTGAATTTTATATACTATATTTTTGTATAAGCCTATAAAAAATAAAATGGCTTAATAGGTCTTGATATCTAGAGGAAAAGTTATTTTCCAGGGATGTCTTGGCCAGTGCTCCTTTATTTTAGAATTAGTTTGTCAAGTTCCAAAAACATCCCCATTGGAATTTTTTTTTTTTAATAAATTTATTTATTTTATTTTTGGCTGTGTTGGGTCTTTGTTGCTGTGTGCAGGCTTTCTCTAGTTGTGGTGAGCAGGGGCTACTCTTCGTTGTAGTGCACAGGCTTCTCACAGCGGTGGCTTCTCTCATTGCGGAGCATGGGCTCTAGGCATGCGGGCTTCAGTAGTTGCGGCGCGAGGGCTCAGAAGTTGCGGCTCGCGGGCTCTAGAGCGCAGGATCAGTAGTTGTGGCACACGGGCTTAGCTGCTCCGCAGCATGTGGGAACTTCCCAGACCAGGGCTCGAATCCATGTCCCCTGCATTGGCAGGTGGATTCCTAACCACTGCACCAACAGGGAAGCCCACCATAGGAATTTTGAATAGAACTGCATTGAATCTATAGACTAACTTCGGGGAAAATGCCATTTGCAACATCAAATTGTCCTGAATGAGCATGCTATTTATTTTTTTAAATGTCCTAAAATAAAGTTACAGTTTTCTGCATCAGTGTCTTATTATCTTTTGTCAGGTTTATGCCAGAAACTGTATTTTTGTTGCTACTGTAAATAATATCTTAAATTTTGTTTGTTGGCAGCACACTGAAATGCAATTAACTTTTGCATATTATATCTAGCCATGTTACTAAACTCTTAAATACGAGCTTGTGTTCAAGAGTAAAAATTTGTTACAAATTCCTTTAAAATTTTCATTCTACCTACAGTTGATACCAATTAATCCTGATAACTTAAAAACAAACTAAAGAATAAGAATACTGATAGAAGGTATAATCTTCTACTCAAATTATATCTTCATCTTTTCACTTTCTAATTCTTGTGCTTCAGAAGGTTGTCTTTGTGGACACTTGATGAGCAAACCAAAGACGTTAGGATAAATTTTTAAAGCAGTTCCAGGGTTCAAAGCATGTAGAAATGGGTCACTATGTCTAGGAACAACCAAAACATAGAAAATTTTGTCATATATTACCTTGTGACTCTTTTCCATAGCCACTCCAACCATCTGTCAGTCTGTTAATCTCATCGCTTTATGCCCTACAAATCACACAATGACTGCACTATCAGCAAAATTGTTTTTTAACTGATTCCCAAATCCCTTCTTGCTCCTAACAGACCTAAGCAATTGTAAAAGGAAACTGAATAGATGTCCAACAGAAAAGGTACAGTCCAAATGAAAGAATGTATGTGCCACCTAATTCATTTTAAGCCAGACAGCATTTTTGTGAAAACTATAGGGGGTAAAAAGCAAATATGCCTTTGAACAGATCTAATTCCTAGCCTGGGATCATTAATAAGGATTTCTTTAATCACAATGGGTGTTGAGTAGAAGACGGCCATCTACTCTATAGCTATTAGGCTGAGACCAGAGACACAAAATGAAATTTCACAGTATGAACTGGAAAATAGCAAGAATATTTTAAGACTATTTATTAATTCTTATCTACTACCAGGATAAAGTTTTGTAATTTAATGCTTATAGAGTCCTCTAAAAAACTTTTGACAAAATGATATCACTAGTCCAAAATTTTTACTTATTTGAAGATATAGGTATCACTCATACATCTGGTTCAGATCTACACTAAAATACGGTGCAGAAAACTTGGTAACTTCTTCTATAAAGATATTATAGGATGTTAGGATGTTTTAAAAAGGATTTTAATCTAGTTATAAAACACATACAATTCTGATTTCTACCGAAATGAGTCCCTCAAATTTCTACAATGTCTGCAAAATTCCATCTCTGATTTCTGAACTGCTCCACTACTATAAGGGGATAAGGAAACATCAAATCCTGCCCAAAATTGTACATAAGCCAGCATGCAAGTTGAAAGAATATTAAGGACATGGACTGTTTTATCCTTCCTAGAGAATTTCACAAAGTGGCAGGATAAACGGATGAAAGCCTAGAATCCTAAAAAGTGGTAGAGTCCATGGAGTTCCCCGGTGGCCTACTGGTTAGGATTTGGAGCTTTCACTGTGGAGGCCCGGGTTCGATCCCTGGTGGGGGAACCATCCTGCTTGCTTTGCAGCATGGCCAAAATACAAAAAAAAAAAGTGGTAGAGTCCACAATTATAAAGTCAATGCATGACAACAGATGAAAATCAGTGATGTATACAGACATAGAGAACAGACTTGTGGTTGCCAAGGGGAAAGAGGGATGCAGGAGGGATGGATTGGGAGTTTGGGATTAGCAGATGCAAGCTATTATATATAGAATGGATAAACAACAAGGTCCTACTGTACAGCACAGGAAACTATATTCAGTATCCTGTGATAAACCATAATGGAAAAGAAAACAAAAAAGGATGTATATGTATATATAACTGAATCACTTTGCTGTACAAACTATACTTCAATAAAATAAAATTTTTTTTTTTTGGCCTTGCCATGTAGCATGCGGGATCCCCAACCAGGGATCAAACCCGTGGCCCCTGCAGTGGAAGCATGCAACCCTAACCACTGCACGGCCAGGGAATTCCCTCAAAAAAATAAATTTTTTAAAAAACCTATAATGTATATATGTAAGAAATCTTGCCTTACCAGTCTGCTGTGAAGCGTCTACCAGTAGCACAATTTTTGATCTGTTATCAGGACCTGCTGCATTTGTCTCTTTCTGAGTAGCTACATTTTTCACCAGTGGCCTTTTGCTTTTTATGTGCTGTTGTAAAAGCTGTTGCTGATTGAAGTAAAAAAAAAAAAAAAAAAAATTAAGATCTTATTCAATGTACTAAACATTATAAAATACACATCCTTTATAATAGATACTTAAATGTAGGCTACAAATTAGTGACTCCCAACCCATGAGGAAACAGGGTTACTGTGTTAGGATTTCATGAAATTATCTGCAGCCAATGATAATAGGGTAAAAAATGTATTATACACACATTTATATACTATTTTCAAATAACCATTAATACTACTATAATAAAATATAAATTCATTTTAATTGTCATTTGAATTTTTAGTTTTCTCAATCAATACCTAATAAACAATAAGAGTATAATCATGTCAAATTAGGGGTTGCAAATTTTTATTTAAAAGGGTAATAAAAAGGATGGTAACTTATCCAAAAGCGAAATTTTAGCAATGAATTACAAAAGAAATTTCTGCTTTAGAGTTTAAAAAGAAAATACTAAAAAGTTGATCCTTTCCTTCATTTTTAAAAATATGGGTATTCATCACTTAATAGCAATTTATACAATAGAGCTCCAAATTTAACTTCTTAGATTCAAGTGCTGGAAATGCACTCTGAGAAATCATGTTACTTCAAACTCTGAAAGTTATATACTATTGTCTTCTTTTCATTCTCAGAAGTCCCAAAAGGATTTCCCTTGATCCAGAATGTTTCCATGAACAAAGACTAAAATGCTTTTCAAAGCAACTTCTGCTGCTTGTCTGTATTTTAATCTGTAAAAAGTATGCCAGAAGATAGCAAAGACTTTCCACCGAAGAGGCTAGGCTAATGGAATTTAGGAAAGCATCAACTCCTTGACAATAACAGTCATAAAATGCATCTAATCCCTCTGCCTTCTATTAGCTCAAAAGTGCTGAAAAGAAACATGGTTTTTCTTCTTATTTGCTTTGATATTATGGCCTCAACAGAAAAGTAACCTTTTAGTTAAGAAACAGTCACCTAGAATTAACCTTAATCCTCCTGTGATTTCAAGGCCTTTGTGTCTTTTTTTTTTTTATTTAGTCAAAGGCTGGTGCTGACAAAAGGTCGTTTCACACATTTATCTTTAATTTTCTTTAGCCCTAGGAGACCTTGTATTCATATAATAAAGCATCCCTTGGATAACAAAGTGCTATTCCTACTAAAAATTGACAGAATAGAAACAATGAAGTTGAAGAAACAAATGTTCTTTTCCATAATATCTCCTGCTTATTTCTGAAGATTGAAATGTCTTGATGTGCATTAGCCACTCAACACTGCTAGCAAAGGATCCAAACTAATCACTTATTAAAATTGGTGTCACTATGCAATTTTTATCACTAAATTAAAATACTTTGGAAATATCTGCGCATTATGCTTATGTAAACTCTCCGAAGGAACTGGAAGATGGCTGTAAATCATATCACCATTTAAGAACGAGGAACAAAAGTAATGGAAAAAAATTATTTTACAAATGCTACACTGTTGACTGTTTTTTAAAAGGTAAATTCAGGATTAAAGGCTCATCAATACAAGTAGCAAATTGCTTATACTATTACTAACAAGAGAAATATCAAACACAAAAGCCAATCAAATTCAGTCACTTACTTTTGGTACCACTGGTCCTCTATTACTGTTTCTGTTTCGATGACCAGATAACGGGAAGACCTGTCCAAGCTGATCTGGACGCTCAGTGCATTCTGCGGTTATAGTATTGACAGTATTTGCAGCCTGAAAAGTGTTGGAGTAAGGTGCAGGAAAAGGATGATAGAAACCCATAACTTGGGCACATGGTGCTGGCATCAGCTGATAATATGTATACTCTGTAGAAACAGGTGGCTGAGCAGATATAATGGGGTAAGCAAGGTACGGTCCAGCAGGGTTCGGATTAGGCTGTTGCCATCGTATATCATTGTTATATAATGGAAACTGTCTGTAAAACCAAATCAAAAAAGAACAAATCTATTGACATGTATGTCTAAAAGTAATGCTAAAGCAAAATCTCAACGTATTTTAATAAAAGAAAAAACCGTACAAAACAGTAGCCTCATAATAATTCTGAAAAAGAGATAAAATTACTGTTTTATAAATTTCCTTGCTATAATGAGAGATTTTTATGTACATGTAATAACAATTTAATTGACAGTATAAAGGAATTCAACCTGATAGCTTACTGCATTCCAAAATTTAAAAATTTTGGTACGGACCTTTCTTATTTGTAACTCTCCCCTCAACCTCCTCAAGGTATTTCTGCCTAAAAGTTAAAACACCTAAGTTGCTGAATCTGCCACTAAAGGCAGTCCAAAGTTCCCATCCAATGGTAACAACTGTGACAGTCTTCTGCAAAAAGCAGGGTAAGGTGATCATTGTGTAAGGTGATTTTTACAACGGGTGTTAAGATTCTTCCACCTCCCATTCTTTAGCTCAGGCCCACAGCCTCCTACTCCTCTACCATACTCCCCCAACCACCTGGCCAAGTCCGGCTCTTTCCCTGGCTCCCCTCCTTGGCAATGGAAGCAGGCACCAGGTCCAACGGAAAGAAGAGAAGAAAAAGGCAAGCTTGTTCACTACCATCTTATCTCCAGCATTAGAGTTCTCCTAGTGCAATCCCCTCCTATAAAGCACCAGTCCTTCCTGTCTCAGCAGTTCTCCTTGCAGACAGTTGCTGCTGACAAATGAGGGGGCATAGGGGCCTGGAGTACAGAGCTTTTCCTCACTATTCCATGACAAAGCAAAAGAGAAAAACATTCCCTGCCATAATTCTAAAAATATAATCTGATGGCTGGCTTACTCATGAATTCTCAAAGATTATTTGGTAAGGTAAGAAAAATTAAATTTATCATACTGTACACTTGGCCACTTTGCCAAATACAGAATAGTATTTTTAATCTAGTTTACAAATCACTTCAAACATAATCCAATATAGGTCCAAGATTTTTAATATAATGTTAACTTGACTCAATTGAGAAGACTCCTTTAGCTTCTACTGTTTGCCTAATGTCCAGAACTATTAAGAGTTTTAGACTATTAACTTGAATATTTAATATCTGAGACAGTAATTTAGTGATCTGTTATCTCATACATCCAGAATTTCTCAAAGAATGTGCCTGGGCACACTAGTGTGCCACAATGGTTATAGATGTGTAGAAATATTGATTGCCTTAGCCCTCAGGGGTGGCTGGGCAAAGGCTAGAGTCTAGTCGCCTCATCCATTTATCCCAGAGTGCTGGAGAAGTACAATGTTTTGTGTGTGATATAACTTGAAAGAGGCTGAAAGTACTTTTATACAGCAATAAAATGAACTACACCAACAAAATGCTAATCATTCAGACAGTCTAAGCAGGGTTAGAAAGGCTATCATGACTATCACAAGGTACACCCTAAACACTAGGTCACACATTATCTGAACTGTAAGCATTTTGCTAAATCACCCTGTGACTACAGCACAGAAGCTAAATTTAAACTACAATCAGAGTCTAAACACATATATGCTAACTAGACACAAAAGCTTCAAAGTTAAGGGCTACCCCTTGATATATTCTTCTTATGCCAGACCGTCTTGGCAATTATGATTAGATACCTATCCTCAAAAAAGGATATTTGTTCACCTCTTTCTGAATAATTCATTCCTCCCTTTGAGTCAATTTATTTCAGACAAATTTCAATTACTTATTATAGGAGATACATACAAAGAACTCCATTTTCTCTTAGAAAGAATGAGAAAATAACAATAACCCATGTTAACAATTTTTAAATTTCTACATCATTTGGTTTTATTTACTCCTCTTAGAAGACAGAGAAATGGCTGATGTTTATAAGTTACAAAAGAAAAAATTAAGAAGTATCCTTTGTCAACTTCTATATTTCCCTACCCCTTTCTTCCCCCACCAAAAGAAAATAATAGTAAACAAATTACCTATTGGACTGGTTTTCCTGAACAAATGGATAACAAGTAATCAGGTAGCTGGGAATTGGAGTTGGTTCCACACCAGAAACACTGCCATTATCATTTGGGAGTGCCATAGGGATCATAAATGTATCAGGATTCTTCTTCTGGGGAATAAATGGTTCTACTTCAGCTGACAGCTTGACATTCTTCAAAGAGAAAGTGAAACACATTACTAACAAACAAACAAAAATTTAAATAATACAAATTCACAATTTAACGATAAAAGAGACAGTCTTTACAAACAGTAATTAGGTCTCTTCTTAGTATTCACAAGACATTCAAAGGAATAGCAAGGTCAAATTAAAATAATTAAATATGATTACATTATTTAGACAAAGCCATCAAATAGGAGAAAAGTTATCAAAGGTTACTAGATTTCAATGAAGTCATTTCTTACGCAACCAAAGCTGTTAAAACAATCAAGAATACAAGGAAGTTGTACCTCACAGTCCAAAAATAAAGCTGGTAGTAAAAAAAAAAAAACTAGCTCTTCAGACAAAACAATGTGTTTTTAACTAATTTTGTTAGGGGAAAAAAAAATCACTGAACAGAGTTCTGAAGGATAATTACATTTGTTTGAATAGTCTAAAAAATAGTCTATTTCTGTCCATTTCAGGAAATTAGATTAGTATGGCTAAATTAAAAGGAAGGAAAATGTCTACAATAAATGAAAAAAAAAAAATAAGGGAGAAAAACTTTTGCTTCACAGTTAAACAGGGGAAAAAATGAGTACTTCAGCTTCCCAGTAGACAAGCCGAGTAAACTAAAGTAATCCAGTCTATGTACTCCATTTTAGTTTATTTTGTATCTTTTCTTATAAATCTATAGAGGTTTAACAGACATAATAAACTACCATACTAAGGATGCACAAGTTGGTGACAAAACTATAAAGAAAAGTAAATAAGAGCCATGAAAATCAGGATAGGAATTACTCTTAGGAAAGAGGGAGCTGTGATTGGGAAGAGGCACCTGGACAGTTTCTGGGGTACCTGGCAAAGTTCTATATCCTAACTTGGGTGATACAAGGTATTCATCCAATAATTCATTTAGTTGTACACTGGTCTTATGCAGTTTTCTTTCTATATTTGTTATATTTAACAACAAATTTTTAAAATTTAATTATACAAATAAATAATCTATAGACACATTCTGTAAAAGCAGAATGTTAAAAACCACAAACATTACAATCTAAAAAGATATTAAACACTTCTTAGCAAAACCAGTAAGTGGAATGCAATCCAATTTTTCAACAACTCAAATCAACTACCTGAAAGCAATAGCCCTAACCAGAACTTTTTCCCCACTAGGGTGGCATTCAGTAGAAACTCCCATCAAGGCATATTTCTCAGAATAAATTTCATGCATGTTTCTCACAAAAGTAATCAGTAGCAAATCCAAGAAAACCTAAAGAAAAGACTTGGTATGCTAAATATAGAGCCTTTTTCAGAAAAACCGTTCTCCAAAGAGTCCACTGTAAATATTCAGCAACACGTGTCTGGGGGAAGAAAGTTGAACTATATAGCAGTATCAATTCAATATCCTTCCTCCCCACCTGATTTAACTTTGAAGTCTACTTCTGTACTACTAACCAAATCTGAAGCTGATAACGTCATTGAACTCACAAATATACGTGAACTGGAGTTGGTTTCTTGAATTTCAACACAAGAGGCAAAAACAAATGTTAACATTGTAAGTCAGTGATTGTCACTGTGATAGTCAACATGATTCAAAACTGATTTACATAAGGTATAAAAATATCAACCTTTGAATGTATGAGAACCTGAACAGTTTTATAAATCTGGACTAGAAGACACCAGGATTTTTTTTTAATGCAAGGTATGCGGTTATATTAAATTCTCAGCCCAATATGAAAAAAAGGAATAATACTAATATAAAGAAATAATTTAAAAATAACCTTTCCTGATCCCCCCAAGTAATACCAACTCATAAATTACTTTGGTAACAACAAATTCAAATTCTTGCTCAAGTCAAAAGGTGCAGGGAATTCCCTGGCGGTCCAATGGTTAGGACTCCACTTCCACTGCAGGGGGCACAGGTTCCATCCCGGTCAGGGAACAAAGATCCCGCAAGCCAGGTGGTGCAGCGGGGAGGGGAGACAGTGCCACAAATTTTTTATGCCTTGTCTCATTTGTACTCTATATGTTTTATGAATTTAGGCAACCCACTATTCAAAAAGTGTCATGCATAATTTATAACTAATATCTGCACATATACACAGTATATGTCCTTAAAAATTAAAGTCTGTATTGGTTTCTATTCTAAGTGCAATTCTAGATATTGGCATTCAACAATAAAACTCACAAACACTGAAACGAGCCTTTGTTTTTAGCAAAAAAGAGAAGCTGCTGTAGTCAACAGCTGCAGAAACAGAAGATGTCACTAGTAGGAACAGACTGGCAAACTTTCTCCTATAGTTACAACTCCGTATGGTTTTATAAGTTGTTTATTGTGACTTTGGGGCCTTCAGTGTCATACATCAAAATGCAGCCTCAGTTGTTCTCAGGCCTGAAAAGTAATGTAAAGATCCCAAACTATTTTTTAAATTCCATATAATAAAGACCATAGAGACAATATGTTAAGCAAGCAACAAATTCTGGCAATATTTCAATTATATTAGCATAGAGATCAAAGGAAAAAATGTCTTAACATAGTGGACAACAAAATGTTATGAAAAAATTAGACTAGTTATTTCATACAATGATATGCCTCAGTTTGAATTTCTGTTTAGTCTCTCTACTTTTGCCATGATCTGCTTTTTAGAAATCAAAAATTTTATAGCAAATTTTTGTCTCCTTAAATAAAATATAAATATGAAAGAAGTCTAAACACAGAACAAAATCTATTCCTGTACTACTCTTTGTTAAAAAAAAAACCACACAATAAAATTATCTTTATCTTTCAGAAATTATTTCAGAATTTTCCAAATTAATGAAAAATCATAATCCCAGAAACCTGTATTTGAAAAAAAAAAAAAAAAACTTAAGCTGTTTCACATTCATTTAAAATTCTGCATATAGTAAAACAAACATCAATAAAACTTCTTTGATGTGAATAATCTAGAAAACCCAAGAATTTATCAGAACAAAAACTATAAAAACCTTATTTAAAAGTTTATTAAACAAATGCATTCAGATCACTGAGAGCCTATATATATAATTCAACAAACATACACTGAGTTCATGTTTTGAAGAGAGCACCACACGAGGCTGGTTTAGGGAAAATGGGCAAACATTACTACGAAGCACACGTCAACAGAAAATGCATACTAAACTCCTCTGAGACAGAACATTCAGAAGAGTGCAAATAATTTTCCCAAATTAAGCAACAGAAAAAAGACACTCACTTGAAATCAAAACTGAAGTAGAACATAATAAGGCACGCTCCCACAGTGAAATGTCAGTATGTACTACACACCTAGAGAAAAAATATGACCATGGAAACCCTCCACATTCTTCCCATGTTAAGGTAAATATGATATATCAAACATTAAGATGTTTTACATATCATGGCCAAAGATAAAATGTCTTCTGAAGGAAAAAATGCTTCAGAGATACCTGCTGGCTTTATTGTTTTCTGGTTGGAATGTTTTATACTGAAAGTAAACCACTTGCCAAAACAAATCACATATACATATGAGTTCTGCCAAGACTTCAGAAAATATTGAAGAAAAAAAAAAAATAAAAGCGTTTACCTTAGGCTCTGACCATTTGCTTTCCTATCCATACCTTTTCCCCCTTTTCTTAAAACAGACCACATTTAATCCTGTTAAAGTCTGGTGGTACTTTTCTAACATCCAACTTTCTAAATTTAATACTAGTTTCTGGAATATCTAATTAATTAATTCCTGCTTTTACATTTTTTTTCTCTCTTTCTTTGAGGGGTTTTCCCCCAAACTTCTTGCCTTGGATGCTTAATTTTTAATTTCCTTTTAAAATGCTGAATAATGAAAACATTCGTGACTATGCATTTGCCTCAGAGTAAGCTTCAGCCACATCCCATACATTGTCATATGTAATATTTTATTACTTTTTCAAAAATCTAAAATTCTACTTTATATTTCCTCTTTGATTTAAAAGCTTAGGGGAAAATGCCTTATAAAATTTCCAAATGGTATTTTCACTAAATGAGCATTATTTACCTTCTTTATTATTACAAAAGTATTATTTTTAAAATCTGTTAAGACATTTACTTAGATCTATAAAATCTAACTGTAAATACTGCTGAATAACAAACATTTTAGAGTAACTTATTTAGAATATACTTAGTTTGCAGTGCTGATATTATTTGAAGTTTATAAATAATTTAAAGAAAAGAATTATAAACTGAATAATTTTATATCTTTATTGGTAAACAGCACTTTGCATGAAGCCATATGCATTTATTACACATTTGCTTTTCTAAGAATTAAAGACATTAGTGATCAATAATTTTGTAAATTATTTTAAAAGAACTTATCTAACGTTAATGTACTAAATATCAAGTCAATGTTTAAATTATTTGATAATACAAAAGAGATAGTAAACCTCAAGTGTTCTGTCACTTCTAAGGTTATTGTTTATTAAAAAAAAAAATCTCAAAACACTGTCCTAAATTTACTAAAACTAAAAATAGAAACACTAAGACTTCATAAACAAAATGAACTCCATGATTTATGCTTCACATCCCTTTATACCAGCTTTTTTTCCCTAAGATCAACAACAACAAAAAAAAGGCACAATACCAAGTAGTCCTTAGAACTAACTCCGGCAATTAAAATTAAGCTACTTGTTTTGATTTAATATAGTCTCACTAAAAGAGAATACTCCTTCTGGTTATAACATTCTTTCAAATAGTCATTACTACAATTAAGACTATCAGCTAGCATGTATTCCCAGTAACTTACTTTTTATAATCTCCATCAACGCACCCACAATTTATCCTTTTATACAAAGATTTTATATTTTTTTTAAAAAAGAGGTAATTCAACAACAGCAACATGAATGCCTTCAGGCAAAACATGCTGAGTTTTTTTTTTTAAGTTACACTTGTGCAATACTCCAAGGATTTCGCTTAGATTAAGACAAAATGCAGAAAGTGTGTATTAGTACTATTTTTTTAAAAATCAAACTTCTATGAATTGCTAACCACTACAATATTATAAGTTTTAATGCTGTAGACATTCCCAGAAATTCTGAATATAAACCAACACTGGTTTAAAATGAAAAAAATAAATGTTTAGTGAGAAAAAATGGGAATTCAGCACATACGGCATCTGTTTTTAATGACTCTTACTTATTAAATTCACTTTGTTATTAAAAATATAAAAGTACATTCCAAATAACTTGGAAAAGCCATTGCATTACTCAATGGTATAGTGAAAACAATCAAGAACTCCACAAAGTGGACAAATCTCAGTTCTAGCCCCTAATCTATCATGAAATTAATGGTTCTGTGCCTTTTTTCAATGATGAATACGAGCATATGATGAAAATAATGGAGTCTTGCCCCAGAAAAGTGCTAATTAAAACGAAGGAGACTCCTTCCAGGTCATCCATGGACCCCTGAATTAACTGCCTACAGCACGAACTAGGCATCACTTCCTGGGGTCTCAGCTTCCTGTGAGCATGTGTAGGGGAAAAGGGGGATTGATTCAAATTATTCTCTCACTTAAGGTTAGGCTAAGGGAAGAGGCAAGAGGTATTGGAGGGGAAAAAAAAAAAAGAAAAATTCTTCAACGGAAAACCTACATTTATGATTTTTTTCTGAACCTTAAATTTCTACAAGATTTTAACTGGTTGTGGATTTTGGAAAGATACAGGATGAAAGATGAAGAGGCTCTCTAAATAATTTGCTCATAGCACTTGCTGTTAAGATAATCACACACAAGTAACTATGCTAAGGGTTACCATCTCAATAGTTAATTACATTTCCTCTGGGATGAAGGGAACCATAAGTATACATATGGCAGCATTACTAGTTACAGTTCTGTCATCACAGAGAACGACCAAAATGTGTAACCCTTTCATTAGCGACACACATACAAAAAATCATTCAAGAAAATTTCCTATTCACTTGTCAGGCTTTGAAATCTCAGACATTTTTGATAGATACCTTGAAAAATTGTTTTTCATTAAATTGGATATAGGGTGTATATAAAATACCCTGGGTCACAGGAAAGCCTGTATGTATTTGCCAAGAGGCCCCAATCAATTTGCTTCGGTAAATACACATATTGTTTCATAAAACTCATTTGTGTTTTCAGAGGCATATTCACATAAAGCTTTTTTTAAATAAAGATTTTGTAAAAAAAAATATATATATATATCTATACACACATACACACACACACACACAACCAGGAGGCTGCTCTTTGCCTGCTAAAAGAGCACGATTTAAAATCAGAACTGGCTCTCACTAGCTACATATATACAGATACAGGAATTCGGGAAATCTTGTCTCATTATTCAGGTGTTAATCATCCATTTGTAAAGTAATTAGGCAAATCCGTAGTCTCTCTTTTTCCTTCATCTATTTGCCTAGTTCATCACTGGGCAAGGCCTTCAACTGAAGAGGGGAATGGAGAGTGAGTAAACTTAGATTTCATCAAATTAAATCGTTTCATACAGGTCTCAGGATGGAAAATACCGAAACTTCTATGGGGGAAGAAAACTATTATTTTTAGATTATTTTTTTTAACACTATCACCATCCCAGCCTCCCAGCACCTACTGGCTTGGATAATCAATAATTTGATGCAACTGAAAACACGAATGGGACTGCTTTGTGAATATGAAAACGGGCTCGGAAATGAATTCGCGCTTCGGTCCTACACCTTTAAAATATAATATCGACTTTTAAAAGACACTTATTTTTGCGAAATAGTTAGCTAGAAGGGCAAAGGGAAACCGTAGTATTTCATATCTGAAAAGGAAGACCTCCCTAAAACCACTGCAAAAACAATGCTTCGCTCAAGGAAACGTAGATCTTAAAAAGCCCATAACCCGCCCCCCGCCTTCGTCTGTAGTTACCACACATTCTCTGACAGTTTTTCTAAGTGAGAAGCCCTCAAAAGCCTTTCCACCTTGAAAACACATTCCAGAACCGCAGGGAAGGGAAGGGGGGGGAGGTGGTATTCTCTAGAAGTTATAAACCCTCTCTCGGGAGAGCACGGACAACTTGGGAGTCTTCTGGCCCCTTTCACCAAGCCAGGGAGGAAGGGCAAAAGCGAGTCCCCAGCCCGGGGGGAACGGGGCTGGAAAAGCCCCCAAGCTCGAGACAGCAGCTGGAACAATGCAGGAGAGTGGGGCGCCGCCAGGCTCCCGGGGGAAGGAGGTCTGCGCCAGCAAAAACACGAAGGCTCCGGCCGTCCGGGCCCACCCTCGGAGACCAGGGCCCGCCCGGGAGGAAGCAGCGACCCCCAGCTCCCGGCCCGGCCGGCCCGGCCCAAGCCCGCGTACCTGGTCTGCGGGGGCTCGGTCCATGGCGCCTGCAGCCGCAACAGGCCCGCGTTAGTCGGTGTCGAGAGCGCCTCGGGCCGCTTTCTCCATGGCCCCCCGCTCGGGTCGAGACCGGGCTCCGGACCTCCGCCCCTATCTAGCTGGCCCCGACACAGAGTCCGGCTACGCCACTGGCCGAGGAAGCAGCTCTAGCTCCGGGAGGAGGAGGCGGTGGCAGCCTCGGGGAGGGATCATCTGGGACGGAAGCCGAGGAGGGCCCAAATAGGAGAGAGCCGTAGGCGGAAATGGCGGTGCGCAAAAGGGAAAGAAGGGGGAGGAGACTGAGAGGGGCAGTGGGCGGAGTGACCGCAGGCGGCCTGAGCTGGCAGTAACCGAGCACGAGCTGGCTGATCTGGATGCTGAGACCAGGTGGAGATTCTCAGGAGCAAGTGCCCTGAACCACTCTGCACTTTACGCGGGACTTAACTGCCCCTCTGGACTGCTAAACTAGAGGAGCGTGGGACCACTTGGGACTCAGGACACCCGGTTTTTAGTCTTCAGGGACATCAGAGGCCACTTACTTATCTCAGACTACCTCTTAGTGATACTGGAAGAGCTTTTAGCTGCCTGTACATATGATCCTTTCTTATGTTATCCGGCTAAAGGGAGTCTTGACTGTAAAGGAAAACACCCCAGAATGGCCACCACTGAGAAATGGAGACAGGACTCTCCACAAATACTGATTTGGTAATTCACTGTCAAGATCCAGGTCCACCTCTAGGCTCACCTTCAGGCTGATCTGCCCTATCTCAGAACCCCTCATTTTACCCAGAGTCTGTATCCCACCACCCAACAGGTAACATACCCAACTCTGGTATGTTGCTTTTTCCAGTGTGCCTACTGACTGTTCCTTGAGGAACAGAGACTGCCATGAAATTGGACACTTGGTAAGCATAGCGGATTGCCTCCGGGCATCTCCTCGAACACAGCCTCCAACACAAACCCTAAAAGTTCCTGTTTGCTGGTCAGTTCCAGGGTGAGGAAGAAAAATAAAAAGCTATATAAGCTAAATCACACTTAAGTGAGGGAAGAGAGTAGAGGTGGCTCCTGTGTGGGAGAGTGGTGTGGAGATTCACAGCTGGGAAAGAATTTTAAGGTTTGCTTTGTTATGCTTCAAGAGACATCAGTAAAAACTTGCATTGCCTTCTCAGTTAGGCTGACTTGGTAGTCTAGTTTTATTTGACTAGGACTCCAAGAAGAGGTGGTCTGTGGAGCTCCTAACTGTACTTAAGTTGATACTATATTTTGACCTGATGAAAGGAACTATAGTAGGTTAGTAAGACTTACATCAAGGCTGGCAGCGGAAACCATTTCTAAGGAGAAACATTTATATTTGTATGTAGAGCTCTCTCATTTATTTAGGTTTATTAATTCTGCTGCCTCCTCAAATTTTACATGTATGTATGCGTGTGTGTATGTGTGCGTGTGTGTATATATATATAAGATCCCGCATGCCACGCAGCCAAAAATAAATAAACAAATACAAATTATAAACTAACAGATTATCATACTCCTTCACAACTGAAAGATAAAAAGAACTCTGAATTTTCAGGATGTCCCCCTATGGTCTCTAGCCATAAGATACCCCCATCTGAGTAAAAAGGTAATAATAATGCAGTAATAAAAATACCATATTACTTTGATTTTCTTCCTTAAAGAATGACCTGAGGAAATCTTTTCTTCTTTTTTTTTTTTTGGCTGTGCTGCTTGCATGTGGGATCTTAGTTCCTGGACCAGGGATAGAACCCGTGTCCCCAGCAGTGGAAGTGCAGAGTCCTAACCACTGGACCACCAGGGTATTCCTGTGAGGAAATTGAAATATAGGATCTCTAAGGATATTTCCACACTGTAGGATTTTTATGACTATGAAATAGTTCTTGCTGAGAATCTTCTATGTACAAGACATTCATTTAAATTTTAAGAACAGAATTATAAGAAATTATAAGAACAAAAATGTCACAATGCCCTTCTAACTTAACACAATCCTAGGAAAGATTGTAATAGCTATTAGAATAAAAATTTAAACCTATGAAAAAAAAGAAGACATTTTAAAACATTACATTTACAGATGATGTGATTGAATTTTAATTAATTCTTTCATTCAGCAACAAATATTTAATGTGCCAGGTGCTATGCTAAGTACTAGAAGTACAGCAGTTAATAAGACACTGAGGGCAGAGACCATGTTTGTCTTGTGGGCAAGACATACATAGAACAAGTAAATACAGGTGAGCTGAGTGTCATGAAACAGGAAGCTCAATAGGTTCTACCATAGTGTGGGATGGAAGGTCAGGGAAGTCATATCTAAGTAAATAGCATCTAAGCAAACACCTGAAGGGTGAGTAGGGGTTATGATAAGTGAGGGGGAAGAAGTAGGAAAGTTGTTCCAAGGAAAGGAAATGGCATGTGTGAGGACTCTGAGGTAATAGAGAGAATCCAGCATTAATAGTTAAATAAGCTCTCTCCTTGAAATGAGAGTTCTGGAGGAGAGGGATAATTCAGTAGAGCAAGGCCTCTGAGAAGATTGGGAGGGATAGGATGCAAAAGCCGGGGGAAGAAATTGACCTCAGATGGGAGTAGGGATATGTTGTTTACAATGACAAAAGGAAAGGAAGAAAGGATAGATACAGCTACATTTATAAGTTGAGGGAATTCCTGTCAAATGGCTTCTGTTTTCTCACTGAAATGGCAGGCAGGTTATCTGCTGACAGTGGAGGGAGGCAGAGCTGTGATGATCATGCACTTGTCAAAACTCAGCAAACATTTTAGACTTGTGCATGTTATTATGCGTAAATTTTGCATGAAAAGAAACTATAAATAAATACTGAACTCTAGTTTTCACAAATGCATGTACCTATGTAACCCAAATCTCTATCAAGATACAGAAGGTTGCCATTACACTCAATGACTTTTAAAACTTCTCTACTTTCCTAGCCACATCAGCCACATCAGACAAGAAAAAGAAATAAAAGGCATCCAAATTGGAAGGAAAGAAGAAAAACTGTGACTATTTACAGATGACATGATATTATGTATAGAAAACCCTGAAGTCCCTACCAAAATACTATTAGAAGTAATAAATGAATTTAGTAAAGGTGCAGGATACAAGATTAATATACAGAAATCTGTTGCTTTTCTATACACGAATACTGAACTATCAGGAAGAGAAGTTAAGGAAACAATCCCATTTACATTCACATCAGAAAGAATGAAGTACCTAGGAATAAACTTAACCAAGAACATGAAAAACCTATACTCTGAAAACTATAAATCATTAGTGAAGGAATTTGAGAATTATACAAAGAAGTGGAAAGATATCCCATGTTCTTGGATTGGAAGAATTAATATTTTTAAATTGTCCATACTACCCAAAGCAATATAAAGATTTAATGCAATCCCTATCAAAATACCCATGACTTTTTTCACAGAACTAGAACATATAATCCTAAAATGTATGCAGAACCACAAAAGGCCCTGAATTGCCAAAGCAATCTTGAGGATAAAGAACAAAGCTGGAGGACATGGAAGCAAGCTAAATGTCCATCGACAGATGAATGGATAAAGAAGATGTGGCACATATATACAATGGAATATTACTCAGCCATAAAGGGGAACAAAAGTGAGTTATTTGTAATGAGGTAGATGGACCTAGAGTCTGTCATACAGAGTGAAGTAAGTCAGAAAGAGAAAAACAAATACCGTATGCTAACGCATATATGTGGAATCTAGAAAAAAGGTACTGATGAACCTAGTGGCAGGGCAGGAATAAAGATGCAGACATAGAGAATGGACTTGAGGACACAGGGGGAAGGGGAAGCTGGGACGAAGTGAGAGAGTAGCATTGACATATATAAACTACCAAATGTAAAATGGATGGCTAGTGGGAAGCTGCTGCATAGCACAGGGAGATCAGCCTGATGATTTGTGACCACCTAGAGGGATGGGATAGGGAGGGTGGGAGGGAGGCTCAAGAGGGAGCAGATATGGGGATATATGTATACATATAGCTGATTCACTTTGTTGTACAGCAGAAACTAACACAACACTGTAAGGCAATTATACTCCAATAAAGATGAAAAAAATTTTTTTAAATTAAAAAAAAATAACAAAGCTGGAGGGAATTCCCTGGCAGTCCCATGGTTAGGACTCTGTACTTTCACTGCCAAGGGCCTGGGTTCAATCCCTGGTTGGTGAACTAAGATCTCACAAGCCACATGGCATGGGAAAAACGAGAAAAAAAAAAAAGAACCAAGCTGGAGATGTCATGCTCCTGACTTCAGACTATAGTACAAAGCTACAGTAAGCAAAACAGCATGGTACAGGCACAAACACACACATATAGATCAATGGAACAGAATAGAGAGCCCAGAAATAAACCCACACAGTTATGGTCAATTAATCTATGACAAAGGAGGCAAGAATATACAATGGAGAAAAGACAATCTGTTCAATAAGTTTTGCTGGGGAAACTGGAAAGCTAAATATTAAAGAATGAGATTAGAACATTTCCTCATACCATATACAGAAATAAACTCAAAATGGACCTAAATATAAGAACTGAAACCATAAAACTCCTAGAAGAGGACATAAGCAGAACACTCTGACATAAATCATAGCAATATTTTTTTTGATCTGTCTCCTAAAGCAAAAGAAATAAAAGCAAAAACAAACAATTGCAACCTAATTAAACTTACAAGCTTTTGTACAGTAAAGGAAACAATCAACAAAATGAAAAGACAGCCTACTAAATGGGAGAAAATATTTGCAAATGATATAGTCAATAAGGGGTTAATATCCAACATATATAAACAGCTCATATAACTATATATAAAAAAAACAAACAACCTGATTTTTAAAATGGGCAGAGAACCTGAATAGACATTTTTTTCAAAGAAGACATACAGATGGGTAGCAGGCACATGAAAAGATGATCAACATCACTAATTATTAGAGAAATGTAAATCAAAACCACAATGAGATATCACTTCACACTTGTCAGAATGACTATCATCAAAAAGCCTACAAATAACACATGCTGGCGAGGATGTGGAGAAAAGGGAACCCTGTAAACTGTTAGTGGGAATACACATCGGTGCAGCCACTATGAAAACAGTATGGCGTTTCCTCAAAAAACTAAAGATAGAACTACCATATGATCCAACAATGCCACTGCTGGGTATATATCCAAAAAAAACAAAAACACTAATTCAGGGGCTTCCCTGGTGGTGCAGTGGTTGGGAGTCTGCCTGCCAATGCAGGGGATGCGGGTTCGGGCCCCAGTCTGGGAGGATCCCACATGCCGCGGAGCGGCTGGGCCCGTGAGCCACAACTGCTGGGCCTGCGCGTCTGGAGCCCATGCTCCGCAACAAGAGAGCCCGCGATGGTGAGAGGCCCACGTGCCACGATGAGGAGTGGCCCCTGCTTGCCGCAGCTGGGGAAGGCCCTCGCACAGCAACGAGGACCCAGCACAGCCAGGGATAAATAAATGGATTAATTAATTAAAAAAAAAAAAAAGCCAGACCCTAGTTAAAGTGGTCAGGACAAACTTATAAAAAAAACAAAAAAACAAAAAAAACACCACTAATTCAAAAAGATACATGCACCCCAATGTTCATAGCAGCGTTATTTACAATAGCCAAGACTTGGAAGCAACCCAAGTACCCATCAACAGATGAATGGATAAAGAAGATGTGGTACATATATACAATGGAATATTACTCAGCCATTAAAAAGAATGAAATTCTGCCATTTGCAACAACACGGATGGACTTAGAGAGTATTATGCCTAGTGAAGTAAGTCAGACAGAGGAAGAAGACAAATACTCTTATGTTATCACTTATATGTGGAATCTAAAAAATAAAGCAAATGAATGTATAACAAAACAGAAACAGACTCATGGGTATCAGAACAAAGTAGTGTTTACCAGTGGGGAGAGGGAAGGGGGGAGGGGCAAGATAGGGGTATAGGATTAAGAGACACAAACTATTACATATAAAATAAATAGGGTCTTCCCTGGTGGCACAGTGGTTAAGAATCCACCTGCCAATGCCGGGGACATGGGTTCGAGCCCTGGTCTGGGAAGTTCCCACATGCCACTGAGCAACTAAGCCCGTGCACCACAACTACTTAGCCTGTGCTCTAGAGCCCACGAGCCACAACTACTGAGCCCACATGCCACAAGTACTGAAGCCCACGTGCCTAGAGCCTGTGCTCCACAACAAGAGAAGACACCACAATGAGAAGCCCATGGACCCCAAAGAAGAGTAGCCCCCGCTCGCCGCAACTAGAGAAAGCCCGCTTGCAGCAATGAAGACCCAACGCAGCCAAAAGTAAATAAATACGTACATACATACACAAATAAAAATAAATAAATAAATAAGTAAGCAACAAGGATATATTGTACAGCACAGGGAAATGTAGCCATAATTTCATAATAGCTTTAAATGGAATATAATCTATAAAGTATTGAATTACTATGTTGTATACCTGAAACTAATACAATATTATAAATCAACTGTACTTCAATTTTTTAAAAGAAATTAAATAAACAAATAAATCTTCTCTACTTATATCAAATGATTGTCTTATTCACTGTTGTATCCTCACTACCTAAATCAATGCCTGGCACATAGCAGGTGCTCAATAAATATTTGTTGAATAACTGAACATGTGATATGATATTAATTAAATCAGTATTCTTTCATCCAGGGTTGGGTTTTGTTAGGCTTGTGCGTTTTATTACATGAGCAGGATTCAGTAATGTGTGAGCACAAAATTCTTTTATTTTTTACTTCACTGTCTTTTCAAATTCTCTGAGGGCTGCTTCTTTTTCTGCCCTGGATGAAATCTCATGAAGGTCAAACAAACTTCATTCCCGGTTAAAGCTTTTCATTTCCCCAAGCTCAGTCCTGCTTCAGGCTGGAAACCTGCAGTGGGGGTAGTGGCACAGACTACTTTTATTTTGTTTTCTATCTTTACATCTCCACCTCCTCCTCCTTAACTACTCGCTGGTCAAGCTTTTAGATTCCTCCAGGTTTGGGTTGTGAAGGGGAAGGTAACAGAGCTTCTCAGATGTCTCAGATGTATGCCATGAATGGTCAGTTCCGGACAGTCACTAATGATCCTAGCTTTCAGCCCTTGGGTTTCTGAGGTTTCAAACCCTCCGCTGGATCCCCTGGGTGCTCAGCCAAGCAGCCTTCTTGCTGGACTCCCTTTTAAAATAGCTTCTGTCACCAACCCTGGGAACATTTTGCTACACTTGATTTATCACACATCCGTCCATCCATCCATCCACCCCCTCTAGCATCCCATGAATCCATCTTATTTTTGGTGCATAACAAAGTAAGTTGCTGACATAAGTACACTTTCTCCTGGGAAAGACTCACACGTATCCACAGTTGGTGAACGTGCAGCTGGTTTGCAGCATGCTCTCTCTGTCTCTAATCGCCTTTGGTTTTCTCAGGAAAGTATCAGATCCCAGTTCCCTGTATTCCCCCAGACTCCAGACAACATATATCAAGTTCTCCGAGTGTTTCCCTGAAAGCTCCTCTCACATAGCTTGAGGTAAGGGGAAGCATCTCTTTTTTTCCCTGTGGGAGGTGTGGGTAGGTTTCAAGTATCTTCAAAGCAGTACTCTTCATGAGTCATCAGTCCCCCCACTCACCCCCCCTCTATGGGCTGGAGATGAGTGATGAATAATACTGAGCCACCATTTCTTGGCATATCTTACATGGTGGACCAATATCTGACTTTAGATGTACAGATATTTGGCATCTATCTACTGTCCTTTGGGGACCCAGTCAAAACAAACAGCATGAATGTTATTTTACATGTTCATTTATTTAACAAATATTTTTTGAGCACCTGTTCTGTGCCAGGCACTAGTCTAGGTAGTAAGGATACAACAGTGAACACGACAAAGTTCCTGCTCTCATGGAATTTACCATTTAGTCTGGGCGACAGACAATAAGCATATTTTTTTTTTTAAAAAAAGAAGATAATTTCATGTAGAGATGAATGTTATTATAACATAGTATTAGTTTAAGGTATACAGGGACTTCCCTGGTGGTGCAGTGGTTAAGAATCCACCTGCCAATGCCGGGGACATGGGTTCGAGCCCTGGTCTGGGAAGTTCCCACATGCCACTGAGCAACTAAACCCGTGCACCACAACTACTGAGCCTGCGCTCTAGAGCCCGAAAGCCACAACTACTGAGCCCCAGTGCTGCAACTACTGAAGCCTGCACGCTCTAGGGCCTGCATGCCGCAAGAGGAAAAGCCGCCTCAATGAGAAGGCCACGCACCGCAATGAAGACCCAATGCAGCCAAAAAAAAAAAGTGTACAACATAATGATTGATATATTTATTGATATATCGTACAAAATGATTACCATGATAAGTCTAGTTAACATCCATCACCACAGAGTTATAATTTTTTTTCTTGTGATGAGAACTTTAAAAATCTATTTTCTTACCAACTTTCAAATATACAGCACAGCATTGTTGACTATAGTCACATGCTGTATATTACATCCCAAGGACTTATCATATAACTGGAAGTTTGTACCTTTTGACCACCTTCACCCATTTTGTCTACCCTCCTCTTCCCTTCTCTGGCAACCACCGATCTGTTCTCTGTATCTATGAGTTTGGCGTTTTTTCAGATTCCACTTATAAGTGAGATCATACTGTATTTGTCTTTATCTGACTGACTTATTTCACTTAGCATAATGCCCTCAAGGTCCACCCGTGTTGTCACAAATGGCAGAATTACCTTTTTTTAATGAATAATATTCCTATATATGTATATCACATCTTTATTCATTCATCTGTCAATTAACACTTAGGTTGTTTCCACATCTTGTCTATTGTAAATAATGCTGCAACAAACGGGGGTATAGCTATCTTTTCATGATAGTGATTTTGTTTCCTTTGAATAAATACCCAGAAGTGGGATTGCTGGATCGTATGGTAGTTCTATTTTTAATTTTTTGAGGAACCCTTATACTGTTTTCCATAGTGGCTGCACCAATGGGAATTTGACATTTTGGCCAAATAACAAGGCTAGAACATAGCTGAAGTTGAGTGTATATCTCACTTTTTTGCAGGAGAGTAACATGATCTAATGGCAAGAGGGTAGTTAAGGTGACAGACCATGGAATCATAGCTGCATAAAGATAGTATTAACCAAAAATTACTAGAGGTAATACCTGCATGTTTTTAGCGTATAAGATAAATCCACCGAAATTCCTAAATATTAGTGGCAAACTGATAGGAATAAAAGGTCCCATTGACAATATCAGTGTGTGATGGAAAGATCGCTGCTAGACTAAGAGTCAACAACTTGGGTTTAAATTTTAGCTATACCCCTTCCAGGCCATGTGTCCTTGAAAGTCACGTAAGCCTATCTGAGCCTCAGTTTCCTCATGTACACATTGCACAGAGTTGTTGAGAGACTCAAGAGAATGAATGAGAGAACATATTGCAAGCTCTAGAGGAGTGGTTCTCAATCTGGGACACTTTTAAAACCAAGATGCTCAGGCCCTTCCTTAAACCAATGAAGTTAGACTCTCGAGCAAATAATCTTCCAGTCACCCAGAGTGTCTATAAGATCTTAAGTCAGATCATGACACTCAACTCTTTAAACCCTCCAATGGACCTTCCCATCTCAAAGTCAAAGTCCTTAAAGTGGTGACTGAGGCCCCATGATCAGGCCCCACCTCTGGCCTCATTTCCTCCTCTTCACCCTCACTCACCCAGCCCCAGGCACACGGGCCCCTTGCAGTTCCCCTAACATTCCAAACGTATTCCCACCTGGGAGCCTTTGTTTTGGCTGCTGCCACTCTTGTCGCAGTTATCCCACAGGGATCAAGCTCTCACTTCAGGCCTTAGCTGGAAGGCTAAAACCTTTGACTGAGGCCTTCCCTGATCACCCTCTTTACCATATCAGGCGTGCACACAATCCCTTTCCCCTTCTAGCTTTTTCCATAGTACTTATCACTACCTAAAATGTTACATATTTTATTTGTTTTGTTTGTTTATTGATTATCATTTTCTACTAGAATATAAGCTTCATGAGGTCAGGGATTTTGTTTGTTTGGTTTGTCCACTGCTGGGTAGTCCCAGTGCTTAAAAACGTAGAAGCCCTCAGTATATATTTACTGTTGCTGTTCCAAATGCATCCTCTGAGCATGCACCTTACCCAGCCTAAAAACTTCAATAATGGCTCATTGCCCACTCCAAATGTATTCTGTGCTTTCCTACCTCCCTGACTTTGCTCATGTGGTTCTTCCTACTCTGTATGCCCTTCCCATCTTGACAATCATTTCCTCCATTTCCTGGATGAAAAAGATCCTCCTCAAAATTCCTCTAGCTGGTTGTGCCACATTCTGCCTTAAATTGTCTGTGTACTGTGTATAATTTTTTTATGTAATTATTTCCTTTCTGAGTGTACACTCCTTGAAAACAGTGTTACTCAGCAATGTTTGTTGAATGAATGAATGAACTTACTTTTGTAGCTGACTCAGACATTCACCAAAAGAAGGAAGAGAGGTAATTAAATGGTAGGTTTCAATGGCAGCCCCCCACTCCACCCCGCCTAGCTCTTGCAAAAATACAGGTTGCACGTGAGTAAAATAGAAACAGAAGATGATAGCCTCCAAAAATAATTTGTGGATGGTAAGATCAACCATACGAAAGATCAGCACCTATAAACTGCCTTATGAATAGTTTAGGTAAGAGCGAGTTGAAAAGGAATGTATTTATTGCATAAAGGGACTCGGAGAGCCAAATAAAAATTAGACATGACATTCATTTTTATGGTGGTGAGGTCTTCAAGCCAAGCCAGCTAAAAACAGGAAATAACCTCCCAGGTTTATTATGATGTCCTTCAGATTATTTTTATGAACTATTCCAAATCTCAATCTTTTTAGAGGATGTTCTCTTATGATAGTGAAAACAATAAATCTCTGACATTTCCCCTTCATTTGGAAGTGCTGTGTAATCTGAAATTGAAAAATCTCCTTCAACTCAATGTGGAGTTTTTTCCCCTGACTTTAAAAACCTTTGTTAACAAGCTATGTAGGTTTTTCAAGTCAGTGACTCATATCCTCCGCTCCCCAAACCTAGGTTCTTTCTGGAATGTCCTTTCTGAATGAGCAGGAGCTCACCTTATCAGCAGGGCTTGATTTTTGGAGACAGGAATTTATGAAGCTCAACCTGTGAATACATAACTCTTGTTCACCTTGGTATGTTACCAAGTTTTCATAAGGCTTCCACCAACTTGACTGAGTAAGACATGTATCACCAATCTTGGAAGGGAAAATAAGAAGTGCTAGTTAAATAACTAAAGCTGGTAGAGATAAAGCCTCTGAAAAAAGTCCCACTCCACATACCATCAAAAGAAATACATGTTATGGATGAGAGAATTTGTTTGTTTTTCCTTTTCTTGAGTTTTAAATGGTTTTTACATAAATAATAGCATAGCAATAAGAGCAAAATGAAAAAGAAAAAGCTCACTCAGCACCTCACCTTTTTAACAGAAGAAGGATTTTTTCTCTAGTCTCCGTGCATCTACATGCATAGACATCTATATGACATAGTTTTAATTCACGTAACCTAGAGGCTCTCAGGACTATTGTACAATGGAGTGTTGGCCCACTCTCTAGAAATGAGGTAGGAAGAAATAACTGTGCCACCACCCCCCCTCCCCTGGGGCCTGTATAAATGAGATCTGGGAGCTTGGGAGGAACCAGAAACAGACTGGAGTAATCTGAGAGATGAGGCCCATGACTGATCCCACAGTATGCTTCACTCAGCCTGAGGCATGACCCAGGAGGTCCAGACACCTGTCACTGACCCTAGAACACAACAGGGTTTCTCCACAAGATCTCCAATATCATTTCTATTCCTTTAAACAAAGCTGGAATCTCCATGTTGGCAATAATATCAAATCAATACTCCCTTGCCAGACCATCTAGGCCCTGTATTAGCTTGGCCTGTGGGTAGAAGGTGGTATTCGATAAAGGCTGAGAGGAAAAAAGGTAACAATATAAAATTCTAAAATTGTGTTGGAGATACAGGAAATACTTCCCTGTGGTGATTTCATCCCCAGAGACTCAACACCAGAGTCAACAAGAAACTACACAGGCAAGATGTTTTTTTGTTGTCTCACCTGCTTATAAAACCCCAGCTTCCTTCTCCAGTCCTTCCACAACCTGAGATGGCAGAACTCTTAAGGAAGACAACTGTAGCAATCCTGCGCTTGTTGCTTCTGGCTGGCTGCCCTGTTTCTTCACATTGACTTGTAACAGGCCAGCCCTTCACCAGCCTTTCACCTCTCTTTCATCTAGAGACCTTGGAGTCTCTAGATTCCCAGCTGTGCAGAACCCTAACCAGCTGCATTTCATAGGCTTTGAACTGGTGAAGGTCTCCGAAAGAGAAACAATAGGCACCGCAGTTCCTGGCAGTCAAGAATAAAGATCTGTAAAGGCTGTTCATAGTGACCCCTTGCTGAGTAGTAATAATAACAATAGCTTAAATTGATTGTGCCAGAAACAGTGCTGAGCCCCTTCCAGAAAGCACCTCATTTAATTGTCACAACGATCCTTGAGGGAGGAATTATTGTCTTTTTTTTTTTTTCAGGAGGGGAAACTGAGACATATATCTAAATTAGCTTACATTTGGGACTTCCCTGGCGGTCCAGTGGTTAAGACTCTGTGCTTCCACTGCAGGGGGCATGGGTTCGATCCCTGCTCGGGGAACTAAGACCCCGCATGCCGCAGGGCCAAAAAATAAAATAATATAAAAGCCACTACACAGATATTTAAAAAATAAATAAGTAAATAAAGTAGCTTACATGAGATCCAGTAGAGTTAGAAAGTGGCAGAACTTGAATTTGAATGCAGCAAGCAAAGGAATCTAAGGAGACCACACTTTCCTTATAGTGAGATGCTTCCTCAGAACTCAAGCCTGAATGGGGTGGCAGTGGGAGGAGCAGGGGGTAGAGGGGAGTCTGATGGAATCCCACACCCACCCACCCTTCCCCTGTCTCCACCCCGGCTCACCAAGTCTCTCTTTCTCTCCTACTCTTCCTTCCCATTCTGCCCCTCCCTTTCCCTGCTCTCCATCCTTTAGTTCTTTCTTCTCTGCCTATTTTCTCACCCTGTAAATGCTCTACTCGGAAGCATGCAGCCCGAAAACAGCTGCCAGACCTGGCTCTGGAGTGTGACTCATTACTACGTTGCTAGACCCAGAAATGAACTGAGTGAGACACGTAAGTCCAAAGCATCCAGTATCCCTAGGCTCACTGAAGTCAGGGCCTGTGGGTTAGCAGCTGATAGCATTGTAGCACTTTCAAAGGTGTAACTCAGTCCTGACTCTTTGCCTACTCCTGACTCGTGACCCTGTGGCATCCTTTGAAGTATGTCTCGTGTAACATCTTGCAATTCCACTGCTGCAGGGGAAAGATGTTTGCATGCAGTGGGAATCTGTGACTCAGTGCTATTAATTCTTATTCCTTCTGATATCAAGGTTGGTGTTTTTGTGCCTTTATGTTCTTGAAATTTTATGTTAGTATGGTTAGTTTGGACTCAGTTTCAAAAGCATTAAGGTATAGTTTTGAAAGGATTAAGGTATTCTTTTTACTGCCAGAGGAAAGTGTGTTCTGAGAGAAATGTACACACTATATTCAGAGGAAAACATTCCTAGCCGTTATATATTGTAGAAAGTTGGACAATGTTAGGTGGTAAAATTCACTCCCTAGCACTCTTGGTAAGAGTGCTACACCATTCATTCATGCATTCAACATATATTTAAATATGTCAGAAGTGATACACGCTATAAATAAAATTAAAGTTTGGTAAAGGAATAGAAAATGTAGAAGGGCTATTTTAGATAGCATGGTCAGGGAAGGCCTCACTGAAAAAGTGAGATTTAAGCAAAGCCCTGAAAGGACTAAGGGAATGAGCCATGGAAACATCTGGGGAAGAATATTCTACACAGAAAGAACAGCAAGTGCAATGGCCCTGAGATGGAAATGAGCTTGGTGAGCTTGAAGAAGGGCAAGAAAACCAGTTAGATTAGAATGGACCCCGGAGGAAAGAAGCACTGTCACAGAGGTTTGCAGAGCCTGCTGGGCTATAATAAATAGCTTTGACTGGATTGTAAATGTGATGAGAAATCACTGGAAGAATTTGAGTAGGATAGTGAGAAGATCTGACTTGTTTAGAAAGATCACTCTGGCCTCTGGTTAAATAATGGACATTGGTGAGCAGGGGTGGAAGCAGGGGAGCACGTTGGAAGGTTATTACAGTAGCCAGTGTAAGAGGATGAGGGCTCTTGGGTGTGAGATATATTTTGTAGATAGAAATAAGAGGATCTGAAGGATTTGGATGTGGGTTGTGAGGGAAAGGGAAGATTCAAGCTCACCTCTAGCTTTGCAGCCTGAACCATGGGTGAATAATGGAGCCATTTACTAAGATTGGAAAAGTCTGGGAGGAAGATAGTAAACGAAGTGTTCAGTTTTGCACATATTAAGTTTGAGATTGCCTAAGACATCCAAGTAGAGATGCCAAGTAGGTAGTTGTGTAGCAAGCCTGGAGCACATTGAGGGGTGATATCTACTGTGATGTTGACTAAGACACTTTTCTTACCACCACTGTTAGTCCATAGTTAGAGATTTGAATTTCAAAAATGGAATTCACCTCCTACAAGTGCACTGCACTCCATCTTGCAAACCCTTGTTCTCTGTCTCAATGCTACATGTAGGGGAGTATTAACTGAGATGTTAAGGCTTATGATGTTCACCATCAAATCCTCCAATAGTGCCCCTTGAGCAATTAATATTTGACATTTCCAAAGGGCCTCAACTAGTGAGACACTGTGTTCCTTTAAATACTATCCTTAAATAAAGCAGAAACTCTGGCCAACAGAAGTAGCTGAACACAAGAAATGCATGTTCCATAATATCTGCAGATCATTTTCAGGCATATTAACTACTTTTAGAGGATGCGGTGAGTCACAGATTTAAAGTTGTGGAGCTTGGATTCTGGACGTGGAAAGGCCACCTTGAAAGCACATACTATTCAAATGCTGCTGGATGGAAGCCCAGAACTTATGCCATAGGGTCACATCACCTGACATCAGTTGATCTAGATTATTTACAGAACACTGAAGTCCAAGGATTGCATCATATTTAGAAGGTTGGGGATATATGCCTCAGGGTACATCAGAGTATTTAACAGAATTAATAAATAGCCACGCATCCAAAAATGGAAGATTTTTCTCAGCCACAACATTTTAAGAATCTATAAAGACTTTGCCCACAATGTTTTCTCATGAGGTGTTTTTTTTGCCAGAATTACTGAATAAGCCAGGACTTCTTCAACATTACAGTGTTCACACAGCTGATCTTGCCGAGGACGTGTGTGTGGAGAGTGTATCACCTGTCCTTTCTAGAGATGAAGACTTCTGGGAAGGAGCACAGGGACCTGGGTGCAGAGCATCTGTGCCATTAGAAAGTCTGATTGAAAAAGACATCAGCAGAATTCTCAAGGTATTTCCCAAGAGACTGGGAACTTACAAGGCCCATTCTGGCGTTGTCCCCTTTAATTGGGTCAAGTCTGTTCATCATCTCTACTTTCAAGGGAGTTGCTCACCAACTAGACCCCATTTTTGCATTCATTCACTTGAAAACTAGACAGGTATATTTTTGCTATTAGAAAAACATATAGAGAGCTTGATTATCACACAAGGTCTCTTTAGATCAGTTGCATGTACCACTGTGGGCTGTATCAATTGCGTAACCAGAGACATTAACAACAGGCATAGGCTTTGAATGGGACAGGTCAGAGTTTTGAGTCCAGCTTTGCCACTTACTGCTCTGGTGGCCAAATTTAGGTAAGTGTAAAATTGGGATAATCACAGTACGCATCTCATAGGGTCACTGTGAGAATTAGATGCGGTAACGTCCTCAGAGAGGTTAGAAGAGTACCTAGAACATAGAAAGCACACAATAAATGTTAGCTGCTATTGTTATTAGAATCATCATTTTTAAAGACCATTGGCAAAGAGATTTTTTGGAACTATAGACCCAGTATAAATAAGATACTTAAGTAGACCCTCATTAAGTTTCTGCAGCTAGATAACACCATGTTCTTTGTGACTTCAGAGAATGAAATTTGATATAAATCTTGACCTAGCTCAAGGTTATCAGTGACTCGTATTTTTTTTAATGAAGTGAAATTCACATAATATAAAATTAACTATTTTAAAGTGTGCAATTCAGTGGCATTTAATGCAGTCACAATTCTGTGCAAGAATCACTTCTATCTAGTTACAAACCATTTTATCACCCCCAAAGGAGGCCCATACCCATAAGCAGTTATTCGCCTTTCGCCACAGCCCCTGGCAACCGCTAAACTGTTTCTGTCTCTACAGATTTATCTATTCTGGATATTTTAAATAAATGGGATCACATAATATGTGACCTTTTGTGCTGGCTCCTTTCACTTACGGTGACTTATTATTGAAGAGGAAACTGCAGATCCCCAAAGAATCACCATCTCATCATCCCATCATCTCTGATATGCTTGGAATTTTCCAATGCTTAATGGAGATTCTGATCTCTAGGATTTCAGATTCTGTCCTCTGTTAAAGAAATGCTTTAATCAAATGCTTGAATCAACAGTGGGTGGATTTGGGGGAAAACTCCAGGAAGTTCTAAATCACTTCAACATATCAAGTATCTGAGAAAAATGATGTCGTCAACATGTGGAGATTTTGTCAAGGGTGCAGTTTTATTCCATCATTTTATAGAGAAGGACTTTGTGACCTAGTGTTGTTTTCTTTGGCTGCTATAAGACACATGTAACCCTTGATGCACTTATTACAAAAACAATTCCTTTAAGGAGCATGTATAACGTGCTAGGGCCTAATGAGAGATACAGTCCCTGAGCTGTGACTAAGCTACTCATGGTCCACTGGAGAGAATAGACGAACAATCAGGCATTAAAATATAATAAATGGGGCTTCCCTGGTGGCACAGTGGTTGAGAATCTGCCTGCCAATGCAGGGGACACGGGTTCGAGCCCTGGTCTGGGAAGATCCCACATGCCACAGAGCAACTAGGCCTGTGAGCCACAACTACTGAGCCTGCGCGTCTGGAGCCTGTGCTCTGCAACAAGAGAGACCGCGATGGTGTGAGGCCCGTGCACCACAATTAAGAGTGGCCCCCACTTGCCACAACTAGAGAAAGCCCTGGCACAGAAACGAAGACCCAACACAGCCATAAATAAATAAATAAATTAAATAAATTTTTAAAAAAAGGTCCTTATTAAAAAAAAAAATATATATATATATATGTAATAAATGCTGTAACTGGATTAAGCACGGGGGGCCATGGGAGCACATGTGCAAGTACCTAGCCCTGCAGGAGGCATTGGCGGGGTACTCCTTACACTCTTTCTTCCACACAAGGCTAAGTCATTGTATTGCTGGTGGAAAAGTAAATTTTATACATCACGAAGCAATACTTTTCAAAATGTTAAATGGTTGTTGACTTTGGAGCCTGTGTTAATTTATTATCACAAAGAAAGAACACTGTTACCATAGGTACTTCTTACATTACTGCTGTTCTGTTTAGCCACTGATGCCATGTGGCATTAAGGTACAGATTGCAACCTAAGGTTAACGTTCCTTACTGTATGGAATTAGACATTTACTGAGTAGGAAATCCTTGCTGGTATTGAGGGAGTTATTTTCTACTTAATCTATTTTACAACTTAAACTTACCACAGTTTTTTTTTGGGGGGGGGAGTCTATTCTAAGAGTAAGCATATTCTCTTAATTATATTCTGTCTCAACCCTCTGCTACAGTCATGACCCTGCCCCCATTATTTGAAACATAAAAGTGTCACACCTGGCCTTGTTGTCTATGCTCAATATCACTCCCCAGCTGATGGTATCACGAAGTCCTCCAGCATTATGGGCACACCGTTTCATAATATTTAATTAAAAATGACTCTGAGCACCGTTTCATCCCTCCTTCTCCCCAGGGACTCTTGGACTTCCATTTCTCCTAGTTACTTCTGATTCTGAAGTCCTGCTTTGGCTGAATTCTCGAGCCTTGCCCTGGTTCCCACCTCCTGCAAGTGCTGTACCTTTCCCGCACCACATCACCCCATACTGGACACATCTGATCCCTCTGCTTCCCAAAATACTGTTGACCAAAGCAAATATCAAAATGTTTAGAGACAAATGCAGCACAGGAGAGCAAAACTGAAAATTAAATTTTAACTTAAAAAATTAAAAACTTAACTTAAAATTGAATATTTTAGTCATTTCCAAAGTCCCTTTGGCCATTTCTCTCTAGCTGTTTTTTCCCTACCTCTTTTTTCCTCTCTCCTACTTTCCATCAGAACTCAGATTTTCTCCCACTCCATTACTATGCAGAGTCCTGCAGGTTGTTCTGATGCATGCTAAAGTTTGAGAAGACTTAAGCAAATTTTGAGTATATATTTATGCTATGCACACATTTACAGATCTACTTCATCATTTTTAATGGTTGTATGAATTTAATGATTCCATACTGATGGACATTCAGGTTGCTTCCAATTTTTATATATGAACATACACTAGAAAAGCATATGGAAAAATCAAAATAATTATGAGAAGATCTAGCTATTTAAAAAAATTTGGGGGGGGCCACCCCATGCGGCTGGCAGGATCTTAGTTCCCCAACCAGGGACTGAACCCGGGCCCACGGCAGTGATGAAAGCACGGAGTCCTAACCACTGAACTGCCAGGGAATTCCCGTAGACCTAGCTATTTTAGACGAAATGTTTTTCTTTAAAAATTCCTTTTATGATGTAATATTGTTTAACAACAAATCAAATTGGAAGAGAGAACAATGTTGGGTAAGCTAAAGGAGGGAGGCAGGCATGGATTCTCCATAGAGGGTAAGGGAGCACATTGTAGTAGGCTAGAAGCTTCTTGAGGCCAGGGACCATGTCTGATTTGTTTACTACTGCATGTCCAGTGCCTTGAACAGCACCTGACATAGAGTGGGTGCTTAGTTAAGTATTTAATGAATGAATGGATAATGAATGAATCTCAAAATAATTACACTGAGTAAAAGAAGAGTACATGCTCTAAGATTCTATTTATATAAAATTCTAAAAATTGCAAACTCTAGTGATAGAAAAGCAGGTAGATATTTTCAGTTTATTGAAGTATGTCTATTATACCTCAATAAAGCTGTTTTAAAAATAAAAAGACATTGCCTGGTGTTTCTCGTCTGAGTAATTATTGGTAGTTCCCCAAAATGGAGAACGATGAGTTCTGTTTGGGGCATACTGAGTTTGGGGCAACCATGGAATATCCAAATAGACAGGTCAGTGAGTTTTTGGATATGAGTCTCTCTCAGGAGTACTTGAGCTAAAGCTGTTCTTTCAACAGCTGAAATGTGCACATCGAATTTTGCGACATCAGCCATTAAGGTTGAATGATGACAGAAGCCAGACTAGAGTAGATGGAAAGAGAAGTAAAGAAAAGTAGAGAGAAAAGTAGAAAACGATAAGTTTGGCTGTTCTGGAAAAAGAGAAAAATAGGGCAATTACTGGAGGAGGTGTCTTCTGAGGATGGTCCTCAATGATACCTTGGAGCCCCAAAGCTTCCCCCAGCCGCCTTGCCTTTGGTTTACATCACTTTTAGTGGAGTTCTCTGTTCCTTGGGCTCAAAGCACCCTGTCTAGTACTCTCCTTTTTCGTTCTTTCTCACCTCTTTCAGTCAATCACAAAGTCCTTTTACTCCTATTTCTTTAATGATGCTCAAATCTGTTCACTTCTCTTAACCCATCGCCAACATCCTAGGGCAAGCCGCCATTATCTGATTACTGCAGAATCCAAAGGTTCTGCTCATGGTGCAGCAGCCAAGTACATCTCTCCTGGAGTCACTGGGTTCGAATCCCAGCTTGCTCCTTAGGAGCTTAGTAACTTCTCTGTGCCTCAGTTAAAAGTACCTTCCTGCCAAGATTTTGTGAGAGTTAAATGCAATAAAATCTGTGCAGCGTTTCCTGGTTTTTAAAAAAATGTTTATCTTTTTTTTTCTCTACTATCCATTTAATTGCTTGTGTTGTTTGTTTTGTTTGGAAAATCTTCCCTAGACATCACCAACTGGTTAAATCCTATGTGTTTTTAAACTTCAGTTAGGGTGCCAGCTCCTTAAGGAAGGATTTCTTGATTGACCTACACTTTACCTTGCTGAAGCACTCTGTCAGAGTGCTTAGCGTACTTTTTGGCTCTTCTTCTTCTTATTATTTTGCTTCTGAATCCCGCACTACTTAATGATGAACCCTTTGAAGGCAAGGATGGTGTTTTTAGCATTGAAAAAGTTTATTGGCATAAAGTCCCAGGAGGAGATAAGTGTTAGTTAAAACTAGGAGGCTGATATACTGTATGATTCCAACTGTATAACATTCTGGGAAAGGCAAAACTATGGAGACAGGAAAGTGATCAGTGGTTGCCAGGGATTTGAGAGGAGGGAGGCATGACTAGGCAGAGCACAGAGGATTTTTAGGGCAGTGAAACTACCCTAGTGCATGATGTGTGATCATTACATGTCCTTATATATTTGTCAAAACCCACAGAATGTATAACACCAAGAATGATCTTAATGCAAACTATGGACTTTGAGTGATTATGATGTGTCACGGTAGGTTCATCAATTGTGACAAATGCACCACTCTGGAATATAGTTCGGGAAACTATGCATGTGTGGGGTAAGGAGATATATGGGAACTCTCTTTATATATATATATATATATATATATATATATATATATACACACACACACACACATATATATGTCTATATATATATATAAAGATAGATATATATATCTTTGAAGAAATAATCATCCCTGCCTTTGTGGAGGCAGACATCAAACAAATAATTATGCAAACTATCATTTATTTAACATTAAGAAGCACTATGGGGGCCTCCCTGGTGGCGCAGTGGTTGAGAATCTGCCTGTCAATGCAGGGGACATGGGTTCGAGCCCTGGTCTGGGAAGATCCCACATGCCGCAGAGCGGCTGGGCCCGTGAGCCACAATTACTGAGCCTGCGTGTCTGGAGCCTGTGCTCTGCAACAAGAGAGGCCACGATAGTGAGAGGCCCGCGCACCGCGATGAAGAGTGGCCCCCTCTTGCCACAACTAGAGAAAGCCCTCGCACAGAAACGAAGACCCAACACTGCCATAAGTAAATTAATTAATTAATTAAATTAAAAAAAAGAATAGTGGTGGAAAATAATTCCTTACCAATCTCTGTAAATTAAAAAAAAAAAAAAAAAAGAAGCACTATGGAGCATAGGGTCTTCCCTGAGAAAGCAAAACTTAAGGTGATGCATCACCTTGAGGTCTGCCCTCAAGGACAGGGAGGAGTTAAACCAATTACAAAGGCTCTTTAAAGAGCCTAAGGGCCAGAGTGAACAGTGTGTTCCAGGACCAAAGGAGAGTAGGTACAGGCAGGTCAGACTAGTTGGAGCACCGTGGGCTAAGGAGGTAAAACCGGGGACATGAAAAGAGGGCAGACCTACAGGGCTTGCAGTCACAGAGTTGGAAGCTGTGTCCTAAGGACAGTGGGGTGCCATCAAAAGATTTTAAATAGAAGAGTGATATGGTCAGATTTGAATTTTTAAGAAATCGCTCTGGCTGCTGCATGAAAGAATGGATCAGAAGGAACAATCTGAAAGTGGCTAGATCAGGAGGGAGAGTACTGCAAGAGTCCAGGGGAGGAAGCGCATATTGCACATGTGAAGTACTTAGCTCCTTGCAGGCAGGCTCCATGTGGCCATGAGCATTGCAGACAATGCAGTGGGGGAAGACAATGGGGAAAGAGGAAAAGCACGTGGAAAAGGCAGGAAATGTGAGCAGATAGTTCATGGAGCAATAAAGCTGAATACATGGGCTCAGATCGTGATATATAATGCTTTTGCAGTGAGCGGGAGTTTCTCTTCGTTGTGGTGCGTGGGCTTCTCATTGCAGTGGCTTCTCTTGTTTCAGAGCTCAGGCTCTAGGCGCGTGGGTTTCAGTAGTTGAGGCACGTGGGCTCAGTAGTTGTAGCTCGCGGGCTCTAGAGTGCAGGCTCAGTAGTTGTGGCGCACGGGTTTATCTGCTCCACAGCATGTGGGATCTTCCCGGACCAGGGATCGAACTCGTGTCCCCTGCATTGGCAGGCGGATTCTTAACCACTGTGCCACCAGAGAAGGCCCCAATGCTTTTTAAATAACATCACTTTTATAACAATGATAATAAAATAATAACCATAGTACTTGAATTTATTGAGTAATTACTATGTGCTAGACAATTTTTCTATGTTCTTTATACAGCTTAATTTCATCCTTGTTCTAGTTATCTGTTGCTTCATAACAAATCACCTTAAAACTTAGTGCTTAAACCAACCTATATGTATATGTGTGTGTATATATATATATATATATGTGTGTGTGTGTATATATATATATATATATATATATATGTATGTATGTATACTCTGTAGCTTGGGCAGAGCTTGAGGGTTGGGGGAAGCTTGTTACTGCACTTCTTGGTGTCAGCTGGGGTAGCTCAAAGTCCGAGATCTAGACTCTCTGAAGCTTGCTCACTCACCTGCCTGTAATTGATGCCAGCTGTGGGCTGCAACTGTCTACTCTTCTCTTATTGCACTCAACACGATCTTCTTCAGTGTATTTGCTCACATGTCCAGTTCTCTGCTGGACTTTGAGCTCCTTCAAAACATAAAACATGTCTTTATCTTTGTATCATCTCTGTTTGGGGCACCATCTACAAATGAATGAATCCTGAACCTCGCTAAGAGAATATTTTCCTTTACCAAACTGAACACTCCTAGTGACTGGAGTTTTATAACTTTGCAAGACTACAATTTTGTTAGGAAGTTTTTCTTTATCCTTAGCCAAAATCTACTTTTGTGTAACTTTTACTCAGTGGACTTTTACTTAGGACTGTGAAACTCCACAGAATGAGTCTAAACTAACTTCTCTAAGACATCCATTCCCTAAGTGATAGCTATCAAATCACATCTAAATCTCTAAGCTTAACACTCCAGTTCCTATTATTGTTCTTCCTGGTTGTGGTTTCCATGGTTACCTCACTCTTGATTCATTCTTAGATAATCACTGTGGTTCATAGAGATCCAGAACAAAATGCCTGGATAAATATTAATGGTGAGTCTGTGAACACAGGGGAATGAAGTGGGATAGAAAACCATTCTGAGACCATCATAAGCAAGTGGGCTCCAAAGAGAAGTGCAGGATGGGACTGAGGGGTGAGGACATGGGTTGGGAGTTGGGGACTACATCCTATCCTGGACCTTCCCTGGTAGGCTGATCCTGATGAGAAGCAGATGGAGACCCTGTGGGAAGGTAATCTGAGACCCTGTCTGATTGGAAATGGAGAAGGAAAAACAGGAAAAGTGGAGCTGAAACCCAGTTGAAACTCAGTTGCCCACTTCTATCTTAAAATTGTGTTTCTTGAAGCATAGTTTATTGTCCATAAGAATTTCATAACCTGCTGGTAGACATGCGTTCCCTGAGTTCAGCCCCACACCCACTGAATGTGTACTCTTTACAAACTCCAAGATAATTCTTAAGTACACAGAGAATCTTGTTTTAAGGGCCGGAATAAGATAGAAATTGCTCATATTCAGAGTTAGAAAAGCGTTTTTCAAACCATTTCACAAAGCTAAAGAATCTCATGTTCTTCAGAAATTTCTTTGAAATATAAAAAAATCCCAGCTCATGTGTTTAGTCTGCATGGTTCCATCCCCACAAGTCCTTATCCCAACCCATAAGGGTCTGAAAAACAGTAGAAAAGAGCTGCCTTTGTTAGAAGATCCTATCACAATAACTCTTAGAGAAAAGCCTCCCACCCCCGCAAACTCCCACCCCCAGGAAAAAAGCAGTTGAAGAATTCAAACCCATTATACATTCTTTCCATTCCCTGTCCCCAGCTTCACTGAAATATTAAATCCTTTCCTCTTTTCTACGGATGGATTTTAAGATAGATTTTCCAATGAATTTTTAGTTAAATAATGAATGGAAAGTGTAGCTGTAGCAAATGCAGATTTTTTTGCTTAGAATAAGAGAGAAACTAAAATGGAATTTCTCTAAATACATGTTTTTCCCCTCTTTTAGGAAAATGTTTCAAGTAAATTTACTGAGTGCCCAAAGGAAATATCAGTGCACATCTTTTATGAAGTTGTAACAGGTAAAAATCTAACATTACTAGACAAAAATACAAGGGTCAGTTTTTCACACGTCGAGTCTTGCTTTAATGATTCTGCAATAAGCATTTCTTTGAGTAGAAGCCTTTGCCTTTTAGCCTATCTCCTCCAATTATTAAAGCATGTATTTACAGAGCAGAAGAAAGATCACTGAAAAACAGATTCTTTTAATGAGATAATGCCAAGTGAAGTGCATTCTGAAACGGGGAGAAAGGGTGAGTGATAATTTCACCCTAAGTCATCAGAAGGCGAAAAAGATGGATTCAAAATGATTGACCTACAGCCTTTCAGAAGCATTGTTTAAAAAGAAACAGACTATGATGCTCATTCACTGACTCCTTAAACATTTATTGAGATCACCTACAATGTGTCAGCTGGAGCTAAGAGGGCCTAAGACAGGCACAGTCCCTCACTTCAAGATAGAGTTCCAAAACGCCTGGGCCCAAGGCATTTAATTAAAATTGTAATATAGTGATGAATACTATAAAGGAGAAGTGTGGGGAATGCTTTGAGAATGAATTTATCATCATTTGAAAGTCAAGTTGAAGTTTACCTTAAATGAGGGGACAAATTTTAAAACTATTTTTTTCCAAGCTTCAATTTGGACAGACTTCTTTGCTTCAACATTTTGAGAGTTATTTGGGAGAGTGATTTTTAAAAAACATGTATTGTGTGCCAATATATGTTTGTAGTTACCTACAACCTCCTTCTTTGAGGGCAAGGAAATTCACACTTACTGAGTGCCGACTTTGTCGGAAGAATTGGACCTATTTTGCCCAACAACCCAAGGTACGTGTGTTGCTGTGCTTCCTTTGCACAAGAGGACACTGAGGCTCAGGGAGATGAAATAATTTGTTTCAAGCCAGCAGACTTGGTCCTTGTCACTGAACTTAGCTAGAAAGTGGAGGAGGGCTTCCCTGGTGGCACTGTGGTTAGGAATCCACCTGCCGATGCAGGGGACACGGGTTCGAGCCTGGTCCCACATGCCGTGGAGCAACTGAGCCCGTGGGCCACAACTACTGAGCCTGTGTTCTAGAGCCCACAAGCCACAACTACTGAGGCCCGCGTGCCACAACTACTGAGCCCACGTGCCACAACTACTGAAGCCCTCGCGCCTAGAGCCCGTGCTTCGCAACAAGAGAAGCCACCACAATAAGAAGCCCTCGCCTTGTAATGAAGACCCAAAAAGCAGCTAAATAAATAAATAAATAAACAACAACAACAAAAAAGAAAGTGGAGGAGGGGAGAGGGTGACAGATAAAAGGCTAATTTCACTGACAATTAGTCTATTGTTAGTGTCGCTAATGGGTTGAGCCAAAGTAATCAGAGCCCACAAAATACTGCCTTTTTATCAAAAGTAAATGCAGGAGCTGTAGATGAAAGGACAGCTGTAGGTTCTTGAGGGAGAAATGGCAGTTAAGATTTTATGCGAAATATAGTTTGTAATAAAATTAGACTGTACTAAAATGCATGAAGGATACTGTGCATTGCACTTCAAGCGCTTTGTTAAGATGTTTGGTTTACCTTTAGCAAAGTTTGTAACAGATAACAAGGTGAGATTATAGAGAATTTATTTCTTGAAATACAAAGAAGTTGCACAATGTCAGTTTACACAATGACAAGGCTTTTAGTTTTAAGCAAGAAGTGAAGGAAGGAGCTAAAGTAATTGGATCAGAGAAATCATAGAAAGCCAGAGTTAAGATTTGTCAACAACAGTTATGTGGAAAATCAAGATTTGCTTCCCCCAGAGGTGGGGGGGGTAGGGGGGTAGGGGGGAGGGAGAGGGATGGACTGGGGGTTTGGGGTTGGTAGATGCAAACTATTACATTTAGAATGGGTAAACAACAAGGTCCTAATGTAGAGCACAGGGAACTATATCTAATATTCTGTGATTAAACCATAATGGAAAAGAGTATAAAAAACTAAATAAGTAAAATAAAATATTGGCTCTAAAAAAAAAAAAAAAAAAAGGATCTGCTTCCTCCAGAAGAATAATTGGTTATAACAACAACCATGATTAGTGAACTCTAGTCTTAGCTCTGCTTCATCTGCCCAATGAGGTCCAGATGCCAGTTACTCAAAAGAGTTTGAAGATTTTATTAAGTCCCAAAGCGGGTGGTAAGAGTCAACGTAAAATTCATTCTAAATTCAAACCCACCAGGGCCTCATCATCCAAGATGGCTAGCAAGAAGGTGGGAAGGTGGGAAGGAGAGATAGGGCTGCAGTGGAGACAGATTGAGATTTGCCTTGAGTTTTTCTTTTTTTAAAAAAATTTATTTATTTTATTTATCTATTTTTGGCTGCATTGGGTCTTTGTTGATGCACACAGGCTTCTCTAGTTGCGGCGAGCGGGGGCCACTCTTCATTGCGGTGCGCGGGCCTCTCACTATCGTGGCCTCTCTTGTTGCGGAGCACAGGATCCAGACGCGCAGGCTCAGTAGTTGTGGCTCACGGGCCCAGTTGCTCCGCAGCATGTGGGATCTTCCCAGACCAGGGCTCGAACCCGTGTCCCCTGCATTGGCAGGCAGATTCTCAACCACTGCGCCACCAGGGAAGCCCCAAAGACAAGGTTTTGAAATGTCAAAAGCAACAGAAGTTTTAGATCTCAAAGCTCCAGAAAGGAATTAATCTGATTCTTCATCATCAAGATAGTCCTCGGCATTGCTTAATGTTTGGACTGCATCTGTTCCCTGTTTCTTTTTCAGGAGAGAAGCACAGGCAGCATTAGTAGCCATGTCTAGGGCCAGCTTCTTCTCATTGTTTCTTAAGTCTGTTCTAGCAAGTTTTGCCAGAAGCAACTGGACAATATCTGCATAACCCTTCCAGGCAGCAGCATGCAAAGCTGTGTCTCCCAACTTGTTCTGTTGGTTCAGTTCAATGTTTGGTTGAGTAAATAGCATTTCCACTGTATCTTTGTGACCCCCATGACAAGCCCAGTATAGGGCAGTGCTTCCAGCTTTGTCCAAGCCATTAACACCGACTCGGTTATCCAAACACTCTCTCAACCAGCTCAAGTTGCCTCTTTTTGCAGCTTCATGCAATGGATTGTCAATGGATTCTGCCTGCTCAGCCACATAGTTGCTTGGGATTAGTCCCGTCCTGCCTTTGGAGGTGCCTTTCCACCAACTGGTAACACTCATGTTAGTAATGTAGATAATATCACCTTCTTCAAAGTACAATTCATCTGGAGTTTGGGTTCAAACCTATAAAGAGCTCTGAACACTTTAACTTGCCCTGGTTTGACCAGGTTTGGATGGTGGCTTCAACATCTCTCTCCCTGGAGCGCCATAACTTTTAAATAAATGTCCCTGAATAAGAGTGTTTCTTTAAGATGAGTTCAGTTAGAACTCTTTCTATGCAGTATGGAATGATAAATTGATTTAAAATTAGTTATCGACTGACACTTCCAGAGAGAATTTTAGGCAGCTCGCAAAAATATATAAAAAGCTCATGACAGAGTTGTAACAAAGACATAGTGAAAAAAATAAGGCCAGTCATGAGATGGGTGCACATGCCTTGAAGTCCGACATACTTGCTAGAGGTGGGCCCCACACATGGATTTGGTCTTTCTGGCAGGGAAGAGACCTGGTCAGTAACATGATTCACAGAATCTGTGAGAAAGAAACTGGTCTTTTCTTCAGGTGAAACACAGCCACTCAGACCTGCCCAGGAGGTTGACACTTCAGACAGATGTGAGAAAGTGACTGCAGGGATCACACTCGGTCAACACTGGGACAAATCGATAATCTAAGCCCTAACATTCTATGTCAGGGCAGCACAGCTGAAGTAACACCGGTGAGAACATTTTTAAAGGTTTCACTAAAATCACAAAAGCAAACATAAAAACAAATAAACACTCACAGAGAATCTAAGTTTGAGCGATACCTTCTGGATTGTTTGTCAAAGGTATACCTGGGTAGGTATCTGAGTGAAATCACTTGCTGAATGTAGTTATTAAGTTTAAGTCAGTTATCAGAGAAAGACAAATATCATATGATATTGCTTATATGTGGAATCTAAAAAAAGGGTACAAATGAACTTATTTACAAAACAAAAATAGAGTCACAGATGTAGAAAACAAACTTACGGTTACCAGGGGGAAGGGGGGAGGGATAAACTGGGAGATGGGTATTGACATATACACACTACTATATATAAAATAGATAACTAAGAAGGACCTACTGTATAGCACAGGGAACTCTTCTCAGTACTCTGTAATTACCTATATGGGAATAGAATCTAAAAAGGAGTGGATCATATGTATATGTATAACTGATTCACTTTGCTGTACAGCAGAAACTAACACAACATTGTAAATCAACTATACTCCAAATCAAAAAAATAATTTGTCAGTTATATTTCTAGAAGTCGTTACCAGAACAAATGGCTTTGGCTTCAGAATAGTTGGCAGTTATCTGCTAACATGGCCCCTCTTACCATCTCACAACTGACGTGGTTCATGTGGGATTGAGGAAGACTTTATATTCTGTCTTCTATGGTTGGGTGCTGGTGCTGAAGGAACAACTCCCCAACACACTGAGACAGGTTCAGGGAGATGTGTGTGGGTACTGGGTATGTTAGTGTTAAAGCTGCGTTCAGAAGAGAGCACGTATACAAAGCGGCAGGTCTGAAGGATGAAGAGACAAGAAGCTGAGGAGAGCCACAGTCGCGGGCACTGTGCTGGGCTCGATGCGCTGTGTGGCTGTGTGGTGCTTTGGTATAACGGATTTTGTGAGGGTGCTATGAAAAAGCTTTTCATCCTCCAAAATAATTAAATAAAAAGGAGGATGGGGGCTTCCCTGGTGGCGCAGTGGTTGAGAGTCTGCCTGCCAATGCAGGGGACACAGGTTCGAGCCCTGGTCTGGGAAGATCCCACGTGCCGCGGAGCAGCTGGGCCCGTGAGCCACAACTACTGAGCCTGCGCGTCTGGAGCCTGTTCTCCGCAACGAGAGAGGCCACGATAGTGAGAGGCCCGCGCACCGCGATGAAGAGTGGCCCCCACTTGCCGCAACTAGAGAAAGCCCTCTCACAGAAACGAAGACCCAACACAGCCATAAAAAAAAAAAAAAAAAAAAAAAAAGGAAGATGCTCTGGAATGCTGCAGAACTCTGGGGAATTTTTCTCTCTGGAAAAAAAAAGACTGAAAATAGGACACTGAGTAGGATATGACTTAAGAAATGCTGAAGATTTTCTTAAATTCCAATTTAAGGAATTTGCTAAATCCTCAGCCTATAATTTAAAACACTGCATATTCATGTAGATTCGACACATGCCTGCAAATTTTAAAATTTAAAGTGGTGGTACATGGGAATAAAGTCAGGAATACACTAATACCACAGGGTAAAGAACTAAGACACAGGAGAGAATTCTTTTTACAAAATGTCAAAGACCTATCCATAGTATATCTCATTATATATAATCATTATACAGTATAACAGATGAAAAAGAGAACAGTTAAATATACTACAGAATTTCTATTTTATTTGCTTGTTTTGAATATACAAATATAGGTACTTCCCTGGTGGTCCAGAATCCGCCTTCCAATGCAGGGGGCGCAGGTTCAATCTCTGGTAGGGGAACTAAGATCCCACATGCCGTGGGACAAGTTAGCCCGCCTGCCACAGCTACTGAGCTCGTGCGCCTCAACCCGAGAGCCTGCGTGCAGTAAACTACAGAGCCCATATGCTCTGGAGCCTGTGTACCACAACTAGAGAGAGAAAACCCGCACACCACAACTAGAGAAAAGCCCACGTGCCACAACTGGAGAGAAGCCCGTGGGCCACGACAAAAGATCCTGCATGCTGCTACTAAGAGCCGAAGCAGCCAAAAAAATAAATTAATTAAAAAAATAAATATACAAGTATGAAAATAAATAAATTTAAAAAAATAAATATACAAGTATCTGAATGCTCTAGATGGAAGGATTCCAGAATTTCACTTCTTTGTATTTTTAAATTATAATTATTCATATATGTGTTTAAGTATGTGTGTATGTATGTATGTATGTATTAGTGAAACTGTATTCTCTCTCTTGTATGGTCAGGGGAAAAGCATTGCTTTTATTTATTTATGTGAGTGTGTGTATGTGTGTGTGTGTGTGTTTTGTTTATTTATTTATTTAATTTATTTTTTTGGCCGCGCTGAGTGGCATGTGGGATCTTAGTTCCCCAACCAGAGATCGAACCCGTGTCCCCTGCAGTGGAAGCTCGGAGTCCTAACCACTGGACCGCCAGGGAATTCCCGATAAGCATTGCTTTTAAAGAATTCAGGCAGGTAATATATATGGTTAGATTTTTCCAATAGTAAATGTATCATCCCTAGTGCAAAGTATTTTAAACTGTGTCATGTGATGCTTTGGGTTGATAGGTTTCTTACATGGGCTAAAACTGAATATGGCTTTGAGTGAAACAAATATTCTTTTGCAGTCCAGCAGGCATTCCCTATATGTAGGTTTTTCTCTAATAATCCACATACGGCCTAAAGTTCAAAGCAATGTGGATAAATAAAAGTCAAAATTTTTTCAGCATTAAATGGTTAAAAAGTTAAAAAAAAATTACAAATGTTTGCTGTTTTTTGTTAAAAAGACTTTTATCAGATTAACTACATACTTTGATTTTATCAATAATTTGTTATATCGCCACAATTTTACTCTTATGTAGCAATACACCTTAGACCATATTCAGGGGTTAACTTACTCAAAAATATTTTGAGGCAGCCATTCTTCAGCCTTCAGTTGTAACTGAAATAATTTATTTCTCATTATGGTCCAATATTTACCTCTCACTGGTCTCCTAGTTATAACTTTTAGAGCAGGTCAATTCTTCTTTCTCTGAATGGATTAAGTATATGAAAATAGCTATTTCATCCTCATTATGCTTTCTCTTGTCTAAGCTAAAAATTCCAAGTGATGCAACTTTTTTTAACTTGAATATAAGCTTTTATGTTAATTCCTGCTAAATTTTCCTTTATTACTTTCATTAATTAGTTCACTCTATGAGGATATTGAAATATTTGTTCTGGGATCCAGTGCATTAGATACATCTTCCAAGTTTTTCTTCCTGACCTTGCCTTGAAATAAAACATTTAAGAACTATAAAAGCAGGAATCATGCTTACTTTCCAGTTCATGAATAATCAAAAAGAGGATGGTGATGATACAATTATTGAATCCATCCTTAAAATTTCTCATGTGGATCCATTAGAAGTATTTCACTTTTAGTTTTAGATGATACATAAAACAGTTATATGTATGCATAGATATATGTTTTTTAATATTTAAAACACACTTTTTCTTTCTAATAAGATAATTTAAACAGTAACATATGCCATACTATACAAAAATATTTCCTGAATAATCAGATAAATCTCATGAATTAGAGATGACTTCTTTGCTTATCACTTTTTTAAAAAAATTGAAGTATAATTGACTTACAATATTATGTTAGTTTCAGGTGTTCAACATAGTGATTCAACATTTAAGTATATTATGAAATGATCATCATAAGTGCAGTAACCATCTGTCACCATAAAGTTATTACAGTATTACTGACTATATTTCTTATGCTGTATATTACAGCCCATTTTATAACTGGAAATTTGTACCTCTTAATACCCTTCACCTATTTTGCTGAATTTTCTTCGAACTTTATAAACACTGGTTTGGTTTGTCAGAATAATTAAAGAAATGCAATTTTCCAGTAGTACAAGTTTAATTCTAAATAGTCAAGCTGTATCATGGCTTTAAAATAAGACCTTCATCTATCTTTAAGTTGTGAAGAGCATGCTTTAGAGTTTTACCAATCAATGCTAATATACTTTTGAAAAAATAGTTTAGGCTCAATCTTCCTATTAAAAAAAGAAGCATTTTTAAAATAAGGGTGGGGGGGGACTCCCCTGGTGGCGCAGTGGTTAAGAATCCGCCTGCCAATGCAGGGGACACGGGTTCGAGCCCTGGTCCAGGAAGACCCCACATGCTGTGGAGCAACTAAGCCCATGCACCACAACTACTGAGCCTGCGCTCTAGAGCCCGCAAGCCACAACTACTGAGCCCGCGTGCCACAACTACTGAAACCCGCGTGCCTAGAGCCCATGCTCCACAACAAGAGAAGCCACTGCAATGAGAAGCCTGTGCACTGCAATGTAGAGTAGCCCCTGCTCGCCACAACTAGAGAAATCCCATGTGCAGCAACGAAGACCCAATGCAGCCAAAAATAAATAAATAAATAAATATAAATAAATAGTAAAATAAAATAAGGGTGTTAAATAATCTCTAAGATCACTTCTAGTTTTGTTTTTTTTAATCCACTAGAGAAATATTCTTATCCATTGAAATATACCTTCAGTAGAGTTGGTGTACCCCATTTTAAGATATGTTTTTAAATGATTACTCTGCAATTTTCACATGAAAACAATTCTGTTTAGACGTGGATAATTCAGCAGTTACCTATGAATACTTAGTTAAACCTTAGCAAAAGATCAGAAGAGTCAGTTAAAACTCTTCAGTTTAATACACAATCTTGCTGATCCTCAGAAAGAAACAGATGAAAACATTTTGATTTTTTTGTTGTTGTTGCTTGGGTTTGATTTTGTACTTCAAGGCACATCTCAAGTGTGCTGGAAAAAATATTGCTGAAGTTGTAGAACACTGCAGCTCTCAGCGTGATGAACAGCAGGAAGTCGACAGGAGACTGCAAAAGCATCGGCTACCTTCTCTTTCGAAGGCTCTTTCAGCCCTGGCCACGCCCTCTCACTTTGGCTCTCAAGAGAGTCCATCCAGACCTTCCTCAGGGACAATGTCACCTTCTACTTTCAGCTACCACACAGGCTCCCTTTGTATTCCCTGAACTAATGCTTCCTTCTGCAGATCACACCCTGACACAGAGCTGTCAGAGAGTGGGCCAGGCTCTACCTTAGCCCTATCTCTCAAGCGAACGGTCTATATTTAACCAACCTAACAAAGATTCTTGGGACCTCTAGTGTTATGCTTACGACCTAGCATTTCCTGTTTGCTACTTGTGAGAAGAGTTGGTGTTGTTGACTTCTCAAAACTGAAATGCAGAATGATCCAGTGACTACTTAGCTAGCCAGATCTGCCCAAGCACTGAAACCACTCAGATCTCTCACCTCAACTGCCCAGATCTGGCCTGGCTCCAGCGGGGCAGGTCTGGACCTGGCTCTCCTCTGAATCCAGACAACCCTGGGAAGAGAAATCCAGATTTGGATCAGGTTTGTTTCAAAGGAATCGTGAGTGGAGATGAGGACAGGTCACTGTTAGGCCGTCTCTAGAAAGGCCTGGCACCGGGCTGCAAAGCAGGAGACCTGTCATTTGATCCTGCTCTGCTACTGACCTGACCTTAGGTCATTGCTTCTCTGGACCTTAGTTTTGTCATTTTCAAGTTAACAGTTCAATTAGATAATGTTAAGACCCCTTCTATTGCACTACAGGCTTAATTTAAGCAGACCTGAAACCATCTGTCAGCCCCAGAACCAAATAAACCACTGCACACCACACCATACCTTTCTCAATGTGGATCCAACATCCAGCAAGTTGAAGCATAAGGTGACACTTGTCCTTTGCATCAAGTTACGGTGTCCGGATAAAGGTTTTTCTTTGTGTTTGTATTATTTCGGTATTCTCATTGCCGATAAGACAGAGCTGAATTCGCTCCGGCTCACCTGGTACAAGGTATCTCTTTAAGAGGAAAAAGGTTAGCAGTCAGTATTTGGTAACTTCACAAAGAAAATATTTTGAAATAGAAGAGGCCAAGATGATGAAAGATAAAGCAAGTAGTCCTATATAGTTACAATCTCAAATTGACTTAAGTCTTTCTGTATGGTTAAAACAAACAAACACTCCAAACAAGAACAGGAAAGGTAATTTTATTTGCTCCCCTTCCCTCTGCTATGTCTTTTCTCCTCTCTTAGCCCTCACAGGACTCTGAGTTTTCATATTTCCCTGGACTCCTTTTGTCACAAGGAAAAAGCGGGTCTCGTAAATTTTATGAGCAGCGCTGAAGGAGGTGTTATCTCTCAGAAAGTAACCCATCGTTAAAAACCACGGAATATTATCTTTTGATGGCAAGGAAACATTAGAAAGCAAATCTTTAGAGAAAAATCACTTTCATTCTCACTTTCCGCTTACACTGCTGTTAGCATTTTAATTTAATTTCTTCTAAACATTTTTTTTTTGCATAGGTTTTTCCTACGTGATTGTAATGATACACATGTAGTATATGGATTCCACATCTTATTTGCCCATGTCTTCACAGACCTTTTAATGGCTGTGTGCTAATCCCCTGGCAGCCAAGTGGCACAGTTTTCTTAACCACCATTCCTCCAAGTTGGGTCTCCCACGGTACTCTGTTGGATGAAGCAGTAGAAAGACGCAGGGGATCAGTCCTCAGTGTTGAAACCTTGGGTTCCCTGGGAAGCAGATAAGGTAGAGATTTTGAACGTGGGTAAAAGTACATGGGCCCCATCTTCTAGATGTTAAAAAGGAGTCCATCACAGTCAATTAATTTTTCTATTTTAAACAGTTTAGAGACTTCCCTGGTGGTCCAGTGGTTAAGACTCCACGCTTCCAATGCAGGTGGCATGGGCTCCATCCCTGGTCAGGGAACTAGGATCCCACATGCTGTGCAGTGCAGCCAATAAATAAATAAATAAATACATAGTTTAAACAACTTTACTGTAATAAAATTCACATACCATACAATTCCTCTATTTAAAATGTGCAATTCAATAGTTTTTAGTGTATTAACTGAGATTGTGCATAGTCAATTTTAAAACATATACGGTCAATTTCTATGAAGGATGAAAAATGAATACCTTTATCTTACATAGCATTTGAAATCAGTTCCATTTGTTATCAGTTTTATAATTATTTATTTAAAATGATGTTTCTCAAAGCAAGACAGTGGGTTAGTAATACCCTTTAACTCTAGGCCTTCTACTCCTGGACAGGTACAAGGGTTAACTGGTTTCCATCTGCTGGTACACACAGTTCCCTTTTGGTCAGTAGGTGAGAGAGCAGATAACAGAGTCTTTGCCTTAGGACTAGGCTCACGTCTGGATTCCTATTGCTGGTGCTGTGTTTTGATCTACCTTAAATTCTGTCAGGAGTTGGGAGAGCTGATGACTTCTTTTTCCTTGGGTCTTTGTCGGCTTCCAGATTCCAGCTCACTCCTGACTTCAGGTAACCTACTGACACCTAGGTGTCAACTTACTGCCTTGGCATCCAGGCTGGGGCTCTTGGGCTTGCTGCAGACCTCTTGCTGCACTGGAATCCTCACTCTCTAGGTGCAGATCCCGGGCCCTGACTCCTGCTTAGTTCTCTCCCACACACAAGTAGGCCCAGCTGAACAGCTTCATTCTGTTGTCACCTATGCCCTATTTTGAAATAATGAGTGAATCTCTGTGCTTAAGCAGGGCTCTCTTCTCCAAATTAAGATAAAGAAGTCCATATTTCAAAGGTCAAATTCAAGAGTTGTAAGATAGATACTAAGAAAAGGGGATAAACTAGATTGAAAAATAAGCTTTAGTGATTTTTTGGGTACAAAGATACTTAGCACATGTTGTTTATAAAATTGAAATATCCAGCAGTGGAGGGTAGTTGAATGAATTATGATAAACCTCCATAATGAAATATTACTCAGCTACTGATATTTATTAAAAGGCTTTAATGATGAGATTAAATGCTTATAATGTTTGATCAGAAAGTTAGTACTTAAAATGACATATAAAGAATAATCTCAATTATGTAAATCATACACACAAGGAAATAAGCAAAATGTTATCTCTTGATAGATACTGATTATTTTCTTTTCTATGTTTTTCTATACTTTTTATAATGAGTATGCATTCCCTTTACAATCAGAAAAAGGTACATTAACTTTTAAAAAATAACTTAATGAAGTATACTTTACATATCATAAAATTTACTCATTGCAAGTATACAATTCAATAATTTTTAGTAACTTTACCAAATGGCACAATCATCACCATAACTCTGCTTTTAGAACACTTTCATCACCCTGATAAGACCCTTCATGCCCATTACAGGTAATGCTCCTTTCCATTCTCTGTCCTAAGCAACCACTAATTTATTTTGTCTCTATAAATTTGCCTTCCCTGGACTTGCCATGTAAAAAGAATCATACAATATGTGGTCTTACGTTTGAGTTCTTTCACTTAACATAATGTTTTCAAGGTTCATCCATGTAGCATGTATCAGTTAGTTCCCTTTTCTTGCTCAGTTTTCCATTGTATAACTGAACCACATTTTGTCTGTTTATTCATCAACTGATGGACATTTAGATTGTTTCCAGTTTGAGGCGATTATGAATAATGCTCCTACGAGCATTCACGCGCAAGTCTTTATGTGGACATATGTTTTCACTTCTCTTGGGTAGATACTTAGGAGTGAAATGTTGGGTCACATGGTAGCTTTATGTTTCACCTTTTGAGAAACTGCCAAACTGTTTTCCAAAGTGGCTACATTAACTTTTATAAACTCCACCCAAGGATTTAAAGTCCACCTTTCAGATTTAGATGTGCACCTGGATCTGGCTCGTCCATCCTCTTCTCAGCTGATCTAGCAGGTGACTGAGGGGATAGTATTATAAAAGTTATATCCATACTTGTATTGCCCCATGACATCGTCTTAGAAATTACTGAAGATTCCTATGCAGCCTCCTTCTTTCCTTAAGCTCCCAGTAAACAATGAACTCTTTACCTGGTTTTCTGAGCTATGGAAACTTCTATTACAAAGCATTTGAGAATTCACAGAGGAAGGATACCTTTTACCCAGTTGCCTGGCCCCTTTGGAAGACTTTTATGGTTATCCAATAGGCAGCCTTACCTTGAAAGACTCTGGTTCACTGTAGACAGAATCTAATCATCAAGAATCTAACAAATGTTGATTGCATGCCCAACACTCTGCTAGGTGCTATATATCATTAAAAGAAATCCTATGTTGTCTTTGTCCTCAAGAAATGTACAACTTGGCTGGGAAGATAAAACTAAACACATATGAAACAGAGAACAACTGAGGACTCAACCGATTGCGGGTGACAGTATTGTGGGTTGGGATAATGAACTAGAAAAGTTAGACAGGAAAAGGAGGCAGAGGCTCTGGAAATTATTTTTTTGTTGAGCACTTACTATGTGTCAGGCACTGTTCTAGTTACTGGCGATATAGTGATGAACAAAGTAGACAAAATTCTTGCAGTCAGAGAGTTTACATTTTTAGGAAGACATGACAATAAGCAAAAATAAGTAAAATAGTCTGTTAGATGGCGGCAGTGGAAAAATGAAGCAGGGAAGTGGGATAGGGAGTTGGGTGTACATGTACAAATTAAAAGGGTGGTCAGGGACCATGTCTCTTAGAAAGTTTTATATGTGTGTGTGTGTGTGTGTGTGTGTGTGTGTGTGTGTATATATATATATATATATATATATATATAATATATAGGGTAGGTGGAAGGAAAGTCAAGTCAAGAGTGTGACAGTTAAGAGGGTGGAGTCAAAATTCCTAAAGCCCAGGAGAGGATTCATGACCATATGTGATGATTTTCTCTTCAACCTATTATAGGAACCAAGTTATACACATTTTCCACGACTCCATGGATATATGTCAAACTGAAAACCAGTGTGTCATAAATAGGCATAAGTGGCACACAGACTTGAAGGACTGTCTTTTTCAGGTTTCACAAAGAGGCCACCTGGCCAGTGTGAACTCCCTGCTTTCACTTTAATGGGCAATATCTGCTGGTCCCTCTTCTATTTAAGTGGTCCGGGCTGAGTGAGGACAGGGCTCTCTAAAAGGGAAAGTCAAAGGAACCAAATAAAAGGCAAAAGAGGCAATACCCTGTTTAAGCTATATCACCACAGATATGCTGACTGGGGTGCACCAGTAGTACAAGGGCAACAGGTAGGAAGAGAAGGGACAGGTCTTGCTTAAGAGTACACATTAGGTAGCACAAAACCATCCAGACTGACCTGGCTTTAAATCTCAGCATCCCCACTTAGCAGTGAGACCTTGAACATTTTATTTAGCCTTCATGTGCCTCTGTTTCATTAACTGAAAGGAACCTGTGAAAGAACAGTTGCTGTGAGGATTAAGTGAAAAAATGTACACAAATATCTGGCATAACTTGGCACATAGTAGGTATTAAAATAATTAACTGGTGGAAGTTGTTTTTTTAATATCCAGAATAAAACATTTGCAGTGTTAAAAATAATAAGAATTAAGCTTTCTGTAGAGCTTATTTAAAAAAAAATCTAACTAGCTTATAGGTCTTGAGAATGGTAGAAGTATCTTAGTAAAAAAAATTTTCATCAAACATCCCACTAGTAAAATGAGTTTTCTCACAATCCCATTCTTTGTGAGACCGAATATGGAATGCAGTAGAACTGGACAGGAATCCCACTCCAAGTTTGCTGACCACCAGATGCATGATGACATTTCCCAAGATATTTGCTGGATTATTTTTTTCTCCAAATAATGAGTCATTATTGTGAGATATTGTTTATTGTAAAACCCTTGTGTTCCTGCCATACATATCAAAACAAAAGGTCACTTTACAGGCACTTTATGTTATAGTCAAGAACAAAAGAGAATAATATATTGTTGTGAAATGTACTATAGCAGGGTGGACAGTATCTTGCTGTGCCTTTTTAATATCAGCTTAAAGTATACACATTGCTAAAAAAGGAAGTGGAAGAACATTTAATTGGATCCCATTTATGCAAAAATTATATGCCTTTATATGTACAGATAATTTCTGGAAGGGCAGACAATAATTTGTTGACAGTGATTTATCTAAAGTCAGGATTCTTTTACTTTTCATTATATACCCCTCTATACTCCTGAGTTTAATTTTTAAACAATGAGCATGTAGTATTTGCAGAATGATTTTCTAAGCCATATGAAAATGCATACAGAAAAAACTTTACACTTCCAGGTTAAAAGTAGGTCTTTATGCCCCAGTTATAATTTCGGGAGAAGGGATAAAAAATTGTCATCTGAAATTGCTTGTCTCTCAAGATAAAAGACAAACATAAAGATAAATAAAACAGATGTGTGTGTATACGCACACACATAATTATGATAATTTCATGGCAGTTACTTACAGCCTAATTCATGTTGAAAACAAGTTCCCATTGAGAATTACCACCAAGCACTCCCAGGGTTACTCCCAGGTAAACGTTGGGGGCTGAGCTGCAGCATTTTCACTAAAATGAGGGAACACAATGGGGCTAAATCCAGAAGAAATTCTTCTGACTCATAGGTGCCAGACACACTTCTTGTTGACAGGGATCACCACCTGGTTGTCCTCCCTAGTTGTCCATCAACTTTGCTGCCTCACCCAATTCTGCTCAACACTTTTCCTTCATTGAGTCAGAATAATGATTGTAAGGGCTGTAACTGTACCATAAGGGGAATGGGTCCCCTGTCCCTGCACTGGCTAGGTACTTTGCTTTTTATCCTGCACCCTCACCTGATCTCTTAGATATTATGACAGAAAAGCCAAATAACTATTTTTTAGAATATTTATATTAAAATATTTTTTATTGAAGCATAGTTGATTTACAACATTGTGCCAATCTCCGCTGCACAGCAAAGTGACTCAGTTATACACATAGAGACATGCTTTTTAAAATATTCTTTTCCAGTATGGTTTATCCCAGGAGATTGGATATAGTTCCCTGTGCTATACAACAGGACCTTGTAGTTTATCCATTCTAAACGTAATAGTTTGCATCTACCATCTACCAACCCCAAATTCCCAGTCCACCCCTCTGCCTCCCCTCAAATAACTTCTTAGAACCAAATTTCCCTGCATTTGTGTACAAAGATGGACATTTAACTAATGAAAATTAAAATTTTTCTGGTAAGAAGTCTCTTGATATGGGGGTATAGCAATATGTAACCTAACCTAGAGAATCTAGTCACAAATAGCACTCCTAAAAACCCCTGAATTGTACAGCAGACAAGTCCTAATTAAGGTAAGAATAAGTGTTCAGAGCTTAAGGAAAAACCTTCCAAAATGGGGGAGTCTTAGTGAAGGCATGACAAAATGCCAATTTTTTGACAGAGGCCTTCTAAGGCAGGCAGATAGATCATAATCTTCTCTGCAGGTGTCTTCAGTAAATATACAAAATAAAATGATGCAGAAATTTGTAGCTCTTCTACTCACATGGTAATAATTTTTAATTGCTCTATGGATAGTGAGTGAGCCTATATACGGATAGTGTGAGAGGAATTTATGGAGGAAGAAGCTTCATTTTGTTGAGCTTAACTGAAAGACCACGTGGACAAAATGAACTCCCTGCTTTTATGTTACAGGACAGAGTCTTCGGGCTGAATGAGGACTAGAGTTTCCGTAAAGGAAATTCAAAAGAAAATAGCAAAAATATCTATTCTGTCACTGTGGACCTGTAGGTCTCAAATGAACCTCTCTGCATTTTCCAAAACCATTTTTTTAAATTGATTAACTGATTGATTGATTGTGGGATCTTAGTTCCCCGACCAGGGATCGAACCCACCCCCTTGGCAGTGAAAGTGCAGAGTCCCAACCACTGGACCACCGGGGAATTCCCTCCAAACCATCTTATAATCTATTCCACTGTGCCTGATTTCCCAGATAGTAACACTATAAAAACCAAACCCTTAAATATACTGATTCAAAGTCACAGGAAAGAGGAAACTAGCTGGATTCTGTCCCTTGCACAAGTACAAAACATACATTATCAACATGTATCTGGAGAAAAAACAAGAGAGAAGACTCATGCTAAGGTGATTGAACTGTTTGGATTAGTTTCAATTTTTTACTATTCTGAAAATAGGTGTTCCAAGCCAGCTTATCTACTCAGCTTCCCCCCCACTCCCACCGTACTGTAAGCAGATAAGCAATAATGGCGGTGGGGATGGCAGAACCCAAGCCTGTGCCACTGGAGAGTCAGGACACAAGGGAAAGCTGGTGCTAAAGAAAAGGAGGGTGGGGTAAGGGAATAACCTATCAAGGAAGGGAGAGAAACAAGTAGAGGAAGAATGAGATGTCCTTTTACTTGGATCTGGACAGCATAATGTGGAAGATGCATTACAATGGGAGCTTTAGGCAGCTGGGACCAGCTGGCTGTGAGGGACCACAGAAAGTCTAGCTAATTTGCTGAGAATGTTAGGCCATCCTCTGCAATGACTAGTATTCAAACTCTATACCGAGTACCCTATACCAGGGGGTCCCCAACCCCTGGGCTGTGGAGCAGTACCGGTCTGCGGCCTGTTAGGAACCCGGCCACACAGCAGGAGGTGAGCGGTGGGTAACTGAGTGAAGCTTCATCTGCCGCTCTCCATTGCTCGCATTACCACCTGAACCACTGTTCGCATTATCACCTGAACTATCCACCTCCCACAGCCATCCGTGGAAAAATTGTCTTCCACGAAACCAGTCCCTGCTGCTGCTGCCAAAAAGGTTGGGGACTGCTGCCCCATATAGAATACTATAACTTTAAAGTTATACAAAATCTCTCATCACCTTAATTTCCTTAATTGAAGATTAAAGCATTCCTGGATTTAGCTCTACAGTTGATTCTCATTTATTGGCAGTTCATATTTGCGAATTTACCTACTTGCTAAAATTTATTTGTAACTTGAAAATCAATACTCCCAATGCTTTCATGGTCATTTGTGGACATGCATGTTGTTCAGAGTGATGAAAAATTGAGTCAACAGGGTGGACATTCCCAGCTGAGGTTAAAGGAGGTGACACTCTGTCTTCTTGTTTTAGTTCTCATACTGAAAATAAGTGTCCTCTTCAAGGTCTATTTAGAGCCATGTTTTTCATATTTTTGTGTTTTTTGTTGATGATTTCACTGTTTAAAATGGCACCCAAGCACAATGCTGAAGGACTGTCCAGTGTTCCTAAGTGCAAGAAGGCTGTAATGAGACTTGTGGAGAAAATATGTTAGATAAACTTTGCTCAGGCATGAGTTAGTGTTTTTGGCTGAGTTCAGTGTTAATAAATCAATAATGTCTTAAATAAGGTGTCTTTAAACAGAAACACACATAAAATAAGGTTATGTATTGATCAGCTGATGAATTAGCTCACAGGATTGGAGAATAGCAATTAATGAGTGTATTAATTTCTTAGGACTGCCATTACAAATTATCACAAACTTGGTGGTTTACAACAACATAAATTTATTCTCTCACAGTTCTGGAGCCGAAAGTCCCAAATCAAGGTATTGTCAGGGCCACACTTTCTCCAAAGGTTTTAGGTGAAAATTCCTCCTTGCCTTTCTCCTAGCTTCTGGTAGCTACTGGCATTCCTTAGTGTGTGGCAGCATAATTCCAATGTCTTCCTCTGTCTTTACATTGCCTTCTTCTTTACATGTCTCTGTGTCCAAATGTTCCTCTCTTTTCTCTTATAAAGACCCAAGTTATTGAATTTAGGGCCTATCCTAAATCTAGGATGTTTTCATGTTGAGATCTTTAACAATTTACATCTGCAAACACCCTGCTTAAAAAAAAAATCACATTTTGCAGTCTATGTGTACATGAATTTTAGGAGGATACTATTCAACTCACTACAATAGGTTTAATAGCAAATTACATACAGTTGAAGAAAGAACAAAACCCTTGGAGAATGGGCAAAAGAACATTCAAAAGGCAAAAAAAGAAGGAGGGAAGGAGAAAACATTAAAATTAGGATGGGAGATATAAATGAGATAGTCTAACATGTTTATCTGAAGACTCAGAAGGAAAAGAAAAAGAAAACAGGGCAGAAGAAACACTTGAGGAGACAAGGGCTGATATTCTGCTAAAATTGGTGAAAGACATGAATCTATATGTTCAAGAGACCCAACAAATGCCAAGCAAAATAAATTTTTAGAAGTCCACATCTAGAAACATAGTAAAATTGTACAAAACCAAAGACAGACAGAACATTGTAAAAGCAGCCAAAGAAAAAAATGACTAATAATCTTTGGAGGCAAAACAATTAGATTGACAGCTGACTTCTCAACAGAAAAAAAATGGGTGAAGGTACTCAAAAGCTACAAACTTCCAGTTACAAGATGACTAAGTTCTGGGGATGTAAGTACAGCATGGTGTAGTTAATACTGTGTTGTATATTTGAAAGTTACTGAGAAAGTAGATCTTAAAAGTGCTTAGCAGAAGAAAAAAATTATAACTATGTGAGGTGATGGATGTTAACTAAACTCACTGTGGCAATCATTTTGATGTTGCAATAAACATGTCAAATAATTATGTTGTACACTCTAAATAAATGCAATGTTATGTGTCAGTTTATCTCAATAAAACTGGGGGGGGGGCGCGGAAAGACACAATAAAAACCATAGAACAACTCTTAGATAGCCTCATACACCAGAGGGCAGACAGCAGAAGCAAGAACTACAATCCTGCAGCCTGTGGAACAAAAACCACATTCACAGAAAGATAGATAAGATGAAAAGGCAGAGGGCTATGTAGCAGATGAAGGAACAAGATAAACCCCCAGAAAAGCAACTAAATGAAGTGGAGATAGGCAACCTTCCAGAAAAAGAATTCAGAATAATGATAGTGAAGATGATCCAGGACCTCGGAAAAAGATTGGAGGCAAAGATCAAGAAGATGCAAGAAAAGTTTAACAAAGACCTAGAAGAATTAAAGAACAAACAAACAGAAGTGAACAATACAATAACTGAAATGACAAATACACTAGAAAGAACCAATAGCAGAATAACTGAGGCAGAAGAACGGATAAGTGACCTGGAAGACAGAATGGTGGAATTCACTGCTGCGGAACAGAATAAAGAAAAAAGAATGAAAAGAAATGAAGACAGCTTAAGAGACCTCTGGGACAACATTAAATGCAACAACATTTGCATTATAGGGGTACCAGAAGATGAGAGAAAGGACCCAAGAAAATATTTGAAGAGATTATAGTCAAAAACTTCCCTAAGATGGGAAAGGAAATAGCCACCCAAGTCCAGGAAGTGCAGAGAGTCCGATACAGGATAAAACCAAGGAGAAACACGCCAGGACACATAGTAATCAAACTGGCAAAAATTTAAAGACAAAGAAAAATTATTGAAAGCAGCAAGGGAAAGATGACAAATAACATACAAGGGAACTCCCATAAGGTTAACAGCTGATTTCTCAGCAGAAACTCTACAAGCCAGAAGGGAGTGCATGACATACTTAAAGTGATGAAAGGGAAGAACCTACAACCATGATTACTCAATCTGGCAAGGATCTCATTCAGATTCAATGGAGAAATCAAAAGCTTTACAGACAAGCAAAAGCTAAGAGAATTCAGCACCACCAAACCAGCTCTACAACAAATGCTAAAGGAACTTCACTAAGTGGGAAACACAAGAGAAGAAAAGGAGCTACAAAAACAAACACAAAACAATTAAGAAAATGGTCATAGGAACATACATATCGATAACTACCTTAAACGTGAATGGATTAAATGCTCCAACAAAAAGACAGAGGCTCGCTGAATGGATACAAAAACAAGACCCATATATATGCTGTCTACAAGAGACCCACTTCAGACCTAGGGACACATACAGACTGAAAGTGAGGGGTTGGAAAAAGATATTCCATGCAAATGGAAATCAAAAGAAAGCTGGAGTAGCAATACTCATATCAGATAAAACAGACTTTAAAATAAAGAATGTTACAAGAGACAAGGAAGGACACTACATAATGATCAAGGGATCAATCCAAGAAGAAGATATAACAATTATAAATATATATGCACCCAATATAGGAGCACCTCAATACATAAGGCAACTGTTAACAGCTATAAAAGGAAATCAACAGTCACACAATAATAGTGGGGGACTTTAACACCTCACTTACACCAATGGACAGATCATCCAAACAGAAAATTAATAAGGAAACACAAGCTTTAAATGACACAATAGACCAGATAGATTTAATGGATATTTATAGGACATTCCAACCAAAAACAGCAGATTACACTTTCTTCTCAAGTGCACACGGAACATTCTCCAGGATAGATCACATATTGGGTCACAAATCAAGCCTCAGTAAATTTAAGAAAATTGAAATCATATCAAGCATCTTTTCTGACCACAACGCTATGAGATTAGAAATCAATTACAGGGAAAAAACGTAAAAAACACAAACATAGGGAGGCTAAACATTACGTTACTAAATAACCAAGGGATCACTGAAGAAATCAAAGAGGAAATCAAAAAATACCTACAGGGCTTCCCTGGTGGCACAGTGGTTGAGAATCTGCCTGCCAATGCAGGGGACACGGGTTTGAGCCCTGGTCTGGGAAGATCCTACATGCCGCGGAGCAACTAGGCCCGTGAGCCACAACTACTGAGCCTGCGCGTCTGGAGCCTGTGCTCCACAACAAGAGAGGCCACGATAGTGAGAGGCCCACGCACCGCGATGAAGAGTGGCCCCCACTTGCCGCAACTAGAGAAAGCCCTTGCACAGAAACAAAGACCCAACATAGCAATGAATCAATAAATAAAAATCTTTAAAAAAAAAAAAAACCTACAGACAAATGACAATGAAAACACAACGATCCAAAACCTATGGGATGCAGCAAAAGCAGTTCTAAGAGGGAAGTTTACAGCTATACAAGCCTACCTCAAGAAACAAGAAAAATCTCAAATAAACAGTCTAACCTTACACCTAAAGGAACTAGAGAAAGAAGAACAAACAAAACCCAAAGTTAGCAGAAGGAAAGAAATCAGAAAGATCAGGGCAGAAATAAATGAAATAGAAACAAAGAAAGCAATAGCAAAGATCAATAAAACTAAAAGCTGACTCTTTGAGAAGATAAACAAAATTGATAAACCATTAGCCAGACTCATCAAGAAAGGAGGGAGAGGACTCAAATCAATTAAATTAGAAATGAAAAAGGAGAAGTTACAACAGACACCGCAGAAATACAAAGCATCCTAAGAGACTACTACAACCAACTCTACGCCAATAAAATGGACAACCTGCAAGAAATGGACAAATTCTTAGAAAGTTATAACCTTCCAAGACTGATTGAGGAAGAAATAGAAAATATGAACAGACCAATCACAAGTAATGAAATTGAAACTGTGATTAAAAATCTTCCAACAATCAAAGTCCAGGACCAGATGGCTTCACAGGTGAATTCTATCAGACATTTAGAGAAGAGCTAACACCCATTCTTCTCAACTCTTCCAAAAAACTGCAGAGGAAGGAACACTCCCAAACTCATTCTATGAGGCCACCATCACCCTGATACCAAAACCAGAGAAAGATACTACAAAAAAAGAAAATTACAGACCAATATCACTGATGAATATGATGCAAAAATCCTCAACAAAATACTAGCAAACAAAATCCAACAACATATTAAAAGGATCATACACCATGATCAAGTAGGATTTATCCCAGGGATGCAAGGATTCTTCAATATATGCAAATCAACCAATGTGATACACCATATTAACAAATTGAAGAATAAAAACCATATGATCATCTCAACAGGTGCAGAAAAAGCTTTGAGAAAATTCAACACCCATTTATGATAAAAACTCTCCAGAAGTGGGCATAGAGGGAATCTACCTCAACATAATAAAGGCCATATACAACAAACCCACAGCAAACATCATTCTCAATGGTGAAAAACTGAAAGCATTTCCTCTAAGATCAGGAACAAGACAAGGATGTCCACTCTCACCACTGTTATTCAACATAGTTTTGAAAGTCCTAGCCATGGCAATCAGAGAAGAAAAATAAGTAAAAGCAATACAAATTGGAAAAGAAGAAGTAAAACTGTCACTGTTTGCAGATGATATGATACTATACATAGAGAATCTGAAAGACTCTACCAGAAAACTACTAGAGCTAACCAATGAATTTGGTAAAGTAGCAGGACAGAAAATTAATGCTCAGAAATCTCTTGCATTCCTATACACTAATGATGAAAAATCTGAAAGAGAAATTAAGGACACACTCCCATTTACCACTGCAACAAAAAGAATAAAATACCTAGGAATAAACCTACCTAAGGAGACAAAAGACCTGTATGCAGAAAATTATAAGACGCTGATGAAAGAAATTAAAGATGATACAGATGAAGATATATACCATATTCTTGGATTGGAAGAATCAATATTGTGAAAATGACTATACTATCCAAAGCAATCTACAGATTCAATGCAATACCTATCAAATTACCAATGGCATTTTTTACAGAACTAGCCAAAAAAAATCTTAAAATTTGTATGGAGACACAAAAGACCCCGAATAGCCAAAGCGATCTTGAGGGAAAAAAACGGAGCTGGAGGAATCAGACTCCCTGACTTCAGACTATAATACAAAGCTACAGTAATCAAGACATATGGTACTGGCACAAAAAGAGAAACATAGATCAATGGAACAGGATAGAAAGTCCAGAGATAAACCCACGCACCTATGGTCTACTAATCTATGACAAAGGAGGCAAGGATATACAATGGAGAAAAGACAGTCTCTTCAATAAGTGGTGCTGGGAAAACTGGACAGCTACATGTAAAAGAATGAAATTAGAACACTCCTTAACACCATACCCAAAAATAAACTCAAAATGGATTAGAGACCTAAATGTAAGACCGGACACTATAAAACTCTTAAAGGAAAACACAGGAAGAACACTCTTTGACATAAATCACAGCAAGATCTTTTTTGATCCACCTCCTAGAATAATGGAAATAAAAACAAAAATAAACAAATGGGACCTTATGAAACTTAAAAGCTTTTGCACAACGAAGGAAACTACAAACAAGACAAAAAGACAACCCTTGGAATGGGAGAAAATATTTGCAAATGAATCAACGGACAAAGGATTAATCTCCAAAATATATAAACAGCTCATGCAGCTCAGTATTAAAAAAACAAACAACCCAATCCAAAAATGGGCAGAAGACCTAAATAGACATTTCTCCAAAGAAGACATACAGACGGCCAAGAAGCACATGAAAAGCTGCTCAACATCACTAATTATTAGAGCAATGCAAATCAAAACTACAATGAGGTATCACCTCACACCACTTAGAATGGGCATCATCAGAAAATGTACAAACATCAAATGCTGGAGAGGGTGTGGAGAAAAGGGAACCCTCTTGCACTGTGGGTGGGAATGTAAATTGATACAGCCACTATGGAGAACAGTATGGAGGTTCCTTAAAAAGCTAAAAATATAATTACCGTATGACCCAGCATTCCCACTCCTGGGCATATACCCACAGGAAAACATGGTCCAGAAGGATGCATGCACCCCAGTGTTCATTGTAGCGTTGTTTACAATAGCCAAGACATGGAAGCAATCTAAATGTTCATCGACAGACGAATGGATAAAGAAGATGTGGTACAAATATACAGTGGAATATTACTCAGTCACAAAAAGGAACGAAATTGGGTCATTTGTAGAGACGTGGATGGATCTAGAGACTGTCATACGGAGTGAAATAAGTCAGAAGGAGAAAAACAAGTATCATATATTAACACATATAAGTGCAACCTAGAAAAATGGTACAGATGAACCAGTTTGCAGGGCAGAAATTGAGACACAGATGTAGAGAACAAACGTATGGACACCAAGGGGGGGAAAGTGGGAGGTGGGGCGGTGGTGGTGGTGTGATGAATTGGGAGATTGGGATTGACATATATACACTAATATGTATTAAATGGATAACTAATAAGAATCTGCTGTATAAAAAAATAAAATATTCAAAATTTCAAAAAAAATTGGCAAAAAACCCAAAAACCAGAAAACAAAAAAACCCATTAAACAAGTAACAGCAAAGTTAGATTTCTATTCCCAGTGTAAATATCCTCCAAAATGAAGGTGAAATAAAGACTTTTTCAGATAAACAAAAACCAGGAGAATTCATCACCAGCTGATCTATACTAAAGAAAATGTCAAAGGGTGCTTCTAAGGTTAAAGGAAAAATTATCTCAGATGGAAGGTTAGAGATGCAAGAAGGAACAGAGAGCAAGACTATTTGTAAATATGTGGGTAAATCAAAATAAATACTGACTATATAAAATGACAATAATAATGTCCTAAGGGGCCATATATGTACACACATATATGTATATAGGAGCAGGAGGGACTGACTATTAAAATATTGGGTTGGCCAAAAAGTTTGTTTGGGTTTTTCATAACATCTTACAGAAAAACCCAAACAAATTTTTGGCCAACCCAATATATGACAACAATAGGAAATAAGTAATGGGGACGGTGAATATAAAGTTCATTGCAATGTCTGAAAATATAATTTGATAAACCAAGAATCCATGTTGTAATCTCTAGAGTAATCACTAAAAGAAAGGTAAAAGTGCATACAACTTTTAAGTTAATAAAAGGAAAAAAACATACTAATGAGAAATAATAAGTTCAAAAGTAGGCAAGACAGAAAAAGGAATATAGATCAAGTGGGACAAAAAGAAAAGTATACAGTAAAATGGTAGACTTCAACTCAAATATATCAATAATTACATTAAATATAAATGGACTAAATGCTCCAATTAAATAAAACTGTCAGATTGATTTAAAAAAAACACAAAAAACCAAACCTGTTATATGCTGTTTAGAAGACACATCTAAACCATAAAAAGGTGAAAGTTTAACATTAAAAAAATAGAAAAACCATATACTTGGCAAATACTAATATAAGAAGGTACATGTATACACTTTAAGATAAAAAGTATTACTATGGACAAAGAAGGATACATCATAATTATAAAAGATTTAATTTACTAGGAAAATAAACATTCTAAGTTTGTGTATATCTAAAAGCATGGCCTTAAAATAAAAAAGCAAAAAAGAAACAAAACGTAAATAGTCTACAACAGAGTAAGCAGAATTAATGGATTAGACCAACAAGAATTTTAAATTAGCGTTATAAATATCCTCATATTTCATGTCAAATATCCTAAATCTGGAAGAAGCAGTTAAAAACTAGAGATAATGGATATAAAAACATTCAGTGAATGGGCTGCATAATAGTATGGATATACCTGCAGAACAAATTAGTAAGATGGAATATTAGGTCAAAAAGGCAGATAGGGACTTCCCTGGTGGCACAGTAGTTAAGAATTTGTCTGCCAATGCAGGGGACACAGGTTTGAGCCCTGGTCCAGGAAGATCCCACATGCCGCAGAGCAACTAAGTCCGTGTGCCTCAATTACTGAGCCTGCACTCGAGAGCCCGTGAACCACAACTACTGAGCCCACGTGCCACAACGACTGAAGCCTGTGAGCCTAGAGCCCATACTCTGCAACAAGAGAAGCCACCACAATGAGAAGCCTGCGCACTGCAACAAAAATGAAGAGTAGCCCACACTCGCTGCAACTAGAGAAAGCCCACATGCAGCAATGAAGTCCCAATGCAGCCAAAAATAAATAAATAAATAAATAAATGAAAAGATCCTTTTTGAATACGTGGAGCAAGAAATGAATAAAGACTGTTTCTTGTTTTCTAAATAAGCAATGATCAATGTGTTCAAATATATTCACAACATTCTGAAACAAAAACTCTAAAGGATTCCAACATGATGGTTGGGGTGAAAGAAATAGGCCAGAAGGAAGTGGGGGAAAATTTGGAGGTATTTTATTTTGTTGATGAGAAGACATAAAACATATGGATATTGACATAAGTTCTAGGAGCTGATAAATGTTCCATCATAATAAGCTGTTAATATTAGAGGAAGTTGGGTGAGGAATATATATATATATATATATATATATATATATATATAAATATATAAATATACGAACTCCCTGTACTATCTTTGCAAAACTTCTATAAATCTGAAATTATTTCAAAACAGAACTGTTGAAGAAAAAAAATACCAAAATAATTAGATGACAGAAATAAGTGCTACAATAACTATAATGATTTTGAATTTGTGAAATAAATACCAAAAAACAGACCCTCTCATTGAATTTTAAAATATTAAAATCCAGCAATATGTTGTCCACAAAATGCATGTGCCCAAAAAAAAGGATATGAAAAGGTTGAAGAGAAAAGAAAGAGAGAAAGTAGAAAGTATACCAGGCAAATATAAGCAACAACAGCAAAAGCTAAAGGAGCAATTTTAATATGAGACAAAACAGATCATAAGGAAAAAAAATCATAAGGGACAAAGAGAAACATGTTTACTGGCAAAAGCAACAAGATATAACAATCTTGAACATATATGCTGCTAACAATTATGCCATAAAATACATAAAGCAACAAATGACAGAATTACAGGAAGAATAAATAAATCAACAGTTATAGTTGAAGATTTTAATAAATTCCTCTCTGAAATTGATACATCAGCAAAAGAAAAAAAAACCTGAACAAAAAAGGAGAAGATTTGAACAACAAGTAACATCTTGACCAAATAGTTTGGAGAATGTTACAGAATATATATTTTAAAGCATAAATGGAAAAATTATAAAAATTGTCTATGCCAAGCTACAAAGCAAATTTCAGAATGTTCCTGAGAATTGATACCATACAGACTATATTCTCTAAACAGTATGTATTAAAATGAAAAATCAATAACAAATCAAAAATCCTGTATTAAAATGAAAATATTTCATATGTTTGGAAACTAAAAACAAACCCCACACTGCTGAAAATTCTTGGCTTAAAAAGGAAATTAATGTCAACTAAAACTTTACATGTTAAATCGAGAGTTTTGAGCAAATTATAACAAAGTTGGAAAGTGATTCATCTCAAGCTAGAAAAAAAGTCACAAAATATATATTCAAAGAAATGAAAATAAAGGAAATAATACAGATTGGGGCAGAAATCAATGACAGATCAACAAAAATAATAAAGATGAACCAAAAGCTGGTACTCTGGAAAGACTAATAAGATAGACAAACAAAATACAGAACAACAAGTGGGGAATAAGTATAAATATATGCTTATAATATATAATATATATTTAATATGCTTATATATAAGGATAAATATCCTAAAAAATTTGAAGACCTAGACAAAATATATTTCTTTCTTATTTTTTTTTAATTTTTAAAATTTATTATTTATTTTGGCTGCTCCAGGTCTTAGTTGCGGCATACAGACTTCATAGTTGTGGCATGCATGTGGGATCTAGATCCTGGACCAGGGATTGAACCCAGGCCCCCTGCATTGGGAGCATGGAGTCCTACCCACTGGACCACCAGGGAAGTCCCATATTTCTGAAAACAAATATAATGTTAAAATAGCAAAAGATGAAGCAGAACAGTTGTACAGATGAGTAATCATATATGAAAGGATGAAGATTAAAGGAATTGAAATAATAATTTAAAAATCTTACTGTTTCTAAAAAGTCTGTCCAAACAGCATTACAACTCAGCTTTTCCAAAGAACAGAGTATGCTCATATTATATGCATTGTTCTAAAAAAACAGAAATATAGTGAAAGGTGCCTATTCATTTTATGATATAAAATAACCTTGATAACTGATTAAGGATAATCCAAAAATAGAAAATTATAGGCCAATTTCACCTAAAAACATGATGGAAAACTGCTACATAAAATGCTGGCTGGTAAGTCCAACACTGTATGGAAAAAGAATATATAATCAGTGTGAGTTTATGCTAGAATGTAGGAATGAGTTAACATTAGAAAATCTATGAGTGTAATTCACTACATGAATGGACAAAAAGAGAAAAATCACATGTTCATCTTATTAGGTCCAGAGACACTTAATAAATCTCAAAACCTACTTGTGATTTAAAAACAAAAAACAAAAACACACACACACGCAACCTCTCAGGAGAAAAGAAATAGAAGGAAACTTTACTTATTGAATGCTAACTCCCCTACCCCTAAACTGACCATAAACTTCATACCTAATGGAGAAACTGAAGGCACTTTTTCTTTGAGACAGGAATGCTGGCTGTTATCACTATTGTTCCATGTGTTATTGGAGACCCCGAGCAATGAAGATAAGACAAAGAAATAAGAGGTATAGGGATGGAAGGAAATGGATAAAAATATAATTATTTTCTTGATAATATGATTATCTACATAGAAAACACAGATAATCAACAGATCAACTATTAATAGAATAAGGTTCAGCAAGTCTGAGTAAAAAAAATCAGTATGCAAATATCAATATCACTCTTTTGTCCCCAAAATAACCAAATAATAATATTTTAGGAAATAAGAGAAAATAAACTAGAAAGATATAGAAATTAATATAACAAAGAATGCTTAAGATGTTTATAGAGAAAAACTAAAAACTGTCTAAGATGACATAAAAAGAAACAAATTATTCTCTAAATTCAATACAATTCCAATTAAAACTCTACAGGACTTTAAGGGAACTTGACAAACTGATTCCAAAATTGATATAGAAAAATGAAGGTGCATGAATACTAAAATGATTTTCAAAATTGGGTGGGGAAAGTCTCCTGTTATTAAGACAATACTCAGCTCAGTAATAAAAACACAAGGTGAATAAAATACTGCTAAAGGAACAAGTAGAACAGTTAAGCAGATTAGAGAGCCCAGAAATATATCCCTTGCATATGTGGAAACTTGGTAGTTGAAAAAGGTGACATCACTAATCAGTAAAGAATACTAATTTAGCAGATAGTACTGAGAAAATTAGCTCATTACACAGAAAAAATAAAGCTTGATTCCCACGTCAAATCATTCACAAAAACTCCAAATAAAGGACTGAATATAAAGGGGTTAAATATAAAAGAATGTTTTCGTGGTATAAGAAAGGACTTCTTAAACAAGATCCAGAAAAGTATGGGCAATAGGGAGAAAAAAAAGGATAGATTTAACATCAAAATGAAACATTTCTGTTCAATGAAGGAAGCCAGAGACAATACTTCAGAGAATATTTGCAAATCTAAAAGAAGACAGATAAGGAGTTACTATGTAGAATATACAATGACTCCCACAAATCAGTTAAAAAATTAGGAAGCCAATAACAGAAGGTGAAGAGTAGTCCATAAAAAAACAAAAAACAAAACAAAACAAAGAAACACAGGAAAAAAAAGAGTAGTCCATAGAAAGGGAAACCTGAATGGCTAGTAAGCGTATGAAGAGATGTTCAAGGTTAGTACTTACAAAAATGTAAGTTAAAATTAACAGTAAAATATCACTTTAGAAAGTCAGATATTATTAAGGGCTGTCAAGGATAGGAGAAAACCAAAACCCTCATGCCCTACTGGTTGGAGCATAAATGGTGGAGCCATTTTGATGAGTAATCTGGTGGTATTTAGTAAAATTAAGTATTATGCCCCAAGACCCAACCAGTATTTCCAGTTACATACCCCAGAGTAATTTTTGCACAAGTTCATAAGGAGATAGGTACAAAATATTTATCACAGAAGTATTTACTGTAGTAAGGATATGGAAAGAACACAGATATCTATCACTAGAGAAATGAAAAGGTAAATTATGCCATATGTACAAGATGGGAGAGATAAAACAGGAGTAGTGAACTAGATTTAAAAGTAACAAATAAGGGACTTCCCTGGTGGCACAGTGGTTAGGAATCTGCCTGCCAATGCAGGGGACAAGGGTTCGAGCCCTGGTCCGGGAAGATCCCACATGCCGCAGAGCAACTAAGCCTGTGTGCCACAACTACTGAGCCTGTGCTCTAGAGCCCGCGAGCCACAACTACTGAAGCCCGCGAGCCACAACTACTGAAGCCTGCGTGCCTAGAGCCCATGCTCTGCAACAAGAGAAGCCACCGTAATGAGAAGCCCGTGCACTGCAATGAAGAGTAGCCCCCACTCGCCACAACTAGAGAAAGCCCACGTGCAGCAATAAAGACCCCAACGTAGCCAAAAATAAATTAAATCTATTAAAAAAAGTTAAAAAAATAATAAAAACAAATAACAAATAAATTTATATCATTTATGGAAACTAAAAATAGACATATGCATATTATTTTTTTAAGATATACACATACCTAAATAAACACATGGAAAGTAAGCTGAAAAAACATATGCCAAGGATTATGATCTTAATTTTGAATACTTGAGGTTAAAAAGAATCATTCAACTAAGGAAACTGGATATCAGAGAAGTTAAGTGACAAGGTCTCAATTCATGGCCAGCTGAAGAATGCAGGTCTCCACTCCTCAGATCTTTCTACTTTACCACACTCCTCTCCCCTGGGAAGCTGCAAAATGCATCTTTAAGATGGAAACCTGCCTGAGAGTTCACATATTTTGTCCTCAGAAGCACAATCTCACTTGTTAATTGTTTCCTGATTTTTGATGGCAGAAAATGACTACTATAATTCTGAGATATAATGACCTGTAAATTTAATTATTCTAATTGCTTCATGGGCATTCAAGTATGTAAGCAAATGTATACTTTCAGATAAAACACAATAATTTTAGGATAAGACATATTGTTCCACTGTCAATTTGAGGTTAATCAAAATACCAAAGCTTAATTGTTACAGCATTGTTTATGTTTGAACTAGTTCCTTGAAGATGAATCCAACATTTCAAGAATTCATGATTTTGGTGACGTTAACATTCAGCTATCTTGATATCCCCAGATACAACGAAAGTCGATAAGCTGAAAGGGCTTTGTTTACATATATAACGAATCCATTCTTCATAAACACTAGGTTTGACAGCTTTTGTAGGGATATAAAAATGTTAGGTAAAGCCATGGATTTCATACAATTTCATAGTTAACAGGCATCAAAGAAAAATTTTAAATTAAATGCTTATAAATATACGGTGTCGGAAAGGGGGAAAAACAGGTTTTAAAATATTCTATAGGAAGAGACACTTTAGAAGGCTGTTTGTTATTAACGTCTGGAGTTATGGTCTGCTGTACTGCAAATTTCCCCAAGTTATGCTGCTTACCATTCAGAAGATATAAAAAAGATGGACTATTGTTTTTTTAATCTTCAATTTATAATGAGAAACTAAGGACAGCGACTATTTAAAGAAGTTTCTCACAGTCCAATTGAAGAGCTGGAACACCCTTATCACTCCACTGAAGATGCTCATTAGCATGCCCAAAGACTTGTATTTTGCTAAATCCGAGGCCCCTTCTCTGCCCTCATCCTATTTAACCTCTCGGCAGCATTCACAGTTGATCACTCTGTTGTGAAATTTCTAGTTTCTTTTATACTACTCTATTTCCAAGCTCCTAGTTCACTTTTGTTTCTTTTGCTGGCTGGCTCTGCCTCTTGACAAAACTGTGCTTCCAGTCTTCCCATTTCATTTAATGATACCATTATCTACCAGTTGCTCAGTAAGAAACCTGGGAGCCATTCTTGTTGTCTCTTTCTTTACAACCCTCAATTCCAATTCATAAGCAAATCCCATTGCCTATCCCAATTCTGTGCTCTTTCCAAATCCTAGTCGCTTTCAAAAGCCTCTATTATATGTCCCAGACTTCTGCAATGGGCTCCTCCTGGTCTCCTGGTCACATTATTGCCCCAAATAATCATTTCTCCACACAATAGCCAGAGTCATCTTTTAAAATATCAGAATTTAAATTTCCAGTGGCTTCCCATTGTATTTAGAATAAAATCTCAACTCATTATCTCAAATTATAAGACTACCCATAATCTGGTCCCTGACTGGCTCTCTCATCTTGTTTAATATCACACTCTACTTTGCTTGAATTTAATATACCCGTCCCATCTCAGATGGACTTAACCTCTCTGCCTGGACTTCTCTTCCTGTAGATCTGCATGGCCAACTCCATTCCTCATTTCTGTGTGAAACCAACTTTCATATCCTCAGAGATGCCTGCCCCATCTTTACTGATTGAATTTTTCTCTATCTGAAATTATCTTATTTATCTGCTTCTCCCTATAGAACTAAGCTCTTTGAGCACAGGCATGATTTGTTCCTTACAATATCCTTCAACCTTAGGATATAGCACACAGTCCCTAGCACATAGTAGGCACACAATATATATGTTAAATAAACAGATGAGGTGGTTATAAAAAGGGCATGTTCCTTTAGTATTCTAAGCACTTTTAGATTTCTTTCCTGTCTCTTGGTGGTGAAGACAACGATTATGAGAAAGGGGAAAGATCAGGTTTTAAATATCAACTCTACCCTACTCAATAAAGTATATCAGTTTGTGGTCTATATTCTTTCACAATATAACTCACTTTTAAAAGGTCCAAGATAGGTAACCCTCCTTCGGTTGAAGGCCATTAACCTACGGAAGATCAATCATAACAACAAAACTTAAAATAGGTTTCTAGAAAGAAAACTATAAATTTCCATTCATTACTCTAAAATTGAGTTGGGACTGTAAAACTATGAAGTACAACAAATAAAAACACAACTCAAAATATTAGATGTATATTGCTTATGCAGTTCCTTGTTGGGATACTACTATCAACACATGACCTTCCACTGCTGTTTGAAATGCTGCTGAAGTAGGCAATAGTTAAACTGCCTCACTTTTTCTCCAACTTCCGCAACTTGGAAGGCCAAAGGATTTGCAATATGCAGTGGCATTGGTTTTATACATTTACATTGGAACCTTGACCATAGGGCTATTAATCTGTAAGTTTTTTTGACTTTCAAAAGCTGACTGATTGCATTATTGTACTTTGAGGTCAGAGTTGGCCCATTCTACTAGGCTGAAGGTTACACCTGAGAACAATATTATTTTTATATACAAAAAAATTCACAAGTGGTTTCTTACGACATTGCAGCCCTTGAAGTATTCATTTTAGAGCACCATAATAGGGATTTGGGAGAGTACATTTCTTCCTCCTCTTGACTTAATTTCCTGCTTAGAAATGTTTAATTTTATACTGAAGGCTTAATTCCTGAGACATTTGCTTGCAACATGAATTGTTCCATAACAGACCATTAAACAGGGTTCAGGAGAGGCCAACTCCTCCGTGAATGCTGCAAAGCAGAACAAGGTAATCTTAAAAGTGGAAAATACTTAAACCCTGATTTCCAAACCAAATGAGTAAGACTTTCAGTACTGTTTTCTGAGAAACATACTTAAAATATTCAAAGGCTATTTTATTAAAGTATACATTGAATTATTTGATCAAATATATAAAGTGTACTATTTAAAGCCATTGTGCTGGTCTTGTGCTAATTGAGATTAATATTTACACAGTAAATATTTAAGAGGTAGATTATGTAATTTTTATTACTGATAAAGAATGTGTACTTCCAGTCAAAAACCATTGAGTACCTAAGTCTTAAAGCATCTTGTGACTCATCCTGCACATATCACTTGATTCTCAAGTATTAATTTGTGGGACTTCCAATTTCAGGTAGACATCCCCTGCCACGCTCCTAGTCACCTGCTTCCTACCACCTAGTAGTGAGCTCAAGGAATTTGTGTCATTTTTAACACTAGCTTAAGAATAAGAAAATTGAGAAACCTCATAATGTAAACAACTATGTAACAAATTGCAAAATCAAACAACTTTGCATTTTCCATAACATCATTCCATTTCTTTGTTGACGTACAGTTGAAAATTTATTTTAATTATCCTCAGTGTTATTTAAAATAGATGCATAAAAACTTAGTATTTTACTAAATAGTAGGAGATAGGCAAACATTTTAACAAAAATTAGATATTCAACACAGCATTAATATGTTACTAATACAGTAAGCATGCAAACTTTTGACAACTTCATGGGATGATTAAAACTTATAGATTACTTTAACTCCATAAACTCACAAGATAAATAATGTCCAAAAAACCAACTTTTATCCACTGATTTAAAAATGCCCTATTTCAGACTTAAAAAACAACAAAAAAACCAACCTAATACCTCTGGATTAAATCTGGACACTGTCTTCCACACAAAACCTAAGTCAAACATAGAAGTTGCTGGTACACTGGCAATTCTTTCAATGACATATGCCTGAGTAAGAAACAAATGATATTAATAATGGAAACTGGAAAAAAAATTACTGTGATGGACTGGGGAGTGAATTTTGTACTCCCACAAGTATGTATACACACACACACACGCACACACGTGCCTACAAAAAATAGTACTGGCCAGACATTAGTGTGGTTATTCTAATCGAGTTTACAACATAAAATCCTGGCCAAGGAGAAACAAAGTTGGCCCCGAACAGTAAGGTAAGTATTTAAGAAATAATTTTTTTCTTCCCTATCACAGGGTTTTAAGGTAGAGTTGGCATCTACCTTTGATGTCATAAGATTTGATGGCATAAGACTGGTTTTTAATTATTCCAGCAGGTTTAAAACTAACACATGACACTGAAGAAGTAAAAATTTAGAGAACCACACATTGGCTTCTTCTGGGACATTACCTAAGTTAAACAAATCTTTTCAAGATTCAAAAGCAAACTGAGTGATACTAAATTTTAACTTTTTGAGGAATATTTAGAATTACTGACACAGTTGTTTTGTGGTGCCTACTATCATTAAACATACATTCTCCAAACAGCATTACTATTTTAACTTGCCTTGAAATTCCCAAAGTTAAACCTTTTCAAATCTCATCTAGCAATTCAAAGTGAAGTAAACACAATTTTTCAACCACTGGTTAATCCATGCCATTAAGGGCACACACTAGCTAGAAAATACGTAGTAAAATTTAATAATCTTGAGTTAAACAGAGCCTGATATACTTACATTTAGAAAGTTAAGACTCTCTGGTATGCCTACATTAAGAAAGTTCTTATAAATTATTCCTACTTATAATTGTATCAAAACAAATATAGGATACTGCCTGGGGAGGAGGGGAAGAAAACCTAATACAAAGACAACAAAAACAAGTAAAACTCCAAAAAAAAAGGAAAGGAGACAAATTTTGAATTTTGGTCACACAAATGAAAACCAAACTCCTTGGGCTTCAAGCTCTGGGACCTGACAGCCAGGCTCTTGTTCTAAGTCCCTGGATAGTATTAACACTTTGAAACAAAATAGTTAAAAGTCAATTCCTTAAAATGTTCTATGTCGATTATGTCTCAAAACAAAAACAAAACCAAAAAAACCCAAAAGCCAATTCTTCCTTTATTTTTTGTTACATATCTCAGTTCAAAATGATGTTTATCTCCTTCAAAATGTTATAAATCCTATATAAAAGATGAATAAATCCCATATAAAGAATGAAACTGCTAGCTTTACTAGAGATTTGCACGCTCAAGTTTTGCTTTAATGATCTAAATCAAATGAAAACTTCTCAGGTTTATTTAAAGCAGTACTAAAATATTATTATTTTTAAAAAGCAGGCTTGGTAAATAAATGTTTTAGAGTATCTCTGAGTCCCTTAAAAAATGTAAGAGGGAAACACCAGGCAAATACCTTTTTATCCTTGAGTAAACTGGTGTTCTATACCAGCATAATCTGCTTCATATGCTAACTGGACACTTTCACTCCCAAGCACAACCCAAAAGAAAAGTGTACTTACCTGAGTTTACTGAAGAATTATGAAGACTACTGATTAAAAAAGAAAATTCCTTTATAAATTTTTATTATTTAATATATCATGGATATATTAAATATAAAGAGCAGCTGTTTCTCAGTCAGTGACAAACCGGTATCTAATTATAAGGTAATAAAAAAATACTACACTGCCCACAGTGTAGCCCATTTAAAATAGGCTTCACTAAAACTATACCCTCATGTGAAATCAGATCCTTAGTAGTCTTGAAGGCTACACTACCAACCTTTAGTTAGAAGGGACTCCTGTAACGAAAGCAACTCTTAGTACACACATACACATCTCATCTCAACTTAAAGAACAAAAAAAGTTATGTTACATAAGATGTGGAGAAAAATATTTACTCAACAGCTTAAAAATTAGTTTAAGAGCTAGAATGAGTAATGGAAATCCAGTTCTTGCAACAGATAGTATCTATTTGTGGCAGCCAAAGATTACTGTGAAGTGAGTTTATCCAGGTTTAGGGTAAAAAGAAATATGGTGTAAACTACTTGTTACTACAGTTTTCACAAAAGAGGGCAAGATTTAACGAGCAATTTAAATGCTAAGAATTTGCCAATCAATTTTTTACTTTTCTTAAATTTAGTTATATTTTGATAAGCAATCTCTAAGAGTTCACCTCTAAAAGGTTTGATGCAAAAAACACAGAAAATGTTCAAAGGGAAAAAATAAAAACAAACATTTTTAAGTTCACCAGGCTGTTAGGATTTATCAAAAATCTGTGTTCAAGAACAAATGTGGCAAATGACTTTAAAAAAAAGAACAAACCCATATCTGGGGAATATTAAACAAAGTCTATGCGATACATACAATTACAGTAAACTGAAGATTATGGTATAACTTTGGATGTTGTTAGACACTAAGCCTAGCTTCTCAAAAAATAACAAGTGCATGCTTTCCCTAGAAACTGGAAGATGCACTACTGCACGCAGCAAAGATACCACAGGAGAACTGGGCAGGTTAAGAGTTGGAGAGTAACAGTTAAATCACGTCATTCAAATCCCTTGAATTCTAATTCCATCAATTTAAATATAAGCAAAACCTTTTTCCAGTTATATCACATGCATACATAGTTGAATATAGGCACAGAAACTTGTCATTTTTATTTGGGTAACAAGAGTCTCTAAATTATGTTGAAAAATAAATCCTAATTATTACTACTCCTGTAAAAAAAAATTTAGCACATTTTTCACAAATGATTTATGCAGAAGAGAAAAAAATACACATAATTTTATAATATCTTAAACTTTTTTATTCCCTACCAGAGACATTAATTTTGTCTTTCATTTTCTTTCAGTTTTCTACATTTTCAAGTTGCACCTGTATTTAATACTGCTTTAATCTGCTAAAGACATTAACTGATTGCTCTCCTAAATCTAAGGATTATATAGTTTTAGTATAAATATATATCACATATTTTCATAAAATTTTGACAAAACCAAATAAGCCTGCCTTGTGTTTAAGTCCATGCTCCTTCCACTGTTTATAAAATCTGATTTAATGATCAAAAGTTCTTAGTTGTCATTCTTCAGTTACAAGAGTCTTCCTTCTGAACTGCCACTCACTTCTTTTTACATAATAACAAGCAATAGAAAAACCAAAGAAATTATCTTAATCTTAGTTCTTCCTTTCGATTCTATAAAATAATGTGAACTTTGTTTTTTAAATGAAACGAATACATCCAAAACTCAATACATTCAAATGAGCTGCGTCTCCTTTAAGGTAGTCACCTTGGAAGGCCACAGTTCATTCTCCTAACTTCGCTACCGCTGCTCAAAATACCTTTAAAACTCTTTTGCGATCGCCTTCAAAGACAGTTGCATACTTCCTACTGCTACCTCAAAGAGATTTAATTTTTGGAAACAGTCAAAAGACATTTGGTGCCCAAAAATGGTAACTATAAAACAATCAAGTTGGGTAATACTTTTTTTTTTTTTTAACAATATGCAATCATAAAGTTAATAGTGTGTGTGACTTAAATTAGCTCTGAATGCAACTGTCAAAGAGCAAAACCCAAAAGGTTTTGAGCAATGGTAGATTGCTGGAATTAGGAAACAATTTTCCAGCATGGTCATGATGCAGGGTAACATTCATTTAGCTGTCTATATTCTGGCGTATTTGTTTAAAGTGAACATTCTGAGAGTTAGAATCTTTTAAAAAGGAGTATCATTCTTAAAAAAAAAAAAAAGGATTTTATTCCTTTAAAGTATCACTTTCAAAGTTAAGTACTATGCAAATGTTTTGTTAGAAACTAATTCTCCTTAAAAACTTGAAAGCAAATAACCAACTTATTTGCTCCCAGGCTTTTTATCATTAACTGAAGAAAAATAATTTGACATTTCTAAGGTACTAAAAAACAAAACAAAAACCCCACATGTAATAAAAACGCATCAAGAACCAAACTACAATTTCTGAGCTGCACTGTTTATTTTGCTGCTTGAAACCTAAGTGACAGTATGCCACTATAATTATGGGGTTTCATCTAAACCTTTACTACACTGCAGGTACAGAAATATACGGACACATTTTTGGAGAACTGACATTTTGCAAAATGCAGCAAACATTTTAATTTATACATGAGAAAAGGAAGTGTTCAAAAGGGTATGCATTTCAAGTTATTGCAGGTTATTTGTGAGAGAATTTCTGCAGGTAAAACATGTTTAAATTTAACCAACAGTAGCATGTCAGTGTATTTAAAATCATGACAAAAATCTTCTCTCTGGTCATGTTGCCCATGACAAATTACTATGATGTTGTATGTTTTAGGGCAAGATGTCAATACAGCATAAATCCCACGGCATTTTGGTTTTCTTCTGGAGATTAAAGCTGTTTTTCTTGGGATAAATGCAGCAGCAAAACACAAACCAGTTGATCAAAAAAAGCACTTCTGCCATAACTCCAATAATTTTCGGGACACATCAACCGACAGTAGTTTTGCCATTCCCAGTTCTTTTAAGGGTTACATCTCTGCACTGTTGCCTTAAGTATGTCTGTAAAAGCTTGTTCTCTGTTAAGCCAGTTTACTGACTACAGCCTGGTTGAGAGAATTTAGTTGGTTGGTCCATTTATCTAGTGCAGTATATCGGGCACCACCCCTCTTCTGATGATCCAATTCAAGGAGTTGGTTGACTTGATCAATTCGGCCATGAATAGTGCTGGAAATAAATAAATAAAAGAAGATATGTCTACAAACCATTTTCACTAAACATATCTTCTGGACTTCATAAAATAGTCACAATATCAATAAATGCAAAAGAAAAAAGCTGCTGCCTACACTGAATGGTTGAGTTCAGCATTAATTTAACATTCACTACCTTATTCAAACTTTAGACAGAAACCAGATTTCAGCTACCTTTCACCAATTTCATTGAAAGAACCAACAGGCATATACTTACCCAATTAATCAAGAGCAAATGTAATTTGTGAAGCTTTAAATAACATACTGCCTTTAAGAAAGATACAATTCCCAAACTATTATATATCACACCTTAAACTTTAAAAACAAAATAATACTATCCATTAAATAATTCTCTAGCTGTATATGGGCCATATACTGAATGAGAAACCTTTTGAAAAGTCTTTGAGAACTTTTTCAAAGATCATGTGCTTAATATGATCATTCATTTATAAAAAGACATCACACACATATATCTCTTTTAATAGAAAACCATAGCCAGAGAGTTTTATGGAAAATCAAGAATTCAACTGTTACCTTTGCCATCATTATTCAAACTTTATGTCCTAAACATTTTGTGGTACAAAACAGTCAAGTACTTACTTATCCAATATGCACTGCACCAGCAAGCTCTCCACATCAGCTACATCTATGTTTAACTCCTAAGACAAGAGACTCATTATAATTCTACTAATTAACTTTTTGAAAAGACTTTATGATTTTATATAATTATTCTGATTTTAAATTCATTTCTACCACTTAAAAAAGAAAATTTAAAACAAATTTCATTATCTGTTCAAAATACTTCTGAGAACACAGGTCTGATAAAATCCAACTTGTTAACTTTAAAAGTATACCCCTGCTATAATTTTATTGTGGTTGGGGTTAGCCATACATCCATTATATATTTTAACCACTTTCTCTCCTACAATTTTCTCTGAGGCTGGAGGAATCTTTAAAATGAAACTTAATGATTCCTTATTTCTCTTTTCTTTTAACTCAATTTATGCCAGGAAAACAGAAAAATTCAAACTAAAAGGAAAAACCTTAAGTTATGCTGTATTTTAAAAAGTAGTATTACAAAATGTTAACAAGAATTACTCTTTTAAGTAGAAGATAGGTATACTGCATTTATAACTACAAATTATAAATATTAAAATCAATGAATAAAAGTACCTTAGAAATAAAAGGAATATGTATTCTTGTGTAAGGCTTAATTAATTTTATAAGCACTTGTGTTCTGATGTTTCGCAAAAGCTCTGAAAGAAAAAAGTTAAAATAACACATTTGTATTTACTAGTTTGTATATCTTTATGAATCACTATGTACTTCTAAGTTCTATTAATTAACTATATCATTTATCTTCTCAAAATACATCTTTCTTTCTAGCAAGAACATAAGGTATTTGTGTCTAAAAACATCTGGGTTCAACAGATGCACAGTACGATTAAAGGCTGCCTTTCACATAATTTTTTCTTGTTCCCACCTCCCTGATTTTGCTCATGTTGTGATACTACTTAAAATATCCTCTTGCCTTCTCAATAATACTTTACTGCTCATCATTTCCTCTACAGTTTCCTCTTTCAAGAAGCTCTAATTTATACCCGCCAAGCTTCCTTATTTTATGCTCTCTCAAAACCTAGAGCACTACATTTTATACAATGATTTTACAATTTTCCCTAATTCTTCATGTAAGTGTCCTTTAAAAAAAATAGATAGGAGTTCATGCACAAGACTCCTACATTTTCTATGCCCACAAAATATAGTATTATTCTAAGTCCAAATAAGAACTTTAAAAATGTCTGTTGAATGAAAGAGAAAGGAAGGTGAGGAACAAAAGAACATTACTTCTAATCTTTGGATTTTCTTAATGCATCTGGAATTTAAGAATTTGAATAAGTTGTTCCAAATGGTTATTAAAAACCCTCAAATAGCTCCATAACAGGTAGGAACACTGGAGGTATAAGTGGTTCCAGAACAAAGAGACGACTTTTATCTTTGTTAATCAGAACTTATTAAAAATCTCATACGTTTGCTGGTACAGTGTTAGCCTACGTTTTCAAAGTAAGAGCATCTCAGCATTACCAGTAACAGGCTGTTTTCAAAGCTTTTGTTGTCAAAAATAAATCCTAAAAATTAACTTTGAACTTCAACATCAGTAATAAACACGCAACAGTATCTAAATTAGAATAGGAAGGTAAAAGGGACAGTCACCTTAAATGAAATGGACATCATATAAGAACTTGATTACATTAATAAATGAAATTGGCTAGTGATTTCTTTAAAACAGCTTTATAATTTTAAGGAATATTCCATTCCATGACAGCATGTAGAAACATTTCTATGTTTTGCAATAAACAGAAGAAAAACAGCTTAATTCCATGTAGCTCCATTAAGAAGTACTGTTTGACAGCGACAAAGAAAGTAACAATTTCAGCAGAAAGAATATACCTTCAATGTGTTCCCTTATGAAAGGATCATCCATGATGTTGCTGTGATTTGTTTTTAGAATCTTTTCAAATTCAGTGATGTCATTATTCTGATAGGCACTAACAGAAAAAGAAAAGCATAAATTTTGTCAAACATGAAGAAGTCATATATTAAATCAGATAATCCAAAGAGCCTATTTCTCAATTTTTATATTCAAAAATCTAAATTATATTATAGTTTCTGTCATGGAAATTGGAATTAAACACACACGTATCCTCCTGAAAATAAAATGAATTTCCTTTTTAATGCTTTTGGTTTTATAAAGGAAAGATAAATTATATCTTCTGGGGTTATATTATATTTATACATAGCTAATTAAAATCTTCTCTAAATCTTGGTATTGCTAAGAATTGACAACAGTTTAATAACTGTTTAATGCTTGATGCTTTTAGGTTAAATTGTGCGTTTAATCCCTAAGAAACCAGGTTTCATGCATACTACTGTATGGAGGAGTTTGGATATAAGACAGAATATCCTCTCTGAAGGTTATTCAGAAATGCAGCTTCCTAATTTTTATCTTCTAGAAAGGTACCAGCAACTGCCAAAACTTCTTAAAGGGAACATGTGATTCTCAATTCTCTCTAGCCTTAAAATTCCACTGAGCTATACAGCAGAAAGATTGGTGGCAGATACTTAGTGCCAAATGGGATACACACACAAAGTAGAGAGTGATGGACACTGCTGCAGAAGGCCAAAGGCTGATTTACATTCATGATTCTCTGAGATGTCTACTATCTACTCTCGGAGGCACTATGGGGATTGCTAAAGGTGCTGAGAAGGAAGAAGCCAACCTTCTGGATATGGCACCACTGTCTGCTTTATATGTAAGACATATCATCAGCCATTCTGCACGCCCTCTGCTGTGCTTCCATCTGTTGGGTCGCAATGTAACTTCATGTTAGGGACAGGTGATTCAAGTGCTTCAACAGGAATTATTTTCCTCTATTCTGCTGGCAACTGACTAGGAAGATAAAATTAGGAAGCATTACTTTTCTTACCTACCCCAAATATATTATTGTAATATATAATACTATAGGAGGATATATTCAAATAGTGAAAACACTTGCACACACATATATTTTAACCAAAAGACATTCTTCCACTATTTAAGTGGCTTAAAAAAATAATCTTACACAAAATGTGGGACACCACAGGCCACTTCTTTCAAAATTTATCATTAAAATAAGTTTTAGCGTTCCAATACAGACGCTTCACTAGAGTAAATTGTAAGACGTAATAAATATACAAATATAGCCATTACTTTTTAAAGGTCTGATAAATCAGTACTTTAATCTATTTAATGCATTTAACCAATTTAATTTGAACAAAATATTAATGTCTAGGGCAAAACTTTCCCTCAATATTTCTTTAAGAGTTTTAAAAGTTAAACTGTTGCTTAGCAATTTAACTTAATAAACATTTTTTTAAAGTATTATGAAGCTAACCTCTAAACGAATAATCTCTTAATGTGGCCAAATGTAGGTAGAATAAACTATTTGAAATAAAGATGGAGAAGCCTCCTTTCATAACTAAAATCAACTTAATTCAACAAATATATATTAAGATAAACTAAAGAAGTAAACAATAAAAAAGAAACTGATTTTTTAATGTTGCAGTTTAGGATTTTTACCCCCTAACCATTCGTAGTCCCCTTAAAATAAAATCTTTCTTATCTTTTACAGCTAAAATTAAGGTTTCAAACAAACAAAAAGCCCAGTAACTTGTAAAAGTCATAGCCAAATAAAAACAAAGTAAATGAGGACATTTTACATAGAAGCTTAAACAGTATTATGAAATAAGCTATTCTCTCCAGGTATATAAAACTTCTATGTAGGTGACTCATAATTTATAGCCTAACAGTACTTTTTTAAATTAAAAAAAGACTATTAAGAGAATGTCTGGTCATCTAAATTACCTACATGTACCTGAAAACAAACAAAAAAACCCAACCTTGCCCCATGTCCCTAACTACATTCTTCCTGTCTTGGTACTCAGCCGTACAATCTAAACAATGGACTTGAAACTTAATAAGTTCCTCAGTTTTCTATAAAGAAAGCCCATTAAAGCCTAGGCTCCATCTATTCCTGGCCCAGAGGAAAATTTTTCTTGCTCATTGATTTCTTTTACCAAAACAGGTCTTTTCTAGGCTCTTTGCTTGGTTTCATTTTCTTTAATTTTGTTTAATATTAATTGATTATGGCAGGTTTTTCAGTCATTAGCTATAATTAGTCATATCTTTCTCCACAAAAGGCAACAATAAATCCTTAGATTTCTTACCAGTATGACACCTCTGCTGCTCCTTACGTCAGAAATTTAGCTGAGGCAAATTTATTTAAAGTGATTTTTAATCTTGTCAATTAAGAAAATATACAAGTAAAGAAACTGTCTTACTGAAAATTCTTGACTAATGTAGACCAATTCATAATTTCATTTCGGATTAAGGCAGGTAGAAACTGTAACACTGTGAAATTGTTTTAAAACCTCTACAGCTTTCTACTGAAGAACAGTGTGTGTACACACTCACACAGATAATGAATACTTATAAAATCTCGTGACTAACAGAAACAGTAAAATAAATGACTTCAAAAATGTCATCAACTTTGGTATACTTCAAGACAAAATACAAGAGAGCAAACATTGAGTATTAACTGAATTCTGAAAAGTTCTCTCCTCTCTCCTATTTATTCACTGCTTTAAGGTAATTTACCTTAACTGAAATATTGAAGCTTACCTTACTAAATTCGTCATTGCTAGAATTTCTGGATCATTTTTGTAAGGTTTGGCCTAAACAGTTAAAAAAAAAAAAGAAGAAGAATTAACTATGTATGTACAAAGAAAGAATACATTTATTTTCACAAGGGATAGCTGATAGAAATGAAGAATTAGAGCACAAACATACCTCCTGTGAGTCAAATGGATTTATTCCCGATTTCATTAGCATATTTGCTAAGACCAAATATTTTAAGCAAGTGGTTCGTCTTGGACTTCCCGATTCATCATAATTCTTGAAGGCTTCAAAAAAATCAGTGTGTGCCTTTTCAAATTCACCTTCTCTCAAGTGCATTTTACCACCACATTCTGTAAAGAATAAAACAGAGAAAAGAGGACATTTTCAGTTCTGTAATAACAAGATTGAACACTTTATAAAAATCAAATGAAAACTATTTCAATGTTTCCAGTCTTTTAATTCTATATCTTGAAATAGCTCCTGAAGTGTGTAAAGGGCACATACTTTAATTCTTAAAAGCAAGCTCTTCATTAAACATCAGCCAAACAAGCATTTGCAAATCTTTATTCTCAGTTGAAGTAGAAAGTAATTTTATCAAAACTACAATGAGGTACCACCTCACACCAATCAGAATGGCCATGATTAAAAAGTCTACAAATAGCAAATGCTGGAGAGGGTGTGGAGGAAAGGCAAGAACCCTCCTACACTGTTGGTGGGAATGTTAAGTTGGTGCAGTCACTATGGAAAATAGTATGGAGGTTCCTCAGAAAACTAAAAATAGAATTACCATATATGATCCAGCAATCCCACTCCTGGGCATATATCCAGAGAAACTTATAATTCAAAAAAATACATGTATCCCTATGTTCACAGCAGTTCACAGTAGCCAAGACATGGAAACAACTCAAATGTTCATCGACAGATGAATAGATAAAGAAGATGTGGTACATATACACAATGGAATACTACCTGGCCATAAAAAAGAATGAAATAATGCCATTTGCAGCAACATGGATGCAACTAGAGATTATCATACTAAGTGAAGTAAGTCAGAAAGAGAAAGACAAATCCCATATGATATCACTCATATAAAATAAAGCCAAAAATGAACATATCTACAAAACAGAAACAGACTCACAGACATAGAGAACATACTTGTGGTTGCCAAGGGGGAGCGGGGAAGGAGGAATGGACTGGAAGTTTGGGGTTAATAGAAAACTATTACATATAGAATGGATAAATAACAAGGTCCTATTGTACAGCACAGCACACTATATTCAATATCCTGTGATAAATCGTAATGGAAAAGAATATAAAAAAGAATGTACATATATGTATAACTGAGTCATTTTGCTGTACAGCAGAAATTAACACATTATAAATCAACTATACTTCAATAAAAAATAAATAAATCATTAAAAAAGAAAGTAATTATATATATATATCATTACAATTCAACAATAGAACTTCTGATGGTGAATTTTTTTTAATAATATCTTTACTGATGTAACTTTTACACAGACAAAAATTCATCCTAATTCCCTTCTAAGACTAGATCATTTCTTTGACTTCACTACTTTACCTTTTATTTTCACTAAAACAAACCACCTTCAGAGTCATTCAATCATATGTAAGGACACCTTGATATCTTCCCATGACACTGCCCACCCTTTCCAAACCAAACTTGCCTCTGATGACTCCCATGATCAGTGGATGAGGGATGGCAGACTTGATGTGAAGTGACTGTTCATAGAGTGCTTTAAGTTTTTTGTTATTTTTCTGTGCCGTGTACATCTGAATTTCCAAAGCATATATTTCTAATAACTGTGTGCCTTTTTTCAGGTCATCTTCTCCATCATCAGTCTAGGAAAGCAAATAATGAACATTTAGTCAAGACAGAATTCAGAGTCAACCTAGTGGTTTTTACTTGAGTTACCCTGAGAACCTTACACTTATAATACTAATTCTGTGGGAAAATGCATTACAAATTTCAATTGGGACCTAGATTACTAAGAACATGACCTTCAATGGCCAAAAAGGAACCCATTTTCTAGTCATTTTTGTATTTCCTAGTCATTCAATAGGAAAAAAGTGGCCAGAGGTATTTTTTTATGTATAAAAGTTGCAATGTTTTGTTTTATCTAGGAGATTATGAATGGTCTTCTCCAAATCTTCACAAGTACTTTAGATCCACTGATTCAATCAAAAGCACTTCCCAAGTGCCTTCCTAGTGCCAGGTACTGGGTCTACCTTGGGGAAATACAAATTTAAATAAGCCAATGTTCCTGATCTCAAAAAGTTCACAACCTAGAAGACCAATCTGTCAACAGATAAATTATAATATAAATGATAATAACTCTAGTTAAGTATGAACCAAGTGCCAAGAATGGAAGAGAAAGGACTAATTCTCTTGGGGGATGTCAAAGGAATAACAAAGGTGGGGAGATTTGAGTTCGACTTTGAAAGATGACCAACACCCCACAAAACACAGGCCATGAAAAACAGAATATGGTCAACAGTCAGATAATCATAATATCAAGCACTGACATACACAAAGCCAAAATTTATTATTTACTGGGTCTTCCAACTTAAAACTTCCCTTTATTTGTTATTCATTAACGAGTCACAACCAGACTAAAAAATATGATATGTAAGACAATCTGTACGTTCAGATTATTATGCATCTCTCTATGCTTTAATGTTATTTACAATCCAGATGGCATTTTCCTTATGTTCTGAAATAAACCAAGCAAAAACTTCCCCAGAGGGCTTTTTCATATTCCTTATGTATATATTGTAAGACTTTTTAAAATTAGAAATGCCTTCTCAACCATTTTCATTTCATGTGGAAGTGAACACACAGCTGGTTATGCATCAGACTAAGCTTTCCTTAAGAATGTATAGATAAGAAACAATCCATAAATGACTGATCTGCCTTATAAAGCAAACCTATTATGAAATATAAAACATTTTCCTGTTCTTAAAAACTAAAAAAAGGTAAAATTATTAAATGAAAATATCTGCAGATGATTTAGAACACTTTTCTGATTAACTTTTTACCCATTCACTGAAATAAAATATATAATTAAAATAAGAGTACATGGCATTGAAAGAGCATAAAAATATTTAAAACAGTATTTCTACATAATATTTAAACTAATATCAAGTAACTTATTGATCAAGACAAAAACGGAAATACAAAATTACAGCTCACACTTAGAAAGTTATACAGGTGTACTGTCCAGACCACATGGTTATCCAAATTTAAATTAAATTAAAAACTCAGTACCTTCATCTCACTAGTCACGTTTCAAGTGCTTGATGACATGTACCTGATGCTACCATATTGGAGAGCGCAGATACAGAATGTTCCTAACATCACATGAAGTTCTATGGGACAGTGGTGTTACAGAGGATTCATACATGAAAACTAGAATATAAAATATCTTTATGATGTATGTCTATAATATCCTTTCCAATTTTCATAGGGTACATAATTAAATATGAAAGGCTTATTCTTAGTATTAATGACTGGTCTGTTCATTTATTGATACCTATGCCTCATTCTACAAAGATAAGGATTGAAATTAGGACTAGGAGGAAGAAATGTAATTCTCAGAAAAAATTAGCTTTCTGGTAACTTATTTTCCAAATTTTATTTTTGCAATGATGCTTGAACAAAAACATCCCTAAACAATGTTTCAAATTCAATTTTTTCTTATGCTTTTTTATTATGAAGAAATATTAAGAAAAAATAAAAGAATGCTACCTGGCAGGACTGATGTAACTGGCGTAAAATTTTTTGAAGCTTTCCATATTCCTCTCGTTCTAAATATAATTTCCCCAGCTGTAAAAAAATAAAATTATTAAAATTAAAAGGTTTCAACAGAAGGTGCATCTTTATAGAGTTTATCAAGGATACCCGCCCACTCTTCAAAAGAAAAAAATGTAATTATAATTGTTACCTTTGTATTTGTCTTAAACCACAGTCTGTCATTCTTAGCATCTTTCAAAGCTTCCAGTGTTGTTTCATAGAATTCCTGCAGTAAATCCATCTGACATAAAAAATCAGAATTCTATAATTGTAAACAGCAAATTTGTACCTGTTAATAAAGTTAATTTGAGCAAACTAAAAGTGCATCTTTGAACTTTAATATACATAAGATACACTATCTGTATCTTACTGAATGTCTGTGACAGTCCACAAAATTAACAAAACCTTAGCAGAGTACAGACCAAATTTACAAAAAGTGCCAAGATGTGTTTTTATGCGTTAAAAAAAATAAAACCCAGAAAATGTCTAATGCTCTAGTAGTATAGGTTTGTCCTTTTCAATCTAATAACTTGTTCTATATTAGCAAAGTAAATGACATGAACATAGAACTAGGTGTGCTGTTTATTATTAATAGTGTATATCTTATGCACTCAACTCTTACTTGGTGCTTACTATATGGCAAACGCTAAGTAAGTTGTTAAAGAAACAAAGAATAAGCCTCTTCCCTCAAAAATTCTTCTATAAATGCCACTAATCAATTAACTGGACTATAAGCTTTTAAGTTACTGGTAAACTCTTGGAGTTGAGTGGAGGGAAAAGTCTAGCACAATTTTAGCTGAGTCTAACACCATCAGTTCATAAGTCCGACTTTTTTAATGGAAATTGCTGTTTCTTTTGCATTATGATAAGCTCCTCGGTCCCCCTCCCCCCCGCTTCTGGCTCTACCTTTGTTTGAATACCTGATTCTCTAGGTCTCTACTTAACAGGATCAAGAGGTAAGAGGGCCATGAGAACATGAAAGCTTGATACTTTCAGAAAAGGTTGCCTATTTATTCACGACTGCCGATCGCACAGTAAGTCAAGTGTTGCCCAACCATTATCTATACTTACTTTCAAAAAGACAAAAAGCTTCCATATAATAGCATGAAGCAACACACAATCTTAAAGTTTTAAATTACTTAATCCCCCCCCAATATCTGGCATACCATTTATGAATAATGTACAAATAAATGTTTTGATAACACTCGTTTGTAAAACTCAGAAAATATTTTTCCACTTAAGAAAAGCCCCCTGATATTTAAGAACTCTAGAATTAGTGCCATTAAGTGTTAATGTTCTGAACATAAGTTTATCTTCCTCTATTTCCATTACATATATTTTAGATATAAACAGTAAAAATAAACTGCCTCAAGAAATAAAAACAACATGTAGCAGAAAAGACAGAATGAAAGACGCTGATTCTGAGATGAACATTTTTTGAGTACGGAAAGTTATCAAACGTTCTAAGAAATGCTAAGTGATAGAGAAAATACTTCTTGTGCTCAAATATCATAGCATAAGAAAGCTGAAACTTAGGACTATGTTGCTTAAAAGAATATGAACAAAAAGTCCAATTAAAAATTACCTCAGCAATAAAATAATCATTGCTTTTCTTAATAATCAAAGACTAGAATAATGAAAGCACTATCATTCCCCATACCCACTGTAGTTTCATCATCCATCATCCACTTATTCTTTGTAATAGTAGCACTTATTGAATTGAACACCTAATGAGTAATGCCGATTACTAATGGATATGAGTACAGGTTCTCCTCACAAGGATCTTTATCTAATCAAATCTACACAAACCACCTATGACTCACGGCTCAGGGTGGCTAGCTGAAGTGCTGATGAAGTTTATTAGAAGGAACTGTGATAGTAACTGTATGGGAGTCTAATATAAGCCTGCAAAAGTTGTGTGCAGATTGTTAGTATCTGAAGATGATATTTAAAGAGATTAAGCTAGGGTTATAATCTTTTAATATTATACAATTAGTACTGTAATCAAGAATAAAATACACATTATTTTTAAAGCATACTAAAAATAAAAACGAGCATAACTGCTTAAATAAAACCTCTAGGCCTTAAAAACAAAAAAACAAAGCCCTTAGTATAAATGATAAACATATTGATAAGTACTAAGAGGGAAAAACAGAATCTAACCTGCTTAGAAGTGGAGATATAATCAAGAATAGAATTAATGGATTTTTCAGAATAATTTCTTGTGACCGCACTCCGAATATAGGTCAATAGTTGTTTATATCTGTTCATCATTTCTGGAAAGTTTGTCTGTGAGGGAAGAAAAATGCATTACTAGGTACATATTTATTTACTAAGATATATACACATGATTAAGATTATAGTACATATTACTAGCTAATTGAAAAATAATAGTTTTTCAATAATAGAGAAACTATATGACAGAAACATTATAAACATTTTAGCTTAAATTTGAAATTACTAGATTACTCAGTAAATGAATCAATTTTTTGAAGTTAGGCTTTGAAAAAGTACCACTTATAGATTTTCCAAATTTCAGATATTGTTCCTCACGGCACAACAAGCACATTTACTTAAATCACAAAAACTACTAAAATATTCATAAACCAAAAGATAGAAATAAGTCCTACTTTTCAAATATTCTTTCCTAAAAATTTACCCCTTCATCAGGAAGCTCTCTGACAATAGTTATGTATTTCTTCTCTCCCTATTACTGGCAGGCTCTTATATTAAAATGTGAAGTGAAAGAATCTCTTCAAGCCCAGGTACTCATCCCACTATCAAGAAAAGTCCTCCCAACCCCTAAAAAGGGGAAAAGTCCTCCCACCTAAGGCTCTACTCAATAGCAGATGTAGCTACTGTTGCTATTCCTTGCAGGACTATTTGCATTACTGTGGTTATTCCAGGAAACATGAAAGATCTGAGGAAATAAAGGACTATTAGTGAAATTTCCAGCACTTAGATATTTTGGCAGAGGGTTCTATCATCCCTCAGAGCATATCATATAAGTCAACTTATGAGTCTAACCTTATAACCTGCATCCACAGTCCCCACAATCTCCAAGTGCTGTTAATCCCTCTTTTTATTGGGATTAACAATATACTCTACTTTTAATCACAGAGGTGGAGCAATGGCAGATATAATGCTTTTTTTCTTGAATAACAGAACATGTAAATTTATTAGGGTCAAGAATAAACTAATGACACTGTAATTTTTCTGCTTATGACTATGTTCTGCCCTGGTATATAGCATGAAGGACAAGAAAAGAAAAACATGAGAAGACTCCCTGAAACGTTCTAAGCAAGTGAATTACAAAAAAGAAAACCAGTAGGGGTAGGTGAGAAAAAACAGAACAATGAGAAAAGCTTTAGCAATATACATCAAACTACTTTCATTTCCAAGTATACCAGCACCACATGGGGGTAAATAATAGGTAACACCCTCTCAATGAGCCACTAAAACCCAAGTTACAGAACGTATCTCCTAGCAAAATGGGAATCAGAAATATGACTGTCCCAACTTTTAGATTATATCTTGATACTGAAATAGGATTTTAGCAAAAAGTTAGTTTTGACTTCATTTCCTTATGCCACAATAACTTTAAAGCTAATTTTTCAAAAATTATGTTACTGTAATGAAAGATCGAGGGACGATTAGGTTTACTGGTTTTTATTTGCAGTGGTGAACGAACAGAGCAGTTGACAACAAACCTTTCCAACTTTTTACTGCCCAAGAGGACTACACAGAAACATGAGTCTGACTTTGAATCTAACTCAAAAACGAGGCGGCAGGGATGGAAGCTGAAACTACCCTTGTAAACCACAACTTATTCAGAGATGCTACTACAGCAAATAAAGGGTAGAGAAGGAAGGTAGGCAAAATAACACAAAATACAAATAATCCTCTCCTTTCACTTGCTTCCCATCTTGGCTCAAGGTAAAGTGGTAAAAATCAAATCCTACGGGTGGCATACATTTAAACGGGCTCAAAAACTATAAACGACTGCTAGTATGTTAAGATAGTAGATTTCTTTAGGTTTTGGCCCTAATCAGTGGAAGAGGAACGTTTTGTAATAAAAAGTAGAACCTCAGAACTCCTAAATAAACACTAATAGTTTGTTGAAAAGTCACTCTATTAAGAGTCTCATGCTCTACTGACTGAGCTAGCCTGGCAGCGAAAAGTCATTCTATTGATAATGCAGCTAAATACTGCCCATGTATCGAAAAGATAAGTTTTCTTAAACAGAAAACTTTGTATCCTATGCAGAATTTTTAAAATTTAGTACTACTGTAGTCACAAATGAAAAGTAGGCTAAATATGGAAACATATCAACAGAATTATTTTAGAGAAATAGATATAATGACATTTTGTTGCCATGAGGTTTTTAAGTACAGAATTTCATTAACAGTTTAATTCCTCTCAAAACAAATCTTACCAACTTGAAGTTAATCTTAATCATTTGTTTCAGTGCTTTAAATCCCCATTCTCCTTTTTCACCTTCAAGTTCCAAAACCTAAAAAAAGAAGAAACTTCCAGTATAATTTAATACCGTTATTTTCTAATGACACTCAATATTGAAGTTGTAAACTAATTTTACATTATATGCATGAAAACCACTGCCCCAAGAACTCTAGTTCTCAATGTCATTTTTAATAGGTTTAAGAAAAGAAACCAGCCTTAAAATGCTTACTTAAGGATAAGTGAGCTTATTTTGAAGTTTCTTCAACAAAAGATTAAATAAGAACTACTTCTTGATTATACAATCCGAGAAGTACTTTTTATTCCTCTGAATAATCCGCTGGTAAGAATAACCCAAAAGTTTATCAATAGTAAAGAAATCACACTATTTAATAATGAAACCACACCTGTGTGATTTGTCACCAAAAGACAAAGGACCACGAGTGCAGGGATAATAACTATTGACCAGCATGTTGGTTCTCTTTCTGCCAGAACCATACTAGCTTTTCAGGACAATGGCCCTGCTTCATAGATAACCTGACTGGAAAAAACAAAAGGATAGCCCTTTTGAAATATTTGCTTTTGCTGCATAATGCAAACTTATTTTACAGGATTATCACTAAGTATCCAAACATATTACTGAGATAAAATCACTTGGAATTTACTTAAGACATCATTTAGAAAAATATAAGACACAGAATCAGCCAGAAAAAATATGAACCTTTTGGAAACTGCTTAATGCTGCTTTTGGGTCATCTTCTTTTAATGCTTTGGAATTATAGTACTGATTTTCCAAATCCACATTTGGCTCAGAGTTACTATCTTCAGAGTATTCCTGTGTGTTAGAAAGAGATATTAAAATGAAGGAAAAAAAGAAAAGAAACTCACACATTGCTAAAATGTGAATACTGTTAAGAGAAAATCCGCACATTTATAAAAAACAAAACAATTACATAGGTGAAATCCCATTGATATTTAACCATTATTTAAATAACAAGGGGAAAACCCAAAATCAAGTGGATAGCAGAATACAGTAGTCCCTCCTTATCCGTGGTTTCACTTTCTATGGTTTCAGTTGCTCCATCAGTTGAGGTATGGAAACTGGAAAATTCCAGAAATAAACAATTCATAAGTTTTAAATTGTGAGTCATTCTGAGTAGCATGAAAACATCTCTTGCCATCTCTCTCTGTTCCACCCTGAATGTGAATCATCCCTTTGTCCAGCATATCCCACCTGTGAGTCACTTAACAGCAGGCTCAGTTATCAGATCCACTATTGTGGTATCACAGTGCTTGTGTTCAAGTTACCCTTACTGTACTTAATAATGGCCCCAAAGCTCAAACGTAGAAATTCACATATGCCAAAGAGAGGCCCTAAAGTGCTTCTTTAAATTGGAAAGGTGACAGTTCTCAACTTAAGGAAAAGAAAAAAAATGTATGCTGAGGTTGCTAAGATCCATGGTAAGAACGAATCTTCTATCCATGAAATTGTGAAGGAAAAAAGAAATTTGTGCTAGCTTTGCTGTTGCAGAAGTTACGGCCAAAGTGTGTGAAAAGTACTTAGTTAAGATGAAAAAGGCATTAAATTTGTGGGTGAAGGACGTGAACAGAAAACATGTTCTGACTGATGGTAATGTATTATGCCAGAAAACATTGAGCCTATACAAAGACTTCAGCAAAGGGTTCCCTGAAATGAGTGACACCAAGCCATTTACTGCAAGTAAGGGATGGTTGCATAGTTTCAGGAACAGGTTTGGACTGAAAAATATAAAAATTACTGGAGAGGCTACATCTGCTAATGAAGAAGTCATTGTCACATTTCTGGCAAAGTTGAAGGAGTTGATTAAGGACAGAGACCACATTCGTACAACTTTTATTACAGTATATTGTTATAATTGTTCTATTTTATTATTCTTGTTAATCTATTACTGTGCCTAATTTATAAATTAAACTATATTATAGGTATGTATGTATAGGAAAAAACATAGCATATATATGGTTTAGTACTGTCCTCGGTTTCAGGCAACCACCGGGGGTCTTGAACTACTGTAGAATCATTTCTTTCCTTCAGGTCAAAACTATGATTTCCATAGAATCAACACAAAAGCAAATTGTAAAGAAATATTGGTTATGATCTTCAATTCTGAGGTGGTTAACCTTTTGTTGATAATGGAACCTGAGAAAAATCACTGTAAATACTAATCATTATGTAAATGTTAACTATTCATCTTTAGTTCCATAATCTAGTTTTTGCTACTCCCTAAGTCTAAATTTCATTATTCTAACATGGCCTAACTACTCAGGATGGTAATCTATATATAGCAGAGCAGTCTATTACTAAATATAACTATGTTTATAAGAATATTTGCTTTATGTGCATTCCACATTACTCAACAGCTGTTTAGTTATATTAACATACTTTAGTTTTATAACAAATCAAAAATAGTTCCAGGATATGATATTCAATTTAATGATGAGGATTATAAAATATACATAAATTAGTGTAGTAAAAACTATTATTTTAGGAAGAGAGATTATTTCCTTCAGCTAAGAGTCATTACAAAGGGCAAGTTTATGCCAAATTCAGAATTGTGCCTGAAAGTAAACAGAAAAAGACAAGAACAGCTATTTCTAAATCCAAGTACAGGTAAACTTTTTTTGCAGATACTTATGAGAAATTTTGTATTGTCTCATAAAGGCACATGAAAGAAAAAAGGTGCATGAGTGTAGTGTTAGAAAGCTCAAAAATATGTAAACACAAGACAAATTTTTCCTATGACCAGTAGATGGAGGGAGGTGTTTGATCTTAGTATAGAATCAGTTTTAGCTGACCACAATGGCTTTGTAATGTGCGCCCTCTGGAGGATAATTATTTCCTTGTATAAAGATACTTCCTGTGAAACACTGGCACTCTGTCTCACAAATGTAAGATCAGGAATTCAGTTATGCTCAACATATGAAAATCCTCTGGAACACTTCTCTTAGAGTTGGGATCAAATTCTGAGTAGTGCGTAAAGTTCATAATCACTCATTCACTTCCTAACCCTGTAATTTAGGTTTGACTACAATAAAACTGATTAAACTAAAAAAGCAATTAATAAATAATGAACAAGCCAAGTGTATACATCAAATCATGTTATGAGAGTAATGGCTTCTGAGCCAGGTTGTGAAAGATAAATGGGAGTTTGCATGCTGGACAAAACAAGAAAGGGGAAAAGAGAACAGCAGACACGAAACTGTAACGGGAGGCAGCTAAACAGCTAAAAGCAATCATACCGCTGGAACATAAAAAGCCCTTACTGATTCTACCTTGAACATGAATCCCAAGTCCATACACTCCCCCCCCCCACCCCGCCACCACCCTAGTCTACCACGCCACTTTCATCTCTCCACAGACTATAACCTTCCCATTCTCCTTTTTAACTTTCAAATTCCAATCTTCTTAGGGTAAGCAGCCAGAATAATCTTCATAACATGTAAATTATCTCATTCCTCTTCTCAAAAATGGTTTCCCATTGCTCTTAAAATCAAGTTCAAAAATCACTAAAATGTGACTCGATTATGCACCCAACCATATCTCCTGTCAAGCTCTCCCTCATTCACTCTGCTGCAGCCACCCTGGCCTTACCTCACAAGTTGCCAAACTTGTTCTCACCTTTACATGCCACTACTTTTTCTTTCTACCTCTCTTCATCCCATTAATCACTGCATATCATTACAGCTTAAGCGTCACCTCCTCAGGGAAGACTTGGGAGTAAAGAATCATAGCTATAAAACCTACTCTACACCTTTGGAAATCAGTTCTTCTCAGTTATTCTCTAGTAACTGTTCAATAATATATGGGAATAGCTAGAACCAGAAAATGACTTTTCTGCAACCCAAATCTTCAGAATGTACCCCTCAACTTGGAAGCAAAATATCTTTGATTTACATCTATCACCAAGTCTAAGAATCTGGACTCTTACTCAAAGCCCATTTATTTTTGGTTTCTTGGCCCATAACGGATTAGGAAAAAAAACTGACTAGGATATGAGGTAAGTAGAAGCTGAGAGGCACACACGAGTAGGACACGGAGTTGCCAGAAGGTTAACTTCAATTACTGGAAATTACTGAACTGATTATAACATTGTTGAAGGCAGGAACCTTTACATTTCCTACCATGTCTGAATGTCTCTTGTAGTACAAGACTGACTACCTGCAACTTCTGGGAACTGACTGGCTCCAGCTAATGATATTTCTAACTTCTACATAACTCCCCCAAATCACTACAATTGAGGTAAGACTTAATCCAGCCCTCAGCATTTTGTGAATATGTTCTTTTGGTTTTTCATATTACATGGGTTAAGAAGTAAAATGTATAATATTTTTTAAATAATTGCAATTCAATTCTTAAGTGTTACTGCTGAAATGTATAAATACATGAGAATTGGCACAGCTGATACGTTACTGATTGGTTTCTTATAATTAGGCAGTCCTGTGTTATGATCTGCAACACCATGTTGCAGCCTCCATGACATCACTAACCTGTCATTTGCAGCTCAGTGAATCACACCATCAATACAAACTACGCTACAGCAAACTATTCACTTACTACACTGGCATGATTTTTACACTGAAGATGTTTTGAGAAGTCTTTAGAATAATTCTTTTGTGTAGAATATCTATTATATATTATTTATATCTATTATTTACACTCAATGATAATGATCTTTAGTATAAACCAGCAATTAAATGTTGCTCAACGAATGCAAATTAAGTCTTTCCCATCAAGCTATTCATGGTCTGAGACAGATATGCAAATGAAACATCAATATAACACAATAAAAGCAGTAACAGAGACACATACTAGGCACAGTGGCAGCTCAGAAGAGGAGTAATCAACTACTCTTGAATGAGTTAGAAGAGGGAAAAGTTACCTGAACCAGGTCTAAAAGTAGGAACAGAAGTTCCCAGGGATGAGAAAAGGCACCGGAAATAAAACAATTAACTATGCAAAAGCATGGAAGCTTGAAATGGCATCGCATATTTGGAAGAACCCTCAATAGTCTGACTGGGCTGAAACACAGGATGTGTGTAGAGCTGATAAGAGATAAACTGGATCAGACAGTAGAACTGTACAAGTCTAGCAGGAGTTTAGATCAAATGGAGACGCACTAAAATGTTTTATAGGGAATTAGACCTGTGTTTTAGGAAGAGCATTCTGGTAGTAATGAAGTAGCCCACTGGATACTCTTACAACAGTCTGGCCAAGACATGATGAAGGTCTGATCCAAGTAGTAGAACAGGGAGAAGAGGAAGGGGATAGAATAAATATATGCGATGTTAAGGATGTAAAATAAAAAGGACACATCATATGGACACAAGAAAGGGGAAAAGTTATCTCTAAAGACTATTGCTGACTTGGTTACACACAGTACCATTAGTCAAAATAGGGAATATAGGAAAAGTATTAAATATTGCTAACTGAATTCCCTTATGTCAGATGAAGAGGTGATAACTATAATTTATAGAAGTATAAATGAAATGTTTTTAAAAGAGAAATTGAAATTTTAACCTACATATTAAGAATGCTTTAAAAAAAACAAAGAATTTAAGCAATATATGAAAAAGCAAGCACTTGAACAGTGTTAAAGGGATTTAAAAAAATCCACTGAAGTTCATAATAGTTCCAACCCACTTACATAATAACTCATGTCCTGACATCTTCCCAAAGCAATTACGTACCCATCTACACCAACCAAATCTATTCTTTCTTCCCCCCAAATATGCCATGCACTTCAATATCTCTGCTTTGGCATACACTGGTCTCTCTGCTAGGAATTCTAATCCACCGCCCCTTCCAACAAACTTCCCAATTTTCTCCTATGATGCTCCCCACCCCTAACACTCCTGAGAAAGGTATTCATCAAGGCTTACCTTGTGATTCTTTCTCCAACTCTTCTTAGCAAAATAAATTTTCTCCTCAGTCATGCTTCTACATGACATGCATGTCTCTAAGACGGAGTCTTGTGTGTTTGCTGTTCCCACCTCCCCTCTCCCCTCACCTGCCCCACCATGAGCTTCTCAAAAGCAAGAACTTACTTTTACTCATCTTGGTATCCCCAGAGCCTGGTATATTACAAAATGCTCAGTAAGTGTTTGCTTAATTGAAATGAAAAGTGGGTGTATGTTCCAAAATAACACAACACACAATAGGCAGGGACAATTTTGACTCTATGTTGGAATGTAGCCACTGCTGAACAGGGTCAGTTTCATAGTTCATGTACTTGTGTCTCTTGCCAATAGAGGTCTTAAGAAATGTGCTCTAGGAAAACAAGACTCACCATCAACAATGCTTCCCAAGGCTTGACCATGTTTAGACAGCTATACTAGATGTTGGGCATCTAGGGCAAAGAGCAAAGTCTCATTATCCTTAAGGATGAGATTTAATCCAAGCCCTAGGTAGCCAACTGTGGTTTAGCCATTCATAAAATTAACCAAACTTTTAAAAATTTCACTCAAGGTAACGGATCCTAATTTGTCAATGGTATAAATGAGAACATTCTTTTATCTGTCCTAAACTTTCAGTCTTCAAATTAAATTTTCCAACAAGACATCATTAAAGTCATTAGACTTGGGCTCTAGTTTTGACTTGGCCACTAATTTGTCACGTAAATTTAGGTAAGTCACTTACACTGGATGTTTCAGTTCCTCTCCTGTCAATTATGGGGGTTGATCTCTAATTCTTGCTGAGATCCATGTGTTCATTTTGGGACATAGTACACAAGTACAAATTTACTCTGTTGGATAGTCATACTTTACAGATTTACATTAGGGGTGAAAAAATTTATCTCATTGTTAGCACATAAGAGCTGTCTCTCATTACTTATGGGAGATCTTATAATGACATCCTTATCATTAGTTATCCTTGTTTGAACCTCTCTGATTTCATTATATAGGATACACCTATGAGGTAATGCAACAGGCCTTTTAGAAAATACACCCAAACTTGTATTTCAAACCAATGTTCTTTAAAGTAGTAACTTTAAGAGGTGGTAAATTACTGGTACATTATTCCAATTATACTGACATGGATTATTAAGTAACACTTCTGAAATTCTTAAGTTAGATGTTTCCAACCTAAAACAGCATCATCCAGTTTGAGGGCCCAACTTATTTATCAAACCCGACTCACACAATTTTTGACACCTATAAAATGGAGAAAACTTGGCTATAGCTCAAGTTTAAAAAAAAAAAAAAAAAGAAGCTGCACACTGTTTACAACAGCAAAAGGAAACAGGCCAAATTCTCATCAATAGAGAATTGGTTAAATAAAGTATGGTACATCCACGCAATCAGTGCAGCTATAAAAAGAAATAAGTAATCTCTCTGCATAGTTCTATGAAATAATCTCCAAGATAAATTAAAAAACCAAGTGTAGGACAATATATATAATATGCTACATCTTGGTTTAAAAAAGGGGAGTGGGATAAAAATGTGTATTTGGTTACCTATGGGGAGGAATGGGAACTGGGCAAATAGGGAACAAAAATGGAAATTTTATTTTAACATTTCATGTTTTTGAACCATGTGCATGTATTACCTATTTTAAAAAGCTAGATGCTTCAGGTTCTGAAGAACTCTAAAAAATTTTGAGCAATGACAAAAATCACTGTTTGGTGCCCCACCCCCCCTGCCAAGATCAAAGTAAGATTTCTGTTCATTTGTACCCTGTAAACCATCCCCTCTCCCCCCAGCAATAAAATGCAGGTTCACTGTGAAAGGTTTGCAAGAAAGAAACACATTTTAATTTTCCTGACACTTTTCATATTTTCCAGACATTTTTTCTATATTTTTCCCACCCAGCAAAATAAATTTTAGCCCCACCCAATAAAATCATAATATGGATTACATATTTATAGTGGACATGTGTTCACTATGTGCACAGCAATGGTGACCGACTCTTCCTCTCCTAGGTGAGGGTTTTCAATTATAGTGCTCCTCCCACAGGGCAGGGCAAGCAACCTATCCTCCCTCTCTACAGTGACTGAGTGGTTCGAAGAGGGCGATGCAGGCCTAGGGCGAATCAATAAAAGTTCTTCCTAGGGTTTCACTGTTAGAGCTAGCAAGGAAGACTCTTTTGCCTTTGGGGTTATAATACTAGGAAGATAACACATTATATCACAAGATCTTGTGATATAATGTGAAGGCAGTTAAGCCAATACAGTGAGGAAAGCAGCCCAGGAAGAGAGACAGAAACAGAACAAGACTCAGCATCATTATCTGAGCCATGAATCCAGCCATATTTACACTTCCTGGTGACGTGAGCCAATACACACTCTTTTTAGTTTAAGCTAGTGTGACATGTATTCCTGTCCTCCCTTACACCCAAGAGTATTGACTAATTTATCAAGTTTTTCATATCACTGGATATTCTTTGGAAGCATGGTTTGAAATGCTGACATACTTTCCATCACATGGATATATCATAATTTATTATTACCTTATTAGTATTAATAGTATTCCTGTACTATTGATAATTCAGGGGGTGTTTCCAATTATTTACAATTAAACATGTTTTTTTTTTTTTTTTTTTGTGGCCACTCTGAGAGGCTTGTGAGATCTTAATTCCACGATCAGGGATCAAACCTGGGCCCACGGCAAAGAAACCTCCAAGTTCTAACCACTGGACTGCCAGGGAATTCCCTGTCATGTTTCTTTTAAGCCTCAACTGTATAATCAAACTTCATCTTTGTGAAGACTACATGCAGAATTCCCAATGTGTGTACAGCATAAAAAACAATGGCCCAGACCACAAAAAGTATATTGTTTGAAAATCTGTTCTTAAAGATCCCCAACATTTTGTTTGCCAAGCTTGTAAGTGACTGAGACAACAGTCTCAGAATAAAATAAGCTATAACCTCCAAGTTCCTTATATGTACAATGAGTGACAAGTGAATGTCTTAATATTAAACACACAAATCCCTGAAGCTATTTTTTGCCCCTGTCCTATATTAATCTACTACTTCTTTTTCAAAGTGTATATTCTATTCATGTCAATTCAAAAATCTTTTTAAAAAATGGAAGTGTTATATTTTAATTTGCTAAACCATGTTCTAAGGTTCTTTATAACATACATGACATTTGTCTGATCTTGTTAAAGTTGTGACAAATAAGAGATTCTGTAAGATATCCTATGGCTAAGACTCTTCTCTCTCCCCCCAAAAAGCAGAAAAAAAGAAGTAAACTTCTAGGGCATTAAAACAGCTATTTATTAAGACAAGAATAACAATACTAGTAAACATTCATTCACAAATCACAACTATAAACCTGACTAGGTGATTATAATGAGGCTCACATTTCAGTAATATACCTAACCAAGTAGAATTAGTCTACCTTTTCAACATTTTTTTTTCTAATAATAACATTTAAGTTCAAATATACAATACCTATAACAGGAACTACTAAAGAATAATTTTTGATATGAAATCAGTCTGTCTTAAATCCTTTCTAAAAGATTATTAGAAGTACTAATCAACTTCATGCTAGAAGGGCTGAACTGTGGAATTACAATACAGTTAACTTATCTATCAAGGGCCTTATTAACTTAATGAATGGTACTATAGTTATTACTTATCATTATTAATTGTTACTATTAACACTATCGTATATAAATCTGTAAAATTACCATTGGATTAAAAGACATTTACCAGTACCGTCTTCTACTTCTCCATTAACTCCTATGCTTAGAAAATGCCTGCTTCTGCCTCAAATAAAAGTCAAAAAGATCTTAGAAATTAAGAGATCAAGCATATTGAATTGATTTCATGTTTGTTTCTTCTTTTTTTAACCAACTTAATTCTCGTTTAGCTCTTGGGCACAAATCATTATTTACTTTTTTTGATAAAACAGTATAGTTTTAGAAACAAATTTTTACCTTTTCCAGTGGTATCCTAACTACCTATTTCTACTAGATTGGGCAAGAACAAGAAGTAATTTAGGGTATTAAAATTTATCAACAGACAACTTATAAAATATATACTGAACATATCTGTAGTTAGGATACTCATGGCTCTTGTTAACATTTTGACTAAAATGAGGTGATGGCAAACTTTCCAATAAACAATACCTTTTTTAATAAAAAAGAAGTTTCCCTAAAACAGCAAGTCAATTCTGACTCTTTAAATTCTAAGAAACAAACAAACAGAAAAGACCCAGGCAAATAACTATTAAAAAACAAAAACAACAACAACTTTTCTTTTGGCAACATGTAAGCATGAAATGGCAACCAGCCCTCTTAATCTTTTTTTTTTAAACATAGTGGCTTAAGGAAATTAACTAAGGAAGTAAAAAATAAATTAATATGATATCTATGTAAGAGATATATGGGGGGAGGACTATTTAACAGAATGCTGGAGCGGGGAATTATTATTTAATTGCATGTGGTAGTGTAAAATCTTATTTTTTTTGGTTAAGAAATTTTAAAAAAAGGTTAAATCTACATGTTCAATTTTATATTGTACATGTACTGTAGGCCCTCAAAGGCTGGAGAAACATAGCCAAGTTAAATCATGTATGTTTAATTAAAATCCTTGCGAAAATGAACTGAGTACTTCATGGGACAGTAAGATTCTCATTGTCATTCTTACATTAGAGTCTCACTCATAGTGCTAATAAGTCATGCATTCAAAAAACTATTGCTTAGAAAACAGATAGGCACAAACATGTAAAAACACTAGTTAAAACAGTTAAAAGAAACACTTCCGTAGTTTAAAAATACCTGTAATATAAGTAAACATGTAATAAATAAAAATGCACAAAATATTACAAGTAACATATTCTTAATGGACTTAGGGCACTGCCTAAAACTGGCTTGATCTGAAGAAACCAAAATGGAAGGCAGAAATCTTAACTACTAGCAAAACTCTGCGTTTAAGAATTATCAACACCTCTACTATAAATTTCAGGTAATAACAAGCATTTCCCTCTCCCTTTTGCAAATATGCCTTCTTTTAAAAGGGAAAGATTAATTGGAAACGACTATACAAAGATTTACACTAATTCAAAATGATATATTAATATCTTGATAACTCTCCGGCACTTAAAATATGAGACAGACTTCCCTAAGCATCTATTTCATAACTTTACGATAATGCAGCATCACCATAATATACAAGAACCATGCACAAAAACACCCCCAAATAAAAAGCAAAGCCAAGTTGACGCTAATTCTTGGTCCAGATAATCTTTCTTAGTTCCCACACAGGTAATGTTTTTGAATATCAACTTGAAATGTTAGTGAAGTTTTAAAAACCTGTAAATCTGTTCATAAATTAAACCTTGAATCTTTAAAAATCACCATTCAGCTACAGAAATTCGTTTAGTTCTACACTGTTGATATTTTTAACTTTGAATATGGGGAAATTACTAAGTCAAGATAAAAGCCAATGTGTCAATCCCCTTATACCACCCCACCCGCCAAACCCCAAGCAAACAAAAAGCAAAACCTCCTCACCAGCTTTTCTCTTTAAACAAGTAGTTAAACTACTTTTTTTTAAAGCTAGCCTTGCTCTCAGTTCTCCACTGCACCTTTACCTTAAACCAAAACGGACCCTGGACAAGACTAATTAAGCTCTGTTTCCAGGAGACTCACAAGTGGCTTTTCGCTGTCAGGCCTGGGAGCAGTAAGGCCTCCTAGTTTTCGGACCCCTCTCCCAGCATTTCGCACCCGCTCAATTCAAGTGTGAATAAGAGGGGCCGAGAATGCCGGGCCCGAAAGGGCATCGCCGGGGCCTAGACCACTGCACGGTCCCCAAGGCGGCTCGCGCGGTAGGGAAGAGGGAGGAGGCATAGAGAACCGGACGCTGGAGGCCAGGGGTAAACGGAGGAGGCGCTCGGACTTGGAGCGCAATGCTCGGGACCCCCTTCGCTGCCTCCTTTACCCTCCCTTCCCCCATGCTGGAGAGGCAGGGCCCGGGCCCGGTGCGGGAAGGGGGAGGAGGTAAACTCGTCCTGTCACTGCACCGGGAGAGGCTGGAAGGAGCACATGTTCAACGGGGAAAGGCCGCGGCCGCCCCGGCCCCTAAAGCCAGAAGCCACCTCCGGCCCCAGAGTTCTGTTCCCTGCGCCTCACCAGGTCGTAGTCCTCCTCATCATCGCACATGAAATCATCCTCCATGTCAGACATCTTGGCTGGGACGGGGGGGAGCGGGGGAGGAGAAATTGGAGACAACCTCCTCCCACAATCCTCCGCGGCTCAGAGGCGTCACTCCCAGCTTCTCCTCGCCTTCCCGTCGCACTTAGAGGAGCTGAATGTTTCCTCCCGGAACAAATGAGCTCGGTGTCCAGAGGATTCGCTCCGACGCCAAAAGCGATTGCACCGTCCCCTCTTCCTGTGCGACGGTTGGTGCCTTAGCAACTAAACCTAGCAACTAGGGAATCCTCGAGTGTTGCGGATCTCGGCTGAGGGGCCTTGGAAACCTTGCGCTCACAACGCGCAGTTTCCAGCCTCCTGGGCAAGGGAACAGTATCCTCCCTTGCCTGGGATTCTGGAACTATTTCATTCTGGTGAAAGTAAGAGGCAGCTTGGGACCAGCAGCCTTTCGCGGAGGAAAGTCTGACATGCCCATCCTATGTGACAGGTAGTTATTTTTGCCATGATTATCGACGTGCATTTAGCCCACACATTTTGGTGGGTGGTCATGTGATGTTTGGAAACCTTTCAGCAGCACGATTTACACGTAATGTTTGTTATATTTGTAGTCGGCAAAACGACTCTGTGGATATCCCAAATTAGTAAAGTATCAATCAATGGAGGCATCTGAAGTCTTATTCAGTTGTTCAGCGAATTATAAACTAACCTTTACTGCCCGTGGGACCGAATTAAGGTAACAGCTAAGGACTGTTTTTTTAAAAAAATACTTTATTGTTGCACAACATCATTAGTAGAATTCGAAATAAAAAAATGAAATGAAGGGGAAAAAACTGCTTTTCAAACAGCATTTTCCATATAAACTTCCAGTTTTGTCCACTTGAATTCACAAATTTTATATAGCTATATCACAGATATAATTTCGGATTCTTTCTGCACCTAGTTATGTAACAGCATAGGACAATGTATGCAATATATTGTTGACAATGATTATTTTAATGGCGGCATAATAAGCCCTTGGTTGAACGTACCAATGTACCGTAATTTACTTAAGCATGCTATTATTGTTACACATTTTGAATATTGCAACAGTACCACCATTTTAAACAATTCTGGAGCGAGTATCATTGTCACTTTATTTTTTCTTAGGAAAAAGTCCAGGAAGAGGAATTGCAGACTGGATTGTTTTTTTTTTTTTTTTTTCCATTTTGGCAGTTACTCAGTAACTGCTTTTTTTTGTTTGCTTGTTCCTGCGGAATGCGGAATCTTAGTTCCCCGACCAGGGATCAACCCATGCTCCCTGAATTGGGAGCGTCAGGGAAGTCCCTGGATTTTTTAGTAATCATTTGTTTTTGTTTTTGTGTTTTTTAAAATAATTTTAAAATTTTTTATTGGCGTATAGTTGATTTACAATGTTATGTTTCAGGTGTACAGGAAAGTGAATCAGTTATACATATATCCACTCTTTTTTTTTTTAGATTCTTTTCCCATATAGGCCATTACAGAGTATTGAGTAGAGTTCCCTGTGCTATACAACAGGTTATTAGTTATCTATTTTATATATAGTAATGTGTATACATCAGTCCCAATCTCCCAATTTATCTCTCCCCCTTATCCCCCGGTAACCATAAGTTTGTTTTCTACATCCGTGACTCTACTTCTGTTTTGTAAATAAGTTCATTTGTACCGTTTTTTTAAGATGCCACATATAAGCGATATCATATGATATTTGTCTTTCTGTGTCTGCTTTCTTCACTCAGTATGACAGTCTCTAGGTCCATCCATGTTGCTGCAAATGGCATTATTTTGTTCTTTTTTTATGACTGGGTGATATTCCATTGTAATATGTACCACATCTTCTTTATCTATTCCTCTGTTGATGAACATTTAGGTTGCTTTAGTATATGTGCTGCTGAAGCAGGCACCCTTTTGCCCATTTTTAAATTGGGTTGTCTTACTACCATTGAGTTGTAAGTGTTCTTTATACTTTTTGTTATATTTAAATAATATTTGCCATACCCAAGGGCACTAAGATTTTTCTCTTTTGTTTTCTTCTATAAGTTTTATGTAGTTTTAATTCTTACATTCAGATCTATGATATAGTTCATTTAATTTTTGTATATACTGTGAGGTAAATGTAGAGGTTTATATTTTTCTGCATATGGATAACAAATTGTTCCAGCATTATTTGTCAAAAAAAATGATCCTTTCTCTATTGAATTGTCTTGGCAGTTTTGTGAAAGATAATTTAATTCCCAACAGAATTTGACCCTTTAAAAGTATATTTTTGATAATTTTATGTTATCCTGTATTATGATTATTTTGTATTTATTCTTTATTAAGCTGAAAGCTCCTTGAGGACACAATTATCTTACTTACCTCTGAAAGTCAGCATGCTCAGTGAAAGCATGGTATATTTAAGCATGCTCTAGCGTTCATGACTCCCCGGTGCTGGATTGAGACATATGGTTACCCCAAACAGGCTCAGGATTTGGCAGCCTTTCAGAGCAATTACCTTAAAACATTTTTTTTTTTTTTTTTTTTTTACTACATTTACTTAGGCTGAACATCGTATGTTAGAAGGGCAGAAAAGGAGGACTCCTTTTGTGTTAGTCAAGATCTGGACAGGAAACTCATGGCATACTGGAGCGGGGGTGGGGACGTTAACTGAAAAGAGTTTCTGAAGAAACTATTTACAGAGATGGGGTAGGGTTGAGGGAACCCACAAGGATGGTGAAACACACAGGGACTAGCAACAGGCTGGAAATCCAATTTCTTGAAGGCTTGAAGGGGCAAAGGGAAGAAATGGTTTTACCAGAGCCCAGCAAGAGTGGGAGCCCTAGAGGATGCACCCTCCAACAGCAGCTGTGGTTATAGGGAAACATAGCTACTGTCACAACTATGGCAAAGTTGTGGTAGGGTGTGTGAACTCGTGTGTGTGGGGGGAGTGATAAATATCTCAACTTCTCTGTTTTACCATCCTCTAATATCCTGCCAGTGACTAACCCCAACCAGAAGCCAGAGGGTAAAGGAGTCCAGGTACAGTCCTTGGAGATCAGCTTCCGGGAGGGTAGAGAAGGGTGAAAAATGGATCCAGAAGTCAAATGGGGGGACTTCTCTGGTGGTCCAGTGGCTAAGACTCCATGCTCCCAGTGCAGGGGACCCAGGCTTGATCCCTGGTCAGGGAACTAGCTCCCACATGCCGTAACTAAGAGTTCACATGCCGCAACTAAAGATCTCGCATGCCGCAACTAAGACCCGGCACAGCCAAATAAATAAATAAATATTAAAAAAAAAAAGAAGTCAAATGAGGAGTAAACAGTACAGCATTGTGTCATGCAATCAGCTGTAGCATAAATTACATACTTCACTCAGGGAAGGAACTTTCTCTCCTTCAAAGGCAAATTGCCGACTATGTGCTGTTGTTGGAGCATATCCCTTGATTTTACCAACCAACCTAAGTGGCTTATCAAAATGTTATTTCCACCTACATTTAATACCCACTCTTTCCTGAGAGGAGCTCTGATAAATACAGTTTGCATGATCTCATTACATATCCACTTTATAGATTGATGCCCTTGCCTTGTTAGTTGTCCCTTTAATCTGCTTCAGTCTCTTCAGATTAAATAAAATGATGTATGTAACTACATGGTGTTTACAAAGTACTCAGTACATGTATCATTTTTAACTCAATCAACTACTCATAGTATTCCTTCAGAATTCTCTACACTACAATTACATCTTCCATCTCTAAAATTGTGTAGTGGGAATTATGGCAATTAAAGGATAAAGCAAGTAAAGGATAAGTAGGCAGGCTAGGAGTTCCCATTTTTTACATTGACTTTGGCCTTGGAAAAATGTCTCTTGTAAAATGCACTTACACAATTTTAGCAAAGTTATTTGCCATTTTTGTATCTCTAATGCCTACTCATTTTTTTTTTTTAATTTTATTTATGGCTGTGTTGGGTCTTCGTTTCTGTGCGAGGGCTTTCTCTAGTTGTGGCAAGCAGGGGCCACTCTTCATCGCGGTGCGCGGGCCTCTCACTATCGCGGCCTCTCTTGTTGTGGAGCACAGGCTCCAGACACGCAGGCTCAGTAATTGTGGCTCACGGGCCCAGTCGCTCCGCGGCATGTGGGATCTTCCCAGACCAGGGCTCGAACTCGTGTCCCCTGCATTAGCAGGCAGATTCTCAACCACTGCGCCACCAGGAAAGCCCCCTACTCATTTTTATTCCCATCCAAAATGGTGACCATACCTCCCTAGTTTTGTGAAATGAACACACTTTTTTTTTTTTTGGGCTGCACCATATGAGGGATCTTACTTCCCCAACCAAGGCTGGAACCTGTACCCTCTGCAGTGGAAGCATGGAGTGTTTTTTTTAAAAAAAAAAATAATTAATTAATTTTTGGCTGCGTTGAGTCTTCGTTGCTGCGCATGGCTTTCTCTAGTTGTGGCGAGCGGGGACTACCCTACGTTGCGGTGCGCGGACTTATCGTGATGGCTTCTCTTGTTGCAGAGCACGGGCTCTAGGTGAGCGGGCTTCAGTAGTTGTGGCATGCGGGCTCAGTAGTTGTGGCTCGCGGCTCTAGAGCACAGGCTCAGTAGTTGTGGCACGCCAGCTTAGTTGCTCTGCGGCATGTGTGATCTTCCCGGACCAGGGCTGGAACCCATGTCCCCTGCATTGGCAGGCGGATTCTTTTTTTTTTTTTTTTAACATCTTTATTGGAGTATAATTGCTTTACAATGGGGTGTTAGTTTCTGCTTTATAACAAAGTGAATCAGCTATACATATACATATATCCCCCTATCTCCTCCCTCTTGCGTCTCCCTCCCACCCGCCCTATTCCACCCCTCTAGGTGGTCACAAAGCACCAAGCTGATCTCCCTGTGCTATGTGGCAGGTGGATTCTTAACCACTGCACCACCAGGGAAGTCCAGGAAGCGAGGAGTCTTAACCACTGGACCGCCAGGGAAGTCCCTGAGCGCCCTTTTCAGCAAGACGTGTGGTGCAGAGGCCAAGTAGGGAGCTGACACAATTATAATGTAATTCCAAAATTGTTTTTGTTTCTTTTCTTTACTGAAATCAGTAAGTTCTTTCAGTATGTTTTGCATTAATCCTCCTGTGATTCCCCTGTGAGCTAAAGCAACACAGTCTTCAATTGACAATTGACATAAGTCATCTACATGCTTAGATGTTATAGGTTGTTTTGACTATCTCGGATTCCAGAGATTTCCTGTTTATCGTTTTTGACTTCTTTTAAACCAGAGCTTTCCCCTATTTCCTTCAGCTTTTTCCTACTTCTCAGAATCTGTACCTATCTTTTCTCTACCCCAATCTTTCATCCCTACTCTCATTCCTACCCTCAACTGGGGACTTAGTTTGAGACCTCAGAGTTCTGGATTCCATATGAGTTATTAATACTATTACTGCTGCATTATGGCTTAGATTTAGTTTTATGGATTGATCGGAGAATCAAAATTAAAAAAAAAAAAGCTGTTTCTCATTATAATGCAACATGCTTGGGACTTCCCTGGCGGTCCAGTGGTTAAGACTCCGAGCTTCCACTGCAGGGGGTACAGGTTCGATCCCTGGTTGGGGAACTAAGATCCCCCATACCACATGGCACGGCCAAAAAATAAAAAAAATTAAAAAAAAAAGAATGCAACAGGCTTAGATGTTATAGGTTGTTTTGACTAGCTCAGTTTTTTCCTAGAAAAATAAATTCTTGAATTATGCCAGTCGCCTGAGATCCCTTCCAAACATGTTCTTAAAAAAGAAAAAAATCACTTAAGATAATAATCATAACTTACTGAGTTGGGCAACACTGAATGGTTATGACGAGATAATATATAGAAAATATTGTCAAGTTTGAACAGCCTTGGTACTATATTTAGTTTCTGGGTCAAGACAGTGAAAAGCAAAAACAACATATAGTTTTTCTTGACCACACTCTGCGTTTTTGTTTGTTTTTTGTTTTTTAGTTCCCCAACCAGGGATTGAAAGTGGGCCATGGCAGTGAAAGCACCAGGTCCTAACCACTGGACCACCAGGAAATTCCCATACGTATAGTTTTAATTTGGGGCAATTTATCTTCAATTTGGCCCGTCTAATGTATACTTTAAGCTTGAAATGCAAACTTCTAATTTCAAAATCAAGTTAATCTAAATTTTTGCTCATCAGATTTCATTTTCTTGTTGGAATGTGTATTATATGCAGAGTTTGTATCAATTTTTATAGTAAATTCTTTTATTAAATTTTGATTTGTCATAATAACAGGACCTTTTTGTTTATGTTTATTGTTGTATCCTGAGCGCCTGGAATAGTGCTTAGAGCATAGTAGCACCTGATAAACATTTGTTAAGTGAATGAATGCTGATAGAACAATGGATGAAACATGGAATGTAAAGTCTAATGGTGGAGACATAATAGATACAAACATCAATAAATAATTAATGTAATTTCAGATAGCCATGACGACAACAAACCAGATTTAGGGAACAGAGAACGACTGGAGGGAAGGTTGGGATGGTTTTTAAAATCTTCATAACAACTCCATGAAGTAGGTATTTTTATCTCCCCTTTATGGAGGAAAACTTTCAGACTTGCCCAGGGTCACAAAGTTAGTAAGTGGTTGAACCACTTTAATCCAAGTTCATTAATGTATTCCTTCATTAAACATTCCTTGAGTGCCTGTTAGACACTGAACCAGAGTGTATAAAACCAGAATAAAACAGTTCCTGCCTTCAAGGAGCTTATAGTCTAGATGTGTGCTGTCTAATACAGCATCCACTTCTTTCTAGTTGGAATTGAGATGTGCTGTAAGTGTAAAATATACACTGGATTTCAGAGAGAATTCCTATGAAAAAGTAAAATATCAATAACTTTTTATATTGATTATATTTTGAAATAATATTTGGACATATTGGGTAGAATATATTACTAAATTCATTTAGCTTTACTCTTTTTAAAATGGCTTATAGAAATTTAAAATGCCATATTTGTATTGTAGATTCTGATTGAGTAGGCCTGGGCCCCAGATTCTGCATTTCTAATAAGCTCCAGGTGATGCTGAAGCTGAGGACTACACTTTTAGTAGCAAGGCTCTAGACCAGATAGATAAGGAAACACACAAGTAATAACAGTCCTGGTAGGATAAATGCTATGACTGGGCAATAAAGGTGCCTAGAGGCATTGTTGTTGTTTTTCACTCTGCAAAACAGCCTATATTCTGTTAAACCATTTTTGCACACTTTCTGTTCCTTTTATATTGCTTTATAAAAGATCAGCATGCTATATTTAACTACATAAATATATATTTCTCTGAATCATGAGTGTATCTTTTGCCTTTATTTAAATGATTATATGCTAGAGAGATGTATCTATTGTATATACAGATGAATAAGGAACATACAGCATCATTATAAATAAGACATTAAATAAGTATAATATATTATTTACCGTAATGAGAAAATACCCAAAATAGGTTACTGAAGTAGATTCTCCCAATTGTGAACAATATTTTTTGATTATATGTAAATCAAGATAGTATTTTACAGAAGTTGTACAGACTAAACCACAGAAATAACATTTTTTTCAGATAAATGATCTGTGATCTTAGAGACTTAGTTTTTTTAAAAAATAAATTTATTTATTTTATTTTATTATTTATTTTTGGCCGCATTGGGTCTTCATTGCTGCGTGTGGGCTTTCTCTAGTTGCAGTGAGTGGGGACAACTCTTCATTGAGGTGCACAGGCTTCTCATTGTGGTGGCTTCTCTTGTTGCAGAGCACGGGCTCTAGGCACACAGGCTTCAGTAGTTGTGGCACACGGGCTCAGTAGTTGTGGCTCGCGGGCTCTAGAGTGCAAGCTCAGTAGTTGTGGCGCACGGGCTTAGTTGCTCCGCGGCATGTGGGATCTTCCTGGACCAGGGCTCGAACCTGTGTCCCCTGCATTGGCAGGCAGATTATTAACCACTGTGCCACCAGGGAAGCCCGAGACTGTTTTGAAGGTAGAGGAAGGGACAGGGGATAGGAAAGAATTCCTGGAGGAAGTGATTTTGAAGCTGAGACGTAAACATATGTGGGAGTTAGCTAGGTCTGTGGACCTCTAACACTCACACTTTTACTTTTTTTTTTTTTAGGCCGCGCCTTGCAGCATGTGGGATCTTAGTTCCCCAACCAGGGATCAGGGATTGAAACCAAGCCCCCTGCCTTGGGAGCATGGTGTCTTAACCACTGACTGCCAGGTAAGTCTCCTACTTTTACTTTGGATCAAGTTTTTGTTTTGTTTCATTTTGGTGTATGTTTTATTTTGTTTGCTACAATATTTTATCTGGACAGAAACTAATGTCAGTTGAGGAGAAACAATATCAAGTTTGTTAATTAGGTTTCTGTTTAAGAATCTATCAGCCAAATAAATAAATAAATATTAAAAAAAAGGGAATCTATCATGAAATACTATGTTAGTTTATAATTTAGACTCTAAACCTTATTGTAAGTGTGCCCATATGCAAAAAATAAAGAACTGAGAGGTTCAAGATTTGTGAAAATAAAAATTCTGTAAAATTTAGACATTAAACATTTTCACTATCAGATATATCTAATAAAAACCAAAGTAGTATTTTAAAATTGGCAAAAGAACAATACTTTTTCACTTCATAAGGGTTGTTGGGAAGATTTAAAGAGATAATAATATATGTGAAGTGCTTACTTACATATAAGGAAGCCTGGCATAAGGAAGATAGTATAAGAAAGTAATGTCAATTTTAGCTTTTGGTTTCTATTTGGGGTTCTCTAGTAGTTTGAGAATAGGTTATTTTAAGAGCAGTGTTTTATTAAAATTACAGTGTATACATTTTAATTTGTGGACAAAAATTACTAATTGTTTCAATAATTTTTTTTAAGCATACTTCACTGGGGTCTCATCAGAGGTCACACATTCAGAGTAGGCTGGGCTAGGAGTCTAGGACCTGGGTTTTGATTCCAGCCCTTACTCTTTCACTTTGAGTCCATCATTTCAAAAAAGAGAGTTTACTAGTTGCTCTATAAGGTGCTTTCTAGTCTGTATCAGTTTTGCTGAGACTGCAATAGAAATAGATACAAGATCCAAATTAATGATTTGCTGTCAGGTTTCATTTAGCAAAGTTAATATTTGGCCATCAAATACACATTTAATAGAAAATATTCTTTTATGAATCAGAGTGTTCATAGTCACTGTTTTCTTTCTTTTTAAATTAATTAATTAATTAGTTAGTTAGTTAATTAATTAATTTATTTATTTTCGCTGTGCAGCACAGCTTGCAGGATCTTAGTTCCCCAACCAGGGATTGAACCCCAAACCTAGGCCCCCGGCAGTGAAAGCGCCGGAAAGGAATTACCTGGCGGTCCCGTGGTTAGGACTCGGTGCTTTCACTGATGGGCCTGGGTTCAATTCCTGGTCAGGGAACTAAGATCCTGCAAGCCTCGGGAACAAACAAGCTGTGTGAAATGAGCTTGTTTGGGACGATTTAAAAAAAAACAAAACAAAACAGTACTTTCAGAGCTTCAAAATTTACTTATTTTTCCATGACCATAAAAGGTATGTTAGAAATACATCTGAATAAAAAATGATCTTTCCTTTTCCATATTTACTGATGTTCCTAAAAGTTTTACATATTTTCTCACTTAAGTTCTCTCCACATTCAAACCTATTTACAGAAGTGACAATGATGTCTCCTCTTACTCAAGAATAAACCACAATAAGCATCCTACTGGGATTTATTGGGGTTCAAAAAGAGGAGATGTAATCGCTTCATTTGAAAGTGATAAGGAGGGACTGAAATACTAGTGAGAAAGTAGCCCTGAGACCAGAGTAACGTTGCTTCCGTGTTGTTTCATTTACAGTAATAACTCAGGGCTGTGCCAACGGGCTGCAACCCTTTTAGCTTACCTTTGCTACTGTCAATTGACACTTTAGCCTTCATTTCCCCTTTCCCCTTCCCCAGCATACACATATAGAAGTTCTGCAGTGGCAACTTGTTGAATGTCTCTGGGGTATGCCTGTACCCTTAGTGTCTTGGGCATGTTGGCCTAAACTTCCTCAACTAGGAAACCTTGGGATAGGTGTATTGGTAGCTGGCGTCACTTAGGTTTAATCTCAGCATTCTGAGGTACAAAGTACACTAGAGAGTTAATAGACCTGAAATTTAATTCAAGTTTTGCTACCAATTAACCGTGCGACCTTAGGTGAGTCATTTTACCTTTCAGTCATTCATTCAGTTCATCTTACCTATTGATTAAAAACCAGTGTGCCAAGTACTGTTCTAGGTGCTGGGGATACACAGTTCCTACTCTCAAATTGCTTACCTTCTAGTGGTAGTGATGGTGGAAGAGGTGAGACAGACAATAAATACATAAAATAAATATGCAGAACTTGTGAGAACAATGAAGGAAAGACAACAGTAATATGGTAGAGTGATGAGGTGGGTGGAGGTGGTGTGCTTCTTGAGATAGGGTATCTGGGATTTCTCTAGGCAACTGAAAAATCAAGGTGTTGAACTGGATGCTAAGAGTATCTTGCAGTTTGAAAGACATGTATTTTCTTCTTTTCACTATTACTTATGTTCTAGGAAGGCCCACCAATTCCTCTATTATGGAAATAAATGCAAATGTGTTTAAATCAAGCGCCGCATCAATTTTATATTGCCTGATTTTTGAAATAATCCATTTAAGAAGCAATAACTAAATATTTTAACTGTTATTGGGGGGAGTTGCTGCTGGTCATTAAAGAAAAAAAAAGACCCCTAACTTAATTTAAAAAAAAAAAAAGAAAAAAAGGCAAACTGAGGTGCCAGGCTGTAATTCTGTGCTCAGACGTGCCCAGGGCACAGGGCGCAGAAAACCTCGGCTTTGCTCGGATCAGGGGCTCCTGCGCGCCCCGGATCCCCGGGGGCTCAGAGCAGCACGGTGGCCGTACCTGACAGAGGATGGGAGGGCTCCGAGCCTGAACCCAGGGAGGAGGAGCCACGGGCGGGGCCGACTGGAAGCAGCCACCTCAGCGAAGAGGCAGGATTTCCGCGGAGTAAGTGCCGGTGTCGCCCGGAAGAAAAGGCTCCTGCTGCAGATGTCTCGTGATTACCTCGGAAGCCTTGCATCGCCGGTTGAAACTGCAGAAATAAAGAAAGATTAGCGAAATATGGCTACGGAGGGCCCTGCCGTGCGTCGAGTCCAGGTGGCAGAACATCCCAGGTGGGGGAGAGGAGATGCCGCGCTTTGGGATCGCTTGGGTTGGATAGATGTAGATGGTGTCAGGCCTGTTGGGCCCTTCACTGAGGCGCAGCTTTTGCCCACGGGAGCAGACAGAATCTTTGGGATATTATAAGGCCACTTGGCTGGACTTGCAAGAAGACCGCGCCGCAAACACTGTTCAACCTTGTGTGTCTTGCTTCATCCATGCAGATCCTTCTTTTACCTTTTTCTTGCAGAAGGGTGGGACACTCTTTCTGCTGGGCTTTAGCAGAAAAACCCAAATTAACTTTGAATCTCTTCTTTGTTTTGCCTGCTAGCCGATAGTGCTTTTTAAAGTCCCCTTTCTAAAATATTCATTGAATACAATCAAATACGCCAAAACAAAAACAAACAAAAAACGACCCCCAAACGAAAAAACCCCTTTGGTCTCTGCATCCTTTTAAACAAATCATGGAATCTATGCCTTGTCACTTAGGGAATTAATCTGCTGCCAGTACCTAGCTACGGAATAACAAACAGCTTAAGTGATACCAAGTGGAGGATATTTTCATTTGAGGGCATCTTGCAAATACTTCGTGGAAGTACTTCTTTCTGACATAGGACAGAAATCTCATAGAATGAAGCCTCCACCTGCTGTGTATTAGCCCTATAGCTTTTCTAAGGTTGGCTTTGCTCCCCCTTTGCTGTTTCTGTTTTTTTCCCTGTTAACTTCTTTCTCTAAAATTGTCCTACTTCCTGGTTTATAACTGTCATGTGACAGTCGACAATATTACAGCTTACTGAAACTTGCAAATGCTTTTTCATCCTTGAGCCAGCAAACAGTGGGTCTTTAGTTACCAGAAAGAAATGTAATTTTTGATTATGGAGACCAGCACGGCCTTAGACTACTCATGAATGTCATATATTCTTCTGTTTCCATTTTATGCCATTTTAGTCATAATGCTCAATATTTCTATAGTTACCCTGTGAGAAGGGGGATGATGGCAACATGTACTAAAAGTGAAGAATTGTTTACTTAATTTCCTTAGAGTTGCTTCTTTCCTTTAAGGACCTTTACAGTATTTATTCCTGCAACAAATATTTATTGTTAATATTTAGTGTTCTGTGCTAGCTACAGAAGAGCTCATGTAATAGTCAGGTAAGTGTGCACTTTGCCATTTTCTTTTTTTTCACTTAATACAGTTATTAACTTCAAGCAATGTTTCAGCCACTTATTCATTTTATCAGGGGTGAGTTCAGTTAAATCTAGATAGTATATCTATAAACCCACCTTACTTGTCAGATGCTGCAATATGCTGAAAGGGAAAAAAAATGCATGAGGGCCCCAAGATCAGACTGTCTTTTTTGGAACTCCTGCTCTTTCTGCAGGATGCTGTCGACTGAAAAAAATACACAACGTGAGAGTTGTGAGTTAAGTTTTATTTGGGGGACTTCCCTGGTGGCTCAATGGTTAAGAATCTGCCTGCCAATGCAGGGGACACAGGTTCAATCCCTGGTCCAGGAAGATCCCACATGCTGCGGAGCAACTAAGCCCGTGTGCCACGACTACTGAGCCTGAGCTCTAGAGCCTGTGAGCCACAACTACTGAGCCAACGCGCTGCAACTACTGAAGCCCACGTGCTCTAGGGCCCACATGCTGCAACTACTGAGCCCACATGCTGCAACTACTGAAGCCTGCACACCTAGAGCTTGTGCTCCACAACAAGAGAAGCCACCGCAATGAGAAGCCCGCACACCACAACAAAGAGTAACCCCCACTCGCCGCAACTAGAGAAAGCCCACGTGCAGCAACAAAGACCCAATGCAGCCAAGCAAACAAATAATAACTAAATAAATAATTTAAAAAGACATAATGTTAAAAAAAGTTTTATTTGGGGCAAAATGAGGACTATAGCCTGGGAAGCAGCATTTCAGATAGCTCTGAGGAACTGCTCTGAAGAGGTAGGGGGGAAGATCTGTATATATGTGATTTTGGTGAAGGGGGATACATGCAGTCAAGCACACATTTTTGCAGAAGGTTGTTGATAGTCACAAGGAGCAGATGTCACCATGAAGGATTTTAGTGCTTTTCTAGATATGAGGAGATGCAAGAATTGGGCTCTTAAAATCTTCTCCTGATAATATCTAACTATCTGAAGGCCTGTTCTGCTGGGTTTTCCCAGAGCACAGAGTGCCTCATTCCTGATCTCCACCCTGAACTCCTTTCAGGATGTGTTGAAGGTCAGCAGTCACAGCAGCTTATGATTTAATCCTTGTAGAGGTAGATGGCAAGTGCCAATTTTTAGTTGTCAATGCTTCTTCAGCTTCACAGGACACATGACCCTCTGAGTAAAGGGACTAGTCAACCACGTTATATATTTTATTTAGTAAACTTAATTTCTTTTTCATTCATTTTTAAAAATCAAATAGAAATAGAAACTCTAATTTTTTTCTGCATCCCAATCTTGCTTGCACCCTGTACTGTAAGACTACTTCAGATTCCACTGTTCTTTCTTTGCATTCTTAGCATTCTTTGCATTCTTAACATTTCTTTGCATTTAGAACCACTGTTCTAAATTTCTTTGCATTCTCTTCCTTCTCTTTGGGGTTAAGTTTTAAACTGTTGGATTATTATTATTTTTTCGGTAACAGCTTTATTAATATATAATTCACGTACCATACAGTTTACTTGTTTAGATTTTACAATTAAATGTTTTTTGGTATATTCACAGGTTTGTGCAACCATCACCATAATCAAAGTTAGAACATTTTCACAGCCACCCGCCCCCCGCCCCCCCCCCCCCCCCCCCCCCCGCCACCCCGCACCAAAGAACCCAACATCCCTTAAGCTATCACCTCCCCAATCCCCTGAAAGCCCTAAGCAACTGCTAATGTACTTTTGGTCTCTGTAGATTTGTTATTCTGGACATTTCAAATAAATGGAATCATATAATGTATTTTTTTTGTGACTGTCTTCTTTCACTTAATATAATGTTTTCAAGGTTCATCCATGTTGTAACATGTTATCAGTATTCATTCCTTTTTATGGTTGAATAATATTCCACTGTATTGATATACTACATTTTGTTTATCCATTCATCAATTGATGGGCATTTGGGTCGTTTCCACCTTTTGGCTTTATGACTAATGGTGCTGTATAAACACATTCTTAATACGAAAGATTTGGATTATTTAAAAGTATATTCAGTAAAGCCTGAGAATCACACAGTTCTTTTTCTCATAATCTGATTCTTATCCTGTGCTGCCAATTCTCACTTCCCTTCTTAGAAGTTTGGTTTGTTTTGTATCCTTGTAATATCATTGTATTCTTTTGGTGTCATTGTATCTTTTTTTTTTTTTAATTTTTCATAAAAAGTATACTGTTTCAATAGAACTTTTTCAAATAAGAGAATTAAGATATCATAATTCTAAAGAAGATGCATTCTACCAATGAATTCGTGACTGAGCTCATACTACGAGCCAAGCTTTTTTCTTTTTTTTAACATCTTTATTGGAGTATAATTGCTTCACAATGGTGTGTTAGTTTCTGCTTTATGTCATTGTATCTTTATAATATCACTGTTAACATTTTTTTGTGTGTGGGTTCTTAGTTCCCTGACCAAGGATGGAACCTGTGCCCCCTGCATTGGGAGCGCAGAGTCTTAATCACTGGACCACTAGGGAAGTCCCATTGTTAACATTTTTTTTATAAAAGTTGTATTATATTCATATAAGTGGAATCGTATTTGGTTTTCTGTAATTTACTTTTTTTCACTTAATAATATTTCTTAGAGATTCTGGTATATCACTCCATACAGATATATTTTACTTTTTAAGGGCTGAGAGTATTTAATAGTATGAATATCATTATTTAACCACTCAATTATTAGAGTGTACATTTAAGTTGCCAATTTTTCACTCACAAACAATGCTGCAGTAAAACTCTTTATACATTTATCCTTGAACATTTTTTATGTTTCTTTAAGCTCGTTCATGAAAATGGAATCTATGTCAAAGGTAATGCACATTTAAAATTTTGATAGTTTCAAAAAATAAAAATAAAATTTTAATAGTTGCTGACAAATGGCCCTGAAAAAAAAAAAGATGTTATTAGATTGTTTATTTCTTGTTAGTTTTTAGGAACTCTTTATGTATGTATTTTTTGTATGAGTGTATATATTTTTGGATAAACTCATTTGTTGTTTTATGTGTATTATATATATTATTCCCAGTTTAGCAATTTTCCTTTGACTTTATGATGTTTTTTGTTGTATAGACAGTTTATATTTTATGTAGTATGTTACAGTGTTGAATGATAGCACCCTTGTCTTGATTCTGATATTAATGGGAAAACTTCTAATATTTTTGTCATCAAATATGGTGTTTGCTATTTCTGGCAAGTATCCTTTATTAAATTAAGGACATTTTCTTCTAGCATGTTAAAAGCTTTTTTTTAATTTAAAATTTTATTAAAAAATCAGGAATGGCTCTTTAATATATATATACACATATATATGCATATTTTGAGAGGATCATGGAGTTATAGAGTTTTCCCTTTTATTCTGATAGAATAGTGCATTTAATCAGCATATTTCCTGGTACTCTCTTTATGTTCCTGGAATAAGCTCTGGTCACATATATTATAAAATAATGTATGTTGGATTAAATTTACCAATATTTTATTTAGAGTTTTTGTACCTATTTTTACAAGTGAGAGTAGCCTATAGTTTGCTTTGGGGGGCCATTTTTAAAAAAATTTTATTTATTTTTATTTATTTACTTATTTTTGGCTGCGTTGGGTCTTCACTGCTGCACGTGGGCTTTCTCTAGTTGCAGTGAATGCGGGCTACTCTTTGTTGCGGTATGCGGGCTTCTTATTGCGGTGCCTTCTCGTTGCAGAGCACGGGCTCCAGCGTGCGGGCTTTAGTAGTTGCGGCATGTGGGCTCAGTAGTTGTGGCTCAGGGACTCTAGAATGCAGGCTCAGTAGTTGTGGCACATGGACTTAGTTGCTACACGGCATGTGGGATCTTCCAGACCAGGGCTCGAACCTGTGTCCCCTGCACTGGCAGGTGGATTCTTAACCACTGTGCCACCCGGGAAGCCCTTGGGAGCTATTCTTGTTATGTGTTAGCATCTGGCTTATACTATTCCCAAAATGAGATGGGAAGGCTTTCCACAGCTTCTATTGTTAGAACCATTTATGAAAAAAAAAATCATTGTTTTTAAGGTCTTACAGAACTAACTCATAATATTTTCTGGGCCTTGTTAAGTGGATTATTTCCAACGACGTTTTATGCTTCTTTTTTCTGTTTTTCTGTCCTGTCAAAATCGATGGGGGAGGGGGAATTTTAATCCCTCAATTTGGGCAGTGGGAGCTTACTTATGTGGGCTCCTGTGTCCTTCGGACATGTTACTGTCATTTTCTGAGCACTTCTTTACTTTCTGGCACAGCAATATGTTCCAGGATTGTATTATACCCTCTCTGCTCCAGCTCTGGCATTATTTCTGCAAAGAGTTCTGATTTCTTTTGAAACCAAGATCTGAGCACTAGGGATGCTCATTGCTACTGGGATGTTAATGCTTCTAGGCCATCTCAACGTTTCACTTTGCATATTTCTTATAACAAAATATTTCTGGAAATCACTTGAGAAAAATTTCTAGAAACTATATTCTTTTTTAATAGTTTCATATTACTTCATTTTGTAAATAGTCCGTACCTTATTCAAACATTCTTCTTTGTAAGAGTGTTTAGGTTGTTTCTAGTGTTTTGCAATTGCGAACAATTCTGCAATGAATAATCTCATGAATATGTATTTTCATATTGCTGGAGAATACCTTCAGAGTAAATTCTCAGACATAGGATTGTTGGGTAAAAATTAGTGCCAATGGGGGCTTCCCAAGTGGTGCAGTGGTTCATAATCCACCTGCCAATGCGGGGGACATGGGTTCGAGCCCTGGTCTGGGAAGATCCCACATGCCGCGGAGCAACTAAGCCCATGCACCACAACTACCGAGCCTGTGAGCCACAACTACTGAGCCCGCACACCACAATTACCGAAGCCTGTGAGCCTAAAGCCCGTGCTCCGCAACGAGAGAAGCCACTACAATGAGAAGCCCACACACAGCAAAGAAGAGTAGCCCCCACTGACCACAACTGGAGAAAGCCCGTGCGCAGCAACGAAGACCCAACACAGCCAAAAATAAATAAATAAAATAAATTTATTAAAAAAAAAATTAGTGCCAATGTATTTTTGTTAGATATTGCCCAATTCCCCTCCAAATGTGTTGTACTGATTTGCATTCCCAACCCAATGTAGAAAAGTGCCTGTTTCCACAGAACCTCACCAACAGAATGTGTTGTTACTTTTTAATTTTCACCATTCTTATAGTATCTTGGTGTAGTTTTAATTTGCATTTCTCTAATTTCATGTGTTTAAGGTCCATTTATGAACTACTCTTAGTATGGATTTTCTGTTCATATCTTTTGCACATTTTTCTATCTGGTTTTTGGTCATTTTTCACTCAGTTTTTGAGTTTTTTAAGTTGAAGTATAGTTGATTTACAATATTATATGAGTTTCAGGTGTACAACATAGCGATTCAATATTTTTATAGATTATATTCCATTTAAAGTTACTACAAAATAATGGCTATATTTCCCTGTGCTGTACAATATATCCTTGTTGCTTATCTATTTTATACTTAGTAGTCTGTATCTCTTAATCCCATAGCTCTATCTTGCCCTCCCCTTTCCCCACTGGTAACCAATCATTTGTTCTCTATATCTGTGAGTCTGTTTCTGTTTTGTTATATATATTCATTTGTTTTACTTTTTAGATTCCACATGTAAGTGAAAGTATTTGTCTTTCTCTGACTTATTTCAATGAGCATAATTTCTCTAGGTCTATCCACATTGTTGCAAATGGCAGATTTCCATTCTTTTTCTGGCTGAGTAGTCCGTTGTGTGTGTATGTATGTTTGTGTGTATGTATATATATACATATATATATATAGGTATATGTATATATCACCTCATCGTTATCCATCATATTCCTCAGTTGATGGACCCTTAGGTTGCTCCCATATCTTGGCTATTGTAAATAATGCTGCTATGAAAGTAGGTTATCTTTTCATTTTATTGATGGTTTCTTTTGCTGTGCCAAAGCATTGAAGTTTAACAGGTTCCGTTTGTTTATTTTTGCTTTTATTTCCTTTGCCTTAGGAGACAGATTCAAAACAATATTGCTACAATTTATGTCAAAGAATGTTCTGCCTGTGTTCTGTTCTAGGAGTGTTATGGTTTCAGAGGTTTTTTTTAATTTAAAGAATATATCTGTAACATGTTGTAAATATTTTCTCTTAGTTTGCTAGTTTTCTTTTGACTTTGATTATAACATTTTCTGCCATGTAAATGTTTTAAAAAATCTTTATATAGTCAAATTTGTCAAGTTAAAAAAATTGCCTCAGAATTCTGAGTCATAGTTAGAAAACCTCTCCCCTATGCTGAGTTATACTGAAATTCATTTGTTTTCTTCTAGTGCCTGATCCATTTGGAGTTTATTCTTGTGTAAGAGATGGTCCTAATTTTATCTTTCCCAAAAGTTTAAGCAGTTGTACTACCCCTGTTTATTAAAAAGTTCATCTTTGCATCGTGATTTGAGATGCCACTTTCCTCATATACTAAGTTTCTGTATATACTTGTATCTATTTCTGAACCTTTTATCCTACTGAAGTCTGCTTGTCTATATATGTGCTGGTACCTCACTGTTGTCATTACAGAGGCTTTATAGTATGTTTTAATGTTTGGTAGGGTTACTCCGTCCTCACAGTTGTTCTTTTTTAATGTTTTCCCCACTATTCCTGCATATTTGTTTTCCACATGATTTTTTGTATCAACTTGTCTACCTCTATAAGAAAACCTTGTTGGTATTTTTGGGGGGTGGTTGCATTAAATTTATAAATTAACTTGGGAGTAACTATCCTTATGATGTTGGGTCATCTTATCCAAGAACAAGGGATGTCTTTCCATTTCTTTGAGTCTATTCTATGTCTTTCAAGAGTGTTTAAAGCTTTACTTAAATGCATTTTGCACATTTCTTGTTAAATTTATTCCTAAATATTTAGTCTTTTCTTGTTGCTATGAGCAAGGTTTGCTCTACCATTATAGCCCTAATTGGTCATTGTTTTTACACATGAAGGGTATTCATGTTTGAGTATTCATTTTATATTCTGCTATATTTGTGAATTCTTTATTATTTAAGTTGGTTTTATTTATTTATTTTAAAGAATGTGAAAATCAATTCCCAGCAGTATCATGGATGAGCTATCTTTTATTTTTATTTTTAAAAAAATTTATTTATGTATTTATTTTATTTTTGGCTGCGTTGGGTCTTTGTTGCTGCGCATGGCTTTCTCTAGTTGAGGTGAGTGGGGGCTACCCTACGTTGCGGTGTGTGGGCTTCTCATTGTGGTGGCTTCTCTTGTTGCAGAGCACGGGCTCTAGGCACACGGGCTTCAGTAGTTGTGGCACACGGGCTCAGTAGTTGTGGCTCACAGGCTCTAGAGCGCAGGCTCAGTAGTTGTGGCACACCAGCTTAGTTGCTCCATGGCATGTGGGATCTTCCTGGACCAGGGATTGAACCCATGTCCCCTGCATTGGCAGGCGGATTCTTAACCACTGTGCCACCAGGGAAGTCCCTAAGTTGGTTTTATAATTGATTCTCTGGGACTCTCTAGGCATCCTACTATATTATCTCCAAGTAGAGATAGTTTTACTTCTTTTTTGATTCTTGATTTCTCTTGTCTAATTGCATTGGCTGATACCTCCAGTATTGTGTGGATTAGATGCGGACATAGTAGAACTTTTTGTCTTTTTTTTGTTCTTAGTGGAAATATCTCTAGAATTTCCTCATTAATTAGCTTTGGATTTAAGACTGAAATATATGTAATCATGTTAAGATAAACACCTTTGGGAATAAATTTTATTGGGAGCTTTTTAACACCTATGGAAGTAGTCCTATAATTTTTTTCTCCTTAGATTTAATGATACATTATTTTAATGGATTATCTTAATATTTTCAACTTTGCATTCCTGGAGTTAATGCCACTTGATATGAATTATTTTCTTAATATGGTGCTGCCTTATGTTTACTAATATTTTATCAAGTACTTTTGCATTAATATTCAAGAGTGACATTAGTCTGTAGTTGTATTTTCTTGGACTATCTTTATCTGGTTTAGGTATCAATGTTACACTTGCTTCATAACAAGAATTAGACCACTTTTCTTTATTTTTCAATGCTCTGGAACAACTTATGGAGTATATGGGCTATCTGATGTTCATGCTTGGGTAGAACTCTCTTGTAAAACATCTGGGCTTAATGCATATGTGTAGGTGGTTCTTTGATGACTTTATTTCTTCTATGGAAATGGATCTGTTTTTATAAATTGTATTTCCTTAGGAAATTATCCATTTCTTTAGGATTTCTGTTGTGGCCATACCACAGAAATAGGATGGACCCCCACCCAAAAATTTGGTTTGGATGTTGAGACTGATAATACCACATGAACAAGAGGGTATGAAAAGCTTATTACTCACATAATGAGGCTTTCTGGGCAGGGCAGAGCAGGCCACCCAAGCTGGCCAAAAACGGCTTGAGAGAGTAAGGAAAGGAGACTAGCTTGAGGTTTTTGTAGTGGTTAGGAGATGGAGCTGGTGTGCTGTGGTTTGGTTGGTGACAAAAGAGAGAGCACTTGGGCTCTTTTATCCACTTGCTTGATATGAGGCAGAAGGGGAAAGAGGGAGAATTGAAGCTCAAAAGCTGTAAGTAAACATCAAAAAATGGAGTCAGTTTCTTTATTACAGTTTATATTTGTTTGGATAGAGGTCTACAAAGTAGTCTCTTATGACTTTTAAAATTTCTTTTGTTTAATGTTATCTCATCCTTGTTATTTCTTATTTTGTTTATTTATGCTTTATCAGCCCCCATTTTCTTATAATTCATTAGCTAGTGGTTTGTCTATTTTGTTAATTTTTCCCCTAAAAACCCAGGGTTTAATTTGTTAACCAGGTCTACTGTTTTTCTACTCCCCATATCATTACTTTCTACTTTTGTCTTTTTGAGTCTTTCCTTGCGCTTTCTTTTATTGATGTGACTGATATATTTGATTTCAACTTAGTCATTTTATTTTATAATTATGTGTTATAATGTAGTTCCTGTGTTTATTTACTGGTTTATCTGTCTGTTTTTGAAATTTCTTTGGTAGTTAGGAAGATTGATATTTTTGTTCTGTTGGTTACTTTTGTATTTATGTATCTTTTTAATGCCCTGAAAAAGCAGGGGACTTTTCTTACTTAACCTTTTACTATCTGCTTTGTCAGTTTATTTTTTTCATTGAAAAACACGAACCTTTTCAATAATTCTATCTAGAATCTGATGGACAAATAACCTAAGTTGTTTCAACCCTCTCAATAAAATGGAAGATGCAAGGCAGAGAGCATCAAGATTTATCAATAGCATCATAAAAATCACCCTAGTGCTCTAATAGCGCTTCCAGTCCTGATGTAAACTAAACATTTAATTGCCTACCATCTTTCATTGCTTCTAGTGGATTCTTATTCATATGCTGCAGAGTAGAAACAGTACTGAACCAAGGAATCAGGAGATTATAATAACTGCCATTTACTGAACAAGTACTTCATGCCAGCCCTAGGCTAGACACTGTTCCTACAATACCTTATTTAATCTTCCAAATAATTCAATTCATATTTCCACCCCATATAAAGGTGAATGAGGTTAAGGAATTTCATCACATGGTCGAGAAGGGGTTTGAGCCCAGGTCTACCTGACTACACAGGTCACAGTCTCTCTGGGGCACTATTTTTCTAGGAGTTTAATAATACTTTTTCATATGCCTGTGTCATAACTTAAAAAAAATTTGTTGCTTTGTCATGCTTAATGGTATCCTTTAAGTTTTTGATTGCCTATGTAGCAATCAATGAGTTTATTTTCATCTTTTCTTCTTTTACACCTCTCATTTTTAAATGGTTGTACTTTTTCTTTCTAGTGGTGGTTTTATTTATTTTTATTTTTATTTTTTTAATTAATTAATTTATTTTTGGCTGTATTGGGTCTTCGTTTCTGTGTGAGGGCTTTCACTAGTTGTGGCAAGTAGGGGCCACTCTTCATCGCGGTGTGCGGGCCCCTTACTATCGTGGCCTCTCTTGTCGTGGAGTACAGGCTCCAGACGTGCAGGCTCAGTAGTTGTGGCTCACGGGCCCAGTTGCTCCGCGGCATGTGGGATCTTCCCAGACCAGGGCTCGAACCTGTGTCCCTTGCATTAGCAGGCAGATACTCAACCACTGCACCACCAGGGAAGCCCTAGTGGTGGTTTTAGATTAATCTTAGTTTGCTCTTTTTACTCAGTTTCTTTTTCCAGTGGCTCGCAGTGTTTTGCCTCTTTCTTCCTTTCATTTAAATTTATGCATTCTCTTCTAATTATAATAAAGGTACAGTTGTCTAGTTATAATAAAGAAATAAAAATATCACTTATTTGTTCTTGTTCTAAATTGTTTTGGAGGATATATGGGGAAAATCAGATTTAGGCAGCTATCATTATCCACATCTACTGGGAGTCCAGTAAATCTATCTTGAATGATGTGCTAGAGATATCCATTATCATCTCCCTCTCCACATCTTCTGTTGTCATCCACAACCTCTGCTGAAGGAGTGGACCCAGGTGATCATATTTGTAACTAAAGCAATTGACCTTGTTTATATCAAATAGCTTTTCCTTTTTGGCCAAAAGTAATTGGACCAGGATGGATACAGGACCTATATGCTGCCAACCAGATTATCTTTTTGAGAATTTGAATTAGGGGCACAGAGACTTAATCAGATAGTATAGGACGTTGAAGCTGTTGAATCTTCTAGACTTGAGGCCACAGTGTCATGAAAACTGAAGGGATGGAAGAGCAAAAACTCAGAGGCTCACAGAGGTGACTGGAATGTGAAGAGCATTGAGCAGAGGGAAATGGTGATGGTGTTTTTGGAGGGATGAAAGAATGAGACAGGAAAGAGAGAGGCAAACACACAATTTAAATAGAGTTTTGGGGGGCAGAGCACGACCACTGCACTGGTGTGTCGAGGGGGAGAGGCAGCCACTGAGGAAAAAAAAAAGAATGGTTCATCTGACCTAGAGCATGGACATGCCTACAGTCCAATTTTGAGCATGCAGAAATGGACAACAGTCTGAAATAGTGAAGCAATGAGAAGGAAGCAATCTGGATCCTTAAATGACCATCTGGAGTGGAGCTACCCTGCCAACTAAGACTCTTCATGTTTGTATGACAAATACAAGACATTAGCATCTGGCTGGATGTAGAATGCTGATGAAGAAAATTCCACTATAACATCAGCTCTGGCTTCCTGGAGAGCTCAAGGTAACGGAATAGAAGGATGTGAACTCACCCCTTCTTACGAGAACACCAAAATCACAACTAACTGCTGAACAACCATTGACAAGAAAATAGTGGAACCTACCAAAAAAGATACCCTACATCCAAAGACAAAGAAGAAGCCACAACAAGATGATAGAAGGGGCACAATTGCAATAAAATCTAATCCCATACCTGCTGGGTGGGCGACCCACAAACTGGGAAATAATTATACCACAGGAATTCTCCCACAGGAGTGAAAGTTCTGAGCCCCACATCAGGCTTCCCAGTGTGGGCTTCCGGCAATGGGAGAAGGAGCCCCCAGAGAATCTGGCTTTGAAGGCCAGAAGGGTTTGATCACAGGAATTCCACAGGACCGAGGGAAACAGAAACTTCACTCTTGGAGAGCACACACAAGGTCTCGTGCGCACCAGGACCCAGGGGAACAAAGCAGTGACCCCATAAGAGACTGGGCCAGACCTACCTGCTAGTGTTGGAGGGTCTCCTGCAGAGTCAGGGGGGTGGCTGCAGCTCACGGTGGGGACAAGGACACTGGCAACAGCAATTCTGGGGAGTACTCACTGGCGTGAGCCCTCCCAAAAGCCTCCATCAGCCCCACCCAAAAGTCTGTAGGCTCCAGTGTGGGGACACCTCAGGCGAGACAACAAACAGGGTGGTAACACAACCCCACCCATCAGTAATTAGAGTTTCTGATGGCTGTCACAGTCCTAGGAGGTCATCCTGAATAACTTCCAAGAATATTCAATGTATCTTTCTATCATTATAATAAATTTCCTTTTTTCTTAAATTTTTTGGGTGTGATTTTATGTTTCTTGTAACTGATCTTTAAGATCTATCATTTAATTAATGAATGTCTTGAATATAGTAAGTCTAACAAATATTTACTCTCTTGGTGTTATTACTCAGATACAATATATTGTGGGACTACAAACAGTGGGGGGTATTTATAGAAGTGACTTGAGATGATTTAACAGTGTAAAATTATTAAATATATTATAAGCATTTTTGACCTGGAAGGGACCTATGAGGAATATCTTGTTCAAATGCTCTAATTTTACAGAAGAGGGTCCAAGGGAAAATGATTTGCCAAACTTTAGCATCGAATTAGAACCCCCATTGGAATTAGAACTGTAGTCTCCTGATATCCAGTCTAGTTTTCATTAGACTGTACTGGGTTGAATAGCATCCCTCCTAATTCATGCCCACCTGGAACCTCAGAATGTAATTTTTTTTTTTAATATATATGCTAGGTATTATTTATTTTTTAAAATTTTATTTATTTATGGCTGTGTTGGGTCTTCGTTTCTGTGCGAGGGCTTTCTCTAGTTGCGGCAAGCGGGGGCCACTCTTCATCGCGGTGCGCGGGCCTCTCACTATCGCGGCCTCTCTTGTTGCGGAGCACAGGCTCCAGACGCGCAGGCTCAGTAATTGTGGCTCACGGGCCCATTTGCTCCGCGGCATGTGGAATCTTCCCAGACCAGGGCTCGAACCCGTGTGCCCTGCATTGGCAGGCAGACTCTCAACCACTGCGCCACCAGGGAAGCCCCCTCAGAATGTAATATTATTTGAACTAGCATCTTTACATATGTAATCGAGTTAAGATGAAGTCATACTGAATTAAAGTGGGCCCTAATCCAATAAGCCCGATGTCCTTACAAGAAGGAAAAACAGAGTCACAGATAGAGACACACAGAGAGAATTCCACGTGATGACATAGGCAGAGATTGGAGTGATACAGCAGCAAGCCAAGGAATGCCAAGGATTGATGGTCACCATCAGAAACTAAAAAGAGGCAAGGAAGGATTTTCCCCTTTAGGTTTCAGAGGTGCATGGTCCTGCCAACACTCTGATTTTGCCTATACATCTCAGAGACAATAAACTTCTGTTGTTTTAAGTTACCCAGTTTTTGATACTTTATTATGGCAGCTCTAGGAAACTGATACACTACTCCATGCTACTGTTTTTTAGTAGAAAGAGATTCTTCTCTGAATATCATTGAGAAATTATCCAGAAAGTTAATTCTGTTGAAGCAAAGAATTTTTTTTTCTGTTGTGAACATCAGTATGAAATTTTTTACTCTCCTGTGTGCTTAGCTATACTCTTGTGTCACTTAGCGGGTTACAGTATTGTTTCATCCTGGGATTTTCAAGGAAGTATGTCAGTAAAAGAGTTTGCTTTTATTATTTTTAAAGATAATTAATGGTGGTAGGTATATGAAATGTGTGTGTGTGTGTATCTTATGGGTTTTTCTATTATCTGGATATTCTGAAATATTCTACTCTTGTTTTCAGATTGCTGAAGCTAAAAGAGATGTTTAATTCTAAGTTTGGATCCGTTCCCAAGTTTTATGTTCGAGCACCAGGAAGAGTCAATATCATAGGTATTTCGAAAGTTCCTTCTCTTAATTTTTTCTTCCTTTGGTAAGATCCAAATTTTTGTCAATACATCGGGAGAACTGAAAAAACAGAATGTTTCACATACATCTGCTATAGCAAGATAAGTTTTGCATAAGGAACACTATATTTTCATCTTTCCCAATCCATGTTATTATGTTAATTTTGTCCATTCATTTTTAAAATTTAGAAATTTGTTGAGACCCAGTTATTTACATTCTTTTCATGAGAGATGGACAGATTTTTCTGTGCTGCAGGTTAAGTTTTTAGACTGCAGTGAGTAATTTTGATGGTTTTACATTTACTCATTGGATTAGAAGAATACAGGAAAACCGAATAATTCCTTGCTTTTAAAAGTGTGGTGACCTGAAGAATGAATACGTTTTATCAAGAGAAAATGGGATGGGGAACTGAGAAAAATCCAAATCAAAGGAGGATTAAAAAGAAAACTTTCTGTACTGGAAAGTTTAAACATATAAAAAAGTAGTTGGAATAATATAATGAACTCCCCTGTACCCAAAATGTAGCTTCAATTATTATCAACTCAGGCAGTCTTATTTTGAAGTAAATAATGGAGGATTTTAAAAATATGAGATGTTTGAGTGTGGTTAAATGAGGTGGGGAGGGGGAACTGAGTAAAATCAGTGGAGAGAGACAGATCAAAGATATCTGAAAAGAAAGGAACTGATGGAGCAGGATTCCCAAGAAGGCAAGAAGGGCTGGTGTCTATGGCATAGGAAGAGGGCCACTTTGACTCTTTTTTAACAGAAGGCAGGGAAGAAAAGGATGCAGGTTGATGCAGGTAAACGTATAATTTTGGTATAGAAGGTTGAGGGAGTTCTTTTGGGGGAGAGTTGGAGGTGCTGGAAGTTTAAGGAGATGACAGAAAGTTTGAAACAGCTTTGTCAAGGATGAGAGAAGGAGAGGACTGGGAAAAAAAAAGTTTGCTGGGTAACACTGAGATCTGGTTAGAGCAGGAGACCATAGAATTGTAGCAGTACCAATCTGCAAAGTTGTTCATTTTTCCCCCTCAACTAGTCTAAGTTGCCTGTGTTTGATCTAGGTTTGGGGTTTTGTTTTGGATGGAGGTTACAAGAGAATGACATCAAGAATTCACCGATATTGTCAGAAGGGTAGGTGAAGTAATGAACCCTGGAACCTATGCTAGGTAGAAAAGGAAAGAAAGGTAGGAGGGAACCTATAGGGTAGAAAGGGCAAAGAACTGACTCTGAGGAACAGGTGATAGGATAAACGGAGTAAGAGAAATGGCAGGATGGGAAGTTTTAGTAAAGAATTTGATGTTTGAAACAAAAATTTCACAGGTAGAAAAGTTCCAGGTGATAAGAAGGTCTGTGGTCATTACTGGATTTGTCAAGTCCACGGAAGTAGATAGCTGAAGCAGAGAGGAGGTCAAGTTTTCCAGAGGTGAAGGGATAAGGAAGCTGGGGCCTTGGGCTGGGTTGTTTACTTGGATGTTATCCAGGCATTGCAGGACTGGGATGGAGAGAGTGGAATGAGATGCAAAGGTCTTCAGTGAGCAGCAGATGTCTGAGAGTCAGAAATGAAAGTGATGAAGACGAGAGAATGTGGTATGAGCCTCTGAGGAAGAGGACAGGAAGAAATCCTGGAAACAACAGAGTGGGAGGAGGTCATCAAGAACTCCTTGCTATTGTGAGAGGACTGCAAAGAAGCAATATCCTCAGAGGAGAGAGCCAAGTTTCACTTAGTTTTGGGAGTAAGCCTTCCAAACTAAGGTATTTCCTGAATACATAATTCTTATTCTAGGAAATGTATTGACTATTTTCTGATTTTAAAAAAGGGGGGATTATGTTCCAAGGTAGTTAATTAGTTAGTGCTTGGGATGAAATGAATTTCAGTCTTTATTAAAAGCATTATTATATTTTCTGTTAAAATATCCAAAATGTAATCATGGTTGTTATCCTTACTTGCCAGTAGTTCATGCTCCCTCCCTGCCCCTCACCCAGGATGTTTCCATCAGTTTTCACAGAGGGAGGAATCTTCATTCTCAGAAGGCTGTCATTCACACTGTAGCCTTCCCAACAGAATCTGGTGGCTCCATAGAGTTCTGCTTACTTATTTATTTATTTTAATTTTTAAATTTTTTTAACATCTTTATTGGAGTATAATTACTTTACAATTGTGTGTTAGTTTCTGCTGTATAACAAAGCGAATCAGCTATACATATACATATATCCCCATATCTTCTCCCTCTTTCGTCTCCCTCCCACCCTCCCTGTCCCACCCCTCTAGGTGGACACAGAGCACTAAGCTGATCTCCCTGTGCTATGCGGCTGCTTCCCACTAGCTATCTATTTTACATTTGGTAGTATATATAAGTCCATGCCACTCTCTCACTTCGTCCCAGCTTACCCTTCCCCCTCCCCATGTCCTCAAGTCCATTCTCCACGTCTGCGTCTTTATTCCTGTCCTGTCCCTAGGTTCTTCAAAACCATTTTTTTTTTTTTAGATTCCATATATTTGTGTTAGCATATGGTATTTGTTTTTCTGACTTACTTCACTCTGTATGATGGACTCTAGGTCCATCCACCTCACTACAAAAAATTCAATTTCGTTTCTTTTTATGGCTGAGTGATATTCCATTGTATATATGTGCCACATCTTCTTTATCCATTCGTCTGTTGATGGACACTTAGGTTGCTTCCATGTCCTGGTGATTGTAAATAGAGCTGCAGTGAACATTGTGATACATGACTCTTTGAATTATGGTTTTCTCAGGGTATATGCCCAGTAGTGGGATTTCTAGGTCATATGGTAGTTCTATTTTTAGTTTTTTGAGGAACCTCCATACTGTTCTCCATCGTGGCTGTATCAGTTTACATTCCCACCAACAGTGCAAGAGGGTTCCCTTTCCTCCACACCCTCTCCAGCATTTATTGTTTGTAGATTTTTTGATGATGGCCATTCTGAATGGTGTGAGGTGATACCTCATTGTAGTTTTGATTTGCATTTCTCTAATGATTAAGGATGTTGAGCATTCTTTCATGTGTCTGTTGGCCATCTGTATATCTTCTTTGGAGAAATGTCTATTTAGGTCTTCTGCCCATTTTTGGATTGGGTTGTTTGTTTTTTTGATATTGAGCTGCACGAGCTGCTTGTAAATTTTGGAGATTAATCCTTTGTCAGTTGCTTCATTTGCAAATATTTTCTCCCATTCTGAGGGTTGTCTTTTTGTCTTGTTTATGGTTTCCTTTGCTGGGCAAAAGTTTTAAGTTTCATTAGGTCCCATTTGTTTATCTTTGTTTTTATTTCCATTTCTCTAGGAGGTGGGTCAAAAAGGATCTTGCTGTGATTTATGTCATAGAGTGTTCTGCCTATGTTTTCCTCTAAGAGTTTAATAGTGTCTGGCCTTACATTTAGGTCTTTAATCCATTTTGAGTTTATTCTTGTGTATGGTGTTAGGGAGTGTTCTAATTTCATTCTTTTACATGAAGCTGTCCAGTTTTCCCAGCACAACTTATTGAAGAGGGTGTCTTTTCTCCCTTGTATATTCCTGCCTCCTTTATCAAAGATAAGGTGACCATATGTGCATGGGTTTATCTCTGGGCTTTCTATCATGTTCCATTGACCTATATTTCTGTTTTGTCCCAGTACCATACTGTCTTGATTACTGTAGCTTTGTAGTATAGTCTGAAGTCGGGGAGCCTGATTCCTGCAGCTCCGTTTTTCTTTCTCAAGATTGCTTTGGCTATTTGAGGTCTTTTGTGTTTCCATACAAATTGTGAAATTTATTGTTCTGGGTTTGTGAATATTGCCATTGGTAGTTTGATAGGGAGTGCACTGAATCTGTAGATTGCTTTGGGTAGTAGAGTCATATTCACAATGTTGATTCTTCCAATCCAAGAACATGGTATATCTCTCCCTCTGTTTGTATCATCTTTAATTTCTTTCATCAGTGTCTTATAGTTTTCTGCATACAGGTCTTTTGTCTCCTTAGGTAGGTTTATTCCTAGGTGTTTTATTCTTTTTGTTGCGGTGGTAAATGGGTGTGTTTCCTTAATTTCTCTTTCATATTTTTCATCATTAGTGTATAGGAATGCAAGAGATTTCTGTGCATTAAGTTTTTATCCTGCTACTTTACCAAATTCATTGATTAGCTCTAGTAGTTTTCTGGTAGCATCTTTAGGATTCTCTATGTATAGTATCATGTCATCTGCAACTGTGACAGTTTTACTTCTTCTTTTATGATTTGGATTCCTTTTATTTCTTTTTCTTCTCTGATTGTTGTGGCTAAAACTTCGAAAACTATGTTGAATAATAGTGGTGAGAGTGGGCAACCTTGTCTTTTTCCTGATCTTAGTGGAAATGGTTTCAGTTTTTCACCATTGGGAACTATGTTGACTGTGGGTTTGTCATATATGACCTTTATTATGTTGAGGTAAGTTCCCTCTATGCCTGCTTTCTGGAGGGTTTTTATTATAAATGGGTGTTGAATTTAGTCGAAAGCTTTTTCTGCATCTGTTGAGATGGTCATATGTTTTTTGTCCTACAGTTTGTTAATATGGTGTATCACATTGATTGATTTGCGTATATTGAAGAATCCTCGCTCCTGGGATAAACCCCATTTGATCATGGTGTATGATCCTTTTAATGTGCTGTTGGATTCTGTTTGCTAGTATTTTGTTGAGCATTTTTGCATTTATGTTCATCAATGATATTGGTCTATAGTTTTCTTTTTTTGTGACATCTTTGTCTGATTTTGGTATCAGGGTGATGGTGGCCTCATAGAATTAGTTTGGGAGTGTTCCTCCCTTTGCTATATTTTGGGAGAGTTTGGGAAGGATAGGTGTTAGATCTTCTCTGAATGTTTGACAGAATTCGCCTGGGAAGCCATCTGGTCCTGGGCTTTTGTTTGTTGGAAGATTTTTAATCACAGTTTCAATTTCAGTGCTTGTGATTGGTCTGTTTATATTTTCTATTTCTTCCTGGTTCAGTCTCAGAAGGTTGTGCTTTTCTAAGAATTTGTTCATTTCTTACAGGTTGTCCATTTTATTGGCATATAGTTGCTTGTAGTGTAATCCCTCATGATTCTTTGTATTTCTGCAGTGTCCGTTGTTACTTCTCCTTTTTCATTTCTAATTCTATTGATTTGAGTCTTCTCCCTTTTTTTTCTTGATGAGTCTGGCTAATGGTTTATCAATTTTGTTTATCTTCTCAAAGAACCAGCTTTTAGTTTTATTGATCTTTGCTGTTGTTTCCTTCATTTCTTTTTCATTTATTTCTGATCTGATGTTTATGATTTCTTTCCTTCTGCTAACTTTGGGGTTTTTTTGTTCTTCTTTTTCTAATTGCTTTAGGTGTAAGGTTAGGTTGTTTATTTGAGATGTTTCTTGTTTCTTGAAGTAGGATTGTATTGCTATAAACTTCCCTCTTAGAACCGCTTTTGCTGCCTCCATAGGTTTTGGGTCGTCATGTTTTCATTGTCATTTGTTTCTAGGTATTTCTTGATTTCCTCTTTGATTTCAGTTCTGCTAATTTAAATATGTGTTTTCTACTTGTGAACCACTGTTTTATATTATTGGCTTTTTGAAGGAAGTTCGGGAGAGACAATTTTGAAAACCACTTCTCCATCTGTCATTGTCAATCCATTAAAAAAAAAACCCCTAATTTCTTATTTTAAAGGACACATCAATATAGAAACAAAAGACTTGCTACTTGTAATAATATGTAGAATAATATTTATTTAAAAATGTAATTAGGCAGTTGAATTGTCTTTTATTCATTTTATGTTTCTTAGTTGCTCAATGTCTGCCATAGAACAATCAGATATACAAACCTGTCTTGGGGAAATATAAGTGAGCTTGCTTAGCCCATCTTTCTTGAATTGTTATTTTGTTTTTAAATCTGATGAATAACAACCTTGAGTTTAAATGGTATTTTGGAGAAAACATTGTGGTATAATAGGCAAAAAAAATTCCTGCTGGTGATTCATAGAGGAATTAGAATGAAAAGGAGAAGAGAATAGTTTGTTTTCTATATTTGCTTATTATATGTAAAATAGTGCAGGTTAAATTTTTTTCTAGCTTTTTCTTTATCCTAGCTATGTCTTGCACATTTAACACAGCTAATCAGTGCCAAGCTAATATGTTAGGCATTTGGTTAGGCCACAAAGATAAATAAAGACTTCACCTTTACTGAGTTCATTGGCTAGTAAGGAAAAGAGTGGGACTCACATAATGTTATTATAAGTGAGAGGGTGCTAATGGCTTCCATTGTTCATATTTAAAAAGTTAATACAAATGAGCAACAGAGAAAGGAGACAGTGCTTTTCTTGATGCTCCACATAACTAGTCACTAAACATAAATATTCAAAGATGATTACTATGAATTAGAAAGTGGAAAAAATTTGTGAATATTTAAAGAAGTTGAAAAATTAACAGAAACTAATAACTAATATATAATACTTATTCTAGCAAAAGTTCCTGGCTCAGATGTTAGTGAGAGAAAGCAAATTGTATCACTTTCTGCCCTTAGTATTTTTATTTTCTGTTAAATCCTGCCTTGTGGTCCAGTTTTTCTTGTATGTCAACTTACTTGAGATTCACATGCTAGCAATGATAAAAAATGCGTTCTCTTTATTCTAGGAGAGCATATAGATTACTGTGGATATTCTGTTCTTCCTATGGCTGTAGAACAAGATATGTTAATAGCTGTGGAACCTGTGAAAACACACGTTCTCCAGCTGGCCAATACCAATCCCTTGTACCTGTGAGTATTTAGAATTGCTACTGTGTGTAATGGGGTGTGTGCCTGTGTGTGTGAGTGTATGTGTGTTTGTATTTGTACCCTAATGAATTCTTTTTTTTTTTTTAATAAATTTATTTGTTTATTTATTTATTTTTGGCTGTGTTGGGTCTTCGTTTCTGTGCGAGGGCTTTCTCCAGTTGCGGCGAGCGGGGGCCACTCTTCATCGCGGTGCGTGGGCCTCTCACTATCGCAGCGTCTCTTGTTGCAGAGCACAGGCTCCAGACGTGCAGGCGCAGTAGTTGTGGCTCACGGGCCTAGTTGCTCCACGGCATGTGGAATCTTCCCAGACCAGGGCTCGAACCCGTGTCCCCTGCATCAGCAGGCAGATTCCCAACCACTGCGCCACCAGGGAAGCCCCCTAATGAATTCTTTAGGAGATATCAAATTTATAATAAATCACTTAATTTATTGATAATTTGTATCTGACTTCCAAAAGAATCTGTTTCCCTATTTAATATTTGTTCATTTTGTTCATTTACTCATTTATTTAAGAAACATTTACTGAAGACTTACTCTGTGTCTGACACTATTTTAGGTACTGGGTCAAAAAAAAGATGAAAATAACTCTGTCTTTACCCAGAAGGTATTTATCATCTATTGAGGTTAACTATCTCTAGCAAAGTCAGGGCTGGGGCCTTTCTTATATTACTAGGGCTCCCTCTAATTCTCTCATCATAGCATCTTAACATGCTGTATTGTCATTATCTGCTTACTTGCCTGTATCCCCCAGTAGATTGTAAGCTCTGTGACTTCAGGTACTGTTGCCTCTCCAATGCTCTACTCTCAGTGTCATACATAGTGTCTGGAACATAATAGATGTATGTTTCTAGTACATATGCTTTATCAAGTTAAGGACATACTTTTTTGTTGTTGTTTTTTAATTCTTGGTTTGTTAAGATTAAAAAAAATCATTAATGGGTATTGGATTTTATTAATGTCTATTCAGCATTGAAGATCAGTTAAAAAAAATTAAGAATTACACCAACAGATTTTCTTTTTTAAAAAAAATTTATTTATTTTTTTATACAGCAGGTTCTTAATAGTTATCCATTTTATACATATTAATGCGTACATGTCAATCCCAATATCCCAATTCATCCCACATCCCCCCTACCCCACCCCCACTGCCACTTTCCCCCACCAATGGATTTTCTAATGTTGAACTGTCTTTGCATTCCTGGGATAAGGCCTACTCGCTTATAATATATTATGATGGATTTGATTTGTTAATTATAAAAAAAGATCTTGGCATATAATTGGTACATTATATTTTTGTCTTACTGTTCATTGGACTGTTTGCCTGCAATAATATTCATTCATTCAGCAAGTATTTTATGTGTGTCTATACCAAGTTGTGCAAGGTAATAGAAATTCCTGACTTTTATATGAAACTTATTGTAAAAGATCTTTTTTTCTATTTATTTTGCATGATTGAGAATATATCTTATGTACATTTCAGACCCTTTAAAGAAAACCTTACATTATCTCAAATATAATTTTGTGTCATTGTAAACCTTTAAAACTGGGTACCATAATTTGTCATATTGATTTACTCAGATTCACTTAACATTCCCACCATGGTGAATGTGGGCATTCCATTTTTTTTCACAAAAGCAGAGCCTGCAACAGACTTGGAAGGAGGTGTTTGGGAAATGATCCCAGGAGCAGTATTAAAAGAGGATGGAGACTGAGTTAGGGAAGCAGAGGTGAATTATCAAGGCAGGTAGCTCCTGCTGTAGGTAAGGAGCTTCATTCCACCAGGACCCCTAGGAAGAATGCAGCATGCCTCCCAGAATTGTCCACATATTGTCTAGCATGCATTGCATAATTTCTTTATTCATCATTGATGGACATTTAGATCATTTCCAGCTTTTGGCTATTATGAATAATTCTGCTGTGAATATTTGTATACAAATCTATGTGTGGACACATGTTTCGTTTGGTAAATACCCAGGAGTGGACTGTCGGGTTATCTTTTTAAGAATTTGCCTGTTTTTCAAAGTGGTTGTATAATTTTACATTCCTGCCACCAGTGTATGAGAGTTCCAGTTGCTTCACATCTTTGCTAACATGTCTTGTTAAATTATATCCACTCTCATAAATGTGTATTAGCGTCATGTTGTGGTTTTTAAGCTATGTTTCTAATTCTCAAGGAGCTGGCACTTTTTAGCTTTTGCTTTGATGTTTCTCATCTAGCTTCCTACATTTGTGCAAATTCCCTCCTCTACTTTTCCTAGTATACCACCACCCCTGTCCCCCAACTCGTTCCTGGTTTTCTTTTCTTTGTGGTGACTTCCAAGATCTGCTTATCTAGGAACAGAACTCATTTAGTTTTGCTAACATAACCTTTTCTACTTTCCAAATTCTGTGACTTCTTGTTGACTCTAGGCAATAAATTTTAACTCCTGTGGGTGATATTAAAGTGCTTGTGAGCTGGAGTCAGACTGTGTGTGTCGCTGGAGAGTCACTAAACCTCTCTGAGCCTCCAGGAAATCCTCCCCTTTCCACCCTAGTGTGCTGACTATAGAAATTGCTGTATGGTCAGGTCATTCAAGATGGCTGTTCTCTTGCTCTCTGTACTTCCACTTCTCTACCAGTCCCTGCTTCACCTGTACCCTAATTATAGAGCTTAATCAGTTACTACCCGTGTGCTTGCCCCCTACCCCAGCTGCTGGATTCCCTGGTAACTGATGAGCCAGCCTGACCTCAATTCCACCTATAAATGGTAGCCTCCTTCTCCCCAAGTAGCGAAGATTGCTGCCATGTCTTGCCTTCTGTCTGCTGTACACAATGGGGTGTTGCTGCAGGATGTTTTGCTGCAGACCTATAAGATGCCCTATCCAATAAACCATTGATGTCTCTGTCACTGTCTCCAGGCTCTTTCTTCGGTCTCAAGGCTGGGCAACTACAAGGTTTGCAGGCCTGCGGGGTGCAGCCCAAAAGATACCCTCTTGGCCTTGCATCCCACCTCATATTACACACCATCACATGACAGTGGTATGTGATCATGATTTGTGTTCATGCTGTCTCGGCTAGATTACAGATGCTTAAAAGATAAGCCCTTTGCCTTTTACCTTTATATTCCTGTGAATGCCTCGCACACTTAAGTGGTCATTCAATATTTTTCTTAGGAGATGATATGTCCATGTTATTAAGATAACGCATGGAAGGCACCTACCACAGTGACTGGCACATAGTAGGTATTTAGTAAACTATATGAAGAGCACTCAGTCAATATGGGGAATGTTACTTATTTCCTCACATTTAAATTGATTTTCCCCCCATTTCACATATTTTGTCCTTTGGCTGATTTAGAAGCCTATTATCTTTCATTTTGAAATAACTTTTGACTTTCAAGGAAGTCACAGAAATAGTATAAAGAATTCCCACATGTCAACTGATGTGTCCTCAGGGCATCATATCAAGGAGGCACATGATGTTCCTTTAACTGTTGTTAATTTTGATCATTTGGTTGAGTTGTCTGCCAGATTACCATAAAGTTACTATTTTTTTCCCTTTGCAGTTAGTATCTGGTGGGGAAATACTTCAAATTTATATAAATATCTTGTTTCTCATCAAATTTTTACTCAATAATTTTAGCATCCTTTGATGATTCTTTCCTGAAACAATTATGGAGTTTGCCAAATAGTGATTTTTCCATTTCCATCATTTCTTCTATTAGTTGACATTTTGCTCTAAGGAATAGCTTTCCCTTCTTCTTCATTTAGCTGTTTATTCATTTGTTATTTTATATCAGTGTAGATTCATGGAATCTTATTTTATTCAATGAGTTATGATCCATTAGAATCATTATTTGTTTTGTTTGTTCCTTCTTAAACTGTGCAGATGTAAAATCTGATGGGTGGTAGAAAGTGTGGGGAAAGGAGGCTTTGAGTACTTCTGTTCTAGTAAGAGGTGTGCCAAACAGCAGGCCCAAAGGATAAGCATTTATGTGGTTTACACCAACTTAATAAGGACCATCATGAAATAAAAAGTGGTGTAGATTATGCTAAAATATATTGGGTCCTCTCCCTTTCAGGAAATAAAAAGGGTCAGTTGAAAGTAGTTTAGTTATTAAGGTCACTACAACTTCTCTTAATTTTTAGCAGCTGGAGATGTTTGTTGTTTTTGTAGACTGTGAAGTACGAATATGGGAAGTAAATGGAAAATGAAATTTCAGTGTCATTGTCTTGGCACAAGATGGCAGCAGTCAGCCGTCGATTCTGTAGCGCAAAGCCTCTAGAATTAACGGTGTCTTTTGCTTTTGCAGGGACTTCAGTACTAGTGCTAATAACATCCAGATTGACAAAACCAAGCCTCTGTGGCACAACTATTTCTTATGTGGATTTAAAGGAATTCAGGTAAATCAGTTTATAAGGCACCTACTAGCAGTTGAGGTTATGATGTGTATTATATCAAGACATTTTATTTACTCTATCATTTTTGTCTCCTTTTAATGCTAACTGATGTTTCTGTTCTATTTTGCTAAATAATGTATTTCAGGGAATTGGGTAGATGTGACTGTTTCTGGGTGGTGTTCATAGGGGGCTGTAGTGACTGTTCATAAGGCAGGTGCAGGTGCATCTGACAGATACCTTTCTAGTTTTCAAATCTTTGTTCAAATTTTCTTTCGAAAGATACATTCTAGTAATATTATTTACATTTTGTTCTAGGGATGTATAGGTGTATACTGTAATAGGATTTAGAGCTGGACAGCCCTGGGTTTGAATCTGGGCTGTACCTTGCTGTGTTGATTTAACTTCTTAAGCCTCAGATTTGTTATCTGTGAAATGATGTTATTATTATCCCAACAAAGAATTGTTGCAAGGATTACACAGTGCTTGACACATAGTAGGCATTAAATAAATGGCAACTTAGTGTTGTTATTACTATTTCAGATGGGGTTAAAAAAAAGATGTAGTGGAAATTATTAGAATAAGTATTTCCTAGAAACACTGAATAATTACTTTGAACATCTCTAATGTCATGTACAAGAACAAGAAGATGAAAAATTTCCACTTTCTCTCCTAATTAAAAAAGTATGAAGGACAAAAAGAAAATTGATTTGCTAAGTCAATTTGATTTGTTTGTTAAAATTCATGTTTTACAGAGCTTGTGTTCCTTACTGCCTGGTGGTCCTATTTGAAACTTTGTTATGAGTAGCCTAGGACTCATTGGCATATCCATTACAGATATGCATCACATTTATTTCTGATGTATAGTCCTGTACTCTAATTATCGTTGTTCTGGTCTTAGACTTCCTTCCTTCCTTCCTTTCTTCCTTCCTTCCTACCCACCCCCTCCTTCCTTCCTTTCTTTCTCCCAGACACATGGTAACAACTTACAGGAAAAGTTATTGGCAGGTTTTAAATTTTCAAATCATTTGGCTTGTCACATGCATTAGTGGGAATTACAGTATTTGGAAGCATTTGCTTGGCAAATGCAATTTCATATTCCTTATAGCAACATGCCTTTTGTAGCATATGGATAAAGTGACCTAAAGAACAAATGTTGCTTTGTGTTGTATTTGAGAATTTCAGGTCTTACAGCCTTCCTTTTCGATTTGACAACTTATGTGCAAAAGCAGGTCTGTTTAATAAATGTTTGGCAGAGAAGTAATTTAAATGTTAGCCTGTTCAGAAACCTTCAAATTCAAATACGAGAAAGTTCCAGAGGATAATCTGTTTATATTAAATTGAACATGTTATCCTTTTGGGATAGCACTATTACTGAATTTGGCAAAACCCATTTGCATTTTGAATCTGTTGTACATTGTAATTTAAACATTGCGTGATAAGTTTGTAAGTATGATTCACATTCAAGACACCCTGTGGATCAGTTCATGGTTAAATATATAGCGTTCTCCAAGGACTTTTTTTAAACAAGCTGTCAGATGTTCTGTACGAAAGGGCATTGGCAGCAGCGGTATTTTAGTTTATAATTTGTTTGTATTTCTGGAAAGGAAATTTTTAGGTGGTTTGAAATCAAGAAGAGAAGTACATCCAACTGAATCTCTTCTTTTGTGGTGGATGAGTTTTGCCAGCTTAGGGAAAAAAAGACAAAAAAAATAAAAAGGAAAAAACCAGTCTTTTATTTGCAGAGTTTTGTTGTTACTGTGGCTATTCTAACTAGTTTATTGAAGTTTCTCTGAAGAATAATATGTATGATGAAATGCATAATTATGTAATATAATAGTATTTTTACTTTGGTCTTGAGCCGTTTGAGTAATTTGTAAACATGATGGTACTTTTTCTTGAGGAGGAGATGACCTTGAATTTATTTTAATTTTTTAATTTTTTAATTTTTTGAATTTATTTTTAATCCTAAACTACAAAGGATATGATATGATATCATCCTAAGTGTCCTCATCCTAGGTATTCATCTAAGTATCCTAGAGCTTTCCATCTTGAGATCAGAGTCTGATTATTTCTTTGGACTTTCCTATTTGTAGAAATAGAGTTTCCCTGCTTTGTTTGGAGTCTGCATTCTCATTTGTGGCTGAATTCTAATTTGGCTGTCTTGAAAGCTACCATATGGCTAATTTGTATCTATAAACCCTAGTAAAAATCTGGATTTCCTCATATAACTGATTTACATTAAATCACAGTGACAATATGCTGGCCCGGGTTTCTGACCACAGTGAGAAGTTCTCAACCAGAAATCAGAGACCTGGATCTTACTTCCAGCTCCCTATATGTGATCTTGAGAAGGTCTCTTAATCTGCTGGTGCCTAGGTTTTTCCATAAGTAAAACAGAACTGAGAAAGTTTGGAAGGTCCTCTGAAGAAAAGTATTCCATAAAATACTCCATAGAAACAAACCACGGCTTAGTGTTAGACTTTTACAATGACAGAGTGTTGGGATGTGCTACACAGAGATTTAACCTGCCTCACTAATAATTGTGTATTTCTTGTCTTGCTACTTGAATTATAATTGTTTAAGATTTTTACATATTTGTTCAAATCAATTAATATTCATGAAAAATATCATTCAAAGCAATTTTAGGAAATGGATCAGTAGCTTTTTGTTCAACAAAGTAAAAATTAATCTTCCGATTATAGTGCCCTGTGACCAAGAGCCATTAAATAAAATGTCATTCATGTATGGACTCAGCTAGATTGAATTGCACAAGTTGTTTCTATAAGTAGCATAATAAGTCCATTGATAGACTTTTGCTCTCTGAGGAATGAAAGAACTTTCCGCTACTCCTTGAATCCAACCAAAGTTACTAGTGCTATTTTTCCTTCTATTCTTAGGAACACTTTGGTCTTAGTGACGTGACTGGAATGAATTGCTTGGTAGATGGAAACATCCCACCGAGTTCTGGCCTCTCCAGCTCCAGTGCTTTGGTCTGTTGCGCTGGCTTGGTGACACTCACAGTGCTGGGCATGAACCTATCCAAGGTAACCAATTTGAATGAGTTAGCCTGACAGAACCCTTTCTTTCTAAAGTATTAGCGTCCAAATCTCAAAATTAGAACACCTTTCTTTAATTGAAAAACTTTGTCTTACCTGAAAGGACTGCACACATGGGCATGCATTGTAACTTAAGTTCTGCTTGTGATAAACCACAAGGTAGTTGATACCTTCCAAAGAGTAAGCAAATATGTGAAGAGCTGTATCAAAATGCTCTTAGATTAACTAGGGAGATTGAATGCATGGTTATCTTTTTAAAAATTTATTTATTTATTTATTTATTTATTTATTTATTATTTTTGGCTGTGTTGGGTCTTCGTTTCTGTGCGAGGGCTTTCTCTAGTTGCGGCAAGCGGGGGCCACTCTTCATCGCGGTGCACGGGCCTCTCACTATCGCGGCCTCTCTTGTTGCGGAGCACAGGCTCCAGACGCGCAGGCTCAGTAGCTGTGGCTCATGGGCCCAGTTGCTCCGCGGCATGTGGGATCTTCCCAGACCAGGGCTTGAACCCGTGTCCCCTGCATTGGCAGGCAGATTCCCAACCACTGTGCCACCAGGGAAGCCCCTGGTTATCTTTTTAGATCACCTCATTAACAAATTAACTTTAGAGAAAGAAATTCTAGGCTTCATAATTGGGCCTACTTATTTTCACCCAGAACCTTCAGGTAAATACTTGACAAGCAGTGGGTAAAAAGGGTAAAGACCAGGAAATAAAGGAACTGAACAGCATATCTGTTTATGCCAGCAGCTTAGTCACTGAAACAAACTTTTAAAAAAAATATTGCATTGCAAAGAGGAAATACTTATTTAAAGAAGACATAAATCCTACAATAGGTCAGAAAGCCTTAACTTTACAAGTTCACATAAATCTCCGACTTTGCAGTTCAGAGCAGGTGTGCTCAGCTTTAATTAATGTTTTGGAGTTCTGGTTCAAATAAAATATTATCATAGGTTCTTTTTTATCTCATGTACATACACTACCAAGTTTACAGATGGTTTAGGAATATAGACTGGGCATCAGGCAGATCAAGAGAAAGTCACCCACATGCTTTAGTCTTCAGACTGCTTAAACTTTCACTTTGAAAATTTTGTATGTAAGAGAAAAGAAAAATGAAGGAGAAAGCAAAGGCTCAGATAGAATTCTCTTTAGCTGTCATGTGTAACTATACAGGAATTAGTCCTTTGTAAGCAATGGCTCATTTGGAGGTAGGTTACCTTACTTGTTGTTATTTGTTTTTTGAGAAGAGAGAAAGTAAGGGAAAATAAGTCCTTATTTAAAATCTGCTTCCACTGGCACTGTGTTTAATCTGATGGTTTATTTGTTTATTCATTTGTTCATCATTCAGCCATTACTTATCTAGTGACTACTTTGTGCCAGCTAATGTTCAAGGCATTGGTGATATAATAGGTATAGTTTTAACCCTCATAGTACTTATGATCTAAAGAGGGGAATAGAGACAAGTCAATAGGCAACTGTAAGAGAGTGTGATAAGTGGATAAGTCGTGTGCTATGGGAGCAGATCTAATCCACATTTAGAGAACATAGGACATCTAAGCTGAGACAGGGATTAATAGATGTTAGTCAAGAAATACTGATAGCATGATAACACTGATAACATTGGATAGGCATGTTTCAGGCGGAGGAAATATCATGTGAAAATATCTAGAGTAAGAGTGATCATGGCTTGTTGGAGGAAGTATGAGGCTTAATTTAGCTGAAGCATATACTAATTTGAATGACAGGGTAGGAGACCAGATGCTGGGCCTTGTAAACCAGTGTTGAGGAATTTGGGCTTTATCTGGATAGCAGTTTGTAAAACCATTGCAGCTTTCAGGAAGAGGATAACACAATCGTATCTATATTTTAAAAAGACCACCCTGGCTCTATTATAAAATTTAGACTTGAGGGTAACTGTATTAGCAGTAGAGAGATGCCACTTCTAGGGAAGTGGCAGTGATAATGGGGAGAGAATTAGATGATAGATTTAAGGTACATCTCAGACAGAATCAATAAGACTCGATTGTTGATTGGATGTGAGACAGCAAAGAGTCAAGGACTATACCCAGGTCTCTGGCTTGGTGTGATTCACTGGGATAAGGAATGTAGATGAAAAAATAGGTTTGAGGGGAAGGCAAAATGTTGAATATGAGGAATTTGTGGGCACACTGATGGAGTTATACTATTTAGTTACAAACAATATCTCTGAAAGCCAGGAGTAATATTTGGACTTGAGATGGTCCATTTGAGAGTCATTAGTATATAAATGATTTTTGAAGCCATAGGAGTGGAGGAGAACATCCAGTGGAAGAATGTAGGCACAAAGATAAGGAAGAATAAGACAAGTTCCACAAGCATGAACATTTGAGGGATGGACAGAGGAAGAGATGTCTACCTGAAGAGACCGAGGAGTAATCAGATAGGAGGAAAACTAGAAAGGATGGGCAACAGCAGAGACAAAAGAATATTTCATGAAAGGAGTAGCAGTGGTGTCAAATGCTGCTGAGAGGTTAAGTAAGATGAGGATAAGAAATATCCATTGAATTCAGCATCAAAGAAGTTGAAGAAAACTTTGGCAAGAGCAGTTTAAAATAGGAATGGATTGAAGGGTTTATGAGAGGTGAGAAAGTAGAAAATTTCAGTGGATACAAAAACTCTAGATACGCCTGGAAAAAGAGATAATCTGGTGTTTGTGGTTGGGGCTAAGGTCAAGGAATTCATTTCTTTTTAAAGGGAGGATTGGTGAGACTTATTTTTTGCATTTTTCTGGCTTTCTGATGGTAGAATATCTAAGGGAAAAGAAGAAAAGATGAAGAAAAAGAACCATTGAACCTTTGGAATTAATTCTGGCTATCTCTGTGTTTCAAAGTCAAAAATAGCAAATGTATTGGATATAAAAACAGACACATAGATCAATGGAACAGAATAGAGAGCCCAGAAATAAACCCATGCATATACAGTCAATTAATTTACAACAGAGGAGCCAAGAATACATAATGGGTAAAGGACAGTCTCTTCAGTAAATAGTGTTGGAAAAACTGGATGTCACATTCAGAAGAACAAAACTGGACCACTATCCTATACCATACACAAAAATTAAATCAAAATGCATTAAAGAGGTGAATGTAAGACCTGAAACCATAATCAGAAGAAAACGTAGGTGGTAATCTCCTTGACATTGGTCTTGGTGATGATTGTTTTTGGATTTGACACCAAAAGCAAAGACAAAAAAAGCAAACAAGACAAAACAAAAACAAACAAACAAAAAACAAATAGAATGAAATCAAGCTTAAAAGCTTCTGCACAGCAAAGGAAACCATCAACAAAATGGAAAGGCAAGCTACTGAATGGAGAAAATATTTGTAAATAATATATCTGACGAGGGGTCAATATCTAAAATATATAAAGACACATACAACTCAATAGCAAAAAACCCAAATAATCCAATTAACAAATGGGCAGAGGATCTGAATAGATAGTTTCCCCAAGAAGACATACAGATGGCCAAAAGGCACATGAAAAGATACTCAAACTCACTAATTATCAGGGAAATGCAAATCAAAACCACAATGCAGTATCACCTCATATCTGTTAGAATGGCTATGATAAAAAGGACAAGAAATAATAAGTGTTGGTGAGGATGTGGAGAAAAGGGAACCCTTACACACTGTTGGTGGGAATGTAAATTTGTATACAGCCACTGTGAAAACAGTATGGAGGTTCCTCAAAAAAATTAAAAATAGAACTGTCATATGATCCAGCAATTCCAATTCTGGTCATTGTATTTATTTGAAGAAAACGAAAACACTGACTCAAAGAGATATATGCATCTCCATGTACACTGCAACCTTTTTTACAACAAGCAAGATAGGGAAATGGCCTATGAGCATTGATGGATGAATGGGTAAAGATGATGTGGTGTATATATATACAATGGAATATTATTTAGCCATTAAAAAGAATGAAATCTTGCCATTTGTGACAACATGGATGGGCCTTGAGGGCATTATGCTAAGTGAAATAAGCCAGACAGAGAAAGACAAATACTGTATGATTTCACTTTTATGTGGTATCTAAATAAAAATAAATAAACCAAGCTCATAGATACAGAGAACAGATTAGTGGTTGCCAGAGGTGTGGGATGAGGGGTGGGCGAAAAGGGTGAAGGGAATCAAAAGGTACAAACTTCCAGTTATGAAATAAATAAGTTATGGGGATGTAATGTATAGCATGGTAACTATAGTTAATAGTACTGTATTGCATATTTGAAAGTTTCTAAGAGAGTAAAACTTAAAAGTTCTCCTCACAAGAAAAGAAAATTGTGTAACCATGTATGGTGATGGATATTAACCAAACTTGTGGTGATTTCATTTCATAATATACACAAATATTGAATCATTATGTCGTACACCTAAAACTAATATAATATATGCCAATTATACCTCAATTTTTTAGAAATTAAAAAAACAAAAACAAAAACAAATGTACTTTACCAGAACTATCTGACTCCATTGCCTAAAGGGAACAATATGTATATCCTAGTTTTCCATGCTAGTCTAAGTTGTACTGACAATTCTTATATTTTCTAGGGGCTGAGCATAATTGTTTGGAGAGTTTCTTTGCTGTAGTAAGATGGAATCTTGACTGAAAGGAAGCCCCTAATTTGTCCAAAGTCTTTAGTTAAGTGCCAACTGTATACTTGACTCATAAAAATCATAAAACACGAGACTCAAGGGACTTTAGAGATGAGCTAGTTCAAAATCTTTTTTTTTTTTTTTTTTTTTTGCTGATGTACAGTATCAGTCAGTGTCTCCATAGGAAACAAATGGCACACAGGGTATAACTGAAAGGAGTTTAATAGACTATTTACAGAGGTGTGGCCAGGATCAAGAGAACCAACTAGGAAGAGTTCACTTTCTAAGCCAGAAGCCATTATACTTCAGGAGCTGCGGCTACAGAGTGATGTTGCCAGAAATGCATCGAGGTAGGGAGAGTGAGATGGGTGGGAATGGCAGCGAATGGCGATGGGCTAGGGGAGTTGTTCACAGAAGTCAGTCTCCTGGGGTACAGAGAAGTGTGAGAATGGAGGGACAGGAAGGCAAGCAGAGAATAGCCCGCCTATCTGATAAAGAAAATGTCCTGCGAGACATTGGTAACTAATGCCCTTCCAAATGATAAATAATCCCCTCCCAATTATATGTAAATTCAGTACCCAATTCAATTGCAGACAACAATTACTGCAAATGGGATATGATAAATAGATGTGGATCTTGTTAATTTACTAATAAACTAAATGTTGCATGTCTGAAACCAGTAAAATAAGATGGCTAGTTACCCAGAAAGTCTGGAAGACAAATTATGAATCAAAATGTAACTGACAGAAGAGTATGATGTGATAAAAGACCTATGAAATAGAAAAAACTAGAGACTTCTGGTTTCAAAATGACAGAATAAAGACATATCTACTCTTTCTTTACCTCTCATTCATTGTTCTTTTCTCAAAAAATCATCCCCAAACAATAGGGAAAACAAGAAAAGAAGCTCCATCTTTGATAAATCAAGGAGACATAAATAATCCTAAACCACACGATACAAAGATGGAAAGTGGGTGGAAGGATGGTGCATGACTTCGCAGAGTAGAAAGATCAGAGCCAAGTGCCTGTGGAGGGAGGTGCAGATGGAAAGCAAGCTGACTCACAGCTCTCTGGAAAAGCTTAGGAATTAGAGGCACTGGGTATCATAGGAAGCAGGGTGACATGGGGGGTGGGAATTTATTTGAAACTCTTTATGAGGAGCAGTTAGACCCTCAGAGTCCACTCTTACCTGCCTAAATAAGGAGACCTTTCCCCCCCATCTTTGCAGGAGTCTCTGGAGAAACAAAGATTATCTGGACTTGGGGACACTGAGCCCTGAGAAAGGCAGGACCAGAATAGAATTGAAAACTGGGGGATTAAAGGGCATTCTGCATCTGAACAGTGCAACTCCCTTCCTCTGGTCAGCTCTAGCATACTGGCAGCCTCACCACTGCACACCCCACCAGGAATATTGGAAGATCCTTCTCAGAGGAAATTGAACCATCCTAGAGAAAAGACCTATAGATACTGATGTTTGGTGACCCCCTTCCACAAAAATTCTCCAGCTACCCTATGACCATATCAGAAGCCCATTTACAAAGCTTTTAATCAGCTTTTTAGTGACTCACTCTTAAAGATGATAGGGCATCAAAAGATAGTCGGACTTTGGAAAAAAGCCTCCAACATGAAGTAAACAAAGAAAAAAGGAACTCAGAGGAAACAGACAATGCTGAGAGCAGAAAAATCCTTCAAAGAAGTCATGGTGTCCTCAGAGAGATAAAAGGAAATGTTGAAAAAAGAATGTTGCTTTAAAAAAAGGAACAAACAATAAGAAGAACTTTTGGATATTAAAAATATGATAGCTTAAATAAAAAGTTCAGTAAAAAGATAGGAAGAATGCTGATAAAGTAGGAAAAAAAAGAGATGGACAGTAAGAGAGAGAAAGGTAGGAAAACTTATAGATAAATTCCAGAAATACAAGGAGAAACAGAGTAAACAGTCATTAGAATAATAATAACATTATTATATTAATTATATAATAATAATAATATTATTATTATTATTTTTGCCTCGGCTTGTGGGATCTTAGTTCCCCGACCAGGGATTGAACCCAGACCACGGCAGTGAAAGCGCCAAGTCCTAACTACTGGACTGCCAGGGAATTCCCAGAAAATTATTTTTTAGAATAACATTTTGCCAAAATGAAAACATGTGTTCTCAGTTTGAAAGGTGCTCATTGGGTATTCAGCATAATAATGAAAAAAAACCAAACCAAATTATACCTCAGTTAAAAAAATTTTTTAATTTAAAAAAAGAAAAAAATTTTAAAAATCAAAAAAATTTAATTAAAAAAAAAAAAAATAAAACAACCCAAAGTATATCATCTGGGAATTTTGAAACTTGAATATTAGTAGAAAACACTAAAAGCTGATTGAGAGAGCACAAGAAAAGAAGGGAGAGATCACAATCAAAGGAACAGGAATGAAAATTACTTTATTAAAAATAGCTTTGGAAGATAGAAGGCAACAAAGTAATGTCTTCAAAATATGAATGAATTTTAGCTTAGAATAAATGAATTGATCAAGTTTAAGGATAGAATAAAATAATCTCAAACATGCAAAATCGAAAAGTCTACAGCACATAATCCACCAAAACTAGGAAGTAAACCAAGAAAGAAGATGACATGGGAACTTGGAGATGGGAAATCTAATACAGCAGAGAGCAGTTGGGTATTTATAGAACACTGGTGATGAGAAATCGCAACATAACATCCATGACACCCAGAAGCTTAGAAAACACTCTGTGCGGATTAGAACCCGAAGAGGGAGGGAAAAAATGGAATTGATAAATCTTATCAGGAAAATAAAGAATTGATAAATCTGACATGTTTGAATGTGTTGAATATGGATTTAACCAAACTTTTTCAGCATAAATTTGTGGAGAAAGATTGGGTGAAAGGTGAGTGTAAGACAGTTAAAATTCTCCTTTACCATAATAAGAAGGCAGTAGGTGAAATTTAACATGGGATACCTAGGAGATAGTATTTTACTCAGATTATTTGATAATTTAAAGCAAGAGCTAGTTGAAAGTGTTTGACTCTTGGCACACTGCATTGGGGATGAGGGTGAGAGCTAGGGATTGCTTTTGTTGATATCAGCCTTTTAGCTCCTTTGATCTTTTAAATTATGTGCATATATTCTTTTGGTAAATATTAAGAAAAGGACAGAGAGAAGGGGTGAATGAAATGAAAGGTAAAAGGGGCAGTGGATGACCCGAATGACTGCCTTCGGGGGAACTGGAAGATGAAGACATGAGAAGAGATTCAATGAGTCAAAGTTAGAGATTGAGAACAGATGAGCTGCTGGAGTTTGACCAAATCAGAAAGGCCTGGGGAGAGGCTTGTTGATGGGTTTTGGGTGAATCTAAGAATCCAAGAAAATACAGGCATCTTTCACTTAATGGCAGGAATCCATTCCAAAAATTAGATGTTCTGCACAAAATTATTAAGTGGAGGCCTATTTCTTATTATTTTAAATAGGAAAAATTATAATGCATTGCTCTTCAACTCAGAACCTCTAATGTCCTACAGTCTTACAAAAACACAGTAAAAAATTCCACTAAATAAGTAACTTAGAAATACAATGAAAAATACTTAAAACAGTTTTCTTGAACATCAAACAATTAATATGGTTGTTAACAAGTTTGCATAGTAGTGCACTGTGTCTTCTCTGTGGACTCCTGGTATCCCAGTATTGCACACACTATTTTATTACCAATGTTGTATGGTCAGGCCACTCAAGATGGCTGTTCTCTTGTTCTCTGTACGTCCCCTGCCCGACCAGTCCCTGCTTCACCTAAACCCACATGACTGACCTTCCTGCACATGACTGACCTTCCTACATACATGCCCCACGCCCCAGCTGATGATTGTTGTTATCAAAGGAGTGGTGAGGGGCTTGCCCGTCTACTGGTTTCCCCGGTGACTAATGAGCCCACCTGACATCAATTCCCCTATAACTTGTAGTCTCCCCTTCCCCGCCCCGCCCCACCCCGGGAGCGAAGACTGCTGCCACCATCCCCTGCACACGGTAGGGTGTCGCTCCAGGACCCTGCTTCAGACTTGTAAGCTCCCCCATCCATTAAACCATTGATGTCTCTGTTGCTGACTCTGGGCTGTTTCTTCAGTCTTGAATCTGGGTAAGCACAGGCCTTGTAGGCCTGTGGGGCGCAGCCCAACAGTTGTATTTAGGTTTCGGGATATAAGTATATTTTTTTTCTTAAATAAACACCTTTCAAAAAGTATTGTACTGAGAGATATATAAAGTCTATGCAGTCTGAGTATCAAAACCCAAGAGATGTTCTATCAGCAAAATGTTAGTTGGGGAGGCATTCTGTAAGGTATGCCCCTACTTCACTAGTTCAGGATTCAGGTTGCTGTAGACTTATGTGTTGTTTCTCTGTGTTCTTGGAGTTGTCCTTGGAGGCCAAGAAGAAAGGACCAAATTCCTCTTACGGATCTTAGAGACAGCTGGCTGGCTTGGGAAACAGGTTGCAACTCTAAAGGCTAGCCTTGGATAGGAAAGTGTGTTTGGTTGGCTTCTACCCACAAATTCTTCCCTCTGCTGGGATCTTGGAAGCAGCCATTCAGTGACATTTACTGAACACCTACCACATGCCAGGTATTGTTCTAGGCACCAACTGTGAATAAAATCTGCAAAGCCCCTGCTTTCATGGAACTTACCTGCTGGTGGTTGTGGTGATGGTGGGAGATAATGAACAGCTCTACACATAAATATATAAGATGATATCTGCTAGAGCTAGGAAGAAAAACAGGCTGTGGAAAGGGGAAACTATTTTAGATGGGGAGGTAGGAGAAGTCCTCTCTAAGGAGGAGACATTTGAAGAGAGACCTGAGGGAGCGAGCAGAGAAGGGAGGCAGAAGGAACAGTAAATGCCAGAGACCTAAGGTGAAAGGCTGCTTGTCACGTTCCAGGAATAGCAGAGGCCTGTGAGGATGGGATGTGGTGAGGTGGGGAGAGGGCAGAGTGGTGGAAGGTGAGCTGAGAGTGGTGGTCAGAGGCCACATTGTGCAGAGTCTTCTTTGGATTTCATTCCAAGCCTAACGAAGCCTTTGGAGGGGTCTCAGCTGAAGATAGCAAGATAGGATTTACATTGATTTCAGTTCTTTCAGCTGGGACTGCCACACTCTACGTTATCCTGGCAAGGGAGGAAACAAGTTTTTAAAAAAGAAAAAGAAAAGAAAAGGAATGGTCAATGCCATTATGGAACATAAATACACATAGTGGAATACTAACGGAAGACTTAATAACTTAAGTATCTATCTCATCCAAGGTGCGAAATATTTTATACTTAAATGGGAAATAGGGTTGTAAGAGTGGCTCCTTGGTAAAGTTAAACGAGGAAGATTTTAAGTAAGTGGTGAGTACTAAAAAAATTTTAAAGGAAAGGAAGGCTATGTCTTGACACAAAGTACTGGGAGGGGCCCAAGGGCATTTCAGGCAGAGTGAACCCATAAGTGCATTATAACAGTTCTCTGAGCCAGACTTATAAATATGTGTCAGCTGAGGCCTAGAAATTCTTATGCAGCCTCATGAAATTCCTTTTAAAAACTTATTTGACTACAGGGATGTTTCTAGTTGCTTAAGTCCCTGAACAGATTCAGTTAACTTAATTTCAGGGGCAAATTAGTTGTGTAGACATGGGTTGATACTATTTTCAGAGGAGGGTTTTTGAAGTTTGAAATCCATACTGTGCAAGGGACCTTTGAGGTTCAGAAGCAGAGTAACTGGAATGTCCAAAGTTCTGTGCCAAATATGTCCAAGTTTTTATTTTATAAGTTTATAAGGCCTGTTTCCTTGAGAAAGTTTAAAGATAATTTTTCTTTGCATATAGCTATATTTGAGTTAAATATTTCTTGGCCTTCAGAAAGAGACCTTGTGCTTAAAAAGTAAAGGCATGGCCTACATTACAAAATGAAAAGACTCTCGCAATTATACAAAGGTTTAAACTATGATGTAAAGATTTTTAATGGCACTTTGCTACACAGTATAAGAAAAATCAGAAAACAATTTGCACTGTCACTAATTATTATGTTTAGAAGTCCATACAAAGACATTGTTTCAGTTTGCTTAGAATAACGAAACCTCATCCATATAATGGTTAAGAAAAATAGTAGTTTAAAACATTTCAGCCAGATGTTGACTGCTAATGAACTGCAGCAGCCTGGCCTCTGAGAAGATGGTAAATCCAGAGTACAGTCTTCAAAAAGAATCTCTTAATTAAGTGTTGAACATGGACTGAAGACACGTGCTCACTGGTACAAAAATCAGGAGGGCTTAGTGTGAGTACTGGGTGGCCTGTGTTTAAAAATGTTTGAAATTTTAAGTTACTGTCATTAATTAGTGAATATAAAACCATTCACATGGTATTATCAATAAACAAGAACCAAGTTCCTTTCAGTTATGGGGGATGGTGTTTGTATCTCTGGTTATATTCTTTTTTAGGAGTAGGACTGGAAATGGAATCTTTTATTTAACGATTTTGAGTGATTTGGCTTCACTTGGATGATGTGACTAAGCTGTTTGATTGCAGATTAGAAGCCTTGCTTCACAGAGGTTGTTTAGGTCACCTCTGTTTTTTTTCCATTTCCTTTCTTAGGCTAAATGCATGTTTACCTTTAGCATAAACGAAGGCAAACAAGACTGATTAGGGGGAAGCAGTTTGGAGGAATATGGGTCACTGTTTCCGAGTGGTTTCAAATGAAACCATTATTGCTGAAAATTCATATGCATGCCTGGTTGTGTTATGAAATTTTGTTGTGATTCTTAGATTCTTATCATTATTAGGTCACCATGTTTTGATGCCTCCAAACTTTGGCTTGCACACTGCACTCACAGCAGTGAGATAAACATTATTCAGTATTTTAAGAATTAACTGGACCAATGCAGGTGTATTAATACACCACGTATGTGCATAGCCCTTACCTTCTACCTTTATTATATGCAGTTAAAAGATAAACAATAAAAATACAAGGGTAAATAATCCCCCCAATTCAGAGGGGTTTGTCATCTATTTCCATGCATTTATGTTTCATATAGATGATAGTAGCCAATTGATCAACATTTAACCCTATGTTGACCCCCAGACTAATATTTGGTAGAGTAAGCAGGACAATGAAAAGCTCTCTAGACCTTGTCCCTCTTTGGGACCAATTTGCTCTGTAACTTGGATGAACACCCCCATGTCTCAATTTCTGTTTCTAAAATGAGAGTAAGAGCAGCTGTTTCTTTAAATTCACAGGGGTGAATCAGTTACATTTGCCAAAGACTTCCAGTTCTCTGACCTTCCTGATAGGATATTTTGGAAAAGTTTAGGGGAAGAGTTTAGCAAGAAAATAGGTAAGGTAGGAAAATAAATTAGTCAGGGAACAGTTTGTAACTGCATGGAGTTTTTTAAAGTGTATTGGTGGTCATGGGAGCAGTAAGGAGACAAGCTGTATCTGTAGATACAAACTGTATCTATCTATTATAGACAAACGCAAATTAACTCAAGGGAAAAGGTTAACTAATGAAGACTATTTAAGGCATGTTCTGGAGACACAAAGATTTGGAGGTTGCTACAGAAAAATATGGACTTAAAGTTGTGCTAGAATTTGTGTGAAGTACCTAGATGTCTTATATACATCATCTCTAACCTTGCTTTGTAAATCAAGTTTTATTATTTCAGTTTTGCAGAGGAAAATATTGAGGCTCAGAGAATTTATATAATGTGACCAAAGACAAATTGCTTGTGAATGGAGTTATTATCTGCATTCCAGCTCAGGTAGATTTGATTCAAAGTAGATGCATTTTCCACTCAGCCATGCTGTTACCTATGGTGTAATGTAATTAGTATTGCAGACATAGGGAGCACACAGGAGACGGGTCCAGCCCTAACATTCTGTGATCTTTCTGGTGTCCTAAAATAGATGGAAGTGAATTATAATTTTTCATGTTTATGCCTAATAGTGTGAATTGAATGTTTTTCTATAGGTTGACAGATTTTATACTCTTTGGCAAGATAATGATTATTTTCTCAAATCCTGCTGTATCCAAAGTGAAGGGTTGGATGCTTAGGATACAGAAAACCCTAGGTATAGTCCTTAGATTTAATTCGTTTACAATTCAGTTGGGGATATTGGATTAACATAAAAATAGGAACATCACACAAAAGTAGCATATACAAATTCTTCCAAAGAATATGAAAAGAGAGAACATTTCCCAACTTCTTTTATAAGGCCAATATAACCTTGAGATCAAAGCAAATGTGCTACCTTGATACCAAATCAGACAAGGACATTACAAGAAAAGGAAAGTACAGGTCAATCTTTCCCATGAACTTAGATGCAAACAATTCTAAACAATATTATTAGCAAATTTAATCCAGTAATATAATAGGATAATATATCATGGCCAAGTTGAGTTTATTCCAAGAATTTCAAGTTTGATTTATTAACTGAAATTGATGTAATTTACCATGTGACAGAATAAAATGTGGTAATCTTGATAAAGGAAAGCATTTGATAAAATTTAACATTTGTTCATGATTAAAAAAAAACCTTCAGCAAATTAGAAATAGAATTCAGTATGGTGGCTACCTTTGGGAATTAGGGAAGAGAAATGATTAGGTGGGGACATGAAGGGACTCTCTAGAGTGCTGGCAATACTCCTTTCTTGACCTTGCTGGTTGTTATATGGGCATTCTCTGTGACAGATTATTGAGCTTTATTTTATGCTTTATGTACTTTTCTCTGTGTCTTATACTTTAAAAAAAAAAGTAAGACTTCCTTCAATCTCAGAACCAACCACTGTTAAAGATTTTTTTATGAATCCTCCAGAAATACTCTATCCACTGTAATATATACATATGTTTTCCCTTTTGGGGATATACATAGGAACATTTTATGTGTGTAACTACAGGGGGAAAAAAAATATATATATATTTGCTTTTATTTGAAAATATAAATTGAGAATTATTCCATATCAGCATACAAACATAATCTTTTTAATGTAGAGTCTTTTTAATGGCTTTCTTGTTTAATATTATATGGTTATACCATAATTCATTTGGCCTTATAATTGGACACATTTTAATACTTAATAATATTTCTTTACAAGGATATACTATAATTTATTTAACTAGACTTCTATGATGGAAATTTAGGTTGCTTCCAATTTTCCACTATTATAAAAAAGACTCATGCATATTCATGCACACAATTTTTTTTCACACTTGATCAGTTCTTTCGTTAGCATAAATCCCAGGACATAGAATTATTGGGTTAAAGACATTCTCATTTTAATAATAAATAAACTTTATTTTTTAGAGCAGTTTTGGCTTCACAGCAAAATTGACCAGAAGGTACAGAGATTTTCCATATACCCCTTGCCTCCACACATGCATAGCCTCTCTCATTATCAACATCCTCCATCAGAGGTACATTAGTTACAACTGATGAACCTACATTGACACATTATAATCACCTTTTATATTATGGTTCACTCTTGATGTTGTACTGTCTATGGGTTTGGACAAATTTATATAATGACATGTATCTACCATCATACAGAGTAGTTTCATAGCCCTAAAAATCCTCTATGTTCTGCCTGTTCCTCCCTCTCTCCTCCCTAATCCCTGGTGACAATTGATCTTTTTTACTGTCTCCATAGTTTTGTCCTTTCCAGAATGTCATACAGTTACAATCATACAGTATGTAACCTTTTTTGATTGGCTTCTTTCATTTGGTGATATGCACTTAAGTTCCCTCCATGTCTTTTCATATCTTGATAACTCATTTCTTTTTAGTGCTGAGTAATAGTCCATTGTCTGTTAGTAGATAGACACAGTTTATCCCTTTACCTACTGAAGGACACCATGGTTGCTTCCAAGTTTTGTCAGTTATGAATAAAGCTCCTATAAAATCCATGTGCCAGTTTTTGTGTAGACATAAGTTTTTAACTCCTTTGGATAAATTCCAAAGAGTGCGATTGCTGGAATGTATGTTAAGAGTATGCTTAATTTTGAAAGAAATGGCCAAACTGTCTTCCAAAGTAGCTGTACCACTTTGCATTTTCACCATCAATGAATGAGTGTTCCTGTTGCTCCACAACCTTGCCAGCATTTGGAATTCTGGATTTTGGCCTTTTTAATAGCTGCATATAGGTATTTCATTGCTGTTTTAATTTGCATTTCCCCAGTGATATGTGATGTGGAACATGTTTTCATATGCTTATTTGTCATCTGTGTATCTTCTTTGATGAGGAGTCTGTAAGGACTATTTTTTAATCAGACTATTTGTTTCATATTGTTGAGTTTTAAGAGTTTGTTGTATATTTTGGATAATAGTCCTTTATCAGATATTTCTTTTGCAAATATTTTCTCCCAATATGTGGCTTCTCTTTTTATTCTCTTGACATTGTGTTTCATGGAGCAGAAATATTTAATTTTAATAAACTCCAGGTAATTAATTCTTTCTTTCATGGATTGTGCTTTTAGTGTTGTATCTAAAAAGTCATTGCCAGATCCTAAGTCATCTAGGTTTTCTCCTGTGTTATCTTCTAGGAGTTTTATAGTTTTATGCTGTACATTTAGGTCTGTGATCCATTTTGAGTTAGTTTTTGTAAAGGTGTAAGGTGTGTGTTTAGATTCATTTTTTTTTGCATATGGATGTCCAGTTGTTCCAGCATCATTTGTTGAAAAGACTATTTTTGCTCCATTATATTGCTTTGCTCCTTTATCAAAAGATCACTTGACTATATTTATGTGAGTCTATTTCTGGGCTCTCTAGTCTGTTCCACTGATTGAATTCACTGTTCTTTTGCCAATACCACATTGTCTTAATTACTGTAGCTTTATAGTAAGCCTTGAAGTTGGATAGTGTCAGTCCTCCAATTTTATTCCTCTCCTGCAATATTGTGTTGGCTATTCTGGGTCTCTTGCCTCTCCATATAAACTTTAGAATCTGTTAATAACCACAAACTAACTTGCTGGGATTTTGACTGGGATTGCATTGAATCTGTAGATCAAATTGGGAAGAACTAATGTCTTGGCAATGTTGAGTCTTCCTATCCATGAACATGGACTATCTCTCCAGTTATTTAGTTCTTTTATTTTGTTCTTCAGAGTTTTATAGTTTTCCTTGTATCGATCTTGTACATATTTTATTCAATTTGTGGTTAAGTATTTCATTGTTTTTTTGGTGTGCTAATGTAAATGGTATTGTGTTTTAAATTTCAAATTCTAGTTGTTCATTGCTGATATATAGGAAAGTGATTGACTTTCGTATATTAATCTTGTATCCTACAGCATTGTTGTAATTGCTTGTTAGTTCCAGGAGTTATTGGGTTGATTTTTTTTTTTTTTTTGATTTTCTACCTAGATAATCATGTCATCTGTGAACTAAGACAGTTTTATTTCTTCCTTCCTAATCTGTATAGTTTTCATTTCCTTTTCTTGTCTTACTGCATTCACTAGGACTTCAGTATGATGTTGAAAAGCAGTGGTGAGAGGGGACATCCTTGCCTTGTTCCCGATCACTTTAAATTTTGAAATTCATTGTCAAATTGTCATCTAGAAAGATTTTATCAACTATAGCTGACCCTTGAACGACACAGTGGTTAATCAGCGTATAACTTATAATTGACACTCCCTATCCCCATTTCCTTCACATCCATGGATTCAACCAACTATGGACAGACTATGTAGTAGTGTAGTATTTACTATTGAAAAATATCCATGTATAAGTGGGCCCATGCAGTTCAAACCCATGTTGTTCAAGGACCAATTGTAATATGCAGCAACATTGCATGAGAGTCCATTTCCCCACAGCCTTACTAACACTCTATCAATCTTTTAATTTTTTCCTCCAGTCTGATAAATGCTGTCATGGGTATATCTTTGATTATTAGATGGATTAAATAACATTTCCATGTCTTTTATTGGTCACTTGCATTTTTTTTGACTCTGTTATATGTCTACTCAGCTCATTTTCTCCTGGAGTATTCATTAATCATCTTATTATTATTCCATAAGAACTCTTTCGATATAGATTAAGCATTAATATATTATATGTTGTACATACCATCCCTTTTCAAACTAGTTTTCTGTTTGACTTCTTTTAAACTAATAATTCTGGGGTGAAAGTCACTGTAGTCATATTTAAACAGACACATAGGATGAGATCATTGTATGTACATTCAATTTTATCTTCCTTGAGTTGAAAATACTCTACACCCTTTAATTTCATTTTAAAATAAAGCACTTGGACACAAAATAGCCTGACAGACTCAGGATTTTTTTTACAGTTTCTCAGGAATAAGCCACCTGCTTCATTAAATGAACCCCAGGGCTCTGGTCTATCACATGTTTGACCTTGTATCTTTAGAAGCTTACTCAAGGGAACTAAAATTGTTACTGATTTGTATTGTAAGTAGGAATATTTTCCTGATAGTAAGATATGTACTTTTGAATCATGAATAATGCAACTTAGCATCTGTTTAGCACTTGGAGAAATTGAAAGAACTTTACAATGATCCATATGCCAGGCCACTTAACTCTACAAAATAAGGTCTGACTGCCAGCCTCTTAGACCATAGTCCTACCTCTCTCTCAGAGACTTCTTGGAGCCTAGCTACAGGATTATTTACTTGACACTTTATGGTATATCAAAAAGGTATGGCAGATTTTACTTTTATAACATGTTATTGTTGCCTTTACTTCCCTGTAAGGTCTAAAAACACCAAACAACAACAACAGCAGCAACAATACAATATTGTTTGGAGGGCATAGTCATTGGGTGGATGAACCCAGGTTCATTCAGCCCTTCTAGGGCTTGGGTGAGGCACTGGTAATTGACAAATGTAGATGCCTTTTTAGTATTGAAGGACATATAAATCTGTTAAGAATAAAAGAAGTGTACCCAGTCTGGCAAAAAGTAAACCTTAAAAATTTTTCTCCCTGAAGTTGTGGCATAAAGAAGGCAATAAATTGGATTGGATTAAATTCGTGAATTATTATCACTACCATCATCTGCTAAGTAGCCATTTTCCCCTGTTATTAGTATTATATTTGAATGAGTTAAAGAAAAACATAACATGAATACTTTGTTCCAAAGAAAGCAGTATCTTCTCCTAGGAGAATGCATTTATTTTTACTCTGAGAGTATGGGACTGAAAAACAGACCTGGGTCTGATTCTGGCTGCTGCTACTCTCCAGTTTTATAACTAAAAGTCTCTGTCTCTGGGTCTCAGTTTCCTCACTGGCAAAATAAGTGAATTTAGACCCCTAAATCTTTGAGGACCCTTTAGCACTAAGATTCTGTGATCTAAGAGGTAAATCAATTCTTAAGACTATGATTTTTTAAAGAGTTGCCTAATAACAATTAAACTCATGCTTTGTATGATCCAAATCTTCTAGTGGATTTTTTAAGATTCTAGAGTTTAGTAACAAATCATTATTGGAAAAAAAACCACTGGAAAGCTCTCAAATCCTAGCAGTATTGGAACACCGTGGCTTAAGGTACTTGTTATAGTGTAATGATGTAACATGACACTCCTGGTATTGCTGATTGATGTTTCTATCCCCATGAAAATACCTGCTGCATTTCCTTTTTCTCTTTCTCACAATTACTTTGCTTAATAAACTTGCCAATTGGGAATTTGTTGGATAAAATAAACTTTATAATTTCAGTGCCCACTAGATGGAGATACTGGGGTAACCAAGCTCCTGATTGACCACACACATTTTTACTTCTGGGTAGATGCTCTTAGTTTTAATTAAAATAAATGAATAAGTGAAAAAGGAAAATAAAAAGAAAGGAACAACAAAAAAGTGAGGGTGAGAGCTAAGAGTGAAATACAGCTTCCCATGGCTCTGAGGAAAGATTCAGATACACCATAAATCATTGTGAAGCATTTCAAAGTTGCACTATGTATTTCCTGCCATTAAAACTAAGTACATTGACCTAATTTGCAAATACCCACACCCCTTGAAGTGATTGTGTTTAATTTTGTATCTTTGAAAAATTTAATGAAAACTCATAAGAAAGTTTCATTTATCAAGTTTTCCTATTTCTCAAATTTGATTTTTAGAGTTAGTCTTTATAGACATAATTTTTATTTTCTTTTTTGAGTATCTTTCCCTATTAAATTTTTAGTAGTTCACTCTCTTAGAAACACATTGAGCAATTTATAAGTTTTACTGTTTCAGAGTTTGGTGCATTTTAGCAAGACTATTGTGACTTTTTTGCAACTTAATTATTCGAAGTCCTTTGATGATTATAAAAGCTAGAGGTTGGGGTTCAAACCTAGATGAAAATGCTAGGAGTAAGACTAGAAAAATAGTATATTTATGGAACATTTTACCGAAGTCAGTAGGCAGTGAATAATGCAGGTGTATAAAAATAATTTAATAATATTTTATCCAGGTATCCCCCAAATAAATAACCAAGGAAAAAAATATTTTACAAATTACATTTTCCTTGGTGACTGAGTATACCAGATGCTTTAGAAGTACTATTGGAGATTATTTAGAATTTGAATGAATGGATATAATTTCTTAATTTTAATAGTAGCAGGATTGGTAAGGGACCAGAAGACAGGAAAGTAACTTGGCCTGATCATGAAAACTAAGGGTGGAATTAAAAGAAGATGATTTCAGCTCAGCATCTCACAGCATGGTATGGTGGGAAGAGCATGGCCTATGGAGTCAACCAGACCTTGGATTCCTAGCTTATACCCTCAAGAGCTGTGTGACCTTGGTACATTACTTAACCTCTGAACCTGTTTATTTGTATGTAAAATTGGGGTAGTAATATTTACCCAGTAAAGTTGTTGCGAAGATTAATGTGTATAAATACAGAGTCTAACTCATAAGTGGTAATGATCATTACTGTTATCATCACCACATTATAAAGATGATGATAATCATGTAATAATAACTTATAATTCTCATTCCAATTAACAAAAGGTATATTTTCTCTGCAGGTGAGGCACTCTGGGTCACTAGAGAATGATTAGGGCTAATTTTACTGGAAGCCTTTTTATTTTCCTTCTGATTCTAAGATGCAGGGTACCATGAACCCCAAATAGATTAGGATAGTAAAAAGAACATTACTTTTCATTTCTTTATTCAACAATGTTTATTGAACCAGTCACTTACTAGAATTGGGGCCAGAGCAATAAGGTAGGCAAGGAGCTAATATTCTAGAAGGGAGAGACAGATATAAGAAACAAATAAACAGCCAAGATACTTTCATATGGCATTAATTTCTATAAGGAGAATGAAATTTAGCAATGATGGAGAATGACTGGAGAAAGGCTACTTTTGGTTATGTGATTAGTACAAAGAATTAAAGTAAGGGAAGTGAGGAAGAGAAAAAATTACCAATTAAAACAATTACCAGTTGTCAGTAAAACTGAGTTTTATTGTGGGTAGCAATGACTTCATGATGTAGGGAGTGACATTTAAGCTGAAACATATTATTAAACATTTTATTTATTATTTTAATTATTAGCTATTTTGAACCTTTCTTCTCTGGATAAAGTCTACCCTGTTGGTTTGCAAAATTTTCCTCTTGAGGAAATTGGTAGTACTCTTTGGATGCAGTCTTGCTGATTCTGCCAATAAGGAGCCATCTGTAAGTGCAGAGAGCCATGGTGAGTGGGAGCCATGGTAGAGTAAGGTACTTCAGGGCCCTGGCAGGTAGGCTTCTCTCCCACTTCTGTGGGATGTCTAAGGTTAGGTGAAAGTAGAGTCAGTAGGTGTTCCTCAAGGGCAGCCTTGTATGTTTCTGAATTGGGATGTTCTAGTGGATTTCCAAACTTTGCTTTGATGAATCTCCTTTCCCATTTTTTTGTGGGAGTTCCAGTTGGAGCTGAACACAGGGGACAGGAGTACCATTTGCGTCACTCTGTCTAGGGAATCATAGATGGTCATTATTAGATTATAGCCTTAACATTCAGGGAAAAAACAAAAAGAGGTAAAACTGTACCTATAGAATTTCTAATCAAATTATTGCTTAGTATTTCAAAGATCTTGCCTTGCTATAAAATATAAAACACTGGACTGTGAAGCTATTCTTCTGAAGCTGGCCTAAGAAAGTCCCAGACCTCTGACACTGGTTAGAGTTAGATGTTGTAAATACTGCTGGTTGCCTTGGTACTTAATTTTTATTATCAATCCTATTCTGTTGTCCAGTGTGGTATACTTTATGCTTTTTACCCTTATATTACAACTTCATCATATTTCTCTGGTTATTATTTCACTGTTATATGATAAGAGATCCCACAATAAGTGATTAAAATGAGTAATGTAAAAGCTGGAGTTCCTATTGTTTTTCTTTTTAAATATCTTCAAAAAAAAATCTTTCAAAGAGTAAAATTTTTCAGAGAAGGAGGTGGATTTGTTTTTTTGGGTGTCTGAATGGCAAAGTTGACATTTGCTAAAGTTTCATTTCACACATGTAGACTATTCAACTGCCAGTTTGGCAATTTGACATGTTAAAGTAATTTACCCTGTAATTAAATTATTTCTCATGGAATATCATAACTTCTTTGGGGCAATAGTGGGAGCAGGAGTGGGGAATCCCATTTCATTTCATTTCTTATTACGAACAGGGAAAGTTCTTTAAATTCATCTTCTAGAAATCCAGGTTGTGCTGTTAATACTCCAGTGCCCTGCTCTGTATCAGCACCAGCATGGTCTTACTAAGGACAACATAAGAGGAGTTTGGCTTTTTTGGGTATCACTTTCAAATGATACATTTTAATGAGTGCCACCCAGGTTACTCTTTGACCAATATGTTGATTTAATTATTTTAAGCATGCAAATAAAATATAATTGTTTCAAAGATCTTGGGTAACATCCCACGTAAGAAGACATTCTGGGCTATTAACCAGCTGTTCATTTTGACTGTGTTTATTTAAATCAAGTAGGAGCAGGGCCCCATCGAACTTTATGTGTGGTCATCAAAGCCCATAATCTCCTATAATTTAAGTAAGTTACAGGGAAGGTAAAACTGGTCATGACTCCTGTGGTTACAAGGACATCCAGAGAATATCTGATTAATGTTTCTTCTTATAAAATTGTGTTATTGCTTTGTAAAATACATGCAAAAAATTCAATCAGTGAAATCTAAAATTAAAAATATTTAAAATTCTACGTGCTGTAAAGAATTCTACACTGTAAAAAGAAAGTGCTTGTTTTTATTTTTATAATTTAAGTTTTATTTATGTTCATTTTTATGACAAAATATTTAATTGTCAGTTTTTATAAATATTTTAATTTTTCAAATAAGCTTGCTGTGGTCAGGAAAGGAAAATTTGGCAATAAAGCCAAAATTTTTTTCAGAAAAAAATTTAAATGTAAGTTTCCTTTAGGAATAATTCACAGAAACCTATGTTTTAATGCAGGATGCCTTTATATTTAGAAGTTTTCATTGATTTGCTTAAAATTTTTTGCATAACATTGTAAAGTATGATACATTATTACTTGTTGACAACAAAGTTAAATATCACACATATAGTTAGATGGATTGTTTTTTGTTGTTGTTGTTTTGGCCGCGCTGTGCAGCTTGCGGAATCTCAGTTTCCCAACCAGGGATTGAATCCAGGCCATGGCAGTGAAAGTGCCTAATCCTAACCACTAGACCACCAGGGAATTCCTAGATGGATTGTTAACATAGTGCTTAAAATTTTTTCTCAACTTTTAATTAATTAAAATTTATTTTTTAAATTGAAGTATAGTTGATTTACAATGTGTTAATTTCTGCTGTACAGCAAAGTGACTCAGTTATACACATAAATACATTCTTGTTTATATTCTTTTCCATTATGGTTTATTCCAGGATATTGAATATAGTTCCTTGTGCTATATAGTAGGACCTTGTTGTTTATCCATTCTATGTGTAATAGTTTGCATCTACTAACCCCAAACTCCCAGTCCATCCTTCCCCAATGCCCCCCTTCCCCTTGGCAACTGCGAGTCTGTTCTCTATGTCTGTGAGACTTCTCAACTTTTTATTATGAGAAAATTTCCAAATGTATAGAAAAAGTGCATGAATAGGCAATGAACATGCCTGTCTTTCACCTCAGTCCTTATAAACATTTTGCCACATTTGTTTTATCTTTTTCTCTACTTTTTTCCTGTACCATTTGAGAGTTAATTGCAGACATAGCCCCTAAATACTTCATCTCCTAAGAACAAGGCATCGTTCAACATAACCAAATATAATTATCACATAGATATAATACTGTTACCTAATATGCATATTATTTTGTATTCATATTTCCCAATTGCACCAATAATAATGTCCTTCACAGCTTTTCCTCTGTTTTTTCTTTTCTTTCTTTCTTATTTTTTTCTGATCCAGTCATTGCATTTAACTGTCATGTTTCTTTAGTTTTCTTTATTGTAGAACAATTCCCCAGTTTTTTTTAGTTTTTCATGATATTGACATTTTTGAAGAGTCCAGACTTTTTTTTTTTTTTTTTTGGTCAAGCTTCCTCAGTTTGGGTGTGTCAAGATAGTTGCCTTATTATTAGGTCAAGATTCACTTTTTTCCCCCAGAAATATGTAGATGATGTCCTTCTCAGTGAATCATATCATATGATATCAGTTTATCCCATTATACTTAAGTTTTTTTTTAATACATAGAGATAAGTAGAGATCTGCTGCCTATCCAAAAGAATGCCTTAGTTTAGGTATGTGACATAAATTCTCTTTTTTATAAAGATGGATTTTTTTTGTTAATAATAGTTAAAAATAGTTTTTAAAGCCCTTTAAAGGTGAAAATAGATATTGTAACATATTTAGTTAGTCTTCTATTATGTGTTTGAATAACTATAACACTCAATGCATATCTGTTGAATGAATGAAAATACTGATGACTTAAAAATCACAAATTCTCAGCTTTGTCAAAGAATTAAAATCCTTCATTTTTGCACTGCTATTTACGTATTTTTATGTTCTCTTTCATTGTTTTGTTTAGGAAACAAAATGTACTAAGCTTGGAATAACTATTTGAGAGGTCTAGCATAAAAATAACCCAAGCAAATGTAATTTTAAACTGTCACTGTTTATATAGGGTCACATTATTTCACTTGCAGTCACTCAGGGTTTGTATATATCACATTTCAGTGTAATGACATGGGCAGGCTCCAAAGAAAATACCAGGCAACACGAATTTGGTTTGACTAACAAATATTTACATGTCTCCATATCTCTAATTATTGTAATCTTTTAAGGGGTTTATGCTACACAGGCTTAATTCTTTAAAGCTTTATGTTAGAGTAAAAGAGGTTAATTAGTAGTATATCTAACTGTAAAAATGATACTGAAGCCCGTCTCGATAAATGTCATTTTAAGCCAGAGCTTCTGCAGAGAATAGGTGGACTCAAGAGCCCTGACATGAGCAGACGGCTGCCTGTCAGGTGCATGCTGTCTTGTGTGTATTAACCTTTTCTTCCTTCCCAGGTGGGTGGTGTTGATAGAAGTCAGAGTGGTCATTTGATCTTTTAGGATTCTCTAGTCATTAGTTGGTACATTATAGGAGAGAAAAGATAAACAGTGCTGCCCTTTGCTTGTAAGGCTGGTGCCTCACTTGCAGGAGGCAGACGGGTGGTTGTACTGCTGGCTACCGAACCATTCACGCGTTTGCTCGCTCAGTACCACCGTGTCAGTTGGCATGCTTCTGTGGGATGGCCATCTGGAACTGTGGGTTAAGTCTGTAGTCGTAAAACTGTTTAAGGGACGCCCTCCCCCCACTTCCCATCAGACCTAGATTTAAAGCTCCCTGGCCTTTCTGACCACAGTATAACCTCTAACTGCACTACTGGGCTTCTTACTTTGTATTGCAAGATGTTTCCCTCTAGACTCTGGTGAGGTCTTCAAGCACAGAGGCTATACCCTCCCTTTTTTTAAAAACTGAAGTATAGTTGCTGAACAATATTGTATAAGTTGCAGGTATGCAACATAGTGATTCACAGTTTTAAAAGGTTATACTCCATTTATAGTTATTATAAAACATTGACTATATTCCCCATGTTGTAGAGACTATCCTTTTTTTACTCTTTGGATCCCCAGTGTGCAGTCTGGTGCCTAACTGAATTAAGAAAAAAAATGTGATCTCATTTGCAACGTGCTAATTTGCTGGTGATAATGTAAATAATTATTTGGGCTTTTTATTTAGTATAATCACTTGAGAGTCTTATCAATTTTGCAACTAAACTTAATCCAGAGGATTTATTCATTTATCTGTGTTTATTGAAGAGTTATTATCTTCCAGGTAGGACTGATCTACCAAATAGCTCTCTTTCCTCTCCTATGGCTGATACCCATTCTGAGGAGATGGAATCTGTGCCACACTGGTTGTTAAAAATGTGACTGTAATTCCTGGTTCCAGGCATTTGTGCTAGGTGCTAGGTTGCTTAGTTGCTAATAGGCTTTGTCTGTCATATACATATATGAAAGCATGTCCCATAAATCTAAGCATGTGAATTAGCAGAATTGTCATAGTTATGGTACTAGTAAAGACTATCCCTCTTGGGACCCAGCTTGAACTTTATGAATTTTATCCCCTGCCTCTTACATTTTCAGGTGAAGGAGTTATTACATAGGGAGGTGTTCAAGGAGCAAAACAGGCAATGAAACTGGGCCTATTCCTATACTACATAATTGGCTACCCAAAATAGAGGTGTTTCTAAAGGTGTGAATTTCTTTTTATGGATGTGGAAACGTCTGTTTTATCCCCAGCTGTATTCTTCATACTTGTGTAAAGTCTCACGCTCTCTTAGTTTTATTTTCTGCTTCCTAATTTCCTCTCCACTGGAGAAAGGAGATGGGTATTATATAGCCTTTATATATAGTTATAAAGTAGTAAAGTGGGAGTTTTTGCTTGTTGACCAGAAATTTAAGATCAATTAAATATTTTCTAATTGTAGTGTGTTATAGTTAAAATATATAAGTATTGACTAAAAGTAATGGAAATGAGAATACGAACAGTTTTTAAGTGTGAGTTTCAGTCTTGAGAGCTAGTTGATGAGTTGGGGGTTCCTAGAGCTATAAACAGAAGTGGGAAGCGGCCACTGTCTCAAATGGGTGAAAATGTATTTTTAATAACTCCAGTTTTTTTGTGATTTCATCAAGAATGATTATGGATTCCTTGAAATTTAGTTTTCTTATTATAAAAGCAATGTATTTTCCTTATAGAACACTGGGAAATTTAAAAGTATGTTAAAGTTAAATTAAAAAATAACCTATAATCTTAACAACCAAAGATTGGACTCATTGTCATCTTGAGTACTGTGATGAAAATAAAATCTTATGAAAATATTACAGTTCAAGGAACCTACATTTAGTGCATGTGTTGATCCAATTAGCAAAATTTTATAGAATGTCTACTTTGTACCAGGCACTCTTCTAGGCACTAAAACAAAGTGCTTTCCCTCATGGAGTTTACATTTGATAGGGGGGAGACAGAAAATAAATGAAAAGGTAACATAAGATGGTAAAAGCCTTGAAGAAAGAAAGCAAGGTATGAGATGGAGAGTGGTAGGGGGTATTAATATATTTTAGGGGGATGGGGGAAAGTGTCTGATGAGGTGACATTTGAGCAGAGATTTCAGAGCAAGAGCATTCCAGGCTGAGGGAATGGTAGGTGGAAAGAACCTGGAGTGGTGTGGGATATTGATTTCTGGTTGGCTAATAATTATGGTCAACATTTATTTTGCACTATCTGTATTCTAGGTTTTTAAAATCTTTGCAACAACCCAATGAAATGAGTAATTATTATAACTCCCATTTTGCAGATGAGGAAACTTACATGCTTTAACCACTGTGTTATACTGATAAGTGCTATGATAGAGCAGAGAGTAAGAGTATGTAACTCGATTCTAGGAGGCCATGAAAATTTCCCAGAGGAGTTGCTGCTTGAATTTAGTCTCAGTGAAAGAGCAATCGGCCACAGTTATGAAAGTGAGAAGAGTATAGAATTCTGGTCTCATTTATCCCCCTGCTTTATCCCCAGAACCTGTAATAGTACCTTGCCGACAGTTGGCACTCAGTAAATGTTTGTTGAATGAATGAAGGTGGAACAGCATTTGCAAAGAGGCATAGAGCACATGGGATATTCAGAAAACTGAAATTAGTTTGACAGGAGCATGAACTATGTGTTAAAAGCAGCAGTAGCTTATGTTAGAAGAAATAAGCAGGGGTCAGATCATAAATCTGTTTTTATGAAAAGGCAGTGATGTATTTTGGCAGCACATATATACTAAAAATTGATAAGCTATGGAGGAGATGGTCTTGGAGCCTGGGGGAGGAGAAAATGTAATTGTGTGAATAGTTCTCTCTCTCTCTCTCTCTCTCTCTCTATATATATATATATATATATATATATATACATATATAAAACTATGAAACAGAATGTTTAAAATTGTTTGAATGTTTGAATATTCTTTGGGTTTCCGTGAAGATAAAATATTTTTGAGTGCAAATGTGAGTTATTAAGACTCTTGCATGCAAGGAAAAACAGCCCACTCAAGGGATAGGTCCTGGAATGCAAAGGTGAGTAAATCAGTTAGCCTTTGCTGTGTAATAAACCCTCCCAAAATGTAGTGATTTAAAACAACAACCATTTGGACTGGATTCAACTTGATAGTGCTTTTGCTTGTCTTGGCTGGGCTCATTCACACATCTGCTCTCAGCTGCTGGTTAGCTAGGCAGTACTGCTTCTGGGTTGGCTGCTTGTCAGCTGGGATGATAGAAGCAACTGGGCCACATGTCTCTCATCATCCACCAGGCTAGCTCAGGCTAGGGAATAGAAACAGGGAGGGGAAGGATTTGTGGCCATTTTGCAGTCTAAGATAGTGGTTAGAGCTGGATTTCAAGGATGGACAGAAACTTAAGTGTTAGGTTTGCCTCCGTCACTTGCCTTGCTCTCTTTTTCCTTGTCTGTTTCATTCCTCTCTATTTTCAGACCAGCTTCCTCTACTTTTCTGGTACACAGTAAAAAACACGACTGCTGACAACTTCTAAGATCATATGAACAGATCCAAATTAGCCCCCCCCCCCCCCCGCCAAACTGATTCTTTCTTTCCCCATTGGGAAGATTCCCTTGGAGAAGGGAATCTAGAAGGGAATCTGGTTAGTTTGCCTTTGGTACAGTACCCACCCCTGGATCTATGACCTGTAGTGGGGTGGGTGGGTTGGGTGCTTGTATGGGTGGGTGAGAAATGGCAGATTATAGTGTGTGAAGCTGGCATTCAAGATCTACATTGCTATAACCTTGGGATAGTTGGGTAGGGGGGGAATGAGAAAGAGGGGAAAGGGCAGTGCCCCCAGAAAACAGTTGAGATGAAGAGGGGATGGCTAGACATACTTCTCATAAGGGCCCACTACAGTCAGTTTTATAAATAATGTAGTAACTTCAGGGGCCTGAGAGTAGTGGCTGGGACCTTGGAACAAGAGGGATATGACCTATTTTTATAACATTTTTATAACACTTCTGATACCAAATGTGTGGGATTTTTCTGACACCAACCAATTCTCTAACTCTCCAGATACCAACTGGGTGTTCTACAATCCATTCAATTCAATTCAATTTTATCACTCCCTGGAGTTAGTGTCAGATCCTACAAGTTAAGGACTCAGTCCCACAAGACTGACCCCACTTCAGATGCCAGTTGCAAGTCTCAGGTTGTCACCTGTTCTTCTGATCAACCAGCTATAAAGTTGGGGGTTCCCACAACTCCCTCCTCAGGTTCAATCATTTTCTAGAATGACTCACAGAACTCAGGAAAGCTCTACACTTGCTACTGAGCTTGGTTTATTACAAACATTACAACTCAGGAAGAGCCAAATGGAAGAGGTGCATAGGAGAAGGTATTGGGTAAGGGAGATGCACAGAACTTCTATGCCTTGTTCACGTGTGCCACCTGCCAGTGCCTCGATGTGTTCACCAAATCAAAATTCTCTGAACCCTGTTGTTTAGGGGTTTTTATGGAGGTTTCATTCTGTAAGCACTATTGATTAAATCATGGGCTGTTGGTTATTGATTCAATTCTAGGCCCCTCCCCTCCCTGGGGGTGACAGTGGGGGTGGGGCAGGGGTGGGGGCTGAGACCCCCAATACTCTAGTCCATGCCTTGGTCTTTCTGGGGACCAGCCCCCATTCCGAAGCTATCTGGGAGCCCTTAGCCACCAGTCATCTCTCTAGCATATAAAAGACACTCATCACTCCAGAGATTCCAAGAGCTTTAGGCTTTGTGTGCCAGGAACTAGAACAAAAAATCAAATATTTATTTTTTATTATATCACAAAGGATAAGTTGGGGGTAGGGAGAGGAGACCTGAGAGTGCAAAGAAAGAAGTAGGATTCAATCACAGTTGGAGGGGCTGCAAAGGGTGGCTAGGAAGAAAAAGTAGATCCGTTCACCAGATGGGGGGAATTGAGAAGGGCTTTTTCTGGCAAAGATAGGGATTAAAGAGGAAGTGGGACGAATCCACAAGAAGCAAGGGCCTTCAGACATTCCTGTAACTGAAGACATGACTGCTTTGGCCTGACTCTGATGGGTTAGATTTTTAGCCTCATTAGAAAGGACTAGAGAATCCCAGCATAGTTTCAGGCTGAAGGTATTAGGAATCAGATTTTTCTACGCAAATTGTAAGCAACTTGTTAATATTTAATAAAAGGAGGAAAGCTGGATTCGTAAATAAACATTGGCCTATAAATTACCTATCTGTAGATTGCTATCTGAGATTTCCCCTACTATTAGTTTATTACTGTAAGTTAAAGTTTCTAAAAATTTTGGACCATGACTCATGTAAAACATGTTTTACATTGCAATGTAATATATAATACACATGGGCAAACATACTCTGAAAAGTTTCACAAAACAATACTTACCCTTTCTACCTGCAGTACTTTCCATTCCATTACCTTTCATTCCATTCCCTTCCCTTTTATTTAAAAAGCATATTTTGAACCACCAAATTGATTTCATAATTAGGTAATGGGTTGCTACCAATTGTTTGAAAACATTGCTCTAAGTGGTTTCCTAAAATTATGATGAGCTAAAAACCAGTATGGAGGAGAGGTATAGGAGCAAAGTTAAGGAGTAAAAGTCTTCTGTACCAGGGTCTCAGTTCAAGATAGGGAAACACCAATCCCTTCAATAATGGCAGCACACAGAAGTGTAAGGAAGAATGAACTCTAAATGAAGCAAAAGAGAGAAAGTGATATTTCACTCTCCAAGATGTGCCAATGTCATCACATGACTGAGTAGTGACTGAGCAGTTTCAGGGTTTTTATTTGGTACATATTCATTTCTTAGGTGCAGATTTTTGTCTTGAATATGGTAGATTAGTAGAACAAGATGTTGACGTCATATATTCATTTGTTCATTTATTCATTCATTTTCATCAGATAGGGTAGATACTAGAAATACAGAGGTGAACAGGCTTAGACAAATGGGAGAGACCAATGTTAAACAGACATACACAGATATCTATATACAGATTGTGATAAATGCTGTGAAGGAAATAGACTATGAGAAAGAAAAACAGGAAAAACCCAATTTATATGGGGAGGGATAGCTTTTAGGGAAGACCTCGTGGAGTAAGTTGAGATGTGAAAGCTGAGTTGGAGGTGTCAGGCAAAAATGACTTATTTTTCAAAGTAACTATGTCATATGTTGTCATAGGCACAAAGTATTCCAGAATGCTTTGAAGAGCTAAAACTTCAGCTGTAGGAATAAGTAGTATATCCTTCCAAAATAAGTGGAAGGAAAGACTCATGAAGTGAGGAGGGAAAGTGAGCAGAGCTGCCATCCAATGCACCGGTGGTCAGGATAGTCGCTAATGTTGCAGGCTGCTGTTTGGTCCAGTAGTGGAGAGTCCATTATCCACCTTGCAAAGCAGCCAAGGACCATCCTTACTGGTATCTCTTGGAAACGATCATTGTCTTTTTCTCCCCTTCTTTCCTACCACCCCCTTTTAGACAACGTTAGTGTCTCTTGTTCCATGTTTTGACAGTGTGTAAAGTGGATGTGTTTTGTGACAAATTACCTTACCAGTTGGGTACATCTCCTGGTCTAGGTTAGCTTCTGTTCCATTAGAAATTATTTACCCTTCTTTGAAACCTTCTGCCAATGGTTTGCTAAACTATTGGCTGGCATTTCTGTATTTACATCTGGGAGAGTGTTTCTATTTTCATCTTAGTCTTTTGTTGAACACAGTATTTCTGACATTTATAACTTTGGGGAGTGTCAGGAATGGTTATGTGTTGGGACTCAACAAGGAATGAAAATCTAGAGAAAGAAATTGCAATCAGACATTTATTTTCCAAAGGACAAGTTTTCTTGGTCAGTTTTTCTGCCTTTTGGATTAGATTCTAGATTGGCAATAAGATCGTCCATTCATGAAACCAGATATTGGGTCTTGGCACTACGTTTGGTTCTCTACACTGTGAGAGAACAGTGTGTTCTCTCTATTACCACACTGTGTGGTATAGAGCTCTGAATACATGTCCAAAATGCTGTGTAAAAGATCACATGAATCTGTCTCTAGCTGCCCTTGCATGGGATATGTCATGTGGTGCAGGGGGGGACCTAGTAGATTGCATGGAAGGTGGATGTAAGCTGCTGTGGTAGCCCCAAGTTGGCGTGTGACTGAAGGAGCCTCATGAAGATGAAGGATGGGGACTAGAGACGTGTCTGAGAATCCACATTTTGGGAGATAGGCCAGAATGGATATTCCTTACTGTTTTATGAAGTTTTTTTACTTCCCTCTCCCACCCCAAAAAGGGCAGGGAACCCTCTCTTTTTTGGAAATATGTTTTGAAGCAAGCAGGAGTTCCCTAAGTCAGAGCTGTACTGATCCTTTTGTCTCTAGGGCTTCTATTTTTATCTTCATCTTTTGTTGAATATAATATTTATAATATTTCCCATCTTGGGGAAGGCAAGGAAATCTATAGTTTACACAGCAGTTGAAGTTAAGGGGTTCCTGTGTCTGAAGCCCATATCTCAGGGGCCCTCTCCCTATGTGCTACTTATTGTAGTCACTTCCCAACCCAAGCAAAATTCTGCTCTTCAACATTCATAGAAGACAGTTTTTTAGCCTCCACTTGAATATCCCCAGTAATCTCATTGCTTCACAAATTAACTCTTCTCATTCTTGGACCATTTTAGTCATTGGAGAAATTTTTCTTATATTTAATCACAACCTACTCTTTCTATCTCAATCCCCAATTTTCTCCTTCTGTTGCTATTAGAGTGTTTCAAAGTTTAAGGAAGCTCTCCTGGCTCCTCACACATCTACTATTCTTTCACCAGTTCCTTCTGGAATATGGTCACAGGACCTCCTTGCCATTCTTAGTCTCCCTTGTTAGAATGTACTCTATCATTTTCATTGCCCTACTTAACATGACTATCCACCTGACGCCTGTTATGTCTCAATTTTTTCTTTTACTTGTACCAAGTGCCTATTTACTTTCTTTTGAAAAAAATTCTAGGAATTATACGACCAAGAATATTTATTCTATAAGGTTAATAACTTAGAAATTAAAAACCAGGGCAAAGGAAAGAAGAATGAAAGCACACCAACTGTTAATTACTAAGTATAATTGTTTTGTTTAACTGTATTTACTGAGATTACTGGAAGCCAAGGTAAAAAGGGAAACATAGTAATTTATATAGGTCTTGTGATCAGAATAGAGAAACCATTCCGGTTCTTCAGAGGAGGCAATGTTTTCTCTGGAGGTACTAAATTCTAAAATGCATTTCTCACATGGATTCTTTACAGCACACAAAGCATAATGAAAATGACCACTCCAGCAGTCTGAAAACAAATGCAAAAATGATGTTCATGTGACTGTTTCTTACAATGACCTATAGTAGATGCTCTTGACATAACGTTTGAGCACAGCTCAAATTTCCCTTGTAACAACTCTTTTAACACTCTTCACCATTTCCTGACCCTAAAGATTCTTCCCACTTCATGTTAAAGTCTTTGTGAATTGAATACTGTACACGTAAAATCTTTTCTCCCAGGCAAACGTGTCTGCCGAGTTATGGATTTGGTCAATCTAGATGATGATTCATGGGAGTTATTTTTTTCTCTTTGGGTTGGGTCCATTTCTGTACAATTGGAGTCATATGAGGAAAATTAACAGGTGTTAATTTGAACAGTTGTGCTGGGGGAAAAAGAATAGTTAATTATCTAATGCTCCCCCCACTCTTTACCTTCTCCCGGAGAGTCCAGATTGGCTTACAATCAGATTTCCTGCAGTCCGGACCTTGAGGGTGGGACAGGACAGTGCCGCTCAAAACTCCGCATGAAGAACCCTCCCCCGCCAAGGAGTGGGAGCCTCCCTCTGACCATGGGCAGGGATGTGCCGTTCCAGGACACACTTGCCAAACCACAGAGATTGCAGGCCTGCTGCCCATCCATTATTATCATCATTATTTCACATTCTTCAAAGGTCAGAGCCAAAACAAATGGTCTGCTAGCCAAGCGAGTGACACCAGCCTTTACCACAGGCGTGTGTAGGCCCCTTGGTATTTAGTAGCAGTGACTTGGGTCATGTTCTTGTCTGAGTCCATCAATCTGGCCAGGCCTCTGCCTCCTGCTGTCTTCCCACAACAACTTTTTTTTTGTTTTTTCAATTCTGTCTCACCTCCTCCCCTCTTCCTAATAATAGTTACCTTGGTATGTGTTTGCTGGCCTTTCTTTCTTTCTTTCGAATTTAAACAATGAAAGGGATTGAATTAATTGCGCTAGTGAGAGATAAAAGTATACACAGAAGGCTTTTGGGGGCTTCTGAATTTTGGGTTCCTGGCTCACCCTTGAAACTCCATTCCCCTTAGGGGTAAAGAATAGTATTGTGGTCGAAACCTTAGAGCCAAGATTCTGAGTTCAAATCCTGACTCTGCCCCTTACTAGTTGAATGATCTTGGGCAACTTAACCTCTCTAAACTTAACCTCTCTATGCTTCAGTTTCTGCATTACAAAATGCGTTTATTAATGAAAACTTCCCTCATGGATTTGAAATGTTACAGTTCATGAAAAGTGCTTAGAACAATGTCTGACTCAGTGTATTAGCTGCTATTACTATTATTAGGCTGCAGAAATCTTACCAAAATGTCAGCCTTATATTGAGATCCCTCTGGGTTGTGGCTGTTTGGGAGGGAGGTGTGTGGGATTGTATTTGGAGACGGATAACGGGAAAGCACTTCAAGCCCCAAACTGTCCAGCAAGGTGGATTTTTTTTCTTTCTAACCTGGGGATAAGATGGAGTGAAATTGTGATGACTCAGAAATATCTGCATCCTAGGGCCCTTTGGTCAACTCCGTTGTTCATTTTTACAGGAGGAATATTCAGTTCCGGGATGGATACATTTTGCTCCGTGTGCTTACCGGGGCCCACTGTCTAGGCACAGCCTCCATTTTTTGGGGCAGGGGGATAAGGTGACCTGGTGGACTTTGGAGCCAACCCTGTGAGGCTTTGACTCTTAGCTTAGGTTACTTTATTGATCTTTCCGAGCCTCAGTTTCCTTCTGTATAAAGTAGCAATTATAATTTTGACATTTCAGAGTCATTTTGGAGACTTAATAAGATACCACATATGAAATATCCTCATAGTATCTTGCCTTAGAAGACACGTGACATTTGTTAGCTTCCTTCCCTTTTTTCTTCCTATTCTTTCCTGTCTGCTTAATTTATTAAGAAAGCCCCAGTGAGGACTCCCCTGGTGGTCCAGTGGATAAGACACCGCGCTTCCACTGCAGGGAGTGCAAGTTCGATCCCTGGTCAGGGAAGTTCCACATACCGCGTGGTGCAGCCAAAAAAAAAAAAAAAAAATCCCAAGTGTAGGAAATTTTTTTAGAGGAGTGCTTTCAAATTTAATGTGACTACAAATCACCTGGGGCTCTTGTTAAGCTACAGATTCTGATTCAGCAGGTCTGGGGTGAGGCCCGAGTCTGTACTTCTAATCTGTCCCCCAGTGACACCATTGCTTTGTCTGAGGCCCTCACTTAGAGGACCACAGAGGGTACTGTTTTCTTTCCTCCCTTTGCATCTCATTATTACCTGTTGGATTCATGTTAGCATTTTTTTTTTTTTTTTTTTTATAGCTACTTTATTTATTTATTTATTATTTATTTTTGGCTGTGTTGGGTCTTCGGTTCGTGCGAGGGCTTTCTCTAGCTGCGGCAAGCGGGGGCCACTCTTCATCGCGGTGCGGGGACCGCTCTTCATCGCGGTGCGCGGGCCTTTCACCATCGCGGCCTCTCCCGCTGCGGGGCACAGGCTCCAGACGCGCAGGCTCAGCAGTTGTGGCTCACGGGCCCAGCCGCTCCGTGGCATGTGGGATCTTCCCAGACCAGAGCTCGAACCCGTGTCCCCTGCATTAGCAGGCAGATTCTCAACCACTGCGCCACCAGGGAAGCCCCATGTTAGCATTTTAATAGTCTTACCACACATATCTGCACATCCAGGATCGTCATTTATTCAAGGTTGTATGTTACAGGCACCTATGAAGGTTCTTCCTCATCCAATACAGGTAGCAATGGTTGAGATCTAGAAGAAACCTATCATAGATATTTTCTCATGTTCCCCATGGACCTGGAATCCCAAACTGTTTCACATAAAATGCAGTGTTCCTGCCTTGTTGAAGGTCTCCTCTCAGAATCTGGGCCCCTCCATGACTCAAGGTTGCAGGTCAGTTAGGTTAGGGAAGTGGTCCTTGTTCTTTCTTTACAGTTTGAAGGGAGATGACTTGAAGACTGTGCTTCTGCCCTCACTAAGCACCCCAGATATTTTGAGAGCCACATTGCCCAATTACTAGCCTTCTCCAGATTCATTAGATTATGTTCTCTTCAGTGTACACGGATGGAGGAGTCCACTTTTGTTCTTTTTTTGTGTGGGTGATATACACTTGTGAGTGCATACTCTTTGATGGTTCTAGATTTTAGCAGGTTTTTCAGATTTACTTTTGAGAATCCTCTTCAGTGTTGTTTCTTTGTGGTTGCTGATTTTTTTTAATATTTGAACTCCTCCTTTTTCCTTTCCTGCATTATTTACTGGAACTTTTCAGCCTGAACCATCAGAGTCAGTTGCATCTGCTATGTTCATTTGGGAACTGGCTGTCATTGTCCTCGGGCAACTTTTCTTGAAATAAAAAATATGAAAGTTACTAATCTCTTTGAGTTAGAGATGTGAAGAAGAAATAATAACCTCCTTCTTCTTCTTTTTCTAATTAAAGCAAGCCTACTTTTTTCCCCCCTTAGAACACTCCAAAGTGTCCACAAGTTAGAGTTTGGTCATCAGCCATGTTACAAAACAAAGCAAGTCTATATCAGTCTTTTTTAGATTTACCTTGGTGCTGTTTCATGAAGTTTCTCCTACTTGGCTGGGGTCTACCTAACAGGTTTGCCAATTTGGGGAAGAATTTGAAAATAGCCCCAAGTAAGAACCCAGGCATTTTGAAAGTTAAGGTGGAGAAGGATTGCAGGGGGAGAAAGTTGAGAAAATATTTGAGGCAAAGAAAAGTCAGAGGAGCCATTAACATTTTCACCTTATCTAGATATATCAGCCAGGGTCATGACAAGAAATAGACAGCACACTCATTAATCAAGGGCAATTTATTTCATAGCGAACTATTTCCAAAGGTGTAGTAGGTAATGAGGACTAGCTGTAGCTGAGCTGTCATGCCCTTGGGTCTGAAGGTGATCTTGGCAGCGTGACCTCACTCCCCCCTCCCTCATTCCCCATTTCCTGCCAGAGTCCTCTGTTGAAAAAACCCAGTGGGAAGCAGAGTGCACAGGAGCCTCTCGATATAGTTCATACTGGGCAGCCTCCTGGGCAGATAGTAGGATGGAGGTGGGTGGACAGCACATCTAGGGGGCAAATCATTGTCTGGCACACTAGTTATACACTTTCTTTTGAAAGACTTGTTCACCTGAAGACATTATCAATATTGTGAGCTCCTTGAGGGAAGGCACTGAGTGACCTGTCCACTTATCTGTAGGATGCTAGTATTTAAATGACTGTTGAGTGAATGAATGGGGCTGTTCATTTCCTTCTTTTCTCTTGCACTTGTCGGTGACCTACAATAGCTGCACGATGCTGTCTCGGTTAGGGTCTGTGTTCTTAACAGCAAGGCTTCCCATAGGAAAAGATTAACATTTTCTGTCTACATAATTATTCTACTTTTAACAATCTCATTAGTAAAACTGCTAAACAAAAATAAAGTTTACTGTATTGATATCTTGAAGTCTTTTGTATTTTTATTGTCTTTGTAATATTTTTATTGTCTTTATTAATGTCCAGTTTTAGCTAGGCAACACATTTATGAATCTTTAGCCCTTCTCAGTGACTATTAAACCTAACCCTGTTATTTCTGTTATTACTGGATCCCCACTGGTCAGCAGATGGGTACACTGTTTAATTTGGGAGGCCATGTGATTTTTGGTTCTTTCCCAGGCTGCGGCATCAAGGGAAGCAAAGGGCCCACACAAAGGGCTAAATTAGCCTCATTAACTATCTTCAGTAGCTTTAAAAGAAGATCCATGAATAATGCCAGGGTTCTCCTAACTGTCCAGAGGGCAGGAGTCAAAATAGAAATGAGTTTATTGGCTACAAACTTCGGAAAAATTTCTCATGTAGTCAGATTGTCTTCTGACAATCTGGAGATTGGAGGCGCCTGGGGTTCTTGACATGCTCAGGTGTAAGGACAGAAGAAAATATTGATACATTGGTGGGAGGGGAATGAGTCCCTTCTTCATTAGAGCTTTGCTGTTTTTGCCTGAGGGTTCTCAGATTGCCTGTGTTGGGGGGGGGAGGGGCTTGGGGGATAGGTGAAGTGGGTGGGCCTCAGAATCCCTCAGGCATCAGGGATCCGGTCCTCAAATTTGATTCGGTTTGTTCTTTTTTTTGTTGTTGTTATACACCAATGCTCACAGCAGCTCTATCTGCAATAGCCAAAAGCTAAAAACAACCCAAATGTCCGTCAAACGGCAAATGAACAAACAAACTGTGGTATAGGCATACAATGGAATACTACCAGCAGTATGAAGGGATGAACTACAAATGACATGGATGGATCTCAGAAAGAATTATGCTGCATGAAAGAACTCAGACACAAAAGAACACATTTTTTTCATTTACACAGAACTCTAGATAATGCAAGCTGATCTATGGTGACAGAAAGCAGGTCAGTGCCAGGGATAAGTGGGCTGGGGAGCCCAGGCTGTAATGCAGGAACGAGGGAGCACAAAAGGCCATTAGGAAACTTTTAGAGGTGATGGATAGGTGTTCACTATCTTGTGGTGATGCTTTGATGGGTGAATACATATGTCAAGCTTATTAAAATTTATACTAAATATGTGTATGTCACTTCTACCACAAAAAAGCTGTTAAAAAATAATAGAGTTCAGGTACACACGTCACCTCATTTTCCCTAATGTTAACAACTTATATATCCATAGTACAATTTTCAAAACCAGGAAATTAACATTGATACAATACTATTAACTATACTATAGACCTCATTCAAACCGCCAGTTTTCCTCCTAATGTTCTTTTTCTGTTCCAGGATCTAATCCAGGATTCTACATTGCATTTAATGGTCTCTCCTTAAGCTTTTCCAATCTGTGGCAGTTCCTCATTCTTTGTCTTCCATGACCCTGATACTATGATAAGTCCTGCTCAGTTATTTTGCAGTCAGTTATTTAGTACCTTCATATCTATCAATTTGGGTTTGTCAGATTTTTTTGTCATGATTAGATTGAGGTTATGCATTTTTTGGCAAGAATATCACAGAAGTGATGTGTCCTTCTTTATGCATTCTATCACGATGTTGATATATCTTATTACTAGTGATTTTAAACTTTATCATTTAGTTGACTTGCTGCCCGATAGATTTCTCCACTATTTTTCCTTTTGTAATCATAAGTATTTTGGAGTAATTTCTGTAACTGTTCTGTTTCTCTTCAAACTTTCATCCATTTATCCATTAGTGTATCTTGCCTGTAAGAATTGTTACTATGATGTTTGCCTAATAATTTTTTATTTTTTATTTATTGATTTTTTTAACATCTTTATTGGAGTATAATTGCTTTACAATGGTGTGTTAGTTTCTGCTGTATAACAAAGTGAATCAGCTATACGTATACATATATTCCCATATCTCCTCCCTCTTGCGTCTCCCTCCCTCCCACCCTCCCTATCCCACCCCTCTAGGTGGTCACAAAGCATGATTCGGTTTGTTCTGGAAGTTAACTTCCTATAGGCTTCTTTCCATACACTTTTGTTAATGTGTTTTTGACAGCTCCTTCTTATTCTCATGAAATCTCTTGATATTTTACATAATTCAAGTGTGTATGGAGTATTTAGTGTCTTTGCAGGTCACTCTGCCTGATTATAACTCTTGGAGCACATTTTACGGTTCTATTTCCAGTGTCCCCAAGGAAAGAAAGGGTGAGGGAGGCTCACATGTCTCCTTCACATCACCCAGAATGATAGGCATTCTCTGCTCCCTCCCGTTTACATCCCCTGCTGTTAAGGCCCCTCCATTAATGGTTCTCTGAGTTCAGGTCATGCCATCCCTGGCTAAGGCTATGGGCCTAGCACTGATTTTTGCTTATTGTCGGAGGCATGCAAGTTTTTCCTTAAACAAGATTTGAAATTAAAAAAAAATCTTTTGTGTCTAGTTTCTTCACATCTCATAACCATTTAGGATTTGACCTTTTTCCTTTTAGTATGGGGGTGAAGGGCTAGGGCCACTGGGGAAGCTGCCTGTGGGCCTGCAGTTGAAGTTTATACTACAGGCATGTTTTGTTTGGCAGGCAGGGACTCCCCCCTCCACGCCCCTTCCCCCCACCCCCAAATTTAGGCTCGGATGCTTTAAATGGAACACACATTCTCCTGTTTGTCTCAAGCTCCATTACACTTTATTGTTGAATTGGTTCTCTTAGGGACACCCAGAATCTTTTAAGTTCTCTCTTTCCCTGAACAGTTTTAAAAAAAAATTTTTTTTTTTTTTTTGGGCTGCACCTCGAGGCTTGGGGGATCTTAGTTCCCCAAACAGGGATTGAACCCAGGGCCATGAACCCAGGGCCATGAGAGTGAAAGCCTGGAATCCTAACCACTAGGCCACCAGGGAACTCCCCCTGAACAGTTCAAAAAATGGTCCTGAGTTCCAGATTAATTAAACCTGTTTTTACATTTGGCTTGGGATTTAGCTACTTACTTGTATAAATCAGATGATTCCTTATTCATTCTGTAAAAATAATAAAATTTAAAATTGTGTACTTCTTTAGAGTTTATGGGATGTTTTTATCTAATTCACTGGATCATCACAATAATCCCGTAGCCAGGGAGGTAGGTATTTTTCTCCATATTATGGACGGGAGGTAATATAGCCTGGTGATTAAGAGTATGGGCTCTGGGGTTAGACAAGTGGAGTTTGAATTTCAGCTTTAGTAATTACTAGCCTAGTCTCAGCTAATAAACCCACTCAGTTTCCTTGTCTGTAAAATGAGGAGGAGATACCTATCTTATAGGGTCATTGTGAGAAGTAAATGATTAATTCATACAAAGCAATTGGAACAGTACCTGGCATATAGTAAGTAGTCAATAAATTCTAACTGTGAAAACTATTATTGTTATTAATAGTATATGAAGAAATGGAAACTCAGAAAAGTTAAGCAATCTATCTAAAGTCACCTAGCTAGTTGGCAGGAGGGTTGGGGCTTTAATCAAGATTTGGAAGCTTCTGGTACTAGTTTCTTTCCTCTATATTTACCACTGAATTCCTCATGCATTCCGGGGGGACTGTACAATGAGTCATCCTTTCTTTCATCTTTCAACTTTCTTATCTTCATTTTCTTTTTGTTTCCTCCATTTAAAACTCATGGTTATTGTCTATCCAGTAATGAGATCCACATGTCAGAATTCAGCATGAGAGGTATCAGCAAAGTATAGGGATGTCTGCAGCCCTGCAGATGGACTCTCCTTGACACAGAGATGCTGGGGACTCCTGGGGTCCCTCTGAATTTCGTGGAGATAGGTAGTCTGGAAAAATTAACATATTTCTGTTAAAGTATACAGTTGTTGCCACACATTCAGAGGCTTTTAAAAACAATTAATAAGCATATACTTCTCGATGCCTTAGTTTCTTTCCTCTTAAGAGGGAGAATACTTAAATTTTGGTGATCTCATTTGTCATTTCACACCCCTCGGAGGTAGTGAAAAAAATAGGCTATGTTATTTGGTTATATTATTTGGCGGTGGGTAGGGGAGTAATAAAAGTCCAGTGTGAAAAGAACACAAACTTTGGAGTCAGGCAGATGAGGTTAAAATCCTGGCTTCTCCACTGTTTATGTCTCCAAGTCCCATTTCCCTCATCTGTATAATAAGGATAAGCAGAGAGTTGTTTGGAGGCCTAAAGGAGAGATAATGCCAGGTACTTAGCATGTAAGTATGACTGTTACTGCTGTTGTGGGGAGGTGACTTTTCACACTGGCCACTGTCACAGTTATGTAGGGACCCAGGTCTCCTCATTCCTCATGAATTGTGCGTGGACTTCTTCTCCTGGGTGTATTGTTTCTTTACATTTTAAAATCCAAGTATTTTGACCTTTTGGTTACTAATTTATTTTTAATGTGCCTATTATGGAAGGTTGCCGGTTCTGGTGCGTTCATTAGGCCACGCACAATGCCCATTACGTCAAAATACCAAGCTTACCTCGTGTCATGAGGCAAAATTAATGTTAGTGAATCCAACAAGGAATATGACACTTACAGGATCTATCAAATGATGTTTGGGCAGCTATTCTCAGAAAGTGAAAGCAGCGGGTGTTTATTGAGTATTTACTATGTGCTCGGCATTGTGTGAGGTAGGGGGCACAAAAGAAACACCAATTTTATCTGTCTCTCACAGGACTGACGATTTTCTGGGGTAGATAGATGTGATTGAAACCTGACACTATTAAAGAGCAATAATGAACACCATGTGATTCAATCTTATTAGTTAAGTGGGCTCTGGTCTGGGCACTGCATGGGCTCTCATAGACTGATGGGTAAACACACAAGGAAGGCCACACTTAAAGCATGGTTTGTTAAATGAGCATAGAGTTTTATACAGGGAGCACAGAAGAGGGATTATGTGGAGTGTGTGTGCCTTTGGGTGGTGGTGAGGGCTCCAAGGGAGAGGTGACACTTGGCTTAATCCTGATGACGAGTGGGGGATGCTGGAGAGAGGAGTACTGAGTGAGGAGGACAGGATTTCACAGTTTTAAAGGCACTGAGAGAGCCTGGAGGTGACGAGGAACAGCATTTTTCCGGTGGTCTGAGCCTAGGGTTTACGGGGTTAGTGGTGGGAGAGCAGGATGGAGGTGTGAGCAAGGGATAAGTCATTAGAGATGTTGTGTACCACAGTGAGAAGTATGATCGTCAAGGCATTGGCAACCAAGCAAGCAAGAGATGATTATATCAGTGCTTCAGAATGATCACTCTAGGGGGATCTTCTAGTAAAACAGGTAAGAAGTAAAGGCTTGAATCGAGTCTTAGAAGAAAAAGAAAATGAATGAATGAATAGTAGGGTAAGTGGATGATACTGTTAGTTTTGTGAGGGTTTAGAGAAGCAGGATGCCATGGTGGGAACAGTATTTGAGGAAGACTCTGTGATGGAGGAAGATTTGAGTGGACTTGCCCATAGTAGGTAGCCAGTAAGCCGGATATTGAATGGCAATAGGATTTATATGAGAGAAGACAGGAAATAATACCAGGTTACATAAATGTGTGAGATGGTCATGGAGACAAGTATAATTGGAAAAGAGTGGTAGATAATATGATTTCATGTGTAAACTGGTTGCACCTTTTGGAAAGCTTTGAAATGCCAGGTTGAGGAATTTGAACTTATTTCTAGGAAATAAGAAGCCATAGAAGGAATAGGAAGCCATAGAAGATTCTTAAATAGATATTTTGACATTTTCAGTTTGGGTTAGAAATGTGTTCATGTATTGGGCCTCTTCATCTTGATTGGAGGAAGGTGTGTCTGATGAGATGACACTAGTTCTGATTCTTACATTTAATGGAAAAGCCACAGAGGCAGCATTACTTTTGGACCAGGAAATAAGGTTGGATGACCTCACTTTGGCTGTGGGGAGACTGTGGAGTAGTCCACTGTTGGGAGACAAAGAGAGCTGAGGCAGAAATGAATGAGTGCCCATATGAGATTTTTGGTGATGCCAGTCTAGAGAGGGATGGAGCAAATAGAAAGATGGGAGAAACTGCTTGCCCTGTGGAGTCTTTTAGGGATAGCAAATACAGTCGGCCCTCCTTATATCTTCAGGTTCTGCATCTGCAGATTCAACCAACCATAGATCAAAAATATTCCAAAAAAAAAGTCCAGAAAGTTCCAAAAAGCAAAACTTGAATTTGCTGCACACTGGCAACTATTTACGCGGCATTCACATTGTATTTACAACTATTTACATAGTATTTACATTGTATTAAGTATTATAAGTAATCTAGAGATTATCTAAAGTATATGAGAGGATGTGCATAGGTTATGTGCAAGTACTTTGCCATATTATATACGGAACTTGAGCATCCTCAGATTTTGGTATCCCGTGGGGTCCTGGAACGAATCTCCTATGGGTACTGCGGGACGAGACTGTACACAACGTGCACAGTCAATATCTCATTCCAACTCATAGCAGACATTAATTGATCTTTGTATGTTTTCCTATTGAGCTTAATAGTAGTCTTGGAGTTCTTGTTAACCCAATGCTGCAGGCAGCTACCATCAGTTGATCAGAGCTGCACTGGAATTCAAACCCATATGTCATGTCTGGAGTAGGAAATGAATGAGCAATAGATTATGATATACTCACAGTGCAAATCAATTTTTACTTTTCCAGGTGGAACTTGCAGAAATCTGCGCCAAGAGTGAGCATTACATTGGCACTGAAGGAGGAGGGATGGACCAGTCCATATCATTTCTTGCAGAAGAAGGAACTGTAGGTGGCATTGAGCTATTTGGAAATATCCACCAGGGAATGTTCACCCAGAGAGGAAGGCCTTGAGATCCTCAGAGTGCTTTGCTTTTTTTTCTGGGCAGCCTATTCTATTAGGCTCTATTGTAGGATGGTATTTCTCAACTGCTTTGTAATTCAAGGCTATCACCAGTTCACTGGCTCTGTTTCATGTTGATCACCTCTCCCTTAAGCTTCCAGAATCATACCTCAGGTGTCTAGGTTTCTTTTTTTCCCCCTCCTTCTAATTCATTGTTAGTATGCGATTTCTCAACTCCCTAGTTATTGGGACCTCTTTTCTCGCTCTTGTCCCAAATCATTTCATCTCATGGCATTTTCATAATCTCCTGTTGGTTTTAAACCCAAATGTTAGTTCTCTTACCACATATATTCACTAGTCCTCTTTTTTGTAATTTACTCTATGGTATCATTTTTCTCTGTCAACATTTTTGGGGCTTTAGTGGTAGGGAAAAGAATGCTGACAGGAAGCCAGGAATGAATTCCTTAGCCAATACCACTTCCCCTTGGTTATCAACTCCCATAGACAGAGCAGAGGTTTTCATAGTTGCCATAAACTGACCATTTCCAAAATAGAAACAGACATTTCTTTAAAATCTTTTCTTAGTTTTCCATCAGATTCCTACAGGCTTGGCTATTTTCCAAGAATACCTGGATTTCTTCTTATTAAGAGTATTTGTTGTTGATTCCCCTAAGCCAACGACAGGAGGCATGAGGAAATTTGGTTTAATGCTAAGAAAATACTGTGGGTCTTTTGGATGAGACCTGACAAGCAGACATGATGGCAAGAGTCCTGTTGTTAACATAAGTTAGCTGTAGAGTCTGAAAAAAGTCCAAATTCTTTGGGCTTGCAAAGTACTTCATGGTCTGACCCCTGCTTTACCTGCCCTCCGCTCAGTTCTATCCTCTCACCATGCCTCATCCCTCAAACACTAAGCTCCAGCTAAATTGCAATACCCAAAGCTCTATTAACACCTCATATTATTTTTTGCCTGTGAACTTGCTTATACTCTTCCCTCTTCTTGACATCCTATTTGGGTAAAGAAACCCTCTGTCTGTCCTACTTTTGCTTATCCTTTAAGTCTCAGTTTAGATTTCCCTTTTTTTCAGAGGCGCCTACACTAGGCTATATCTGATCAGGTGCTACAACTGTGTTTCTATATAGTGCCCTGTGCTTTGCTACCCTTGTAACACAACCTGGCAGTGTATTTGACTACTTGACTGCCTTTCCCACTAGATTGTAATCTCTATGAGGGCAGGAACAGTGTCTGTCTTGTTCACTTTTGTATCTCCAGTGCCTAGTACAGTGCCTGGAGGTCAGTAAATAATATTTGAATGAATAAATGAATGCATTTTTGGGAAAAATTTTTACTAAGATAAATAAATACATAAGTGGTTAAACATTTTCTGAATTCTAATACATTATATCTCACCTGTCATTTTTTTTTCTCAATAGGCCAAGTTGATAGAATTTAGTCCTCTGAGGGCAACTGATGTGAAACTCCCAAGTGGAGCAGTGTTTGTGATTGCCAACAGTTGTGTGGAAATGAATAAAGCAGCAACTTCTCATTTCAATATCAGGGTGATGGAGTGTCGGCTGGCTGCAAAGGTATGAACTTGGCAAACTAGTGAAACTTGAAGTAGGCTTTCTCTTGTTCTTTTTCTCTTTGTTCCCTATTATTTTGTCTCTTTCCCTAAAATGTAGGGCAACATTCTGACTGCAGCAGTGTTCTAACTGAAGTTTTTTCGTACAGAGAAATTTGATTTCAAACTCAGGAGATAAATAAACGTATAGGTGTGCCTTGCAACCTCTAGCTATTTGGAAAGTATGTGAACTTCACAGTTGAGTCTTCTAGGGTGGCAATGGGGAGAAGAGGACAGCTCAGCTTATATCTGTGTAGTACAGGCCATGGGTTAGGTCTACAGGTGGAGAAAGATAGTTGGAGGTGATTGATGGGAGGTGACCATAACTAATCTTGTTTCTTCGACAAAAGTGATGATAGCCTCAACCCTCCGTCCTCTCACATGCACCATTGGCCATCACTGTTCCCTCTAAAAATGCAGGCTTGGTGTCTACTAGGGAAACGCACACCAGAAGGGAGTCTTGACAGTTCTCTGTTCCACAGCTTAAAAGACACTTGCTAGTCAAGCCTTAAATCTACTTAGGAAGTATTCACTGAATACCTGTTGTGCACTTAGCATGAAGATATACAAAAGGATACAGGACATAAGAATAGAGTAGAGAGTAAAGGTTAGGGGGATTTGAAACAGGAAATGGTTAGTATTTGATCAGGTGGTATGTAAACAGGTGCTCTAAAAAGTGGCACAGAAATTAAATGTTATGTAAGATCTAGAATGGCACATGTTATGATTTAAAAGTTGGAGAGAACTGAGGCTGGGAGCTGGGGAGTAGAATCTTGGTCAGGAGCTCTACCATGCTTTCTCCCAGTCATCCTTCAAATAGCAGGTAGCATGATGGTTTACAAATTTAAATCTGATCAGGTAGTTCCCCTGCTTAACACCTTTCAAAAGCTTTCCATTTCATGGGAATAAAGTCAAAAGTCCTTATCACTTCCTGGAGAGAACTGCAAGATCCGATGTGTACCTCATCCTCTTCCTCTCTTAGCATCCCTCAGTCCCATCACACTCTAGCCATGATGCTCATTCTCACCGCAGGGACTTTGTACATGCCCAGAATGCTCTCCCCGCAGCCCTCTAGGAAGTCTCAGCCTAAGTGTCCCTCAGGAAAGCCTTCCTTGACTTCCTTACTCCCAGACTAAGGTGGGACTAAGGGTATGATATTTATCACAGTTGTTTGATGTCCATCTCTTCTTTCTGACTTGATTTTACCTGAGGGCCAAGACTGTCCATCTTGTTAACTCTTATATCCCCAAGGCCTGGTATAGTGCTTAGGCTGAAGTAGGCACAGGGTAAACATGTGTTGAATAAATGAATAACTATTCCCTGGGTTACCTGCCCTGTCATATTTATTTTGCTCAATTTCACAATTTTTTACAAGTGCATAGGGTGTGCCTAGCACTGGACTAGATACCATGGAGCTGTGTAAGGTGCAGTTATCCCTTGGGCTGACATACCACTTTGCCCCTTACTCCCATCCCCTGAAGTTGTGAAGTTGGGAATGGATGAGCCGGAAAATAAAAGTTTTTTTTTTTTCTGGAAAATTTTAGTGTTAAACATTTTTTTTAAATCATGATTTAAGTGTTTTAAATATGCAATTTACTTATTCAGATAATTTCTAAAAATTCTGTGAAAGAAATGTTTCAATATTAAACTCTTCTGATCAGTGCATATATGAGAAGAAGTAGTGCAGTAAACTTTTCAATGTCAAAGGCTTCAGTGAATTTTTTTCCCTCTTAGGGCAAACTTCTTTCAGGAGATGGAAGAAATTAGTGTCTTATTTGTTTAAGGGCTTATTCTTGTTGACTTTTTATTTTGAGGTATATGAGTAAGTGCTGCCTTCCTGAGGAGACCTCAAACATACACAACAGTGTTTTCAGAGTTTTATCACGAAATTAGATATCATCTATGAGACCCATAGGTGAGCCAAAACAAGTATGAGATGTGTGAAATGGGTTCATACTGTAACGACGCTTTTCCAAAGATGCAAGAAGAAAATGAGAAATAAAATTGTGGTGCTGAAGCTCTGTAGTGAAAGTTGTCAGGATGGGAGAGGGAGGTGTCTATTGGGAGTGAACTAGAAAAAGGGCTTCTCTTTCTGGAGCAGTAGCTGAAAACCTTAATCCGCTGCAGAACCTTTTGTTCTTGAGGCTGTCTTCTGAGTTTAACTGTATAACTCCATGTGCATTTTAGAGGTACTTTGGTCAGTGAAATTGGCTTTTTGCCATACACTCCTCCCAGTTGATGTAGATAAAACACATTATTTTAAGTACTCTGAATTTTTCTCTCTTTTGAAATATGGAAGAGAGAAAATTGAAAGGCTTTATCAAGATGCAGAATGTTTTCTAAATTATGTTGTGCTGCAAATCATGAGAATCCAAGGTTATATACAAAAGGGAAATATAGATAAAACTGCTAATATAGGCTCTGCAGATAGATCTTGATGCCAAGAATATGCTCTTGCCTAGGGAATATAGGCTGGAATTCTGCTAAGCTTATTTTAATTACAGTATGGTGCCATTCTTCCGTTTTCAGCAACGTGTGAATGAATATAATTTTTGTTTGGAAATGGTCTCATTAAATCAGGAAATAAACTCTCATGTAAAAAAGTAAAGAAGCTTGTCTTAATCTGAATAAACTTGTTGCTTTCAGACAATAAAAATGAAGTGTTAGTGGAGAAATGACAGATCAGGATAGTTTTTTTTTTAAGAGTATTAGTCATTTTATTTTTATTTATTTATTTATTTATTTATGGCTATGTTGGGTCTTCGTTTCTGTGCGAGGGCTTTCTCTAGTTGTGGCAAGCAGGGGCCACTCTTCATCGCGGTGCGCGGGCCTCTCACTATCGCGGCCTCTCTTGTTGCGGAGCACAGGCTCCAGACGCGCAGGCTCAGTAGTTGTGGCTCACGGGCCCAGTTGCTCGGCGGCATGTGGGATCTTCCCAGACCAGGGCTCGAACCCGTGTCCCCTGCATTGGCAGGCAGATTTTCAACCACTGCGCCACCAGGGAAGCCCCCAGGATAGTTTTGAAAATGATTCTGATTAAGTAGAGCTCCACGTGGCAAAATTGTAATAAATAACACTTATTTTTCCTCTCCTCCTATTTCCCCAAGGTACCTTTTTGAAAAATGAGTACCTTTTGTATCTACTTAGCACAGGGAAGTACACTAAACCAATGAAGATGATTTTTCTTTGTTTTGCTTTAATGTTGATAATTTCTTCTGTTCTTAAGTCTCCTTTCTCTCCCTCTCTCTCTCTCTTCCTCCCTGCTCCTCTCTTTCTAACAGTTTCCCCAAACTAATTAATGCAGATTCATTAAAAGTCAGAGTCTTACAGAGGCATTTGAACTAAAATTTAAAACATTTCAAGGCAAACACAATAGAGATTTATAATTATTATTTGCGTAAATGATTCTCTTTTTTTTGAAATTTATTTTATTTATTTTTTTCTACAGCAGGTTCTTATTAGTTATCCATTTTATACATATTAGTGTATACATGTCAATCCCAGTCTCCCAGTTCATCACACCACCAAATGATTCTTTTAAGTGAAGCACATTTTTATGTTCTTAAATTAAAAAGGAGCCAGAAATCTTTAATGAGCACAACATTTTTCATATTTTATACATATTCAGTGGCTTAAACTTTTCCAGAATTGGGGGACTTCCCTGGTGGCACAGTGGTTAGGAATCTGCCTGCCAATGCAGGAGAGAGGTTTGGAGCCCTGGTCTGGGAGGATCCCAGATGCCACGGAGCAACCAACCCCGTGCGCCACAACTACTGAGCCTGTGCTCTAGAGCCTGCGAGCCACAGCTACTGAGCCCACGTGCCACAACTACTGAAGCCCACGCGCCTAGAGACCGTGCTCCGCAACAAGGGAAGCCACCGCAATGAGAAGTCCGTACACCACAACGAAGAGTAGCCCCCGCTCGCCACAACTAGAGAAAGCCCACGCACAGCAACGAAGACCCAACGCAGCCAAAAATTAACAAATTAAAAAAAAAAAAACTTTTCCAGAATTGCCTTATGTCGATAAAAAAGAGTATCCCTTAATTATATTGAGGGATAAAATGTGTGATGCTGATAATAAGTATTATGGGAAGTCAAAAAGGGAAGGGAAATTATGCTGTTGCATTTTGCATACCCTGAGCTCCTTGTGGCAACATGTGAAGCAACGAAGGAGAGGGTTTCATGTGGTCCTTTGACGCTTCAAGGAAAATTTACAGTGTGATTTTTTACAGAGCGTGTCTGGTCAGCGGCCATCACTCATCCAGTTTTTTTTTTTTTTTTTTTTTTTTTTTAGCTCCTGCCACTTAGTGGTCAATATGGAGCTTATTCTTTGTCGGGTGAGGAGAAGTGGGTATAATATTCTCAGGGCTTCTGCAGTTTTCTTGAATTTGAGTGGGGGAAAACCAAACACCCAGGAACGTAGCCAGTTTCATGCAGCCTATTGATTGAGTTGAGCTCACTCTGCCAGGATGCTGGCGTGGAGTATCCCAGGACGGTGAGTCCTGGCTGCACGCACACACTGGGGAGTAGGGTTGATGTGTTTAGTGGAACCAGGTGTAGCAGGACCTTGAGTGCTGTGCTGAGGATCACCCAGGCTTGGTCCTGGAAGTGCAAATGTTAGCAAGGTATTCTAGAAATGTTAAGCTGGCAGCAGGAGCTTTTGTTTGGTTGAAGAGAAGTGGGTCTTAAAGTGTCAGTGGGGATGGGATAACAAGAGAGGGATACGAAAGAAGCTCTGACTGCACCTAGTAAAGGGTCGGGTATAAGGCTCTCTGTGACTGGGTTTCTGTCTTCCTTTTGGCTTAAATGCCATGACTTTGAGGAATGAGCACCCTCCCCACTTCCATTATGTTAAATGCCCTTTTATATGCGCTTGCGACATCCTGTATTTTTCCATTATAGTAGTTTATCACAAATGGAGTAAGTTCTTCACTCTATAATTATTAATTGATGCCTGTCTCCTCGGGTTGACTCTGAGCCCCGTGCAGTCAGGAGCCGTGAGTGCTTCCTACACTGCAGTGAACACGCATGGCATGCAGACATGCGCACGTGAAGACTAAGTATTGGGTCGAAAAGGGCTGTAGTTTTAAGCTGAAATGATGGGTGGAAAGCATAGTGCTGCCCCTCATAGATATGGGGAAGGTAGGATGGAAGGTGATATGAAAGTGGGAGGTGATGATACATCCCCATGGAATTTTCTTATAAGTGGTTAGAAATTTGAGGTTGGAATGTTTCTCTTGGCTTGGACAATAGTCTTTCAACTATTTTGAGAGAATAGTTGAAACCAAGGACTGAGTTCAGTTTGCTGAGGGAGAGAATGTGGCAAGAGAAGAGCAGAGGGCTGGGGGTTAAATTTGGGAGATGGCTTCAATAATAATGAAAGGAGAAAACTGAGTCATGGGTGGAAATGTAAGGACCAGAGAGGTGAGAGGGAAACCGGGAAAATTCAGGGCTACACAGGCCAGTACAACAGGGAATCTGAAGAAGCTAGGTAGTGAAGAGTGCTGGCAGCCAGTGATTCATAAGGAATAAGAGGACTGAGAGAAATCCCATGGCTTTGGAAGTGGTTCTGGAGATAAGAAAGACCTTTGGGAGGCCATATTCAATAGTTAGAGTGGCCACTGAGGACCCAGAAGCAGTGACTATGGGTCACTGATTCTAGTTGTCGGACAGTAAAAGAGAAGGAGGAATTAAGAGCAGTAGCTTTAGGAATAAGAATTTTATGACAGGAAACACCTGTATACGTTTGAAGGCATAGGAGAAGTGTCATGTGGGAAAGAACTAGCTAGAGAGGCATTATCTTATTTAATCTTCACTGTAGCTTGTGCGGTAGCCATTAGGTGTCCCATTTTACAAACTGGGAATTTCCAGCCAAGGTAGGCTGTGACTTGTTTTAAGTTAAGTGCAGGAGTCCAGGTCTACCTTTAGCCCTGCTCTTTCCATTGTGCCCCTTAGGAGTTAGGTGTGCATGAAATCCGGAGCACCATGCTTAGGGATGCCTTAGAAAAGAGACAGGCTGTGCTGAGGGCGCGGTGAGGATTGTAGTAGAGTCATTCTGCACCGTTGTGCAGATTTCTTCAGATTTATTCTGTGGCCTGCAAACTAATACGGAGAACGTGGAGAGTGGGGATGACCAACACTGGGGAAGGTCAACATTGTGAATGTGTTCATGATGGTTATGAGCGGAACATGGGCACGGAAGTCACTGTGGAATGGCTTCCATGAAGTTGGAAGAGGGTGAGGGGGAGATAAGCAAAAAAAAAAAAAAAAAAAAAAAAGTATCCACAAAACAGTTATGTATGATCCCATTTATGTCAAACTATATGTGTGTACGTATGTAAGAAGTATGCATAAAAAATGTATCATAGGATATCAGATGGGAGATTGGTGGTTATCTTATTGGGATGATTACAGGTGATTTATTTTATACTTTGTAATTTTTGTAAACTTCAAATTGTTATGTGTTTCTTCAAATTTTAAAAATAAGCATGGATGATTTATAGAACCCAAACCAACAACAACACAGCTGCTTTTGTTGTGTGGAAAACAACTTGTCAGAGAAGGGATTTGAAATATTATCCTTTGCTGACCTGGTGAGGAGAAAGACTTGACACTTTTCCGTTGACTTGTTAATACTGCAAAATGCAGTGAGAACGTCCGAGAGAGGTGGGTTCTGACAGACAGGCTCCTGAGTTAGAGTCTGTATCTTAGCACTCTCCTGCCACACCCTCTTAATAGAAGCCCCAGAGACCCTCTCAGACTGAGGATGTCTTCCAGCTGCAGGAGAGCACTGAGTTTGCACAAGAGACAGCCTGGAAGCCTGGGGAGCTAACACCCTTGGAATCAGCCCTCAATCAATGGTGGATGAGAGTTAGCGGGTAAATATCTGAGCTTTCTTGTCTATGCGTAGGACACATCCGAGGTTTATACATACAGGTCCCAGAGGGTTCAGCAGGCCCCGCTTCACCTCTCACATCACTGAACTTCATCTTGGCTTCTCTTCCTGTCTCATTTTCCACTCCTCTACCAGCACTTCTCTGTATCACCCTCTCCCCCTAAATTCTTGTCTCAGGGCCTGCTTCCGAGAGAAACCAACCTAAGACAGGGTCCTAGTGCTATTTATCTACCTCTTTCCGTGACTGTGGACAAAATATTCCTTGTCCTGCTTTCTTGTCAGCCAGGCTCAGGAACCTCCCAGGAATGGAATTGGAAATAAACACCTAATGTTTGTAGTGGTGAAAAGAAAATGGTAGATGTTGACAAAGAACTGCTTTCACTTATATCCCCACCCTGCTGCTGAGTGAGGAACTTGTCACAAAATGACCCATAGCCCTGCTTCACAAATGTGAAGTAGGGCCAGGCGACAGGGCTGTGAGTGGCAAATTCCCTCATGAAGTTCTGTCTTGGGCAACAGATCTTACCCACCCACTTCCCTCATGTGCAAGTCATCTTTCTGTTTCCTGGGCCAAATTTTAAAGGGCTTAAGCAGCTTTCCGATTTTACTCCCACAATGTAGTGCACTACTCAGCGACTCATGGCTGTGCAGCTGTCCTTGAGGGCATGTGGTAGGTTTCATTCTTAATTGAAATACACACCCAATTGGCCATGTGGACCCTCCAGCTGAGAGCTAAGCAGGCCGAACAGCAAACTGGGATATTGCTAGAGTGAATGTTACTGCCTCTGCTTGTGGAACAAAAGTGCATTGGGAGGCTGCCTTTGAAAACAGCTTTGTAGGCAGCAGGCAACCCTCAAAGACTTTCTCCCCACACGGTCCTGGGCCAGTTTCCTGGGATCAAGTGCCTGAGGCAAAGTGACTTGTTCACGTGAGGTCAGGGTTGGGAACTTGGAGATGGTGTTTACCGCAAGGTTCTTAGGAAGAGCCCATTCTCATCACTTGGGGGTCGTTCTTTGATTTTTTTTCCATTTCCTTCTTATTTTAGAAGGAACCCATCTATCAAAGTGTTTTAAATCACTGGAATGTTCACTTCTAACACAAAACTTAGTTTGTATTTAGAAACCATTTCTAAAACTTGAGTGGTGATTTAAGCTAAAATGAGTAGTGTGACATAGATATCAAGCATAGCCCATTGAGAATGTGGCCTTGGGGAAGCAAGAAAGAGGTACAGGACACGGGTTAAATTTCCAACTCTGTTCTTACTAGCTAGGTGACTTTGGGCAAGTCACTCTCATCTCTTAAATAGGGTAATAATACCTGTATCACAGAGCTGTCAAAGCTGAAAAGAAATAGAAAGCACATTTAAATCATACAGCATTATACAAGTGTGAATTATTTCTGTTAACTTCATTGTATACCTCAGTTGGATTTGGATCTGTGTTTCGAGGAAGTGTAATTCTAGGAGATCATACACTTCAGCTCTTTTTCTGTATAAAATAAATATATTGTATGTTTTTCTTTTGTTTTATGTATGTCTATAAGTTTTCTGAAATTATTTTTGGAATACACTGGAATAGAGACCATGAATGAATGAGTTGAATGAATGAATGAGTTAGTCTATGGAGGTGTCAATCTAGCACTGCTAATAAACATTAAATATGCTAAGCAAACAAGGTCAGAAGAAAGGTCTTAGCTTGTATCCTTGCTTTAAAAATGGCACCATGTTCTGTGAAATAACTGAACAGAAAAATGTAATTCTATTGTCTTTTTCACCAGTTCTGCCTTAAAATCATTAACTCCTTTCAAATGTATGAGCCAGAGTTTTAAAAAGAGGATTAATAAATATAAGAACTACTGTTATTAACATTCTTCAGAAGTGAGTGGCCTTAACCAAGTACAATGGTCTTTTGGTAAATCTGCTTCCTGTCAAAAAGAAAGAAAATCAAATCATCAGCATAATAGAAGAGTAAATCAGATGCACATTTACCCTTCTTTTGTTTGCTCCTTTTTGCCGTTTGTGCAGTCTGCACCTGTGGTCCTCACACCTGGGGAATGAATTTTGTAGACCCCAGGGTGAGAGATACCTTCACTGCTGTTTTGATTTTCACCTGCTCCTGAAGGGTGGTTTGGGGAAAATGAGGGACACACATTCTGGAGTGCGGTTCCCTTGAGTGGACCAGGTTACAAAGGTTTGGTTTATATCTCACCCTCTGCAGTAGATTGAGGGGGTGCCTCAGGGCGCAACTGGAAGCCAAACTCTTTTCTTGAGGGTGGAGAAACATACAGCTCTACTACCACCAATGACCTAATGCAGTGGTGTTTCGTAAGGTCACCAATGAGGTTTTCATTTAAAATCTGGGACTTGACTCCAAACGCCCAGATACTTAAATTCATTAGCCATTTCAAAGAGGCATGTTGTAAACAGGAAGTGCTCAGATGAAATCGGGCATGCAGTGCCCACCTCAGGACCCAGATCATGTGAGATTTGAATAGTTTTCTGTAGACTTTATGGAGAGTGGTGTACTGGGTATAAACTGAATAGGGACAAAAGGACAAAATTATTCAAAGAAATAGCCCTGAGGGAAAGTGGTGACAGGCAAAAAAATCAGTGGGGGATTAGTTTTTTTAGGAAAAATACTCAACTAGCCTGTGAGTGTCACACAAGCATGTTTAATTTCAAACATCTGAACCGAGTGTGCATTTTCAAGCAATGGTGGGAATTGTGGATAGGTTGAATGGAAACAAAAAAGCTTAAAGTTGAATCTGGCTCATTAAAATCGTGCATATCAATATCTGAAATGAAAACTGACCATTATCTTGGTTTGAAATTGCAGCTCCTAGCTAAGCACAAATGCTTGCCATGGGAGGAAGTATTGCGGCTGGAGGAGGTGCAGGCCAAGCTGGGGGTCAGTCTGGAAGAAATGTTGTTGATCACAGAAGATGCCCTTCACTCTGAACCCTATAGCCCTGAGGAGATCTGCAGGTGTCTGGGAATTAGCCTGCAGGAACTCAAGACCCAAATCCTGAGTCCAAACACTCAAGACGGTGAGTCTGCTGGAGAAAATAAGGGCATGGGTTGTTTCCCCACTCACAGATGGAAAGTTTCCGATGTCCCCATGGATTATACTGATTTTGAAGCATGCTTGAGGGAATTTGGAGAACATGTGTGTTTCGGCAAACTTAATTATCTAGATTCTTGGCTTCATTAAATTCATTCATTCATTTATTAACAAACATTTCCTGGTTTGCTATATGCCAGATTTTCTGGCGGGGCAAAGGTGAGTAATACATACTTCCTGCCCTCAAGAAGTTCGTAATTCACCATTGTAATTCTCCCTCTCTGGCCTATGCCAACCACAGAATTACAGTGGGTAGGGGAAATTCACTGGCAGCATCATGCACTTTTCCAAATGTGAGCCCAACTCAGTTTAGGGGTCAAAAACCAAAATGATGATCTAATAATATTTTAAATGTACATTTATAGTTTATTTTGCTGTTTAAAATTTTTTTTTTCTGGTGGGAAGCATCTTGTAGCACCTAGGACAAATTATGTTACCTTCTTTGGTGAATTTCAACAACGAAGTATTTCTCACTAGAATTAAATCAGGATATTATACTAACCTCTCTGGATCTGAGTGTCCATGAGCAGCATATATGATCCTTGTCATGCAGTTGGTATACTTTGTTTCTAGTTCTGTGATTGCCTGTTTTGAAGATAATGGATAACAGGACATGTACTTCATAGTGTTATGGAGCGAATGGGGTCCCGCTGCTCGCTGCTTACAAAATCAATTATGTACTCACAAGTGCTGGTAGAAAGGAAAGGTGCCTTTAATCAGAATGCCGGCAATCTGGGGAAATGGTGGACTCAGCGTCCCTCAAAAACCATCTCCGAAGATTCTGCTAGGCCATGAAAGCTTTTAAAGGGAAACAGAAGAGTAATCCCAGTTAATCACTGAGATAGGGGGTCAGAGTTGTTGCCATCCCTCACTGCGTGCAGGCTTGTCGACTCCTCGTGCTCTTCCTCTAGATGTTATCTTGTGCACGCAGTTTGATCAGGAGATTACTGAAGGGGAAGCTAGGGAAGAGATCTGGTCATCTGTTAATTACTTATTCTTCATTTCTACTTTGATCGCCGGAAAGAACCAACAAGTTAGGCAGGGTTTTGTGTGATTAAAAGATTTGAAGGGTGTGCTTGGGCCGGAGATGAGTAGAGCATGGGGGTGCCTGCTTTAAAAGTTAGTTACAATATAACTTTGCTAAAGTGACAAGGACAGGGGCTTCCTGCTGTGGGTGGTTTCCTGCAAAGAGCTGCTTACATATCCCCACTTACCAGAACATCATTCCATTTCTGCGGGATTAGGGGTGAAGGTCTATCTTCTGTACCCTCTTCATGCTGACATAGGGTGCTGTATTCTCAGAGTGGAAGGTGTCATCATGGGTCTATAGCATCTCTTTGCTGACAATTTTAGTTGTCCGCTTACATATACAGGCAGAGCAAACCACAATTATTTTGATGCCCACAAAGATATAGATTAGTATGAGCAATAATGTTAATCCCATTCTCTTGAGGCCAGTTCTTGGAATTGTGCTAGCCATAGATTCAGTACTGCTCAAGTTGGAGTAGCTTATGTCATGGCTACAGCTGGTCACCATGCAGTTAGCTGTTTTCTCTGGTGACAGTTATAGCATTTGTGAAACAACTCAGGAATGTACATCAGACACTGAGTCTCTGACTCTATCGTCCTAGTCATTAACTTCTTGGTTTTGTAATGGGGGGGAGGAGGGTACTGCAGGGTTCTGCTCAGTTCCAATAGGATGTCAAAATATTGTGAAATATAAAGCAAATGGTTCTTTTTTTCAAATGAATGTTTTTTATTGGAGTATACTTGATTTACAATGTTGTGTTAGTTTCTGCTGTACAGCAAAGTGAATCAGCCATACATATACATATATCCACTCTCTTCTAGACTCCATTCCCATATAGGTCATTACAGAGCACTGAATAGAGTTCCCTGGGCTATACAGTAGGTTCTCATTAGTTACCTTTTATATATAATAGTGTGTATATGTCAATTCAAATGGTTCTTTTGTAGGGTGGGGTTTATGTCACTGAGGTGAAGTGAAAAAAAAAAAAAAAGAAATTTACAATTCAATAAGCTCCTCTTTTTTTTTTCATACTTACTTTTCTGATTTTTATACTACTTACATAAAAAGATCTAGGTTAGAGCAGTGCTCATGACTGCTGTGGAACAACATTCTGGAACACCAAGAAGTCTTCACTGCTTAGGGTTGAAACTTGTGGCCCACTTAAGTGTGGAAGTTTTTTCTGTTTGCCTACTGTTTCCAGTAATATTGTATTTATACTGATAACATGAGAAACCTCAGATGGAGGCCAGGTAAGGGTTGGAGGTGCAGGCTAGAGCCTTGGAGTGGCTTCTCAGAAGTAAAGGTTATCTATTTGTGAGACTTCATTGCTGGGGACAGGGACATCTGGCTAAGATCCAATAGTGTCTTGAGGTGGAGTTCAGGGGTGGGAGCTTAGCACAAAGATCAGGGCCCCATGTGCATCCCATTGACTTCAGTTCTGAAGCTGGTTTCTGAGTGCCTACAGTGGATTTGCCTGCCAAGTAAAGTCTTAAAGGCTGCACCTGCTGAGAGCCTTAGGATAAGGTAAGGGGAAAAGTTTTCTTTGAGGGCAGGGAGAAGGTTTTGGTTTCCGACATCATTAGATCCAATTTAATTCGATGAACATTTATTGAATTTCTAGATGAACAAACTGGCCTACAGCCCTAATCAGACTTACCACCTGTTTTTGTAAAATAGCCTCTTGCTGGAATACAGCCATATATGGGCTATGGCTACTTTTGCACTGCAACAGAAGAGTTGAGTTAGTTGTGGTAGTCTAAATAGCTCACAAAACCTAAAATATTTGCTATCTGGTCCTTGGCGGAGAAAGTTCACTGACACCATTCCAGAAAGGCAATAGACCAAAGGATAGCCATACCACCTGGATTAAGATCTCCAGCTTCTTTACTTACTACGTTTGGGACTAGATTTCCGAATTCTTAACCTTTCTGTTGTCTTAGTTTTACCATGAAATAGGCATAATAGGAAGAAGTACTTAAAGAAGTAGTCAGTGTAACGTGCTAGGAACAATGCTTGGTAATGTAGGTGCTTTTAAATGTCAGCTACTTCTGTTATTTCTCTTCCCTCTCCTTCCCCTCCTCTAGGCCTTGAGGCTGAGCATTGGGAACACAGAGATAAACACAACAGGGTTTGATACTCAAGGAGTTTACAAAATAGTAGTGGAAACAGATAAAGAAAAATACTGATCCAGCATAAAGTAATGAGTGCAGTGAGGGAGGTGCTCTTGGGTCTAGGGAGATCAGAAAAGAAAGAAGTCAGAGCCGGTTTTACTAAGGAGACAACAGCCAGACAAAAGTTGAATAAATAGAAATTTCCTAGGTAGACAGGCAGTCAGAAAGACTCCCAAGCAGACAAAACAGCAGGTATAGAGGCAGGGAGGAGTAAGAGAGGATGTCCAGAGAACTACAGATAGTTGAGTGTTTCTTGAAAACAATGTACATAGTGGTGAGTGATGTATCAGGTTGAGTTTGTAGATAGGCCCAGATCACCAACACCTTGTTAAATACTGTGTGTAAGTGTTTTAATAAAATGTTTATTGAGTGACGAAGTTGGGTAGGTCTTTGGATAGGGAGAGCTTCCAGGGGAATAGTCTTTATTTTTTGACTTAAGACATCATCCAGTTTCTTTAATTCAGCAAATGTATGTGTTAACTTCACTGGGCTGGGTATTATGCTGGATGTTGGGATACAGATAAGCAGGACATGATCTCTACCTTATAGTGACCTAGTGTCCAGCTGGGGAGAGTGCCACAGAACAGTCACAGTAAATAATACCCACTGTTAATAAAAGTATTTATCAGGAGTCCTTAGAGTATGGAGGAGAGAGTGACTAAATGCCTAGAGAATGTGCCTTGAATTTAAGCTGGATCTGAAAAGAAAGTTATGGCCTTCCCAGGCTGAGAGAGGCGACCGGCCATTCCAGGCAAAGAGTAGAGCCTGGAAGACAGAAACATGAGGTGTGGGGTATTTGAAAACATGTGTCAAGAGGCATTGTGTGCAGTATGAGTTGGATGCCAAAAATACTGGCTAAAGGGATGCCAGTTCTACTCTCCATTGCAGAAATGCCTGAAATGGGGGATTGTTGGTGGATATCTCAATGAGTAGATTCTCAAGACTATAAAGGAGAGTTCAGTTGGAATTGATGATTGCCTGTGTCTAGAAAGGAAGGGAAGGAGGGAGGAGAGATACAGAAGAAGAAAAGGAACAGAAGATAAGGAAGGCTGACGTATGGATGCTGGGAAAGTTAGGGAAAGTAGTATGGGAAATGATTTTGGAGGCAAGGTGATGAGTTTCTGGTGATATGGTAAGGCATCTAAACAAAGATATAGAGCAAATAAAGACCCAAACTATATAATTAGATTTTGGAATTTTTGGTTAAGAGGCAAAGAAACCTTAACAGATATTGAGAATATTCACTGTCAAATGATCTTCTTAAAGCAGTCTTTTCATGGTGTTACTTTTTAGTTCAGAAACCTTTAGAGGCCCATCATTACCTCATTGCCTAAACTCTTTAACGGGGATATTAAATTTCTCCTCAATTTGGCCTTAACTCTGTTCTGTCCTGTCTCCTGTTTGAGCCCATACATGCCCATTTGGACAGTGTTGTCCTGGCTTAACCATTCCACTCACTAATTGCCTCTTGGTCTTCCTTCTGGACCTTTAATCCTAAACATCACTGCCCTTTCCTCTTTTCTGAAACAGTTCCTACCTATCATATAAACTCAGTAGAATTCTTATCTGTATCCTTCTCTGTCTGAAGCCTGTTCTTTCTCTGTATCCCTGTTCCTTTTTCTCTTTACCAGTGTTCCTTTTTCTCTGCATCTGCCTGTCTCCCCCACCCTCCACCCCTCTTTTGAATAAGCATTTCTGGGAATAAGTTAATTTCTCAGAAAACCTTGGAAAACACAAAGGATAATTTGCTAATCATAGGATATGCATTGCTATTTATGTATATATTTAAGTTTTATCCCCCTAAAGAATAATGATTTCATTGTTTTTGTAAAAATGATGAATACTTAATCTTACCTCTTTATCTAAAATAACTTTCCTACTGGCCCACTTACATGACTTTCTATAATTTACTTAGGTTTATTGAGTGCAAACAAAACCTATGTTGATAGAATGAATCCATTTTGTAATTCTATCATCCTCAAAGGATTCCCCCTTTTGGTTTCATAATAAGTAAGTTTAAAAAAAACTGAACATAAATCAGTCTGTGGGATTCTAGAGTCTCCTAGATTAATGTCACTTGATTTACTCTCTGAATCCAGCCATCTAACCTCAGCCAAATTTCCTGCTGAATTCTCTTGGCACACAGCTTTAACTTTAGAAATCAAAATCCGTCTGTATCTTTGCCTTGTTCCTTCTGAGTTTGTGCTTTGGTTGGTCTAAGACCTTAACTGAATGCTTCTATTACCCCTTTAGAAAATATGATTCTTATTGAATGTGGCACTGTCCTTAGACTGTAGGAGTGGAGGCACAGATGACGTGTGCCCCCAGCAGGGGACTCTGGAGAGTGCCACCACTGCTTTATTCCAGATGCCTACACTTTAACATGCTTAGTTTTGACTTGGACTGATTTTCCCATCATGGAAATCCACGCCTTTCTCAAAGGGATATGAAATCCAATGTTCTCTTTCTGCCAAAATTCCTTTGTTTCTTTACCTGGATATGAGTGTGAGTTGGGAGATGCTGACCTTGAGGTGAGAGTACAAGGAGAGATGTTTACAGTCAAACTGTGGTTTGCAGCCTCTGCTAAACTAGCCACCGTTCCAAAGGCCCATGTTATTTTCTTTTTCCAAATCTCTAATAATTAGATTTAGAAATCCTTAGAGACCATTAAAGTTAAACACTCACACACACACAAAGCAAAATTCTCAAATCCTTTAGACATTGTTTAGAATGGCTATAAGCCATCACTAAGGACTGATAGGGAAAAATTTAAGTATTATTGGTTAGGAAAAAATTTAAGGATTATTTGTCAGGCCTTGCTCACAGATAGAAATTATCTAAGGGTGTGGCATAATGTTTGGGTTTCTAGAAGCTTGGGGCCAGGGTGATTTGGGAAGGGTGTTTCCTAAGGTGTGACCCCAGAGGAAAAGGTGGAGCTGTGGTCAGAACCAGGAGAGATGGGCACATGTATCTACCATGGGAGTGAAGTCAAGGACACACACTGGAGGTTAAACAGAGGAGTCCATGAGGGAGTAAATGGAAACTGAGGTAGAGAATGGGTCAGGTGGTTTGGGTGCTGGTTTGAGAAAGGGAGAATTTACTGGGAGCATTCCTTTTGGGACTGCTCAGCCTGTGCTCCGGGTTGGGTGGCCCTGCTGCTTAGATGCATTCTGCTGGGATGGACACGAATCTCCTTGCTTGGATTACCAACTTTGCCTATGACCATATGTTGACAGAGTGCTGTCCAGTTGCTGACTAATTTGTTTGGATCCTGTGATTTCCAAAGTCACGAGTGATAATCATGGCTTTTGAGCACGTATAAGGCACTGGCATAGACTGCTCTTTAGGAAGACATACAGAGTAAAAAAAAAAAAAAAAAAACAAAACAAAACTTATTTAGTTTATGGTTTATACATTACTCTTTACCTGCATTATCTGATTTGAATCTCACAATAACCCTGGGGCACATGGTTATCCTCATTTCACAGATGAGGAAACTGAGGTCATAGAGTTACATGTAGTTACAAAACTAGAGAGGTAGTAAGTGCTGGAGCCAGATCCCAAATCCCAGTCTTTTGATTTAATCCAACACTCTTGCTGCCATTACTTTTTATCTCAGGGTATTAATCAGCTGGCTTTAGCAATCCTGTACCAAGTAAGGAAGGTAATATAAAGTTTTGATTTTTCTTGGCTATGGTTTTCTCTTGAAGCTAAAGAGAGGTGATGAAGATAGGTTACCTTGTGGTTAAAGAGTTTCCTTTTGGCTATTTCCCATTCTGGTGCTTTTGCCTTAGAAGATGTAAAGCCATGTGGCATCCAGTAGCTTGCTTAATCTAAGGAGCAAACTCAACTTGGCCAGAATGTGCGTGAGCTCTTCTGTTACAGAAGAGCCATGAGAAGTGCTGTGGAATTTTCTCGTTTGATGAAAGTGTAGTCCTCATGGATTATCTCAGTTAAGTCTAAGAAGAGTCGTTTATTTTTTATCTAATGGAGAAGTATAAAGGTACTTGGAGTCAGTCAGTAATTTCAATTTCCTGTTGCGTTCTCAATATCAAGGAAATTGATTTAAAAATAGCTCGTAAGATATCAGGTACTAAATTCTATGATTTCAACACATTCAATTGTTGTTCTTATAAGAATTTTGAAGAAAAGTTTTCTGTAAAGAGCCTAGAAGAAACTCCAAAGGACCTTTCTAGAGTTTACAGATACTGGTTGAGCAGAGATCCTTAAAATCTGTGTGATGGACTTCTAATAAGGCCAAATAAAAATGAGTCCTTTAGTTTTGTCTTTTGTTTTCATTTTTACAAGGTAATAGATTCTTATGAAACAAAGTATAAAAGAATAAATCAAATAACTATTTTTGTTATGCACAAAAGATATGCTTTAGTTGTTTTGGAAGACAAGTATGGGGAAAATTTGCTTTCACTTAGGTCTTTTTCCATTCCCCCTCTGCCTAGTCTCTCCTTTTTGCTCCTCAGCTCCTGTTGCCTTCTCAGCTGTCTGGCCACAGAGGGCAGGATCATGCCAGGAGTAAAGCTTCTTTAATTTCTAGGAAGAAATGGGCTGAACTGTTACCCCAAATTACTTGGGGGTGAGGCTTCCTTCCTAGGTTCTCCTCTTCCTCTTTCAGATGTGTGCATTATATACCCCTATTCACTGGTTCACCTTGCCTCTTCAGATATTTAAGGAACTGAAAATGCAATGCAAACATACTCTATTAAGTATGATTTTAAAGACATAGCATCTTAAAAACCCAACTTCTGTAGGAACAGCAGAACAGTACCAGTGTGTAGGAATCACATACGCAGCTGTGATATGTGCTGTGTACTGGTTGGTGCCTGAGCCACTGACGGGTAGGCCAGAGCTCAGAATCTCCCTCTTATCCCACAGAGCCTTGTTTCTGGCTCCTGAGGCCATTCTGGAGCCACAAAAGCCAGAGAATTCTGGAATTTTCATTCACTTGTGTGAGAGTTTTAAAAGAGCTAAAATGAAACAAATTCTGCAGGTACATTCTGAAGACAAGTTGACCCCTGCAGTAGTCTTAAATACACTTGGTCATCTTAGACTGAGGCAGGCCCAGAATGAACCTATGAGCTTGATGGCCTCTTCATACTCTGTACCTTCAAACCCTTGAGTTCCCCAAGTTTCTTGAGTTAATGTGATTTGGGCAGGACCAACAGTAGAAGATGTGGTAGAGAGTTAGACCAACGAGACTAAACATCTTCCTCTGTCAAACACTCTGATCATCTTTCCCAAAGAAGAAAATTTTCCTCCCTCTAGGAAGGTCATCCTTGTGTATTGACCATCAGCTTCAGGGAGACCGTGCATGCTTCAGGACAGGAGGAAGGGGACATCTACTCTCCTAATAACAGCAACCCCATAGACTCTGGTGACCTACAGCTATGAAAGCAAGCTGGAAACAGCTCTTGTAGCGTCACATGAAATTCACATACAATAGTTGCCCTAATGACATTTCCCAGAAATAAATCCTGAAAGAGTCACAGCAGCTAAATGTGAGTCATGAGGCACCATCCTCCAACAACATTTGTATCCTTGAAAAAGGGTCCTTGTTTTGTGCATTTATGTATTCCTGTGGTACCTAGCAAATGTTTGCTAAATGAATAAATGTGTTAAATTAATTTTCTTCTATTCATATGGAGAAGTAATGGGTAGGAGGCCAATTCAAGAATGCACTCAAAGTCCAGCTAGAGAGTGGTTATATCTAGCCTTTAAGAAAATCTCTTCATGTACGTTAATGATATTATTAACAATAACTAACATTGAACACTAACCTATGTGACAAGCACTATTCTAAGTACTTTTAAAGCATTTGCTATGCTTGTTTGTTAATATGGTCCTCGTGTTCCTCACGTTCAGAGTACCTACATGAAATAGTTCTTTCCAAGGCTGCAAACTGTGTCATAAACATGTTCGGACACACACATTTCAATACTGATGCATTCCCAGCTCCTTCTCCCCGCTCTCCCCAACTCTCCTCATCTGTTCACACTGTTGAGATGTGATAGTCAAACTTCCTCTAGTGAATAAGGAATTTTTTGGTAGGTGTTGTTTTTGTTTGTTTGAAATTCTGCTTAAAAGACAAAAGCAAATGCATTTGGCCATTACAATACTAATTAGGTTTGTGTTCTGTGACATAACTGTTAATACTGACGAATATTCCTTTTTTGTTCTGTAAACAGAGAATGTTACCAAGGTTTTCCAGCCAACAGAACATTCCGTCTTGCATCTCAGTGCTTTTGACAGTGGTCTTCTAATTCACATATGGGCTTTTCCTTAAAACATTTCAAATCTATGTAAGTGAAATATAGCACAGGTTACATAGATTTAATTTAGAGGAACCTAAGGGATAAGGACTAGCTTCGGATGGTTTTGATGCTAGGAACATCCCATAAGGTAGGTTCCGATATTTTGCTACTTTACAGATGAGGAAACCAAGGCACAGAACAATTAAGTAACTTGCCCAAGCTCACGCAGCTAAAAGTAGCAGAGTTGGGATTCAAACCCATGTAGTCTAACCCCAGAGACCTCCCTCTACAGTCTTAACCATTATGTGACATGAGGGTGTCAGTCAGGGTTCTATCAGAGAAAGGGATTTGTTATATAGATTTGACCACATGCAATTGTGAAAGCTGTTTGAACAGTCTCCATAAGGCTATATCTTTGCGTCTGGTGCTGAAGCCTGAAGCCAGTAGGAAAGACGGGCAGGAAGTGATGATGGATGTGAAGTGGGGGAGAGCAAGGACAAGCCAGAGCCCATGAAGGTGGACTGGAGCCAGGGTCAGACTCTCAGCACCTCCACGTCTCCCACTTTGATGATACCGGTGTCCTGCAGCAGAAGCCAAGCATGTACCTGGTCCAAGAGTAGGAGAAGCTGAAGGAAGGGCCAGTGGGGCCTGGAGGTGCCATGGACCTGGCCGCTGCTGCATGCCAGCAGATGTGGGATACCAGTGAAAACCAGTTTACTTTCTCATATAAAAATATGAAGTTGACATTTCTTTCCAGCCATCTGGGATGACAGATATTGTTCTTGACCAAATTCCAAATTATTTTCACTTAATAATTAGACTTACTGTGACATGTTTTGAAGTTGCACATTTCTCTCATACTGGCATTTTATCTGCACTTTTTCTGGTGAAAGCCTTCTTAGTCCTGGTGGTTTATCATTTTCTTCCCTGTCTTGTGGTGTTCACTCAGTCTATTTTCCAGAAGCTGTCATTCTAGAATCTTAGGGCATGGTCCAGGAAAACATCTCCTGCTGTTCGTTATTAGTTATTTACTTCCTATCCTTTGTTATTTTTCAAAGTACCTAGCTGCAGGTGTAAGAAAGTTTCCTAATAAGAACTTCTTAATTAGAAACTGTGTACCTCTTCCTACTCATGTAAACATGTTCCCAACTTGTTTCCATGCAAGTCAGCAGAGGTGAGTTACTATCCATGTATCTAGTGATTTTTGCAGATTATTGCCAAATATCAATTGTAATGACAACAAAAACTATTATCCATTGTATCTGTATAGACATTCACAGTTTTTTAAATTGAAGTGTAGTTGCTGTAAAATATTATATATTACAGGTATATAGCATAGTGATTCACAATTTTTAAAGGTTATACTCCATTTATAGTTATTATAAAATATTGGCTATATTTCTCATGTAGTACAATATACCCTTGTAGCTTATTTTATACCTAATAGTTTGTACCTCTTACTCCCCCACCTCTATATTGCCCCTCCTCTTTTCCCTCTCCCCACTGGTAACCATTAGTTTGTTCTCTATATCTGTGAGTCTGCTTTTTGTTGTTGTTGTTAAATCTACTAGTTTGTTGTATTTTTTAGATTCTACATATAAGTGATATCATACAGTATTTGTCTTTCTCTGTCTGACTTATTTTGCTTAGTATAATGCCCTCCAAGTCCATCCATGTTGCTGCAAATGGCAAAATTTCATTCTTTTTTATGGCTGAGTAGTATTCCATTGTGTGTGTGTGTGTGTGTGTGTGTGTGTGTGTGTCTGTATTCTCACATCTTCTTTATCCATTCATCTGTTGATGGACACTTAGGTTGCTTCCATATCTTGGCAATTGTAAATAATGCTGCTATGAATATTGGGGTGCTTGTATCTTTTTGCATTAGTGTTTTTGGTTTTTTTTGGCTGTCTACCCAGGAGAGGAATTACTGGATCATATGGTAGTTCCATTTTTACTTTTTTGAGGAGCCTCCCTACTGTTTTCCATAGTGACTGCACCAATTTACATTCCCACCAACAGTGTACAAAGGCTCCCTTTTCTCCACATCCTCACCAACATTTGTTATTTGTGTTCTTTTTAATGATAGCCATTCTGACAGGTGTGAGGTGATATCTCATTGTGGTTTTGATTTTCATTTCCCTGACGGTTAGCGATGTTGAACATCTTTTCATGTGCCTGTTGGCCATCTGCACTTCCTCTCTGGAAAAATTAGACATTCATAGTTTTAACCACATGAAACATCAATTGATCATCACTCATGCTGTAAGTTCCAGATGAAAACATGACAGGGCACCACTCTATGTTAAGGGCAGAGACATTGCATAGTTTTTTTTTTTAAAAGTCTGAGGTAGATGATTCCTCTTATTGTCTTTAGGAGGGAATGGGGTAGGAGAGACCACAAGAATGAGCACCCCCTCAGTCCATTAGACCCCTCTAATGTTAGAAAGCCTTTCTTCTGTCAAGGACCACTGATGCAACATTAAAAAACAACCAGAGACCACCTGCATAGGAAAGCAATATGTTTATTCTTTTAATGGGAAACTATAACTTGTTCCAAGAACAAGGAATGTAAAATTCTACTCAATTAACACAAGATGCTTCATTTCTGTATTTTAGACTTATGGGGGAAGGGGACAGAGAGATGAAGATCAAAAGGGAAAGAGTCATATGGACAAAAATAAAGCGAAATTGAATCTGATGAAGGGGAGAGACTGACATGTACACACGGCTTGTTTATGAAGAAGCACATGAACACAAACACAGAGAAACCGCAAACAAACTCATGGCTGTGTGCATTCACTTCTCACCCTGGTCCCCAGAGAGCTGCATAAACACATTTGCAATCATGGGCTTCTGTGAAATAGCAGCATCCTCATTTATCTCTTCAGGATATCACCAGTTATGTTGCAAGTACCTTGAGAATAGGGACAGCTCATTAGATGTTTGTGAAATTGAAACATTTTTATCTTCCCTAATACTACACTGCATTTTGGAAAGTCTGGGTGTAGTGTAGGTATATTATCTTCAATACTTGCCATGAGGAAATTAAGAAGAGGGCCACATTTAAAACGAGTCAGAGCGCCCTCACTCCCAGTGCCCCCTCATCCAGTGCCCATGTCACCTTCCTGGTCTGCTCAAGTGCACGCTGCTCAACAGCAAACTCTGGGCAACATCCTGTGTAGTCTTGTTGGGTCTTTTTCATGGCACATAACATAGCTTCTCACTTGCTTAAACTGTTGTTGTATTTTGTTGTAAACTACTACTTTTTGACCATATTGAATACTATAAGAAACCAGAAGCAAATTTTTATTCCTCTGCTCAACAAATACTCAGTTGAGGGCAACTATTCAAGCACCATGCTAGAGATGATGCATTAGCAATCAGCAAGGCCAGATAGTCCTTGCTTTCATTTATTTATCATTTTGTGGGAAGACAACAATAAAGTAATCATTAAAGTGTTCTGGTGGAAATACACTACTTATTTCTCAGATAAGCACTGATTTCTCCTTTGCTTCTCCTTCATCTTTTTTGTCTCTTACATTTCCCCCCCTGTAATTCAATTCATAGGAGAAAACAAAGACAAGAACTCATTCCCTTTTATGTTAAAATACCAGGACAGGCCAGCTCTAGGCAAGTGTGACCATTGTTTTCCATAGTCCTTCATTCAGCTCTGACCAAGATTCCTTCCCAACTCCCTGAGCTCCTTTTCAGTTGACTTGAGATTGTCTGCTCCTTTCACGTTTTTCAAAAACAAAGTCTTAGGGCAGTTCTGGAAAGTTAATTGGAAAGTATAGTTTCCTCAAGAAAGAGAGGGGAACATAAAAATGCAGCTCATCCAGCAAGCAACCTCAGGTTCTTCCTTTGCTGATGGGATGGGAGGTGACATTTATTGAGAACCTGCTCTATTCAAGACACTCTATTAGGTTGCGCTATAAAGATGAAGATGGCACAGTCTTTGCCCTCATAAAGTAGTGTGTGCTAATTATAATTAGAAGGGAACACACAGTAATCAGTGACTGGAATGTTCTGGGAGAGCCTCATGGAGGAGGGGCATTTCTGCTGACATTGAGATTCGGGGATTACAGAACTAGTCTGGGTACAGTACCAATGCGGAGCCTCCCCTGTTGGACAGGCAGGGATGGAGTGTGGTATTGCAAGCAGGAAGTGACACAAACACACTGTAAGAGGTAGGAAAGGATTTGGGCACGTTCAGAAGGCTCGGTGTGTCCTGCTGGATTGGAATGTGTGTGCCCTCATTTATTGGAGAATGAAAAAATCATGCAGCACTTGATGCAATGAAATATTGGGGAACACCCCAACAAAACGGTGATTTGGGAAGTTTATTATGGCAGCTGTATACATGTTGATAGGAGGTGAGAGGGAGACCAGTGAGAAGGTAGAGTATTTGTTCAGGCCTGGGATGATAAGAATCTGAACTAGGAAGGTAGAGTATAGGATGAAAAGGAAGGGAGCGATGGATTCTGTCTCGTCATCTGAGTGGCCCAGGGGTTAACAGGAGCTTACTGTATTGCCAGAGAGCAGAATGCAGGTGATGGTGACCACAGCAGAGTGAAGCAAAGGTTTCAAGATACAGGAGTAGAATTTATTATGACACAGACAGCGCTGGCTTCTGCTGCTCCTGGAGATCTGAGAAAGTGAAGCCATAAACACGTGCGGGTACTGTTACTGTGTACAGACAAGATGGCATTATGCTGTGGATTTGAAAATATTCACAAGTGCCTCTTGGAATGTAGCTTTCCGTGGATTAATGCGGTTTGTGTTGAAAGTGCATATATATTTTTTTCATCCGTGGTTTTGCTTTTTAAAAGCAGGTAGTTAAAGCTTTTCTTCCCCTTAAATGTAAAATGCTAATTTAATTTAGTCTTTGCAGCATGGGAATGGGACATTAATGTGGCTGAAAACAGCAGTTTATTTTTTTGTGGGTTTGACCATTTCAGAAACTTCACATTTATGAAAAATATTATTACTAGGAAAATAAATTTGAAACCACAGTCCAACTTCCATGAGGACTGTATAGTGTTTTTCCATTCTACTGCTTAAATACTCCAAAGATTCTATGCCTCAGAGCTGGGACTTGTATAACTGTGCTGCATAGGAAAACAGAGGACTCTGGAGTGGATTCTGAAGTGGTTTCCCCCATCCACCTCTGGATGGCTGTCCTTGGAAACCGGCTCTTAGTTTAGCCCAGTGGAGCTTTGTGTTTGGAGAGAAATTGGCCTGTAGCGTGCAGCTCCATGACTGTGCAAAGACAGCTAAAACCACAACTGCTTTTAGCCCCCCACCCAAACAGTGGGAAAGTATTTTGGGGTATGAGAGTCTCAGAAAGATTAATTATACAATTACATGATAAGATTTCCAGTTCTCTCAGACCAGCATATTTATTTATTTTGTTTTGATTAATTATCCTGAGATGAAGTCTTTATCCAAGTTAAGTCTGATTCCCAAAATATTTATCACTTTTTAGCTTGAAAACCAGTGCTCTGCGTTCTTCCATCGCCACACAATCTTTATGCAGTTTGCCGCTGTGAGGCTACATGAAGAAACTCACTGTGTTGAGAATGAGGAAGATGATGGTCCAGCTCTACTTTGCACTGCTCAGACCAACGGGGGGAACCACTTTTAAGAAGGGCATACACAGACTAACGTGTGTTCAGAGAAATAATCAGTGAAGGAGGCTTGAAATCCAATCGTGAGAGAAACTGGGTGGTTGGTCCGGAGAAAACACTTAAATGCTAACAGAGCTGTGGTATTTCACTGCTGCCGGGGAAGATGCCATAGTTTAACTACTTGGCATCCAGGCCCCTTTCCTGGGGAAATCTGCTGCTGTATGCACACTGGTGAGAGGTCTTGCCTCCTATGGTGGAAACTGAGGGGTCAGATTTGCCTCTCACAGGTCACTTGTCACCTGAGTGTGAGCAAGGGTCCTCAGTTCATCCTGTGTCCTGGCACATGCTTATGTCTCGGGCTTTGAGTCTAATAGCCACAGGGTTCATTGACAAAGTATCTAGAGTCCAATGTCATATCCAGACTTGTGGAGAGACTTCGGCAATGGTCCTCACTGCCTGTTTCCCTTGACGTCTGACCCATCCCCGCCTGGGTTCTCGAGTTCTAATAGAGAATAGGAATCTGTAATCGTAATAGATTTTGTGAGCTCCCTAATAACTTTAAAATTAATTCCTTTTGATTAAGTTAGTTCATGTAGGTTTCTGTTGTTTACAAACAATAATCCTGACTATATAGTTGCTAAAGACCCAGTAATGTTTTCTTATTTCCAGCTGGAATTCTTAAGCTGGATCAAAGGATTGTGTTATGGAATCTGTATGTTGTACTATGTGTAGAATTTCAGATATTTATGCACTCAGATGGGGGAGAAGGTCCATAGCTTTTATTTGATTCTCAGAAGGCTCTATAACCCTGAAAAGGCCAAGAAACACTTATGTACAGGATACAATGTAAACACCTTACTTAGCATAATATAAAGCCCTTGTGATCTGACCTCTGCCTACTGCTTCCATTTTTCTCTTTTACTGTGTTTCTGGTTGCTTCTGGTCTTCATCCTCTTCCTATGCTCCGATCAGATCCAAGTACTATGGATTCTCTAAAAGCACTTCATGGTTTTTAATCTCCATGTCTTTGTTCATGAAGTTTCCATCTGTCTTAAATTCACATTCTTTTTCTTTGCTTCTCACCCTAGCTTTTAGTTGGTTTGCTGGACACCTACTCATCTTTTAGACTTGGCTGGTTTCACCTTTTCACGGGAGGACTGTGAAGGTCATGGTCACTATTCCCCATCCCCTCGGCCCACCTGCTTTCAGCATTGCCAGCAGCCCCTGTCAAGCTAGCAGCTGGCACGAGTGTCTCTTTGCTGTCCTGGGCATTCTCCAAAGTCACTGAAGGTAGTCACTGAAGATGTGCTGTCCAGGCACATCTTTGTGGAGAAGTTAACCCCTCTGGGGGCAACAATGGGAGTGTCCATGGATAAATGCCCCAGCCTTCCCATCCACAGGTGGGCCAATTCTGGGACACATACTACATGGTTCTTTGGAGAGGCCCCCAAGCAATTAGGCCGTGGTTGTTCACAGTGGTGACCTGCATATTAAGCACCTTTTATTTGCTTTTCTTCTTTCCTGTCTCACTTGCCTTATTCCTGTCCTCCTGCTTCCTGGATTTCTACTACCTGCACCCAAGTTTTTGTCTCAGGTTCTGCTTCCAGATGAGGACACCCTCTTGACTTTCTGCCTCTACTTTAGCTGTGAGGAGCTGCCTTACCATCTGTTACCCTTTATTGTTCATATCTAACAATTTCTCTCTAGTAGACTATTACTTCTTTTCTATTAAAAATTTATTTTATTTTATTTTTTATTGTGGTAAGAACACTTGATATGAAATCTATCCTCATAACAAATTTTAAGTGTACAATACATTATTGTTAACTATAGGTAAATGTACAGTAAGTCTCTAGAGCTCATTCATCTTACTTAGGTGAAACTTTCTGTCTGTTGATAAATAACTCTCCACTTTTTGCTCCCCTAGTCTCTAGTAACCACCATTCTGGCCTTCAATTTTATGAATGTGATGATTCTATCTATCTCATATAGATGGAATCATGCAATAGTTGTTTTCCTGTGTCTGGCTTATTTCACTTAGCATATTGTCCTCAAGAGGTCCATCCATGTTGTTGCATATTGCAGAATTTCTTTCATGTTTAAGGCTTAATAATATTCTAAATAATAATAATGTATATATCATTCTTTAAATCCATTCATTCATTGATAGATATTTAGTTTGCTTCCACAGCTTAGCTATTGTGAATTGAGCTGCAGTGAACATGGAAGTGGTAATAACTCTTTGAGATCCTGATTTCAATACTTTTGGATATACCCAGAAGTGAGATTGCTGGATCATAAGGTAGTTCTATTTTTAATTTTTTGAGGAACCTTTGTACTGTTTTTCATAGAGGCTGCACCAGTTTGCATTCCCAGCAATGACGTGCAAGGGTTCCAGTTTCTCCACATCCTCACCAACACTTGTCTTTTGTTGGACCTACTTCTTTTTTTTTTTTTAAGATTTATTTTTATTATTTATTTATTTATTTTATTTTTATTTTTGGCTGTGTCAGGTTTTAGTTGCAGCACGTGGGATCTTCGTTGAGGCATGCGGGATCTTTCGTTGCGGCGCGGGGGCTCTTTGTTGATGTGCACGGGCTTCTCTCTAGTTGTGGCATGCAGGTCCCAGAACGCGTGGGCTCTGTAGTTTGCAGCACGCTGGCTCTCTAGTTGAGGCAAGTGAGCTCAGTAGTTGTGGTGTGCAGGCTTAGTTGCCCCGCGGCATGTGGGATCTTAGTCCCCTGACCAGGGATCAAACCTGCGCCCCCTGCATTGTAAGGTGGATTCTTTACCACTGGACCACCAGGGAAGTCCCCTAGACTTACTTCTTGAGAGTAAAGAGCTTATCTTATTCGTTGTTTCTTCCCTCAGTATTAAAACCGGCACAAAGTGGATCCTCATCCATGTGTAAAAAACATAAGGCATGAGAGCTTTCTGCAGATCTCTCAAGGGCTGTCAAGTGTTTACAAATGTCTGGGGAGCAGAACTAAGACCAAAGAGTAGAATTTACGAGAAGATGGACATTTGTTCCATATGGAACTGTCAATGCACCTAAGGGAGGGGAGATTCATTAGTAACAGTAACAGTGGCTCATTATGGCATGATGACTCACTTGGTTTGTCCACTCTTCCCTCTCTCTAGCCAAGAATTCCTGTAGTAGACAGTTTTATGGAAAAAGAGTCCCACACACAGTTGCCTACAGGGATCAGGCAGACATGTAAACTAGTGAGGCCGTCTAGGCATCAGATAATTGGGAATGGCGGGAACTGCATGGAAATAAAGTGCATGCCCTGTCCAAATGGGCTAGCTGCTCCCCAGCTCCAGCCAACAGTTGTTGTGCAAGAATGTAGGTTCAGTGCTGCCAGGCCTTTCAGTTTTTCAAGGGAAAGCAGAAATCCAGATTCTTATGTAAAATTTCCCAGTCAAAAAAACAGTATGTGGGTCAAGAAAGCATCACTGTGCCTATGTTTTCCTCTAAGAGTTTTATAGTGTCTGGCCTTACATTTAGGTCTTTAATCCATTTTGAGTTTATTCTTGTGTAGGGTGTTAGGAAGTGTTCAAATTTCATTCTTTTACATGCAGCTGTCCAGTTTTCCCAGCACCAGTTATTGAAGAGGTAGAATACTCCATGACATAAATCACAGCAAGATCCTTTTTGACCTACCTCCTAGAGGAATGGACATAAAAACAAAAATAAACAAATGGGACCTAGTGAAACTTAAAAGCTTTTGCACAGCAAAGGAAGCCATAAACAAGACCAAAAGACAACCCTCAGAATGGGAGAAAATATTTGCAAATGAAGCAACTGAAAAAGGATTAATCTCCAAAATTTACAAGCAGCTCATGCAGCTCAATATCAAAAAAACAAACAACCCAATCCAAAAATGGACAAGAAGACCTAAACAGACATTTCTCCAAAAAAGATATACAGATTGCCAACAAACACATGAAAGGATGCTCAACATCACTAATCATTAGAGAAATGCAAATCAAAACTACAATGAGGTATCACCTCATACCAGTCAGAATGGCCATCATCAAAAAATCTACCAACAATAAATGCTGGAGAGGGTGTGGAGAAAAGGGAACCCTCTTGCACTGTTGGTGGGAATGTAAATTGATACAGCCACTATGGAGAACAGTATGGAGGTTCCTTAAAAAACTAAAAATAGGGCTTCCCTGGTGGCGCAGTGGTTGAGAATCTGCCTGCCAATGCAGGGGACACGGGTTCGAGCCCTGGTCTGGGAAGATCCCACATGCCACGGAACAGCTGGGCCCGTGAGCCACAATTACTGAGCCTGCGTGTCTGGAGCCTGTGCTCCACAACAAGAGAGGCCGCGATAGTGAGAGGCCCACGCACCGCGATGAAGAGTGGCCCCCGCTTGCCACAACTAGAGAAAGCCCTCGCACAGAAACGAAGACCCAACACAGCCATAAATAAATAAATTAATTAAAAAAAAACAAAAAAACAAAAAACTAAAAATAGAACTACCATACGACCCAGTAATCCACTACTGGACATGTACCCTGAGAAAACCATAATTCAAAAAGAGTCATGTACCACAATGTTCATTGCAGCTGTATTTACAATAGCCAGGACGTGGAAGCAACCTAAGTGTCCATCGACAGATGAATGGATAAAGAAGATGTGGCATGTATATACAATGGAATATTACTCAGTCATAAAAAGAAATGAAATTGAGTTATTTGTAGTGAGGTGGATGGACCTAGAGTCTGTCATACAGAGTGAAGTAAGTCAGAAAGAGAAAAACAAATACCGTATGCTAACACATATATGTGGAATCTAAAAAAAAAAAAAAAAATTGTTCTGAAGAACCTAGGGGCAGGACAGGAATAAAGACGCAGACGTAGAGAATAGAGTTGAGGACACGGGGAGGGAGAAGGGTAAGCTGGGTTGAAGTGAGAGAGTGGCATGGACATATATACACTACCAAATGTAAAATAGATAGCTAGTGGGAAGCAGCCGCATAGCACAGGGAGATCAGCTCGGTGCTTTGTGACCACCTAGAGGGATGGGATAGGGAGGGTGGGAGGGAGAAGCAAGAGGGAGGAGATATGGGGATATATGTATACATATAGCTGATTCACTTTATTATACAGCAGAAACTATCACACCATTGTAAAGCAGTTATACTCCAATAAAAATGTTAAAAAAAAAAAAAAAAGCATCACTGTCGTTGGCTATGGACCACGGGTTGTGAGTTTGCAAGCTTTGTGTAACGTGTAGCAGAGGATGTTAAAGCGTCAGATGTGAGGACAGCCTCCTCAAGAGGCTGCCCCCCGTTCTGGTCAGTTTGCCCCCTTCAGCCCATCAACACGCTCTGCCTGTTCTCAGCTTGGGCCTTTGGCCATCCTGTCCTCACAGCAAGGAAGCTCTGTAGCTCAGGCACTTCTCCTATGACACTTCCCACTACAGCTCTTCCCTCACCAAACCCTGTCTTCTTGGTGCGCCTCTAGCATTTACAGCCCCTGGATATCTGCTGTGGTTGGTCACTCTCCAGTGGTCTCATAGCCTGTCTTATTTGTGTAACTGAGCTGTAAGTTCCTCATAGCAAGGTTTTCTATTTCACATGTCTTTCCTGTCATTTGGAGCGTAGAGTGGGGCACACGGCCAGGCCTCACTAAGAACTATTTGGTTGACTGTCGTTGGATGGTCATCTTACTCAGCGCTTCTGGCCTCACTCTTAGTAGAAGATGAGGTAATAAAGGGGAGGCTACCAGCTCTTGAGTGCAGAATTTAAAATTAAATCAGTGAAAAAATTTAAATCAGTGGGGCTCTTTCAGAGATTGAATGAGCATGTCCTCCATCTACTGCTGACCTGGTGCTCTCAGAGGTTTTATGAGGAAAATGGTGCCCAGTGTGTTTCTTCTGTCACAGGCTTTTTCTCATCCTTTCCCACCAAAGATATAACAAGATAACCAATTATTTGTGCCCTGGTTTAGATCCCTTGATTAGAGAGGGCCTCTGATCATAAGCTACATAGCCATCTTTTTACGGTAGAAGTAAGTAGGCACAATTTTGCTACAACAGTTGTCTAAAAGAAAAAAAAAAACTTTTATTTTAACTGGTTATGATGATCTATTTTCTATTCCTTCCCTTTTATTTGAAACACATTTTGGTTGTTGTAGAAATCTCTTTTCTCCCACATCTGTGAAACAAAATACAGGATAAACGATTCTCAGTCAAATGTGATATTGGGCATTAGGTATACTTTGGACACTGGAGTTTACCAGTTATCTCAAAACCTTCTTTTAGAAAATTTCCCCCACTTTTTGATGAAGGTGCTAGTAAGCAATAGCTGCCAAATTAGTAGGTCTCCCTCATATTCCCTATTGTTTATTTTTCTGTGTTTTGGTGCAGTTTTGTACAAAGACTAGGAACTGAACCATTCTTTCAATAAACATTTATTGAGACCCTCCTGTGGTGCCACACCCTATTTTAGCTGCTAAAGATACAAAAGTGAAGAGATTAGACAAGGCCCTTGCTCTCCTGAAGCTGAACTTCTAGTGGTGAGAGATAACCACAGACCATTGAACAAATGAACACACAAGAAAATTGGATGGTGTTTGGGAGAATAAATAAAATAGTTTTGGGAGAATAAAACAGGATGGAAAGAATGTGTATGTGAGGGAGTTACTCTAGATTGGAGTTGAGGGAAAATCTTCTTGAAGCTGTGACAGCTGAGACTTGAATGACAAGGAGGGGCCAGCCAGGTCAAGATCAGGGGGAAGAGCATTCCAGGCTAACAAAACAGCTGCGGCAGTGGGCCCGAGGCAGGAGCCTGTGTGGTGTACTGGAGGTTCAGCAAGGAAGTCAGAGGGAAAGGAGAGTTTAGAGCTAGCAAATACATAATTATTCAAGTGAATTTATTTTACAGCTGTTGCAGTTTAAATGTTTATGGCTGTGATCATTTATATCTCAGAATCTCTGTCATGACTTTAGGATTAGATTCAGAAATTACCTAAGATTCATGTAGGAGAAAGTCATTGTTTCAAAATCCATGTGATATATATCCTGCTTTGAAGCCTCAGATTTCCCATGGATGGGATAGGACACTAGCAGTATTTTAGGAAAATGGCACCTGGCGTTATATTCTTTTTTTTTTTTAATTTATTTATTTTTGGCTGCATTGGGTTTTCATTGCTGTGCTCGGGCTTTCTCTTGTTGTGGTGAGCGGGGGCTACTCTTCGTTGTGGTGCACGGGTTTCTCATTGCGGTGGCTTCTCTTTGTTGCGGAGCACGGGCTCTAGGTGCGTGGGCTTCAGTAGTTGTGGCACACAGACTCAGTAGTTGTGGCTCGTGGGCTCTAGAGTGCAGGCTCAGTAGTTGTGGCATATGGGCTTAGTTGCTCCATGGCATGTGGGATCGTCCCGGACCAGGGCTCGAACCCGTGTCCCCTGCATTGGCAGGCGCATTCTTAACCACTGCGCCACCAGGGAAGTCTTGGTGTTATATTCTTAAACTGAATTTGCTTTGGAAGTAGTCATGCAGCAATGAGCATTCATGCAGTAAGACACAATTCCTTTATCCTTTAATATAATAATTGCTGTCAAGGATTATAAGAGTTTATAAAGAGATGGGGCATCCATTTTAAAGTTAACTGGATAGGGAAGAAAGCTTTGTCCATAGACAAAGTTTCAGATTTTCTTGGACTTTTTGGTATCTGCACAACAGAGACCTGTTGAGTTGCCAGCATATAACAAGCCAGAACCCTGGATCCAGAGAGCATTTGTGATGACCAGACAACACAGAACTGGTTTCCCTCCTAAAGGGTGGTCTCCAAATTTGTTGTAGCCTTTGTCAAGATTTTTATAGCACAATTGAAAACAGATGCCCTTTCTGCCCTTTCCTTTGTCATCTGAGTTAACTACCGTTCAGTGGGTGTGAGCAATGGCAATCTCTCACACATCTTCAGAACGCCCAAGAAGAGTCCTCATTAGGCGTTTCTATCCTGAAGTCTGGCTGTGAAACACTCTGCAATAGAGAGTAGACACAAGGAGGTGCCAGGTTTGTGAGGTTCTGGTAATCTGCCCAGTGCGTTCTGAATGTTTCTTGTCACAAATCAAAACACCAGTCCTAAGGTTTAATATGAAAAAACACATCTCTCTGAACAGTTTCTACTTGAGAATATTTAATCCTAAAGGAAAATATTTAATCTTAAAGGACTATGTAATCCTAAGGAAAACCAAAGCATACTGTTGCTTATGGACTATATTGAATTTTATTACAGGATGTGGCCCTAAAATATACTTGTATTTTATATATATGACATTGGCAATCCAGAGTATCAAAAATCACTGTAAATTCTTGATTAAAAGAGACTTATTAGACATAAGACTGAATATAATGTGTGCACTTCGCTTGGATTCTGCTGTAAATTGGCTGAAATTTAAACAACTGGGAAAATTTAAATATGGACTGAATATGAGATGATATTAAGGAATCATTGGTAATTTTGTTAGATGTGATAATGATATGGAGTTATGTAAGAAAATATCCTTATTTTATAGAGTTGCACACTGAAATATGTAGGGAGCAAATGTCACATCTATAATTTATTTTAAAACACTGGCAAAATATCACTTGAAGCAAATATGGCAAAAAGTTATTAACTGTTCAGTCTAGGTGATGGGCTTGTGGAATTTGCTACTGTACCTTCTCTACTGTCCTGTATATTTGAGAAGTTTTATAATTCAAAGTTTAAAAAAAGTCTTTGCAAACTAGGACATAGCACAGTGGTTTGTCAGCTAAATAGCACTATTTTGTGATCTTAGTGGATGTCACTTTATCGTGCCTTTTGTGCTGCAGCCATAAATATCAGTGGACCTGGAAACTAGATGAGTTTTTCATAAATGGGACATTACAGTAGAAATGAACCAATACTTTCTTCTTACACACACCCCCCCCACCCCACCCCCATGCTCTGATTTTGTAACTTGGCCCATGATTAGGGGAGGTGACGTAGTTCAAAAGTAAAACTGAAACATATGGAATCCTAAAGCTAGAATTTTAAACATTTTGTTTCAACCTCAATTTTTAGAAAGAACAATCTTAAACTACAGTTACCAAAGTCATTTTACTTCCTTTCAAAATGTGTATTCTATAACCTGGATTATATTAACATGCATAAAATTATTGGCACTGTCTCACATACATACATGCCTATCAATGGCCCATCTTTTCCCTTCTCTATTCAGGGCTTTTGAGGAGGAGTTCTTATTAGATCTACCTCTGTTATTTCTTCAGACAGTGTTGTTGCAGATGGTATGTGCCAGTACTGGGTATTGGTACGACTTTCTTACCTTGGGATATTTTGCTACCCAGACCCTAAAATAATATATTTTCATATATAATAATTCCCAGTAATATATAATATTCCCATTTCCACTGAAGTTATTGATGGAAATAACAAATTCACATTACAGTGTGTGCTGATTCACATGACCTGGCTACTGATGGAACAAAACATGTTGCTGTATTTTTATTCCCACCTACATTTAACTTGTAAGTTCTCTTTTTCTTATTTTTCAACCTACTTCGTATCAGTAGTTGTAGATTCAATACCAAAGGGAATCTGGCTGTCCCCTTTCCTCAGCCTCAACATTTTTAGTAAGCTGTGAGTACTGACACCTCACTTTTTTTGTTTGTTTGTTTTTACAACAATGCCTAAATGGAGGTATCTTGATTTTGAACTGGGGTTAAAATATAGTCCTAATCATATCATCATCAACAGTGAACACCCATTGAGCACCTGTCATGTAAGGCACTGGTGAAGGTGCTATGGGGTGAAGGGTTGCAGAGTATCAAATGCATGGAACCAGAAGACCTGGTTTCTGTCTTCAGCAGTTGGCAAACTTTGTGAAGACAGGAGAGACGATTACCACGGAAAGTATATGACAAGCACCAAACGTGTGCCATGGACTGCAAGTGTGGTATAAATTCAGAGTCAAGAGATTGTTTCCAGCTGGGTCCGTCATGGTTTCACGGAGCATAAAGTTTAAATGGAACCTTCAGAAAGAGGTAAAATTTTGACAGGGAGAGAAAGGGCAAGAAACTATTTCTGTATGGATTAATGAGTATATCCAGGAGCAAGGAGTGTTTGGGTAACTACAAATAGGCCATTTTGGCTGAAGGGAAGAGATCCTATTGGGACCAAGCTTGTTGCGTGCAGGAATTTGGATTATAGTAAACACTGGGGAAGCAGGAAATGTTCTGGTTAGTAACATGAGTCAAGCTGTGTGTTAGGAGCTCAATCCGATGGCACCAACCTCAAGGTAGGTTGCAGGAATGAGAGATTAAGACAGGAATATCAGTTTGGAGATCACTGCAGGATAGTTCAAGTAGGAAAGGGAATAATAGTGTAAATTTGGGGAATGACAGTGGGACTAGAAGGGAGGGATGATTACAAGACACATTGTGAAGGAAGAAACAATTAGAATTGATGACTAAATTTAGGTCCTGTTTGAAATAGAATAGGATGATTCACATGAACTTGTATCATTCCATTGATGCAAGTTGTTAACCGTGAGTTTAATATATCTTACATGACTCAGTTGAGAAACCTTGAAAGAAAACTTTCTTTATTAACTTGTAGGAAAGTTAGCCCCACCCTTATAATTACTAAACTTTTACACAAATCCTAAGAATGGCTATTCCCCTCCTCTAACCTTGGCTGCCTTTTTATCCATCTCCAACAATTAGGAGGGCGGTGCTGTGGAGGGGAAAAAAATGCAACCTGAAACTTTAATATAACTTATTGGTTCATAAGTGGAACGTAAAAGACTTCTGAAAAAGTAGTAATAGTCTAGGGGAGGAACCTGTAGGCAGACCCTGGAGGAGAGAGTCATGTAGAAAAGTCTACCTTGAAAGTATGTTCAGTGTCCTTCGGTGGGGGAAGAGAGCCAGCTCCAGGCAGCTCTGCAAGGAGGGAGCTGGGGGAAAAATCCTAGTACCACCTTAAGAGTGGTCCTATGACCACTCTTGTCGAATGGATTGGAAAAAATCCTTCCGATCCATTCGACAAGAGTGGTGCCAATATATGGGATTGCTGAGAGCAGGTTTGTAATGACTGTTGCCCCTCAGAATGACATTTGTCCTCATGGTAGCACGTAGCCTATAAATGCAGTGGCTATAACTGTAAGTAGAAAAATAATCCCGATGTTCATGTTTCTAGAAAGGCACAGGATCCATAATATAGGCCATGCCCTACGTGAATGTAAAGGCAGATAAAGAATATGGAAGCTCCGTTTGCATGTATGTATCAAGTGATTCATCTGTAATTAACGTCTCGACAGATGTGTGCTACCACGAGAAAGCAGTTGCTGTGTCTGGTGTGTAGTGTATTGCTAGGAATAAGCCTGTTAGGATTAGTAGGATCAAGCAAATGTCTGGTAGAGAGCCAAAATTTCATCATGATGAAATGTTTGATGGGGTTGAGAGGTTAATAGATGCATTGCTGATGATTTCTATTAGCGGGTGTGTTTTTCGGATGTTGGTCGTTGGTGTTCTTATAGTTGAATGACAACGATGATTGTTCATGTCATTAGTCATGGTTGGAATCCATGTGAGAATGATGATGACATATATTGTATTTAAGTATTATTTTTGTGATCAGTTTTGTGGGGATTTCTTCAAAACCTTCACCTATTTATGGGGGTTTTGGGTTGATTGTGAGTGGTGGTGTTGGGTGTGGGATTGTGTTGAATTTTGGTGGTTCATTTTTAGGTTTGATAGTGTCTTTTATTTAGGGGGGATATTAGTTGTGTTTGGCTATACAACGGCTATGGCCACTGAGCAGTATCCTGAGGTTTGGGTTTCTAATAAGATTGTTTTGGGGGCATTTCTTTCAGGGTTGATAATAAGAGTTTTTGATGGTATTATATATTTTAAAGGATGAGGAGGTGGAAGTTGTGTTTAAGTTCAGTGGGTTGGGAGACTGAGTGACTCTGGTGACTGGCTTTTTAGTGAGGAGGCTGTGGGGATTGCGGCGTTATGCAGCTATGGTACCTGGTTGGTGATTGTTACTGGCTGGTCGCTGCTTATTGGTGTTGTGGTTATTATGGAGATCACTCGTGGTAATTAAATAAAAGCATGCTAAGGGTGAGAGTAATAAGGAATGATAGGAAGTATAGTTTGATAAGGCCTTTTTGGCTTGAGATTAGCGTGGAGAACTTTAGTTGAATGAGGGGTGTGGTTTTTGGTAAAATGTTTTCTAGTCAGATTAAGTCCAAGAGGGAGGATGCTGATTTTTGGCTTATTGATAGGTTTAGATAAGGAGGTAGACGATGCATGATGGTGGGGAAATATCCTAAGAGACTAGAGAATTTAAGGGTATTTGAGGGGTAAATAAATTTTAAGTTTTGTGTGTTAAGGTTAATTTCAAGTGTCAATACAAAGCCCAGGATGGTTACTGCAAGGGCAGTTAGTTTTAGGTGTAGGGATACAGTTATTAGGGGGACTGTTGTTGGAGATAATGAATCCGGCAAAGACACTTCCAATTAGCAGGTGTTTGATGGAGTTAATTAGGAAGGGGTTGTTTTCACTGATGGGTTAAGGGAGAGAAGCAAGTTTGTCCTAGTAGTGCGAAGAAGATAAAGCGGGTACTATAGACAGCTGTGAGGGAGGCGGCAATTAGAGTTATTAATAGGGCTCAGGCATTGGTATAAGATGTGTTAGTGGCTTCAATGATAAGGTCTTTACAATAGAAGCCGGTGAGGAAAGGCATTCCTGTCAGTGCCAGACATCCGATAATAAGGGCTGTTGTGGTGAAGGGTAAAGGCTTGAATAGGCCCCCTATTTTTCAAATTATCTTGTTCGTCATTCAGGCTGTGAATAATGGACCCGGAGCATGTGAATAGTATGGCCTTAAAAAAAGCATGTGTGCAGATACGTGTAAGAAAGCTAGACAGGGTTGGTTGATGCCGATTGTTACCATCATTAGGCCTAATTGGCTTGAAGTGGAGAAAGCGACAATTTTTTTAATGTCATTTTGGGTGACAGCGCATATTGCTGTGAATAGGGTGGTAAGGGCTCCTAATCATAGAGCTATTGCTTGAATACGTTTGTTGTTTTCTGTTAAAGGGTAAAATTGAATAAGTAGGAAGACTCCTGCCACGACTATCGTGCTTGAGTGGAGTAAGGCTGATACAGGGGTGGGGCCCTCTTTTGCTGAGGGGAGTCAGGGATGAAGTCCAAATTAGGCTGATTTTCTGGCTGTGGCTAGTACAAGTCCTATAAGGGGGAGGTTTGAGGGATTTAAGTCAAGTATAAAAATTTGTCGCAGGTCTCATGTGTTTGAGTTAAACAGGGATCATGCTATTGATATAATGAACTGTGTTTGCGTCTGCTCGCCCATATCACCACCCAGTGAGCAGGAAGGATATAATTCCCTCCCATCTCTTGCTGATCTTCTCCCTTTCTCCAATCTAGAGGCAAGGGAACCCACTGGTGTAATCCATCCAGGTCAGCCTTCTGGGGCAGACAGCGGGGTAGCGAAGGGCAGAGAGTAGAACTGGGGATGCAAACAGAAGGCAGTGGTCACAGTTATCATCCTGTTTCCAAAATACAACAATATGAGGGGGATTCTTGGAGGAAGTTCTTCATAGAATCATAAAATGTTAGCGCAGGAAGGATCCTGAGAAATAATTTTCAGCCTCATTTTGGAGCCCTGTAGAAGTAGCGACTTGGGTACAGCGAGTTGTCACACAGATGAGAACAAATGACAGACCTCTGGATTCTCAGCCCAGGCTCTTTCCAGCAGGCCAGGTAGCTTAGCTTCCATTTATTTTCCAAATTTTTCCCAGACCCACTGCACCAGCTCAGCCACTGTTCAGCACGGTTGAAAATGAATGGTAAGGTCTCAGTTGTTATTCAAGGGAATACATAAGCACTATAGACACAGCCGTTGCAGTAGGACATGTTTCTGTAACTGAAGTTAGAGTCATGGTAGATAATCTGTAAAGTACAGAAATATGTCAAGGAGAAAATAAAATCATCCATAATGTACCACAGAGAGATGACGACTGTTAACATTTTGGTGCCTTCTTACAATTTTTAAAAATTAAATGTATACACATAGTTTTGTACCTTGTTTTTTCACTTAATAATGAACAATTCTCCATGTAGTAAATTATCTTAGAATCTGTTTCAGTAGCAATAATATTTTTAATAGAGGTAGCATAATTTAAAAAATATTTTCTGTTATTAGACATTTGAATTGATTATTTTCTGCTATGATAAATAATGCTATGCTATATACACATATATAAATAATTGTGCTTTTTTTACACATACAAATATATAAGTAACTGTGCTTAGCTATAGGAAACATTTTTATAAATAAAATTGCTAGCATAAGCATTTTTAGTGGTTCTTTCTGGTGGATCACAGTGGAAAGAATGTGGCTCTGGGGTCAGACGTCCTGACGTGTTCTGCTTCTGCCACTTTCGGATGTGTGAACTTAAAGTAAAATGGACTTGAAAAGAGACCAGTTTAGACTATAAAGAATTCTTTCAGTGAAAGAAAGACCTATTTAAAGTCTAAGGTACTGATAATAAAGACAGAAATGGACGTTCTCAATAACTGTATTTTTCTTTGCACTGAATTGTTCAGTAACTATTTCTTTTTTTAAAAATTTCTTCCTTCCTTCCTTCCTTCCTCCCTCCCTTCCTTCCTTTCTTTCTTTCTTTCCTTTTGGCCAGTAACTATCTCTAACCTTGTTCACCATCCCCTTCCTTGCTAAGTGCTCAGCTTCAAACTCTACCAGCGGGCAAAGCACGTGTACAGCGAGGCTGCGAGAGTGCTCCAGTTTAAGAAGATATGTGAAGAAGCACCTGACAACACGGTCCAGCTGCTGGGGGAGTTAATGAACCAGAGCCACGTGAGCTGCCGGGACATGTACGAGTGTAGCTGCCCTGAGCTGGACCAGCTGGTGGACATCTGTCGGTGAGGCTGAAAGAGCAGTGTGGCAGGGGCTGCAGGGTGCGGCCCAAGGAAACTGTTTAAATTAATGGAAAAAAAGCAGCATTTTTGTAGTCTTCTAAGTGAAGGAAGATCCTTTCCCGCTTCCTATAAGAGGGGTTGTCTGTGACATAGAGCTAGACTTGTTCCCTCCTAAAAATCTGCAGCATGAAAGATTGGAGACTTGACTCCATGGCTTTACGAAGCTCCAGGTTTGGAGTCAGTTCTTCACAACATCACAAAAAAGACTTTTCCGTCTTTGGATGATTAAGTGTTTCAGGGAGGTTTGCTCAGACACAGACCCTGTTGTTACTTTCTTCTCAGGATATTTTAAGCAGTGTTTCCCACTACACTGCAGCTCTACCAGCATCTCCTGTTTGGTGTCCTAAGTTTAATACTTTTATTCAAAAGAGGGGAGAAAAAGGAAAGAGGACCTCAGGCCTGATAGAAGTGTATTTTCAGGGGAGAGGTTGCTGAAGGAATTGCTCAGAGAGTCAGCATTTCCTGTCTTCCAGGTTTAGGTTAGGCAATTTGGGAAAAGGACTGAAGAAAGTCCAGTTTATGAATGGTCGGTTGAGACAGAAATGTAAAGAGGGAAACTCTTTCACAAAGCCTGAGAACAACTTCCTTATAATTGCTAGAGAATGGATAAAAGAGTAAAATGGTTCCTTTACCCAGAAGGAGCTCACTGACCTTGGAGAACAGAAAGGGAAATTGGGAGAACTCTCAAATGGTTAGATGTTATTTCCACTGTGAGAAAATCATACAAAACTGCCTGCAATTAGCAATGAAATTATAATTAACCACTTGGCACCTGTGGCTTGCCTCACTCATTGCCACATTCCCAGCCCGAAAAGTTTAAACCAAGTAGCTCCAGTGATCACAAATGGCATATGTAACCCAACTCGTCGAGAGACTTGAACATAGCATTGATGAGAATCACTCTGCTGATGTCAGTGTTTGCTCACTAGTTGCCAAAAAGCCTTCCAAGGGCTTGTTTCATTGTAAGTGCTCATTTCTGAAAATAGCAAGGGCCCAGTGAATGGAAGGGACAGATATTGTTCAGTTCTGGAAATAAGAGGAAGTGGAATGATTTGTGCAGAAATTAGGAAGAAGCATCTTTGCTAAGAAGATAGTGGGGTAGTTTGAATCCCACCTGAAAAGCAGCGGAGGGGCATTTGCCAGCCTCCTGGAATTCTCTAATGAACTTGCTTGTTCTGGGATGGTCAACCAGCTCTTGTCCTTATGAAGCTTACATTCTCATGGATAAAGAGGGAAATGACAATTAAAAGTAAATTGAGTGGTAGTGATAAGTGTTATGAAAAAAAAATAGAAGGGATGGAGAGTACTAGGGGTGTGTACTAGTACTTTATATTGAGTGGCTGATATACTGAGTGGCTGAAGAAGGCCTCTCTGAGGAGATGATATTTGAGCAAAGACCTGAAGGAAGTGAAGTAACGAGAACAGCAAGTAGAGAGGTCTTGACGTAGGTACATGGCTGTCACATGTGAGGAACAGCAGGAGGACCAGTGTGCTTGGAGGGCAGTTCAGGAAGGAGAGAGTAGTAGTTGATGAAGTAAGAGAGGTAGTGGGGAGTCATACCCCTGGGCCCTGTCAGCCATTGGAAGCACTCTGACTCTGAGTAGAAGAAGGTGGCAGTGGGGGTGTGAAATGATTCTAGGCCAGATATGCCTTGAAGGAAGAGTCAAGACAATTGCCGTATGGGTGAAAGGGAGGAATCAAGATGACTCACGGGTTTTCGGCCTGAGAAAATTTCCTTGTTTCCGAAGGCCAGGCTTCACATTTCTGGGTCAGAATTATCTTCTAGTACCATACGATATGAAAGCAGGAAGAGGCCTTAGAGATCAAGAGACCACTAAGAGGTTAAGAGATTTGAACAAGGTAACATAATGCATCAGTGGGAAAGCCTATCTCCCGATCCAGTGTTTTTTGCCTTACGTGTTTCTCTCTCCTTGGGTCATACTGAGATGTGATTATATTTTAATGTGGGTCATTTTTTACCTACTTTCCTTTTCCAGCTTTAAAGCTTTCATGCTAGAGACTTTGGTTGTCACGTTGAGCAGGGAAGGTGGTGTGTGGAGAAGGATGAAAACTGGGCAGGAAGTTAGGAAGGTAGAGTTCTAGCTCTGCCTCTTTTCATTCTGAGCTCTGTGACTTTGGACTGTTGCCTTGCTTTATGATCTCCACTGTGTTTTTCTGTTCTAGCAGTCTATAGGTCTATATATTTTTTAAAAATGTGGTTCTAGTGAAAGATTTAGTGGCTGTGTCTTAAAAGGGTTTGGAAGAGCACACCTTTTGTTTTTTTTCATTTATTTGTTTATTTGCCTTTTCTTAATGGAAGCTAAAGTGTCTCTGTTTAGCCCATTTTCATTTGCTGTATTGCTTTTCTGAGGAAAATTCAGTTGTGTCTAGCATAAGGAGCTCATTCCCTTTTTTAAGGTTTTTTTTGTCTGGAATTGCTAAGTATCAAAATTAATTTCTACTTATTCCATAACCATATAAGGAACGAGTTTCACATGTTGAAAGATTATCTTTTGGCATGTTGGAAATATTGGCCAGAATAGTTGTCTGGTCCCTAAGCTTCTTTATATAATTAATTCTTTCTTTGCTGTCACTGTGACCAGTAGGTAATATTCTCCAAATATTCCAGTTGGTTGCTAGTTACTAAAAGGTCCTGAGTGGTAGAGCAACCTCAGAAGAGGACAGCCCAGGAGAATTAAGTAGATATAGTCATTGATGCCATTCCTTCCTCAGTCAGCAAATACTTTTCAGTAGGCTATTTGTGTCCCATGGGAAATTGTAGTCTAAACTCCATTTTCAAAAGGTCTGGCACTTTCTTTCGTGTGGATGTATGGGGAAAAAAGAGAGGAATGCAGAAGAATGCAAGATAGTGGTAAAACAGAATGGTTAAAAACCGGGGAGAGAAAGACAGTAGGAGAGTAGTAAATGGTAAATGCAGGGAGAGGTTTAAATGAAAAATGGCAACACTTTTAAGCCCTAGTGCCTTCTGAAGCTTTATGACTATCTTAGTGGGCCAGGCAAGTGGTGGAGGGGAAGGACCCTGGCAAGGCCTGGTGTGGGCCACTGTGCCATAAACTCAACCTCTGGTAGAGTGTTGTTTTGTATAAGAATCACCACCACCTCCACACTTCCCTGTCCCCTAAAAGAAAAGTTAACACCAATGGGCAAGTTGTGACTAAGACCGGGCAGCCTGAGAAGCTTGGTTGCCTTGGGTAGACCAGAAGAGGGAGGAGGGAAGCTGAAGAGGCTTCAAGGAGGAGCACCAGCAAAGACGCTCTTTATTTTTTATTTTTTTATAAATTTATTTATTTAGGCTGCATTGGGTCTTCGTTGCTGCATGTGGGCTTTCTCTAGTTGCAGCGAGCAGGGGCTACTCTTTGTTGCGGTGTGTGGGCTTCTCATTGCGCTGGCTTCTCTTTGTTGCGGAGCACGGGCTCTAGGCATGTGGGCTTCAGTAGTTGTGTCACACGGGCTCAGTAGTTGTGGCTCAGTAGTTGTGGCTCATGGGCTCAGTAGTTGTGGCTCACAGGCTCTAGAGCTCAGGCTCAGTAGTTGTGGTGCACGGGCTTAGTTGCTCCACGGCATGTGGGATCTTCCCAGACCAGGGCTCAAACCCGTGTCCCCTGCATTGGCAGGTGGATTCTTAACCACTGTGCCATCAGGGAAGTCCCCAAAGACCCTCTTTAGATCACGCTCCCTGGCCCACTTGTGGCACTTCAAATTCCTTTAGTTTTTCTGAAGGCCTGCTTAGAAACTATTTGCTTGAGAAAACAACTAATTGATTGAATGAATGAAGGATTCGATGCCTAGAATACTCAGGGCTCTATCTACAAATCTTAATGTGATCTGAGCTAGACCATATTCAAAAGGCGTCTCTAGGTAGCTTGTCTATAGGACAACGTATAGGAAGCTACTTTATGACCCAAGTAGAGAGAAGGGGGGAAAAAGCATAGAAGAGATCACCAATGCTTGCATTTTTTCAGCTGAACCTTTTGCTGCTCTTCAAGAGAAAATCAGTTTAGAATCCAAAGAAAGGGCCGGGGAGGGAGAAGGAAACTATACTTATACAGTTAGACTACTTTTTTTGTTTTAATTAATGTTAGAAAATCTCAATTATGTGAAATAAAGTTTAATAATGAAGGAAATAGATGAAGCTTGCCCAATTATAAAATACTTCTTTTAAATGAACTAAATGTAAATTTTAAGAAATGGCTAAACTTTAAAGTAGGATTTACTGAGGAACACAAAACAATTTTGAAACCAAGTCAGTTATATGTGAGACAGCTCATTCTTTATCGGTTTCCCTGGTTATACTTAAGAAAAAATAGTTAATGGCCTTTATCTTCGTTTTGACACTTGTTGGAATTAGAGAGGACTCATTGCTGCGTTATTGCCCAAGCTATTAAGGAAGATAAATGACAAATTTTAAGAGACCAACAAAGATTACCAAAGTTAATTTGCTGTCTTCCTCAGCAGTCTTCCCACCGTTTTATTCATTCCATGGCTGGCCATGCTGCTCAGCTTCTGGCAGTCATTCTCCTGAGCAGGTCGGAATGGGGAAGAATGAAGTGCAAATCCACATGTGTGTGCTCTTTTCCTCATGATCTTATGGGCTAATCTGACACTCTGTCAAGAAAAAGGGAGAGAGCCATTTCAGCTGCCTTAGGGACCCGCTGGTCTTTGGGCTTCTGTCTTCTATTTATTGTCCCCCTGCCCCTCCCTGCCCCGCCCCCCCAGTATGTATGCCATTTGCTGGAACCAAACCAACTGGTCTTCAATGACCTTTGTGGCTTAAATTTCTAAAATAGACATGCAGTTATATTTTCTTATACTTTCTCATTCGAACAGTATTTGAAGCCTGTGGTTTCTTGAATCTAAAGCAATCTGAAAGTGTTTCTAATCTGGCTGTAAAAATCATAGAAATTGTTCTGGAAGCTGTGTTTTCCTGAGATTCTAATTGGAAAATTCTAGGCTTAGAGCAGAAGCTAGAAGTCTTTCCAGAAAAAGAGTATATTACTGACTGCATATATATATATGCTTTCAAAAGTGTTTTATATTACTCAATATATTTTTCTTTAAAATTTAGCCATTTCTTACAATTTACATTTTGTTCATTTAAGAGTTATTTTATAACTGGGCAAGCATCATCATTTTCCTTTATTATTTTACTTTGTTTCACATAATTGAAGTTTTTAACATTAATTTAATTAAAAATAAACAGTATACATTTTCATATTTTAAAACAAATATAATGATCCAGCAGCCACTTATTAGAATATACGAAATGCCTGGAATTATGCTGGCCTGAAATTAGAGAGATAGATAATAACCTGTCCCTAAATTCAAGATTTTCTGAAATAATTTGATATCCATTTGTATATCAATATTTATCTTGAAATAAATAAAATTGAATTAAAATACAAGGCACAATTCCTTGCTTTTCCCTCTTTGCGATTTGTGGCATAGTTGGGTCTTACTGGATCTCTCCCTCCTCCTCCATCAACACCACCTTTGATCTGTGCCTTACCTTAGTAAGTGCTTTATGGTCAACTCAGTTCATTTAAAAGCAGGAAATTTTACTCAGGCTATACTTAGGTGCCTGGAAAGTTGGTTATAGGAATACACTTTTCAGTGATAAAAAGGATCAAAGGGAACATTCCTTATAATCTCCATCTCTTGTCTGCTCTAGCCTTTGTTTTGTAGATCATGCTTTATAAGGCTGACGCTGCTTTTGTTGTTTTGACCAACCCTTCCAGGTTATTCCCAATCAAGTGACCACAATCATCAAAGTGATCTTTGGGATTTTAGGGGTTTGGTCTTTAACTTTTGTGTTGCCTCTCTGATGTGCAGTAGCTCAGGAGCCATATTTTTAATGTCTTACTGTTCTAGGAAAAAAATGCCAATGTGAAAAGTTCACTAAACACTCTTAGCTCACCTATTTTTCTTTCTTAATTTATAGCTTATTGGTTTCCTAACTTCTGGCTCTCTCTCACAATTTCTATGGCACATACCAAAGGGCATATTAAGCACCAGTGGGGCACACTGCAGTCAGGATCTTTCTGCCTTTGTGAGTGTGTATAGATGGGCAGGCTGCTGACCAGCTGCTGGGGCAGCCCCCGATTTGTGATCGCAAGTACCACTTACTCAGGGGCAGAGGACTACTTATAATAGCACTTATTGTTCTCTATTGGGGAAATTTGAGCCCTGATGATTTCAGACCATGTGGTTGATACAATCCAGTTCATTTTCATTTGTAGCAGGCAGGGTGGTGACATAACAGCTCTGGGGACTTAAAAGTGAATGCATTTACCTAGAAAGACTTCTAGTGTCTGCCCTCTGGAAACTGGCAAGATAGTCAGGAAACTAGGCCTCCTGGCACAATTCCTATGGGTTTTGCAGCCAGTTAGAAACACTTTCAGTTTGCTTTAGGTTCAATTTTGAAACCACAGTTTTCAAAAACTGTACAAATCAGAAAGTGTAAGAAAATATGCCTAGAAGTTCATTGAAGACCATAAGAGACCTGGTTGACTTGAGTCCAGAAAAATGGCATAGTTTGGGTCTTAGAAAATCAAATACAAGGGCATACTGTTCTTCTCTAAACCATGCCATGTTAGCTTTGATGCCCAGATTTTAGTGTCTTTCAAATATACTTCAGGGACACCTCCATTTTTCTCAGCATTTTCCACAAGAAGAGATAGTTTGACATGGCTGCATGACAGTTTTTTGTTTTTTTGTTTTTTATTAATTACCAAATTACAAACTAGCCCGTTGCCAGCCTAAGAACTCAGGATAATCCTAGAATCCCAGGGTCAGAGAAACTTTTCAGCCTGGACCATAGGAGTTTGGGCTCAGTTCAGCTACTGGGCCATAAGCTGAATGTTTGAAGGGCAGGAAGAGATGAGTAATCTTTATTTGTTTGAAAGCATTTTTGTTTTCTTCCTTAAACATCTACTTTCATATGAAAAACCTATTTTAATGAATAAAACAGATGATGAAAAAAAATCAGTAGAGAAAATCATTGGGGGGAAAATGAATTACTGATGTGCAGTAATTCTGATGTCCCAGAGTAGGGGTAATAGTCTATTGATATTTTCCAGGAAATAAAGTAACTCATTTAGATGGAAAAAAGGGACAAAACTGTGCTAAATTAATTATGGAGTTTTTAACCTGCTATGAATTTGGAGTAAATTTTATTAGGAAGAATTGGAAGTACACGTTAACTTTTTTTTTTTAATTTTTAAAATTTTTTTATACAACAGGTTCTTATTAGTTATCCATTTTGTACACATGTGTATACATGTCAATCCCAACCTCCCCATTCATCACACCACCCCCAGCCCCCCCCACCACTTTCCCCCCTTGGTGTCCATACGTTTGTTTTCTACATCTGTGTCTCAATTTCTGCCCTGCAAACCAGTTCTCTGTACCATTTTTCTAGGTTCCACATATATGCGTTAATATACAATATTTGTTTTTCTCTTTCTGACTTACTTCACTCTGTATGACAGTCTCTAGATCCATCCACGTCTCTACAAATGACCCAATTTCGTTCCTTTTCATGGCTGAGTAATATTCCATTGTATATATGTACCACATCTTCTTTATCCATTCATCTGTCAATGGGCATTTAGGTTGCTTCCATGACCTGACTATTGTAAATAGTGCTGCAAGGAACATTGGGGTGCATGTATCTTTTTGAATTATGGTTTTCCCTGTGTATATGCCCAGTAGTGGGATTGCTGGGTCATATGGTAATTCTATTTTTAGTTTTTTAAGGAACCTCCATACTGTTCTCCATAGTGGCTGTATCAATTTACATTCCCACCAACAGTGCAAGAGGGTTCCCTTTTCTCCACACCCTTTCCAGCATTTGTTGTTTGTACATTTTCTGATGATGCCCATTCTAACTGGTGTGAGGTGATACCTCATTGTAGTTTTGATTTGCATTGCTCTAATAATTAGTGATGTTGAGCAGCTTTTCATGTGCTTCTTGGCCATCTGTATGTCTTCTTTGGAGAAATGTCTATTTAGGTCTTCTGCCCATTTTTGGATTGGGTTGTTTGTTTTTTTAATATTGAGCTGCATGAGCTGTTTATATATCTTGGAGATTAACCCTTCTTCCGTTGATTCGTTTGCAAATATTTTCTCCCATTCCGAGGGTTGTCTTTTTGTCTTGTTTATGGTTTCCTTTGCTGTGCAAAAGCTTTTAAGTTTCATTAGGTCCCATTTGTTTATTTTTGTTTTTATTTCCATTACTCTAGGAGGTGGATCAAAAAAGATCTTGCTGTGATTGATGTCAAAGAGTGTTCTTCCTATGTTTTCCCCTAAGAGTTTTATAGTGTCCGGTCTTACATTTAGGTCTCAAATCCATTTTGTGTTTATTTTTGTGTATGGTGTTAGGGAGTGTTCTAATTTCATCCTTTTACATGTAGCTGTCCAGTGCTCCCAGCACCACTTATTGAAGAGACTGTCTTTTCTCTGTTGTATATCCTTGCCTCCTTTGTCATAGATTAGTTGACCATAGGTGCGTGGGTTTATCTCTGGGCTTTCTATCCTGTTCCATTGATCTATATTTCTGTTTTTGTGCCAGTACCATATTATCTTGATTACTGTAGCTTCATAGTATAGTCTGAAGACTGGGAGCCTGATTCCTTCAGCTCCATTTTTTTCCCTCAAGACCACTTTGGCTATTCGGGGTCTTTTGTGTCTCCATACAAATTTTAAGATTTTTTGTTCTAGTTCTGTAAAAAATGCCATTGGTAATTTGATAGGGATTGCATTGAATCTGTAGATTGTTTTGGGTAGTATAGTCATTTTCACAATATTGATTCATCCAATCCAAGAACATTGTATACCTCTACATCTGTTTGTTTCATCTTTAATTTCTTTCATCAGTGTCTTATAGTTTTCTGCATACAGGCCTTTTGTCTCCCTAGGTAGGTTTATTCCTAGGTATTTTATTTTTTTTTGTTGCAATGGTAAGTGGTAGTGTTTCCTTTATTTCTCTTTCAGATTTTTCATCATTAGTCTATAGGAATGCAAGAGATTTCATCATTAGTCTATAGGAATGCATTAATTTTGTATCCTGCAACTTTACCAAATTCATTGATTAGCTCTAATAGTTTTCTGGTGGCATCTTTAGGATTCTCTATGTATAGTATCATGTCATCTGCAAACAGTGACAGTTTTACTTCTTCTTTTCCAATTTGTATTGCTTTCATTTCTTTTTCTTCTCTGATTGCCGTGGCTAGGACTTCCAAAACTATGTTGAATAATAGTGGCGAGAGTGGGCAACCTTGTCTTGTTCCTGATCTTAGAGGAAATGCTTTCAGTTTTTCACCATTGAGAATGATGTTTGCTGTGGGTTTGTCGTATATGGCAACATAATAAAATGTTGAAGTAGGTTTCCTCTATGCCCACTTTCTGGAGTTTTTATCATAAATGGGTGTTGAATTGTGTCAAAAGCGTTTTCTGCATCTACTGAGATGACCATACCGGTTTTCTTCTTCAAATTGTTAATATAGCGTATCACATTGATCGATTTGAGTATATTGAAGAATCCTTGCATCCCTGGGATAAATCCCACTTGATCATGGTATATAATCCTTTTAATGTGCTGTTGGATTCTGTTTGCTAGTATTTTGTTTAGGATTTTTGCATTTGTATTCATGAGTGATACTGCTCTGTAATTTTCTTTTTTTGTAGTATCTTTGTCTGGTTTTGGTATCAGGGTGATGGTGGCCTCATAGAATGAGTTTGGGAGTGTTCCTTCCTCTGCAATGTTTTGGAAGAGTTTGAGAAGGATGGGTGTTAGCTCTTCTCTAAATGTCTGATAGAATTCACCTGAGAAGCCCTCTGGTCCTGGACTTTTGTTTGTTGGAAGATTTTCAGTCACAGTTTCAATTTCATTACTTGTGATTTGTCTGTTCATATTTTCTATTTCTTCCTGGTTCAGTCTTGGAAGGTTATACCTTTCTAAGAATTTGTCCATTTCTTCCAGGTTGTCCATTTTATTGGCATAGAGTTGCTTGTAGTAGTCTCTTAGGATGCTTTGTATTTCTGTGGTGTCTGTTGTAACTTCTTTTTCATTTCTAATTTTATTGATTTGAGTCCTCTCCCTCTTTTTCTTGATGAGTCTGGCTAATGGGTTATCAATTTTGTTTATCTTCTCAAAGAACAAGCTTTTAGTTTTATTGATCTTTGCTATTGTTTTCTTTGTTTCTATTTCATTTATTTCTGCTCTGATCTTTATGATTTCGTCCCTTCTACTAACTTTGGGTTTTGTTTGTTCTTCTTTTTCTAGTTCTTTTAGGTGTAAGGTTAGATTGTTTATTTGAGATGTTTGTTGTTTCTTGAGGTAGCATTGTATAGCTATAAACTTCCCTCTTAGAACTGCTTTTGCTGCATCACATAGGTTTTGGATCGTCGTGTTTTCATTGTCATTTGTCTCTAGGTATTGTTTGATTTCCTCTTTGATTTCTTCAGTGATCTCTTGGTAATTTAGTAACGAATTGTTTAGCCTCTATGTGTTTCTGTTTTTTACATTTTTTCCCCCAGTAATTGATTTCTAATCTCATAGTGTTGTGGTCAGAAAAGATACTTTATATGATTTCAATTTTCTTAAATTTACTGAGGCTTGATTTGTGACCCAAGATGTGATCTATCCTGGAGAATGTTCCGTGCGCACTTGAGAAGAAAGTGTAATCTGCTGTTTTTGGATGGAATGTCCTATAAATATCAATTAAATCTATCTGGTCTATTTTGTCATCTAAAGCTTGTGTTTCCTTATTAATTTTCTGTTTGGATGATCTGTCCATTGGTGTAAGTGAGGTGTTAATATCCCCCACTATTATTGTGTTATTGTCGATTAGCTCTTTTATAGCTGTTAGCAGTTGCCTTATGTGTTGAGGTGCTCCTATGTTGGGTGCATATATATTTATAATTGTTGTATCTTCTTCTTGGATCCATCCCTTGATCATTATGTAGTGTTCTTCCTTGTCTCTTGTAACGTTCTTTAAAGTCTATTTTATCTGATATGAGTATTGCTATTCCAGCTTTCTTTTGATTTCCATTTGCATGGATTATCTTTTTCTATCCCCTCACTTTCAGTGTGTATGTGTCCCTAGGTCTGAAGTGGGTCTCTTGTAGACAGCATATTTATGAGTCTTGTTTTTGTATCCATTCAGCAAGCCTGCATCTTTTGGTTGGAGCATTTAATCCTTTCACGTTTAAGGTAATTATTGATATGTATGTTCCTATGACCATTTTCTGAATTGTTTTGGGTTTGTTTTTGTAGGTCCTTTTCTTCTCTTGTGTTTCCCACTTAGAGAAGTTCCTTTAGCATTTGTTGTAGAGCTGGTTTAGTGGTGCTGAATTCTCTTAGCTTTTGCTTGTCTGTAAAGCTTTTGATTTCTCCATCGAATATGAATGAGATCCTTGCTGGGTAGAGTAATCTTGGTTGTAGGTTCTTCCCTTTCATCACTTTAAATATGTCATGCCACTCCCTTCTGGCTTGTAGTTTCTGCTGAGAAATCAGCTGTTAACCTTATGGGAGTTCCCTTGTATGTTATTTGTCGTTTTTCCCTTGCTGCTTTCAATAATTTTTCTTTGTCTTTAATTTTTGCCAGTTTGATTACTATGTGTCTTGGTGTGTTTCTCCTTGGGTTTATCCTGTATGGGACTCTGTGCTACCTGGACTTGGGTGGCTATTTCCTTTCCCATGTTAGGGAAGTTTTCGACTATAATCTCTTCGCATATTTTCTCGGGTCCTTTCTCTCTCTCTTCTCCTTCTGGGACCCCTATAGTGCGAATGTTTTTGTGTTTAATGTTGTCCCAGAGGTCTCTTAGGCTGTCTTCATTTTTTTTCTCTCTTTTTCCTTTATTCTGTTCCACAGCAGTGAATTTCACCATTCTGTCTTCCAGGTCACTTATCCATTCTTCTGCCTCAGTTATTCTGCTATTGCTTCCTTCTAGTGTAGTTTTCATTTCAGTTATTGTATTGTTCACCTCTGTTTGTTTGTTCTTTAATTCTTCTAGGTCTTTGTTAAACATTTCTTGCATCTTCTAGATCTTTGCCTCCATTCTTTTTCTGAGGTCCTGGATCATCTTCACTATCATTATTCTGAATTCTTTTTCTGGAAGGTTGCCTATCTCCACTTCATTTAGTTGTTTTTCTGGGGTTTTATCTTGTACCTTCATCTGCTGCATAGCCCTCTGCCTTTTCATCTTGTCTTTCTGTGAATGTGGTTTTTGTTCCACAGGCTGCAGGATTGTAGTTCTTCTTGCTTCTGCTGTCTGCCCTCTGGTGGATGTGGCTATCTAAGAGGCTTGTGCAAGTTTCCTAATGGGAGGGACTGGTGGTGGGTAGAGCTGGCTGTTGCCCTGGGGAAGAGCTCAGTAAAACTTTAATCTGCTTGTCTGCTGATGGGTGGGGCTGGGTTCCCTCCTTGTCGGTTGTTTGGCCTGAGGCGACCCAACACTGGAGCCTACCCGGGCTCTTTGGTGGGGCTAATTGTGGACTCTGGGAGGGCTCACGCCAAGGAGTACTTCCCAGAACTTCTGCTGCCAGTGTCCTTGTCCTCACGGTGAGACACAGCCACTCCCCGCCTCTGCAGGAGACCCTCCAACACTAGCAGGTACGTCTGATTCTGTCTCCTACGGGGTCGCTGCTCCTTCCCCTGGGTCCTGATGAGCACACTACTTTGTGTGTGCCCTCCAAGAATGTAGTCTCTGTTTCCCCCAGTCCTGTTGAAGTCCTACAGTCAAATCCCACTAGCCTTCAAATTCTGATTCTCTAGGAATTCCTCCCTCCGTTGCCAGACCCCCAGGTTGGGAAGCCTGACGTGGGGCTCAGAACCTTCACTACAGTGGGTGGACTTCTGTGGTATAAGTGTTCTCCGGTTTGTGAGTCACCCACCCAGCAGTTATGGGATTTGATTTTAGTGTGATTGCGCCCCTCCTACCGTCTCATTGTGGCTTCTCCTTTGTCTTTGGATGTGGGTTATCTTTTTTGGTGACTTCCAGTGTCTTCCTGTCGATACATTAACTTTTATTGTCAGGATAAATTGCATCTTTTAAAGATGAGTGATCGTTGTACTTTGTGTAGGGCCTTTCACTTTTGTACAAGGCTTGAAACTGTGCCTGGTTGATGGTGACTAAAATTACCCCTTGCTGTGTGGTGGCTTATATAGTAGTTTCCATCTCAATCACACGTTTTGTCTGATGATAAATTCCGAGTCCATTTGTCAGACCAGCCAGCTCCTGAAGGTGCAGGGAAAATGGGGATGGACCTGCAGAAGCCACTATCCTCTTTGTGGAAAGGTCTGCATAATTTCCCTTTAGAGATTGAACAGACGAACTAATTTAGAGTTTAGTAACATGTTCTTTGTTGATAAATTTATTCAGCACAAATCTAGGCTGTCTGTTCTAGGGGACCGAATGCAGCTTAAATAGCCCCCAGAGGAAGCTCTCACTTGTATATATAAGACTTGCACTTTAAAGTTTGATTTGCCCTCATATGGAGCAACCTTCTGATTCATCATGTTGATCATGTCCATTGCCTGCTTTCTTTTTACTCCCTCTTCCTGATCACCTATAGGCTTGCTATACAACTCTTCAAGTGGTGGCTTTATGGAATCAATACTACAGTGGGTTATTGCCAACCCTTATGAAACAAACAGGAGTACTACTGACTTTTACTACTTAAGAGCCAAAACTGGGGGCTAGTTTTAGATACAATTAAATTTCAAATCACCTTCAAACAATAGTATAAATAATTTCTTAATGTCCTAAAATGTTTGACAGTACTGAAAAAAACCCCACAAAACACACTACATAATCTCTTCTTAGTTCTTGGAGATGCTGTCTGTTCTAAAGCACCAGGAAAATCACTCTCATTTTCATTTGCAGATTCTAATTTTTTTTTCTCATTGTTTTAGGAAATTTGGGGCTCAAGGATCACGACTTACTGGAGCAGGCTGGGGAGGCTGCACAGTATCGATAGTACCTGCTGACAAGCTGCCCAGCTTCCTAGCAAATGTGCACGAAGCTTATTACCAGAGGAGCAATCTAAGCTTAGTGCCTGAGAAGCAGAGTTTGTTTGCTACCAAACCTGGAGGTGGAGCTTTGGTTTTCCTTGAGGCCTAAACAATGTAAAAAATCTCCAAGAAACTATTTAGAGCATTTAGGAACTGGCAGGACTTCTATGCCACAGCAAATTAATCCTCTTTCTGTTTTGTATTATGATGAACAGTTGCTATTATCAAGATGTATTTCCAAAGAAATGGTTGAAAGCTCCCTATGCTTCATAATGATTATTTTTCCATCTTAAAATATGTTTTCTACCAATAAGAGCCAAAATTATGCTTGGACAGATCTCTTAAGACTGGATTTATTGATTTCAAGATTTTTAAAAACAAATGGTAAAAGACCATCAATACTGACCTCATGGATTGTACTTGAATTAAACATACATTCTTAAGTACAGTTTATTTCTGGTTTCTCTTGGCATTCTTCTTCCTCAAGGTTGAAGTCTTCTGTTGTTGATGATGATGATGATAGTGATGCCAGAAATTTTCTCTCAGTTCGGGCTTCAGAACGCTATTAAAATAATACGTTATTAAGGATTCACAGATTTTCCTGGATATTGTATACTTGAAAGTGAGATTCTCCCAGTTATCAAGATGAAGAGGATCACTTAAATTTTTTTTTTTTAAAAGATGGATTTAGGAAGAAAATCCCAGGCTCATTTAATTTTTTTTTTAACCATGTGATATCATATAAACAGTCACTTTCAATTCTTTTGGCCCTGAGCTTTCTGTCATAATAGAGAAGCTTAGATAAAAGCCACTTCAAGTTTTTATCTCTATTCACATTGAGATAGACAATTATCTGGATGTTAATTCAGATAATTCAATTTGTTCATGGAATTTACTTTCTTCCCACTCTATCCTACCTTTTCTCAAATGCCTCTCTAATCCAGGAGGCATGTTTACTATTCTAGGAAAACCCATCTGTGACTTGCATCTTCGTTGTGTGTCTAGCAAAGCTTGTTTGTATATGTGGACCAATGTAGGGCAGGTGTGAGGCATGAGGGTGAAAGTATGAAAAGGCTGAGCGTGGGTTCTGGGATTGGGTAGGGGTATTGGTGGGTGCCTGTATATGTTTATCAAAATGGACAGAAAGTTTGGCCACGTGGTGATGGTAAATGAGTGGCTCTCTCTCACGGATAGACTACAGGAAGGCTTTCCTGAATTATATGAAGATTTAGAACGAAAAGCATTTTTCTGACATAGTCAGATAATTGAGAGACCAGCAGTCATATGGCATGAATTATCCAGAAGTTCAGCACAATTTTCTATTATTCTGTGATTGAGTTGCACATTAATGAGCAAAAAGACTGGACATCATCATCTTGAATCTCAGTTTCAGAGAAGCTGAGGCAAAGCTGGTTGTTACATTTCTTGAAGGACAGCAGTCATATGAAGTACTAGGAAATCCATTATTCTATTCTAAAATAAAGTTCTGGTGCATTTTCATTCTTAGCAGAAAGGTAAGTACTTGAGAAAGCTTAAGTCAAATTTGTTAATTTTGAATTTTAAAAATTGATTTAAAATGATAACCCTTTGCTTTTTAAAACCTTTCCATTTTCCACAGAAGATCTGTGGTTGATTGATATATAATTCTTTGAAGATGCCTGGATTACTATAAAAAAAAAAGAAAAGCCACTTGCCTTTAAATTTTTCACCGTGAGATACCTTCTTTACAAAATAGGTAAGTAAAAATTTCTAGTGCACACTCTGCTTTGGAGGACATAGTCGTTCTAAGCCAGAATCTACTCCCATATTTGTCTTGATGTCTGGCTTGAAGAAAAGAACTATTTTCCAATGAAACCATCACCAAGTGTTATTCTAGAAATTATGAGAGATATCGAACTTGCCTGGAAAGGATGGGGCTAGGGCCACTGGAAAAAAGCTTCATGTAGAAGATGCAATTTGAGCAGGGCCTTAAAGGATGAATAGGATTTGAAAGCTGGGGAGTAGGCATGGCAGATAAGCAAAGTATATGATTATGGGTAAACATGGTATGTTGGGAAGACTCAATGGGAGTGAAGGGTTTGCCTTGGGATATAGTGGAGAATAAGATTGGCTATACTGGCTGGAGCCAGCTTTTGAAGAGCTCCAAGTCCAGCATTTAGACCAGGGGTTGCAAACCAGCAGCCCATAGGCCTCGTCTGGTCTGCAGATTTATTTAGTTTGGCCTCTAGGGGTATTTAAAAACTTGAGTCCTAAACAGGAATTTTACAGAAGAATTTGGATTACAAATGGTGGAAGATCTGATAACACTTTGGCCTCTATTCCTGCAGAGCCACAATGAACTAGAGGTGAGGAAGTAGTTGCCTTGTTTCGCTGAGGCACAGACTCTCCAGTGTGCTACGGTGTCCATAGCTCCTGTAGTTTCTCTAAGACTCAGGCCATTTACTATTTACCAGCTGAAGTCACTTGCCCTTTACCAGTACACTTGCACAGTTTTCTCATACTAAATAAATATTTCTCTGTACCCATGTCTCTAGCAGTAGCAGTTAAGAGAGACCATGAAAAAAAAGGGAGAAATAATTTTTTTTGTGGAATAAAGAATAGTACTATTTATTTAATATTAAACACCCAATATTTCTTTAATATTAAACACCCAACAATATTACCCCTTTCCATTACCTTTCTGGCTCATAGGAATTTGGTTAGATTATTTGACCCCTGTTTTTGACATTACATCAGTAGCCAATGAGAACTGCTCTAGATTTTTGCATGGAAGCCTGACATACTGAAAATGAAAAGCTCTCTCTTATTCCTGACCGCAGATTGTCCAACCTTCAGTTTTATTGTACACTATTTTCTACATGTTCTTTCTTGTTGGAAGGGAGGAAGGACCTTTAGATTTAATAGGACTGCCTGTAAGTTAAGGTGGAGCAGAAGGGAAGGGGACAAAGAAAACTGGAAAGATGGGGCCATGTCCTTCCTTTTCTTTCTTTCTTACACTTGAGTACTGTTTAGAACCTTATCATTTCTTACGTTTCTGTTAATTGAGGGCAAGAATCATTCATCTAACACAGTAGTTGGAATCCAATATATTTTTGTTGAATTATTAATGGGAAATAAAATATGACTTCAAATACCAATAATTTTCTATTAGTTTGAAATTCTGCATTTGGAGGTTTTCAGTTGCATAAAATGCTTCTGGTCAGAAGCAAGGGATGGGGATGAGTGAGCATGAGGTTGTCACTAATACATGAGAGACAGATTACCCTAAATGTGCATGTGGATGATTAAATAACAAGAATGTATTCCATCCTGCCACTGTAACTTGGATGTGAAACCATACATTGCTTATTAAGTATTTTCCAGTCTATATAAGAGAAGCTAGAGAGAGAATTCTCAATTATTTTCAGAAAAAAACTTACCAGTTTTTGTAGGAAATTCTCAAAATCATTCTTAACTTCGTAAGGTTTCTTGGTAGCCTTTGCTTGGAGCCTAATCATGAAAGAAAGAAAATTGGTAACCAAACTAATTGTTTTCATACTGACACCAACTAAGAGCCACGATTTACGAAGAGTTTAATATGCTGGGCATTTGCCACCACTTTACATATATTAATTCAGTTACTCTGACAACAATCTTAGGAAGTAGGTACTACTATTATCCTATGTTATAGATGAGGAAAGAGGCTCAGATAGGTTAACTAACCTGTCCACAGTCATACAGCTAGCAAGTAATAGAGGATTTGAACCCAAGCAGTGTGACTTGCACCCTCTATTCTAACCACTGTGTGACACTGCATCCCAGCAGTGAAGCATCCTCTTCAGTGAGATGGTTCACACAGTAAGTATTCCCTCAACTAATTCCATTCACTGGGCTCCAGTGCAGATTTTAAGATGAGTCACTGGGGAGGGAAGAGTAAAAGGGACTGGCCCGGGAAAGATCTGGGGGAGAGAGAGAAAGAGAGATGGAAAAGGATAAAGGGTGAGGGGGGCGCTTACTAGACTGTAAGCTCATCAAGGGTGGGGATCCAGGAATCTATCATGATTTCTGTCACCATGTACTCATTCAAGAAATATTTTTAAGGAGTTGAATAGTTGAATTGAGGAGGCAGCAGGAAACTTTCCAGAGATCTACGGATAAAGACAGAAGCAGAGGTAGGCCAGGCAAGGAACGATAGGAACTTGGGACAAGGGAGAGACAGCAAGAGAAACACAGATGAGAGAAAGAAAAATGAAAAATGGTATAAGGCTATTGATTTCACTGGCGATTTTCAAGTGAAACATTTGAAATTATTCTGTGAAATCTGTAGGAAGTGAAATTTTCTAAAAATTCCAAATACACTTTGCTGAAGCATGAACTTTGGATTAGCTAAACCCCTATAAGGCCTGCTCTAGGTTTCTCTAGCATATAGCCTAGGGGGTCCCCTGAGGGCACCCAGTAGGGCTACCTCTGAGGGGCCTCTTGCATTAGTATTCTCTGACTAACAAATACTCCCTTACTCTTTCTCTACTTTATCTCTGCCAATTTTATCTCCTTAACCTAGGTTTTCTCCTCACTTCTTACTACTCTTTTGGACTATTCTTCCCTGCTTTTCTAAAATCTGGCTCTGAGTCTCTTTCTCATAGTCATATTTAAATATCCCTGGTGCCCTTTTTTCAGTAACACACTCTTAGAATCTTCTTGACTTCAAGTCACCCTGAGACTGGTTCATCTCACTCTGTGAAAATCAATCCATCTTCCAACCTACTTTTCTTTTTTTATAGTAATTGTATTTTTTTATTGTATCATGTTTTTAAACATCTTTATTGGAGTATAATTGCTTTACAATGGTGTGTTAGTTTCTGCTTTATAACAAAGTGAATCAGCTATACATATACACATATCCCCATATCTCCTCCCTCTTGCGTCTCCCTCCCACCCTCCCTATCTCACCCCTCTAGGTGGTCACAAAGCACCGAGCTGATCTCCCTGTGCTGTGCGGCTGCTTCCCACTAGCTATCTATTTTACATTTTCCAACTCACTTTAATTTACAGTTCCCTTCTTCTTTTTTTTTAATAACAGCTTTGTGATATGTTATATAACCTAAAATCCACCCTTTCAAAGTATAAAATTCAGTAGGTTTTAGTATATTCACAAAGTTTTGCAAGTGTCACCACTACCCAATCTCCCATCTTTCTATCTTTCCTTTCCATGACTATCTTTTTTTTAAGATTACAGATAGAAACTTGGACACTGTGCCTATAAATTTAACAGGCACGTGGGAGTTATATACCCAAATGAGTATTTTCCCCTTCACTTTCTCCAGCTATGTGCCATCGCATAAAACATATTTGAGTGCTTCTTGTGAGTTGCTCTGAAAACCAGTCTGCATCCTTTTGCATATCTTGAGCGGTGAGAAATCCTGTCCTCTATAGATGTGATTTTTGGGAACTTGTAAAAGTCATCTGGAATCAGATCTTATGTGTTGTGAAGGGGAAAGCTGGGTGATAAAATTTTTAGTGAAAAATGAAGTAAGATTTTAAAGTAATGAGTTGAATTTTCTCATGTGACTGGGAGACTAGCTTTATAAGTTCCAAAATAGCAATTAGAAGTATGGCAGCATGACTGGCACAAAATTGTGGTTTCCCATAGGGGTTTATTTGAAGGGCTGTACTCATCTGACATTTATTCTTGCCTATGTGGATGTACTGGAAGAAGTGGGTTAGTCCCAACACTTTATAGTTTTCTTTTTTACACTGTCATAAAATAAACAAATATGCCCAACTTTCCTTGTTTCAGTGGGGTACAATGTTTGTATGTATAGGGGAAGCAGCAGGGGCAGAAAGGGACAAAGAACTAGCCTGAGACCAGCTAAATAGGTTGTTTTTCTAGTTTACATCTTCCCATGGTTATGAGTCTATATTTAAAAGGCCCTCAGCTTAAGTCCTATATCTGGTAGAGTAAAAGGAGATGATAATGTTTAGCAATTAATTAAATTAGAGTGATTATGTGGATAACAAAGTTAGTGTTACTCTAGATGAACTACGGAGTAGAAAACTTCTGCAGATATTCCAGTTAATGAATTTTTACATATTAAACCCATTGTGGTTTATGTAACACATTTGTTCAATTAAAATGTTTTTAAGCACTATGATTTGAATAAGAAACAAACCTATGAAGCTCCTTGTCAACTCTTTCCTGTCGCTGTCTTAGGAGTTTTATTTCTTCACTAATTATGTGCTTTTCTCTATAAAGTCAAAGTTTGGAGTTAAATTTTAAAATAAAGCAGGCAATTCTCATTGAGAAAGAATAAATCAACAATTTGCTGCCTTCCACATATCAGTAAAGGTCCATTACAAAACAGTTCTTCAGCATCCCCTCCCAATGCACCACTTGGTATGAGGAATCCCCCAGCACACTGCCCCTTATAAACATGTGCCAAAGGCATCACCCATGTCAGCTGAGTACAGCCTGGACTCCACCTTGCTGTTCCCACATGGGCCCTCTTACAAGGTGCCCATCCCTGTTCTTCCCACTGAAAATAGGAAATCTAAGGGCTCTGTGTGTGTGTCTGTGTGCGTGCATGCACATGTGTGTATGTCAGTGGGAGGGGAATGGGGCCCTGGGGAAAGTAGAGGCTCAGACTTCTGTCCTGCCTGCTGGATAGGACAAGCCTGGCTGCTCTTCTGTTTACCTCTCTTTGATTTGTTTCCGGAACAGCATCAGGTACCCAAAGGGTGGGATGCCCATCCTTTCTCCCCTTTAAGGCAATAAGACAACTAGGCAGTGACCTTGATATAGACAGAAGAATTGGACCCTGCCAATCTGTCCTCATAAAAATCGATGGGCATCCTCATTAAGCCATTTCTCGCTTCCTGGCACATAAGAATACCATAACTGGCCAAGAGTAATCATTTTAGTTAAGCACAAAAAACTTAAAATGTTTCCCCAAGAAAACGTTTCCGAAAAGACCTCCTTGTCTTGCTTTCCTCCATATCACCCCTGCTGCCACCCCAGCTACAAGGAACTCCTTCTATTACAGACAACCTTTCTTTTCTTCTTCCAGGGCTTATCTTTGTAAATGAACAATACTCCAATCTCTCTTCCTGGGAACTCTCTCCTGGTCTCTCCACGTTGGGGTGCATCCTCCCACCCAGACCACAGGAAAGCTTCCTTCCTTTTTTCAATCCCTGACATGTGCCATGTCTCCATGGTTACAACATACATCCTTGACACTTACCTGAAAAGAATCTCCGAGTCTGTTAAGATGCTCAGAGGCGACTCTCCTCGTCAGTAAAATAAGAAGCTTAGTTGTAGATAATTTCTATGATTGCTTACAGCTCTAAAGGATTCTATGATTTTATATTTATCAATAGTATGGAGTCAACTTACATTCTAAAATCCTTTTGGTTGTTTGCAAATTGTCTTTTTGCCTCCTTTAGAATATCACAGTAAGTTGGAGCAGGTGGTGTGATAGGCTTATGGTTAAGGAAAGATTTTCAACTAGGAAAACTTGGGAGAGGTTAACAGTATCCTTCACAGGGGGACTCGGAGCCATCTTGCCTGGGCTTCCCAGTCATGAAGGGTCTCGAGTATAAACACGAATATTATGTCTGGCGTTGCACTGAAAGGACCAAAAGGAGACAATACCCATCAGACTACTTTAAACTTATATCCCATTATCTGGACCACACCATCCATAGCGCACAAGGACTTAGTAGTAGTTTCATAAATCCCGTAATTACTATTTTCATGTTTTTTTGGTGTGCTTTACAGGCGGTGATTTGTTAAATGTAATATTAAAAATGTACATTTGGTAACTCTGTTTAGACATTTCTTCATTTCTACATATACTGAGGACTTCAAAGTCTCTTGACTTCTGAAGGGCTCTGGAGGTGACTGGCAGCATATGTTGGCTGCCTCAGTTAGCCCGACCTCTGCTAAGTGCATGGGAAAGGATGATAAGCAGAAGATATAAATGTTCTGCTAATGTGGCTGCGGCTCTTCTACTGTCTGTTTCTGGTACAGCCTGTGGCTGTGTCCCTAACGCTGGTCTTAACCCATGTCTGTGTCTGGAAGGCAGACGCTTCCCTCTGAAGTAGCAATTGGTAAATGACTCAAGGAGGCAGCCCTCATCTTGTGTTAAGACCTTAGCCTCATTGGTAAACTAGGAGCTCTTAAACCTCTGCAGTCACCAAGATGCAGGGAATGAGTCTGTCCTCCCATGGTCCCACTCTCCAACCTGAACCACACTTCAGTATTACCTCCATCTTTCTCTGAATGCAATTTGCTCATTTAAAACACATTTTTGCTCCCTTCAAGGATGTCCTTGATGCTCATTTTAATCTTAATCATCTGGTATAAGAATGTTAGGAAAAGCTCAGTGGATCTGGTCCCTGGGACAAGACCACATAGGCACTTAACCTTATGAACTTAATTTCCTGAGTATTGTATCTCAGTTGAGATAACCAGAAGGAAAAACATGAATGGCTCCACAACAAAGATTCTCACAATAAACTTGAATAAAATTTATGTCTTTCCTATGACACTCTAAACTACTCAGAAAGTATCTTCAATCACTTATACTTTGAATATTAAGGTCTTAGAATCAAGGAAAAGAACATTTGTTTTCTGTGTACTCCAGATGACTTTCTCAGCAATGCCAAGGTGATAAATTCTCTCTGCCAGCCATAGAACCTGTTTAAGAAGGTTCCTTAACAGCATCACTAAGTTGCTGGGAAGCAGTGTTGACAGCAGACCATACTCCATCCTACTAAGCACAGAGTTTGCGAGGGTCTGGATGATTATGTTATCCTGAATAGGATAGGAACTCTCTGAAATAGATTTTACAGAGAAGTCCGCTGCTCTTTATGATGCATTCCAAGTTTACTTTAACCCCTTCATCACAGCTAGGTTTTAGAGTATGGTTTTCCTTAAAGAAAGAGATACGCCTGGAGGGGGATCAAGATGGTGGAGGGGAGCATGTGGAGCTCACCTTCCCCCACAAACACATCAAAAATACATCTACATGTGGAACATTTCTCACAGAAAACCAGCTGGAGACTGGCAGAAGATCTCCTATATAACCAAAGCTGCAAGAAAGATCTCCACATAACTGAGTAGGATGGAAAAAAAGGAATCAGGACAGGACTGGTGTCCCTGGGAGGGATCTATAAAGGAGAAAAGGTCTACGTGGGCAGACCCTGGGGAGCCCCCTTGCCTGCTGGGAAATCCGCTGGGACAGATAGAGGGGCTGGAGAAGCCCAGACTCTACTTGTGAGGAGTGCATGTGTGCTGGCTTGCTGACAATCAGGACAGAGAGAGACTGGCAGCTGGCTTGCCACACTTCCCAATATCAGGTGTGCACCGGGCAGGGCTACAAATACGTGCAATGGCTAAGCGTTGAATCTCTGGCAGACAGACCCTGGGAGAGGACTTGATCTAGCTTAGTGGAGATAGCTTGGAGGGCCTGGGGTATAGTCCAGGCCAGACTGCAGAGCTCTTTGTCACTGCTTGCATGGCAGGGGCGGGTCCAGCTGTGGTGGATTTTGTCGGCGCCTGCAAAGGTGCTGAGATGCTCAGGGGGTGCTGAGTCTCAGATGGAGAGCCCCTGGGTAGGAGTATGCAGTGGTTGGCTTCCCAAAGGGAGTTCACTGGCTCTGCCCACCCCACACCGCAACTTGGAGCAGCATCTGGCACGGACAGGTCCTGGGAGAGGTCTGGCACAGAGGCAGCCTAGGTCTCAGGCAGCAGCACAACCACCTTGATTCCTGCAGCCACAAAGCCCCAGCCCCCAGCACCAGCCCATTCCACACCACAGCCTAGCACTAGGTCTGGGATGAACACAACAGGAAAAGAGATGTGGCATTTGGCTGCTTCTAGACAGAACCGCCCATGTCTGCATGGGTAATGCATAGATTCACTGTGATGACACGGGCCTCACTTGCTTCAGCAATCACCTCCTTTGGAGCAGGTCATGCACTCAAGTTCAAAGGAGCCTGAGTGAACCTGACCCTCAGGGCTTTTACTCTGACAACTGGGGAGCAGACACCACTGCTGACAGGGCTGTAACAGCCACAGAGCAAGGAGGAGGCCCCACCCAACATCCAGCGTAGGCTCTGGACACCACACCAGTTACTCCCCTATCAAGGGGATAACAACCAGCACACTCTGAGGAAAGATGTGGCTGGTACCCATACTGAAACCAGCCCTCGCACCAGAATATTGGATTCACAGTCTACACGGGGATGCTTCCAAATAAAAATACCCCTTCAAGACCACAGTAGATAACTGTTTCTCCTAAATTCATAGAGACAGAGAAAGTTAAGTAAAATGAAAAAGCAGAGAAACTACTCCAAATTAAAATAAAAGAAACCCCCTGAAAGAACAAATAATGAAACAGACCTCACCAGTCTACTATACCCTGAGTTCAAAAAAGGAGGTAATAAAAATGCTAAAGGAATTAAAAGATTGATAGAAATGCAGATCACTGTAGTAAGGAACTAGAAAATATCAAATCAAAGTTAGACAACTCAGTTAGTGAGATAAAAACCAATCTAGAAGCAATGAATAGCAGACTAAATAACACAGAAGAATGAATATGTGATCTGGAGGACATATTAATGGAAATCACCCAATCAGAAGAGCAGACAGAAAGACAAATGAAAAAAATGAAAGCAGCATACAAAATCTATAGGATAATATAAAGCATGCCAAACTATGCATAAGCTGGGTTCCAGAAGGAAAAGAGAGAGAAAAGGAGATTGAAAGTGTATTTGGAGAAATTATTGCTGAAAACTTCCCAAACCTAAAGAAGGAAACAGATATCCAAGTACAAGAAGCACAGAGGATCCCAAACAAGATGAACCCAAACAGATGCACACCAACACGTATCATAATTAAAATGGCAAAAGTTAAAGATAAAGAGAGGATTCTAAAAGCAAGAGAAAACAAAGAGTCAGTTACATGAGAACCCCCATAAGGCTATCAGCTGATTTCTCTGCAGAAACTTTGCAGGCCAGAAGGGAGTGGCATGATATATTCAAAGTCCTGAAAGGGAAAACCTGAAACCTAGAATACTCTACCCAGCAAGATTATCATTTAGAATAGAAGGACAGATAAAGAATTTCTCAGACAAGCAAAACCCAAAAGAATTCAGCAATACTAAACCTATCCTAGAAGATATATTGAAGGGTCTTCTCTAAACAGAAAAGAAACAAGAATCTATAGAAAAGGGACAGTCACAATAGAAAAAGCAAATATATAAAAGGACTGAGATCACCTAAGCTAGTACATAGATTAAAAAACAATCAAAAATTTTTGTAAAAGTGATTATAACAACAATTAGCAGCAAAAGGGTAAGATGTAAAATAGGACATCAAAATCAAAGAATGTGGGGGAGCGAACTATAAAAATGTGAATTGTTTAGAGTGTGTTTAAGCTTGTATGACTATCAGTTTAAAGCAAATAGATATAGTTAGGGGTCAACATACTTGAAAACCAGGGTAACCACAAATCAAGAACATACCATAGGTTCACAGATACCAAAAAGAAAGGAACTCAAGCATAATACAAAAGAACCATCAAAGCACAAAAGGAAAAACAGAAAGAAGAAACAAAGAACTACAATATTGACAGGAAAACAAGGTTTAAAATGGCAATAAGTACATACCTATCAATAATTACTTTAAATGTCAATGGAACAAATGCTCTGATCAAAAGACACAGAGCAGCAGATTGGATAAGAAAACAAGAACCTACAGTATGTCACTTACAAGAGAGACACTTGAAGGTGAAAGACACACACAGACTGAAAGTAAGAAGATGGAAAAAGATTTCATGCAAATGGAAATGACAAGAAAGCAGGGGTAGCAATACTCATATCAAACAAAATAGACTTTAAAACAAAGTCCATAAGGAGGGACAAAGAAGGACTTTATATTATGAAAAAGGGACCAACACAAGAAGAGGATATTACACTCATTAATGTGTGTGCACCCAATATAGGAGCACCGAAAGATATAAAACAAATACTAACAGACATAAAGGGAGAACTTAACAGGAATACAACAGTAGGAGTCTTTAAAACCCCACTGACATCAATGGACAGATATTCTAGACAGAAAACCAATAAGGCAACAGAGGTCCTAAATGATATAACAGACAAGGTGGACTTATTTGGTATCTACAGGACCCTACATCCAAAACACCCAGAATACACATTCTTGCCAAGTGTGCATGGAACATTCTCTAGGATAGACCACATATTAGGTCACAAAACAAGCCTCAACAAATTTAAGAGGCTAGAAATTATTTCAAGTATCTTTTCTAACCACAATGGTATGAAACTAGAAATCAACCACAAGAAGAAAAATGGGAAAAGAACACATGGAGACTAAACAAGATGCTATTAAAAAACCAATGGGTCAATAATGAAATCAGAAAATACTTCAAGACAATTGACAATTAAAACACAACTTTACAAAAACTATGGGATGCAGCAAAAGCAGTTCTAGAAGGGAAGTTCATAGTAATACAGGCCTTCTTCAAGGAACAAGAAAAATCTCAAAAAACCTAACCTACCACTTAAAAAATCAGAAAACGAAGAACAAAACTCAAAGTCAGCAGAAGGACTGAAATAATAAAGATCAGAGAGAAAATAAATTAAGTAGAAAACAGAATAGCAATTGAAAGCATCAATGAAACCAAGAGATGTTTTTTGGAAAAGAGAAACAAAATCGACAAACCTCTAGCCAGGCTCACCAAGAAGAAAAGAAAGAGGACCCAAATAAACAAAATAAGAAATGAAAGTGGAGAAATAACAACGGATACTGCAGAAGTACAAAAAATCATAAGAGAATACTATGAACAGTTATATGCCAATAAATTGGACAACCTAGAAATGGACACGTTTTTAGAAACAGCCTGCCAAAATTGAGTTAAGAAGAAACAGATGATTTGAGCAGACTGATCACTAGATGTAAAATAGAATCTGCAATAATTAAAAAAAAAAACTCCCTGCAAACAAAAATCCAGAACCAGATGGCTTCACTGGGGAATTCTACCAAACATACAAAGAACTTATACCTATCCTTCTCAAACTATTCAAAAAAAAAAAAAAAAAAAAAAAACTGAAGAGGAAGGAACACTCTCAAATTCATTCTGTGAAGCCATCACCCTGATACCAAAACCAGACAAAGACACTACCAGAAAAGAAAGTTACAGGACAATATCTTTGATGAATATAGATGCAAAAATCCTCAACAAAATGTTAGCAAACTGAACCCAACAATACATAAAAAGACCTACATCATGATCAAGTTGGATTTATCCCAGGGTTGTAAGGATGGTTCAACATACACAAATAAATCAATGTGATACACCATATTAAGAAAAGGAAAGGCAAAAAACACGTGATCATCTCAATAGACACAGAAAAAGCATTTGACCAAAGTCAACATCCATTCATGACAAAAACTCTCACCAAAATGGGTACAGAGGGAACATATCTCAACATAATAAAGGCATTTACAACAAACCCACAGCCAACCTAATACTCGACGGTGAAAAGCTGAAGGCCTTCCTGCTAAATTCAGGAACAAGACAAGGATGCCCACCCTCTCCACTGCTATTCAACATCATATTGGAAGCTGTAGTCACAGCAATCAAGTAAGAAAAAGGAATAAAAGGTATCCAAATTGGAAGGGAAGAAGTAAAACTGTCACCATTTGTAGATGACATGAAACTCTATATAGAGAAACCTAAAGTCTCCACACAAAAAGTATCAGATCTAATACATGAATTCAGCAAGGTAGCAGAATACAAGATTAATATACAGAAATCTGTTTCATTTCTTTACACTACAATGAAGTATCAGAAAGAGAAAGTAAAAAAAAAAATCCGTTTAAATTGTGTCCAAAAAAAGTAACTAGGAATAAGCTTAACCAAGGAGGTGAAAGAACTATTTGCTAAAAACTATAAAACACTAACAAAAGAAACTTAAGAAGATTCAAAGAAATGGAAAGATATCCTATGCTCTTGGATTAGAAAAATTAATATTATCAAATTGGTCATACTGCCTGAAGCAATCTACAAATTTAATGCAATCCGTATCAAAATACCCATGACATTTTTCACAGAACTAGAACAAATAATCCTAAAATTTATATGGAACCACAAAAGACTTAGAATTGCCAAAGCAATCCTGAGGAAAAAGAGCAAAGCTGGAGGCACAACCCTTCCAGATTTTAGACAATACTACAAAGCTACAGTAATCAGAACATCATGGTATTGGCAAAAAAGAGATATATGGATCAATGGAACAGACTTATAGAGCCCAGAAATAAACTCACACACATACAATCAATTAATCTACTTAGAGTATACAATGGAGTAAATACAGTCTTGTCAACAAGTGGTGCTGGGAAAGCTAGACAGCTACACGTAAATCAATGAAATAGAACATTCCCTCACACCATATACAAAAATAAATTCAAAATGGTTAAATGATCTAAATATAAGACATGACACCATAAAACAGAAGAGAACACAGGCAAAACATTCTTGGACATAAGTTGTAGCAATATTTTCTTAAATCAGTTTCTCAAGGCAAAAGAAATAAAAGCAAAAATAAACAAATGGGACCTAATCAAACTTAAAAGCTTTTGCACAGCAAAGGAAACAATCAACAAAACAAAAAGACAACCTACTGAATGGGAGAAAATATTTGCAAACGATGCAACCAACAAGGGGTTAATATCTAAAATATACAAGCAGCTCATACAACTCAATATCGAAAAACCAAACCACTCCATCAAAAAATGGGCAGAAAACCTAAATAGACATTTCTCGAAAGAAGACATACAGATGACCAAGAGGCACATGAAAAGATGCTCAACATCGTTAATTATTAGAGAAAAGCAAATCAAAACCACAATGAGGTATTACCTCACACCAGTCAGAACAGCTATCATCAAAAAGTCTACAAATAGGGACATCCCTGGTGGCACAGTGGTTAAGAATCTGCCTGCCAATGCAGGGGACATGGGTTCGAGCCCTGGTCCAGGAAGATCTCACATGCCGCAGAGCAACTAAGCCCATGCACCACAACTACTGAGCCTGTGCTTAGAGTCCTTGAGCCACAACTACTGAGCCCACGCACTGCAACTACTGAAGCCCACGTGCCTAGAGCCTGTGCTCCACAACAAGAGAAGCCACCACAATGAGAAGACCGCGCACTGCAATGAAGAGTAGCCCCTGCTCACAGCAACTAGAGAAAGCCCGCATGCAGCAACGAAGACCCAACAGAGCCAAAAAAAAAAAAAAAAAAGCTTTATAAAAAAAAAGTCTACAAATAATAAATGCTGGATTGGGTGTGGAAAAAAGGGAACCCTCCTACACTGTTGGTGGGAATGTAAATTGGTGCAGCCACTATGGAAGACAGTATGGAGATTCCTTAAAAAACTAAAAATAGAACTACCACATGACCCAGGAATCCCACTCCTGGGCATACATATTGAGACAATGAAAACTCTAATTCAAAAAGATACACACATCCCTCTGTTCATAGCAGCACTATGTACAATAGTCAAGACATGGAACCAACCCAAATGCCAACAGGTTCAAGAAGAAGTGGTATATATATGTGTGTGTGTGTGTGTGTATAAATATATATAAATATGTGTATATATATATATATATATACACACATATATATATTTGAAGGATCAAATATATATATGTAATAGAGTATTACTCAGCATTATAAAAAAGAATGAAATATTGCCATTTGTAGCAACATGGATGGACCTAGATAATATTATACTATGTGAAGTAAGTCAGACAAAGACAAATATATAATATCACTTATATGTGGAATCTAAAAAATAATACAAATGAATGTATGTATTAAACAGAAACAGACTCACAGACATAGAAAACAAACTTACGGTTAACAAAGGGGAAAGGGAGTGGGGGAGTTATAAAATAGGAGTATGGGAAATTAACAGATACATACTACTATACATAAAAAAGATAAGCAACAAGGATTTACTATATAGCTCAGGGAACTATATTCATGATCTTGTAATAAGCTACAATGAAAAATAATCTGAAAAAATATATAAAATATATATATATATATATAATATATATAAAAGTGAATTACTTTGCTGTACACCTGAAACTAACACAATATTGTAAATCAACTATACTTCCATAAAAAAAGAGATAAGCCTGACTTTACTGTTTAATGTCACAACGGTATATGTTTCTTAAACTTATAATTTAATGAAAAGTTTATTTGCATTATGTAGGTGAAAATCACATCAGTGTAGTGATAGCATCTGGCCTTCCCAGGAGGCAGACCAATAGGGACAACTGCATGTACACATGAGCAATGAGAATGCTCTCATTATTGGCTTCAAGGACACATTCAAGAAATAGCCCTCTTCGGGGCCAGCATGAAGCAAAATTGGGAAGTCAACAGAGTGTGTGTCTTTGGTGCCTTTCACTCATCTTCCCTCTCGATGCTCTTCTTTTAGTACCCTCTTAGTTCTTCATTGCTCCTTGGTTGGCATTAACAGGCCACATTTCCCACAGATTATAGAGTGCCATGCTGGAGATTCAGCTCTAGTTCTCCCACTATGGTCAGCACTTGCCACCTAGGGCCATGGTAGCCAAGGTAGTTGACAGGGTTGGCCCTCCTTTTCCTTATCTGTAAAGTATGAGGGTTGAGCTTCATGGTTTTGTAGCTCTCATCCTGTTATGATTTTCTATCATAAAAATTTTCTACCTCTATTAGAGGTAGAAAATGAGCCTATTTAAGTTCCGACCTACCACTGGGGTAATGGCAAAAGGCTTGGAGAGAGTGGGGTGGAATTTGAGATTTTTGCAAAGGAATATAGGAGAGACTCTGTTTACTATTTAGATATGGGGGCTGGATAAGAGATAGGGAGAAGGAAGGATCAACTATGGCAAGGATAATGATGGAATCACTTTATAGAAATTGGGAAGATTGTCAATTTGAAGGTTGTATTATAGGGGATGAGAAGGTATTTTAAAAATGGGCATGAGACTAGATAGCAGATCTCAGCATCAGCTGTTTAATTTGGGGGCACTCAGAACAAGGAATGACAGGAACCAAGATGGCAGAGCAGAAGGACGTGCTCTCACTCCCTCTTGAGAGAACACCAGAATCACAACTAGCTGCTGGACAATCATCGACAGGAAGACACTGGAACTCACCAAAAATGATACCCCACATCCAAAGACAAAGGTGAAGGCAAAATGAGATGGCAGGAGGGGTGCAATCACACTAAAATCGAATCCCATTACTGCTGGGTGGGTGACCCACAGACTGGAGAACACTTATACCACAGAAGTCCACCCACTGGAGTGAAGGTTCTGAGCCCCACGTCAGGTTCCCAACCAGGGGTCTGGCAACGGGAGGAGGAATTCCTAGAGAATCAGACTTTGAAGGATAGTGGGATTTGATTGCAGGACTTCGACAGGACTGGCGGAAACAGAGACTCCACTCTTGGAGGGCACACACAAAGTAGTGTGTGCATCGGGACCCAGGGGAAGGAGCAGTGACCCCAGGGGAGACTGAACCAGACCTACCTGCTAGTGTTGGAGGGTCTCCTGCAGAGGTGGGCAGTGGCTGTGGCTCACTGTGGGGACAAGGACACTGGCAGCAGAAGTTCTGGGAAGTACTCCTTGGCATGAGCCCTCCCAGAGTCCACCATTAGCCCCACCAAACAGCCCGGGTAGGCTCCAGTGTTGGCTTGCCTCAGGCCAAACAACCAACAGGGAGGGAACTCAGCCCCACCCATCAGCAGTCAAGTGGATTAAAGTTTTACTGAGCTCTGCCCACCAGAGCAACAGTCAGCTCTACCCATCACCAGTCCCTCCCATTAGGAAACTTGCACAAGCCTCTTAGATAGCCTCATCCACTAGAGGGCAGACAGCAGAAGGAAGAGGAACTACAATCCTGCAGCCAGTGGAACAAAAACCACATTCAGAGAAAGATAGACAAGATGAAAAGGCAGAGGGCTATGTAGCAGATGAAGGTACAAGATAAAACCACAGGAAAACAACTAAATGTAGTGGAGATAGGCAACCTTCCAGAAAAAGAATTCAGAATAATGATAGTGAAGATGATCCAGGACCTTGGAAAAAGAATGGAGGCAAAGATCTAGAAGATGCAAGAAATGTTTAACAAAGACCTAGAAGAATTAAAGAACAAACAAACAGAGGTGAACAATACAATAACTGAAATGAAAACTACACTAGAAGGAATCAATAGCAGAATAACTGAGGCAGAAGAATGGATAAGTGACCTGGAAGACAGAATGGTGGAATTCACTGCTGCAGAACAGACTAAAGAAAAAAGAATGAAAAGAAATGAAGACAGCCTAAGAGACCTCTGGGACAACCTTAAACGCAACAACATTCGCATTATAGGGGTCCCAGAAGGAAAAGAGAGAGACAAAGGACCCGAGAAAATCTTTGAAGAGATTATAGTTGAAAACTTCCCTAACACGGGAAAGGATATAGCCACCCAAGTCCAGGAAGTACAGCGAGTCCCATACAGAATAAACCCAAGGAGAAACACGCCAAGACACATAGTAATCAAACTGGCAAAAATTAAAGACAAAGAAAAATTATTGAAAGCGGCAAGGGAAAAACGACAAATAACATACAAGGGAACTCCCAGGTTAACAGCTGATCTCTCAGCAGAAACTCTACAAGCCAGAAGGGAGTGCCATGATATAATTAAAGTGATGAAAGGGAAGAACCTACAACCAAGATTACTCTACCCAGCAAGGATCTCATTCATATTCGACGGAGAAATCAAAAGCTTTACAGACAAGCAAAAGCTAAAAGAGTTCAGCACCACCAAACCAGCTCTACAACAAATGCTAAAGGAACTTCTCTAAGTGGGAAACAAGAGAAGAAAATGACCTACAAAAACAAACCCAAAACAATTCAGAAAATGGTCATAGGAACATATATATCGATAATTACCTTAAAGGTGAATGGATTAAATGTTCCCACCAAAAGACACAGGCTTGCTGAATGGATACAAAAACAAGACCCATATATATGCTGTCTACAAGAGACCCACTTCAGACCTAGGGACACATAAACACTGAGAGTGAGGGGATGGAAAAAGATATTCCACGCAAATGGAAATCAAAAGAAAGCTGGAGTAGCAATACTCATATCAGATAAAATAGACTTTAAAATAAAGAATGTTACAAGAGATAAGGAAGGGCACTCCATAATGATCAAGGGATCAAACCAAGAAAAAGATATAACAATTATAAATATATATGCACCCAACTAACATAGGAGCACCTCAACACATAAGGCAACTGCTAACAGCTATAAAAGAGGAAATTGACAGTAACACAACAATACTGGGGAACTTTAACACCTCACTTATACCCATGGACAGATCATCCAAAATGAAAATAAATAAGGAAACAGAAACTTTAAATGACACAATAGACCAGATAGATTTAATTGATATTTACAGGACATTCCATCCAAAAACAGCAGATTACACTTTCTTCTCAAGTGTGCACAGAACATTCTCCAGGATAGATCACATCTTGGGTCACCAAGTAAGACACAGTAAATTTAAGAAAATTGAAGTCATATCAAGCACCTTTTCTGACCACAACGCTATGAGATTAGAAATCAATTACTGGGGAAAAAACGTAAAAAACACAAACACATGGAGACTAAACAATACGTTACTAAATAACCAAGAGATCACTGAAGAAATCAAAGAGGAAATCAAACAATACCTAGAGACAAATGACAATGAAAACACGACGATCCAAAACCTATGGGATGCAGCAAAAGCAGTTCTAAGAGGGAATTTTATAGATATACAAGCCTACCTCAAGAAATAAGAAAAATCTCAAAAAAACAATCTAACCTTACACCTACAGGAACTAGAGTAAGAAGAACAAACAAAACACAAAGTTAGCAGAAGGAAAGATATCATAAAGATCAGAGCAGAAATAAATGAAATAGAAACAAAGAAAACTATAGCAAAGATCAATAAAACTAAAAGCTGGTTTTTGAGAAGATAAACAAAATTGATAAACCATTAGCCAGACTCATCAAGGAAAAGAGGGAGAGGACTCAAATCAATAAAATTAGAAATGAAAAAGGAGAAGTTACAACAGACACTGCAGAAATACAAAGCATCCTACGAGACTACTACAAGCAACTCTATGCCAATAAAATGGACAACCTGGAAGAAATGGACAAATTCTTAGAAAGGTATAACCTTCCAAGACTGAACCAGGAAGAAATAGAAAATATGAACAGATGAATCACAAGTAAGGAAATTGAAACTTTGATTAAAAATCTTCCAACAAACAAAAATCCAGGACCAGATGGCTTCACAGGTGAATTCTATCAAACATTTAGAGAAGAGCTAACACCCATCCTTCTCAAACTCTTCCAAAAAATTGCAGAGGAAGGAACACTCCCAAACTCATTCTATGAGGCCACCATCACCCTGATACCAAAATCAGACAAAGACACTACAAAAAAAGAAAATTACAGACCAATATCACTGATGAATATAGATGCAAAAATCCTCAACAAAATACTAGCAAACAGAATTCAACAACACATTAAAAGGATCATACACCATGATCAAGTGGGATTTACCCCAGGGATGCAAGGATTCTTCAATATATGTAAATCAATAACTGTGATAAACCATATTAACAAATTGAAGAATAAAAACCATATGATCATCTCAACAGATGCAGAAAAAGCTTTTGACAAAATTCAACACCCATTTATGATAAAAACTCTCCAGAAAGTGGGCATAGAGGGAACCTACTTCAACATAATAAAGGCCATATATGACAAACCCACAGCAAATATCATTCTCAATGGTGAAAAACTGAAGGCATTTCCTCTAAGATCAGGAACAAGACAAGGATGTCCACTCACTATTATTCAACATAGTTTTGTAAGTTCTAGCCACGGCAATCAGAGAAGAAAAAGAAATGAAATCAATACAAATTGGAAAAGAAGAAGTAAAACTGTCACTGTTTGCAGATGACATGATACTATACATAGAGAATCCTAAAGATGCCACCAGAAAACTACTAGAGCTAATCAATGAATTTGGTAAAGTTGCAGGATACAAAATTAATGCACAGAAATCTCTTGCATTCCTATACACTAATGATGAAAAATCGGAAAGAGAAATTAAGGAAACACTCCCATTTACCATTGCAACAAAAAGAATAAAATACCTAGGAATAAACCTACCTAGGGAGACAAAAGACCTGTATGCAGAAAACTATAAGACACTGATGAAAGAAAGTAAAGATGATACGAACAGATGGAGAGATATACCATGTACTTGGGTTGGAAGAATCAATATTGTGAAAATGACTATACTACCCAAAGAAATCTACAGATTCAATGCAATCCTTGTCAAATTACCAATGGCATTTTTTACCAAACTAGAACAAAAAATCTTAAAATTTGTATGGAGACAAAAAAGACCCCGAATAGCCAAAGCAGTCTTGAGGGAAAAAAAAAAAAAAAAACGGAGCTGGAGGAATTAGACTCCCTGACTTCAGACTATACTACAAAGTTACAGTAATCAAGACAATATGGTACTTGCACGAAAACAGATACATAGATCAATGGAACAAGATAGAAAGCCCAGAGATAAACCCATGCACCTATGGTCAACTAATCTATGACAAAGGAGGCAAGGATATACAACAGAGAAAAGACAGTCTCTTCAATAAGTGGTGCTGGGAGCACTGGACAGCTACATGTAAAAGGATGAAATTAGAACACTCCCTAACACCACACACAAAAATAAACTCAAAATGGATTAGAGACCTAAATGTAAGACTGGACACTATAAAACTCTTAGAGGAAAGCATAGGAAGAACACTCTTTGACATAAATCACAGCAAGATCTTTTTTGATCCACCTCCTAGAGTAATGGAAATAAAAACAAAAATAAACAAATGGAACCTAATGAAACTTCAAAGCTTTTGCACAGCAAAGGAAACCATAAAGAAGATGAAAAGACGACCCTGAGAATGGGAGAAAATATTTGGAAACGAATCAACGGAGAAAGGATTTATCTCCAAAATATATGAACAGCTCATGCAGCTCAATATTAAAAAAACAAACAACCCAATCCAAAAATGGGCAGAAGACCTAAATCGACGTTTCTCCAAAGAAGACATACAGATGGCCAAGAAGCACATGAAAAGCTGCTCAACATCACTAATTATTAGAGTAATGCAAATCAAAACTTATTGAGTTATCACCTCACACCAGTTAAAACGGGCATCATCAGAAAATCTACAAACAACAAATGCTGGAGAGGGTGTGGAGAAAAGGGAACCCTCTTGCACTGTTGGTGGGAATGTAAATTGATACAGCCACTATGGAGAACAGTATGGAGTTTCCTTAAAAAACTAAAAATAGAATTACCATAAGACCCAGCAATCCCACTATTGGGCATATACACAGAGAAAACCATAATTCAAAAAGACACATGCACCCCAATGTTCATTGCAGCACTATTTACAATAGCCAGGTCATGGAGGCAACCTAAATGCCCATTGACAGACAAATAGATAAAGAAGATGTGGTACATATATACAGTGGGATATTACTCAGCCATAGAAAGGAACGAAATTGGGTCATTTGTAGAGACATGGATGGATCTAGAGACTGTCATACAGAGTGAAGTAAGTCAGAAAGTGAAAAACAAATATCGTATATTAACGCATATATGTGGAATCTAGAAAAATGGTACAGATGAACCGGTTTGCAGAGCAGAAATTGAGACACAGATGTAGAGAACAAATGTATGGACACCAAGGGGGGAAAGCGGCGGGGGGTGGTGGTGGTGGTGTGATGAATTGGGCGATTGGGATTGACATGTATACACTGATGTGTATAAAATTGATGACTAATAAGAACTTGCTGTATAAAAAAATAAATAAAATAAAATTGAAAAATTAAAAAAAAAAAAAGGGCATGTTCTTACCATAAGACCCAGCAATCCATTACTGGGCATATACCCTGAGAAAACCATAATTCAAAAAGAGTCATTTATGACAATGTTCACTGCAGCTCTATTTACAACAGCCTGGACATGGAAGCAAGCTAAGTGTCCACTGACAGATGAATGGATAAAGAAGATGTGGCACATATATACAATGGAATATTATTCAGCCATAAAAAGAAACGAAATTGAGTTATTTGTAGTGAGGTGGATGGACCTAGAGTCTGTCATACAGAGTGAAGTAAGTCAGAAAGAGAAAAACAAATACCATATGCTAACACATATATATGGAATCTAAAATAAAAAGGTTATGAAGAACCTAGGGGCAGGACAGGAATAAAGACAACGACGTAGAGAATGTACTTGAGGACACGGGGAGGGGGAAATGTAAGCTGGGACGAAGTGAGAGAGTGGCATGGACATATGTACAACCACCAAATGTAAAATAGATAGCTAGTGGGAAGCAGCTGTATAGCACAGGGAGATCAGCTCGGTGCTTTGTGACCACCTAGAGGGGTGGAAGGGAGACATAAGAGGGAGGGGATATGGGGATATATGTATATGTATAGCTGATTCACTTTGTTATAAAGCAGAAACTAACACACCATTGTAAAGCAATTATACTCCAATAAAGATGTTAAAAATAAAATGGGCATGTTCAGTTAGCTACTTTCTGCTAATATTTACAGGCATACCTCAGCAATATTGCAGGTTCATCTTTGGCTGAAGGGAACATTGTGGCTGCTTTCGTCTATCCAGAGCACTAAAACTTTCTCCATATCAGCAATAAGGCTGTTTTGCTTTCTTATCATTCATGTATTCACTGGAGTAGGGCTTTTCATTTCCTTTAAGAACTTTTCCTTTGCCTTCACAACATGGCTGTTTGGCACAAAAGGCCTAGCTTTTGGCCTATCTCGGGGTTTTGACATGCCTTCCTCACTAAGCTTAATCATTTCTAGCTTTCGATTTTAAGCGAGAGACGTGCAACTCTTCCTTTCACTTCCTTATCCCTCCATTATAGGGATATTAATTGGCCTAATTTCAATATTGTGTCTCAGGGAATAGGGAGGCCTGAGGAGAGGGAGAGGGGTTGGGGAACGGCTAGTTGGTGGAGCAGTTAGAACACACATTTATTAAGTTTGCCATCTTATATGGGTGTGGTACCTGGTGCCCCAAAACCTTAAGATAGTAACATCAAAGATCACTGATCACAAATCACCATAACAAATATAATAATAATAATGAAAAAGTTAGGAATATTGTGAGAATTACCAAAATGTGGCACAGAGACATGAAGTGAGCAAATGCTCTTGGAAAAATGGGGCTGACAGACACACTTATAGCAGGGTTGCCATGAATCTTCAATTTGTAGAAAATGCAATATCCATGAAGTGCAAAAAAATGGGTTTTGCCTGTAATTTCTCCTTCAGAGTGCTGTTAGAATTTCAAAGATTTTATCCTTCTACAAACTTATATTGTGCCCTTGAGTATGAGTTCCATGATGAAGTATTTGGGAGCAAGATGGTGTTTCTCACTCTGAACTAATTGAATTTTCTTTGCTTTGCACATTCATTATAAACTATTAGTATTGAGACAAAGAACTGTTTTATTTCTTATAAATTATTAATTTTGAACATATGTCATTATTGAAATGAACTGGGTATACATTCTTTATAAAGTCATTCTCATTGCCCACAAAATTTGGTCATAATTTTATATTCGTGTTGTGTAAGGAGTTGGTGCTAAGACTGTAGCATTTTCCTGCACTACTCCGTGGTGATGGTTTTCAGTAGACTTCTGTTAATATTTGTTAATGAATATCCTAATTTTTATTCTCTTCAGATACTTAAAGCCATCGTTTTTCCCCAGTTGTAGAAAAACAGTACTTAAAGCTTATAAATTATGAAGAATGGCTATATTCTAGTCCTTCAGGATGACTGTGGCAGCATGTTTTCCAATCCCACTGTCTGAATTGATCTCACACTTCATTTTCTTGTGCACTGCTACGTGGAGGTTACATGGCAAGACACTAAATGGAGAAGGAGCCATTTGGGTACAAATAAAAATGATCCTATTCTGGGACTTTGCAACAGCTGTGGTTGGGTTGTGACAAACAAAGACATAGAGACATCCTAGAGGCCTCCATTCATTCTCTGGGGTCTTTGATCTCCCTTTAGAATCACAGAGTATTAGAGAAATAATGGGCCTTAGAAATCATAGGGTCCAATTTGATTATAGTATACATGCAGAAACTGAGGCTTCTTGAAGGGAAGTACCCTGTCTGAGAGCTTGGGTGTGTGTGACTTAGAAAAAGAATGGCTCAAGGGCAAATTTTGCTCCTATCTGTCAAAAATAATGTCCTAGGATGAGGTTGCAGGAAGCTTTGCTGTTTTCTTCATATCCCTTAGAGACACTTCTGGGAGTATTCTCAGAATGCTCCTGAGATTCCCAGGTTCAAGTGCTCATTCTACACATAATGCTACTGTATAAGAAGCAAAAGGAAGGTAAGCAGCAAGCAGTGACCATAATCTCCTCTATACACTAGAATTCATTTGATTCTTAATCCTAAAAACTAAATTATTGTATAACTTACCAGCGTGTGGCCTAAACTGATCTTAGAGCAGTTATCTTCTGCTTAATGTTTACCTTTTTTATACTTCAAATATTCTAATGCTGCATTTGCAAAAGTGTCAAACATTCACGATATAGTCAAGTAAAGAAAAAAAAAAAGACTCAAAAAATGTTATTACTAAGCACATGTGCCTTATTCTACAGGAGATGGTACCACTGTGGGAATCTCATCCAGATTCTATATGGCGTGGAATGATGTGTAAAATAGGGTTACTGTTTTAGTAAGTTTCATTACTTAATACATTATTAGCAGCAGGTTTTCGTAGCATAGTCTAGAACATTGAAGGAACAGGACTACTGGAAATATTAACACAGATTTAACTAAAAGCATTCAACAAACTTGCCAGGACGTTTACCCCACTTTAAGAAACAAAGATGAGTTTGTTTCTCATGGTGTTTGGCTTTAAGGAGTTAATAGGAGTGAGAAGGGACGACCGGCAGTTTTTGAAGTAGGAGACAGAAGAACTATAAAAATTAGGCACAAAGACTATTAAAGCCTAGCAACCTGTTTTCCTTTAGTGCAGCACTGTCTCAAATTGGATGAGGGAGCTCCTTTGTGCTACTACAGCATCTTCGCAGGCTTCTGTCACTGATGACACAGTTTCTGTCTTTGCTGTTGGATTACTTAGCACCTTCGCTAGTACTAGTCCTGGTATGTAATAGGTATTCATCATCTACTGAACAAGTATTCTTATTGATATCTCAGTGCAGGTGAGTCACAGATTTCATCATTTTTTTTAGGCGTATGTTTAACTTTTATTTATTTATTTATTACAGATTTCATCTTGAGAAGCCTAGTCATCATGATAAAGTTACTTTTTGCTATATTAAGTAAGGGAAGTATGAAATATCTTTAAGGAAAATTTTCATTAAAATAGTTAAAAAAAGTTTTGGTGCTTCAAATGCTTGGCTGTAGGTATCTGGAAAATTTAGTTATGGGTAACAGTTCACTCCCTGATAAGGCTGGATAAACGAGTTGCTGATTTATGGAGATTCTACCATTTTTATAAGTTACACCCTTGAACAGAGACAGTTCCAAGGGTTGTTTGGAGGAATTTTAGCCATCCCCATTATTTCCATCAACCCCTACTCCCCTCAGAAAGCTATTCCAAATGAACACACAAATTTTGGGTTTGCTTAGTAAGTACAGGTTCTCTACCCCCCTGCTTGTAACTGGACTGAATATCTAAGTCCTTCCTATAAAAAGAGAAATTCTCAAGTCCCCACTTCCCACAGACCAAAATGGAATAAAACAGAGAACAAATACATATGAGGCAACCACCTAAAGGAGCCAATGTGATTTTTCCTTAAATACATAGGACTCCAGCTCTAAGCTAGGATAGGGTTTCTATTTTCTGAAATCCTGGAACATCTTGCAGAATCACTTGGAGCCATAAAATGGCAGTGATTTTTATGGGGTGAATGTGTAGTAACAGAGTAGATTTTCACCTTTGCCTGCCTAACTCCTAGGAGGAGAAAGAGTTAAGTAAACACAAAATTATAATTTAGTCAATTTTTAATATTTACTTGAGATATTACTTTTTAGTCTTAAATTCTAAGCATTCAAGAAGCTATGACTTTTCCATCTGATTTTTTTATTGACCAATAACATGTATAGCAAGAATATCTGTTTTTTTCAATGTCTTAAGATCATTTAAAGTATCTGAAAATGAAGTTTTCTTCTCTTATTTGTTACAAATTGGGCTTTACCATATTTACACTAAAAACAAACCCAAAAATCCTGAAATCTTACTAAATCTCCGAGATGAAAACTCCTCCTGCTCCCCCTCTTATTTTTTCAATTGAACCATGTTTATAATGTAAAGTCCAAATTTTGGCTAAAAAGAATTGATACAACCCACTCCCTGGAACCTGATTACCTAAGGCAACTAAAGTTTTCATTATTTAGTTTAATAACAAGTTTGCTGAATTGTGGTTTGGGTCTTGTGTATTTTATTAAAAGAAAAGAAAAGAAAAAACCCTAACTAGAATTTAAACTGAATCTGTAAGAAAAAAGGGCTGGATCTTACAAGCAAGTCTGTAATTGTCTCTGGCTCAAGGTGGCTGCAACATGCTTACAACACACATGCACATACTCACTCACGTAAAACAAAACCTCATTGTTCCTCAAGTTCTTTTAAAAAAAAAGTATGATGTTCCTTCTCCCCCCAACCTTTCTTAACTTGGCCCCCGTTCTTAATTGGCAGAGTTCATGAAAAGAAGAAACTTAGCAACCTACTCAGCAAAGTCTAGAATAGTTTTCCATTTGAAAAGTTACCTAAAACTATAAATAAAACCTCCTTTTCTTTTTGAAGAGCAAAATTTAAATACCTGATGTATCCTTTATCCTACTATGACTCCATGATATTTTTCTGCTTATAAAATGCTCTATTAAATAAATCTTAAATATATTTTTAAAAATTAAAAATCTTATCCTTTAAGGAATCGTTAAGAGCCTAGCAGGAGAGTTTGTAGGTTATTTTAGGTAACTGATATAAATTAGTACCAATGTGAATTAAGTAAAGGGAGTCCATGGATCAAAAATATGACTATACAAAAAGGCAATCAGAATTTTATACAGATCTAGGCTACTTATGAAGTTGTTTAGCTGAAGGCTTATACAGAGAGTAGCACACTTTCTACTATGGATTGAAGCCATGTTGCATGGAGCAAATATCTGCGTGATGACAAAAGTAGTTTACCCTGGAGCAAAAACAAACAAAAATCAAATAAAATGAAACTAGGGTAAAAGGAAAAAAAATCCAACTAAAAAAAGCAAAATGTGTGACTGGAAATTTAAGAACTCATATGGGAAATTAACTTGGTTGGTAATTTTGTTGGATTAAAGAATGGATGAACAAGATAATATATAATCTTAGGCCACGAAACTTCTAAAATTAGAAAGCTGTAAGTGGCAAGGTAAAAGAAAGTTCTATATGTGCTGGCTGTCTGATATCCAAAGATGATATCTCAAGTTCTGTGAATGGATTAAACTTTTCCTCTTATTCAAGAGAGTGCTGTCCATAGAACTTTTTTGTGATGATGGACATGTTTGATATCTGTACTGGACAACAGTCACACACGGCTAGTGAGCACTTAAAATGTGACTAGTGTAAGTGATGAACTGAATTTTTACTTATCTTTGATTTTATTAATTTAAGTATAAGTTTAAATAGTCACACATGGCTATTTAATATACACACAATTCCAAAAATTGCAGAGGAAGGAACACTTCTGAACTCATTCTATGAGGCCAGAATCACCCTTACACGAAAATCAGACAAAAATACCACACAAAAAAAGAATATTATAGGCCAATACGATGAACATAGACCCAATCCTCAACAAAATATTAGCAAACTGAATCCAACAATACACTAAAAGGATCATACACCATGATCAAGTGGGATTTCTCCCAGGGATGCAAGGATTTTTCAATATCCACAAATCAATCAGTGTGATATACCAAATTAACAAATTGAAGGATAAAAACCATATGATCATCTCAATAGATGCAGAAAAAGCTTTTGACAAAATTCAACATCCATTCATGATAAAAACTCTCCAGAAAGTGGGCATAGAGGGAGCCTATCACAACATAATAAAGGCCATATATGACAAACCCACAGCTAACATCATACTCAATGGTGAAAAACTGAAAGCATTTCCTCTAAGAGCAGGAACAAGACAAGGATGTCCACTCTCACCACTATTATTCAACATAGCATAAGTATTGTATAGCCACAGCAATCAGACAAAAAATAGAAATAAAAGGAATCCGAACTGGCAAGGAAGAAGTAAAGCTGTCACTGTTTGCAGATGGCATGATACTATACAGAGACTATCCTAACAAAGCCACCAGAAAACTACTATGGATCATCAATGAATTCGGTAAAGTTGCAGGATACAAAATTAACATACAGAAACCTGCTGCATTTGTATATACTACCAACAACGATAACAAAGAGGAATTAAGGAAATAATCCCATTTACCAGTGCATCAAAAAGAATAAAATACCAAGGAATAAACCTACCTAAGGAGGTAAAAGACCTATATTCAGAAAACCATAGACACTGATGAAAAAAATTGAAGACAAAAAAAACAGATGGAAAGATATACTGTGTTCTTGGATTGGAAGAATTAATATCATCAAAATGACCATACTACCCAATGCAATCTACAGATTCAAAGCAATCCTTACAAAAATGCTGAGAGGATACTTCACAGAACATGAACAAATAATTTTAAAATTTGTATGGAAACACAAAGACCCCGAATAGCCAAAACAACCTTGAGAATCATGCTCCCTGACTTCAGACAATACTACAAAGCTACAGTAATCAAAACAGCATGGTACTGGCACAAAAACAGACACATAGACCAATGGCACAGAATAGAGAGCCCAGAAATCCACACACCTACACTCAATTAATCTATGACAAAGGAGGCAAGAATATACAATGGAGAAAAGACAGTCTTTTCAATAAGTGGTCCTGGGAAAACTGAACAGCTACAAGTAAAAGAATAAAATTAGAACATTTTATAACACCATATACAAAAATAAACTCAAAATGGATTAAAGACCTAAATGTAAGACCAGAAACCATAAAACTTCTAGAGGAAAACAGGCAGAACACCCTTTGACATAAATTGTAGTAATATTTTTTTGGATCTGTCTCCTAAAGCAAAGGAAATAAAAGCAAAAATAAAAAAATGGGACCTAATTCAACTTAAAAGCTTTTGTACAGAAAAGGAAACTATTGACAAAACAAAAAGACAACCTACTGAATGGTTGAAAATATTTGCAAATGACTGATAAGGGGTTAATATCCAACATATATGAACAGCTCATAAAACTCAACATCAAAAAAACAAACAAGCTAATTAAAAAATGGGCAGAAGAACTGAATAGACATTTTTCCCAAAAGGAAATGCAGATGGCCAACAGGCACATGAAAAGATGCTCAACATCACTAATCAGCAGGGAAATGCAAACCAAAACCACAATGAGATATCCTTCAGAATGGCTATCATCAAAAAGAACAGAAATAACAAGTGTTGGTGAGGATGTGGAGAAAAGGGAACACTTGCACACTGTTGGTGGGAATGTAAATTGGTGCAGCCACTGTGAAAAATAGTATGGCATTTTCTCAAAAAACTAAAAATGCAGCTACCATATGACCCAGCAATTCCACTCTTGGGTATATGTCCTAAATAAAAAATCACCCTAATTCAAAAAGATACAAGCACCCCAATGTTCATAGCAGCATTATTTACAATGGCCAAGATATGGAAGCAACCTAAGTGTCCATCAACAGATGAATGGATAAAGAAGATGTGGCACGCGCGCACACACACACACACACACACACATATACACACAATGGAATACTACTCAGCCATAAAAAAGAATGGCTCTTTTTTATAGGTTCTTCTGCTTCTTACTTAGAAACTATCCATTGTGTAGATCATATTTTGTTAGCCTTCTTTGCATCTGTTTGAACTCACAGAGTGGAGAAACAAGAACTACATAGGCACAGTGTATTTACTTAAAGCCACAATGAGTGGTTCTAAATGAATACAAAATTTAGAGTTTTAAATGTCTCCTAAACACAAAAATGACTACTAGATATGGGATTGTTAGTCTAATTCAGTACTTAACACTCCTGCTTCTAGATCATGAACTCTAAAAGATGTGGGAAGCCATCTGGCCAATTCTGCCCAAACTCTTGGAGCAGGTAGCCCCATTTCATGGTGGCAAGTGAGATCCACAGTACAATGTTGAATTTTTAAAAAATGTAATTCCCATACATTTTCTTCTCTGCTTCCATTTAGTTGACTATCAGGGATCCACAAGAAAAGCAGTGAGAAATCAGTGGATTGTTTTCTCTATAATGGTGAGAAATGAAACCAACATTGTTGTCCCTTTGTTAAATAATACTGGTAACAAATATACTATCCTGGGCTGGGTTTTTGGGGAAGCAGACTAAAAAATGGAGATTCTCCCTTTGTTTTTGTTTTTGACAGTTTTATTATGATGTGCTTTGGCAAAGATTTCTTTAAGTTGAATTTGTTTGGTGGCCTATGGGCTTCATGAACTTGGATATCTAAACATCTCCCCAGATTTGAGAAGTTCTCAGCCATTATTAATTAAGATCTGTGCTCCATTCTCCCTCTCTTCTTTTGGAACTCAAATAATTTGTAGATTATTTCTTTTGATGGGATCCCACAGATCAAGCAAGCTTTCTTCACTCTTTTTAATTCCTTCTTCTTTGCTCTCCTCTGACTGGGTAATTTTTAAGTTCCTGTCTTCTAACTCACAGATTCTTTCTTTGCTTGACCCATTCTGCTATTGATGTTCTCCATCACATTTTTTTTTTTTTTTTTTCATCTCATTCATTGTATTCTTCAGCTCAAGAATTTCTGTTTGGTTCTTTTTTATAATTTTTATATTTTTGTTAAACTTCTCATTTTGTTCATGATTTGCACTGTTTCCTGATTCCAAATTATCTTTCTGTGCTTTTTTGTAGTTCACTGAGTTTCATTAAAACAGTTCTTTTGAATTCTTTATCAGGTAAATTGAGATCTCCATATCTTTGGGATCAGTTACTGGAGGATCATTGTGATCTATTGGTGGTGTCATGTTTCCTTAAATTTTTTTATGTTCTTTGAAGTTCGGTGTTGCTGTCTTCACATTTGAAATAGCAGTCACCTCCTCTAGTCTTTGCTAACTTCCTTTGGGAGATAAATACCTTCTGCTAGGGATTCTGAGGCTTTTCAGACCTTCTATGGATACATCTGTTTCACACTTCTTGCTCCCTTTAGTGGCAGAATTTTAAAGCTTTTATGCCATCTCTCTACCCTGTTAACACACCAGGCCAAGTGCTGACAGCCTTCCTTTTGCTTTCCCAAAGGTGGCATATAAGTTCAAGTTTGTGGTCTCTCCCTGGCCCACAGATTTGGGCTGGCACAGGCTTTCTGTGTATACTCACTAGCTGTCTGCCAAAGCTCGCTTTTGCTGTTGCTATTGGGAGTGTGCACAGGGAGCTGGTCACAGGGTGAAAATGTATGTGGGTGGGGTTCATGGAGCACTGGGGGTGTCTATGGGCTAGCTGGGGGTATCTATGGGTGAGGTGTCCTCAGGGGCTCATGGGCAGGCTTCTTGGTAGAGTCTATGACATGGTTAGTAGAATCTGCATCCCTTTAATGCCCTCTGAGAGTTCTACCTACAATTCTCCCAGCCTCTTTCCAACCCCTAAGTCATGAAGCTCATCATTCAGTACTCTGGATGGGGAAGAGAGAAACAAGCCTCTTTGGCAGCAATCACACTGCTTGGGAAGCCAGGTGGGCACTAATTCACTCTCACTTTCCCCCACACAAGAAATCACGGGCTGAGAAGATCTCTCTTGGCCCTAAGCTGTGCTGTCTTGGGGGAGAGGTGAAGTTAAACTGTTCCTGTTATCCTTTCCCATGCATCTACACTTGTATTTTTTTGTTTCAGTGGTGTGCTGAAATTTCTCTTCTGGAAGCCTGGACTTCCACAGGGGCTGTCTCATCTATAGGTGATTGCCTATGACAGTGTTTTCCAGGGGTTCTTGGACTGTGATCGAGAGGGGCTAGAATTGGTTCATAGGCTACTACAAGTTCCACAGCTAGGACCAAAATCTGCATGCCTACTACATGATGCACATGTGGGTGATCCTCCTCTCAGATGCCTTGGCGAATGGTAATGGATCCCACAACTCCCACAAGGGCATTTTTGTCCGTGGTTGTATGCCAAATTGTTGTCATTGAGGGGCGACATGATGTCTTATTCAGCCATGATGCTGATGTCACTCCTGTCCCTGTGTTAAAAAATGGGGGGCCATGCATACTTTTTCCTGTCTCTGTGTTTAACAACACTAAGAATAAGCAAAAATAACCTACAACTTGCTCCGGAAAATGCTTTTTCCTGAAAGATAAGACTCTGAACCAGCTAAAATAGCTTGCACATCAAAGCTTACTTCAAGACCCTTGCTTCACTGGGCCCACTAGTCCAAAATTATAATATTAAACTCTGCCCAATCCCAAGCAGTTTCTCACCTTGCACAACCTGCCTCAAAATCATCCAACTTAGGTCCTAAAACCCTACAAATGTCATCCCTGAATTTATCCATTTTGAGACACTACTAAAGCTCTGTTAAATTGTTGTTCTCTTTTACTACAATAAGTCTATTAAACTTAGCTTTACTTGGTCAACAGGTTATTCTGGTGGTCCTTTAGGGGAACTGACAGCTGTGAATGGGAAAAATGGTGCCTATGCATTCTTTTTCTTACTGTAGCCTCAGAAGAACATGGTTCTACAGTGACCTGACAAAATGAGAAGGTTGTCATTTCAGTGAAAATTTGAGCTATTTACCAATTCAACCACCAATGGTGTGGAAAGTCAAATTCCTCCAACAGAATCACAAATCTCAGGATTCAAAAGGACTTGAAACTTATACAGCCCAATCCATCTGCTTGATACACATGGAGAATATAGGCTCAAATCTGGGCTCAAATTAAATTTTTTCCCTATACTGCTGAAGGGGTCTCTTCCATGCAACTAAGGTTTTTAGGTTTCCTCTCTACTTTCTCATATCCCGTCTTCATTCTCCTCTGCTCCCCAGCCTGTTTTTCCTCTTTGCAGACAACTAGAGGAAGTATCAGTCCTCCCTCGTGTTTTGGTAGAGGGAGTCTGTGTTGCCACAGGGTTTTTAGGGCTGCGTGTTTTCAACAAAAAGTATTTTAAAAAGACCTCCCACTCCAGGAAGCTAACATCTGGTTTCTATTATCTGAAAGGTCTCATTAACAGATGATATTATAATGTCCATATCCCTATTTTGAAGCTGAGGAAAGTGAGCGTTAGATTTTGGGGGTACAATCTCATAAATAATGGAACAAACTTTCTGGCAGTGTAGGCTTTCCTATTCATTTCATCCTGAGAATTTTAGGATTGAGGGAAAAAAGTATTTTATCCTGTCTTTACTGGAAAAAACACTAGATAAAATGGTTCTGGATTAGAAGTTTTTTTCAGACATCTGTCTTTTAGCTAATGTATCCTTTTAAAAATCTGATTACCAAATCCTTAGTATATGTTAATTAACTTGAAATGTAACTGACTTGAAATGAAAAATACCATTCATAGTAACTTTTAGTAACAGCTCACAAGTTGTTATTCACATATTAGTGAGAAAAAAATCTATATATGCATGTGTGACAAAGATTATTGGAAATCTTTTTATAAATAAAAGTGAAAGGAAGTTGCACATGGCTCTAAAGAGTTTCCCACTAGATTCTGTGTGAAGACGGAGTGTTATACAGAGCTGGTGACCTTATATGAGTCTCAGGGTTTCTTTCTTTTCCTTTTTTCCCTGTTGACTATTTGCTTCTCCCACATCACAGATAATTCACAACAGATGGTTTCTTCGTATAGCTTTTATTTTTATGCTGGGATAAATGTTGATATATCCCATATTATTTTTAATTGTAGAGTTGAATTATCTGACTCTGGACAGTTTTTACATGTTAAAAAGTCTGTATATATGTGTGATGGTGGGAGCATGTGTTTACAGTAACACAATAGCCTCATTGTGACACTGCCTTAAGTTCAGATTTTTCCCAAACTGCAAAAAAAAAGTGAACGAACATTCTAAACTCAAGTTAGAAATACAGATACAGCCTATAAACTTTACTTTTTAATGAGACCCAACATTTTATTCTTGAGTTTTCCTTTTTTTTTTTTAAATAAATAATTTGTGAAACATGTAAAATAATTAATAGACTTTTGGGTATTTGTTAGTTTACTCTCAATACATAAAGGAGTTGAGGTAGTTTACAAAAATGCAGGCAATGTAAGATGGGAAACTTAGGAGCTCCAAATATATTTTGCACAAGATTCTTCCCAGTTTAAAAACACACTATACATTCAGCTCTGGGTCCTAGAAGTCAGTTTCTCTTTTTAGTTTTACTCATAACTCTAGTACTAAGTAATCAAGTTTTAAAAAAAGAAATTCAAAGACTATTCATTAAAAAATCCAAATTTTCTATTAATAATGATTTAATGTACATTATCTAGTAAAAAAGTTCATTATTTTCCTTATAAGTATACGTTAAAAGTCCTGTCAGAATCACGAGTTCCCTGTGAAGTATGATTGCATTTACTCCCCGCCTCCCTCTCTACACACATCTCCAGTCTTCTCAGTGTTTATATGTGGATCCTGAAACACTGACAAGAAAGCAATCTTCATCTTCCCTCTTATGACTTTGGCAAATCAAAAGAAATATTACCTATGATGTTAAATTTATTTTTGAATGTATCTGTTCCACAAGACTGATATAAAAATTGCATAGTGATCAAGTATGATATTGTTCTGAATTTGAGTTTAAGAAACTGGGTCATAAGAATCTCTTTTGTAATAACCTATGAGGGAAAAGAATCTGAAAAAAATGAATGTATATGTAAAACTGAATCATTTTGCTGTATACCTGAAACTAACACAACATTGTAAATCAACTCTACTTCAATAAAAAAAAAGACTAAATAATAAAAAAAATGGGTATGATTGCCATGTATGAACCTCCATTAAAATGCAGTCTACAAGGGAAGTAAGTCAGAAAGAGAAAAACAAATACCATATGCTAACACATATATATGGAATCTAAAAAAAAAAAAAAAAAAGGTCATGAAGAACCTAGGGCCAAGATGGGAATAAAGACACAGACCTACTAGAGAATGGACTTGAGGATACGGGGAGGGGGAAGGGTAACCTGGGATAAAGTGAGAGAGTGGCATGGACATATATACGCTACCAAACGTAAAATAGATAGCTAGTGGGGAGCAGCCGCATAGCACAGGGAGATCAGCTCAATGCTTTGTGACTACCTAGAGGGGTGGGATAGGGAGGGTGGGAGGGAGGGAGGCACAAGAGGGAAGGGATATGGGGATATATGTATATGTATTCACTTTGTTATACAGCAGAAACTAACACACCATTGTAAAGCAATTATACTCCAATAAAGATGTTAAAAAAAAATTTATGAACATTCTCATTAAAAAGAAAAAAATGCAGTCTACAAAAACTGGCTGGAAGAATAATTAGGAATGTGTTCCAGATCTCCATTTGAAAGTATGACAGGATAAATCTTTCTGGGAGTCTTAATAAAACTGATATTTAACAAGTAGAAAAAAAGAATAATTAATTAATTAAATAAAATAAAAAACTAATTAATTTGGTGTGTTTTTCCAGCATCGTGATTTAATTAAGGGAGCATATTCATTGTAGAGAATATATTGATGATTGTAAATGTGACTCCTCATTACAGCCTTAATATTTTTGAAACACCAAAGCACAAAGATGTCAATTATATATCCAAACTACAGGTACAAAACAAGTGCATATATTTTCCATGCTCCAAAATTGAGTACACACTGTACTGTCACAGGGAAGGGGTCTGCCAATGAAGACCTGACAATAAAGTACTTAAGACTGATATACCAAAATAAAATATAAAATAGGAGTTTATAAAAACAATTTTGACAATAGCAGAGAGGACCCTTTTCATTTCTGAGCAAAAATGCATTTCATTAAATGTACTATCTCCTAAAATGAATAAACCGGTCACTTGAGAATGCTCTGTTTATTTCCTCTATTATACTACAACATTCTCCATGTCTTTGGGAAAAAAAATATTGTGCGGGAACTGTGGGATAAGCATGCAAGTGGATGGAACAACACAATTGCACCGGTTCTTACAACTCACTTCTACATAAGGAGAAAGTGTTATTCATTAGTATGGCCCAGTCTTAGCCAATATTCAGTTTGGAAAGACACTGGGTTAAGATCAGAATGATGTGAAATTCCAAGTTCTAGAGTTGATGAAGAATCTCTTTTTAAATGAATAAAGGATTTTGAAATAGAATGTGCATGATCATGCAATCTTAAATGTCTGAAGGAAAAACTACTAAAGTTATTATTTAATGCAGGACCAGCCGTAGAAATTTTAATTAACTATTTTCCTCAAATATGAGGAACATTACCATGGCATTCCTTCTTCTCTTCTGTTGACTCTTACCTGTTGACTCTCTGCCTCTTACCACCCCTACCCCAAACCGTAATTGTGATTATCCCTAAAAGCCTAGAATATGTTTTTTTAAAATTTTTATTTTATATTGGAGCACAGTTGATTAATAATGCTGTGTTAGTTTCGGTTGTACAGCAAAGTGATTCAGTTATACATAAGCAGGTATCTACTCTTTTTCAAATTCTTTTCCCATTTAGGTTATTACAGAATATTGAGTAGCATTCCCTGTGCTATACAGTAGGTCCTTGTTGGTTATCTATTTTAAATATAGCAGTGTGTACATGTCAATCCCAAACTCCCAGTCTATCCCTCCTCCCCACCCTTCCCCCCTGGTAACTGTAAGTTCGTTCTCTAAGTCTGTGAGTCTAGAATACACTTTTATCTGCTTCTGGAACTATACATCCCCCTGGGTAAACAATTAAGTACCAGAATGTTTGAGTGCATTGGCTCTGAAACCAGACTGTCAAGGATAGACTCCAAGTGCTATCACTTACTCAGGTGTCCTCAGGCAAGTTACCTAACTTTCCTGTGCCTCAGTTTCCTTATCTGTAAATGAGAGACAATAATAGTAATTATCTCAGAAGTTCACATGATAATTAAATGAGTTAATAAATGTAAAGTACTTAGAAACAGTGCTTGGTACACAGTAACTCTTTAATACATTTTTAAAAACATCATTTTGATAATGATGGCTTCAAAGATTAACTTTGTACCAATGACTCCCAAATTTCTATCTCTATCCCTATCATCTAGTTTTCTTAATTTTAACAATAATGTCAAATTTTGTTGAAAAATAAAATGAAATTTGGTCTTATCTTTATATAAAACTGGGATATATCCACCCATCAGACATTTATTTAATACCTATTTTAAGCTAGATACTTTTTTCTGGTGGCAGGGATATAGAGGCAGATGATTCTTTGTTCTCTATTGGGTGAGAAAAACAAGTAAAAAGAAATGGTTACATTAAAATGTAATAAATATTTGGATTGAGGTATATAGGGGCTATAAAAGTATTGAAGAGATTGTCTAAATCAGACTTTTGCTCAAACATTGTGAGTTATCTATAGATGTAAAATTATCCTGAAACTTGGCAGCTTAAAACAACAAACATTTATTACTGCATAGCTTCTGCAGGTCAGGAATCAGGGCACAGCTCAGCTGGATACTTCTGACTCAGGGTCCCTCTCACAGGCTGCAATCAAGATACAGGCAGGGGCTGCAGTGATCTCAAGGATCAAATGAAGGAGGCTCTGCTTCTAGGCTCACTCATGTGGTTGTTGGCAAGATTTACTTTCTCATCGGTTGTTGGACTAAGGGTCTCAGTTTCTTACTGGCTGTTGGCTGGAGGACTTCCTCCCTTCCCTGCCACGTGGGCTTTCCACAGGGCAGCTCACAACTTGGTAGCTGGAAGGCTCCGAAAGAGCAAGCAACAAAGGTCGAGGAGGACTGATGTCAGTCTTTCTGTAGCTGAATCTCAGAAGTGACATTCCATTATGTTTGCCATATCCTATTTGTTAGAAGCAAGTCATAGGTTCAGCCCATACCCAATGGGAGGGAATTACACAAGGGCATGAACCAGAAGGCAGGGATCATTGAGGACCATTTTAGAGTCTGCCAACCCCAAATATGATGAATTATATTTGTCTTTTTTGTTATTTAACTCCTCCACTTTCTCTATTTTCTCCTACTCCTTCACTCTGCATAGATGCATTAGCTAAAAAGTGTTATTTTTCCACTTCAGGAAAGCCAGAGGACTCCAGTAAGCCCTGAGAAAAACTAATAAAAATGTTCTATATTCTGAATAGCTTCAATGTAAAATTTCAGTGAGAAAGATAAATTCAGTGATCATACAGTCATCATAGATAATTATGGGAACTCTGGACACAAATTTCATTATCAGCTATCAAGTTCTTGGAATTAACACAACATTGTAAATCAACTATACTTCAATAAAAAATAAATTAAAAAAAAGAAAAAATATTTTAGAAAAAAGGTGTTGGAGAAAACATTACCGGGCTCTGCCACCAACCACTAATATCACGCTCAAGGAGAATTCTAGCCTGGATCGTCATGTCAGAAAAGTATGCATGGCTAAGGGAATGGTAGACTCTGTTGCCAGCTCTGCTGCATGAATCACTTGGGTAAGCTACTCACCCTCTTTGAGCTTTGGTTCCCTCATCTGTAAAGTGGCTGTGATGGGTGCCTGCTCTGTCCACTGTCCCAGGAGTCTTGTCATTTCTCGCAATGATACATAGGAAGATTCAATAAATGTTTTGAAAAATTGTAAAATGCTGATGAATGTGAGGCATCATTATCACTTTGTTCATCATTAGATCTAGGAATATTTTTTCTTATCAGCAGGCATTACATTTTACAAGCTCAGAAAGCATCATGGAAAGCCCCATTACTTTCTTTCTTTCTTTTTTTAAATTTCTTTTTTGAAGTGTAGTTGATTTACAATGTTGTGTTAATTTGTGCTGCACAGCAAAGTGATTCAGTTATACATATATACACATTATTTTTCATATTCTTTTCCATTATGGTTTAATCACAGCATAATGAATATAGTTTCCTGTGCTATACAGTAGCACCTTGTTGTTTATCCATTCTATATATAATATATAGTTTACATCTGCTAATCCCAAACTCCCAATCCATCCCTCCCTCCAGCACCCCCCCACCCCCAGCAACCACAAGTCTGTTCTCTATGTCTGTGAGTCTGTTCCTGTTTCATAGATAAGTTCACTTGTGTCATATTTTAGATTCCACATATAAGTGATATCATATGGCATTTGTCTTTCTCTTTCTGCTTACTTCACTTAGTATGATAATCTCTACGTCTATCTAAGTTGCTGCAAATGGCATTATTTCATTCTTTTTATGGCTGAGTAGCATTCCATTGTATATATGTACCACATCTTCTTTATCTATTCATTTGTCGATGGACATCTAGGTTGTTTCCATGTCTTGGCTATTGTGAATAGTGTTGCTATGAACATAATAGTGCATTTATCTTTTTGAATTATAGTTTTGTCCAGACCCATTACTTTCTTTCTAAGTGGTGATTTCTTTCCGATCTTTATGGAATGAAATACTCTCCTAAAAGATTTCATGCTCTAGATATCCAATTCCTCCTTTCCCGACCCCCACATATACTCATACTCTTCCCACATTCTCAGTGAACTGGTGTTATGAATCCTTGTATTGTTGGTGGACAAATCCATGCCCATCAGAAATATAAACACAAAGACTGATATTTTTATAATCACAATAAAAATTAGCTAAAAATAAAAGTAATCTATTATGAATGGTTTTCATACCTTTCAAATTTCACTTCTAGACATCTAAAAATTTTGTATTTAACCATTTGTTTGAATAATCCAAGGCTGATGAGAATCCTCAAGTTACAAGTCTCAGAACAGACTGATTTAGTTCTGTAGTTTGCTTTCTCCTTGTGTTCCAGAGCCACCCAAGTTAATTCCATGTGCCTGTGGTCAGTGAGACTCTGGAGGTTGTCTTGATTGAAATATGGGAGAAGTGCCCTGGGAAGAATTTTGAGAATCTGCTAGGGCAGTGTTCTCCACACTTCCTGGATCATGTATCCCATGAGTAAAAGCTATGTGAGCACACTTCCTGACAGATATAATTTTAAATTTATAAATTATATACATATCAATCTGCATTTATATATTATGCATATTATAAAAGATATGCATTCTATGGATAGAAAACAGTGAGATGAAATAAAATATTTTAAAAATAAAATTTAACACTACATTTATTTTTGGTACACCAAACCTTTTATCCTCAAATTATAGAGATTTGTATGGATGTCTAGATAGTTGGTTTATAAATGCTGTGCAAACTAAACTGGCATCATACTATCATTTGCTAATGTTGAAAAGTATAACATACACTTAGGGCTAGGTTCACTGTTTATAATAATGATGTATGTCCATATTTCAATTGATATTTTTGAAAATTTTAATTTTTTTTGGCCTATATCTTGGCAGAACTGATTGGATCACCACTAATTTTGTCTCTTAGTGTAGCTGAAAAAGAGCTCCTTCAAGGAATAGAGGAAATATCCTTCTGTGTTTTTAAAAAAAATTTATTCTTGCATTATAAATATTATCATCAAAGTTTCTTTTCAGGAAACTTTTTTTTTTCCTTTTTAAAAAAATTTTTATTGAAATATAGTTGATTTACAATATTGTGTTAGTTTTAGGTGTACAGCAAAGTGATTCAGATACAAACACACACACATGCACACACACACACACACACACATATGTATTCTTTTTTAGATTCTTTTCCATTATACGTTATTACAAAATATTGAGTATAGTTCCCTGTGCTATACAGTAGGTCTTTGTTGTTTACTATTTTATATATAGAAATGTGTATATGTTAATCCCAAACTCCTAATTCATGATCCCCCACTTTTCCCCTTTGGTAACCATAAGTTTGTTTTCTATGTCTGTGAGTCTATTTCTGTTGTGTAAATAAGTTCATTTGTATCATTTTTCAGATTCCACAGGTAAGTGATATCATATGATATTTGTCTTTCTCTGTCTGACTTACTACACTTAGTATGATCATCTGTAGGTCCCTCCATGTTGTTGCAAATGGCATTTTTTCATTCTTTGTTACGGTTGAGTAGTATTCCATTGTGTATATATACCACATCATTTTTTTTTTTTTGGAACATCAAATGCTTTTTATTTTTAATTTTTTAAATTAATTTTTATTGGAGTATAGTTGATTTACAATGTTGTGTTAGTTTCTGCTACACAGCAAAGTGAATCAGTTATACATATACAGATACCCACTCTCTTTTAGATTCTTTTCCCATATAGGTTATTACAAAGTATAGAGTTCCCTGTGCTATATAGTAGGTTCTTATCAGTTATCTATTTTACATATAGTAGTGTGTATATGTCAATCCCAATCTCCCAATTTATCCCACCCCCCTTTTCCCCTTGGTAACTATAAGTTTCTTTTCTACATCTGTGACTCTATTTCTGTTTTGTAAAAAAGTTCATTTGTACCATTTTTTTAGATTCCACATATAAGCAATATCATATGATATTTGTCTTTCTCTGTCTGACTTACTTCACTCAATACAACAATCTCTAGATCCATCCATGTGGCTGCAAATGGCATTATTTTGTTCTTTTTTATGGCTGAGTAATATTTCTTTTCAGGAAACTTTTAAAGCTATTGGTCTATTAGTAAGTGTCAATTTAGTTAAACCAAATGATATAATCTATAAATCTGCTTAACCACCCAAAGAAAACAGCAATATGTTGTGGAACTCAGACAACACAAGAGCAAACATGTTATTACTATCCCTCAACAGAGTAGAGTGCAGACTGAAATATCAACTGAGTGAGGGTACCTGTCTACTAAATATTAGTAAAGTGCAACTTCTTTTTTATTTTTAAAGATAGAAATATATATATATATATATATTCCACCCAGAGCTGTGTATACCCCAGTTTGGAGACCACTGTACTGGATCTCTTAGGGTTCATCCAAGTCCCTAGTGAGACCTGGGCCAGGATGGGTTATGCAGGGAGGGGGCACAAGAATGTAAACAGATACCCCTGCTACAACCAAAGAGCTCCAATTTCATTTTATATTATATTTTATACATTAAGCTTTCTAATAAATTTTCATTAGAACAAAGTATTACATAGCTAAGGCACATTTGAAACTTTCTTCTGGAGAAACTTAGAAGTCCATGACCCACAGTTCTGACAAATGTTTGAAACTGAACACCGAACAGTAAAGTTGTAAAAATAGTCTTTTACTAAAGAGCTAAATATACTGGTTTTTTAAGTTCCTGGGTTTTATGTTTGTTTTATTTTTCTTACATGTAAAATCACAGACTTATAACTAAAAGAGAAAATACTTTTAGCCAAACATGCTATGAAAAGTTTTGAATGTAATTAAATGCTAAGTAAAGCATTAGTTACAAAATGCATTAAAATTTTTTTCTTAACTGAGACATTAAAAGAAGTTAAAAGTTTTGAATATTTTGGAAACATCATATTAAAGCAAAGCTTAAAAAAGGATATGGTTCTTTCACTATTTCAGTGAGTTTAATCTTGACTTGTCTAGGGGCTTTGGAAATACCAGCTAGCTCATGCATCTTAAGATAATATAAAATCAGTGGACTCTGACCTCCAAAATTGAAGAGAACACGGTTAAACTCTGGGCCACTACTGCTATAATGGGACTGTAAGGGGTAGGAAAAAAAAAAAAAGAATCAATTATTACTTTTGTGTATTTTTAAAGAACTGTAAATAAAATATAACTGCATTATAACCATAAATACAATTATTATCTGGTATATTAAAACAAATAAAGGGAAATTCTGCAAGGCATCTTAATTAATTTACTAAAGTATGAGACTATGAGTATGTGCAGTAAGGCTCTGCTAGTCTTTTAGCATGAAGACAGGCCAATAGAGATCATTCTATCTGAAGAACAGAAAGAGAAAAGAATGAGCAGAGCCCCAGAAAAAGGGGCAGGAAAAAATATGAAGAAATAATGACTGAAACTTTCCAAGTTTTACGAAAAACACATCCAAGAAGCTTAACTCCAAGTAGGATAAATTCACATCTAGATGCGTCATAGTCAAAGTGCTGAAAGACGAAGACAAAAAGAAAAATCTCAAAAGCAGCGAGAGAAAAACAACATATAAGAGAACCCAAATAAGGTTAACAAGGTGATTTCTCATCAGAACAAAGAGGCTAGAAGCCCATCACAGTGCTGATGAAAAAAACTTTGACCACGAATTCTGTGTCAAGGAAACAACCACCATAATTATAATTGCTCCAATATTCTACTATTGACTTCTTGTGGGATGCAAGTATAGCAACTACTCATATGTTAAGTCTTTCCTCAATTTTTATAACGCCTAGATGAGAGATTTATTGTTGATTCCACTTCTTGTGGGGAAGTAAGATTTTATTCTCATTTGTTTTTACTAATATGTAAAATTCTCTTGTGTTTTATTTGCTTATGGTCAATTTTTCATTGTATTCATTCATAGCTGCTCCAAAATTATTTCAAATAGTGGTAATATTGTAATCAAAAGCAGTTCTTTGATGGTGAAAACTTGATGTCAATATCAGCTGTTTTTTCTGTAATGTAAATCATTTACTTCACCATAGTCTCCCATGACAATTTACATCAGGTTATACCTAGCCTGATCTTAAAACTTGCATGCAAAACCGCACCAAGCATTTTCCTGGCTTTTGCCTGGTGTATTATAAGATAGAAACTCTATCTTACTGAAGTTTTAGGAACAGACATTCCTGTTCTTTTTCTGCAGTTACGAGTTTTTAAACTAAGAAAACCACAGTACACAGATCCTTCTTCCTCTATGAGAAACCATGATTTTTTTTTTAAGCGTAGTTCAATCAGGCAAGAGCAGATTGAAAGCAGGGCTCCAGAATGAACGTAATACACAATTATTGTCTAATCAGCACAGAGTAGATTCCACATGTTTAAACAGCCCACGAATACAGTAGATTTTGGTGTCAACAACATTCTACTTTTGACATATACAGAGCTTACTGTTAAAAGTGATTCCCACATCTTTTCAGAGGCCTCCAAGGCAAGGCTTTATTAACCTATACTTATGCAGTTGTAATTTTGGACCTCTATACTTTTTCCACAGTAATAGTTTATCTTCTAAGATCAGGCCTGTTACCCCAGCCTGTTGTAAACTTTTGGTCATCCAATATATTCATAGTTCTTCCAGGTTTTATGACTTCTACATGGCTAATGAAAAATGGCAAGCATATTTTTATCAAAGTTGTTGATAAAATATTGTGCATGAGACAGGGCCAATGATGCAGCAATACGGTGTACTGCCAAAGACATATCTGCAATTTGCTTTCTATCTTTTAATAGCGATATCTGAAAAAAGTTATTGTCAGTTACAAATCCATCTGTCCATATTTCTTCAACTTGTAAACAAACTATAAAAGACCATTTTTAGTGCTTGCTGAAGATCAGATATACAATTTCTATTACATTTCCTTGATTTCTAAATTTAGCAACCTTACCCTCCTCCTCTGCTCCCATGCACTCCCCTGCCTCCCGCCCCCTGCAGCCAAGATGGTGCAATATTGCCATCTACCCCAAATGGACTCCCAGAGTCGCCAATTTCTATCCTAAGTACGGACATCCTTGGCAGCACTGTGAAGGTTGGAAGAGAGTCTATATACCTGGATTATTAAAGACCAGGAAATATATGAATACTGACTTTCAGAAAGTGGTTTTTGTATAGGCATAATATAAAATTTAAAATAACGGTCAGCCTTGACTAGATAATTCAGAAAAAATTTTAACAAAAAAGACTGCAACAGATTTAAAACCCAATTGGCTAACAAGTTAAGAGATCAAATTCAGAAGTTCAAGCCAACGGTCTCATCAAATCTTGGCTAAAGCAACACAAGGTGGCAAATCCATAGGACCTCTGTTTGGGAGGCACCTTCAAAAATGTGGAGAAAGCAAGTATTCAAGACTTAAGATCAAGAGTACCTACATATGGTCATTTATTCCGGGACCATGGTTTAAGAGGCGGGGACAGGTCAACCACTGTTGAAAACGCCATTGAAGTTTTCTCTGCAACTTTGACTCTTATTGAGATCAGAGCCATGTCTGTATGTCAACCCAAGGAGAAGCAGTGCCAGAAGTATGAGGAAAAGATAAACGCTATTCATTTTCCTTAGGGATGAGGATAGTTTCAGAAATAAATATGACTTTAATATTAAGATTAACCTCTCCAATAAATCTCTTCTGATTATTAATTTTTTTCTAAAATATATATCAAGAGTGTAATAACCAACATTGTCCATGTGAAACTGTTCAATTAATTAAACTGGAAATTAAAGAAGGACATTTTTTATAATTATTATACTCCAAACCTTTGTTGGTAGTCCTGATAATCTTGATTCTTCCTTGGATGCGGGCATTGTATATCCTTCTGGGTTCTTTAAAATTTTTGTCATATTGAAGTCTATATCTAAAACAGAAAATAAAATATTTTCTTAAATTCTTTCTTTCTTCACAAAAGGCATGATATCCCTTCTTTTTCCTAGCAATGCATCTTAAACATGCAGAGAGGTAAAAATGTATGAGAGAAGGTTAGGATATTGTTATAGCTTGCCCCAGTCAGAGGAAATGAATATTCCATCTCATTTTACCCAACAGGGCTTTAGAGTTTTCAAATTCATTCATGTACACTATTTCACATCATCCTCACAAACCATTTTATGAGCTAAGTAACATTTCCCACAATTTATAGATTAGAAAACTAAGGTTAAGGAAACTCTATGACTTTTTCTAAGAGTAAGTCTTGCTCTAAGGTGATAGTTGTTCACATCTCTGAATCTATAAAAACCACTGAATTGTATTCTTTAAATGGGTGAATTGTATGGTATATGAACTATATCAATAAAGCTATAATTAAAAAAAAAAACAGTACAGGAAGAGGATGCAGACCTAGGTCTTTTGCTTCTGATTTCAGAGCTCTTTCCATGACCCTCTAGTTAAATGCAATAGGAGGCTTTGGTCTCTGCATGTTAGAGTCTACCTTTTCCATATACTGACAACATACCCAGATAAGGAAAGACTTGGTAATTTTTCATTGCAACCAGTGTAAATATGCATGAGGGTACCCAGGGAGTCTTGTCTTAAAGGAGAACTATATGATTTAATCAGCCATGTCAGTCAGCCTAAAAGCATATGCTAATTATTAAGGATATCTTAATGTAGAGCAGAGAAAACAGGTGATCTGAGAAGTTTGTACTAGATTCTGGCACTGACAATTATTACCAGTTACCAGGTAGACAAATCAGATCTACAGATTGTGATGTTGATGACAAACCTAGAAGAGTTGAAGAAAGTCACTTGAATTAATTTTTGACATTACCCATTAAAAGATATTAGATACTAGCCTGAAATACTTGAGGCAAATAGGCATTTATCTCTGGCAGAGATTAAAGAACTAGTTAGCAAGGAACCTGTATTTTAAAATTTTGAGTGGAACCAAAGTTAGATTGAGTTGGGAGTTAGAATGGCAAGAAAGGTAATGAACCATATAATTTCTCTACTTTAAAACTTGCTCAAAAGCATACAACCCATTATGGAGAAGAATCTGACAATATCTACCAATAATACAGACATTTTTCTTTGACTCAGCAATCCCTCTCCTGAGAATATATTCTACAAAATCTCCTACATAAGCACAAAAAATATATGTACAGGTTTAATGATTATAGAATAATTTGTAAAATTTAGAGATTATAAACAACCTATGCATTTAGCAGTCAAGTACTGGTTGAAAAAACTATGGCACTCCTATTTGATGGAATACTATAAGCTGTAAAAAAAAAAAAAAAAAAAATGAGCAAGATCTCCATACAGATGTGAAGATATCTACAGGTCATATCATAAAGTGAGGAAAGCAAGTTGCAAAACAGTGAAGAGAGTATATTACTTGATTGAATATATACAATATATAAAATATACTACTCAGTGTAAATGGGAAAGAATGTATACGATGTATACAATATACTACATTCAGTGTAAAAGGGAAAGAATAAAAATAAGGCAAATATCTATTGTATTTGCCTTCATTTGTATAAAGAAACACTGAAAAGATAAATAAGAAATGAATAAAAATATTCTCTTTGGGAGGAATGATTAAAAACAAAACATGCTCAATTTTGAATCATTCTTAAATACATATTTAGGTGCTATTACTTAACTTCTAGTCACTATGAACAGATATGCTACTAATGACAAAAGGACCTCTACTTCATGTATACCATACCCACAATAAAAGCCTTAGAAGATTGCTTGAACTTTGTTGTAAAATTACTGTCAACAGATTAATATCAGGCAAAGATTCTAGGCTTGGAGTAACAGCAATAGACATAAAAAGTAAGAGATTAATGAAAAACACAAAGCAAAGAAATTTTAGAAGTGAAAGAGTCAAAGAAAAAAACCCTACATAAAGGAAAAACCCCACCCTGATATGATAAGAGTAATAAGTAACCTTAAAATCACTGAATTTACTAGCTTTTCTCCCCCTGCATTCCTCTAGTTTGTTGATTTATTTTAGGTAAAAATATTAATTTTGTCCCTGATTATAGTTTTTATATCTCCTCTGTTCTCAGCATCTCTGAATGCTAGGGAAAGTCATCGGAAACACCGATATTGACTCTACTTGATAAAACTATGAGAAAGTATGTCTCAACTGTTCTTATTAAGTCTTTAGAAATTTCACTAGTGACAAAATATTCCAGTCTTACTACACCGATGCTGGAAAAATTTCATTTTCATAATTATCCCCTTTTTATTTTAGGGATATTACATCTCTTAAAAGGGAGACACTTATGCAAGTAAGTATGGTTACCTTTATCCACTTTTGTAGTTTTTATTCTAATAGTCTTTCTGAGATGCAAAAAACTCATATATCTTAGCAAAATTAAAGTTCATGCAGGCCATATATAATATTATATATCAATAAACTACAGAAACAGAAAAAATGTTAATTAGTTAAAAAATTAAATTAAAAAAAAAAGATGCTCACTGAGGTCAGGAGAACAATGCATGAACAGAATGATAGTTTCAACAGAAATAGAAAATACAAGAAAGTACCAAACAGAAATCACAGAGCTGAAGAATACCTGCACTGAAAAATACATTACAGGGGATCAACAGCAGGTTAGAAGAAGCCAGAAAAAAGAATTAGCAAACTCAAACACAAGGCAATGGAATTCATCCAATCAAAGAAGTAAAAAGAAAAAAGATTTAAAAAGTGAAGATAGCTTCAGTGACTTGTGGGACAACATTAAACAGACCAACATTTGCATTATAGGGGTCCTAGAAGGAGAAGAGATAGAGAAAGGGGCAGAACATTTATTTGAAGAAATAATAGCTGAAAACTTCCCTAAACTGGGGAAGGAAATAGACATCCAGATCTAGGAAGCCTAGAGAGTTCCAAGTAAGATGAGCCAAAGAGACCCACACCAAGACACATTATAATTAAACTGTCATAACTTAAAGACAAGGAGAGAATCTTAAAAGCAGCAAGAGAAAAACAACTTGTTATGTGGAAAGGAACCCTCCATAAGACTATCAGCAGGATTTTCAGCAGAAACTTTGCAGGTCAGAAGGAAGTGGCATAATATATTCAAAGTGTTGAAAACAAAACAAGACAAAACAAACAAACAAACAAAACCTACTAACCAAGAATTCTCTACTCAGACAAGTTGTCCTACAGAATTGAAGGAGAGATAAATAGTTTTCAAATAGTTTTCCAGACAAGCAAAAGGTGAAGGAATTTATGACCACTAAACTGGCCTTCCGAGAAATGCTGAAGGGACTTCTTTAAGCTGAAATGAAAGTGCTAATCAGAAATAGAAAAACATATGAAAGTACAAATCTCACTGGTAAAGGTAAACATATAGTAAAATTCAGAAAAATCTAATGTTATAAAGGTGATGAGTTAATCACTTATAATTCTAGTACAAAGGTTAAAAGAAAAAAGTAGTAAAAATAACTATAACTACTATAATTTGTTAATGAATATGCAAGATAAAAAGAAACTGTGACATCAAAAACTAAACAAGGGGGAGGAGTAAAAATGTAGAGCTTTAGAATGTGTTTGAACTTAACTTGTCAACTTAAAATAGACTGTTATAAATATGTTATTTTACGTAAGCCTCATGGTAATCACAAAGCAAAACATTATAGTAGATACATAAAAGATAAAGAGAAAGGAATCTAAGCGTGCCACTAAAGATTATCACCAAATCACAAAGGAAGAGAGCAAGAGAAGAAGAAAGGAACAAAGGAATTTTTTTTTTTTCACACACACACACTGTATTTTATTTTTACAAGAGATAAATCGACTGCCACCAAGCATTGTACATGGATGACCACAACAAAAGCAACAATGATTGCAATTACGAAACATGAAACACACTCATACTATGTCATAATATTGACATTCAGTCCAGTAATCCTCCACTGTAACAGCTCCTTTACTTTGCAGTGAAAATTGATTTGTATATTCTTTGCCTCTGAGTCCTTGTGGGATTTTTTTTTTTTTTTACATTCAGACAGAAAGTCACAAAAATTATACTCATCCTCATCAGTTCACTCAGTCCCATGTAATTAATTTTTTTTTTTCATCTTGATCTTTTGTTAGCACTTTTATGAGTTCATCAGGTTTTCATTAGAGTTCTGAAAATGCTTATTCATTCAGTTCAGCAGTACAGTCCGTTACCAGAAACCTGTACTTGTCAGAGTCTTTTCCATGAATTTCTTGAAGATGAAACCCTTTTATAGGAACATATTTGCAAAATCATCAGAGTACACCCAGAACTGTCTGTAAATGACAAAAGACTTAAAAATGACCACGGTTAAAGATTTGATGAAAGTTCATAATAATGCAGTTGACAAGAAAATTAGTTATTTCTGAGATATACATTTTAAAGTAATAACTAGGATTATTACTTATAACATTATACCAGAACATATAAGATTTTTAGAAATTTCATGTAATGTCTGAAACATTTATATTAACATATTTCCATACATATTTCCATACAAGTACAAATATAAGATTTTTAGAAATTTCATGTAATGTCTGAAACATTTATATTAACATATTTCCATACATATTTCCATACAAATACAAATATGATTTTTAGAAATTTCATGTAATGTCTGAAACATTTATATTAACATATTTCCATACATATTTCCATACAAGTACAAATATAAGATTTTTAGAAATTTCATGTAATGTCTGAAACATTTATATTAACATATTTCCATACAAATAACCCAATGAAAGTTTAGTATTAGTTGTTTTGTTTGTTTTTTTTATACTGCAGGTTCTTATTAGGCATCAGTTTTATACACATCAGTGTATACATGTCAATCCCAATCGCCCAATTCAGCACACCACCATCCCCACCCCACCGCAGTTTTCCCCCCTTGGTGTCCATATGTCCATTCTCTACATCTGTGTCTCAACTTCTGCCCTGAAAACCGGCTCATCTGTACCATTTTTCTAGGTTCCGCATACATGCATTAATATACGATATTTGTTTTTCTCTTTCTGACTTACTTCACTCTGTATGACAGTCTCTAGATCCATCCACGTCTCAACAAATGACTCAATTTCGTTCCTTTTTATGGCTGAGTAATATTCCATTGTATATATGTACCACATCTTCTTTATCCATTCGTCTGTTGATGGGCATTTAGGTTGCTTCCATGACCTGGCTATTGTAAATAGTGCTGCAATGAACATTCGGGTGCATGTGTCTTTTTGAATTACGGTTTTCTCTGGGTATATGCCCAGTAGTGGGATTGCTGGGTCATATGGTAATTCTATTTTTAGTTTTTTAAGGAACCTCCATATTGTTCTCCATAGTGGCTGTATCAATTTACATTCCCACCAACAGTGCAAGAGGGTTCCCTTTTCACCACACCCTCTCCAGCATTTGTTGTTTGTAGATTTTCTGATGATGCCCATTCTAACAGGAGTGAGGTGATACCTCATTGTAGTTTTGATTTGCATTTCTCTAATAATTAGTGATGTTGAGCATCTTTTCATGTGCTTCGTGGCCGTCTGTATGTCTTCTTTGGAGAAATGTCTATTTAGGTCTTCTGCCCATTTTTGGATTGGGGTGTTTGTTTCTTTGATATTGAGCTGAATGAGCTGTTTATATATTTTGGAGATTAATCCTTTGTCCGTTGATTCATTTGCAAATATTTTCTCCCATTCTGAGGGTTGTCTTTTCGTCTTGTTTATGGTTTCCTTTGCTGTGCAAAAGCTTTGAAGTTTCATTAGGTCCCACTTGTTTATTTTTGTTTTTATTTCCATTACTCTAGGAGGTGGATCAAAAAAGATCTTGCTGTGATTTATGTCAAAGAGTGTTCTTCCTATGTTTTCCTCTAAGAGTTTTATAGTGTCCAGTCTTATATTTAGGTCTCTAATCCATTTTGAGTTTATTTTTGTGTATGGTGTTAGGGAGTATTCTAATTTCATTCTTTTACATGTAGCTGTCCAGTTTTCCCAGCACCATTTATTGAAGAGACTGTCTTTTCTCCATTGTATATCTTTGCCTCCTTTGTCATAGATTAGTTGACCATAGGTGCGTGGGTTAATCTCCGGGCTTTCTATCTTGTTCCATTGATCTATGTTTCTGTTTTTGTGCCAGTACCATATTGTCTTGATTACTGTAGCTTTGTAGTATAGTCTGAAGTCAGGGAGTCTGATTCCTCCAGCTCCATTTTTTTGCCTCAAGACTGCTTTGCCTATTCGGGGTCTTTTGTGTCTCCATACAAATTTTAAGATGATTTGTTCTAGCTCCATAAAAAATGCCATTGGTAATTTGATAGGGATTGCATTGAATCTGTAGATTGCTTTGGGTAGTATACTCATTTTCACAATGTTGATTCTTCCAATCCAAGAACATGGTATATCTCTCCATCTGTTGGTATCATCTTTAATTTCTTTCTTCAGTGTCTTATAGTTTTCTGCATACAGGTCTTTTGTCTCCCTAGGTAGGTTTATTCCTAGGTATTTTATTCTTTTTGTTGCAATGGTAAATGGGAGTGTTTCCATAATTTCTCTTTCAGATTTTTCATCATTAGTGTATAGGAATGCAAGAGATTTCTGTGCATTAATTTTGTATCCTGCAACTTTACCATATTCATTAATTAGCTCTAGCAGTTTTCTGGTGGCAGTTTTAGGATTCTCTATGTATAGTATCATGTCATCCGCAAACAGTGACAGTTTTACTTCTTCCTTTCCAATTTGTATTCCTTTTATTTCTTTTTCTTCTCTGATTGCCGTGGCTAGGACTTCCAAAACTATGTTGAATAATAGTGGTGAGAGTGGACATCCTTGTCTCGTTCCTGATCTTAGAGGAAATGCTTTCAGTTTTTCACCATTGAGAATGATGTTTGCTGTGGGTTTGTCATATATGGCCTTTATTATGTTGAGGTAGGTTCCCTCTATGCCCACTTTCTGGAGAGTTTTTATCAGAAATGGGTGTTGAATTTTGTCAAAAGCTTTTTCTGCATCTATTGAGATGATCATATGGTTTTTATTCTTCAATTTGTTAATATGGTGTATCACATTGATTGATTTGCGTATATTGAAGAATCCTTGCATCCCTGGGATAAATCCCACTTGATCGTGGTGTATGATCCTTTTAATGTGTTGTTGGATTCTGTTTGCTAGTATTTTGTTGAGGATTTTTGCATCTATATTCATCAGTGATATTGGTCTGTAATTTTCTTTTTTTGTAGTGTCTTTGTCTGGTTTTGGTATCAGGGTGATGGTGGCCTCATAGAATGAGTTTGGGAGTGTTCCTTCCTCTGCAATTTTTTGGAAGAGTTTGAGAAGGATGGGTGTTAGCTCTTCTCTAAATGTTTGATAGAATTCACCTGTGAAGCCATCTGGTCCTGGACTTTTGTTTGTTGGAAGATTTTTAATCACAGTTTCAATTTCATTACTTGTGATTGGTCTGTTCATATTTTCTGTTTCTTCCTGGTTCAGTCTTGGAAGGTTATACCTTTCTAAGAATTTGTCCATTTCTTCCAGGTTGTCCATTTTATTGGCATAAAGTTGCTTGTAGTAGTCTCTTAGGATGCTTTGTATTTCTGCAGTGTCTGTTGTAACTTCTCCTTTTTCATTTCTGATTTTATTGATTTGAGTCCTCTCCCTCTTTTTCTTGATGAGTCTGGCTAACGGCTTATCAATTTTGTTTATCTTCTCAAAGAACCAACTTTTAGTTTTATTGATCTTTGCTATTGTTTTCTTTGTTTCTATTTCATTTATTTCTGCTCTGATCTTTATGATTTCTTTCCTTCTGCTAACTTTGGGTTTTGTTTGTTCTTCTTTCTCTAGTTTCTTTAGGTGTAAGGTTAGATTGTTTACTTGAGCTTTTTCTTGTTTCTTTAGGTAGGCTTGTATAGCTATAAACTTCCCTCTTAGAACCGCTTTTGCTGCATCCCATAGGTTTTGGGTCGTCGTGTTTTCATTGTCATTTGTCTCTAGGTATTTTTTGATTTCCTCTTTGATTTCTTCAGTGATCTCTTGGTTATTTAGTAACGTATTGTTTAGCCTCCATGTGTTTGTCCTTTTTACGTTTTTTTCCCTGTAATTCATTTCTAATCTCATAGCATTGTGGTCAGAAAAGATGCTTGATATGATTTCAATTTTCTTAAATTTACTGAGGCTTGATTTGTGACCCAAGATGTGATCTATCTTGGAGAATGTTCCGTGCGCACTTGAGAAGAACGTGTAATCTGCTGTTTTTGGATGGAATGTCCGATATATATCAATTAAATCTATCTGGTCTATTGTGTCATTTAAAGCTTCTGTTTCCTTATTTATTTTCATTTTGGATGATCTGTCCATTGGTGTAAGTGAGATGTTAAAGTCCCCCACTATTATTGTGTTACTGTCGATTTCCTCTTTTATAGCTGTTAGCAGTTGCCTTATGTATTGAGGTGCTCCTATGTTGGGTGCATATATATTTATAATTGTTATATCTTCTTCTTGGATTGATCCCTGGATCATTATGTAGTGTCCTTCCTTGTCTCTTGTAACATTCTTTATTTTAAAGTCTATTTTATCTGATATGAGTATAGCTACTCCAGCTTTCTTTTGATTTCCATTTGCATGGAATATCTTTTTCCATCCCCTCACTTGCAGTCTGTATGTGTCCCTAGGTCTAAAGTGGGTCTCTTGTAGACAGCATATATATGGGTCTTGTTTTTGTATCCATTCAGCCAGTCTATGTCTTTTGGTTGGGGCATTTAATCCATTCACATTTAAGGTAATAATCAATATGTATGTTCCTATGACCATTTTCTTAATTGTTTTGGGTTTGTTTTTGTAGGTCCTTTGCTTCTCTTGTGTTTCCCACCTAGAGAAGTTCCTTTAGCATTTGTTGTAGAGCTGGTTTGGTGGTGCTGAATTCTCTTAGCTTTTGCTTGTCTGTAAAGCTTTTGATTTCTCCATCAAATCTAAATGAGATCCTTGCCGGGTAGAGTAATCTTGGTTGTAGGTTCTTCCCTTTCATCACTTTAAGTATATCATGCCACTCCCTTCTGGCTTGCAGAGTTTCTGCTGAGAAATCAGCTGTTAACCTTATGGGAGTTCCCTTGTATGTTATTTGTGGTTTTTCCCTTGCTGCTTTCAATAATTTTTCTTTGTCTTTAATTTTTGCCACTTTGATTACTATGTGTCTCGGCGTGTTTCTCCTTGGGTTTATCCTGTATGGGACTCTCTGCGCTTCCTGGACTTGGGTGGCTATTTCCTTTCCCATGTTAGGGAAGTTTTCGACTATAATCTCTTCAAATATTTTCTCTGGTCCTTTCTCTCTCTCTTCTCCTTCTGGGACCCCTATAATGCGAATGTTGTTGCGTTTAATGTTGTCCCAGAGGTCTCTTAGGCTGTCTTCATTTCTTTTCATTCTTTTTTCTTTAGTCTGTTCCGCAGCAGTGAATTCCATCATTCTGTCTTCCAGGTCACTTACCCGTTCTTCTGCCTCAGTTATTCTGCTATTGATTCCTTCTAGTGTAGTTTTCATTTCAGTTATTGTATTGGTCATCTCTGTTTGTTTGTTCTTTAATTCTTCTAGGTCTTTGTTAATCATTTCTTGCATCTTCTCAATCTTTGCCTCCATTCTTATTCCAAGGTCCTGGATCATCTTCACTATCATTATTCTGAATTCTTTTTCTGGAAGGTTGCCTATCTCCACTTCATTTAGTTGTTTTTCTGGGGTTTTTTCTTGTTCCTTCATCTGGTACATAGCCCTCTGCCTTTTCATCTTCTCTATCTTTCTGTAACTGTGGTTTTTGGTCCACAGGCTGCAGGATTATAGTTTTTCTTGGTTCTGTTGTCTGCCCTCTGGTGGTTGAGGATATCTAAGAGACTTGATGGGAGGCTCTGGTGGTGGGTAGAGCTGACTGTTGCTGTGGCAGTCAGAGCTCAGTAAAACCTTAATCCACTTGACTGTTGATGGGTGGGGCTGGGTTCCCTCCCTGTTGCTGTGGCGGTCAGAGCTCAGTAAAACCTTAATCCACTTGACTGTTGATGGGTGGGGCTGGGTTCCCTCCCTGTTGGCTGTTTTGCCTGAGGCAACCCAACACTGGAGCCTACCCGTGCTCTTTGGTGGGGTTAATGGCAGACTCTGGGAGGGCTCACGCCAAGGAGAACTTCCCAGAACCTCTGCTGCCAGTGTCCTTATCCCCACGGTGAAACAGAGCCACCACTCGCCTCTGCAGGAGACACCCCAACACCAGCAGGTAGGTCTGGTTCAGTCTCCCCCAGGGTCACTGCTCCTTCCCCTGGGTCCCGATGCACACATTACTTTGTGTGTGCCCTCCAAGAGTGGGGTCTCTGTTTCCCCCAGTCCCGTCAAAGTCCTGCAATCCAATTCCCACTAGGCTTCAAAGTCTGATTCTCTAGGAATTCCTTCTCCCGTTGCCTGACCCCCAGGTTGGGAAGCCTGACGTAGGGCTCAGAACCTTTACTCCAGTGGGTGGACTTCTGTGGTATAAGTGTTCGCCAGTTTGTGAGTCACCCACCCAGCAGTTATGGGATTTGATTTTACTCTGATTGCGCCCCTCCTACCGTCTCACTGTGGCTTCTCCTCTGTCCTTGGACGTGGGGTATCCTCCTTGGTGAAGTCCAGGGTCTTCCTGTCAATGATTGTCCAGCAGCCAGTTGTGATTCTGGTGCTCTCGCAAGAGGGAGTGAGAGCACGTCCTTCTACTCCGCCATCTTGGTTAATCTCTGTAACATCCAGTCTTAATCCACTTGGGCTGCTACAACAAAAATACCATCAACTGGGTGGCTTAAACAGCAAGCATTTATTTCTTACAGTTCTGGAGGCTGGAAAGTCTAAGATCACGGTGCCAGCAAATTTGATGTCTGGTTTATAAACAGCTGTCTTTTGGCTGTGTCTTCACAGGGCCGGAACAAAGGAATTTAAAAACAGCCAGAAAACAATTAACAAAATGGTAAAGAGTACATACATATCACTAATTACTTTAAATGTAAATGGACTAAGTTCCCCAATCAAAAGACACAGAGTGGCTAAACGGATTAAAAACAAAACAAAACAAAACAAAAAAACCAAGACCAATCTATACATTGCCTACAAGAGATTCACTTCACATGTAAGGAAACACACAGATAAAGTGAAGGCATGGAAATAGATATTCCATGCAAATGGAAACAAAAAGAAACTTGGATACCTACACTTTTATCAGGGAAAATAGACTTTAGGGCAAAGACTCTAAGAAATAATGAAGGTCATTATATGATAAAGGAGTCATTTTAACAAGAGGATATAGCATTTGTAAATATTTATGTTCTTAACATAGGCTCACCTAAATATATAAAGCAAATATTAATGGACTTAAAGGGAGAAATGGACAGCAATCCAATAATAGTAGGGGACTTTAATACCCCACTTTCATCAATGGATAGATCAGTCAGACAGAAAATCAGTAAGGAAACATTCACCTAAACTACACATTAGAACAGAGGGACTTAACAGACATACATAGAACATTCTATCCAAAAGCAATAAAGTACACATTCTTCTAAGGCACACATGGAACACTCTCCAGGATAGATCATATATTAGGCCACAAAACATGTCTTAATAAATGTAAGAAGATTGAAATCATATCAAACATCTTTTCTGATCACAATGGTGTGAAACTAGAAATCAATTACAAGAAGAAAACTGGAAATTTCGTAAATATGTGGAGATTAAACAACATGCTACTGAACAACAAATGGGTCAAAGAAGACATAAAAAGAGAAATAAAAAATATATTGAGACAGATGAAAATGGAAATACAACAAACCACAACATATGCGATGTAGCAAAAGCAGTTCTAAGAGGGAAATTCATAGCAATAAATGCCTACCTTAAGGAACAAGAAGAATCTCAAATAAGCAAAATTAACTTACACCTCAAGAAACAAGAAAAAGAAGAACAAACTAATCCCAAAGTTAGTAGAAGGAAGGAAATAAAGATCACAGTGTAAATAATGGAAATAGAGACTAAAAAGACAATAAAAAAGATCAATGAAACTAAGAGCTGTTTTTTTGAAAAGGTAAACAAAATTGACTAAGAAAAAAACAGAGAGAACTCAAGTCAGAAATGAAAGAGATGTTATAACTGGTACCATAGAAATACAAAGAATCATAAAACACTACTATGAACAACAAATGCCAACAAATTAGATAACCTAAAAGAAAACAATAATTTCCTAAAAACCTACAACTACCAAGACTGCTTTAAGAAGAACTAGATAGCCTGAAAAGACCAATAGCAAATTAGGAGATTAAAGTGGTAATTTAAAAAATCTCCCAACAAAGGAAAGCATAGGACGAGATAATGTCATGGCTGAATACTACCAAACATTAAATGAAAATTTATAACAATCCTTTAAAAGTCTTCCAAAAGGTAGAAGAAGAGGGAACACTTTCAACCTCATTTTATGAGGTCAGCATTACCCTGATACCAAAGCCAGACAAAGACAACAGAAGAAAACTATAAGCCAATATCTCTGATGGACCTAGATGCAAAATTTCTAAATAAAATACTAGCAAACAAAGTTCAACAACACATCAAAAAGACTAGACACCATGATCAAGTGAGATCCGTACCTGTGATGCAAGTTTGGCTTATTATAAGCAAATCAATTAATGTGTTATACCACATGAGCAGAATTAAAGATAAAAACCACACAATCATCTCAATAGACGCTGAGAAAGTATTTGACAAAGTTCAACATTTATTCACAATAAAAACTCTCATAAACAGGTATAGAAGGAAATTTCCTCAACAGAAATAGAAAAAATAATTCTAAAATTCTTATGGAATCACAAAAGACTCCAAACAGCCAAAGCATTCTTGGGAAAGAACAAAGTTGGAGGCATCACCACATTTCCTGATTTCAAATTATATTACAAAGCTATAGTAATCAAAACAGTATGGTACTGGATTTAAAACAGATATATAGACTGATGGAACAGAACAGAGAGCCCCAAAATAAACCCAATAATATGTAGTTAACTAATTTTTGACAAACACACCAAGAATACACAATGGAGAAAAGATAGTCTGTTCAAAAAATGGTGTTGGAATGGCTGGATAGCCACATGCAAAAGAATGAGATTCGACCTTTATCTTACACCATATATGAAAGTCAACTGAAAATGAATTTAAGACTTAAACGTAAGACTCAAAACTGTAAAACTCTTAGAAGAAAACATAGGAAAAAAGCTCCTTAATAATGGCCTTGGCAATGAATTTTTTGGATATGACAATAAAAGCTAAGCAACAAAAGCAAAAATAAACAAGTGGGACTATATCAAAAAAAGCTCCTGCACAGAAAGGGAAGCAGTTAATTAAATGAAAAGGCAACTTACGGGTTGAAAGAAAATATCTACAAACCATACATCTAATAAGGGTTTAATGTCCAGAATATATAAATAATTCCTACAAATCAATAGCGACAAGAAAATCCAATTAAAAAATGGGCAAAGGACCAAAGTAGATATTTTTTTAACGAAGACATACAAATGGCCAACAGGCATATGAAAACGTGCTCAACATCACCAATTATCAGTAAACGCAAATCAGAACCACAATGAGATATCAACTCACACTTGTTCAGATAGCCATTCTCAAAAAGATAACAAGTGTTGGTGAGCATGTGGAGTAAAGGGAACTCTTGTACCTTGGTGGGAATGTACATTGGTTCAGGCTTTGGAAAACAGTATGGAGGTTCCCCCACGACCCCCACCAAAAAAAACACTTTCATATAATCCAGCAATTCCTCTTCTGGGTATATATCCAAAAGAAATGAAATCATTACCTCAAAAAGATATCTGCACTCCCATGTCACTGCAAAATTATTCACAGTAGTCAAGGTATGGGAACAACCTAAGTGTATGTTGATGGATAAATGGATATAGAAATTGTAATACACGCACACAGTGGACAATTATTTAACATTTAACAGCCAACTTAACAAAGGACATCCTATTCACACTCTTCACAGAGTCCACGAGATAAAAAAGAACAATTTCTGTGAAGATTTCCAGCTCTTCTTGGCACTCGGGTCAGATGGCGCTGTCTTTTTTATGGAGGCCTTGCAGAAAAACCCACTCTATGAAGCAGTTGATAGAAGTTTTGAGGATACCTTTATCATAAGGATAAGGAGATTCACAACCTTTAAAAATAGCAATCTTAGGTTCACACTAAACACAACGAATAGCAAAGCATCATTCAGCTCAAGCACTTTGAAGGATTCCATTATTATGTAATTTGAGCACTCCAACAAAAAAACTGTTGAATGATTCAGTTAAATGTGGAATATAAAACAGCCAAAATGAACAAGAAGAAAATATAAGGATAAGTGGTATAGAAGGCTACAAAAGAAGAGATTATTGAATAAAAAAACTAATATATTTTATTGTGTAAAAATTCAAAGCTCCTGCTAGCTAAAAAGTACCACAAATGAAAAGCTGGGAGACCTTTTTCTAATAGAATGACAGATGAAACAAAAACCTCAGTAGAAAACTGGATGAAGGACATAAGAGGTAAATCACAAAACAGAATAAAATTGGCAGGTAATCTTTCTTTAAAAAGTTCAGGGACATCCCTGGTGGTCCAGTGGCTAAGACTCCACACGCCCAATGCAGGGGGCCCGGGTTTGATCCCTGGTCAGGGAACTAGATCCCACATGCTGCAACTAAGAGTTCGCCTGCCACAACTAAAGATTCCGCATACCGCAACGAAGATCTCGCATGCGGCAAAGAAGATCCTACATGCTGCAAGTAAGACCCAACGCAGCCAAATAAATAAATAAACAAATAAATATTTTTTAAAAGTTCAATTTTGTCAGTAAACAAAGAAATTAAAACACCACTGATATATCCTTTTTTTAATTGAAAAAAAGAAAGAAAAAGAATGACAATGCACAATGTTGTTAACTCATATGTAATCTTATGTGCTAATGACAGGCCATAGTCTTCCCTACTAGTTACCACACTCCTCCAAATCCAGGGGACATCTGGATTTGAATGAGGGGGTGGCAACCTCTGTTTCTTGGTCTCTTTAACTCCACAACCTCTTCCTCACTGGACTGGAGGGGAAGAGAAGTACTCCAATACTTTCGTCCTAGGAAATTCTTTTGTTTCTTCAACATTTCTTCCTCACCATCTTTTATAATAGGCTGAAGGTAGGCTCATGTCCTGCAAGATAGTCCATGACCTTTCTTTGGGATGTACCTACTGATCTCATCAGCCTTTATGACCTCAGAGGAAATGAAGACAGAAACAGTCTCATTTTAACATTCCATTACATAGTTTGATTGGATTTGTGTTACAACCGAAAGCACTTTGACTAGGACACTTGTATTAAGTCCTCAGTTTCTCAAGGGTAGTTTACTTGGATTGGGCACAGTTAGCAAAAACTACTACATACTAAAATTATCACTTATCTTACCCATATTCATTCATTTCACAAATGTCCACTGAGTTTAAATTACATATTTGATGCCTGGGATACAAAGATGAAAAAAGACAGGGCTCACTAAGCAGCGGAGGTGGAAATAAGTCTGAGACATTGTCATGGAATTGCAATGCAATGTGATAGTGGTATAGTAGAAGAAAAGATGGAAATGCCACAAGAACACAGCTATCCTCTCAGTTGCAGATCAACTGGGAATTCCAAAGAATTGGGAAACTTTTTTTTGTTTCCCACCTGCTGAATTACTTGAACAGTCACATTACACCAGATTGGCCTTGTGTTTATTCCAAAACTCAAAGTATAAGGAAAGTATAAGGAAACTGCGGTGTAAAGAAACTGTGGTATAAAGATGCCTTTTAAACTGTTCTGCTCTGACTAATAATAGTTTAGGTTGTGGATACAAGATTTAAAACAATAAGATAATAATACATATTGAAGGGTTAATATTTTTCTTAAATCTTTCTTATTTAATTTTCTTGTGTTTTATACAAACTCTATAGTTACTTTGAAAGGATTTTCCTTTAATTTTTTTTTATTGAAGTATAGTTGATTTACAATGTTTCAGGAGTACAGCAAAGTGATTCAGTTATACATACATATATATGTATATATATCAAGTTTTTCCAGATTCTTTTGCATTATAGGTTATTATAAGATATTAAATATAGTTCCCTGTGCTATACAGTAGGTCCTTGTTGCTTATCTATTTTATATATAGTAGTGTGCATCATCTATTATTCCCAAATTCCAAATTTATCCTCCCCCATTTTTCTCCTTTGGTAACCATAAGTTTGTTTTCTATGTCTGTGAGTCTATTTCTGCTTTGTAAATAAGTTGATTTGTATCATTTTTTTAGACTTATCATATAAGTGATATCACATGATATTTGTCTTTCTCTGACTTACTTCATTTAGTATGATAAACTCTAGGTGCATCCATGTTGCTGCAAATGGCATTATTTCATTCTTTTTGACGGCTGACTAATATTCCATTATATACAAACACACACACACACACACACACACACACACACACACATCTGCTTTATCCATTCATCTGTCAATGGAGATTTAGGTTGCTTCCAAGTCTTGGGTATTGTAAAGTGCTACAGTGAACATTGGGGTGCATGCATCTTTTCAAATTAGAGTTTTCTCCGGACATACGCCCAGTAGTGGGATTGCTGGATCATATGATAGTTATATTTTTAGTTTTTTAAGGAAACTCCATACTGTTCTCCATAGTGGCTGTATTAATTTACATTCCCACCAACCGTGTAGGAGGGTTCCCTTTTCTCCACACCCTTTCCAGCATTTATTGCTTGTAGACTTTTTGATGACAGCCATTCTGACCGGTGTGAGGTGATACCTCATTGTAGTTTTGATTTGCATTTCTCTGATAATTAGTGATGCTGAGCATCTTTTCATGGGCTTGATCATTTGTATGTCAGATTCTTCTGTACGTCAAATTCTTCTTTGGAGAAATGTCTATGTAGATTTTCTGCCCAGTTTTTGATTAGGTAGTTCGTTTTTTTGATACAGAGCTGCATGAGCTGTCTGCATATTTTGGAGATTAATCCCTTGTCAGTCACTTCATTTGCAAGTATTTTCTCCCATTCTCTGCATTGTCTTTTTGTTTTGTTTATGGTTTCCTTTTCTGTGCAAAAGCTTTTAAGTTTAATTAGGTCCCATTTGTTTATTTTTGTTTTTATTGTCATTACTCTAGGAGGTGGATCAAAAAAGATATTGCTGTGATTTATGTCAAAGAGTGTTCTGCCTATGTTTGCCTCTAAGAGTTTTATAGTGTCTGGCATTACATTTAGGTCTTTGATCCATTTTGAGTTTATTTTTTTGCATGGTGTTAGAGAATGTTCTAATTTCATTCTTTTACATGCAGTTGTCCAGTTTTCGCAGCACCACTTATTGAAGAGGCTGCCTTTTCTCCATTGTATATTCTTGCCTCCTTTGTCATAGATTAATTGACAATAAGTGCATGGGTTTATCTCTGTGCTATCTATCCTGTTCCATTGATCTATATTTCTGTTTTTGTACCAGTACCATATTGTTTCGATGACTGTAGCTTTGTAGTATAGTCTGAAGTCAGGGAGCCTGATTCCTCCAGCTTCGTTTTTCTTTCTCAAGATTATTTTGGCTATTTGGGGTCTTTTGTGTTTCCATACAAATTAAAAACTTTTTTGTTCTAGTTCTGTGAAAAATGCCATTGGTAATTTGATAGGGATTGTACTGAATGTGTAGATTGCCTTGGGTAGTATGGTCATTTTAACATTGATTCTTCCAATCCAAGAACATGGTGTACCTTTCATCTGTTTGTGTGGTCTTCAATTTCTTTCGTCAGCATCTTACAGTTTTCAGAGTACAGGTCTTTTGCCTCCTTAGGTAGGTTTATTCTTAGGTATTTTATTCTTTTTGATGTGATGGTAAGTGAGATTGTTTCTTTAATTTCTCTTTCGGGTCTTTCATTGTTAGTGTATAGAAATGCAACAGATTTCTGTCTATTAGTTTTGTATCCTGCAACGTTACCAAATTCATTGATGAGCTCTAGTAGTTTTCTGATAGCATCTTTAGGATTTTCTATGTATAGTATCATGTCATCTGCAAACAGTGCCAGTTTTATTTTTTCTTTTCCAATTTGGATTCCTTTTATTTCTTTTTCTTCTCTGATTGCCATGGCTAGGACTTCCAATACTATGTTGAATAAAAGTGGTGAGAGTGAACATCCTCACTTTGTTCCTGACGTTAGAGGAAATGCTTTCAGCTGTTCACCACTGAGTATGATGTTAGTTGTGAGTTTGTCATATATGGCGTTTATTATGTTGAGGTATGTTCCCTCTACACCCACTTTCTGGAGAGTTTTTGTCATAAACGGATGTTGAATTTTATCAAAAGTTTTTTTGCATCTATTGAGATGATCATACGTTTTTTATTCTTCAGTTTGTTAATGTGGTGTTTCACATTGATTGATTTGTGGATATTGAAAAGTCCTTGCATCCCTGGGATAAATCCCACTTGATAATGGAGTATGATCCTTTTAATGTACTGTTGGATTCAGTTTGCTAGTATTCCATTGAAGATTTTTGCATCTATGTTCATCAGTGATATTGCCTGTAATTTTCTTTTTTTGTGGTATCTTTGTCTGATTTTGGTATCAGGGTGATGGTGGCCTCACAGAATGAGTTCAGAAGTGTTCCTTCCTCTCCATGTTTTGAAATAGTTTCAGAAGAATGGGTATTAACTCTTCTTTAAATGTTTGATAGAATTCGCCTGTGAAGCCATCTGGTCTTTTGTTTTTGGGAGTTTTAAAATTACTAATTAAATTTCAGAACTGGTAATTGGTCTACTAATATTTTCTATTTCTTCCTGGTTCAGTTTTAGGAGGTTGTACCTTTCTAAGAATTTGTCCATTTCTTCCAGGTTGTCCATTTTATTGGCATATAGTTGCTTGTAGTAGTCTCTTATAATCCTTTGTATTTCTGTGGTGTCAGTTGTAACTTCTCCTTTTTCATTTCAAATTTTATTGATTTGGGTCCTCTCCCTTTTTTTCTTGATGAGTCTGACTAAAGTTTTATCAATTTTATTTATCTTTTAAAAGAACCAGCTTTTAGTTTCATTCATCTTCTCTATTATTTTTTGTCTCTATTTCATTTATTTCTGCTCTGATCTTTATGATCTCTTTCCTTCTATGAAACTTTGGGTTTTGCTTGCTATTTTTCTCTAGTTGCTTTAGGTGTAAGGTTAGGTTGTTTATTTGAGATTTTTATTGTTTCCTGATGTAAGACTGTATTGCTATAAACTTCTCTCTTAGAACTGCTTTTGCTGTGTTCCATAGGTTTTGGATCATCATGTTTTCATTTTAATTTGTCTCTAGGTATTTTTTGATTTACTCTTAGATTTCTTCAGTGATCCATTGATTGTTTAGTAGCACATTTTTTAGCCTCCACGTGTTTTTTGCAGTTTTTTTTTCTTGTAGTTGATTTCTAGTCTCAAAGCATTGGGGTTGGAAAATATGCTTGATATGATTTCAATTTTCTTAAATTTACCAAGGCTTTTTTGTGGCCCAGCATGTGATCTATCCTGGACAATGCTCCATGTGAACTTGAAAAGAATATGTATTCAGCTGTTTTGGGGTGTATTGCTCTATAAATATTCTTTAGTCCGTTTGGTCTAATGTGTTATTTAAGGCCTGTGTTTCCTTATTGATTTTCTGTCTGGATGATCTGTCCACTGAGGTAAGTGGGTGTTAAAGTCCCCCACTATTATTGTGTTGCTGTAAATTTGTCCTTTTATGTCTGTTAATATTTGCCTTATATATTGAGGTGCTCCTATGTTGGGTGCATATATATTTATAGTTGTTATATCTTCTTCTTGGATTGATCCCTTCATCCTTAGGTAATATCCTTCTTTGTCTCTTGTAACAGTCTTTATTTTAAAGTGTACTTTGTCTGATATAAGTATTGCTACTCCAGCTTTCTTTTGATTTCCATTTGTGTGGAATGCCTTTTTGCATCCCCTCACTTTCAGTCTGTATGTGTCTCTAGATCTGAAGTGAGTCTCCTGTAGGCAGCAAATATGCAAGTCTTGTTTTTGTATCCATTCAGTCAGTCTGCGTCTTTTGGTTGGATCATTTAGTCCGTTTACATTTAAGGAAATTATCCATATGTATTTTCTTATTGCCATTTTGTTGTTTTGGATTTTTTTTAGGTCTTTTTTCCCTTTCTTCTTCTCTTCTCTTCTGGTTTGATGACTATCTTTAGTGTTTTGTTTGGATTTCTCTTTCTTTTTTTGTGTATATATTATAGATTTTTGGTTTGCACTTACCCTGAGGCTCTTGTAGAGCAGTCTATATATATACGTGATCATTCTAAGTTGCTGATCTCTTAATTTCCAATACATTTTAAATACCTTGCACTTGTACTCTCCTCTCCTCACAATTTCTGTTTTTATTATCATATTTTACATGTCATTGTTTTGTGTATCCCTTAACTGCTTATTGTGGATACAGATGATTTTACTACTTTTGTCTTTTATCCTCCCTATTAGCTTTCTTTGTGGATGATTTCCTACCTTTACTGTATGTTTGCTTTTACTGGTGAGCTTTTACGTTTTGTAATTTTCTTATTTCTATTTGATGCCTTTTCTATTTTACCCAGAGAATTTCCTCTAACATTTGTTGTAAAACTGGTTTGGTGGTGCTGAATTCTTTTAACTTTTGCTTGTCAGTAAACCTTTTGATTTCTCCATCAAATCTGAATGAGAGGGCCTTCCCTGATGGCACAGTGGTTAAGAATCTGCCTGCCAATGCAGCGGACATGGGTTCGAGCCCTGGTCCAGGAAGATCCCACATGCCACGGAGCAACTAAGCCCATGCACCACAACTACTGGGCCTGAGCTCTAGAGCCCATGAGCCACTACTACTGAGCCCATGCGCCACAGCTACTGAAGCCTGCACGCCTAGAGTCCATGCTCCACAACAAGAGAAGCCACCACAATCAGAAACCTGTGCAATGCAATGAAGAGTAGCCCCAGCTCGCAGCAATGAGAGAAAACCCGTGCGCAGCAACGAAGACCCAACACAGCCAATAAATAAATTAAATTAAATAAATTAATAAAAAAAGAATCTGAATGAGAGCTTTGCTGTGTAGAGTATTCTTGGTCGTAGGTTTTCCCTTTTATCACTTTAAATATATTGTGCCACTCCCTTCCGGCCTGCAGAGTTTCTGCTGAAAAATTAGGTGATAACCTTATGGAGATTGCCTTGTATATTATTTGTTGCTTTTCCCTTGTTGCTTTTAGTATTCTCCCTTTAATTTTTTTTTCATTTTGATTACAATGTGTCTTGGTGCATTCCTCTTTGCATTAATCCTGTATGGGGCTCTGTGGGCTTCCTGGATTTGGGTGACTATTTCCTTTCCAAGGTTAGGGAGATTTTCAGCTATTACCTCTTCAAATATTTTCTCTGGCCTGTTCTCTATCTCTTCTCCTTCTCAGACCCCTATAATGCACATATTAGTGCACTTGATGTTGTTCCATAGGTCTCTTAAGCTGTCCTCATTTCTTTTCATTCTTTTGTCTTTTTTCTCTTCAGCAGCAGTGATTTCCACTACTCTGTCTTCCAGCTCACTGATCCTTTCTTCTAAATCATTTAGTCTACGATTTATTCCTTCTAGTGTGTTTTTCATTTCAGTTATTGTATTCTTCATCTCTGTTTGGTTGTTCTTTATATTTTCTAACTCTTTGTTAAAAATTTCTAACTTCTTGCTCTCTGCATCCATTCTCCTCCCAAGTTCTTTGCTCATCTTTATGATCATTATACTGAACTCTTTCTCAGGTAGATTGCCTATCTTCACTTCACTTAGTTCTTCTTCTGGGGTTTTATCTTTTTCCTTCATCTGAAACATTCCTATGCTGCCTCATTTTGTCTAAGTTGCTATTTGTATTTTTATGTATGTGGTAGGTTATGTTTCTTGACCTTGCAGAAGAGGCCCTCTGTAGGAGGCATCCTATGTATCCCAGCAGTGCACTCCCCTCTTGTCACCCAAGCTATATGCTCTAAGGATTCAACCTAAGAGGGCTACATGGGTCCTTCTGTTGTGATGGGATAACTATGTGGGTGGTTTGGCAGGCCGTTAGTCTGGTTGGTTGCCAGGACCTGCCTTGTTGGGATGCTGCTGGCTGCTCTTTAGCAAGGCCTGTTCATGAGGTGGCTGGTTGTGGAATTCTAGGGGTCCCTGGAGCTAGTGGTGGCTCACTGATAGGCAGAATCAGGGTCCTGAAGACTCTGGGGCTGTTGCCCACCTCCTGGCAGGTATAGCTAGATCCTGGGCTACTCCTGGTCTATCGGCAGGCAGAGCTGGTTTCTGGACTCTGGCTGCAGAGCCCAAGGATCCCAGAGCTCATTTCAGATCATTGGTGGGATGGAGGTGTTGGCCCCTGACACAGTTGGGGTATGGGGTCTGAAGTGTCCTGAAGGTTGTGCTGGTTTGCTAGTGGGATGGGCCAGTTTCCAGCTGGTCCCAGGGAAGGGTCTGAACTGTGTTGTGGGATTGTAGTTTTCTTGTTGCTGGTGTCTGTCCCCTGGTGGATGAGCCTGGTCTAGAGGCTTGGTTTAGCTTCCTAGTGGGAGGGGCTGGTGCCTGTTCACTGGTAGGTAGCGCTGGGTCTACCCACGGGCCAAGACCCTCTGGTGGACTGGGCAGTGTCTAGGGGCAGGTGCAGAAGAAGTTCTGGGCTCCATGGTCTTTAGGCAGCCTATTTGCTGATGGGTGGGGCTGTGTCCCTGCCCAGTTAGTTGTTTGGCTTGAGGCATCCCAGCTCTGGAGCCTGCAGGCTGCTGCGTGGGGCCAGGTCTTCAAGCTAATGAGCCAAGCTATCAGTTACCAATAATGCTCCTCAATATGTCTGCCACCAGTGTCTATGTACCCAGGGTGAGACAAAGCTGCCCTCCCCACCCCCACTTCCCCAGGAGACTCTCCAAGACCAGCAGGTAGGTCTGGCCCAGGCTCCTATCAAATTACTCCTTTTCCCTTGAGTCCTGTTGTGCATGAGATATTGTGTGTTCCCTTTAAGAGTGAAGTCTTTATTTTTCCACAGTCCTGTGGGGCTCCTGCAATTAATCCCCACTGGCCTTCAAAGCCAAATAATCTGGGGGCTCATCTTCCCAGTGCCAGACCCCTTGACTGGGTAGTCTGATGTAGGGCTCAGAACTCTTGCTCTTGTGGGAGAACCATTGCAATTTAATTATTCTCCAGTCTGTGGGTCACCCATCCAGGAGGTAGGGTATTTGATTATATTGCATGTTCACCCTTCCTATCAGTCACATTGTGGTTCCTTCTTTATGTTTTTAGCTGTAGAAGATCTTTTCTGGTAAGTTCTAGTCTTTTTCACTGATGGTTGTTCTGCAGATAGTTGTGATTTTGGTGTGCTTGTGAGAGGAGCTGAGTTCAGGGTCTTTTTATTGTGCCATCTTGGCTGCTCTCCATAGGATGTTTTTTATTTATTGGAATACACCTTTATTAGGACAATATTTTACATGTATTATTCTATAAATATTTTTCTACTTTTTGGACCACGGCTCTTGTGTTTATTTTAAAAATATCACAGCTATACTCATGGTGAATATTCTACCAATGGCAGAGAATTTCAAGACCCTGACCTTCCTCCAAAAGTTGCTCTAAAAGTATTTAAGCCATCTCTGCAGGTATGTCCCAAGACAATTCCAGTCGGAATTTGGGAGACTTCTCAAGGTATTCTCCCCTCCTATTCACTAGAAGAGTGGATCTAACTCCCACTTGACCAATAGTTTAAAGTACGTGCATGTGAACTTAATCTACATTCCTGAAGCAGAGTAGTGTATTAGTTAAGCCTTGGAGTCAGATGGACACAGATTTAAACACCAGCTCTGCCATTTGCAGACTAAGTGACCTTGGGCAAATTAATTTAAGTTTCAGTTTCTTCAAATATAATTTGGAGATGATAATAATGATTAACTTATAGACTTGTTAACTGGATAAAAATGAGATCATATATGTAAATCACAGTACCTGGCATTCTGTAAAGGTTATGTAAATTTAGACTATATTGTTATTAACATCACTTCTTAAGGAGTATAAATTCAAACTCACTATTACTTCATTCTTGTAAAAGCTTTGTTGAGAGAAAATACTGAAAATATTGAGGAGTGATTGAGTTTTATCTATTCCTTTAGAAAATCAGACATATTCTTGAATTGAGGTAGAGCAACAAAGAGATATGTATTAGAACTGAATTTTCTTGGCCACTTGTAGATCCATTTTTACCAGATTATACTTTGTCTTCATACCCTTGGTCAACATAGTGCAATGTTATAGACTCAAATATGGTTGGTTACTATATCAACATCATTCATTGCATTACACAGAGCTTCTCTAGGGAGAGCATGTTAATTGAGCTGTTCAGAAGTATTCACCTTTTCATCCTTTCAAGGCTCATGGTAGGACTAAATATCTACCCTCTTTGAAGATAATTATGGAATTTGCAGCTTGCTCTGGGCAATGAAATAATGAATTTGACTACAACTGTATATGAAATCTCCAGTGACCCACGTTCCAGTTGAGTCTAAACTTCCTTATTTGTTTAAGTGAGGTCTTTAAGACATTTTTTAGTTTGTTCAAATTATGTTTCCTATTTTAAATTATATGAATTAAGGCATGAAAGGATAGATTAATCTATCTCCATAAAGTGGGAAAAAATGTGATTTCTTAAACCTAAATCTATTTTCCATTTATTCATTTATTCATGCATTGCTTCAAGAAATATTTTTTGCAGACTGTGAAAAACACTACAAATTTCAAGAGAGGTTGAAAGGATACAGTGGCTGACTTTAGTAACCAATTATAATCAGATAGGTTGATAAAACATATGCAGGTAATACTTGTGAACAATCTAACATCCATTGAAAAGTTAATACAAGATAAAGAGGCAAATAGATTGTATCAGAAATAAAACTTTAAGGATGAAACCGAGACTGTTTGTGGGATGAGGTAATCAGAGAAGGCTCACTTAAAAACTGATCAGATTTGCAGGAGTTCAGACATGGAAAAAGAATTCAGGCCAATGGAGTGTACATAGGGGTGAGGTTGGCTAACAAGGCATTTGAGCAGGACCTTGAGAAGACCACCCTGGTTGCAGGAAAGGGTTACCTTAGGGAATGTTTTAAGCATACGAAGAAGAAAAAGAACAACGGAGATTAAGATGAAGTGGTTATGCTAGTGTAAGCAGATTTTTACTATGTGTCTGTCAGGAAGTAATACATTGAACTCAAATCTTTGAGGATGACTGAAATAATTGATGGGTAATTATGAGTTCATTTAAATATTATAGTTGCTTAACAAATGATGTGAGTGATGTGGTTTTACCCCTTAAGTCATAAACTTGTTAATGAACCTAATTATTTCAAATTATCATAAATTTCATAAATGAACCAGGAATGAAACAACCAACACTACCAGTATGAAAATCATGGAGAAAAGAGAAGCCAAGGAATGCACTGTTACCTGTTACCATAAAGGAATAAAGTACAGTATTGTTAGTTAAAAATTCAACACATTGAAATAATAAAATCAAAGTGGTAAAGAATTCACACTTTGGTGAGGTCAGTGTTATGTATGACATATGAGATACATATGCTTCTTTCAAAATGTGGGTGGAGAGGTCAAATGTAGCAGGGAGAAAACTTTTGCAAGAGCTCATTGTGTTTTCCTCTTAGTGTACATGTTAAATGAAGGGTGCTGTGGTTCACCCATATCATTTCCTCTTTGTTTGGAGCCATTGTGCTCTAATGGGAAAAATGCTAGCAGAAGTATCAGTGACGCAGTGTCAGTTACCCACCCTTTCACCAAAATCTTTCCATCAGAATAGTTACTGTAAGTTAGACTTCTGTACTAAACAAAGAAACTAGCATTTTATTCCATTATTAAAAAAAAAAAAAATTCTAGGCTCTCAAACCTCTTCCATGGGTGGATTCTCAATATTCACCACTAACAATACACCTTAAAGTAAGTTCATATTGCAAGATCAAATTTGCAAAATTTAGTTCTGCTTTTAATTAAACCAAGATTTCTCTGTGAATGAGAAATTAATAGTTAAAATGAATGATTAGAATAATAACTGGCTCTTCTAAGGCTGGTAATCCCAAATTCTTTGATCTGCTACCACTAAGCTCCTATCCTGACTGCTGAGACTAACTGAATCCAAACTTAATCAAATCAATCATACCAAAAGAAGGGACACTATCAGAAGTTTCATTTTAAGACCACAAAACACTAATAGAATTTATGGAAGGTTTGAATTAGTTAGTACCTTGGGAAGACCTGTCATTCTTAATAAAATTTTCTTAGAGAGAAAGACTGAGTGCTACTACAATATGGTCTAAGAACTAATTGTATTTTGAAGTAATTGATACCACTATATTACAGTGGAAAGTCCATGGGAAAGAACAGAATGGCCTACATAGCAGTGTTCTTCAAATATTGAAGGAAATAAGAAACACCTGGGAATCTTTTACAAATGCAGATTTTGATTTGTTATTAGGTCTGGGGCCTAATAACATCACAGGTGTTGGTGATGCTACACCATGATCCATGGAGTTGTCTTTTGAGTAATAAGATAACATAGGTAACATAGTGCTGCAACAATTACTAATTATGTGACTTTGAACCTGTGTTCTCAGCTGTAAAGTGGTACCATGAACACCAATCTCATAGGAATCACTAGAGGAGTAAGTGAAATTATGTTTGTGAAGTGCTTGGCAAAGTTCACCTTAGAAAGGAGCACAGAAGGGAAAGCAGAGGATACGGAAAATTATGTTGGTATTTGGGTAGATGTAGTGGTGGGAGTTCGTGGAAGTTCTCATTGCTTTAATTTTCTCATTGAGGTAGGAAGCAAAATCACTATCTGAGATTGAGGATAGGGGAAGTTGTGTTGGAGATATGAAGAGAAAAAAGGTGGAAATAGTTGTCTTCGTGAGTGGTAGAAATAAAGGACTAGGGAAAACTGTTTGCCTGACAGAAGGTCAGTTTGAGTTATGTACTTATGAATTAAAAATGAGACTAGTTAGCATGGTTGAATGCTTTCTCTATGTAAATTTAGCTGCACACTTTCAGATGTGGGAAAGGTGGAGAATTATTTTTAATTATTTTAATTACTTTTAATTAGTTACTTGGCAAATTGTAAAAGGAGTTGAAGATGAATGCAAAGAAGTAACTATAACTATTGACCACAGTATTTAGTTAGGTAAGAAGGGAAGAAAGGACATCAGTGGGGTGAGGGACAGTGGAAAAGTTAATAGGACCTAAATATTGTTGAGATTTCATTTTTGACTTAGCATGTGGAAAATTTTTGGAAATGTTCCATGTGTACCTACACTTGAATGTAAAGTCTTGATTTGTTGCATGCACCCTCTCTCTGTCTCTCTCTCTCCCACACATACACACACACACACACACGTCATAATCACTAATGTTTTCCTGATATTATCTGCTAATTCTTTTTGTCAGATTTAGCTATTATTATCTAAGAAGGGAGGATTAAAGTATTATGGATTTTAAATGAAAAACTGTGAGTTTGCCCTTGAGATCGTCTGAACATTTTTGCTTTATATATTTCTAGGCAATGTTTTTGGTACATACATCTTCACACTTATTATACCTTCTGTTGGATTGTTTATCAGTAGGTAGTCTATTCCTTTTAATGCTTTATTCCTTTAATTTGTCTGATACGAATATTACTATATCAGCTTTCTTTTGGTGAATATCTCCTTCCATTATTAACTTTTTCCAGTGTTTCATTTTTAACCTTTCTAGGAGGTTTTGTTTTGGGTATTTCTTTTTGTGTGTGTGTGAGAAGAATAAAGATGCTTTTAAAATAATCTATTTGAGGCTTTTGCTCTGAGTAGGATGTAGTAGGTCTTACAGGCCAATCTTTCCACTTTAATAACTAGAAAAAACTGGGTAAATTACAAAATGCTATTCTTAATTACAAAAATGATATTTTTAAGGATATTGGAAACAATGGGAACAAGTGAAAATTCCATAGAGGGAAAAGCCTTTCCTTTGTGAGCTGACAATCTCCACTTATCTTCATCCCTTGAAAGCATTTACTGATTTGGGGTACTACTGAGAATCAGGCTTGGCATAGGCAGAAGTACTCTACTAGAGAAGACATGAACCATCAGAGCTTTAACAGTCATGTAGGCTGGTGTAAAATCAAGACAAGCCCCATGTACATGGCAGCCAATTTTTACTGTGGGATATTTATAGAGTTCTGCGGTGGTATGGAAGGCTGGGGCAGGGCTGGACCAGAAACTTCTAAAAGGCTGCACAAAGTCTCTTATAGTTCTTAAACAGTGACTAGGAGACAACATCTCACAAATAGCTGGCTGGTCTTCCCCTCGGGACAATATGTCAGATTTTGAAGATGTGTGTTATTGGAGGTTAAAGAGTTAAGCTCAAAACATTCAAAGCACAGAATTAACTCTCCCTTCCTATTTCATGGCTGAGGATATAGAGACTTCCTAGGTTCTTAACTAAAAACCCACGAAGACCATGCCCGAACTAGAGGTAGGCTAATCTTACCAAAACTGTAATCCAGCTGAGATCCAGTTCAATCACTGATTAAGTCATGGTATTCAGTCCCTCATGATAAATGGAAAAAGGGAGAACCATCTCTGGTGGACAATAATACCATCTAAAGCTCTACAGTTACTTAATACCCAATGCTTAGTGTACAATAAAAGACTGCAATCAAGTCAAGTGCATGATAGAAACAGACACACAGATGATCCACAAATTGGAGTTAAGAGACAAAGGGCTTTAAAATAATATTATAAATACGCTCAAGAAATTAAAAGAAAAGATGAACAAAATAGATAAAAATTTCACCAATAATCAGGATCTGTGAAATGAATAAAGGATGCATTCTGGAACTCATAAATACAATGTCTGGAATTAAAAATTCATTGAATGTTTTTAAGAGAAGACAAGATTAATGAAGTTAAAGGAAGTCCAAAGAAAATATCCAAACCGAAACACACACACACATGCGTGCACACACACACGCACGCACACAGAATGGAAAAAACAAAACTGTATAAGAGACATGGGGTATGGGAATTCTGAAGGAGAGGACAGCGAGATTGGGGCAGAGCAGCATTTGAAGAGATAATGATGGAGAATTTCCCCAAACTGATAAGAGAGATCAACTCACAGATTTTTAAAGATTTAGAAAATTCCAAAGAGTACAAATAAAACCACACATAAGCACATTACACTCAGACTGCTAAAAACTAGAGATGAAGGGAAAAATCTTAAAACAACCAGAGAAAAAAGATACATTACCTTCAAAGGAGAAATAATAAGATTTTATTAACAGAAACAATGGAAACTAAATGAAAATTTTAAATGACAAAAAACAAAACCAAAAATAAAACTCACTGCCAACATAGAAATATGTGACCTGCAAAAATGTGCTAAATGTGAAAGTGAAATAGACATTTTCAGACATCAAAAGGACAGAGCATTCAGTATGTTTGAATTTTTTATATTGTTCTTGTTATATCTCAAGTCTCAACACCATTACTTACTAATTGTGAGAAAATGACAAGTTACTTAACCTCTTAAGGTCTTCATTTGTAAAACAGGGATAACAATTCTATCAATCTTAGAGCAAACTACGAAACTTTAGTGTAATAGTGAAAATGCTTAGTAAACTCCATCTCCACAGAGAGATAGTCATTATTATGATAGCTAGGTTTATAGTCCATTTACTATTTTTGTCCTTATTTGAACACGATGTTCCAGGTGTTGTTCAACAAGCACATTGAGTGGTTACTTCTTGTGTCCTAGACATGCTGCACCTATTAAAATACAGCCCTTAAGATTTCATTAGCTATTTGGTAATCATACACTGATTCATATTGTGCTTGCAATTAATTAATTGGGTCTTTAAAAAGTGTGTTACTATGTAGCCATATGTCTTCCAAAGTTTATCTTTATAGCTGGAATTTTGAATCCACCTGCAGGGCTTCACATTTACTCCTATTACATTTCATCTTGTCTGAGTCAGCTGATTGTTGAGATCTTCTTGGTTCCTGATTCTGTTTTCTGTTGTGTTGGCTTATCTCTTCCAGCTTTATGTTGATGGTTAGTCTCTTTTACATATAATCCATATCCTTATTAAAATAAGAAATGTACAGAACAGAAGAGTAGCAGGGACATAAACCTGTGGTTCGCCACTAGAAAACAATGATATGTTAAACAGCAAACTTTGGACATTGTTACTTAGTTGTTACAAATCCACAACTACCCAGTCCTTATTTCTCTTTTGTCTATAATATCATGATGTATTTTGTGAAATTCCTCACAGTTGTTACTGAACCAAACTTGGGTTTGAATGCCTGACACACAGCAAAACCAATCTGCTGACACCAGGTTGTGGTGAACAAAAGTATGACATTTATTGCAGGACCAAGCAAGGAGGATGGGCAGCTTATGCTCAAAAGACCTGAATTCCCTGGTGGTTTTCAGGGAAGGGTTTTTAAAGGCAACATTAGGGGTGAGTGTTGTAGGGTGCCTGATCAGCTTGCGGACATTCTTCTGATTGGTTGGTTGTGAGGTAATAGGGTGGTATTTCTGGAGTTAACATCATCAACCTTCTGGTCCCAACCCATCTGGGGTCTATGTGCTTGTGGTCAGCATGCAATTAACTTCTTCCACCTGGTGGGAGTTTTAGTATCTGCAAAACTACCCAAGGATATGGTTCAGGATATTATCTATAGGCCTTGAGGAGGAACTAAAGGTCCTTAACTTTGTTTTATGGTTAAACTATCATTATTTTGTCTTGTTTGACTGCTTTCCTTTGTTTCTGCACTTTCTTACTTCTCTGATTAAATTTGCTCTTTGAAACTCAGGGAAGGCCTAGGAGGCTAAAGCTTTCCTAAAACAAGAGGCAGGGAACACAGGGGTCAGAGCGTGGGGTGTCTGTCCCTGGGATGGCTCCACAGGGTCCTGGTTGGTTTCATAGCCTTCCCTTGATGTACTTACTCTGGTAGCTTTATTTTAAAAAAGAAGACAATCCTTTTTCAGGTGCAACTGAAACAGAAATTCCTATCAATCCTCATTGCACTTTAGACTCTACAAATGAAAGAGTCTAGAGAAGTTCCATTCTGAAAACTATTTTTGAAAACTATATTTAAAAATAAAATTATATTTAAAAATGTTTGTTTCTTTTCATTCTTTTGGTTTTGATTCTTTGGGGGCTTCAACTTTATAGAGTTTCTTTGCCTATTTTAACTATCATTTTCTCTAACATTTAAAACTTTTTCTTGATTTCCATTTTGCTCATTTTCTCCTTTCCTTCTATCCTTTACTATCTTTTTTTCATCAGTGTCTTATTCTCTCTTGGATTTCATCCAATTTCACCTTCATATCTCTTGATGGCTTTCTTTTTCACATTTTTTCAGTATGACTCTTCACTAAGCTTTTGCTTTTATTCTCTGTGGTTTTCATTCACAGAAGCACATCAGTAAGGTTTGAAATGGGTAGTAAAACATTTAGTTATATTTTACTCCTATTCCACTGTATCATTCCTCTGGAGAATGTCCTTCATCTGCCATTTGTTTTTCCTGTTCCTTTGCCCCTCCCTCCTTATTTTTCTTCTTCTTTTGGGAAGTCCTTCTACCTGTTTTGTGGTATTGAATTTTGTTTATCTCCCGATTTCTCTACTGAAAGTGAAATTTCAATTGCTTGTTCTTCTTCTTGTTGATTTTGGATGACTTCCATGAAGAGGGAAATGCCACTTTTATGCTGCCATCTTCAAACCAGAAGTCATCCAGCATGTTCTCCAACTTTTTATCTTGAAAAATTAAAAACTTAAGAAATGTTGTAAAACTATCAAAATGGAATAACTCTATGCCTTTTCAACATTTTGCCACATTTGCTTTCTCTTATTTATTCAGCTAAATCATTTTGAAAATAAGTTGCAGACTCTGCTAGCATTAAAAAAGTGAAGAAAATAAAAAGCATTTAAATATCAATGATTATTATCATTTATGCCTATGCATAGCTCACATTCCCCAGGAGCAGACTCTGTACCAAGGATTCCAGTGTAAGCAGGTTATTGGGAGAAACAAGGAACATGGGTTAGAGAGGGAAATGATACAGGGAAAGTAAAATAGCCAATGAAAGATGCAGTATCAAGCCAGCTACCACAGTGGGTGACTGGGTCATAATCCCCTAGGGAAACAAACTCTGGAAAAAAGTGCAAAATACATGCCTCTGAATTATCCCAGCCAAGGATGGGGAGTGGAGGGAAGTTGTGGCATTTATTAACTCTCTCTCATCAGTCATCAGTTAAGGAATTACCCTCAGAGGGTATTAATTCTGGCCCTCCACATGTGGGCAAAGTGAGTTCTGGCAGCCATTCAACCAAGATACAGTTGCTGGCTGATGGAAGGCAGGCTGATGTGTAGTGAGCACCAATCGATTTTCAACAGCTAATTTAACAAATGTGAACAAGAAGTCAGGAAGAAACCTGTTTAGAACAATGCACTTATGCAATTATTGAAATAAAAAGACATTTAATAGGCAAAGAGAATCTTGATAGAAGCAAGTATTAGACTGAGATTAGCTGTCACCTTTAGCTCTACAGGTGTCATCATATAAAATTTTCTCTTTTTTTTCTCTTCTTATATTGACTAAAACCTGCAATAACAATATTGAATTGAGCAGTGACTCTATTTTTAGTGTATCACCATTAAGGAGGATGTTCTACAGGTTTGTGGTATTGCCCTCTATCAAATTAATGAAGCTTTCCTCTAAGTCTCACCAAACTAAATTTACTTCATCTTCTATTAAAAATGAATATTAAATCACATTAACTATTATATTTTTTTGTATCTCACAAGATGATCATATTGTGTCATTTAATTTTAGGTCTGTCTTTTGCAAGCAGCATATAGCTGGATCTTTACTTGTGAACATTTATGTTTAATTCTAATCAGTTCTTAGGGTCTGTCTTATAATATGAAAATTTAACGTATCCTTATTTATTATGATGACTAATGTGTTTGAAATTCTTACAATTTTATTTTAGTTTTCCTCTTTTAACCAAACTTTTCAGTTATTTCTATTTTACTTTCTTATTAGATTGTTTTCTATTACTCTTTTCTTTATTGGCTTTGGAAGTTATAAACTTCATTTCTATTCTTCTAGGGGTTAATCTAAAAATATGCAGCATATTTTTCATCAACATTTAGAATATATTTATATCTCTATTCTCCATGTAAATAAAGGAATAGTCTCAGTAAATTACTTTTATTCTTGCTAAACTTTTACCTCCCACCACCTCCAATGTTGTAATCATTAAAGATTTTAGTTCAAGACTGCTTTTAAATTTTTTAACATTGAGATTTAAATATACACTTAACCAGTTTTCTTAGTCTTCACTGTTCCCCCCCCTTATTAGCACTAATGTATTCGTGTTTATATGCATGTACTTATTTATTTATGAGGCATAATTTACATAGTGCTTTATTTTTTGCCCTTTTTGGTATATAGTCCTATGAATTTTTTTTAAAATTAACTTATTTTATTTATTTATTTTTGGCTGTGTTGGGTCTTCGCTGCTGCGCATGGGCTTTCTCTAGTTGTGGCAAGTGGGGGCTACTTTTTGTTGCGGTGTGAGGGCTTCTCATTGCGGTAGCTTCTCTTGTTGCGGAGCACAGGCTCCAGGCACGTGGGCTTCAATAGTTGTGGTGCACGGGCTCAGTAGTTGTGGCTCGTGGGCTTTAGAGCATAGGCTCAATGGCTGTGGTGCACAGGCTTAGCTGCTCCACGGCATGTGGGATCTTCCTGGACCAGGGCTTGAACCCGTGTCCCCTGCATTGGCAGGCAGATTCTTAACAACTGCGCCACCAGAAAAGTCCAATCTTATGAATTTTGACAAAAGAATATGGTTGTATAATCAGCACCACAATCAAGATATAGAACAGTTCCATTATCCAGATAATCCTCTTGTGCCTCGATGTAGTCAATCCTTCCTCTCACTGCAGTCACTGGCAACCACTGATTTGTTTTCTGTACCTATAGTTCTTGCCTTTTTCAGAATGCCATATGAATGGAACCATTCCATACGTAGACTTTGGGTCTGGCTTCTTTCACTTAGAATAATGATTTGAGATTCATGCATATGTTGTGCATATTAGTAACTTGTTTTTCCCTATTGTTGAGTAGTATTTAATCAATTTTTTTATATCTCACACTTTCCTCTGGACACTTTTCTTATTTTACTGCAGTAATTCTTTCAGAGAGAGTCTGTAGCCAGTAGACCTTTGAAGTTCTTGCTTGTGCCAAGATATTTTTATTTAAACCTGCATGTGAATGATATTTTGACTGGTATATATTTTGGTTTAATGTCATTACACTCAGACTTTTGTAGGTATTTCTGCACTTTCTTCTAGGACCAAGTGCCACCAAATGATGTATCTGATGCCAATCTGATTTCTAGTCCCTTTATAAACTGTTTGTGTAACTTTTATTTTTTGAAACTTTCAGAGTTTTCTCAGTCTTTTGAGTTCACAGGTTTCACTAAGCCGTGGGTCTTTATTCATTCATTCATTCATGGCCCTTGGTGGGCCATTTCAGTCTGAAGGCTTGAATTTTCATTCAACTTTGTGAAGTGTTCTTTGCTCTCTCTCTTTTCCTTCATATTCTCTCTGGAATTCCTTTTGTAGTGAAGAATGGACTATCTGAATTCATCTTCCATATCATAACATTTCTCTATTTTTTACCTTTCTGTATTTTTGTTCTACTTTTGAATGCTGTGATCTTCCTAATTGTTTGTTTTTTATCCATATTCAGTCTATTGCTTAACCATTCTGCTAAGATATTTACTCACCCATCATATTCTTGATTCCTAAGAACTATTTTTTATCAGCTCCATTTTCTTGTCAGATTGTGCTTTTTTTTATGATGCAATGTAATTTCAAGCGAGCTCCATGGGGCAGATTTCATGTTTTTTTTTGTTTTTGGATGGGAGTGTGTTTCATTACCATGGCATTTTGTACCACAAACCAGTGTCTGATAGATAATGGGTGTTCAGTAAATATTTGTTAAATAAGTGAGTATAAAAAATATATTTAGAATTTGAAATAGATATTTTATATTTCCTGGATTATCTTTTTCCCAAGGGTCACTTCTAGTGATTTTAATATTGTAACACCTGATTCATGACTAAGTTTTAAAATGAAGATATTAGATATCTGGTTGTGTCTGTCTATATGTCTATGTGTGCATTATAAATATATTTCTCTACCTTTGGATGGTACTATCAAAATTAATTTGTAAATGAGCTCTACTTAATTGGCTTAAAGGAAATTAGCACTTATAAAATTTCTCAGAAATATAGAGAAACTAACCCAAATGAATTTCAGGTTCCTGTGAACTGGGAGACACTCAGTACTAAACTGATTTAAAGTTATTAAGGTTATTAAAGTTCTTTTAAGTTTATCAATTTAATTAATATAGACACATCTTTAGAGTCATCAACATTAAGTGTAATACTTTCTTTGTACCTAGGTTTAATAGAAGTCAAATAAGATATTATGTCTGTTGCAAATTTGTCGGCAAGAAAAATAACTTGGTATGTTTTTTTTTTTTTTTAACTTTTTTGGGTTTTATTTTATTTATTTATTTATGGCTGTGTTGGGTCTTCGTTTCTGTGCAAGGGCTTTCTCTAGTTGCGGCAAGCGGGGGCCACTCTTCATCGCGGTGCGCGGGCCTCTCATTATCGCTGCCTCTCTTGTTGTGGAGCACAGGCTCCAGAAGCTCAGGCTCAGTAATTGTGGCTCACGGGCCCAGCTGCTCTGCGGCATGTGGAATCTTCCCAGACCAGGGCTTGAACCCGTGTCTCCTGCATTGGCAGGCAGATTCTCAACCACTGCGCCACCAGGGAAGCCCGGTATGATTAAATTTTTAATAAGTAAATTATATGTAAGTGAGATAAGAGCTTTTGGGTGGAATCTTTAGGAATAATTATGTTTTAGAAGTGTCTACTTAAAAATAATCTCTCCATTTGCTCCTTCTGGGACCCCTATAATGAAAATGTTGGTGCATTTGACATTGCCCCAGAGGTCTCTTAAACTGTCCTTATTTCCTTTCATCATTTTTTTCTTTATTCTGTTCCATGGCAGTGATTTCCACCACTCTGTCTTCCGGCTCATTGATTCAGTCTTCTACCTCATTTATTCTGCTACTGATTTATTCTAGTGTATTTTTCATTTCAGTTACTGTATTCATCAGCTCTGCTTGGTTATTCTTTATATTTTCTAACTTTTGCTAAAAACGTCTTGTAACTCAGAAAGGGCCTGACAAAATATTTGAAGAGATAATAGCTGAAAACTTCCCTAACGTGGGAAAGGAAACAGTCACCCGAGTCCAAGAAGCACAGAGAGTTCCCTAGATAAACCTAAGGAGGAACATGCTGAGACATATAATAATCAAATTGACAAAAATTGAAGACAAAGAGAAAATGTTAAAAGCAACAAGGGAAAAGCAACAAATAACATAAAAGGGAATCCCTGTAAGATTATAAGTTGAATTTTCAGGAAAAACTCAGCAGGCCAGAAGGGAGTGGCACGATATATTGAAAGTGATGAAAGGGAAGAAACTACAACCAAGAATACTCTACCCAGCAAGGTTCTCATTCAGATTCGAAGGAGAAATCAAACGCTTTACAGACAAGCAAAAGCTAAAAGAATTCAGCACCACCAAACCAGCTTTTCAACAAATGCTAAAGCAACTTCTCTAGGCTGAAAAGAAAAGACCATAACTAGATACAAGAAAATTATGAAATGGGAAAGCTCACCAGTAAAGGCAAATATACAGTAAAGATAGGAAATCATCCACATACAAAAATGATATCTAAGCCAATAATCATGAGAGAAGGAGAGTACAAATGCAGGATATTTGAAATGCATTTGAAATTAAGAGATCAACAACTTAACACAAATTTATATATATATATATAGAGAGAGAGAGAGAGAGAGAGAGAGAAAGAGAGAGAGAGGGAGGGAGAGATAGAGAGAGAGAGAGACTGCTATAGATAGATAGATAGATAGACAGACAGACAGACAGACAGATAGATAGATATAGACTGCTATATCAAAACCTCATGGTAACCACAAACCAAAAATCTATAATAGATATAACACAAATAAGAAAAAGGAATCCAAACACAACATTAACGGAAGTCATCAAATCAAAAGAGAAGAGAAAAAAAGAGGAAAGGAAAAAAAAAAGGCTGACAAAAATAAGTCCAAAACAATTAATAAAATTTCAGTGAGAACATACATATTGATAATTACCTTAAATGTAAATGGATTAAATGCTCCAACCAAAAGACATATATTGGCTGAATGGATAAAAAACAAGACCATATATATGCTGTCTACAAAAGCCCCACTTCACATCTAGAGACACATACAGCCTAAAGGTGAGGGGATGGAAAAAGTTATTACATGCAAATGGAAATCAAAAGAAAGCTGGAGTAGCAATACTCATATCAGACAAAATAGACTTTAAAATAAAGACTATGACAAGAGACAAAAAGGATACTACATAATGATCAGGGGATCAATCCAAGAAGAAGATATAACAACTGTAAATTTATATGCACCCAACACAGGAGCATCTCAATATAAAAGGTAATTGTTAACAGACATAAAAGGAGAAGTTGACAGTAACACAATAATAGTGGGGGACTTTAACACCACATTACATCAATGGAGAGATTATCCAGACAGAAGATCAAAAAGGAAACAAAGGCCTTAAATGACACATTAGACCACATGGACTTAATTGATATTTATAGAGCATTTTATCTGAAAGTAGCAGAATACACTTTTTCAAGTGCACATGGAAGATTCTCTAGGATTGATCACATGCTGGGCTACAAAGCAGGTTTTGGTAAATTTAAGAAAGTTGAAATCATATCAAGTATCTTTTCCAGCTGCAATGCTATGAGACTAGAAATCATCTCCAAGAGAAAAACTGCAAAAAACACAAACAGGCAGAGGCTAAAAACTATGCTAGTAAAGAGCCAATGGGTCACTGAAGAAATTAAAGAGGAAATCAAAAAATACCTAGAGACACATGAAAATGAAAACACGATGATCCAAAACCTATGAGAGGCAGCAAAAGTAGTTCTAACAGGAACATTTACAGCAATACAAGCTTACCTCAGGAAACAAGAAAAATCTCAAATAAACAACCTAACCTTACACCTAAAGCAACTAGAGAAAGAAGAACAAATAAAACCCAAAGTTAGTAGAAGGAAAGACATCATAAAGATCAGAGCAGAAATAAATGAAATATAGACTAAGAAAACAATAGAAAAGATCAATGAAACCAAAACCTGGTTGTTTGAAAAGATAAACAAAATTGATAAACGTTTAACCAGACTCATCAAGAAACAAAAGAGAAATGGCTCAAATTAATAAAATTAGAAATGAAAAAAGAGATGTTACAACAGACACCACAGAAATACAAAGGATCTTAAGAGACTACTACAAGCAAGTATATGCCAATAAAATGGACAACCTGGAAGAAATGGACAATTTCTTAGAAAGGTACAATCTCCCAAGACTGAACCAGGAAGAAATAGAAAATATGAACAGACCAATTGCAAGAACTGAAATTGAACCTGTGATTTAAAAACTTCCAAGAGACAAAAGTCCAGGACCAGATGGCTTCACAGGACAATTCCATCAAACATTTAAAGAAGAGTTAACACCTATCCTTCTGACACTATTCTAAAAAATTGCAGAGGAAGGGACACTTCTGAACTCATTCTATGAGGCCACCATTCCCTGATACCAAAAGCAGAGAAAGATAGCACACACAAAAAATTATAGGACAATATCACTGATGAACATAGCCACAAAAATCCTCAACAAAATACTAGCAAACCTATTCCAACAATACATTAAAAGGATTATACACGATGATCAAGTGGGATTTATCCCAGGGATGCAAGGACTTTTCAATATCCACAAATCAATCAATGTGAAACACCACATTAACAAACTGAAGAATAAAAACCATACGATAATCTCAGTAGATGCAGAAAAAGCTTTTGATAAAATTCAACATCCGTTTATGATAAAAACTCTCCAGAAAGTGGGCATAGAGGAGACATACCTCAACATAATAAAGGCCATATATGACAATCTCACAGCTAACATCATACTCAATGGTGAAAAGCTGAAAGCATTTTCCTCTCGTGTCAGGAACAAGGCGAGGATGTTCACTCACTCTCACCACTTTTATTCAACATAGCATTGGAAGTCCTAACCACAGTAATCAGAGAAGAAAAAGAAATAAAAGGAATCCAAACTGGAAAAGAAGAAGTAAAACTGGCACTGTTTGCAGATGACATGACACTATACATAGAAAATCCTAAAGACACTATCAGAAAACTGCTAGAGCTCATCAATGAATTTGGTAATGTTGCAGGATACAAAATTAATATGCAGAATTTTGCATTATAAATTTGCATTAATATGTAAAATTAATGCAGAAATCTGTTGCATTTCTATACACTAACAATGAAAGATCAGAAAGAGAAATTATGGAAACAATCCCATTTACCATCACATCAAAAAGAATAAAATACCTAGGAATAAACCTACCTGAGGAGGCCAAAGACCTGTACTCTGAAAACTGTAAGATGCTGATGAAAGAAATCAAAGATGACACAAACAGATGAAAAGATATACCATATTTTTGGATTGGAAGAACCAACATTGTCATAATGACTGTATTACCCAAGGCAATCTACAGATTTAATGTAATCCCTATCAAATTACCAATGGCATTTTTTCACAGAACTAGGATAAAAAATCTTAAACTTTGTATGGAAACACGAAAGACCCTGAATAGCCAAAGCAACCTTGAGAATGAAAAATGGAGCTGGAGGAATCAGGCTCCCTGATATCAGACTATACTACAAAGCTACAGTGATCAAAACAGTATCGTACTGGTACAAAAACAGAAATATAGATCAATGGAAGAGGACAGAAAGCCCAGAAGTATACCCATACAATTATGGTTAATTAATCTATGACAAAGGAATCAAGAATATACAATGGAGGAAAGACAGCCTCTTGAATAAGTGGTGCTGGGAAAACTAGACAACTGCATGTAAAAGAATGGAACTAGAATATTCTGTAACACTATACACAAACATAAACTCAAAATGGATTAAAGACCTAAATGTAAGACTGGATACTACAAAACTCCTAGAGGAAAACCTAGGCAGGACATTCTTTGACATAAATTGCAGCAATATCTTTTTGGATCCATCTCCTAGAGTAATGGAAATAAGAACGACAACAACAAAAACAAATTAGACCTAATTAAACTTAAAAGCTTTAATATAGCAAAGTAAACCATAAACAAAACGAAAAGATAACCCACAGTATGGGAGAAAATATTTGCAAACACTGCACCCAACAAGGGATTAATCTCCAAAACATATAAGCAGCTCATACAGCTCAATATCAAAAAAACAAACAACCCAATAAAAAAATGATCAGAAGACCTAAACAGATGTTTTTCCAAAGAAGACATACAGATGGCCAAAAGGCACATGAAAATATGCTCAACAATGCTAATTTTTAGAGAAATTCAAATCAAAACTATAATGAGGTATCACCTCACACCAGTCAGAATGGGCATCATCAAAAGTCTACAAATAATAAATGCTAGAGAGGGTGTGGAGAAAAGGGAATTGTCCTACACTGTTGGTGGGAAGGTAAATTAGTGCAGCCACTATGAAGAACAATATGGAGGTTCCTCAAAAAACAAAAAATAAAGCTACCATTTGATCCTGCAATCCTACTCCTGGGCATATATCTGGGGAAAACCATAATTCGAAAAGATACATGCACCCCAATGTTCATTGCATCACTATTTACAATCGCCATGACATGGAAGCAACCTAAGTGTCCATCAACATATGAACAGATAAAGAAGATGTGGTATATACATAAATGGAATATTACTCAGCCATAACAAAGAACGAAATAATGCCATTTGCAGCAACAAGGATGGACTAGAGATTATCATACTAAGTGAAGTAAGTCAGACAGAGAAAGACAAACATCATATGATATTGCTTATATGTGGAATCTAAGAAAATAATACAAATGAACTTATTTACAAAACAGAAACAGACTCACAGACATAGCAAACAAACTTAGGCTTACCAAGGGGGAAAGGGGGGTTGTGAGAGGGATAACATATACTTACTATTATATATAAAGTAGATAACCAACAAGGACCTACTGTATAGCACAGGGAACTATACTCAATATCTTATAATAAACTATAAGGGAAAAGAATCTGAAAAGGAATATATATATATTCCTTTTCTATATATAAATAACTGAATCACGGCGCTGTACACCTGAAACTAACATGATATTGTAAATCAACTATATTTCCATTAAAAAAAAATCTCTCCATATATTTGGTAATTTGAAAATTAGAGTTGTGCTAAATTAAGTTAAATGTTGGAAGTTTATTGAATAGCTAGGTCATTCCCAAATAAGATACTGAAACATTAATTACTGAACATTGGCTTCCTTTTACAGAGAAAATAAAGGTATTTAGAATTATTAATAAATACATTTTGTGCCACACTGAGGTATTTTCTATAAGAAAGCACATGTTTTTAGAATTTATCATTGGTATTTTTGTTTGCCAATCTACAGAATGCTAATGTAAAAGTTCATCATTGGCTTACTTCTTAGTTTTCACTAGAAATTAAGATTTTTAAGTGTTGAGGATTCTAACTTAAATATGTAATTAAAGCTAGTAGAAATAATAAGGGAAACGTTTTAGTATACAGTAGCAAAGTAGGATGTGTGTTTTTAGTAAAAGAAGGTACGAGGAGTTGAATTGCGCTTTGTTAAGGGAAAAGAAAGTAATTTTTTTCTAGAGTTGATTGTTCCTGGATGGGAAAAATAAAGGGACAAACTAATTTGAGTACAGAAAATTATGGAAGGTTTATCGAAAAGGAACCCTGAGAAAACAGTTTTGTGCCTGGTCAGGTTTGGCTAAATTTAGGATAAATTTAATTGAGTAAATAAATTTTAACATAAGCTGGTACAAAACCTGAATTTTGTTTTTCTCTCTGTTAAGAGGACAAAGTTTTCTTGAACGGTCAATCTGCATTTGATAACAGATTTTAAGTTTCTTTACCTTTTAAGTGATCTATTCCATATTTGCTTTTGAAATCTTTTATTGTCCCTTTGGTTAAGTGAAGAAGTATTGTTTAACAGTGACCTATGATCCTATTTGACCAAGTATTTTAAAACCTTTTTTATATTTTTGGAGAAACTTCCCAAATCAAAATCTAGTGAAGTTCCTTTGATCTCTAGCTAACTTTGAGATGCTTCAAAGGGCCCCGAGACATCCCAAAGAGATGTCTAATTAAACCTGATTAAACTAATTAGGTTCATTTGGAGTGTTAAATTACATGGGATTAGCATTGTCCAATGAGTAATAAATCTTCTTATGTTGTATGGGTAAATGTTATTAATATTTAAGTATTCTAGGAATTATATGGAATTCCTAAAAATATGGTATGTCTTGGTAAAATGTTATCAGTCATAATTCCAGTTATTACCTTAAAATGCTGTATGTCACAGGAGTAACCAAGTTTCTTTGTCAATTGCATTGTAAACAGGTCTTCAACCGTGCCTTAAGTCTTTTATCATTCATAGATAGCTATTGTTTTACTCTGATGTCTTTGCAAAAATTCTTCCTCTTCAAGAAGATTCATAGCAAGAACTTTATGACAAGTACAGGTTCTGATAACTTTCAGATCATACGCTGAACTGGGTGAAAAATTAAAGAATTTTACAGGAAAACCTGATGGCTTCATAAAACAGTTAACAAAAAGGAATTGTGGGACTTCTCTGGCAGTCCAGTGGTTAAGACTCCACGTTTCCACTGCAGGGGGTGCAGGTTCGATCTCTGGTTGGGGAACTAAGATCCTGCATGCCACGTGGGTGGCCAAAAGAAAAAAAAAGGATTTTTTACATAGGATTGAGTGAACTGGTGAATACGGATATAATTTTTATGGTTTCTCTCTGAAGTATTACTGGCTTTTAATCTGTGTTTTCCAGATATAAGGAAACTTATCTCCTAATTATGACTTACAGCGATTTGGTAAATTATATCTTTGTAAGCAGTACTGAAACATTTATCCTTTCTCACTACCTGATCCCTCCAGAGATTGGAAACTCTTGGGTTCCCAGAAGCTTTATTAGGTAAATTAGGAAGACCACCTCCGAACAGGTGCAGGAATCTCAAGGTATTTTGGAAACCTCAAAAAAGGAGGAATTCACCCAAATCTACAGATATCACCCACAAAATCTGTGACAAGCCCTTGCTGTGGTTTTCCTGGCCTTGAGAGGCATTTAAAAAATTCAATCTGAGACTCCATATTAAAAAGTTCCAGCTAAGCCAATTTGAAAAGCGCCTGTATAATCAATTACACTTATGCAAATCATCAGGCCATGTTTATTGAAACCAGACTTATTTTGCAAACAAATTAGTCTTAATCTGGCTATATTTGGTAGAAATGAGGGTAATTATAGAGAGAAAAAGATTATGTTTCAGTGAATATTAAATTCTAGTTTAGTTAATTATGGTCTGTATTTACGAAGTCTCACTTCCCAGATAGCTCCTCACTGTTTTATTACTGTGAAGTTTAATTGAATGATTAAAAGGACACTCTAAGCTTGTTTCTGAAGCTTATCTCAGTAATCTAACTTTAGATGAAGATTGGATGCTCCATGACCTGCAACCAGGAGATTATACATACTGGAAAAGACATCATTTAAAGAACTATCTCTAACCTAAATGGAAGGTTACTTCCAAGGCTACCTCATCAGATACTCTTAACTAGCTCATGTACAGCAAAAGTGAAGGGAATTGACTCTTGGATTAATACTTCCCAGTTAGAAAGGGCCCCTGCACTGGACTGGCTATAGAGATGACTACCAACACAAACTCACCTTAAAAAGACACTCAAACAGAGGAGAAACTACACTTACACCAGGACGAGAAGACGATGACATCAGAAATAGACAGATGTCCCAAGATGCCAGACCTGACCCATATGATCATTTGTAGTGTTTTTTTTTTTTTTTTTTTTTTACTTCTTGGAACTTTGCATATGGATAAAACATTTTTCCATCATGGGCCTGATCCTATGCTAGTTTTAAAAATCAATCCAATTGGGGCTTCACTGGTGGCGCAGTGGTTAAGAATCCACCTGCCAATGCAGGCGACATGGGTTCGATCCCTGGTCCGGGAAGATCTCACATGCCTCAGAACAACTAAGCCTGTGTGCCACAACTACAGAGCCTGCACTCTAGAGCCCACGAGCCACAACTTGTGAGCCTGCATGCCACAACTACTGAAGCCCATGCATCTGGAGTCCATGCTCTGCAACTAGAGAAGCCACCGCAATGAGATGCCCATGCACCGCAAGGAAGAGTAGCCCCTGCTCACTGCAACTAGAGAAAGCCTGCATGCAGCAACGAAGACCCAATGCAGCCATCAATCAATCAATCAATCAATCCAGTCGTCGGGTTTGTGGTCAATTACCTGACACAAAGTCATGTCTGGAACTTCTGGTTTACCTTGGTGGATTTTTCCTCTCCAAGGCTCTAACTGGATGGCTCTTGGGAAATTTATTCTAGAAGAAAGAAGTATAGTTTTGTTTGGGCCACTATTGATATTACTAGATGAGACTCCCTCACTTGGTCTATCAATTATACTTGCTCTGACCATCGCCATAAATACAAATTTTCTCTTAAAGTTACTCAATCTCAATCAGAGCAACAAGCAAAATTTCGGCCAAAAAATATAACCTCCCTCCGTTGTGGGATGGCTTTATATGGCTAACACGAGGCTATGATCACTTAAGTTTAAGGCCCCCCTTACGTTGGGAACAGTCAAACCATACTAAGGATAACCGGCCTAATAACACTAAGAAATTGGACTGGGTGCCTTATGCACAGTGCCTGTGTATCATTTCCCTTAAAGATAAGAATTGTTACAGAACAGACTACGTCAGAAGACCTGGTGATATACTGTGCCACACCTAATGGAAGTTCTTGACTTAAATTCTTACTTATGACCTTACTCATACTAGTAGCTATATTACCTGTATACTGCCTATTTTACAAGATTGCTGTTTCTTGCATTACTAAATGTGTGACTGAGCCTTTGATAAAATGATGACTAGGTTACTTGAAGCAAGTAATCAGTTATATAGTTCTATATAAGACCAGTGATTGTAATAGTGTAACTCTAGATATGGTAAGAAGCAACAAGAGGGAACCATTTTCTGGACCATAACAGACTAGTAAGACAGGTGGTCCAGAGACCTTTGGCTACTGTTAATAGGAACTAGTCCAGTCACACTGAGTGGCCTACCAACGAAATCCTTGCCTGACCTAGGAGTGAGCATTCCTAGCACTGTGGGACAAAATGGTCACAAAATGCCTCCCAAACCATGGTCGAATTTATGACCATGAGGGGGCGCTGTCACTACAAATTATTGCTGGCCATCTGGTTCTACAAGAATAAAGTCACTGCAGTCGCTGACCCTCAACACACTCTGAAAGGAGTTCAGGGCAGAGATCAGGAATGAGGCACTCTGTGCTCTGGGAAAAACTGGCAGAACAGGCCTTTACATAGTTAGATATTTTCAGGAGAAAATTTTATGAGCCCAATTTCTTGTATCTTCTCATATCTAGACAAGCACTAAAATCATTAATGGGGACATCTGCTCCTCATGACTAGCAGCAACCTTCTGCCAAAATGTGTGCTTGACTGCATGTACCCCCCCTTCACTAATATCATATATATACTGACCCCCGCCCCAACCTCTAGGGAGCCGTTTCTCAGAGCTATCTGAGATGTTGTCTCCCATGCTACAGTCCTTATTTGGCCCCAAATAAAACTTAACTCACAACTCTCACGTTGTGCTTTTTTTTTTTTTCAGTCAGTGAGAAGAACAGTCATTCAAATCCAGGTATGTCTGACTGCAAAGATATCATCTGAATCCTGAAAACCCTTCACAGGCCAGTTGTTCCATATTACCTCTAAACATCATATCCTCTCATACTGTACATAGCTAGTAGTTTTTAGTAATTTCTCACTTAATTTCTCACTTATTTATTTACTGTTTCTTAGTGGTTCCAATTTTTTGTCTTTTTTTTTCAGTACATAGGCTTTGCTATCTTCTTGCTCCCATAACACTTTGTATGTGTCATTTAACTTGTGAACTCTCAAAAATGAATTGCTAACAAGAAGAGTGAATCATTTTCCATGTTTAGTTTCCAAGATTTCTCATTTTGAAAAAATAGGTTTCCAAATATTAACTTGCTTTAAATGATTACACATACAAACCCCACATCCATAAACTTTATCTTAAATTAAAAATAAAAGCCTGCCAAGCTAGAGTACATAAATAGCTCTTTTAAAATCACTGGATAAGAGTTTAAATTACCAGAGGTTGCATCATTATGGGTTATTTGAGAATTGTTTGTCTTCTATAATATGAAGTTATTCTCATAGGAATACTGATTAAAATAGAAACCAGATGTGTTTTTCAATACTAGAGTGAAAAAAATGACAAACAAGTAGAAAATTAATATAAGAATGACCTAAGGAGGTTTCTAGAAACTTGAAGCATGGGTATAATAGAAAAAGTGTGCGTGTGTCGGTGTGTGTGTGGTGTGTGTGTGTGTGAGAGAGAGAGAGAGAGAGAAGAATAAAAAAATAAAGGAGAAAAATGCAGAGAGAAAGGGAAGGAGAATGAATAGGATAAGATAAGAAACAGTTTCAGAATTCAAAACAGAAGAAAAAAAACTCTTAAATCTTGATAAATATTTGGTATCACCAAGAAAATAGCATAATTGAATTTTTACCTATGGACCAAAAAAGTGAAAAAGGAAAAAACAGGGACAAGATGGTCTTTCAGTCTAAAAGGAATAAATTAAATACGAAAAAGATGAGGACTATTGTTGAAAGAAAAAAAAGAGCCCCCTTTAAATTTAAAATATGACACACTCTGGGTGTGATAAAATGATCCAGAAATTTTATATTTTTCACCCCTTCTCTTCCACATTTTTAGAGGGATGAAAAGAACAATAATGTTTTTGATGCTCTGAATTTGCTTCTTGGTTTTATTTTCAATTATATTAGAAATACATATACTTCTAAGTATATACATATACTTAGAAATAAGTATACTTATTACTACAATATGTCAACATGCTGAGTGGAATAAACGGAATGGAAGGTGTAAAGGCAATCAAGGGAAGGGAGGAGTACACCATACATAATTTCATTACCATTTTTGAATTAGTCTTTAATTACCCCTTTCATTATACTAAAAACTAGGGTTATTCTCTTTAATTTTATTTATCCAAGGCAAAAATAATAAAGTGAATGCTATTCTATTATCCTTAGAATAATTTAAAATATAGTAAAACTTCATTCATTTGGAGTCCCTTAATTCAGAATTTGTTACCATTCAAATTGAGTTTGCATTGAAGTTTATCTTTTTGCTTTGCAGATATTTCCAAGATAGTACAAATTAGTAGGATAAATCAGTTGTCAGGGGAGATTTTAAAATATTTAAGAGAGAAAGCAACTTTCAAACATCTTTCAGTACTTTCACATTCACATTTGCAAATAAGTTAATAAGCTATTTCCATATTTTTCTTATTGATTCAATTAAGCCAGGTGACAGCTTGATTTATTACACATATAGTTCTTGGCATTAATAAACAGTATTTCTTTTAAAATATACTATAATTTTTGATTTTTACTAATTCAGCAATTCTCTAAAGTCATGAAACTATGCTTCCAACTTCCAAGCTTCTTAGGCTAGGAAATCAAAGCTACAATCATGTGCAGCCAAAAAATTCTATTAGAAAAAAATCTGGCAGTCTTGTTGTTCTTCTGGCTACTATCAAATGACTGATATAACTGTCTTTTTTTTTTAACTTCACTAATTTCTCTTGGCATTAGATATACGAAAGTTTAGTTTCTGATTTTTTTGTTGTTGTATAATTCACTGTGGCATTATATGCTGATATGAACTACTCTACTACAACATTCCTCTAGAATATAAAAGCAATTTTCTTTTAGGTAAAATACTCAGAGAGAGTATTAGGTATTGATTTCTTTTTAAATTGCCAACATTGTTAGTTAAAAACTTCTTTCTCAGTGTCACAAGAATTGACTGAACTGTACATTAACCTATATTTGGACAACTTTGAAACCCATTTATGGCTGAAACCAAAAAATGAAACTGCTTTAGGCTTTTATAATAAGGTCTCATAACATAGCTTGCCTTCTGATAATTTCATGTGTTATAATACTGGGGTCTTTGATATTCTGGTTGTCAGAAATATTCTTAATTAGGGAAATGAGGGAGGATAGCCCTCATTTAACATTTTTGTCAAAATACATACTTAATACTGCTATGAGAAAAGTTTTCTTTTTGCACCAGAGCACCTTAAAAAGAGATTCTAATTCCACACTTCGTGTTAACTGATTTGCAAGATGCTTACTGGTTCTCATTTTAAGGGAGTAACAGGTCCAGATCCCTCTGATCCAGAATGAGTAGGGTTTTGGGTTATAGCATTCCTCTCACCTAAACTTTCCAACTGCCTGATTTTCCCCTCCAATGCTGGTCTTCTTCCAGTCTTTCTTATCTCTACAAATGACACCACTATTTATCCTGTTACAAATGTCTGACATCCGGAATTTAACCTTGACTCCTCCTTGTCTCTCACATTGAATCTATCACCAAGATTTGTCTCCAAAATTTCTCTACCCGCTTCTTTCCCTCTCCCTGCCATGATCCTAGTCTAAGGAATCATCATCTCCAAAGTGGATTATAACTGGCCTCCTAACTGGTCTCCTTACTTCAACTTTTGCCATCCTCCAAACCATTCTCACAAAGTTTTCATGACGATCACATTACTCATTGATTATTATCCATTATACTTAGAATCAAATCCAAAGTCCCCATTGTTGATATCAAGATCCTACACACGTTGCTTTCAAATCACCTAACTTTCCCCTTGTTAACTCTGTTCCAGTTATACTGTCATTTAGTTTCTGAAACACACCAAGCTCATTTTCACCTCAGAGCCTTTGTTTTCCCTGTTACCTTTGCCTGGAATGCATTACCTCCACTTCTGATTTCTTCTTATCTTTCAGATCTCAGCTTAAATGTCACCTCCTCAGAAAGGTCTTTTTTTTTTTTTTTTTTTTTTTAAACATCTTTATTGAAGTATAATTGCCTTACAATGGTGTGTTAGCGTCTGCTTTATAACAAAGTGAATCAGTTATACATATACAATATGTTCCCATTTCTCTTCCCTCTTGCATCTCCCTCCCTCCCACCCTCCCCATCCCACCCCTCTAGGTGGTCACAAAGCACCGAGCTGATCTCCCTGTGCTATGCGGCTGCTTCCCACTAGTTATCTATTTTACATTTGGTAGTGTATATATGTCCATGACACTCTCTTACCCTGTCACATCTCACCCCACCCCCTCCGCATATCCTCAAGTCCATTCTCTAGTAGGTCTGTGTCTTTATTCCCGTCTTGCCACTAGGTTCTTCATGGCTTTTTTTTTTTTTTTTCCTTAGATTCCGTATATATGTGTTAGCATACTGTATTTGTTTTTCTCTTTCTGACTTACTTCACTCTGTATGACAGACTCTAACTCCATCCACCTCATTACAAATACCTCCATTTCATTTCTTTTTATGGTTGAGTAATATTCCATTGTATATATGTGCCACATCTTCTTTATCCATTCATCTGTCGATGGACATTTAGGTTGCTTCCATGTCCTGGCTATTGTAAATAGAGCTGCAATGAACATTTTGGTACATGACTCTTTTTGACCTATGGTCTTCTCAGGGTATATGCCCAGTAGTGGGATTGCTGGGTCGTATGGTAGTTCTATTTGTAGTTTTTTAAGGAACCTCCATACTGTTCTCCGTAGTGGCTGTATCAATTTACATTCCCACCAACAGTGCAAGAGTGTTCCCTTTCCTCCACACCCTCTCCAGCATTTATTGTTTCTAGATTTTTTGATGATGGCCATTCTGACCGGTGTGAGATGATACCTCATTGTAGTTTTGATTTGCATTTCTCTAATGATTAATGATGTTGAGCATTCTTTCATGTGTCTGTTGGCCATCTGTATATCTTCTTTGGAGAAATGTCTATTTAGGTCTTCTGCCCATTTTTGGATTGGGTTGTTCGTTTTTTTGTTATTGAGCTGCATGAGCTGCTTGTAAATCTTGGAGATTAATCCTTTGTCAGTTGCTTCATTTGCAAATATTTTCTCCCATTCTGATGGTTGTCTTTTGGTCTTGTTTATGGTTTCCTTTGCTGTGCAAAAGCTTTTAAGTTTCATTAGGTCCCATTTGTTTATTTGTGTTCTTATTTCCATTTCTCTGGGAGCTGGGTCAAAAAGAATCTTGCTGTGATGTATGTCATAGAGTGTTCTGCCTATGTTTTCCTCTAAGAGTTTGATAGTGTCTGGCCTTACATTTAGGTCTTTAATCCATTTTGAGTTTATTTTTGTGCATGGTGTCAGGGAGTGTTCTAATTTCATTCTTTTACATGTACCTGTCCAATTTTCCCAGCACCACTTATTGAAGAGGCTGTCTTTTCTCCACTGTATATGCTTGCCTCCTTTATCAAAGATAAGGTGACCATATGTGTGTGGGTTTATCTCTGGGCTTTCTATCCTGTTCTATTGATCTATATTTCTGTTTTTGTGCCAGTACCAAACTGTCTTGATTACTGAAGCTTTGTAATATAGTCTGAAGTCAGGGAGCCTGATTCCCCCAGCTCCATTTTTCGTTCTCAAGATTGCTTTGGCTATTCGGGGTCTTTTGTGTTTCCATACAAATTGTGAAATTTTTTGTTCTAGTTCTGTGAAAAATGCCAGTGGTAGTTTGATAGGGATTGCATTGAATCTGTAGATTGCTTTGGGTAGTAGAGTCATTTTCACAATGTTGATTCTTCCAATCCAGGAACATGGTATATCTCTCCATCTATTTGTATCATCTTTAATTTCTTTCATCAGTGTCTTAAAATTTTCTGCATACAGGTCTTTTGTCTCCTTAGGTAGGTTTATTCCTAGATATTTTATTCTTTTTGTTGCAATGGTAAACGGGAGTGTTTTCTTAATTTCACTTTCAGATTTTTCGTCATTAGTGTATAGAAATGCAAGAGATTTCTGTGCATTAATTTTGTATCCTGCTACTTTACCAAATTCATTGATTAGCTCTAGGAGTTTTCTGGTAGCATCTTTAGGATTCTCTATGTATAGTATCATGTCATCTGCAAATAGTGACAGCTTTACTTCTTCTTTTCCGATTTGGATTCCTTTTATTTCTTTGTCTTCTCTGATTGCTGTGGCTAACACTTCCAAAACTATGTTGAATAATAGTGGTGAGAGTGGGCAACCTTGTCTTGTTCCTGATCTTAGTGGAAATGGTTTCAGTTTTTCACCATTGAGGACAATGTTGGCTGTGGGTTTGTCATATATGGCCTTTATTATGTTGAGGAAAGTTCCCTCTATGCCTACTTTCTGCAGGGCTTTTATCATAAATGGGTGTTGAATTTTGTCGAAAGCTTTCTCTGCATCTATTGAGATGATCATATGGTTTTTCTCCTTCAATTTGTTAATATGGTGTATCACATTGATTGATTTGCGTATGTTGAAGAATCCTTGCATTCCTGGGATAAACCCACTTGATCATGGTGTATGATCCTTTTAATGTGCTGTTGGATTCTGTTTGCTAGTATTTTGTTGAGGATTTTTGCATCTATGTTCATCAGTGATATTGGCCTTTAGTTTTCTTTCTTTGTGACATCTTTGTCTGGTTTTGGTATCAGGGTGATGGTGGCCTCGTAGAATGAGTTTGGGAGTGTTCCTCCCTCTGCAATATTTTGGAAGAGTTTGAGAAGGATAGGTGTTAGCTCTTCTCTAAATGTTTGATAGAATTCACCTGTGAAGCCATCTGGTCCTGGGCTTTTGTTTGTTGGAAGGTTTTTAATCACAGTTTCAATTTCAGTGCTTGTGATTGGTCTGTTCATATTTTCTATTTCTTCCTGGTTCAGTCTTGGCAGTTTGTGCATTTGTAAGAATCTGTCCATTTCTTCCAGGTTGTCCATTTTATTGGCATAGAGTTGCTTGTAGTAATCTCTCATGATCTTTTGTATTTCTGCAGTGTCAGTGGTTACTTCTCCTTTTTCATTTCTAATTCTATTGATTTGAGTCTTCTCCCTTTTTCTCTTGAAGAGTCTGGCTAATGGTTTATCAATTTTGTTTATCTTCTCAAAGAACCAGCTTTTAGTTTCACTGATTTTTGCTATTGTTTCCTTCATTTCTTTTTCATTTATTTCTGACCTAATCTTTATGATTTCTTTCCTTCTGCTGGCTTTGGGGTATTTTTGTTCTTCTTTCTCTAATTGCTTTAGGTGCAAGGTTAGGTTGTTTATTCGAGATGTTTCCTATTTCTTGAGGTAGGCTTGTATTGCTATAAACTTCCCTCTTAGCACTGCTTTTGCTGCGTCCCATAGGTTTTGGGTCGTCGTGTCTCCATTGTCATTTGTTTCTAGGTATTTTTTGATTTCCCCTTTGATTTCTTCAGTGATCACTTCGTTATTAAGTAGTGTATGTACTGTGTAGCCTCCATGTGTTTGTATTTTTTACAGATCTTTTCCTGTAATTGATATCTAGTCTCATAGCGTTGTGGTCGGAAAAGATACTTGATACGATTTCAATTTTCTTAAATTTACCAAGGCTTGATTTGTGACCCAAGATATGATCTATCCTGGAGAATGTTCCATGAGCACTTGAGAAAAATGTGTATTCTGTTGTTTTTGGGTGGAATGTCCTATAAATATCAATTAAGTCCATCTTGTTTAATGTATCATTTAAAGCTTGTGTTTCCTTATTTATTTTCATTTTGGATGATCTGTCCATTGGTGAAAGTGGGGTGTTAAAGTCCCCTACTATGATTGTGTTGCTGTCGATTTCCCCTTTTATGGCTGTTAGTATTTGCCTTATGTATTGAGGTGCTCCTATGTTGGGTGCATAAATATTTACAATTGTTATACCTTCCTCTTGGATCGATCCCTTGATCATTATATAGTGTCCTTCTTTGTCTCTTGTAATAGTCTTTATTTTAAAGTCTATTTTGTCTGATATGAGAATTGCTACTCCAGCTTTCTTTTGATTTCCATTTGCATGGAATATCTTTTTCCATCCCCTCACTTTCAGTCTGTATGTGTCTCTAGGTCTGAAGTGGGTCTCTTGTAGACAGCATATATATGGGTCTTGTTTTTGTATCCATTCAGCCAGCCTGTGTCTTTTGGTGGGAGCATTTAATCCATTTACATTCAAGGTAATTATCGATATGTATGTTCCTATTCCCATTTTCTTAAATGTTTTGGGTTTGTTATTGTAGGTGTTAGAAAGGTCTTTTGTGACCAGATTTAAACCATCCCTTCTCCTTCAAGTTATTTGTTACCATAGTTCCTATTTATTTCTTCCTGCAATATAATCAGAATTCTTTTATATGTTCATAATCTGTCCCCTCCTCCATGATTTAAGCTCCATGAAGTCAGGGACCTTGCTTATCTTACCGAACAGTATATCTCTATCATATTGCATACTACCTAAATACACAGTAAAGGTTGATTTGAAGCAAGTAGCTGAGTTCATCAAGGGACAAAGATTTTATTGCATCATTGAAAACTCAATATGTAAAATTTCAAAGGAAATATCTGATAATTGCTTACATGACTCTTGGGTTCCTCACCAGACTGAAGATATAAGAGAGAAGAAAGAAAGAGAGGAGAGTGGAGGCAGAGAAAGTAGGGAGAGGGAGAAGGAGAGAGACAATTTGTGAGGAGGATTTCTTCTCTGTTAGTTCCCTTCCCTACCAAGAGACGTGAGGAGCAGGTGAATCTCCCGTTACCCTAAATCTAGTGAGACAGGTGTTTTGGAAGTGTTGATCATCACAGAGGATGTTGGAACAGAAGTTCCCATGTTAGAAAAAGAAGACTAGAATTTTATTCAGGAAAAATGGAGGTGTTACTGAATACTTTTGAGCAGAAAAATAACATGATTACAACTGTGCTTTAGAAAGATTAACTTGATAGCAACACATAAAATGGATTGGAGGTTGGAGAGAGGAGATGAAAGGAGATGGGTTAGGATAGGACTGACATGAAAGGTAACAATTACTTGACTTAGGATGTGAAGGTAACAACCGATAGGAAGAAACAGGTGTTGAAGAAATTGTGGTGGTAGAATTGATAATTTTTGGAATTGATTAGCGGGAGAACTCATTATGACTGAGTTAATATTAAATACAATTGAAGGGAAAATATGAGTAATATTTAAAGATAGCAAGAAGGTTTAGTTTGAAAAGAAAGCCAGGGAGAAGTATGAACCTCCTTTCTCTTATGCATGAGTTATTTTGTTAGCTGCCAGTTTTACATGGACCTATATTTTACCAGATGCCTGGCTTTCTGTGAGTGTATCTTTATACTAAGGATGTTGGACTCCATAACTTTCTTCTTCTTTACTACCATAATTATCTCTATTCTATCTCCTACTTCTACTTTTGAAAAGTTCATCTAGTGCTGAAAAGTCATGGTTTTAAAGCTAATGAATGAAAAATTAAAACAATTTTGTAATTAACACACTGACATCCACGACATTAAAAAAATTGCTAGTTTTACTCCTCATTTTGCTATGTAGGCAATGCATATGGAACCAAAGAATGACAATTTAAAGCAAAGAATGTAATAACCCTAACTGCACAGAGTATTTGTTGTTTTTCATAATGTTTTCCTAGGGGTGAAGCAAAACTCTCTCCATAGCCATTATAACAATTTCCAACTGTTAGAGTGGCACTAGGCTGTCAAAAACAGGCACTAATGTATTGCCCTGAATCAAGGAGACTGAGTCTTTGCTAAAGTTAAGCATTAATTTAAAGGGTGTCAAGGCAATCAAGAGTAAATTATATAATGTAACTTCATTATACAGAAAAAAGAACAGCTAGAGACTCTAGAGATCTTGCTCCAGGTCCAAAGTTGTTTAGTAAGTTAAAAACATAATTTCAAGAGCTTGAATTCTAGATTAGCATTTTAGATAACTTTTTATAAATATAAAATGAAATAAAACAAATTTGTATATACTCAGAGACGCAAAGAGTCTAGATACATTTGTAAACTGAGGTATTTATATAGTTGAGTCACAGGCACACCACAATTTTGAGCATATGACTCAGACTTTGTATCTTATATACAGTTAGTTTTTAAATGTTAGGGCACAAGAGTAAGCATAAAGTTTGCATAACTGAAGATTTATAGAACCCCAGGCTTGCTCAATTACTTTTGGGATTTTACTCCAGAGTTTAAACTACTGTCTTCGACCAGGTCTATAAGGTCTATAAGTAGACATGCCTGTACTCCGGCTTCCTATTACACTTAGAATAAACCCAAACTCCTATTACCATGACCTTCAAAGTTCTTTATGATCTGGCTCCTGTCTGCTTTTCCAGTTTCACTAATCTCTCACTCCTTTTCCCATTGCTCATGTACTTCATTAATATTGGCCTTCTTTCAGTTCTTGGAACACACCAAGGTCAGTCTTGTTCCAGGCGTCTCAAAATTTACCTCCTCAGGTGGGCCCTTCTTACTTAAAGTAGGTCCCTCTACCCATTTACCTCTCTGCCTCCTATCTTCTTGAATACCTTCTTTGTATCCCATCCACACCCACTCTGCCTCTGCCACACACAAATGCCAAAGATCAGCGCGTTTATGTTCTCCCACTGGGATGCATACTCTTTAAGTGCAAAGACCACTTCTAGAATACTCACCATTGTATCACGAAAAGTCCAAGACAACATCTGGCACCCAGTAGGTATTTGATAAATATTTGTTAAGTGAATGAATCAAGGAAGTGAGAAATGTTGGTTGTATGGCATGATTCAAAGTTGAGACTGAATTTATGAAATGGGACTGACAGAAGAAAAGATGAAGATAAATCCATAGTGTGGTGATGGTGGTGGGAATGTAGTGGAAATAAATCTTGGACCACAATCTCAAATATGCAAGGGATAACATACAACTTTACGTTTATAAATCAACCTAGCTTCAACTTTGAGAATTTCAACCCCCCTTACCTCCCACCCCCAGTTAGTAGAAAACTTATGTCAATTATTCTTGGGTTCCCCTCTTCTGCTTCAAGATGAGATAGAATTCAAGGGGTTTATTCAGGGCCAAGGCAAGGACTTCTGGTTGTTGAGTCATTTGTCTACTCTGGTTACTTCTGGGTGTTCACTGACTCTGCTCACACAGTTCCTTCAGGTCTGAGTTCTCTGCTCTTCCAGATTTCTTTTAAAACATCTTTTAAAACATGGGAAATCTTTATGAGGGGTGCTTATGAGCCAGTCTGTTTAGACACATGGGCAGGCTTTACACTTTGGAGTTTTGCTGCTTCTGCTGTGTGCTGTGGAGTTACCAGAAATGTAGAGCTAGGTTTCCCAAATAGACTTTTCTCTATGCTGCCTGTTCTATGGACTCCACCTTCTCTGGGATGCCTCTCAAAGGCACTTTTATGTTTCACTTCTTTTCAGGGAATTTAGCACAGTTTTTTTTTTTTTCTCTTAAACTCCAGACTTTATGTGTAAACTACATGCATATGTATGACTGAATATTTTTTTTAAACTGTATTCATAATTTCCTCTAAAATGGCTTTCCAAAGCTGGCATCTAAAGAGCTCTATCATCTTCTCAACTCAAAAGAGCCTTAGGATCATCTTTGACTCCCCCTTTTTCTTCTTCTTTCTTAGTAAATGAAATTACTGGCTTCAAAATAGCTTTTCTTTCTCTTCCCACTGCCAATCTGTTGATTCTGGAAGTTATCATCGCACACTAGAACCTACTGTAATAGCGTCTTGATTTGTCTCCATGCTAGTTTTCTGCTCCCCAAACCATCCTTTATACCATCACAAGATAAATGAACCTATTACTATCCATTTCCAAAATACTTCATAGCTCCTAATTGTTTCCCAGTTGAGGTGAGATGATTTGGCTTGTTATTTATGGTCCTGAATGATTTGAACTCTCCATTCTCTTGCCTGCATTCCTTCTAGACTCTCCCCAACCTCTTTCTTAAATTATTCTCTTTAGTAAAAATTTTACACTGCTCATGTATCTCATTACTTGCACTTGTAAATATTGCATGAACTAGAATATTCTCGTCCCAGCCTACTTACCAGCTGTACTTCTCTAAACTGTCCTAACAGTTATTCCCTAATTCTTTGAAGAGATCACTTTGTGCAGCCTTTTGATAATCGTTCTATTATTGTCTTGAATTACAAATTATAAATTTATTGTTATTTACTTTTCACGTTTTCTTTCCCTAATTAGACTGTGGACTTCTCTTTATTTTATTTTTTATTTTATTTTTTTAACATCTTTATTGGAGTATAATTACTTTAAAATGGTGTTACTTCCTGCTGTATAACAAAATGAATCAGCTTTACATATACATATATCCCCATATTTCCTCCCTCTTGTGTCTCCCTCCCACTCTCCCTATCCCACCCCTCTAGGTGGACACAAAGCACTGAGCTGATCTCCCTGTGCTATGTGGCTGCTTCCCACTAGCTTTCTATTTTACATTTGGTAGCGTATATATGTCCATGCCACTCTCTCACTTCGTCCCAGCTTACCCTTCCCCCTCTCCATGTCTTCTAGTCCATTCTCTACGTCTGCATCTTTAGTCTATTCCTATCTTGCCCCTAGGTTCTTCAGAACCATTTTTTGTTGTTGTTTTTTAGATTCCATATATATGCGTTAGCATATGGTATTTGTTTTTCTGACTTACTTCACTCTGTTTGACAGTCTCTAGGTCCATCCACCTCACTACAAATAACTCAATTTCATTTCTTTTTATGGCTGAGTAATATTCCATTGTATATGTGTGCCACATCTTCTTTATCTATTCATTTGGTGATGGACACTTCGGTTGCTTCCATGTCCTGGCTATTGTAAATACAGCTGCAATGAACATTGTGGTACATGACTCTTTTTGAATTATGGTTTTCTCAGGGTATATGCCCAGTAGTGGGATTGCTGGGTCGTACGATAGTTCTATTTTTAGTTTTTTAAGGAACCTCCATGCTGTTCTCCATAGTGGCTGTATCAATTTACATTCCCACCAACAGTGCAAGAGGGCTCCCTTTTCTCCACACCCGCTCCAGCATTTATTGTTGGTAGATTTTTTGATGATGGCCATTCTGACCAGTGTGAGATGATATCTCATTGTAGTTTTGATTTGCATTTCTCTAATATTAATGATGTTGAGCATCCTTCCATGTGTTTGTTGGCAATCTGTATATCTTCTCTGGAGAAATGTCTATTTAGGTCTTCTGCCCATTTTTGGATTGGGTTGTTTTTTTGTATATTGAGCTACATAAGCTGCTTGTAAATTTTGGAGATTAATCCTTTGTCAGTTGCTGCATTTGCAAATACTTTCTGAGGGTTGTCTTTTCATCTTGCTTATAGTTTCCTTTGCTGTGCAAAAGCTTTTAAGTTTCATTAGGTCCCATTTGTTTATTCTTATTTTTATTTCCATTTCTCTAGGAGGTGGGTCAAAAAGGATCTTGCTGTGATTTATGTCATAGAGTGTTCTGCCTATGTTTCCCTCTAAGAGTTTGATAGTGTCTGGCCTTATATTTAGGTCTTTGATCCATTTTAAGCTTATTTTTGTGTATGGTGTTAGGGAGTGTTCTAATTTCATTCCTTTACATGTAGCTGTCCAGTTTTCCCAGCACCACTTATTCAAGAGGCTGTCTTTTCTCCACTGTATATTCTTGCCACCTTTATCAAAGATAAGGTGACCATATGTGCATGGGTTTATCTCTGGGCTTTCTATCCTGTTCCATTGATCTATAATTCTGTTTTTGTGCCAGTACCATACTGTCTTGATTACTGTAGCTTTGTAGTATAGTCTGAAGTCAGGGAGCCTGATTCCTACAGCTCCGTTTTCCTTTCTCAAGATTGCTTTGGCTATTCGGGGTCTCTTGTGTCTCCATACAAATTGTGAGATTTTTTGTTCTAGTTCTGTGAAAGATGCCAGTGGTAGTTTGATAGGATTGCATTGAATCTGTAGATTGCTTTGGGTAGTAGAGTCATTTTCACAATGTTGATTCTTCCAATCCAAGAACACGGTATATCTCTCCATCTGTTTCTATCATCTTTAATTTCTTTCATCAGTGTCTTATAATTTTCTGCATACAGGTCTTTTGTCTCCTTAGGTAGGTTTATTCCTAGATATTTTATTCTTTTTGTTGCAATGGTAAATGGGAGTGTTTTCTTAATTTCACTTTCAGATTTTTCATCATTAGTGTATAGGAAAGCAAGAGATTTCTGTGCATTAATTTTGTATCCTGCTACTTTACCAAATTCATTATCTCTAGTAGTTTTCTGGTAGCATCTTTAGGGTTCTCTGTATAGTATCATGTCATCTGCAAACAGTGACAGCTTTACTTCTTCTTTTCCAATTTGGATTCCTTTTATTTTTTTTTCTTCTCTGATTGCTGTGGCTAAAACTTCCAAAACTATGTTGAATAATAGTGGTGAGAGTGGGCAACCTTGTCTTGTTCCTGATCTTAGTGGAAATGCTTTCAGTTTTTCACCATTGAGAATGATGTTTGCTGTGGGTTTGTCATAGATGGCTTTTATTATGTTGAGGTAGGTTCCCTCTATGCCCACTTTCTGGAGAGTTTTTATCATAAATGGGTGTTGAATTTTGTCAAAAGTTTTTTCTGTATCTATTGAGATGATCATATGGTTTTTCTCCTTCAATTTGTTAATATGGTGTATCACATTGATTGATTTCCGTATATTGAAGAATTCTTGCATTCCTGGGATAATTCCCACCTGATCATGGTGTATGATCATTTTGATGTGCTGTTGGATTCTGTTTGCTAGTATTTTGTTGAGGATTTTCGCATCTATGTTCATCAGTGAAATTGGCCTGCAGTTTTCTTTCTTTGTGACAACTTTGTCTGGTTTTGGTATCAGGGTGATGGTGGCCTCGTAGAATGAGTTTGGGAGTGTTCCTCCCTCTGCTATATTTTGGAAGAGTTTGAGAAGGATAGGTGTTAGCTCTTCTCTAAATGTTTGATAGAATTCGCCTGTGAAGCCATCTGGTCCTGGGCTTTTGTTTGTTGGAAGATTTTTAATCACAGTTTCAATTTCAGTTCTTGTGATTGGTCTGTTCATATTTTCTATTTCTTCCTCGTTCAGTCGCGGAAGGTTGTGCATTTCTAAGAATTTGCCCATTTCTTCCAGGTTGTCCATTTTAATGGCATATAGTTGATTGTAGTAATCTCTCATGATCCTTTGTACTTTTGCAGTGTCAGTTGTTACTTCTCCTTTTTCATTTCTAATTCTACTGACTTGAGTATTCTCCCTTTTTTTCTTGATGAGTCTGGCTAATGGTTTATCAATTTTGTTTATCTTCTCAAAGAACCAGCTTTTAGTTTTATTGATCTTTGCTATCATTGCCTTCATTTCTTTTTCATTTATTTCTGATCTGATCTTTATGATTTCTTTCCTTCTGCTAACTGCGGGTTTTTTTGTTCTTGTTTCTCTAATTGTTTTAGGTGTAAGGTTAGGTTGTTTATTTGAGATGTTTCTTGTTTCTTAAGGTAGGACTGTATTGCTATAAACTTCCCTCTTAGAACTGCTTTTGCTGCCTCCCATAGGTATTGGGTCATCGTGTTTTCATCGTCATTTGTTTCCAGGTATTTTTTGATTTCCTGTTTAATTTCTTCAGTGATTGCTTGGTAACTAAGTAGTGTATTGTTTAGCCTCCATGTATTTGTATTTTTTACAGATTTTTCCCTGTAATTGATATCTAGTCTCATAGCGTTGTGGTCGGAAAAGATACTTGATACGATTTCAATTTTCTTAAATTTACCAAGGCTTGATTTGTGACCCAAGATATGATCTATCCTGGAGAATGTTCCATGAGCACTTGAGAAGAAAGTGTATTCTGTTGTTTTTGGATGGAATGTCCTATAAATATCAATTAAGTCCATCTTGTTTAATGTATCATTTAAAGCTTGTGTTTCCTTATTTATTTTCATTTTGGATGATCTGTCCATTGGTGAATGTGGCGTGTTAAAGTCCCCTACTATGATTGTGTTACTGTCAATTTCCCCTTTTATGGCTGTATTTGCCTTATGTATTGAGGTGCTCCTATGTTGGGTGCATAAATATTTACAATTGTTATATCTTCTTCTTGGATCGATCCCTTGATCGTTATGTAGTGTCCTTCTTTGTCTCTTGTAATAGTCTTTATTTTAAAGTCTATTTTGTCTGATATGAGAATTGCTACTCCAGCATTCTTTTGATTTCCATTTGCATGGAATATCTTTTTCCATCCCCTTACTTTCAGTCTGTATGTGTCCCTAGGTCTGAAGTGGGTTTCCTGTAGACAGCATATATACAGGTCTTGTTTTTGTATCCATTCAGCCAGTCTATGTCTTTTGGTTGGAGCATTTAATCCATTTACATTTAAGGTAGTTATCGCTATGTATGTTCCTATTACCATTTTCTTAATTGTTTTGGGTTTGTTATTGTAGGTCTTTTCCTTCTCTTGTGTTTTCTGCCTACAGAAGTTCCTTTAGCATTTGTTGTAAAGCTGGTTTGGTGGTGCTGAACTCTCTCAGCTTTTGCTTGTCTGTACAGGTTTTAATTTCTCCATTGAATCTGAATGAGATCCTTGCTGGGTAGAGTAATCTTGGTTGTAGGTATTTCCCTTTCATCACTTTAAATATGTCCTACCACTCCCTCCTGGCTTGCAGAGTTTCTGCTGAAAGATCAGCTGTTAACCTCATGGAGATTCCATTGTATGTTATTTGTTGTTTTTCCCTTGCTGTTTTTAATATTTTTTCTTTGTATTTAATTTTTGATAGTTTGATTAATATGTGTCTTGGCGTGTTTCTCCTTGGATTTATCCTGAATGGGACTCTCAGTGCTTCCTGGACTTGATTGATTATTTCCTTTCCCATGTTAGGAAAGGTTTCAACTATATTCTCTTCAAATATTTTCTCAGTCCTTTTAAGACAATCCATTTTTAAATTTAAGTCTTGAGCATTTTATTAGCAATTTTTGACCTCTGATCTATTGATTTCTTAGTATAAAATCTGTAGGGTCAATTTGGAACAGATGAATTTAGTAGCTCTTGAATATCTTTACATGTGAATTAACTGTTAATAATTTTCATTTCTTTAGAAGAAATATCCAAGTCCTAGGAGTTCTGACCCTGCTCAGTATTGTTGCCTACAAAACTAATGGAGGTATGATTCAGATCACAGTAGCATCATACTTTTTTTTTTTTTCTTTTTCCCCCTTCTAGAGAAATACATGATGGAATATTTTGTAGCTATCTAGCTTTCAATAGAGGCAATTAAGGAAGGGCCATCCTCTTCTGCTCTAATTAACTTAGAAATGTCATATTTGGTGCCTTAAGAATAACTGAGTATGTTTAAACTATGCTGTGCTATTGATTCTGTTCCCCAAAAGCATAGACACAAAGGGAAATCACATAAATTATAATACAACTGAACGTACTTAATTTTCTTTTCCTATTTGGTCTACATGCACCACCTGGTGGTAAAGTAGTGCATTTCAAATGCAGTGTTTGTGTGTGTGTGTGTGTGTGTGTGTGTGTGTGTGTACGTGTGTGTTGGGGGTATTTAATATGGGAAAGAGAATTTTAATATGTATTCCTAAATATTGTTTTATGTTAACAATGCAATTATTTTGCAACAAATATCTAATAAAACACTAGAACGCTACTATATACACGTTAGAACAGGAAATAAAGGGGAGAATAACTCATGTTGGAAAGCAAAGTAGCATTCTCTTATTTGCATGAGCTATATCTCTTAAAATTCCATCCCTAAATTAACATTTATTTATTGCATTTATGTTCTTATTAAGGGCAAGAGGCAAACATTGATAACCAATATAAAACCATATAAAAATTTTTTTATTTTTTATTTTTAAGAATAATAATTTTAAGAGTATGTATCTTCTTCCTTATCTTAGTAGTTAGTGTTAGTAACAAGTCACAGAACTTTAAAAATACAAGGCACAATAGAATCATCTAGACTAATTTTACAAATGTAGCAGCTGAGATTCAGAAACTTCAGGTGACTTGTCCAGGTCATACTGGTAATTAGTGGCCCAACTCAAATAAGAATGTTGTTATTCTTACTTTCAGTCTAGTAACATAAGATATAAAATTATACTCATATGCAATGCTGAAATATCTCTGTATGAAGAGATATACCCTTAACTCAGCAATATAGTTCTTGGAGACAGTAAGATGTGAATTAATACACATTAGTAGTTTCATTCTAACATTCCGAACACAAAGGAATAATAGTAGAAATGCATGCATCATAAAGCTATGTAAAAGATTTTAAATTAAAAAAAACCCTTTTACATACATGTTCCAAGGAATATTTTCAACTTATATACAACTGCTATGTTATAAGACAATCTAAAAAATTCCCTTTCCCCTTCTAACTGCTTCAGAATCAGAGATCTGTTTCTACAAAGTAGGTACCCAGTTGTAGATCTGAGCATAAACCATGTTCATAGCTCCCTCTCATGACCATTGAATGAATACTATACAAGCCTCCTTTATTCTCGCTGTTGTATTCAACTAACAGCTCACTGGTTAAGTTTTAATTGCTTCCAATGAGGTCAGCAAAGGTATTTATCGAAAAGCCCTGAATAAAAGGCTCCACACACACACACACAAGCTCACACGCGCTCACATACACAGAGAAAATCCTCTTGCCTGTTGATTTATGGAAACAATTATGATTCTGCTGGAGAATTTCTCAGCTGAGAAATAGTTTGTAGCTACAGTAGAGAGGCTCAAGTTGCACAGGGCAGACAACAGACATGGAATTCTTGTGTATCCAGCTGTTATCAACAGAACAAGTAAGTGACTGTTATTTGTCTTTAAAAATAATGCTGAATATTTGTTAGTAGTTTATCTCTTTTTCTGGTTTTAGTACTGAGGGGAAAAGTAAAGTTACCAGATTTTTGAGCTGTGAGATTATCTATAGTAATTCTGTTGTAGAACTTACATAAAGATAAGGTTGAAATTCTCCAGAGCAATCCTGACATTTAACTTGAGAAATGTGGGCAGTTCAGGAGAAAATAACTGACAAACCACAAACGTAAAAGAATATAATAAAGAAATCTAGGGAAAAGCATTTATATTTTGTTAATAGTAATTTTAGAACTTAATTTAAATCAACAGCTCTAATTGCAGGATGTTTCTTACCAAGTACGAACTGGAATGAATGGTACAATCATATTCTGATTTGTCTCTACTAATGCATAACTTTTGTAAATCTACATACAGAGTGGTAAAGACACTGACATCCTCTGTGAAAGCTGTTTTAAATGTACCTTCACAGTATGAATTACACAGTATGTTATAATAGTATTTACACACTGAAATTTATACATATAATTTTTCATCTTCCTCTCTCTCCTCCCTCCCCATTCTTAATCTCTCATTGCAAACAGAAGTCAAGTAGCAAACAGCAACGCAGCAACTGAGCTTATTACAACCTGTTTTTATAAGGATATACTGACAGAGAGTTATTTAAGGAGGAATTCTATATTGTTATCAGGAACTAAAAGGATAAGGCTAACAACTTGGAGAGTGCAACTACTCTTTCTTAAATCAATCTACAGTTCACAGATAGGACGAGGTCAATGACCTAGGAACAACAATCAACTCAAGATTTAATTTTCATTATGTTATTCATGAACACCCGGGGCACTATACTATAATGCGCAAATGGATACTGACATGGATCCTGCCAAGTTTGCTCTACAGATCATGCTTCCACATTATCTGTCTAGTGGGCACTATATCTTTAGCTTGCAATGACATGACTCCAGAGCAAATGGCTACAAATGTGAACTGTTCCAGCCCCGAGCGACATACAAGAAGTTATGATTACATGGAAGGAGGGGATATAAGAGTGAGAAGACTCTTCTGTCGAACACAGTGGTATCTGAGGATTGATAAACGAGGCAAAGTCAAAGGGACCCAAGAGATGAAGAATAATTACAGTAAGTAATGTTTTTTATTTACAGCACAGCTTATGAACCTTAACAATCTGTGAAAGGATCAATTTTCAAGTGACAAGTTTTCTCAGTCTCTTTTGAAAAAAAAATATAATTTTCTATTGGCTCTAAATCGGGATAGTTAAACTATGTTCCTAAAACCATCTCCTGGGGTAGGGGAAATCTACTAATACTATAGTTGGAGCTGATCACTCAAGCCAATTTGAAAATATATTCTCCATGTCCTAAGCTCAAAATGCTCATATGTTAAGCAAAATGTAAATGCTATTATTCATACTGAAATGTGATTTATTGTCTTCTAGCAAAAGTCATTAGGAACTCTAATAGAGTACTCAGTAAATGCTCACCAAAAATGACTTACCATTAGTTTGAGGAACAGATAATTTTTTAAAATAATTTGATTTCCCTTGAAAAAATATTTCCGTGGTGTGAAATACTGAAAATATGCCTTCAGTGACTTGTGCAATTGTGTATAGTTTTAAAACAGAAGGGAATCTGTGGTATCCTCATCTGTTCATATCATAAAGAGCTTGTATTTGATTGCTTAATTATTTACCTAGGCACAAAAATAGGCTCCTTCTAACATTTTCTTTATCTAAATATTCTGTGGCATAAAAGTTCCATGTTACCTTAAGAGAAATGTGAATGTGAAGGAGGAAATAAAAGTGAGTTGGAAGAGATGTTAATTCCATGATTTAAATGTAAATAATTACATTTTCCTCAAGAATCAGTTATTCTTTTCATGTTGATATGTCAGGGTTGGATTTATCATTTAGCAGTTATGATTAATAACCAATTTCAAAAGTATTAAGTTTTATGGGGTAAAATATCAATATATACCTGAACATACCTGAACATTAAGAATTTAAAATCTCTGAGTGAAAGGAAATTTTGTTTGTATTACTAGTACTTGAACAATGTTATTATCATATCATTTTATAATATTATGTATGTTAAAGTCAATTGAAAAAGAATGCATGGGGTGATGGTGTAAACAGTTGCCTAGCACAGTGCTAGGATTATAGTGAATATTTAAAACTTTTGCTGCTTGTTTAATAAATGGCTTTTAGGCTTCCAAACTAATGAACCAATATGGGAATATGGGGAATTACGTTTCCAATATGAAAATGAGAGAATCCACTTTTTAAACTATAATTGATATAGAATGTTAAGGCCATTTAAATGGATTGCTAACAGTATGGTTTTATTATTACCTCTATTAATAATGTTAATGCGCTAGTTCTAGAATATTGTTCTGATTATACTGAAGTTTAGGTAAGGAAATAACTACTTGGAGGAAAGTTTTGTGGATAGCTACTTCTCTGTGAGCAACAGAATTTGGCTCACATCAATAAATAAATTTATTTAAAAGTTATTGAGATTTATAATGGATAACAGAACCTGGTGGAGAAAACAGAGCCCAGGTGGAAATTATGACAGATAGGTCCAATGCCTGCCTATGAATGACTCTGGAACAATTTCTTACTTTTTCCAATTCTCATTTTTTTTATCTGTAAGATGTGGGATATGTACAGATGATCTCCAATACACCTTCTAGTTCTTACAGTCTATTTTATTCTAAACCTCAGAATACATAACATAAATGTGAACAATCTAAGTACTCATATAATTACCATAAACATTGAATGAGATGAAAGTGAATGTTATCTCAATGATAAGTTGAGCTGTCAGAACTAATTTCAAATTGTAACAATAAGGTTACTGAACCTAAACACTATAGAATTCTTCCATATGCTAATTCCTTTTGAATGCTTTTACCAAGTAATGAAAAAGTGAAAAATTAGATGTAAAATCCAGTGAAAGTGAATAATATTCATAATTATTTGGGATCAATTGGAATATCTACGATTGGAATGCATTCAGATATATACGTTTTATTTTATATTAAAATTTCTTGAAACCATGAAACTCAGGTATTTTAAAACATACACAAAATGCTGAAGTTTTTTATAGTTTGAAACACAATTTAGCGCTGACCTTGAGTAACCACAAAGCCAATTTGGCAGATAATTTCTATTCTAACTCTAATTTTACAGTAAAAAAAAGAAAGGAAGAAAAAGGGAGGAAGGAAAGAAGGAAGGAGAGAAGGAAGAAAGAAGGAAGGAAGGAAGGAAGGAAAGAAAGTCATTTTATATCATTATAAATTAGAATGTCACAATACCAATGTACTAAAAGACATGATATATGTAAATAATCTTCACTTCTATAAGCTTTTCCATAGACTGTATATCTAGTCTATATACTTTCTTGATATGATAAATTTTCCTGGAAAGGGAAACTTACATCGGGATCATTTCAGTAACTCCAAAATTGTTGTCAAGTTGTGCTGCTATCCTATTGAAGAAGAAGCCTGCCAGGCTTCTCCATAAAGAGGGGCTATAGGAAATCCTAAGGCACTCCATTGAAAAATATATGGAGAATAACATAGAACAGAATTCTGATAGTCATTTCTTATTATTCAATTTTAAAATTGAATGCCTCATACATAAAACATGCAAATTGTCACATGTAAAGTTGAAGCTACTGTATCCAGGTACAAAGAAATCCAGGTACAAAGAGAGTGCTCAACAGAATTTTAAAAAGTCAAAGAAAACAAAAAAATTGAAATTATAAAACTTGTAGATTGTTTACATTCCTCAATCCTTAATTGAATTAATGAACAAATGAACAAAAGATGTTTCCTTCCTATTTACATTAAGATGAGAAAGTAAAAGGTAATTGGATTGTCTACTACATTGAAACTCAACAGAGTTCAGAAACTGGTAAAGATGAAAATTAAACTTTGAATTTCGTTTTCAATGTTCTGATGCCTTAAGTTCATTCACTGGTTGTTAAACATCCTTCTTTGGAGGCCTTTTAAGATGGTATAGATTTAAATGTCTTAGATGATAAAAATTTGCATGAAAAGTTAGATGCCAGCTGCATGAAACAGTTTTTCTCTGGGTTACCATACGAAAGTCCCCAGTCCGTTCTCATGGCTTTGCTTTGAATGAAAGGGAAAGTGACCTGAAGATGTTAATGGATCTTGAAGGACTGCTTACTTCACCAGCAGAAGCACTGCTCCCTCATAGGAATGTGGCTTATAAAATATTGCTAAGGCAATGGATTGAAGTAGGTAGGTGAGGTGAAAAACCTGGGTGTATAATTCTCCTTCCAGAAGGTGTTGGGCTGGGGCAGGCAAATGGAGGGCCTGGAGGAAGAGAACAGGAGTGATAAGGAGGTGGATATGATGGCTCATGTCTCACATCTTTAGGGAATTAAAAAATTACTTGAGCTACCTTGGGTTGTAAGGGTCTCACTTCAGTGTTAATCATAGTGTTGTCTTGTGAAGTATTTTAAATCTAGATAAGAATGAGTAAATGTCAGAAAAAATGCACCAAGTAACCCAACAGAAACAAGACTTGTATTAGTAGCCATATAAGCAAGACCTGACTATGTAAAAGTAGGAATTCATAAGAGGCCAAGAGATGCTGAACTGCATTTCTGACTCTGGAGGGGAGAGAAGCTATCACTGGAGAACGGGTCCTGAGATCGCACGCTATTCTTACCCTGGAGGCAAGGAAGCCTCTCCTCTCAACTTGTTCTCTGGTGGCACCACATTTAGCCTTTTAGTAGGTTTCTAAGCGATGAAACTAGAACTTAACCTGAACTAATAAAAAGAATAATAAAAGCATAAAATGCGCCTTCAGAATGAAATAAATATCCACATTCTCTGCAGAGGAGAACATTAATAATATCACAAAAGGACTGGCAATGGATGGTCAATACTTCCACTGCTGTTGTCAGAGTTTCCCCTGGGGGAACTAAGGCCAGAGGGTGAATTTAGATAATTGGACCAGGCAACTCATCAGCAGACAGAGGCAATCACTCCACACCTGACACAAATAACACTGCTGTTTAAGCTGGAAGTTGAGGTGGTGACTGAGAGACAGCAGCAGTGCACTGGGCAACCAACAACTGCCCTGAGAGACAGATGTGGACTCTGAAAACTCAGTCCCTCAGGATGATTTTCTTGCTTTCGGCATCCAATTACTAAAAAGTTTTTTGGTTCCCATTCCTTTTGAGAGGAAATCCTTAATTGCCATAAGCCATTGACTCAAGAAAAAGTATGCCTCACTTGTTATTGAGCATTGTTAAGTTCCATAGCAAGAAAAGGGTTAGCCATTCTGAAAACTGGCCAATGATTTGGCAATATTGTCTTTTGGATTGTTAGACTGTGACTGGATATGGCCTAACAATTGGCAAAAAGCAAATAAACACACTGCTGTTGGATCTGATTTGACCACAAAATCTTCAGTGACTCAATTGTCAACAATTCTTTGGATAAGCTCCTGCTCAACAAGAATCTCTCCTAGTAGCTAACAAATACACATATCACCCCTAAATACAAAGACAGTAAACTTGCTTATTCTCCAAAGAGTTCTTAGCAGGTTATCTAAAAGAACAATAATTCACACTGTCAAAATACAAAATAAGAAAATCACGACAACCACATCTCTAAAAAGAAATAGACAAAGAGGAACATATCTATGGAACTGAACCAAAATCGTAGAATTACTGACAAAATGGAATCCTGTAGAACTGGTGACCTTACTCTCTTCTTTAAGTTGTCAAGGCTGTAAATTATGGAAGATTTGGAAATACTAGCAATTTGGAAATAGCTAGATTTGGAAATATTAGCTATTCTTTGAAAACTTTAACGTTAAGAATAATTTTTCATTTTATGGTCTTCCTCTTTTTTTAGGCTAACACCAGTGCCTGGCACTTATTAAGTGCTAATAACAACTTATTGCCACAGGTGCATCTCTTATTTATTTTGTAAATTGTCATCTGAACTGGCCATCACTTTCATTTCTATATTAATCCAGAGCATCTGATCATGTATTTAACCTTGTGACTTAGTTGTATTACAACTCTTCAGCCTATAGTTTTAGAGCTTTCAGAGACCCAAGTGAATTGAAGAGGATGCAAGAAGCCAGCTTTTAGATATATGGAAGGGGTTCCTTTTCTAGACTTTTCTATTTCTCAGCCTTGGCTAAATATTGTAAACAGCTGAGAAACTTTAAAAAATACTGATACCAGGTTCCACCCACAAAGATTCTCATTAAATGTATTTGGGGTGCAGCCTGGGCATCAGGAATTTTAAAAGCTCCCCAGATAATTCTGGCATGGCTGGCTCCAAAGCTGAGCCTAAGGGGATCACATTAGATTACTGGGGAAACCAGAGCTCAGTTAAATCAGAATCTTGTGAAGGCAGGAAGGACCCAGGCATCAGTGTTTGTTTAAAGCTCTCCAGTGAGTCTAATGGGCAGCTAAGGCTGAAAACCACTAGTTAATGAGACAAGGCTTCTAATTCAGCAGGATTCCCTCGGGTGTCCTGGGAATGTTTTGGAACCTTTAGAGGGCTCCTGAGTTAACCTCTACCCTGGGAGATTTTGAAATGGGCTTATCAGGAATCAATCTCTGAATTTTGCATCAAGGAAATTCTTCTGGGTCCATTCGACCTTTCTGACAAATCTTAGTGGCTCCAACATTTGGTGAACTGGCTTGGAAATGCACGTGATGACAGCCTGAAGCTACTATTTAAGGAGGCATCTTCTGTGAATGAGTTCATTGCTGGGGAAAAATAGGTCTGGTGCCACAGTTTCAAAATGACAGGCAGGTCTGACTCCCTTCTGACACTTTCAAGTGGTGCTGCAGTAGGGAACCTGGAGAACAGGCATCAATGCCAGCTTACAAGGCACTTAAATGAGCCACTTATGATTATGAACCCAGATGCCCCCAAATTAGAGTTTCCCCTCCTATGACCACCTCACAAAAGCAGTGATTTAAAGAGACAAACTCCAGTCTAGAAAATCCAACAGGGAAGAAACCATAAGCCTAGAGGGTCTATCCAGATTAGTGAAAGGCTACGAACCTAGCAGTTTGTTCTCTTTGTAAGTTGGGGATTAAGGCAAAGCTTTCTTTCTTTTCTAAAGATTCCAGCTTTCTTCGTCTGTATCAAAGAATTTATGGTAGCAGAGTAACTTCTTTTTCATCACTACTGGAATACAATATTTGTCTATGTTTTAATTTCACATATGGCACATAGAAGAAGAGGCAGGAATTGTGTATATCTAAGGAATACTGAGAAAAATTAATATTAAATGAAAAGATCTTCCATATGAATTCCTCCTTTTCCTAAACCATATCCAATCTTTCTTTAAAAAATTTATTGAGGTATGATTGACATATAAAAAGCTGTACTTATTTAACGTATACAACTTGATAAATTCAGAGATAATACATCACTATATTCTATGCCATAAACGTACCCATCACTTCCAAAAGTTTCCTCCTGCCCTTTTTTATTAATTATTATTATTATTATTTGTGATAAAAGTACTTAACATAAGATCTATCGTCTTAGCAAATATTTAAGTATAAGTTACAATATTGTAAACTATAGACACTACACTGTACAGTATATCTCTTGGATTTATTCACCTTGCAAAACTGAAACTTAGTACCCTTTGACTAATATCTCCTTGTTTCCCCCACCCTCCAGCCCCTAGCAACCATTATTCTACTCTGCTTCTATAAGAGAAAACTAATTTTTATTTTATTTTAACAACTTTAAAACTAATATTTTAGATTCTTCCTGTAAGTTGTATCATGTAGTATTTGCCTTTCTGTATCCAGCCTATTTCACTTAACATAATGTCCTCCTGGTTCATATCCAATCTTTCTGCAAGCAAAATAGGTTGGAAAATAAAATTGTCTGCCTTTCACATGGTTCTGAAAACCACATTAAAGAATCACTGAACATTTGACTGTTTCTTGATCAAGATTCACATCTGTATTTGAGATGATATCTGCACCTGACTTAGGTAGAGAAGCCATACCAAATTTACTAACAAGGAAAACGTCATTAAAGTTATTCAGCTAGTTGGGTTTGTGTAGAAATATATAAAGACAAAAGGGATTAGGGTGGGGAAGGAGAGAGGAGAATTATCCAATATCCATGTCCAGGTAGAACATGTCTTTTAGGCAGACAACATCCTTCTCAGAGAAAAAAAGTTTGATGTATATTGGGGAGAATTGTCTCTAGAGATTCTTCAGTTGCTCCAGTCAACTTTCCTGCAGAAGAATGTAATCACTTCTACTGGTGTGGCCACAAGTACTTGATAGGGCCATTGGCTAGTGTCCTAAGAATAAAAAGGAAGAAAATATCTTTTGTCTGTGAACAGGAGAGAAAAAGGTGAGAGAGGAAAGGAAAAAAGGACTTTATATAAAAATTAATGAATTTTGTATTTTAAGTTTAGGGAGGACTTAAATACAAAAGATTCTCATAAAATATAGCTCTACTAAATTTTTTAAAAAATTGAAGTATAGCTGACGTACAATATTCCACTTACTTTTTGATGCCCTTACGGAATAAAGGAAATTGAATGCAATGAATTGATAATATAGTAGAGGAAGGATTTTTGAGATGGAAACAAACAAAAACAAAAACAAAATAGTGTACAGAGGGGTTGAAATGATAATAGATTATTGCATATGTTACTCATATAGGAGGTTTGAAAATTTGTGCTTTTAGCTATAATAATCTTTGCTTATTTATCCAGACTATTCTGAAACTGAGTTTATTTTTCTGATTAATACGAGAAAGGAGAAATGAGGCATATTTCAACATCCTTAAATAGCATATTTATCATGTTCCATTAAACGCTACTGTAATATTTTCCATTTCATTTGCCTATTTGAACTTCACATGTAATTGTAGATAATGCTGAGAAAATGATTTGAGATCAAATTCAGAATCACCTCAGCCTGCCTCAGATTTTTCTTACAGCAGCAATTACAAACTTTGTTTCTTAGAACACTAGTGTCCTTTGAGATATTAATGGTGTTTCCTGCAGCACAGTTTCTGTGGCTCATTGGAAAATATTAGGTTAAATAAAGCTGAACAAGTTTTTTTCACAGCAGAAAATTCTCCAAGCCTATACTACACTAGTATGAATTGCAAAACTCTAGGAGAAGACTATATATGGTTTCCCAAACTTATCTGACAGCAGAGTATACCCTCCACCCCCACTACCCTCCCTACTCTCATCCCTGATTTGGGTAAAACATTTAAATTTCTAAATGGAAACTAGGGAGCTACTGCCTAGGGAATCTATCTTTGGTGTAGTGAAGAACGAAAACCAAGCTTCCACTCCGTTGTTAGGTTCAAATAAAAAGGCTATAAAAATGGACTTGAACCAGTGTTTTAAGAGTGACCTTGAACCAAAAATGTGTGCCAAAGTCAGGAGCCTGCATATAATTTTGGACTCTTAGGGTAGTATTTGGGGTATAAATGCTGTACTGAAATCCAGAGATTTGCAGTGAGATTTAAGCCTAGTTTGAAGCTCCTTCTGACTTCTGAGAAGCTTTAAAGAACCCTTCTCCTAATCTGAAATGATGCCCAACAGCTATCATTTGAGCAATCTAGAAACTGACAAAAACATTTCCCATGCAGTAATCTAAAAATGTTTTAGCATTCCAACATGATTGAAGAATTCTTATCTTATATACCTAAAATCAATAAACTTTGTTTTACTTTTCAAAAAAGCCGTTTGAGTAAAAGTTGAAGTTATTTCAATTATATCAATAAAGAACAAGTTTCATTTACTGGCCAAAAACTATTTAGAAATTTGAAATTTAACCTAAACAGAAGGGAGGACTGCAAATTTAATAAATTAATTTCATACCCTTTGAAAAAGTCACTTATTTGAGATTTTAAATAGAACTGCTTTTCTAGTCATATACAACACATTTGCTTGTCTTATGGTTTTTTTCTGTTTGCATTTGGCAATGCCACTAGAATGTCAGTTCTGGAAAGATAAGTATCATGTCTTACTCTCCCTTTTGTCTCCCAATGGCAGATAGCTCAATGCAAAGGGTGGAAGAAGGGAAGACAAACTGACAATCACTCATATTTCTCTGTTAAGTTTTTATACATTTAAAATTAACTATAGGTAAGAAATAGATTAGTAAATTATCATGAAAATTTAATGTGGACAAGAATGAAAAATCTTGCTAAAATAAAACAGAAGTACACTTCACTTTTTTTTTTCTCTATTATTAAGAAAATGTTGGTCTCCAGAACCCCTTTGACTTAATGTTTTTCTAGGTAATTTTAAGGGAGGAGTGGCAAAGTTTTATTGTAGAGGTCAATAATCTAAGCAGGCACAGGTACCACTGGTGACACTGAAAGGGTGATTGGCAGGGCATGGTGAAGACCAATCCTGGAAAAGCAGTAGCCTTCCTCAGCACTCATTCTTATTTTCATCTGACTGTCAGCTAATCCCTACATGTGAAAAACTATATGCAGAAAAAAATTCATTGTTTATATTGGCTTAAGGAGTATCTGCACTAAAAGGATACACAGAGGGGAAAAGTCTTTAAAAATTAAATGAGCTATACTAGTGAAAACAAGCAGTGGGCTGATAATATTTAGGTAGAGATCTGCCTACTTTCTAGCAGCACTTATAAAACTGATCTTGGGCAAGGTCGAAGAGAGGAGAGGACGTGTGTATAGGAAGAGACAGCTGGGGAGAAGTACAAAGCTGGTGAATGTACTCTCAATTTGTTTTAGTGCCAGTAGCCTGATCCTCAGACAGTCTTTCGGTGATTTATGATGTCTCTAACTGTACTTCTGACCACAGGCCTGGTTAGTGGGGTTCATATTGAGGCAGCTCTCATGGGAGCTCACCATAGGCAGTGAAAAGTTTCCTCCCTTGCTTGCTTGAATGATGAAGACATCACACAAAACAAGACTGGTGATTTCTTTTTTCATTCTTTGTTAATTCGACAGTCATTGATGCCTTCTCTATGCCAGATCGAGGCTACCGTAATTAAAAGTCCATAGTCCATGCACTTAGAGAATTAACAGATTAGTTGGGGGTGGAGGGTGAACTACAAGTCAGAGGGGGAAAGTTTAGAGCACATTCGGGTGTTGCCTAACTCAACTTGAGGAGGTGGGCATGGAGGTCTTTTCTGGGAGAAAATGACCTGAAGGATGAGCACGATGAAAGAGAGAAGACGAATATATTACTTTCAGGGGAAATATTTTTTCTACATGCTTGGTAGTAAGAAAGTATTGCAAGGCTGGGAAACGGAAAGCGATTTAATACGTTTCCAGTTATCAATGTTAAGCTCACTAAGGTAAACCTTCTTTTTTCTATTAAAAAATATGAGAACATTTGCCCTTTATCAATTTTCCGACTTTGTCTAATTGCTCTGCTTACTAAAAATGTCTATTTCCTTTAAAGGAAAAGTTCTTTTAAAGGCATAATTTAAGTTCTGCTAATTGGAATAATATTGTTTCTCTGGATAACTGAATATTTTTCTCTTTTTAATGTAATTTGAATCTTTGATCATAATTGTAATCTGCTTAAGTGAGCTGTTCAGTAATGATCACGGTACCTTATGATTATGGAGGATTTTCTTCCCCACAGCAGTTCCTAAATAGTGAGAGAAACAATGGTTTTGAAGCTTCTTCTTAGCCTTTAAAGACAAAATTATGGAAGTTATCTGCCACATTCTTTAAGATAAGACAACTTTTATTACTATTAGAGTTGCAGCACCTGCTTCAGCTATTTAACCAGGACACCCGGTAGTCAAGCAGCTGTGCACATTTACTCCCTCTAAATCCTGAAGTAGGCAATGAGGTGAGGTGTTTTCCCACTTAGATAAGTCTACTGATGTGTCCCTGTTTCTGAGAAATTGTGTTCAACTCCCTTCCTGTACAAATAATACATTATAAGATAATGTTGTCTGTTTAATAGACATAGAGAGGTGCTCTCAACTCTGCGAAGATTCTGCCCTAATTTGGTCTTCTAATTTTCTCTTAATTGGCTTGAAGCTGATCAGATATTGAATAAAAATTCATCCCAAAGAAGATGAGCATAAATAAATCTACATCATGGTTGTTAAGTTTGTACTTGGACCTAAAATTTGTCATGTTTTAAGGTACTATTTAATATTTTATCAGGTGTTCACATTAATATTACTATTAAAATTACTGCACTGTGTAGAAATAAATTTTGTTTGTTACTGTTGTCATAAATCTTCTAATTTAGTCTACACAAAATTGCACAATGTACAACTGGGAACATGTTTATTGAGTGACTAAATATAAGTAGATTACTAAAATGATGTTAATTCTTTAAAAATACACATGCCAGTACTGAAATTGGTGCAGAACACTTCATTCCATTCTAATTCATCCTCAAAATACCTCTTTGTTGTAAGATTGCAATCACACTATTAGTCCACTTTACAAGAAGAAAGAAAAAACCCTCAGGAATTGGCCAGCTTGATAAGTTTGCTAGTATACAAGTTCTAGTTTTAAAATTATACATAGGCTACCATGATGAGATATCACCTCACAGCTCTCAGAATGGCTATCATCAAAAGGACCAAAAATAACAAATGCTGGAAAGGATGTAGAGAAAGGGAGCCCTGTACACTATTGGTGGGAATGTAAATTGGTGCAGCCACTGTGGAGGGTCCTCAAAAATCTAAAAATAGAACTATCATATAAGCCAGCAATTCCACTCCTGGGTATATATCCAAAGAAAATGAAAACATTAATTCAAAAAGACACTGCACCCCAATGTTCATAGCAGCATTATTTACAATAGCCAAGATACAAAAGCAATCTAAGTGTCTGTCAACACATGAATGAATGAATGAATGAATGAATGAAGATGGAATACTACTCAGCCATGAAAAAGCACAAAATTTTGCCATTTCCAACAATATGGATGGACCTGGAGGGTATTATTCTTAGTTAAATAAGTCAGACAGAGAAAGATAAATACTGTAGGTTATCAATTATATGTGGAATCCAAAAATAAAACAAATGTGAATATAACAAAAAAGGAACAGACTCACAGATATAGAGAACAAACTAGTGGTTACCAGTAGGAAGAGAGAAGGAGGAGAGCCAAGACATGGATAGGAGATTTAGAGGTACAAACTACTATGTGTAAAATAAATAAGCTACAAAGATACATTGTACAGCACAGGGAATATAGCCAATATTGTATAATAACTCTAAATGGAGTATAATCTATAAAAATTTTGAATCACTATGTTGTATACCTGAAGCTAATACAATATTGTAAATCAACTATACCTCAATAAAAAATACAGAGGCTGGCTTTGTCTCCTATTTAGGTGTTGTTCCTTTTAATTAAGTAAGACTGGTGTTTAAAATAAGCTGATGATTGAAATGATCATATCAAAAACCTCTGTGTGCAATAATTGATTGTTTTCTGGAAATATTTGGGTATTCACTTAACTTACAAAGAGTAGATATTGAATAATAGGCCTGATAAATTCACTGTGTGACTAATATCATTATATATTAAAGATCAAGAAGTTCATATTCAGAATATTACTTTAAAACATCCAGTTTCCTTATAGTCAACACAAGATACTAAGAGACTTTGAAGGGGAAGAAGTGAGGTATTTTAAATTTACACTTTTCCCCCATAATGATAACACAGGTCAATAATATTATTTTAGGATCATAATAATTACTATAAGAGGTAAACTTACTGAGTAGTTACTGTGTGCCTGGCAGAGTTATGCTCATTTTGCAGATGAGGCAACACAGAGGTAGGTAGCTTGCTCTAGGTTCCATAGCTAGTAACTGCCAGAGTTGGGATATGAACTCAAGTAGGTTTAACTTTAAAGCATAATTTTTGTTATTAACATATGTATCACTATACTGTCTCTGGTGTGACTAAAATATCACACATTAATTTGCATCATGCAGTTGGATAATTTGCATCTGAAGAACTATAAACAGCTGCAATTTTCTTCTCTGTAATATGCCCTAATGAGTACTTGGCATTTTCTTATTATTAAATAAAAACTCTGCTCCAACTTTTCTTGTACAAAACATCTCCATTTGTCTTCCCCTTGAGTTGGCATGGAAACCTTCAGTTTATTTTGCTTACAAATTGCTAAAGACGTTGCAAAATTTGATTTGGTTGTATTTTAAACACATTTTTGACATTTGTTAAAACTATGTATACTTCTGTTCATTAGTAAGTGCCTTCATAATTACAGAATACATACATATATACTGTTTAATTTCAGAGAGTAAATCAGTCAATTTTAGGAGTACAGCCACATAGTTCCCCTCTCTAAAGGCCACTAAATCCAAAAGGAACAAACACAAAAACAAATGAAAGAAGTCACAGAGAGTTTTTCTAACAAGCACTTCTGAAAGATAGGTTGAAAAAGAAATAGTATATTGGCAAATTGATTCTTTCTTTTGTCTACAATTACTATGTTCTCAATTTATTTCTAATCCTTTTAGGACTTTTCCCAATTAAAAGAGGCAAGAGAAAGGGAATAAAAATAAGTTAGTGCAAAGACAGTATGTAGATTTTAATTTTCATAGTGCTCTTTTAGTCTAAACATTAATACTTGTTATTTAACACCTAGGAGTACACTGAATTGATTATAAAGTCTGAAGCAGGATAGGGATATGGAAATAATATCATATTAGGGTTTTAATCTTTTTTCTTCCAGTAATTAATTGACCTTGGGCAAGTACTTAACTATTGTGGGTCTCAGTGACCACCTAAAGGGGTGGGATAGGGAGGGTGGGAGGGAGACGAAAGAGGGAGGAGATATGGGGATATATGTAGGTGTATAGCTGATTCACTATGTTATAAAGCAGAAACTAACACACCATTGTGAAGCAATTATACTCCAAAAAGATGTTAAAAAAAAAAAAAAGAAGCCTATGTTCAGTTAAAAAAAAAAAAAAAGGGGGGGGGGAGGTTAGAGCAGGTTGCTTCAATAGATTTCAATTGTAAAATGTTACCAATAGTACTAAGCAACTGAGGGAGGTAGGGAGAGAGAGAGAAGGTGTATTAGCTATAAATGCTGCATAATAAATTACCCCAAATTTAGCAGCTGAAAATAATATTTATTATCTCATAATGTCAGAGGGTCAGGAATCTGGGAGCAGCTAGGCTGAGTGGTTCTAGCTAAGGGTCTCTCATAAGGTTGCAGTCAGCTGTCACCCGGGCTGCAGGCTTCCAGGACTTGACTGGAGCCGAAGGACCTGCTTCCAAGAGCTCTTACAAGGTAACTGGCAGGCTGTCAGTCAGAGACTTCCTTTGCACCACGTGAGTCTTTCGATAGGCTTCCTCAGTGTCTTCATGACACGGTCACTGGCCTCCCCCAGACTGAGTGGTGAGAGGGAGGGGCAGAGGGAGAGAAGGAAAAAATGAGCACACCTCCAAGATGGAAACCGAGGTGTGACACACCATTACTTCTGCATTATTTCATTGGTCACAAAGAAAGGCCCTCGTGAAATGTGGAAGCGAACCACACAAGGGTGTGAATATTAAGCGGTGGGCATAATTAGAGGCCAAACTAAGGCTGGCTACCACTTATGGTTTCTGCATCTGCAGACCTTTTAGTCAAGTTGGGAATCAAAGTTGTTAAAGCAACAACAGAAGGAGCAGAGCAACACGTTTGTGAAATGAGCCTGAGGAACAGATAACTCCCCTTATAGAAGCTGCTAATTTGGCTGAATGTCTCCTTAGGAGGCATGTGTGACTCTCTTCCCTTACTGCAGACTGAGAGGAAACCTTATAGCATTTGTTAGTACCCCACCTTGTCGCGCTGAGAAAGAAATTGGATTATTTGCTTACTTGAAAGCACACACAGTGGTCGTATGAGACAAAGACAGCTCCATTCTGGAGTTATAGGGCTGGAAGGAACCCTTGAGATCATCTAGTCCAAAGATCTTGACATGGAATTTGACATGGAAATTGGTAAGGAAAAATTATACACAAAATATTGAGGAGTGGATTCAAAGCTTTCATCAGATTCTCAAAGGTACCCGTTTCCAAAAAAAGTTTAAGAAGCACCAATATAGTCCATCATGCTCATCTTTTATTGATGAGGGATCTGAGACACAAAGAAGTAAGAGAACTTTTCAAAATCATGTCATGAATTAGTGGCAGTGGTTGTTTGGACTAGAATTGGAGTCTTCTGGTTTTTAGTTCAGTATTATTTTAGTTACATCACTGTGTATGCAATATTCATTGTTACTCTGGTTTGTAAAAGCAAAGGCTTAGCTGATTTCCAGTTACACACCTCTATTACTAGGATCATTTTCCCTTTTGTCCCCCTACCAACTGTTAAAACATTGGTATGTTTCATATAAGTAAGAGTCATCAGAGGGGAAGAATATTGCTCCAAAGTATTTATAATGTGAAAACCCAGTGTTTATGGATAGGAAAAAGAGATAAGCAAATAGATTATAGTTGGTTATATATAATATAAATCCAAAGACTGACCCCAAATATTAATTCATTCATTTAATAGATATTTTTAAGCATGCAATATATGCCAGGAACTGTGCTAGTTGTTGGGGATGCAATATAATAGAATTCAAGATAGAAACAATTTCTGCCCTCACACCGTTTCTAGCAGTCCTCCCTATCTGCCTCTGTCATATTCAATCTCTTTTCCTTGACAAACCTGTTGAGTTGTTTGGGCAGCACATAACTGGTGGATGGCAAGAACTGAGTAGAGATACAGGTGCCGTTTAGAAGCCAAAACAGGGTATCATTTTAAAAAGAAGAACAGAAAATGGTGGGAGTTTTGAATTGTCTAGTATAAAGAGCAACGACTTGGAACTGAGTTGTTTTCTGTGGAATGCTTCAGTAACTATCTTAGTGGATTGCCTTTACACACAGCTTTATAAAGGTAGGCAACTATAACGGACATTGAATATGGTGATTTGTAAGTACTCTATGCAAAGCACTAATCTAACAGCGAGGTGGGAGGTGAGGCATAAGGAAAGGGGAGGTGGTGAGAAGGGATTTGGAGAAGAGTTGATATAATAGATGTAAAGAAGTATAACATTTTAAACTCCTGATCTTAAAGCCTAGGAGAATACAATAATATAGTATAGATTTCCCCATACATATTATAATTTTACATAGATTTATGTATTATAATTTTACATAAATTTCCAAAATTTTCACTTGCTGGATAAAGATATTATTTTCAGTTTAAATTTTCTTTTACATTAAAGCTATGGTATATTTCTAAATACTGATTTTTCTTTTAAACATCTTTATTGGAGTATAATTGCTTTTCAATGGTGTGTTAGTTTCTGCTTTATAACAAAGTGAATCAGTTATACATATGTTCCCATATCTCTTCCCTGTTGTGTCTCCCTCCCTCCCACCCTCCCTATCCCACCCCTCTAGGTGGTCACAAAGCACGGAGCTGATCTCCCTGTGCTATGCGGCTGCTTCCCACTATAAATACTGATGTTTTATTAATTTATCTTATTTATTATTTTTAAAATAATGATGAAGTAATTAGTATATTATTATTGGGAGTAGGCTGGCAACAATTTCACTGGAGAAGACTTCTGATTAAAATGGGAACACTTTTAAAGTCAAGAGCCACTATTCATGGACTATTTTAACTAAATGTCACGTGAAGTTAAAAGGCAATTTGATCTAGGTCATTAGGATTTAAATTGAGAATGCAATTCAATTCCATATTTATAGAGTACGTTTAATGTACAAGGTGACATTGTATAATGAAGGCTATGTATATGTATAATAAAGGCTATGAAGAGAATAACTTTTGTCTTTACTGTGCTTTCAAAGGAAATAATTTGGTAAGTTCTGAAAGTTACTAACACGTTTCACATGAAGAAGGGAGAGACTTCTCGGTGAGCCAAAAGAGGTGAAAGGGACAGAGTAGAAGAATTAGGAAAAGAAAATTATCCTGGATAAAGTGCATTTGAACAGAAGGGGGACTGGTTGAAGGATTCTGACAGAGTGAAGAGCTTTCCAAGTCACGAACAAAGTATGCACAAGGGTATGGGTACAGTAGGGGAATTTTGAAGAATGGTGAGTCCTGTCCTGGCTAACTGGAGAGTATGGTGCATGGAAAGTAGCAACACAGAGCTACTTTGGGCAAAATGCTTCAAAACATATTTTAACTTCATAGTATGAAAAGAGAAGATAGGAGAGCAGAAAAAGAGGGTGACGGTCAGTGAGGGGGGAGATAGAATTAAAGGACGGATGTGAGGAAGTAAATAGAGAAAGACAAGCAGGGGAAGAAGTAGGGAGAAAGAGGGAAAAGGAATACACAGATACATCAAGAAAGGAAAGACAAAAGGCAGAGGGATGCTCTGGAAGTCCTGAAGTCCACAGAGATTTTGACAGATGTAACCAGCGTACTCACCAGAGGTAGAGGGCATGGGGGCTCGTCTTCTTGGATAAATGGACTGTGATTCGACTAATATTACCCTAATTACTCAATGAAATCATGCTAAAGGTCAGATATGCAAGCCTGCGGTTTCCTACTCTGACGTAAGGCTTTCACAAATTCATCCCTGTATTCAATTTATGGAGACAAGTCACCTGGTCCATGGTAAATAATTGTAAATAATCTTGCATTGTATTGTTATTTCTTTTGACAAGTTTAAGAACCTGAGAATATTAACTAGGAAATTCTTTTTGTACGTTGCTGGCAAAAGACTTGGAGCTTTGCTTAGGGGGTAAATATATTTTGAGCTTCTATACGGTTAAGAAGTAAGCCAAAGTTGCAAAGCTAGTCAGTGGGAGAGCAGGATTGGAACCTAGATTGCTAGGTATCCAGAGACGCATTAAAAAGTTCAAAGAGAAAAATATAACAACTAGCAAAGAAATCATATGTTAACACAAGAGCTTCTCAATCTTGTAAACAAATTTTGTTTCAGGGGTGTCACATACAAAAATTTTCTTGAAATATAATCTTATTCACTGTGGTAATTAGTACTTGTAAGTATGAGAGAAATTTCTTTGAGATATTCTAAGATTAAAATCTAAGGAATCAAGCACAACTTCTCAAGAAATATATCCTCCTCTATTTGTGAATCTGAACTCTATTTTTGGCATTTGTCTGAAGGAAGAACTATTTACTTTAAAAAATTTAATTGTAGTAAAAATATCACATTCCACTTACAGATATAAAAATATACAGTTATAAACTTCTTATAGTTTTTAAGATAAGAAACAAAAGGAAATGTGCTAAGTGCGCAAATGAAAGAAATTAATGCCTATTGTTAATTTAAGAAACTCCAGGGCTTCCCTGGTGGCACAGTGGTTAAGAATCTGCCTGCCAATGCAGGGGACATGGGTTCGAGCCCTGGTCCGGGAAGATCCCACAGGCCACGGAGCAACTAAGCCCGTGTGCCACAACTACTGAGCCCCCGTGCCACAACTACTGAAGCCCGCACGCCTAGAGCTTGTGCTCCGCAACAAGAGAAGCCACCGCAATGAGAAGCCTGCGCACCACAACGAAGAGCAGAGTAGCCCCCGCTCACCACAACCAGAGAGAGCCCACGCACAGCAATGAAGACCCAACACAGACAAAAATAAAATAAATTAAAAAAAAAAAAAAAAAAAAAGAAACTCCACCCTTACCCTTCAAGTCGCAGTCTAATTCAAAATAAAATGCTGCCCAGTAGGAAACCCTGCCCACTTTTAGAGTAAAAGATGAAACACCATCTATTTTCCTGGAGTGCCTTCAAACAAAATGTATGATATCATACATAGAAGATCATTTCTCTTCAGACATCCAAGATTCTACATTTTGTTGACTATGTTAACATTATCATAAAAAACGTCTTTCTCATATTATAAATTTGAAGGCCCTTATTATAGGAATAAGAAAGTTGTTATAAAATTAAAAGAAAAGCAATAGTGAGGTGGCTCATCCTGTCTCAGACAATTTCACAGTTTTCTGAGGAGACTGAGTGGTCCTCATTATGTCATCTTCAAGGTTAGATCAGCATCTCAGAATCCCCTATTATCTTTAATGACCTAGTACAGGTTAGCAGCCTCTGCATTTACTGAAATCTTCTTGAATATTTTCATTTTGTACTTGTGGAAACAAGTTCATATTTATTACTTGCTGCATAAACCAATACTGAGGTAGAAATCTCTGAAATTTTGGCCAGTTCTTTCAAATATACCAGCCATTTTATTTCAGTGATTTATTTACACTTAAGTATTATAGCTAGGTTTGTATGTTTCTTTGAAATTAATTTTTTAAAAACAGGATTTAGATACATGATTCACATTAGCATTTTGTGTGTGAGCAATATAAAAGTTGATGGGAAATACATACATTTTTATTTGTAATTAAGTACATCTTGGTAGCAAATGCACTCATGTTCACTATGCTTAAAATAAATGTTCATCATCAATGATATATTTACTTGGGGTGGATTTTCTGGTAATAGTGATAATTTCATGCAAATTGATAGATTTCCAAACAATTAGTAACTGTTGAGGAAGCTGATTTGGGTAAAACTGAAGTCTGTCCATGGAAAACTGTTAATGCATAAGAATATTTTTATGTGGAATGACTTTGTCTTCATTACTCTTGACTCCAAACTAGTTTAGCTAAATTATCACCAACATGATGGAGAAAACAGAATCAAAGATTCACAGAGGAGGAATATATTGACTAAACAGCTGGTTTGCCTTTTGCTTTCCATGCAGATTAACATCCTAGGCAGAGGTAGAACTCTCAAGCTCTTGTCTTTCAGTGATTTAGCTTTGGCTTCTGAAATCAGAAGAGTCTTCCCCACTTATAGGCTGCTCTAGTGATTTGAGTGTTTTTGGTTATTTTAAGGCAGAAGAGTAGACAAAGAACTATAACCATTATCTAACAAACCATTATCTAATCTGAAGTTCAAAGGGCAGAAATTCGAAGCAACACATTATGCTCCTGTTTACAGCTATGGTGTTGGAGGGCCAGATGAATGGAGATGATCTCAGGAACTTTCACAAATTACTAAGCCTTTTCTTTTCAACCTTCTCCTTGGCATCTCACTACTGATATTTCCCCAACTCTTCTCTTTCTCCCCATATCTCCTGTCTCCTCTTCCTTTCTACTCCCTTTTCCTCCCTGCTTTCCTCTCCTTCCTCTTTCTTTTCTCTCTCCTTTCTTCCTAACTTTTAGCTTCTTTTCTCCATTTCTTTGCTTTAACTAGACACAACATAGAACTGAAGTACATATTAAATATTCGTTAAGATGAATGAGTAAATTCCCTATACTTGAATTTAAAAAGCAATTTAAAAAGAATAATTTACATTTATCACATTAAAAAACCTACTTATAATTACAACTTTATCAAAATGGACAGGAAAATGACTGAAAATAAATATATTAGATTATAAGAGTGATATGTTCAGGTGATTCTCTTTACTTTTTTTTAGTGATTTCCAAATATTCTTTGACGAGCATATATTAATTTTTTGATGAACATAAACATATATGCATATATTTATACTTTTACATTTAATTATAATAAACTATGTTGCTTTTTACACATGTGGCTCTCATTTTCCTCTTTCAGTCACACTCTGATAGGATGAGAAAGGCTCCCCCAACCTCCGGTAGTCTAAGAAATCCAAGACCTATAACTATCAAACCTTTTCTTGAAGCTCTCTAAGAATGGAGCCTCTCATAATCAATTCCAGTATTATATTACCCAAACAGCTGGAACACTTTCTCATATTTAGGGAGATTACCTCTGCTTTAAGTTAAGCCCTTCATCATGTTCTTTTTCTCTGTGTATAAGTAACAGATTGACATGACTAATAAAACACTTTCATACACTTAGAGAAATAATACATATCTTCTCTGTCTATAATCATTCCTTGATGATTTCATCTAGTCTCATGGTGAATGGCCACTAAATTTATGTCTCTAGCCTAGACCTCTCTCCTGAACTCCAGACCATAAATTCATCTCTACTGAGTGGCTATTAGGCTTCTCAAGCTTACATGTCCAAAATAGAACTCAGGATCCCCCCTTCCTCCATGCCTCTTGAAAATGGTAATGACAATGCCAGTCTTCCTGTTAATTGGGTCCCAAACTCTGCAATCATCCCTGACTTACCTCTTTCTTTCACATTCTACATTCAATCTGTTAATAAATCCTACTGTCTCCATCTCCAAAACATATCCATACCTGACCACTTCTTGCCACCTCCACTGCTGTAGTCCAAGCTACTATCATCTGTTGCCTAGATGATTGCAATAGCCTTCTACCTGGTCTCCCTGCTTCCACCTTTGCACTCCTAACTCTACTCATAATACAGAATCAGAGTGGTTCTTTCAAAATATAAATCAGGTCATGTCACTTTCTGCTCAAAGCTCTCCAATGTTTTCCCAATTTACTCAGAGTAAAATCTAAGATCTTTACAAAGACCTACAAAGCCCAGAAGAGCTGCACCTCTCACCACCAGCTCTCAGCGTTATCTCCCTTGCTTATGTTACTTCATTCACACTGGTCTCCTGCTGCTCCTAGGACAAAGTCAAGTAAGTTCCTGAATCATATCCTTTGTATGTTTCTCTACCTGAAATATTTCCTTCCCCAGATGTTTGGGTGGTTCACTCCCTTACTTCTTCTTAGTCTTTACTGAAATGTCATCTTTTCACTGAGATCTTCCCTGTCTCCTCTCCCCAAACACATACTTCCTATCCTCTCCTTTTATTTTTCCCCTTAGCGTTTATCACTAACATACTATATATTATTTTTTTTTGTCTTGTGTGTAAACTGTTTCTCTGATTAGAGTGAGAAGGAGTTTTGTTCACTGCTATGTTATATACCCAGTACCTAGAGTTGTTCCTGAAACATAGTAGGTGCTCGATAAATATATCCTGAGGGGATGAATGGATGAATTCCATAAATATTTATTGACTACTTGTCAGGCACTGGACCAAGCACTGGGGATAGAAAGGAGAACAAAGAAAATGTTACTCTTCTTTGACTGTGGAGGAAAATAACTAAGTAAATAAAAATGCAGAAATTTGTCATGGGAAAACTGAACGCAAGATGGAGGGAATTATGAACAGATGAACTTAAAAATGACTCAATGTTGAGTTTTATTTTAAACACTGTGTTTTGTGTGTGTGCCTGAATTCAGGGACGTTAGATGACTTAGAAGATCAACTGGTCTTTCAGATTTTTATCTTAGCACATTCAAATTACTCTGATCTGTAACTAATATCAGAATCATTCTGGCTTGTAAGAGTTCTTAAATAACCAACTTTTAATTATTCTGGAAACATTAAAATCTTTGCAAAAATGTCTATTTTCCCTCTAGAAAAATCTCTAGAATAAAAAGATAGTAATAAAAATAGGATTTCAAATATTAAAATGGAGTATGGGGGATTTAAAATCTGAAACTTTATAAAACATCCTAAGTTGCATTCTCATCTAGACTGTCAGAGTTACAACAGTCAAAGAAACGGCAGTACTTTTTCTACAACTGCATATTCTTGGCACAGAATGACTTACAAGCATTTAATAAATATTCATTGAATCATTGAGTAGGTGGATGACTAAATTAATAACAGTAATAATAACAGTAATTATTATCTAATAACAGTAATAATAATATGAGGTAATATTTATAGATCCTTTATTATGTGCCAAGAATTCTGCTCAGTGCTTCACAGGTACAGTTACCAATTTAACCCTCAAAACAACTACCACAGACACAAAGTGGTTAACAAATGTATCCAAGGTCAGAGAGGCGGTAGTTGGCAAGGCCAGGATTCAAATACAAGCTGTCTGATCCCAGAGATGACACACTAAACCAGTGCTGCTGTGGTGCTGCTAACAAGCGGGGGTTTGATGGGAGAAGTAATTGTGCCTTTCTTAGAAGTTATATTATCCGACTAAAATTAGAGCTTTGAGGGGAAAGCATGGTTTTCCTTTCTAAGGAAACAATAAGAATTCAAACCATTGAAGAGTCTGAGTTAGCCGCAGAGGGAAATATGATAGTTAAGTTCCGTCTTGCTTAAGGTCATTGGTGGCAGAGCCAGGATCAGAATCCATCCATTGCTCTGGCATTCCAAGGCAGTGCCTATTCCACTGTAACCATGTACAGAATAACACGTTCTGAAAAAGTGATACGGGAAAAAGCCTTTTGGAAATAAAAAAGACACGCTTTGGAAAGTAGCTTAGAAAATAAAAAACAGCTATAACTTTTCAAAATATTATTGCTAATTTTTCACAAGTTTGATGTTGCTCTTTGAATTAAATCATTTCATCCGTGACCAATATATAATTTCCCTATAATTTTACCATAGCAAAATAATAGGCTTAGTTGTGGTTAAATAAATAAAACGTATGGCCTATGCGTTGTGCAGACATTTTGTTCCTGAGGTATACTGCCATACCAATATGAGGTCACAGACGTTGTATGAATTAATTTTAGGTTTAGGAATGTGTGTATGTATTTGGGGGGAGGGACAGCTGGTAAATATTCAAAAGCTACTTCAAGAAACAAGGGACAGGGGGGTGTAAGGATTAGGCTAGACCTGAATCCTTTCTTATCCTTCTTCTATGAGTAGATCTCTGTTTCATAGAGTAATTTTGAGGTTAGAAGGTACTTTCATTTCTGGCTTATAGGAGCAAAGATCACTGTCCACTGTTTGGACAGGGTGATAGCTGGCCACAAACTAGTTATAGATCCTCACTTGGTTCTGGACCTCCTTTTTAGATAGGTCCATTCCTTTTCTCTTGTAGAAGCCAGGAGCACCATATCACATCTTCAATACATGACTACTGAAGAGTAATAATGCCTGACATTTTTGGAACTCTTCTGTGTGTAAGGCACAAAGCTAAGCAAGTCACATGTGACAGCTAATTTAATCTTCAAAATAATTGAACGAAACAGGAATTATTATTTTTCCTTTTTAAAGAATGAGTAAATAAAGGAACAGAAGGATTGAGTAACTTTGAATAGAACTAATGTCTGAATAAACAACCTGAGGGAGGCTTCAAATATGCATAGAGTTAATGAGTTCAGTTTGCAAGTTTTTAGGACTTCTATTTTTGTGCTTTAGAAGGCTTTACGCTTACTTTCTGGTTATACTCTCTATAATTGAAGTGGTTTGGTAAATGACTTCAAAATAAGTGAGGAATTTCTAGAACTAATATTTTATACAACAAAGAGGAAATGACGTCCCTAATATCATTTAAATAATTACTTAGCTAGTGTAATGAACAAACTTGACAGCTGAACTAGGAATCGGTAGGCCAGAGTTTTGGTTCCTGATCTACCTGTGACTTGTATTAGGAACACTGCAAATTGTTTAATTTTTCTCAGCCTCTATTCTTTATAAGATTAAACCAGGTGATCGCTAGATCTCATTCAGCTCTAAAAATCCCATAACAATTTTAAGTGGTATTTGTCTATTTAAAATGCTGGGCTGGCTAAGAGATAGATCTGTGAATAGAGACTTGAATAATGCTTCCAGTCTGCAGAGAATTGTCTACTCTTTGCAGCACTGTGTCAGATTGTATTACCAAGTGCAACCTTTTCTTGCTACTCTAAGTAATTTCCATCTACACATGCTCATAGTGAGCTTCTAATACTTATTGCTACTTATTTCTATATGGAATAGAACTACCATGAAATAGATCTATCCATAATCTAAAATAAGACCATGAATTAGTAAATGTTTTTTACTCCTTTACCTCTAAATCATTCTCTATAAGACAGTGATATTAGTATATAAAGAGAGTTGTATTTCTATTTAAGCGTATCTTTTCTAGGCTAAACAATGTAAATTCCCTCAACCATTACCTTTAAATGCAATTTCCTAACCTCTTACCATCCATTAGTCCTCTAGGGACATCATCTAAAATGAGGTACCCAGAACACAATGCTCCAAACTGAGCAGGGTGAGGCCAAGAACAGCAGGACAAACTGCTTCCTCAGCAACACTAAACTTCTATTAAGGCAGCCAAAGTTTGCAATTAATATATTTTGGAGCAGATGTACTATACTGTTGGCTCATCTTAAGCTTGTGTACTAAAAGTTCCATGTCTCTTTCAAATGACTTGTTGCCAAGTCAGGTCTGCTCTGCTTCTGTACTTGTGCAATTGCTGTTTTGAACCTGTATTTATAGCACCTTGACACTATCTTTCTTAAACTGTAGCTTGTTGGCTTCATCTCAACATTCTAGTCAATTATTAAAAAAAAAAAAAAGTTACATGTGAAGAGGGCAGATACTCCTTGGGATTACTTAACTTTAGAGATATTGTCATCCTGGGCATTTTGAGTATTATAATTCTTGAGTTGGGAAACAGGCTTTTAGAAACACATGGAAGAAACACATCACAGACTTATGAAAAGAGGACAATGTCATGCTCAATCACAAACTAGACTGTGACATTGCACATTCATGCAAATATAGTTGCATGGACCCATAGGGAGAGGAACAGCAATGCACGTGCCAAAGTTGTATAAGTCCATATGAGAAACAAATGAAAAACATAAAGTTGTAGGATTTATGTGCCTTCTTAGAGGGCAATTCACTAGGAAGAAACCCGTAATGGAATTAGAATACCAGAAAGTGAATTTAGTGTATACATCAAGACTCAGAGCTGACAGGAGACATTAACTGAGTAATTGATGTAGTGTATGTTCATTGCTCTCCTTATCACCTTTCAGCAGTTTTCTCTTATTACAGGCTCTCTCTTTCCTCCAAATCTTGGAACTTTCATTGTGCTCCTGACTACCCAGAGCTCCTTGCTCTGGGCCTTTGTCTCTAGTTATGTTGTTACAGATTTCTTTCCCTTGCTCTGATCCTTCAAGACTTTCCTGAATGCCATGTTTTCAAGGGCCCTCCCCTCAGCCAACCATGCCATTAGAAATCAATCTTATAAATTGATGTTATAATGGCTAATAGCTCAATGTGTAAACTTCCTCAGGAATATTTGCCCTTAGTTTAGTTGTGGCCCCTGGGGATATGATGTTTAATGTAGAGCAATTAGTTTCCAATGGTACAATTTCAGGGAGGTAGCAAGCAAGAGTACGGATAAAATATGTGTTTTGGAGAAAAACTTTCCTTATGCCTCTTGATTCCCACACCATAGGTTTTCAATTACTTTCTTGATCTTTAAATCCAATTCAACCAAAAATTTGTTAAGTTGAACTTGTTATAATAAAGCATTTGAAAATGAACCTCATCTTATTTTTCTGTAAAATCTGTTACAGGCAATTGGATAGCTTAGGTTCTCTGGAGCTGCCTAGTTATTCTTTCTCACATGTGGACTGAGCCTGTTTGGAAAACACAACTAGTCTAGAGATGTAGTTAGCACATCTACAGATAATCAACTTTTCTGAATGGACCAAGAAAATGTATTGTCCTGTTCAGTGCCATCTACATGTGGGGGGAAAAATTCAACTTCTACAAAATTGTTTTTTAAGAGACAGTTTAATCCCACCAAAATTTCGAGTCAGATATAAATCCCATGACCTAGAAAAAGTATATCAGAAAACAATTTTCTGTAAAATTTACATGTGTTTGATTCTAAAATACTAAGAATGTGGCTACTTATACGTGAAATGAATATTACCTCATTGAATTCTAAGCAATTTAGATTTTGCCAATTTCTATTAAAATTTTGACAACTACCATAATTATCTAACATTGAAAATGATGTCTTAATATACTTATGTATCAAAGAACCTAATATTTTGTGAGAGAATTATAAAAATTTAAAAAGTATTATTAGGCACAAAATTAGTATTACAGGGATGAAGTTTTTTTTTTCTGTGAAGTGTTGAAACAAGTAAATAGTAAATGTTTTTTATGCAACAGTAAAATTAGAAGTCTATTCACTGTTGGAAATAAAGTTTAATAAAATTTTCAAAGGCCGAACCACTGCATAACTATAACCATAACAACTATATGAACTATGTATGTCAACTATAACTATATAAATTCTGAAATCTTAATTTTACTGAAATTTTAGTCTTTATGTTGTAATTTTTTCCCACATCCTGTTATGTCTCTTCTACAATTCACCTTTATCTGTACTGAATATCCAATAGATTCATTTACATTGATATTCTGAGTGAATGTGAAATGAAACACAATCATAAGTCCAACCTAATTTTAATTTTTAAGTATATCTCAAATCATGAAAAATATCTTCTAGCTTTGAAGGCCTTATTGAGGATTGATACTCCTAATTTTTAAAAATCACTTTATTGAGGTATGACTGACATAGAAAAACATGTACATATTCAGTGTATATAACTTGATAAGCTTGGTAAGTTTGGAGATAACTTGATGTGACACCATCATCAGTCTATGCTATTAACGTACCTATTTAAAATTATTTGCTGACCAAGTTTTTCAAGTCATACTTAAATATCAGTCAATAGAAATTCAGTAAATCCTTTGCCTAGGAGAACAAACTAAGACATATTTGCAATCTCTTAGGCAATGACTTATTTTATAAGTAGTTCTTCCATTTGCAACTGGTGGTTCAAGAGTCCAGAATCCAGGATTCTTTCAGAATTTTAGAGACTGGGTTTAATAATTAGAGAAAAAATGTATTTGACAAAACTTTCTGGCAATATGATATCCTACTTTACTACCTGACATAGATTCAAAATTTGATTTGATAATACTAGTCAGAGTTTTGAACATTAGTTACCTTACTAATTCAGATATGTGAAAATTAAAATGAACCCTAGTTGACATTTACTTCTATACTATCTGTGAAAAAGGATGTTTGGTAAACAAATAAATAAGTGAAAATAAGCTATTAGAGAAACCAAAATATTATTTTCTGTCACTTGAGGGAAATGTCTACATAGAATTATCATGCAGTTCCAGGCCATTGTTTTTTCATTCAAGCAACTACATTAAAGAGAGGTTCTTGGATATGATCTTTTAGGAAGTATAATAAAGAGATCCTAGTTTGGATTCAAATCCAAGCTAAAACACAAACATTATTAGCCATGGGCAAATTACATAATCTCTCTGAATCTTGGTTTCTTCTTCATTAGAGTAACAGAGATAATAATATCTAATTTACAGGATTATGAGGGAATTAAAATAATGACTATATGTTAAGCACAGCAAAGGGTATAATATATATAAGCACCCAACAAATGTTGACTGTTAAATGCCTAACTTACTATGATATGGACAAAAAGATGACAAAGCTAAATTAAAAATATATTTTAAATATACTAAAGTCAGGATTTTTATCATTTTAAACTGGTTTTCCTTCCAGATGGTCCAAATTCATTAAAATGTTGCTCTTGTTAAAAATTGTGCTGTTAATATAATGCTGACTTTTCTCCTGTCTCTTAAAACTGGAAATGTGGTTTTTATAAACCATCTTGGATAATCATCCTAAAATACTGCATCCAGGTACATGAAAAGTTATAGCATGCTTGGTCCCCATTTTATATTCTGTATTATGGTAATTGTCTTTTTCTATTCATATAGTCCTGAGTGATTGTATCTATACCCATGACTTTGCTTATGACCCGTAAGTTGATTACCCTGAAATCTGAAATTCCATCCCTCTTTCTTTTCTTGAGCTCTTGGTCCATATATCTAAATGGTTACTAGATAATTCTCCTGAGAGCCTCCAGGCACTTCAAGTTCACTATGTTCCCAAATGAACACATAATCTTCCTCAAACCTGCTCTTGTCTTCTATTACTTAGATATGAGTTATGCCATCATCCACTCAGTTGACCTAGCTGGAAGCCCTGCATTCTTCCTCTCCTTTAACTCCCATTTTCAGTCACTGAGTCCTCCTACTGCTTAAGTATTTCTCAGATTGGATCCTCAGATCTCCTAGGAAATTGATTTGGCTGGAGAGGCAGTGTGGTATAATAAAAAAGATGTGTCACACAGGCCTTGGTTTGAAATTCTGCTTTACCCATAGTTCATGTATAATTTAGAGCTGTAAATTTAATGTTCTCAAGCCTCAATTCTTCACTTGAAAAATGAGCTGTACAAAGTTTAAACTATATAATGTATATATAACAGGCGATTATCAGTAAACACTAATTCCTTCCCCTTTCCTCTCTTCTTCCACTACCAAGCCATTCCCATTGAAACTGATTTAGTTAAGGCTCTCATCACCACCAACAACCCCCCCCCCCCTTACAGCAGTTCACTGCACTAATCTCTTAAATAATTTACATTGTTGCATTTTCTCAGCTTAGAATCCATCCTTCAGACTGTCACTATGTGTCTTTCTAAAACCAAATTTGATTACTATATTCCTACTTACAATGTGCAAAATTTGATGGTTTTACAATGCCTACAGGATCAAATTCAAACATCCAGCTCCAACCTCACTTGCTATTCCCCTCTTTCTTTTGTTCTAGCTATACACTGCTGCTTGCCGTGACTCAAATACACCAGGATTTTTCACACTTCTGTGTACTTCCATTGGCTGATCTTTCTCCCTTTCTTTGTCTATTGAGTAAGGAGACAAAATATATCTAGGGTATACTTTTACAAAAAAAAAAAAAAAAATAGAGTGCATGCCAGCATGTCACACTGAAGTAGAATTAGCATGTTATCCTCAGAAATAAGGACTGAATACATTGCCTTGGAACCCCTGAAACATATCACAGATCACCCAAAGGTCCACTACTTGTGAGGTCTTGCCCATGTAGTATTTCCTCCTCTTTTTCCCATTTCCAGTTGAATCCCAGAAAAACAGTATATACAGATAGAGTGGGGGAAGAAACACAAATATTAACCTATGTAAAAATCCTGGTAATAGTAATGATAGCCAATATTTATTGAGTCCCTGCTTTGAATATAGAATATATTTACTTATCAGCATATCCTCAAATAAATTCAGTTCGTCTGTGAAATTCCCTATTAATGAGAGTATTGGTTCCACTCAATTTATCTATATATACTTTTAATAGAGATGAGATCTTGAAGATCTAGATATTCCCACAACAACTGTACCCCTAAAGCACTCTATACAGGCCTTCAGCCTCATCATCCTCCATCAGCCAATTCCAGGGATTTTTAGAGAGCTGGAATAGAAAGCAAGGACCGTGTCCCTACAGAGCAGTACAATTTAAACTATAGTTTGGGGACCATCTGTATTAGGGTCACCCATTTTACTTGTTAAAAGTATGTTCCCTATGTCTCAATCCTCACCCACTGAGTCAAAGTCTCTGTTATTAGGTTTCTCAGGTGATTTGTATGTATGCGAAAGATTAAGCACCTTAAGTCTAGGTGACATTCCTGTTCATCGATGTGCCATTACTGTGCTAGGTGCTGAATACACAAGGTTAACTAGGCCGACATGGTATCCCTAATGTATAGAGGTTATACTTACCATGAATTCATCTAGCTTGAAAAGCAAAGTCAACCTATATTTCTATGTTGATTTCATTTGTTAAATATCTATTTTTTGATGAACACCATGTGCAAAAACAGTGCATCAAGAGTCAGTATTTTTCAAAACAATTTCTGTATTCTCTTAAGAAATGCAAATGTAGTAAGTGCATGGTAAAGCAGTTAGTGCTTGCTATACCATATAAGTGCTTAAATGCAGCACTCTGAGATACATAAGACAAATTTTTTTTTTTTTTTTTACTGAATTTATGGTTAGACCCACCATCAGTTATAAAAAGAATTTATAGAAAAGTCCTGTAAGAAATATTTTAACAACTTAATTTCTTACCAAACATCTCTTACTTCTACACATATACATTTTAAATGGCAGTGTTTAGAAAAATAAATGCTTTTGGTGTTTTAAGTAGATAAGCATGCTATTTTCTTCCTCAAAGTAGGAGAAGTAAGAAAATACACTCTTAGGAAAACTGCTCTACTTTGGGTATAGTCCATAGGGGAAAATTTTCGGTTTGTCTCAAGTATGCCATCATTTCACTGTTGGGTATTATTAAAGCACAGCTTTATTCTTTTCTTTTGGTACCCAGAAATACGCTTCTTCAATTTTCACTGTACAACTAAAAATGTGTTGGAAACTGCTCTGGAATGGGAATTATGTTGTGAAGGGGAATATCAGGAAAACTCTGGAAGAGCTTCCATTAACATAAATAAGACCTGGCTCAACATGCTGTTACATGCTTTAATGTGTTTCTGCCTTTTATAACTACTCTCGAGAGACATTCTAAAATTTTAAAGTAAGGCTAGACTCCATATTAGAGAATTCTATTTTTGTTAATCACCTTTTATTGATATGTTTTCAGTTCTTATTCCAGAAACATTATATTCTAGAGTTAATTTTTCAGTTTTATTTTTTACCCTATTTCACTCTGAGACCCAAATTATTACCAAAATTCCCATAAAATGTTTGATGATCATAATAGCACCCTTTGTGAAAGAAGTAAGAAGTAGAGAATTATATTTAAAAGTTGAAAGAAATAATGGAAAGAGAAAGCAGCTGGACAGCATCTTACATGACAGGTTGTTTCTGTCAATTAAAATTACTTGACAGGGTTAAGAAAGGTTAATGTAAAATGTAATGCTGCGTAGGTAACATGTTTGGAGTAAAATTTCTCAAAAATTATATTCCCATTCATTCACAAACGTAGCATTTCTACCATGCGCAAGCATTTATATACATATGGCTGGCTTCTCCCACCTCAAGAAGTTAATGCTCTAAAAGGAAAGATAATGTAACTACACAAGTAACTCTAAAATAAGGCAGGATAATATAAGTGTTCTTTCTCAAAGGAGTGAGAGATGTATTTTCAGAATTTCTGAAAAGGGTAAAATGGGGGAGGATCAAGCACCTGAGCTTAGCTTTGAGAGATGAACAAAATGTTGACACACGAACACAGGGTAGAAGGTCACTTTGTACTCTGAGTGAGCAAAAGATTTAGAGTTGTGAGGATCAGTGGCAGTCTAACTTTGTTGATGGGTGATAAGATTGGAAAAGGATATATGACTTCCCACAATGTGTTTGGCACTGCATTAAGTGTATTACATGTAATTTAATCTAATTTTAAAAATTGATAGGATTGTCCCTATATTTCAGGGAAGAAAACTCAGAATTGGAAAAGTTAGTTACCTTGCTAAGAGCACAGAGCTATTGATTAGAGGAATCCAGATTTAAAGCCATGTCCCAAAGCCAATATTGTTTTTTACTAGTACACCATGGTACTGAAATATGAAGACTATAATGCAAGGCAAGGACTTTGCATTTCATTTCATGGATCTTGGGGAACTATTAAAAACTTATAAACAGTGTCATTTCTTTAGGAAAGCAGGAAGCCATTTATTGGGTGAATTGGAGTGGGGAATGAGTAGGGTAAGAGAGATAGTTCAGTTGATACTATAACATTCCAAGTGCGGTAACAATGGTGTTGGTAATAGAAATGGAAAAAATGGGCAAACTATCCCATAGATGGAATTCGTAGAAAGTGGTAATTAAATGCAGCAGATGAGAAATAAGAATTTTTAAAAAAGCATTTAACTTTATAAACTGGATGATTTGGAAAATTGTGATGCCGTTAAATAAAACACGAAAATCAAGAGTATTAAACTTGAAATTTGGTAAAATATTACTAATTGTGTCAATTTTAAAAAATCTATAACAAGTTTTTTTTTTTTAAAACATCTTTCTTGGAGTATAATTGCTTTACAATGGTGTGTTAGTTTCTGCTTTATAACAAAGTGAATCAGTTATACATATACATATGTCCCCATATCTCTTCCCTCTTGCATCTCCCTCCCTCCCACCCTCCCTATCCCACCCCTCTAGCTGGTCACAAAGCACCAAGCTGATCTCCCTGTGCTATGCAGCTGCTTCCCACTAGCTATCTATTTTACATTTGGTAGTGTATATATGTCCATGCCACTCTCTCACTTTGTCCCAGCTTACCCTTCCCCCTCCCCGTGTCCTCAAGTCCATTCTCTAGTAGGTCTGTGTCTTTATTCCCGTCTTGCCCCTAGGTTCTTCATGACCATTTTTTTTTTTTTTTTTTTTTAGATTCCATATATATATGTGTTAGCATACGGTATTTGTTTTTCTCTTTCTGACTTACTTCACTCTGTATGACAGACTCTAGGTCCATCCACCTCACTACAAATAACTCAATTTCATTTCTTTTTATGGCTGAGTAATATTCCATTGTATATATGTGCCACATTGTCTTTATCCATTCATCTGTCGATGGACACTTAGGTGGCTTCCATGTCCTGGCTATTGTAAATAGAGCTGCAATGAACATTTTGGTACATGACTCTTTTTGAATTATGGTTTTCTCAGGGTATATGGCCAGTAGTGGGATTGCTGGGTCGTATGGTAGTTCTATTTTTAGTTTTTTAAGGAACCTCCATACTGTTCTCCATAGTGGCTGTATCAATTTACATTCCCACCAACAGTGCAAGAGGCTTCCCTTTTCTCCACAGCCTCTCCAGCATTTATTGTTGGTAGATTTTTTGATGATGGCCATTCTGACTGGTGTGAGATGATATCTCATTGTAGTTTTGATTTGCATTTCTCTAATGATTAATGATGTTGAGCATCCTTCCATGTGTTTGTTGGCAATCTGTATATCTTCTCTGGAGAAATGTCTATTTAGGTCTTCTGCCCATTTTTGGATTTGGTTGTTTGCTTTTTTGGATATTGAGCTGCATGAGCTGCTTGTAAATTTTGGAGATTAATCCTTTGTCAGTTGCTTCATTTTGCAAAATGTGCTGGGAAAACTGGACAGCTACATGTACAAGAATGAAATTAGAGCACTTCTTAACACCATACACAAAAATAAACTCAAAATGGATTAAAGACCTAAATGTAAGGCCAGACACTATCAAACAATAGTTTTATAGGAATGAATGGATTGTCAAAATTCCTCAAACAACAGAAAGTTTACCATTTTCATTTTTCAAGAGGAGAGAAACCACAGAGTGCGGACTTGGAAAATGAGTTTATAGGATGAGTGTGATCTCCTTCAGAATCCCAGAAGTGGTCCCAAGGCACCAATGACAATAGATTGCCAATGCATTAGTAATTCAGTATTTAGAAAACAGAAGGCAAGTGTTGAGGCTTTACTTATTATATTATTTAAAATTAAGGGAGGTTGTGAATGCATTACATTAAAGAAATCTAGGAGTTTTCGTAGTCCTCAATTAAATGGTGTATTTTTGGAAAGGGTTTATTACAGTTTAAAAAAAAAATCAAACAATTAAAATAATCTAATTAATTTTGTGCTAATGTTAGCAGTAAACGTATTACATCTATTACTGATATTATTTTTCTTTGTTAAATAATACTTCCTTGATTAATTTTTTTCCATCACAATATTCACTTCATAGCAAAAGTGCTGTTGGGAAGAGCAAATGAGATAAAACATGTAAAGAATTTCTGAAAATTTAGTGAAGGGTGCTAAGGTAGGACTTCAGCTTGATAAGATGAATAAGTCAAGGTATTTATAATTACTAACATAAACTGTTAACTCCCTGGGTAAAAAGAACAAAAGAAAATAGGACATTTAAATAGTCATAATCCACAAATAAGCTATTATTTGGCTTTGAGTCATATTTAAAGGTCATTTAAACTCATAAACATGCACTTCCAGCCTAGTTAACTTGTGTTTCTAATTATCATTTAGAGGTTTCAGTTTTATTTGGATTATTTTTCATCCAAGATTTTCCTGTTCCCTGTTTCCCAATTTAAGATTCAACACACTTCATGCATTTTAAAATAATACTCACTAGAAAAAACTCTTTAAGAACGCGATGACTAGAAATTGCTTTTTACCATTGCCAAGCTCTTGTCTTTATAGAAATCAGAGTGAACTTTATGTTCCCATACTTTCTGACTCTCATACACAGTGAAAATGTAATGCCCCAGACAACAAAACTCAAAATCAACTTCATGATAATGTTTCATAAAAGCAATGGGATTAGTTACAGTTGTGGATACTTTTGAAGTTCCTAAAATTTTGTCTTTTAAAAAGTTATTCTATAAATTTAATTAATAGACCAAAAAATAAGCCTTACAGATAAATTCAAAGCTTTTTTCCTGCACAAGTATTTTGTTTATTTTTTTACTAGGCTGCCCAACGTCTGCTCTTTAATTATAAGTGATCAATTTATTTTTATTAAGCTATTTGATAAAAGTTACCACTGATTGTAAAAATATTGATCTGCTATCCAGTTCAGTAAGACAATTCCTTTGATTATCCTTATTTCCTATTTATTTATTTTTTTAAAAAGACTACTCTCGTGTAATTAATACTTGACCATGTCCTGTCCTTTGGTGATATGGATACAAACATTACAGAGTATCTTATAAGTTTCCTGGGAAGTTTCTTTTTTATTTTCGATTTGTTTATTTTTATTGAAGTAGAGTTGATTTACAAAGTTGTGTTAGTTTCAGGTGTACAGCACAGTGACTCAGTTATATATATTTAACTGAAAACTCAAAACTCAAAACCTCAAAAACTCTTTTAGAACTAGAATACCTATTATTAGTAAATCTATTTAGTGCGTTTTCTGAACCTCCTCATCCATGTGTTGTACATTCTTGTAGTGTGGTTTTCTTTTTTTTTGAGATAGAAGAGAGTGAAAAGTGATTTTAAAAAATTAACCTGCATTTCAGCATCATATTTAATGCTTCTCCTTTTCCATCTGATAAAGGCGCTACAGTTTCCTATATCTTTAATTACTATACCTTAGAGTCCTCTTGTTTTCTTTTACATTGCTTTAATTATTTTGTAAATTTTGTTCTTATGTAACTTCATAGGATATGGAGCATAGTTACAACTAATATTTGTATAATGCTGTATATTATTATTTTATGCTTTTAAAAAATGATCTTACACATTTTCAGGGACCAAGGCCAGGCTATGGTTCACAGCACGAACTGTGCCTGAAGCCTGAAGGCAGTAGTGCACTGGAGCCAGCCCACCTTGGCTCCTGAGAGCCAACAGTGTGCATCTTTTTCCGACCCCACATTTATCTCTTAAACCATGTTGGTAGCTTGATAAGGGTATGAAATTGGACATGTGGGAGTATTTACACCATGGGAATTGGCAAAGACTACAAATCAGACCTTGTTCTTTACTTCTGGAGAGCCAGTTGTTAGATGTTTACCAGCACACCCACTGCCTGTGGAAGTTTCCACAGCTATCACCTTCCTCCCTTGGCACCATACCTCACCACTTGACACGTTCGTCTCTACCAAAAACAGACTTCACATTTTGTTAGTGCTATGGCAACCTGTACATGGAAAGTCAGACCCAAACATCAAGTACCATGCAAGAGGCAGGCCCTGGACTCTGAAGAGAGGAAGAAAAGCGATATCCTTTCCCTGGTACCTACTGAAGTTACTTCTGAAGGTCTCCCGCCCCCCACCAAAAAAAAGCCCCCAAAACTCATTGCGCCTAGACATGGATAAACTGCACACTTAGTTACATCATACATAATCACTGATACACACACGGATAACAATATGCTGAGACACACATATAGTTATGCTTATGAAAGGTGAAGTTTGATTTTTAGTGGAATGAAATATAATTTACATGTTTTGGGTATGTACTGGGTGTCCACATATAATCTCTGACTGCATTGCAGGGTCTGGAACACATGTAATCAAATTAGCTCAAATTCTAAATCAGTAGTACCAAGATTCCTTTGTTTTTACTACTTATATTTTGACATTTCTTCACAGTCTAGGCAATTATTACCAAGTATTCGAGGTGGGAGTATTAGCGAATTCCAAAAATGTTCTAACAACAGCCAAGTCATAAAACAAATATTTTAACCCCCACACATTGTACTCATTATAGTCTTAAAAAAAAACCACAGTCATGTATATTAATGATTAAACAATTCTGGAACCCCTCTAGCACTTGTAAAAATTGTGCAGCTTCTCTGTCTTGGCAATATAATTTCCTGTACTGAGCAGAGACATATTAGAGGTCAAAGCTGTATGGTCTCTGTGTGTTAAGTAAATAGCAAAGAAGAGAGTTGTGTGTTTCTTTTTTGTTTTGCTTGTTGTTTTAATAAATTGTTTGATTTTTAGTTTTTCTTTCTTGAAGGAATTGTGTCCAAGGCAAATTCTACTATGTCGGAGTCCAGTGTGGATAGCTGGCATCCACACGCCACAAAGGAGAAACGCTATCTAATCTAGGGAGGCCGGCTTTCCCCTGCACACACTGCCCTTGCCCTACCTCTGCCATTTGTCTTAGTCTCTTTCCTTCTAGTCTGTTTCTCCCTGATTCAAATATTTCCCATCTTGATGGGACTTCTTCAAGGCTGTCCTGTCTTCAGAAGTCCTTCCTTACTGGACCACTGACACTGATCTTTTCTCTTCTTTACTACTTTGCCACTGAAAGTCTTTCTTGTCACGTGGGTTAACTGTAGGTCTCTTTATTTCCCAAAGACAATTCGTTTCTCAAAGATAGAGAGCTATCAACTTATTTCTGTGTGTGTGTTTCCCACACTCTACACAATGGATCCATGTACAATTCTAGACATAGGGCAGGTACACAGTCAAGACTTTGCTTCATTTTATTTTGATTTGAAAACTATTAAATAGACATACTCCTTGGTCATTACTACAGTTATAAAAAGAACAGTGGCTTATTTGACATCAGGTCTATTTTTCAATGCAAACTTTAGCTGATTTGAAAAACTGCATACTTCACGCTCTGGCACTTCTCCACTCTTAGTACTAGATGTCTTGTCTCTCTGTGAAAGAACCATGCACTCTTGTTTAACTTGATCATATGAGGTTGATCCCTGCAATACATTGGCTAGATTAGTCTGCACACTGTGCATCTAGGTAGTGCAGATAGAGTACACATATTCTCAAGGTATCAAAAAAGTAAGGGCAATTCCTGATTTTTTTAAGGAAAACTTCTGATACTCAATTAAAACATCATCACAGAAGAGATATCACAGAAAATTGAGCTGAATTTCCTTATGCTAATTATATTGATTTAACTTAAACAGCTGAGAGCTCACTATCTGTATATGGTTAATAGGCACCCTGATTTATGTAATAGACATAACTTTGAAAAATTGATTATTGTGTTTTTTATACCTAATCACATCTGAATGCATAAAAAAGGATCCTATTATTTAAAATACTTTGTCAGAAATCCTTTCCAAGGAAAGTATTTTTCAGGATGAATAGTAAGCTCCTAATATATATGTCTACTAAATTTAGATGTTCTCAAATGAGGTTTCTTAATATGGGGTTGTTCTGCAATCCTTTCTTTCCTTATACTGCCTAGAAATACAGCTTTCATCCATAAATATCTTTAATCTAGTCCCACAATTCACTTTTCTAGCATGGGCAAATATAGCTTACAACTCTCTCATCATTCTATTCTATTCTCGGTATCTCCTAATTCCTCGTGTGTGATCCACTCTCAATGGCACACAACTGGAAAGCACGGGGAAGGAAGGTAAAGGCAGGTCACAGTGACTCTTACCAGGAGGAGGAAAGCTAATTTACCTTTATTCACAGATTATATGACTGCTCTCTCCTCCTTCTCCTGTTTAATTTATTTTGCTTCCAATTAAGTTAAAACATAACTTTGAAAGATAAACAAGTGAGATATCATAATATGAATGTAGCTTAGACTAGTGAAGATTTTGGAATGTACAAAGGGGATGACTATTCTAGAAGGTTATTGATACATTATAAACTTGATCTTACATTGAAAACAAGTAATAAAATTTTCTTCTTTAGATACTAACTTGGGCATTTAAACATTCAGTTTTGGCATACTGGAGCTGTGCTGTGGTAGCTATAACATTATTGGATTCTCTAAGTATCAACAATACTTTGAGGTCTTTTAAGAGGTTATGTCTTAAATCACTCAAAATAGGATTGAGAATCTGTATTAACCATTTATGCAAGTGTAATGTATTGAGGAAACAAGTACACTCACCTCCAATCCCCAACCCCTATCACCCTTGCCTTGGAGCAGGCCTTCATCAGCTTTTGTCTAGACCAGAGCTGTCATCTCCTCACTGGTCTTGCCTCTTGGCAATCCATCTCCTACACTATGAATAGAAGCATCTTTCTAAAACTTTCAGTGGCTCCCCATCTCCTACAAAATAAAAACCCAAACTCACCTAGCCACATAAGGTTCTTCATGATCTGGCCCTTGCTATTTTCATTGTTTTTTCTCTTGGCAGTCCACCTTGTATATGCTACAAGCACAGCAAAGTAACCCCAAAATGCCACTGTAGTTTATAATTTGTGTTTTTCTCATATAGTTCCTTTTGCCTAATTTGCCCTATCTCACTACTATGTTGCTACAAAATATTATGATGTTTGTAGAATAGATGTTGAGGAAAGGCAAGACAGTTTCTGTAAGAGGAAAATTGTGCCTATTTACTATAGCTCTCTGAGGAAATAAGCATGTCGACATCATTTTGTTGATCTTCAAAATTATCTGACGTGGTTCAAAAACAAGTTTTTTTAAAAAAGAAGTTACTATTATGATGCTAAGACAAAGCTGATCCTTTTTATTGGGGAGATACTTTTTAAAACCTGTCTTTGAATAGATTGTAACTTTGTTCAACCCTCAAATACCTGTTGTATAGAGAATACTTTTATCAGTATCACTGGCTAATTACAGTGATAAGTCCCATAAGGGATGGGTTGGGCAGAACATGGCTTTTCAAGGATGCGGAGGAAGTATCAGAATCTCCATGAAATGTGTGCGGTTTTAAAAATTCCCAGTAATTCTGAAACCTTTTTCCCTGAAGGATGTTCTTTGCTCAACAACACCTGCCCCCACCCCAACTCCCAGCCCATCATTCTGAGAACACTGGTTAAAGAAAAAGGAACAAATTCAAAATAAAGAATTAGTCTGAATGAATACTTTGAAAATATATAACAGTGAGATTCCTCAGGGATCAGTAAAATGATCCAACTTAGTCACAATTTTCTAACAGTGAGAATATATGGTGAAAATTCCAAGTTTGCAGATTATGTTAACATCTTTAAATTAGTAAAATATGCTAATGATGATAAAATTCTGCAAGAGAGAACATATGTATATAGGTAAGCAGAAAACTGGCAGATGAGCTTATAATTTTCAGTAAAATTTAATTTATATTTATATGATAAAGGGCTCTGAACAGTAACTTCCTCACCAAAAAAAGCATCAAGAAATCACTCTGGATGTTTTCCCTAAAGATATGTGTACTTGTACCCAAAAGACCAATAAAGTAATGGGCATCATTGGGAAGAAAGTAAGACATAAAACAGAACATATTATAATAGTTCTGTGTAAACAACATGGTATATCTACGTCTGGAATACAGATGTCGTCCTCTTTGCTTAGTACTAATAAGGACTACACAGTACAATGGAAGCATCCTAGAACTAGAATGAATGAATGAATGATATAAGACATCCATGGCATAGGCTAAAAAATTTGGGCTATGATCTAGAAAAATAAATGTTTATTAAGATGAATATTAAGATGGACTATATTCTATGTCTATAAAATCATAACAACGTGGATAAGCAGAATAGAGACTTGCTAGTCAGGTCATGAAGTACTAGAACTAGCATGTACTTCTTAAAGCCTTGATGTGCTAGGAGCAAGACAGAAAAATAGATGTGCTATATTACACAGCAAACAGAAAACATATGGAAGTTGTTACACACACAAGTACTGTATGCTAAAAATATAAATAGGTTCAAGAGAGGTTTAGCCAAAACCTATAACTGGTTAGATAACTAGAGATGTTTGGAATCTCTCAACTTTTTTGAGTTGGCATCATAAAATATAATCTGAGATGAACTATAGTTTGAATTAACCATGGAATTTTGTGCTTCTTATCTAATTAGATAAACTCAAAAAATGTAACGAAAATTAAAAGGAAATTTAACAAATACTTCTGGTTAATCAATCTTCACCCTTAGGTTCTTCTGATGTTTAGTATGATTAAGACACTCATTAATTCTTTAACCCTGGAATAATACTGATTTATATTTGCTGATTTATAATATGACACACTAGTTAATATGGGATTTATGTATTATTCTATCTACACTTCAGCATTTAATGAGAGCCTGCCAAGTACAAAGCCTTATACTAAGTACTAGGGATTTGCAGAATTATAAGATAATCTCAAACAGCTTGTGATTTAGATGAAGAAAAATAAGCTAAAATTGAGGAACAATAGAAGAACAGAGGTGATTGCTAATTCATAGTATAGCAGTGTGTTCTTAAAGTAAAATAGATGACAGATTGGAAAACTGTAAAACGTTCTGGAGAAACTTGAATTTCTATTTGGCTTTGAAAGAAATGTGTCGCTAAATGGAAGCTGTTAAAGTAACGATTCCCAAGCCTCACCTCAAATCTATTGGATAAGACTTTCTGAGGAGTAGGAACTGGGCGTTTGAAATTTTTAAAAGAGTTCATCATGTGATTCCATGCAGCCAGTCCATGAGGCAATGTTTGGGAAATACTGAAATAGAGATGCAATGTAATTACGGGAACTGGTGGGCAGATGCAAGAAAAGTTTCTGGCAATTTGTACGGGAGAGGAAGACAATGAGTAAGTCAGTTTGGAGCCGAAGGCTCATGTACGTCGTAGAGGAACAATGGAAGAAAATTGTAAAAGTAGGCTGGAGTCAGATTTTGGAGGGCTTTGAATTCCAAGGAAAAGAGGTTTTATTTTATTTTGCTTTACAGCAGAGTATACCACTGAAAGTTTGGGAGCAGAAGAGTAACCTTTACAACATGTCCTTTATGAATACAAAAAGGGTAAATATAAAGTCAGAGAGGCTGGAGGTAGTGATCTAGTTTAAAAACTATAATAATAGTTTAGTTACAAATAACGAAGGCCTGGACTAAAGTGATGGCAATGGAAGCGGAAGAGAAGTACTAGATACACATTTGGTAATACAGAAAGGGCAAATGTGATAGTTTCTGGTAAGAGTTTGGGGTGTCTGGATCTCCTTTTTAATATTTGTACTATCTTCCTCAGTAAACTCATATTTTTTATTTCTTTTTCTTTTCATTTTTAGTTGTTGAAAACATAACTAATCTGTATTAAACTCTTCATTTAGACTGCTAGCAAAGAACGTGTGCCTAAAACTTACTAAAAGCCAAGGACCAAAATGGCTTTAAATCATGATTTAATTTTTCAATGCTGATTACCATCATGATCTGAAAAGCAAAGTGTTTAGAATTATTTTATTGCCTGGGTGGCAGAATATTTAAATATAAATTAAAGAGGGAAAGAGGATAGATTACATTATATATCTGCCAGACAGCAAAACTTCACAGGACATATTAAAGTTAAAATAGAGGGATGAAGTGGATGTGTGGTTTATCTTCTAAGCTGGTGTCTCTATGAATTAGATGAAGCCTACAGATGTGTTGACTCCTAGAGCTAGATGTATGCAAAGTGTGAATGAGAGTTTCCATAACTTCTTCCTTTTATGACCATTTCCCCTTTCAGTTTCATTCTTGGTGTCCTTATACTCATTCCCTTCTAGCACAATCAAATTCTGCTGTCAGAGAAGATATAGTCACTTACAACGTAGTACGAATTTATGTCTATGTTTTACGCATCCAAGGTATATATATTTTTGAGCCTTATCTCTAGTCCTATGTAATAAAAAACTTGGTTCCCTCTTGGAGGTATCTTAGACTTGAGGAAAAGTCAGAATATGGGAGAGATTTTCTAGGTAGTAGGAAGAGATTATTTCTCTTTCACATACAAATCTGATATTTATCTCACATCTACTGATATGGTATCTGTACCTATTCTGATAATTTTGGAGCCATTTTAAGGACAGTAAAGTGTTGTATTTAGCAGATGTAAATACTTTACATGATCAGGTAAAGAATTCTTTCTGAATAAAAGTATAGAACCTACAGAGATAACAGGACAAAGAGTATTTCTTCCTGTCTGATTCAGGGAACATGCTTTCCCTGGCCCAAAGGGGAAAATTGGCCCCCTTATGTTCCAAAGAGGCCATAAATGATAAGGAAAGGTCAGTAAATTGGTATAGAAATTTAATTCTGTGTAATACAGTTCAATGATGTCCCCATGATATTATTCAGTAATATGCCACTGGAATCATCCTCTTTGTTGCACAACTGAATAGTTGCTTCTAATTCTGGCATAGTTCTAACCCTGCTGAAACAAGCTGTTGCAACTTAAATTCTTGCAAAACAAAACACTGCCATCACTGTACCACAAGCCAATGTACTTTCTAAAGTTTTTTTCTAATGTTTCATTTATTTTCTTAATAAATCCCTGAATGAGCGACATGATTCTTTTTACCTAACCTGACAAGTCATTTAAGTGCTTTTTGACATCATTATAGAATAGATATAGGATTGATAAGAACCATAATTGATTTACCCCCCAGTGATGATGACAGTGTGGAATCAATTCTCTTGTTGCAGAACATTTCAGTTACATTTGATACCGGCAATTATGCAATCATGTGGAACTGTTTTGAGTTTCATGCTGGTTTGATGGGAATTACACTTTCTGGGTTTCGGTAATAATTTATCTATTTGTGTTTCTTTTATGCTGGTTTTGATTTGATCAGTTTTCTAATTTCTTTTAGTGTATTCCAAAGTTCTGTCTTAGATCTGTTATTTAACAGTTACAGGGCATGCCTTTTTAGGGTAAAGTGATCCAAAGACAAGATTAGCATTATCACCCACATGTATCAATTGTGTTATCTTACAACAGTGGATTCTGGGGTTCGTGGGCAAAGTAAGAGAAACTGGAACCTGCTGGAGGTCACTACCTCCACAAAGTCCTTTATGTCACCTACTCCAAGTGGAAGCCAATAAAGAAATGCAGGGAAAGTGAATTCACTTCTTTCCCAACTCAGACCCTGAATTATTGCCTCTGGACAGCAAAGTCAGTGTGTGCGTAGCATATCCACCTGCTGGTCCTAAACCAACACTAGCCTGAAAATAAAATTTGCCTTTCACGTTAAGCAGTCACTTTGCTTACCTGATGGAACAAATTTATTTCAAACTAAGATAATTTGGTGTTTGTCTGTTTTACTATAACTTTTGAGGAAGTCAATTTTGAATAACATGCATACATTACTAAAGGTCACCTGCTTGTGTTTCAGGTTGACACCTTGAAACAAAATACTGGCAGCTACACGTTCTTAAGCAATTTTCACATTCTGATAAAACTTGGTTCATGATAGAAGTTCCAGGCGTAAGTTGTTTAAAAGAAAATAAATGACTCATAAACTATCTGAAAAATAAATTGAAGACTGAAACAGATTTAAAGTAGTACATGAGTCTTTTATCTTCCTATAAGCAATTTATCTACAATGGTCAATATATGATTTATGTTACTCTGCTTTCGAACACATTTGCTTTAAAGAATCATTCCTTGATTAGAGGTAAATGTATCATTCATTTCACTGAGTACCATCTATAAACAAAAGTGCTACTTCTTTCAGAGATACTTTTAAAATTAAACATAATTCTATTTGAAGGGTGTGGAGCATTAAAATTCGTTTAATCATCAAAATATTTTATATTCAGTTCTCATAATTATATACAATTTATAAACATTATTTTATTTCATTCTAAATCTCAGACCAACAAATCATTTGGCTTTTAATGGCACAACACTTTTTATTCCCTTTCTTAGAGTCAGAACAGTACAAACAGCTTTCTTTTTGTAGTCAAAGCCAAAACAGTGACTTATGGATTAAATTACTAGTTGTCACTGAGAATTCAACAAACTATTTACTTAAAGATCCTGATTTCACTAAACAGCAGACTAAAAGTAGTTGAGGAGCTCATTTATAACAACTACTGGCATCAGTGAATAAACTAATCTTAATTACAAAGATCTTGTCACAACTAAGCTATGCCTTTAAAAGTGGTTGATAATAGCAATAATATGATTGAGAAGCTACTGGCTAAAATATATTGCCATTATCTTTCAATATTTTATGACTCCAGGAAGTTATAATAACAAAAAAACAAATTCAAAATGAAAAATAATGGCAAGGAAAGAGCTGAGGAACTATCTAGTCACTTCAAACCAAAGAATTCTCATTTCCATAGTATAATTAAAGAGTTCAATGATTCCATTTTATCAATGGAGGAAGGTATTAAATAGAAAGAGTAGTTATGCTTCAATACATGTCTCAATATCATTCCCACTAGTAAAATTTAAGCCCTGCATGCAGTGATAATCAAACTGGGACATTTTGATTTACTTCATCTTTTGAAGACCTCAGTATTGTGATCAGAGCATGGAAAATGATGAAATTCCAGGATGTGATTGTAGATTACAGATTAAAGGGGGAAGCAGGCTTAGAGGAGTGTATGTAAGGCTACAGATATTCCCCTTTAACACTGTGAATATCGGGAATGCTGGGTAAATATTAAAAATTTTAAAAACACTAACATTATCGCCATATTTTTAAAAGTCCAATAACACCTGAAAACTTTTGGTGCTACACATAATTATTTTTTATTGCTAACAAACAATTCTGTTAACCTTATACATCTAGCACAGCTAGAATTTAATTGTGGATTTATATCACAGAGTAATTTGCTTATGCAAAATTTAGGAACAAGATACAGAAAAGTGCCATTGCTTCAAACTCAGCATCTTCATAAAACTCAACACATTATTAGTCCCACCCCAACTTCTTCTCAGATACTCATTCTCAAAATTAGCCAGGTTTAAAATGATCCTTGACTTCTCTAATTCCCTATTCTTATGTCTTAGCCTCAACATCCATTGGGCCTAGAAGCTGAGGAAATGGGCACAGCAAGAGGAATGAGTAAATGGGATAGAAATAATTTGAACCACTGTTGTCAAGAATATGTTGAGTATTTGTGTTTTATCATACTTACTGAAAGAAGCTAGGTTTAACATCAAGGTGGTTCATTCCAGTATTATGCTCCACTTCCTAGAAGATTAACAAAGTATACAGGCAATGACAAGGGAACCATCCAGAAAGAATGAAAAGAAATGTTTCCAGGAACTCAACGACTAGCCAGGAGAAATCCCAGGATGTAAGGACATCAGTGAACTATTGGGAGTGACTTGGGATGTAACTGTTGTGTTTGTCCTTGTGTCTGAGACGGCCACCAATCATGTGTAATAGAAATATAAGCTGTTTTTCTTGGCTAGATGTGATAGTGAAAAGGCTTGAGATTCTCTTTTCTATGCTCCAGCTTATTAGAGAAGAATTTTTAGAGTGGGTTTAAAAAAAAAGACTAATTCACGGAGGAAGCCAAGAAGAAAAAAACTAAAGAGGCTAGGGGATCTAAACTATCATTAAGAATATGGCAAATGAAATAAATATAGATGAGAAAGAGAACATATATGCAGAATACTGAACATAGTTAAGTACCCAATAAATTGTTTTTTTCACAAATGAACAGTTACGCTGTTCTAACCAAGAATGGTGAATCAGGTCTTTCTGAAAGATTGGCAACAGCATCTCATGCTTTATGTCACAATAAGAAACAGTCAGAAAAGCTTCCCTGGTGGCACAGTGGTTAAGGATCTGCCTGCCAATGCAGAGGACACGGGTTCGATCCCTGGTCTGGGAAGATCCCACATGCCACAGGGCAACTAAGCCTGTGTGCCACAAATACTGAGCCTGCGCTCTAGAGCCTGCAAGCCACAACTACTGAAGCCCGTGCGCCTAGAGCCCATGCTCCGCAACAAGAAAGGCCACTGCTCACTGCAACTAGAGAGAGCCCACGCACAGCAACAAAGACCCAACACAGTCAAAAATAAATAAATAAAATAAATACATTTATGAAAAAAAAAAAGAAAAGAAAAGCTAGCTGAAATTAGGTCATTTGCTACCTAAGAAGCAAATGAACACATGCTTGACATAACTCACTGTGGCGTGGGGGCAGGGTATTCCTGATGGGTGTATCAATGTAAAGAAGGACTGGTGAAGATTCATCAAGCTAACTGAATGCTGACACGTGTAGGAATGAATGACTGCACCAGAAGAAACTTGGAATCTCTAGCGATACTGAAGTTCTGAATAGGAAAATGAAGGGCATGAGAGCACAGGTCCTGTTTTCATTCCTTCGTCTAGTTTAAATTCCTGACTTCAGAAGTGGAAAAGAAAAAAACTATGAAAGTAAGTACCTGACTATTAACAATAGTTAATGGGACTTCCCTTTGAATACAGAACTTCCCTTTCTGGCTGGTGGCTTAGAATAACTGAAAAAATGGGCTCCTGTATTTTTATGTGCATTTTGTGAAGAATGTGTCTGATGGGAAAATGAAATTGATGTGTATTAGTTAAAGATTTGGTTTGGCTTAAACAAAATCATTTATTTCTCCATCCAATGAACACCTAGAGAAGTGACAACTCTGCTCCATAAAATCATCTGAGAGTTAACAGGCTCCAGTCAGCTCACAGTTACACAATCACTTTGTTCTCATAATCTAGGGTAGAATCCATATTCCAGCAGGAGAATGGAACAAAGGAAGAAAAAGTGGGTATAAGGGGTTCCTGCTGGCTACCCCTTATGGAAGATTTCTGGGAGTTGCCATGGGATATTTCACTCCACTTACGTTGCATCAGCTAGAACTTGGTCACATGGCCAAACTGAACTGCAAGGGAGACTGGGAAATGTAATGTTCATTATGTGCAGCCAGCTAAAAATTCTACAGCTGTGGAAAAAGAGGAGAATGGAAATAGGGGAATAATAAATAGTCTTTGCTCAGAAAGTGGGGGAGAAAAATGCCTGCGTATGATTGAATGAATGAATGAATGACACCATGCCGTCATAGCATGAATATTTAAGGACTGCAGATATGACAAGGAGAGAATAGGAAGCCCAGTATGCCTCAAGAGAAAAGAGCTAGGATCAAAACTTATAACTTCTAATGGGTGTAAAAAAGCGCAAAGTGCAATGATTAATAGAAGATGGAAAAGAGCTACATAACATTGCACATTAGAGATGAAGACATCTCTCAAATTTGCTGATGACAAATAAATGAAAGGAATAGCTAATATGTCGGGTATCATACTTTTCTAATATACTCATGTATCATTTACTTGTAATTATTCCGTATCAATTTACAAATAGGATTTAAGGTGGCTGAATTAAAACTTTAAACATCTGACAGACAGGGATATTGAATATTAGACAGAAATATAAAGACCTGAACTTTAGTAAAAAAAAAATCACATGATGACAAAATGGCGATGTGATTTACTTACATGAATAAAGTCTTGTGCACTTTACAACCTCAATATAAGCCATCAATGTGTCACTGCTTCTAAAATAGTTAACATAATCTTAGGTTGAATTAAAAAATTCAACTAATCATTTCTCCAGTGATTTTAAGTATATCACCCAGCAGTTTCCAAGGTGCTTGGCAGATTAAGTTAACTAAAGGCATAATCTTCTCCCAACTTCTATATATTTTTGTAAAAAATCAATTTTATATTTTTCCACTTTAGAAAAGAATGGTTTGAGTGCCTACACAGACATATCAAATATAGATGCCTGGCAATTACAGAGATGAGACAAATTTGCTCATGACTTAGTTAACTAATCCTTTCACTACATAATCAAATCATGATGGTTTTCACTATTATATAAATATGTTCACTCATTGTCATACGGTGATAAATTTATAACCTTAACAGGCTGTCAGTTAATAATAGTAAGCATAAAGGATGAGTTAAATATAAGCTAATAAGAAGCATAAAGATAACTCCACAATTCACTTTTAGATACTCTTCTCTAGATCGGTAAAATCCCAGTGCCTAGAATGGGGTCTGGCAATAGTAAACACTCAATGAATATTTGCTATAATTTCATATGTTGCAGAAAATACTGTGACAATCATACTGGAGTTGGCTTCACTATTTTGGGGGTATAATGACTCTCTCTATCTGCAGTACTCTATTTGTGGAGCACTACTACACTATTTCTCCTACCTCACCATTTAAAAACTAGATGAAATTGTAAAAATAAATGACCTAATCTTTTAAAAGCATAGAAGTATTCTATTAATCAGATCGGAGTAGCAAAGTGTATTTTGTCACCTTTAACACTATGACATTCATATTTTAATCTACATTTAATTTAATACATTTCAATTCTGCACATACCACATAAGATCATTTTGAAATTTTTTTTCCTCAAAGCATGCTTTAAAAATAAAGAAATAAATCGTGTTAAAAGGGATATCTGATATTTGTCTTTATATATAAAATATGAATTATTATTTTACTTAAACTTTATAAAATAACCTTGAAAATATGCTAATCTGAAATAAAATTTCTTTTTGATATGCACACTTTTTATTATATCAGTACTCCAAATTAATGAAATGATTAAAAATATTCTTAAGGAAGATGGTGAGATTATATTACTGTAGTTTATGGTCTATATTAAGGGAAATAATGAACAGTATTCTGTCTTGGGCTATCTATATAGATCTAGTTCTTGCTGAGAAACTGGTTTTAAGTAAGTAATGTAACTGGTGAAGAGTCTGGAATCCATGCAGTATAAGGTATGGCTGAAGAAACTACAGATGCTTTGCCTGATGGAGGGGCATGACCAATGTCTTCATCTCTTTGAAGGGGTGTTATGTGGAAAAGGTTTTGATTTATTCTGCATAGCTTTAGAGGATATATCTGAGAGTATTTAGTAACACCTAGGATCAGAGCTACCTATAAATGTAATGAGTCACTTCAGAATTGGTAACCTACAATAAATTAGTGTGGGTACATAGCAGACAGATACATACATCAATGGGACAAAACAAGATAGCCAATGTAAGGTAAAAGAGAGGCATTGCATCAGTAAAAAATGTAATGACATATTTAATAACTAATATTGAAAAAATTAGCTAGCTATTTGCAGGAATAAAATATCAGTTTAGAGTTTCATCTCACATCATATCCCAAAATTAATTCCAGATGAATTTAAGAGATATATTTAAAACTTAAATTACAAAAGCTAGAATAAAATGTATTTCAGATAGTGGAATGTAAAAAATACTTTTAAGCATAAAAAAATACAATAAATTATCGAAAAAGATACATAGATATGGCTACACAAAAATTAACCATTTTAAAATAAATTAATAGATCAAGGTAGTGCAGGATTAGAGAAACAGTGAGAATTAGGAATAGAACTAGGGATGTTGAGAGTGCCAAAAGATGCAGAGAAGAAATTTATGACTATTGAAAAACTCTTGAATTTGGCGCTGAGGAGGTCATTGATGGCCTTGAAGAGATAAAGCCATTAAACAGATTAAAAGTTAGAATGCAAGTGTTAAATTGAGGAAAAGTGAGCAGATATAGTCTACACGTTCAAGAAATTCGGTGCTAGTGAAAAGGAAGCGGGATAGTCTTTTGAAAAGATTTCAGAGTTAAGGGCAGGGACATTTTATTCATTTGGCCCATAGGCACAGAGCCTAGAGCCTGTGAAAACATCAAGCTTACAAATATATTTAAACCTTTGAAATTTAGATATTGACAGTAAAATTTGACAAAAAAATAAAAAGAGATTAGCAAATATTTAACTTATAAAATATATCAAGCCAACTTCATTATTTATTAAATTTATCAATATTTTTCATAACATTTGAAAACAATTTGATAATTTTTTTTCACTTTGCAAGAACTCCCTAGAATGTACAATATTTGCAGAAAGTTGATAGCAAATGATAAATAAAATGAGTTACTTTCGGCCAAGTAATTTCAAAAGAAAATTTGTATAAAACTTTAAAAGTTATAAAATATTGTATCTAATGAGAAATATGGATGTATTTTAATGTTAGATTGGTATAGGGTGGTCTTGGGAAATAGTAGTACTTAGGGTCTATGAATATCTTAAAACAGCCTTATTGAGAGAAAAATTTGGAAAGTGGATTTTTGTAATCAAAAGGCAATGAAGGGAGGGACTGAAGATGTCCAAGAGAGACACAGTATACAGAATCAAGAGTCTATTGTTCTTTGAAGTCAATTCTTTTGAATTTACAATATTGCGTGTGTATGCACACACACAAGTTTAATAATAATTGGAGCAATCACATGCAGGATATGTAAAAAATATAACACTAAGATACAGGATTTTAATGTGTCAAATACACAACACATATTTAGAAAAATTCTTTCCTGTTCTTGTAATTGTAACAGTGTACAAAAATCAGAGCAGTGTAAATACATTTCTTAGCCTTACTCTTTAATTAAAACCATACTAACATTAAACTAGTAACCAAGGTGATCAAACAAATGTTTTACATGTTTTACTATTTACTTACATAATTTAATTATAATTTGCAACTTGATGTTTTAAAATATCATTAAGAAATTCTCCAGACATTTTGGAATATATTGAGCATTTCTGTATGCATGTGCCATGGAGATTTTATTTATAAACCTATGTATGTAGAAAGTTATATGAAGTGGCCAAAACTATTTAACCTACAATAATAAGGGTACAATATACAAAGTACAAACTGCAACTAAACAGACCAGGAGAAATAAAATTAATTTAGAAAAGGTGTTTTCAAACTTTTTAGACTTGAGACAACTTAACACTCATAAAAATTATTGAGGACACCAAAGAGCTTCTGTTCATATGGGTTATAACTACTGATACTTCCTGTATTCGAAGTTAAACTGAGACATTTTGAAAATATTTATCTATTAACTTAAAAATCACAACAATAGCCCATTATGGGTCAACTCATACTATTAGCAGAGGAAGAAAATCAGGCTTATACAAGTCTAGTAATTTTCTCTAACTACTCTGCACATCCAATTAATTTTTCTAAAACACAATTTATATCCTGACATTTTTCAAATTTCAAACCTTCGATGACTCCTCATTGTCTACAAACAAAAGTTAAAATTCCTTAAATTGGCAATCAAGGCCCTCAACAATCTCATCCTAACTCCTTTTCCACCTTTTTCTATCTCTTTGATACGTTTCCTACTCCAGACAGATAGCTCTAATTTCAATCTTCTGAAAATAACTTACGAATCGTTGACTCTACTATCTTACATATACTTTTATTTATCAATTAGCATGACGTTTCCATTCTACCTATGTCAACCTTATCTATCCTTTAAGATGTAATTCAAGTTCTATCTGTTCCTCAAATCCTTCCTTGACCACCTAGGATATGTAACACCTCTTTCTTCTGAATAATAGTTGAATTGATTTTCCATCCTGTTCTTTTTAGCATTTGGCATATACTGCTGGGTATCATTCATTTTTGTTTTCTGTAGGAGGAAATACTAACTGAATTTTGATATGTATTTTATTAATATCCAGATATTTTGATGACATCACAATTAAAGTCACCAGATCAGGTTTCTAAAATATTCCTGGACCTCAGTTATTTTTCTATCCCAATAAACCTGAGAGATATCACACACGAGTGTAGTAGTGGTCTGTATATAGAATATTTGTATTTCCTACACTTCCCAAAGTGTGTTTGCATTGTAAACTTACTCCTTGTAACTGTCCATATTTCACAAAGAGAAGTCATTAACGTGGTAAGCAGTTCTTAATCCATCACCAAAGACATTAATAGTAGTAATTAATAACAAACCCCAGAAGTACTACATATTTGGGATAAGAATAAATCATAAAAAGTTCCACTACAGTTGACTCTTGAACAAAATGGGTTTGAACTGTGTTAGTCCACTTATAAATGATTTTTTTTTCCAATAAATATGTACTAAGGTAGTACATGATCTGCGGTTGGTTGAACCTGTGGATGCGGAACCTACAGATACAGAGGGCCGACTCTGATACATGGATTTTCTACTCTGTCAGGGTCGGTGCCCTAATTCCTGCTATGTTTAAGCGTCAACTCTATAGTTTCTTATATACTCAATCATATAATATTATTAATTAAAATCTAGACTGTATTTTTTAAATTGATAGACTTTTCTTTAGAACAGTTTTAGATTTACAGGAAAAAATGAGTAGATAGTAGAGTCCCTACATACCACTACCACTTCCCCACACAGTCCCTCTACTGTTAACATTTTGCATTAGTGTGGTATATCTGTTACAATTAATGAATCAGTAATTACATATTGTTAACTAAACTCCATAGTCTACACTAAAGTTCACTCTTTGCCTTGTATAGTTCTATGTGTTTTGACAAATGTATAATATCATGTATCCACTATTACAGTATCATATAAAACAGTTTCACTGCCTTAACAATCCCATGCTTCACATTTTCATCCTACTGCCCTCTTCCCAAGTCCCTGGCAACAACTAATCATTTTACTGTCTCTATAGTTTAGCCTTTTCCAGAGTGTCATACAACTGGAATCACACAGTATGGAGTCTTTCAGACTGACTTCTTTCACTTAGCAATATGCACTGAAGGTTCCTCTGTATCTTTTTGTGTCTTGATAGCTCATTTCCTTTTATCGCTGAAAAATATTCCAAAGTGCATATGTACCGTAGCTTATCCATTCATATGCTAAAGGGCATTTTGGTTGCTTCTAGTTTTGATGGTTTAGAATAAAACTCTGTTGTGGACTTAAGTTTTAAGCTCAACTGTATAAACACTTATGGCAGGATTGATGGATTGTATGATAAGAGTATATTTAGCATTCAGTAAGAAACCAAACTGTTTTCCAAAGTGGCTGTACCACTTTACATTCCCACTAGCAATGAATGGCAGTTCCAGTTGCTCTGCATCCTTGTCTGCACATGGTATCTTAAAAAATTTCAGTCATTCTAATAGTTGTGTAGTGGTATCTCGTTGTTTTATTCTGTAAGTCCCTAATGACATATAATGTTGAGCATATTTTCATATGCTTATTTGCCATCTCTGTATTTTCTTTGATGAGACATCTGTTCAGACCTTTTGCCCACTTTTTAACTGGGTTGCTTATTTGTTTATTGTTGAGTTTTAAGAGTTCTTTATTTTGGAAATACGAGATGTATTTTTTGTGTACATGTATGTATGTATTTGGATGTACTTCTATGATATAAAAATGAATGGAATCTATAGCCTTGAATGTAATATAAATATATAACGGTGAAGATTTTGCATCTAACAATCCCAGCTTGACAGAAAATCATAAAAGTCATTTAACATTAAAATGTTTTTCTTTTTTGGTACCAATTCTTAGTTTTAACGTGCCCAAGAAAGTATATTTGGTCGAGGACAAAATTAAATGTTCTGAGTGGCCTAATAAACATTAAGCCACTGTTTCCACTTATTTTCAACTTTAAAATAATTCTTAGTTATCATGCTAGAACATCTATATTAATATATGGCCCCCCAAAACTTTTAAATATAAATCTTAAAAGGTTCAGGGAAAAGAAATATTGAAGGAGCTGGGATTGGTGGATTTTTACGTGATCAAACACTAAGAATTTTTTTTCTGCTAACTCATGAAAAGACATGGAGGAACCTTAAATGCATATTACTAAGTGAAAGAAGCCAACCTGAAAAGGCTACATACTCTATGATTCCAACTATATAACATTCTGGAAAAAGCAAAACCATGGAGACAGTGAAAAGATCAGTGGTCTCCAAGAGTTGCGGGTAAGGGAGAGAAATGAACAGGCCGAGAACAGAGGACTCTTAGGGCAGTAAAAATACTCTGTATGATACAAAAATGATGATACGTGTCCAAACACCAAGAGTAAACCATAAAGTAAACTATGGGCTGTGGTTGATAATGATGGTCAATGTAGGTTCATTAATTATAACAGCTGTACCACTCTGGTGGGGGATGTGATAACCGGGGAGGCTATGCATGTGTGGGAGCAGGGGGTAGATGGGAAATCTCTGTACCTTCCCCTCAATTTTGCTGTGAACCTAAAACTTCTCTAAAAAATAAATTCTTAATAAAAACTTTTTTTGAAAACAGGAAAGTTAAAACACTTTAAAATCTGTAGGAACACTACTTCCTACTCTGTACTTAAATGAAAGAATGATAACTTTAGTTTCTTCATTCTTGGGTTTTCTTGAATAAAAAACGGCACAGCACACGGGGCAAAACAGACCAGAAAGTCAGGATTGATAGCGTATTAATTCTGCCAGTACTACTTAATGCTCTTCCAAGCAATATATTTTTAGGTCTGTTGATTTCCTAGTGAAATGATTTTTTAAATACATCAAACAATATAGAATATTACTGTGTCAGGAACCTTGCCATTTTCAAGTCTGTCCTCATCCTGGTTAAAAGTAGAATCTTTAAAGATTGAACATCTGTTCATACGCTTATTTGCCAACTGTGTATCTACTTTGGTAAGGTATCTGTTCAGACAATTTGCCCGTTTTTTAATTGGGTTGTTAAAAAATCTAAAGATTTTTTGATGTCCTTAACCCCAATGTGTGGAAGGATAAGATTAACAATGTTTATCACCTGTTGAGTGTCAGAGTGTAACAAAAATATGGTGGGCAACGGGCAGGCAGGGGATAGAGGAAAAGGGTTTAGAGATGGGACAATATGAATATATTGTCATGACTGAGCCTGAAGGGAAAGTGTCCACATAGCATAATCAACAATACCTCTATCATTCTATAGTTATATTTTGTAGACAGTTGGTCTATAAACGAAAAAGCCAGCAAACATGACAGATTTCATTCCCTAATTAAAACTGAGCATGAAAGATACTCTAAGCCTATGCATCAGTACTCTCCTTTCTAAGAGAAAATATTGAATAAAGAGGGAAATAGCAGGAGAAAGGGACTAGAAGGAAAAAACTGACTTCAAAACATTTTACAGTGGTAAGATCTTTAGAAATCAACTATTCTGTGTGTTTTTAAATAGATATATTTACTCAATTTTGAAGGTATTGCAAATTGGTTGAATCAGTGAATTTCTTTAGTATTCTTCATTGTATTGATATAAACTTAACCTATTTGGATTCTGCTGCGTAATAAATTATTTCCCTTTGATCTTCCTTTGCTGAACAAGAAGAGTTAGCTGCCACATAAAGTGCTCCAAGAGGGCAGGGTTTGTCTCTGAATTGAGCCTAGCACAGAATTGGCTCTCACTGAAGATTTGTTGAATTTTGCATGAATGCATCAGCAACACATCCTTCACATGCTTGTAAGCAATTGTTAACATTTCCCTTAGCCTCTCCTTCAGGGCTGTGTCTCCAGAAGTTTTCTTTTCTTTTAATTAAGGTGTATCTACGTGTGTGTTGACATATATGTTTTGCTGTTTATACTAGATTTTAACTTCTAGTTCAGAAACCAGTGCTGTTTTTCTTAATTTGTATCCTAAAATTACCATACAGTTCTATGCATTCTGACAATGCTTCATAAATACTTTAAAAGATAAATATCCATTCCTTTGCATTTTCTTCATAGACCTCAATTTCTAGATGAGCAGCTGTAGAACTCTCAATTGGATGAGCTCTGACTAGTGCTAAGCATAGTATAGTGGGAAAATGGTTTCTATATGCAGCATATATTGGAAACAGATAACACATATTAACTAGGCTACATTAATCCTGATGAAATGGGTAAAAATTTTATTCTCCAGATAGGAAAACTGAAGCCAGAAGAATAAATAAGAGGATGAAGTGAAGGCATGGAATAAAAAATTAGAATTTCCTCCACTTAAGTGAATATTTTAGAAAACAGCTTCTGGAAACTTGATTTATGCAGATAATTTTCACTTGGAATTTTCTTTGCATTATGTTAAGCGCAAGAAAGAGAATGTCTCAAGTTGAAAGTATAATTAACAGTAGTTACATAAAATGGTTCACTAAACTTTTAATTTCTACACCATTTAAAAAAATTGAGAGTTTTTTACAGTAGTTAGAGTCATTAAAATACAGCACTTTAGGAAATGATATATAATGAAACAGTAAGTTAACATTCTTGTGGCAATTTCAATAATGGTTAAAAAATTAATTAAATGGTGTAAAGTTATAAAATATTATATGAGCAGGACTCATAATTTGGTTTTAGACTGTGTTTTCATTATCAAAAAACTCACTATCAGTTTAAAATATTTAATATTTTTTAGGGTACAAATGAACTTATGTACAAAACAGAAACAGAATTACAGATGTAGAAAACAAACTTATAGTTACCAGGGGGTAAGGGAGGGGAGGGATAAATTGGTAGACTGGATTGACATATACACACTACTATATATAAAATAGATAACTAATAAGGACCTACTGTATAGAACAGAGAACTCTACTCAGTACTCTGTAATGGCCTATATGGGAAAAGAATCTAAAAAAGGGTGGATATATGTATATGTATAACTGATTCACTTTGTTATACACCTGAAACTAATACAACATTGTAAATCAACCGTACTCTAATAAAAATTTTAAAAAGTAAATCAAAATAAAATATTTAATTTTTTAAAGGTAGTTGGTTGTTTACCATCATTTACAATTGCTTTAATCGGAATTTTATTCATTTTTAGTATATTCAAGAAATATTCTGTCAGCGCTAATTATTAATATAAAGTTTAAGTAGAAAATTAAAGATGTTAGCTAATTATATACTTTCATAGCATTATATAATGATTAAGAGCCAGACCTTTTGGGTTCAAATTCCACTTCTGCCACTTACAAGCTTAGAATTTGGGCAAATTACTTCTTTGTACCTGAGTTTCTTGATCTGTAAACTGGAGATAATATGAGTACTTGCCTTATAGTCTTGGTGATAAGTACATGTATTAATACATGAGTGCTAAAACAATCCTTTGCATGTGGTATAAATTCAGTAAACATTAGGTATTATTGATGTTATTATTATTATTATAGTAAATTAGAACTGTAATTCTAGAGAAGAAAAAGCTAAATTCAAATACGTAACTCTTTTTTTTGAATTCAAACATCTTTTTCTACAAAATAAAAAATCAATAGTTCGCACTTCCCACATTTAATAAGGACTAATCTGGTGTTTGTGTGTACATGTTATGGGTGGATGGGGGTCTCAGGCTGAGTAAATAATCACATTAATAATCTTAACTTCCAAATGAAACAGAAATAAGGACAAATGGTCATTCTTGGATAATCTGCAAAGCTGAGTGAATAACTGACATATCTTTCTGTGATTCCTTGCAGACATCATGGAAATCAGGACAGTGGCCGTTGGAATTGTAGCAATCAAAGGAGTGGAAAGTGAATATTATCTTGCAATGAACAAGGAAGGAAAACTCTATGCAAAGGTATTGATAATTGATAGCTTAGACTTAATTTCTCAAACTTATTTTTGTCAAAAATATCTTCCCTTTCTGAAAAGTAAAAATGAAATTAATTCCTCTCAAACTACATAATTCAATGATTTCATTAAAATATTTTATACTTAAGAATTAAATTTTCTGTGTGATCTTGGACAATTTGCTTAAGTTCTCTGGACTTTGGTTTCTTCATCTGTAAAACAAGTCAGATTAACTGACCTCTAAGGATCCTTCCAGCTCTAAAATTCCATTTGTACTTTAGATTCTAAAAATCTAAAATGTCCATCTGTCAGTATTAAAGCTCTTTTTGTTAAAGTTCACCCAATGTGCACTTTGCTGACATGAAAATTCTTGGGGAAAAAAAATCCAGACGTTTGTTTATCAACATCAATCTCACAATCACGGGCTTTGAACTGTAAGCATTCCCATTGTTCCCACTTTATTATAACATGAAATATGCAACAGTTTATCCCACTATAACAAAGTATAATTGACTTTCCTTTGTATTCCTGGCACAGACTACATAAAAATACAGGTTTAAGTGAATGAATGAATAGTTGGATGGATGAACAAATTAACTTTTTATTTTCCATCACTATCACAGGCAGTGTAATAGTAAATGAAAAAAAGTTGTGAAATATGTCCTTCAGCTGAGGGAGGCAGAGGCTCTGCTAGTTCTATCAAAATGTCAGTGTTAGGGAAAGAGTGACTTGGGCATAGTAATATGAGAGCTGCTAATTAGGGGGAAATAACTCTTAATACTTAAGAAAAGTAGCAACTGACTGCCAAAAAGCTACATGTTTGAAACTATGTTGCATAACTAAATGTGTATCATTTTATCTTTTAAAAAATTTAATCCTTTTTCAAATATGCTAAGTATGTATAATAAACTGCATTATGCCTGCTCAAAAAAAGTCATGTATGTTTTAATTCTACCAAAGATTACTGCTTATTCTTTGTCTAATTGAGTCCCTCCAAAAATCATTTGGATAATGTTGTTTGTTTGTTGTTCTTTGCAGAAAGAATGCAATGAAGATTGTAACTTCAAAGAATTAATTCTGGAAAACCACTACAACACATATGCATCAGCTAAATGGACACACAGTGGAGGAGAAATGTTTGTTGCCTTAAATCAAAAGGGGGTTCCTGTAAGAGGGAAAAAAACGAAGAAAGAACAAAAAACAGCCCACTTTCTTCCTATGGCAATAACCTAATCATATATGGCATATAAGAAACCAGTTCCAGCAGGGAGATTTCTTTAAGTGGACTGTTTTCTTCCTTTTTTTCTTTTCTTTTTTTTTTTTTTTTTTAAGTAACCAAGAAAGGCTGGAAAACTACTGAAAAACTGATCAAGCTGGACTTGCGCATTTATGTTTATTTTAAGAGACTGCATTAAAGAAAGATTTGAAAAAATATACACAAAAATCAGATTTAGTAACTAAAAGTTGTAAAAAATTGTAAAACTGGTTGTACAATCATGATGTCAGTAATAGTAATGTTTTTTTCTTAAATTAATTTACCCTTAAGACTATGTTAGATTTGATTATCTGATAATGATTATTTAAATATTCCTATTTGCTTATAAAATGGCTGCTATAATAATAATAATGCAGATGATGTTATATAAGATGTGTCAGACCTAAAAGCTGCTGGAATGATTTGTCAGATAATCAAGCCAACACTAACCATGGAAGATGAGCAGTATCTGAATGATTTCTAGTGAAAAATTATGAACCACTTAAATTCTAATCAGAAAAGAAGGAATATTCTCAAAAATTCTATTATGGAAATGAATCAAAGAGGTAGTTTTACAAGAGTATAAGATTAGAACATGCTTGTACCTATTAACAAGAACAAAATTCCTAATGCTGCTCCCAATTGAAAGGGTATTGCTTAAAGGATGTTTTCAAAAATCTTGTATATAAAATAGCAATAATGATGATAATACTGTACTTCATCTCACTCACCACAAAATAACATTTTATAATCCCTAAAAGTAAAATTCAAAAATCTTTTATGTTTTTTTCAAGTAACATAATCTATCTTTTGTATAATTCATATTCGGGAATATGGCTTTTAATAATGTTCTTCCCACAAATAATCATGCTTTTTTCCTGTGGTTACCGCATTAAACTCTATTTTAAGTTGTATTTGAACTTTACTGTTTTGTTATTTAAGTTTATGTTATTTATAAAAAAAAAAACCTTAATAAGCTGTATCTGTTTCATATGCTTTTAATTCTAAAGCAATAACAAAACCGTCTGGCTCAATTGCAAGTTCCCCCTCCCCCTCATGAGCAACACCAAGTCTAGTACACAGTACTCAGGCCAGCAAATCCTGGACAGCAGACAAAAATGACAGCCTGCAGCAATTCTTACAATAGACGTCTCACAGGGAACAATACAAAAATGTGAAATATGTTTTGCCACATACTCTTGTCAACTAAATTGGATCTTATAAGTAAAATCACTGTAGATAAAAGAACTTACAGGATTTTAAAGTTAAACTATATTTGAGTTCATGAGTAGAATAGTACAACATTTAAAAAATATGCATATTTAAAGTTAGTAGTTTTTCTAATCTCTAGAAATCTCTGCCATTCAAAATATGGCAGCATTGAAAGTTGTTTTCCTGTTCAATGGCAAGAGCACAATGCTCAAAGTAGAGTCTATACTTAGGGATTTGAGGCCCTGAATAGCAATGAAGGCTTGAGGCCAGGCTACAGATAATGGACTTATTGGAAAGATAAATTTCTACTTCATAATTCTGGCATTGGCAGATCTTGTTAGCACTTTATTGTTCATCAGTAGAAGGCCAACATTTATCTAAATTAAATTGGTGGTATGCTAATAAGGGTGGTTTTAATTTCAAAGTATTTGCCTTTTTAGTCCCTTTATTTTATACAAATATTATCTGATAATACATTTATAAGAGAGAGTTACATGAAAAGGCTAAGTTAACAGAAATAACAGGTTCATTTGATTTTCTTGTGACTCAACCTACATGATGAGGCTGCAGGAAGCTAGAAAGAATTGCCCTTCCTCAGATATACTCTGGGGAAATGCCATGAATGATATTAACTGTTGTATGATTCAAGGGCCTTGCTAGCCTAGGTTCCTAGATCAGGCTTCTGTTACTGGTGTCTTGTGAACATACTGAGAGCAGAAGAGGACCTATGTGGTTTTTTTTTTTTTTTTTGAGGACCTATGTTTTTCATATTTGTTTCCTTAGTGTCTAGCAGAGTGTCTGTCCATAATCAATTTTTTATATGAATTCACTCAATGTTTGAGTATCAAAGAAAATTCATAATGAGACTAACCGTACTTTATTTTAAAAACTTAGGGTGCAAACATGATTATATGGAAATTTAAACAGAAACAGTGTGTATGTATATAAGATATGAGCTATATTAGGACCAAATACTCTGACTATAGAGTTATAGTTATGAACAAATTACAAAGCAACGCTGAATTAACCAACATTTAGCAGTAAGTCCAATCCAGTAGTGTTTCTAGAAACACTTACTTATAATTCTTTATCCTCCCTCCCCCCCTTTTTTTTACACTTAACATGAAAATTTTAGAAAATAAAATCTTCACTAGTTACATACACTTAGAATTCAAGAATCTAAAAACTGCAAGTGGCCTTAGTCCTTACTATTCATTTGTAGACCAGGAAATTGAGATTGTAACAGATCCCAAATCACATAGCTGGTTAGGTTCAGAGCCGCCACAAGAGTCTAGGTCATTCAGCATGTACTTCCTGCTCTTGGATGATTAGGATTATTAGTTAGTGGTCTTTTAAAAAAATTATTCCTATTGACATATAACCTTTATATTTGCATGCAAATGTGACATGTTTTGGCACTTCACTTCATATATAATAGTCTATACTGTCATATTTGACTCAAAAGGAGGAAAAAAATGATGAAATTTCTAATTCTGACTCCTATTCAACTTTTAAATGCACCTCTTTACTTACAAATGGAAAGCACTGTGCAAAATAGCCAGATAAACAGAGTAACCTTTTCTAAATGTTCTTTGAAAGAGAAAATTGGTTAAATACATTGGTTGCCAAGAATTAGGAAGGAAAAAATTAAACAGAAGAATATAAAATGTTAACAAAAGAAGTAATAAAAAAGATACTTTCAATGCAATTAGTGAACTAAAATATTGTTACATAAAAAATGCTATAATATAAATTATCAGCCTTTGAGTTGGCTAAAATTCAACTTAATGACAGAAGAGAAGGGATGCTGGAGATAAATTCTTAGTTCCCATCTCTTAGAGTTTGCCCTTCTGATTCTCTAAAGTGACAAATAACATAGAGATGGACTATGGGACCGGCTATAGTAAAAGCAATTCTGTATCCACAAATATCCTAAATCAGAGCCTCTCACAATTTTCTACTGAAATACCAATAGTAGTAGAGGTAGAGAATGAGAGTCTAAGGAATAATGCAAAGGTAGCCCACCAAAGACACAGATTTTCTTGAAAATCATTCTCTTAAAACACATGTGATTTTTGCATTTTATTCCACAATATATTTATGTTTGCTTTAGTATAAAATTCACACCAGTGAGAAAAAGTGATGCATCAGAAAGATATGTAAGCTTTATCATGTGGCTTCATTTACACTACTATCCCACTGCCATATACTTGGGCATAAATAAGACACAAGAGATCCTGTACCTCTCATACTTCAACTTTACACGCAGGTGACACATGGCTAAAGAAAACCAAAAGTTTTTGTAAAAGTTTACTATGAACCAGAGTGACATTAAAAATATTCAATGATGAGTATGAGTGGTTACTGGTCAATTAGAATATACCACTGCTCTATTAGAATAGATTCAGGCCACTGTGACTAACTTGTGGGTATCTGATGATTATCAGCCTTGACCATTTCTATGATCACCTTAAAAGTTTTTAGAGAATATCTATTAATTGGTCTCTCTGATTTGAGTTCTTAATGCATATCTTAATATGACATAGTTCATTAAACCTTCATGCCTATTTCAACACTGTTGCCAGGCTACTCTTTATTTTAAGCTTTACTATTTTTAATTGATAGAGAGCTGATATACAATATTAGGTAAGTTATAGGTGTCCAATATAGTGATTCACACTTTTTGAAGGTTATATTCCATTTATAGATATTATATTGGCTATATTCCCTGTGTTGTACAATATATCCTTGTAGCTTATTTTAAACATAATAGTTTGTATCTCAATTTCCTACCCCTATATTGCCCCACCCCCAGGCTACTCTTTTTTCCACTTCTATATTCATACAGCAGAGCGGCTGCTTTCAATGAAGGTGATGTACCTTCCGGCCCACATATGCTTCCACTCATCCTCTAACTTCGAATGGTTTGCCAAGAAAACGTACTTTTTTTTTAAACACCTTTATTGGAGTATAATTGCCTTACAATGGTGTTAGTTTCTGCTGTATAACAAAGTGAATCAGCAATACGTATACATATATCCCCATATCCCCTCCCTCTTGCATCTCCCTCCCACCCTCCCTATCCCACCCCTCTAGGTGGTCACAAAGCACTGAGCTGATCTCCCTGTGCTATGCAGCTGCTTCCCACTAGCTATCTATTTGACATTTGGTAGTGTATATATGTCCATGCCATGCTCTCATTTCGTCCCAGTTTACCCTTTCCCCTCCCCACGTCCTCAAGTCCATTTTCTACGTCTGCATCTTTATTCCTGTCCTGCCCCTAGGCTCGTCAGAACCATTTTTTTTCTTTTTAGATTCCATATATATGTGTTAGCATATGGTATTTGTTTTTCTCTTTCTGACTTACTTCACTGTCAATGACAGACTCTAGGTCCATCCACCTCACTACAAATAACTCAATTTCATTTCTTTTTATGGCTGAGTAATATTCCATTGTATATATGTGCCACATCTTCTTTATCCATCCATCTGTCGATGGACACTTAGGTTGTGTCCATGTCCTGGCTATTGTAAATAGTGCTGCAAAGAATATTGTGGTACATGACTCTTTTTGAATTATGGTTTTCTCAGGGTATATGCCTAGTAGTGGAATTGCTGGGTCGTATGGTACTTCTATTTTTAGTTTTTTAAGGAACCTCCATACTGTTCTCCATAGTGGCTGGATAAGTTTACATTCCCACCAATAGCACAAGAGGGTTCCCTTATCTCCACACCCTCTCCAGCATTTCTTGTTTGTAGATTTTTTGATGACGGCCATTCTGACTGGTGTGAGGTGATACCTCGCTTTAGTTTTGATTTGCATTTCTCTAATGACTAGTGATGTTGAGCATCCTTTCACGTGTTTGTTGGCTATCTGTATATCTTCTTTAGAGAAATGTCTATTTAGGTCTTCTGCCCATTTTTGGATTGGGTTGTTTGTTTTTGGATATTGAGCTGCACTTGTAAATTTTGGAGATTAATCCTTTTTCAGTTGCTTCATTTGCAAATATTTTCTCCCATTCTGAGAGTTTTTTTGTCTTGTTTATGGTTTCATTTGCTGTACAAAAGATTTTAAGTTCCATTAGGTCCCATTTGTTTATTTTTGTTTTTATTTCCATTTCTCTAGGAGGTGGGTCAAAAAGGATCTTGCTGTGATTTATGTCATAGAGTGTTCTGCCTATGTTTTCCTCTAAGAGTTTGATAGTGTCTGGTCTTACATTTAGGTCTGTAATCCATTTTCAGTTTATTTTCATGTATGGTATTAGGGAGGGTTCTAATTTCATTCCTTTACATGTAGCTGTCCAGTTTTCCCAGCACCACTTATTGAAGAGGCTGTCTTTTCTCCATTGTATATTCTTGCCACCTTCATCAAAAATAAGGTGACCATATGTACGTGGGTTTATCTCTGGGCTTTCTATCCTGTTCCATTGATCTTTATTTCTGATTTGTGCCAGTACCATACTGTCTTGATTACTGTAGCTTTGTAGTATAGTCTGAGGTCGGGAGCCTGATTCCTCCAGCTCCATTTTTCTTTCTCAAGATTGCTTTGGCTATTTGAGGTCTTTTGTGTTACCACACAAATTGTGAAATTTTTTGTTCTAGTTCTGTGAAAAATGCCATTGGTAGTTTAATAGGGATTGCATTGAATCTGTAGATTGCTTTGAGTAGTACAGTCATTTTCACAATGTTGATTCTTCCAATCTAAGAACATGGTATATCTCTCCATCTGTTTGTATCATCTTTAATTTCTCTCATCAGTGTCTTATAGTTTTCTGCACAGGTCTTTTGTCTCCTTAGGTAGGTTTATTCCTAGGTATTTTATTCTTTTGTTGCAATGGTAAATGGGATTGTTTCCTTAATTTCTCTTTCAGATTTTTCATCATTAGTGTGTAGGAATGCAAGAGATTTCTGTGCATTAATTTTGTATCCTGCTACTTTACCAAATTCATTGATTAGCTCTAGTAGTTTTTTGGTAGCATCTTTAGGATTTCTTTGTATACTATCATGTCACCTGCAAACAGTGACAGCTTTACTTCTTCTTTTTCTATTTGGATTCCTTTTATTACTTTTTCTTCTCTGATTGCTGTGGCTAAAACTACCAAAACTATGTTGAATAACAGTGGTGAGAGTGGACAACCTTGTCTTGCTCCTGATCTTAGAGGAAATGGTTTCAGCTTTTCACCATTGAGAACGATGTTGGCTGTGGGTTTGTCATATATGGCCTTTATTATGTTGAGGTAAGTTCCCTCTATGCCTACTTTCTGGAGGGTTTTTATCATAAATGGGTGTTGAATTTTGTTGAAAGCTTTTTCTGCATTTATTTGAGATGATCAATGGTTTTTATCCTTCAGTTTGTTAATATGGAGTATCACATTGATTGACTTGCATATATTGAAGAATCCTTGCATTCCTGGGATAAACCCCACTTGATCATGGTGTATGATCCTTTTAATGTGCTGTTGGATTCTGTTTGCTAGTATTTTGTTGAGGATTTTCGCATCTATGTGTATCGATACACATAGATGCAAAATTGGCCTGTAGTTTCCTTTTTCTGTGACATCTTTGTCTGGTTTTGGTATCAGGGTGATGGTGGCCTTGTAGAATGAGTTTGGGAATGTTCCACCCTCTGCTATATTTTGGAAGAGTTTGAGAAGGATAGGTGTTAGCTCTTCTCTAAATGTTTGATAGAATTCACCTGTGAAGCCATCTGGTCCTGGGCTTTTGTTTGTTGGAAGATTTTTAATCACAGTTTCAATTTCAGTGCTTGTGATTGGTCTGTTTATATTTTCTATTTCTTCCTGGTTCAGGCTCAGAAGGTTGTGCTTTTCTAAGAATTTGTCCATTTCTTCCAGGTTGTCCATTTTGTTGGCATTTAGTTGTTTGTAGTAATGTCTCATGATCCTTTGTATTTCTGCAGTGTCAGTTGTTACTTCTTTTTCATTTCTAATTCTGTTTGAGTCTTCTCCCTTTTTTTCTTGATGAGTCTGGCTAAAGGTTTATCAATTTTTTTTATCTTCTCAAGGAACCAGCTTTTAGTTTTATTGATCTTTGCTATCGTTTCCTTCATTTCTTTTTCATTTATTTCTGATCTGATCTTTATGATTTCTTTCCTTCTGCTAACTCTGGATTTTTTTTTTTTTTGTACTTTCTCTAATTGCTTTAGGTTTAAAGTTAGGTTGTTTATGTGAGATGTTTCTTCTTTCTTGAGGTAGGATTGTATTGCTATAAACTTCCCTCTTAGAACTTCTTTTGCTGCATCCCATAGGTTTTGGGTCGTCGTGTTTTCATTGTCATTTGTTTCTAGGTATTTTTTGGTTTCCTCTTGAATTCTTCAGTGATCTCTTGGTTATTTAGTAGTGTATTGTTTAGCCTCCATGTATTTGTATTTTTACAGTTTTTTTCCTGTTATTGATATCTAGTCTCATAGCGCTGTGGTCAGAAAAGGTGCTTGATATGATTTCAATTTTCTTAAACTCACCAAGGCTTGATTTGTGACCCAAGATATGATCTATCCTGGAGAATGTTCCATGAACACTTCAGGAGAAAGTGTATTCTGTTGTTTTTGGATGGAATGTCCAATAAATATCAATTAATAGTAATGGTAATTACCAATTAGACACAGCCTTCTTGGTTGCTGCAGCAGCAGCCTTAGTGTTTCATGCCCGTCTCTGGCGTCTGCGCTGATAGCCGTGGCTCGCACCGTCTGTGAAGCTCGTTTAGGCGGTGTTCTGAATCTCCTCGCACACCCCGAAACAATGGTCTCTTGAGTCTTAGGCAGTTTCAGATTTTTTCCCGGACTCCCCACAGGTTAGCTGTGGCTCACTAGCCCCCTTCAGGTTGTGTTCACGCAGCCAACCCCAGTCCTCTCCCTGGGATCTGAACTCCAAAGCCCGAGCCTCAGCTCCCAGCCCCCACCCGCCCCGGTGGGCGAGCAGAGAAGCCTTTCAGGCTGGTGAGTGCTGGTCGGCACTGATCCTCTGTGCGGGAATCTCTTCGCTTTGCTCTCTGCACCCCTGTTGCTGCACTCTCCTCTGTGGCTCTGAAGCTTGCCCCCCACGCACCCCCCATTTCCACCAGAGACAGGGCTTCCTAGTGTGTGGTAACTTTTCCTCCTTCACAGCTCCCTCCCAGAGGTGCAGGTCCCGTCCCTATTCTTTTGTCTCTGTTTTTTCTTTTGCCCTACCCAGGGGAGTTTCCTGCCTTTTGGGAAGTCTGAGGACTTATGCCAGCATTCAGTAGGTGTTCTGTAGGAGTTGTTCTATATGTAGATGTATTTTTGATGTATTTGTGGGGAGGAAGGTGATCTCCATGTCTTACTCCTCCACCATCTTGAAGGTCCTCCTTACTTTCTCCTGAGTTGAGAAGATTTGCCAGAAAGCAACAGAGAAAGTCCTAGTCTCTTCAATTTCAGGAGTTTCCAAATCCTCAAATTGAATTTATGAGATGATAAAAATTTATTTTCTTTTCATATGAATAGAACTTTTAGTCTAATAATTGAAATGTGAAATGAATAATAACATTTAGCTTGAAGATGGAAGGCCTTTCTCTTGATAAATCCAGCCAGACACGTATTAGTTATCTATTGTTGTGTAACAAATTATCCTAAAACTTAATGGCTTAAACAGCAAGTTTTCATTATCTCATAGTTAATGCGGTTAGGGACCTGGGCATGGTTTAGCTAGGTGTCTCTAGCTAGAATCTTTTATAAGGCTGCAATCAAGGTGTTGGCCAGAACTGCAGTTATCTGTTACCTCAATGCTCAACTCAGAGAGGGATCGACCTTAGATCCTCACTGGTTGTGGGTTTGAAATACCACTTCTTCGCCACTTGAGCCTCTCCATAGCTCCACTTACAACATGGCAGTTTGTTTCCCACAGAGCAAGGAATCAGAGAGAATGAAAAAGAGTGCTCAAAACAGAAGTCACAGTATTTCATAGCCTAATCTTCAGAAGTGTCTTGTCACTTCTGCCTGTACTCAAGGGGAGGGAATTAACAAAGGCATACAAACCAGAAAGCAGGAATCACTGGAGGCCATCTTAAAGGCTGACTAACACAAGTCAGAAACAATATTTTTAAGGCCACTGCCACAAAGACAGGATTCTTTAGGGCCTAATAACAAGTAATTCATGGCTTTCAGTGGTGTGGTGAGCCATTCAGCAGAGAAAGACGAAGTAGGTATATCCTCTGTGGCAACATATTTGATACTTCCCTGAGGGATACTTTATGGTACAATGCCACATAGGATAACTGAGAAAAGGTTTGAACCACAGTGTGCACTGCCTATTAGCTTGAGTTGCGCCTTCTTAGATCTCCTAATGTAGGTGGAAAACTAACATCACTTTGCCTCTACATGAAGGAAATGACCCTGCCTTCAGACACAACATGAAGATAACCTTCCCCTCCACCACCCTACCTCAAGAGAATAAGATCATAAACGCCAGTTGAAATTCCTCAAGCCATAGAGTTTTGTCCTAGATGGTGGAGGTAATCAGTCACAAGTTACCCAAGATCATATGAGGATAAGACCTAAACAGACTTGAAAAACAATTTATTTTAATGCAAGCTGCACATTGGAATCACCTGGGATTTTTTTATATACATATATAATGAGACCTAGGCCCCACCCCAGACCAACTGCATCAGTATATCTGGGATGGGGCCCAGGCACTGGTATTTTTAAAGCTCTCCAGGAGATTCTAATGGGCCTATGCATTTGAGAACCAATGACCTAAATGATGGCAGCAGGGGTGGAGAGGACTTTTTAGGAATTATACCTGATTCTTTATCTTTGTTTCTTCCTTAAACACCCTGAAAAGCCTTACGTTGCTTCCCACCTAATTCCATATTTTCTAAGATGGTTCTAAAGTCTGCAGTGCTTCTTGGATCCCTGGTTTTCCTATTGTCTCCATATTTTGTTATTCATATTGGGGCTAAAAGGAAATGCAAACACTGGAAAGAGAGCCACAGTTGTTTTTGCAATGAAACAATTATGGAGTATAAAGTGCACAAAGGACACCTTCTCCCTACTCCCAACACCTGCCACACACACACCATAGTCCATTCTCAAACAGAGCAGCCAGAGTGATTCTGTTATATTATATCTCAGATAATGCAATTTCTCTATTCAAAACTGCAGCTGTTTTCCATAGTAGAATAAAAGCCAAAGTCCTTAGAGTGGCCTATGGAGGGGCAATGGAAAAATGTGATTAAAAACTTAAATGTTAAATTAGGTATGGGGAAAAAAACAGGAAAAAAAGTAATAAAAGTCTAGAATTATGCACTCAGATTGTTTGGCAGATATCACTGAATTCTCATGCCATTTTAAAGAAACTCTAACTGTACACTGTAGACAATATTTTAATGGGCATGATATGCCCATTGATATGGAAAAGACAATAGTCCCATATAAAAAATTGACACATGAATGTACACAGTTATGTTTGAAGTAAAGAAAATACTTAAGGCATATGTACATATCAATTTAATGAGTCTCCACTTAAAAATTTTTCTATTAATCAACCAATTAATGGATCCAGCTAGGCTGGGTGAGACTTAACTGATCTATTGTTGGTTATTTTGGCTGTTTCAAATTTTTCACTAACATAAATATGATTTTTTTGTACATACTCCTTTATATTTCTGATTATCTTATTAAGATAATTATAAGAAACAGAATTATTAGACCAATAATTTTTAAATCCTTTAAAAATATAAATTGCAAATTTGATTTTCAAAAAGCTTTTCTCCAATATATATTCCAACCCTCTGTACATGGGAATGGATAAACATTTTCCCTAAAATTTATGCTCAAAATTTAGTCAGCTTTATTCTTACCTCTACTTCTCTTTGACTATCTGTTATCACCAAAACCTAGCTAGCCTCTTCTTTTTCAACATCTCAGATGTATGTCTTTCTTGGTCCTTTACAACCTCATTACCTCATGTCTAGAGTTTAGCAATTGTTCCCTAATCATTCTTCTGTCTCAAGTTCCTGCCCATCTCAAATACTACCTATTTCCTTAATCTTCCTGAAATACTACTTTGACGATGTCAGTTGTCAGTTAAAGAATCCATGTTAGCTGCTTACTGCCTATTGGATTTAATTTAAATTCTTTAAAATAGCATCCAAAGCTGTCAAACAATTGGCTCTACTTTATCTGTCCAATCTTCTCACTGCTCACCATAAACCTTAGAGTTCCCTTAGTCCACTGTGTTTATCCCATTGTCTTTTTCTCCTCTCTAGTCCTTAATTTAAAAAAATGGATCTCATCTATTTTGTTCACTTACATATCCCAAGCACCTTTAACAGTGTCTGGCACAGAATAAGCAGTCAGCAAATATTCATTCAATTGATAAATCAATTCCAATTCAGTGACAGAATAATGAGCACACCTCATTACAAAGCATTATTCCAATATTTAAGCAATATATAAATGTAGCTGTTGCAAATGAATAGAAATGTGGGTTCAAGGTGACGGAACCCACACCTTGAGGTGGGGTGGGCTCAAGGTGATGGAATAGGAGGATGCTGGACTCACCTCCCCTCACGAAAACATCAAAGCTACAACTACATATAGAATGACTCTCACTGGGAACTAGCAGGAAGGCTCCTCTACAACCAACGCTGTGAGGAAAGATTCACACACAATCTGGTAGGAAGGGAGAGGTGATCTGGTCAGGACCTGCATCCCTAGCAGAGGACACAGAAGAGGAGGGGGCTATTTCACAGGCTCAGGGATCCTTCCTGGGGAGTGAGGGGTTTTGAGACAGAAGGGAACGGGTCAGGGCACAACCTTTAAAAGAATGACATAGCTGTTGAGGATACTACATAAACTGGTTAGAACCAATTAGGCCCAAGGTGGCAGAAAATCTGACTTCCAGTAGACCTTGAGCCTCATTATACGCCCATTGTAATACATTAGCGTGCTAAATGACACACCCACAGGTGCCATGACAGTCCCGAGGCCAACCATAAAAGGGCAAAAAGTGAGCAGTGGCCCAATTCCTCGAAATCCCCACCACTTCCTCAAAATAGTTGGAATAACCCTCCCACTTATTAGCCTATGAAATTACCCAGCCCGTGAAAACTAACTACCCCGTCTTTCGGGGCCTCTCTCACCTTCTGAGATGGCCTACGCTCTGTCTTTGGAGTGTGTTTCTCCTAGGGCTGCTCTCGCCTTCTGAGATGGCCAGCATTCTGTCTATGGAATGTGTATCTCTGCTTTCACTTTACTATGGCTCGCTCTTGAATTCTTTCTGTGTGGAGCCAAAGACCCTCACTTGGCGGGCCCATCCCAGGGACTCACCCAAGACCTGGGACATGACCATCCTCTCATGTCCCGTTTTCCTGCAAATTCTTTACAAAGGATATTAATAAATCTACTTCTTGCCTATCACTTTGCCTCTCACTGAATTCCTTCTGCATGGAGACATAAAGAACCTGAACTTCATTAAGTCCTGAGATGGGTTGCATTGTTTCAGTTAGAAGATTGTGGGTTCGAGTCCCAGCTGAGGTGCAAATGGGTTTGAGTCCTCTCCTAAGTCAGAGGCTGTGGGTTCAAGTCCCATCTGAAGTGTGGCTGGGTTCAAGTCACATCTGAAGGGGTGCAGTTTCACTCTGATCAGGGTATTGGCAGCCATTGCCAACATACCAGCATGCACCTTGGTGCACAGACTTGGGAGGGAGTGAGACTAGCTCCAGGGCAGAGACAATTATCACACTCGAGCATGTGTCCCTTCCCACACTGAGTGAGCCAGCTCATTAGTGTAGCACCAACCCTTCTGGCCTGACCCAACGTCTAACCGAGGCAAGCGCACTAGGGAAAAGTGAAACCAGCACAGAAGTGCAGCCCCAAGCCCTCAGGCCCCAGCCACCCCTAAACCAAGGTGGAGAAACCCTGGAGAAACCCAACTCCCTCAGGGCTCCTGTTCCAACCTCTTGGACCCGGACCCCACCCCTGATAGAGCAGTGATGGACACTGAGCAAAGGAGAAGTCCCAGCTTGCACCTGGCTCTGGCTTCAGCCTTACTTCCCACCAAGGTGTTGGCTGCCAGCACACCTCAGGGAAAGACCTGGCCCTTGCTCATTTCAGGTATAGCCACCTAACAAAGCCTCTGGGCACAAGAAAACTGCATAGGGACACTCCCACACAAGGACACACCCTCAAGATCAAAATAGGTAACTGTTTCACCTAATTTCATAGAGACAGAGAAATTTAAACAAAATGAGAAGACAGAAGAATATGTTTCAAACAAAAGAACAAGAAACCACCCCTGAAAAAACTCCAATGAAACAGATATAAACAATTTACCTGATAAAGAGCTCGAAGCAATAGTAATAAGAAGGCTACCTGAACTTGGGGAAAAAAATAGATGAACACCATGAGAATTTTAAGAAAGAACTAGAAAATGGAAAAAAGAACCAGTCAGAGCTGAAAAATTCAATAACTGAATTGAAAAATACAATATAGGAATTAACAGCAGATTAGGTGATAACAGAAGAATGCATGAGCTATCTGGAAGATAGAATAATAGAAATTACACAATCAGAATAGCAAAAAGAAAAACAAATTTAAAAAATGAGAATAGTTTAAGGGAACCTCTGGACAATATCAAGTGTACTAACATTCACATTACAGGGGTCCCAGAAGGAGAAGAGAGAAAGGGGTAGAAATGTATTTGATGAAATAATGGCTGAAAACTTCACAAACATGAAGGAAAGAGATATCTAGGTACAGGAATCACAGAGAGTCCCAAAGAAAATGAAAACAAAGAGACCCACACCAAGACATATCATAGTTAAAATAGCAAAACTTAAAGAGAGAATTCTAAAGGCAGCAAGAGAAAAAAAAAGTTACATACAAGGGAACCCCCATAAGGCTATAAGCTGGTTTTTCAGCAGAAACTTTGCAGGCCATAAGGGAGCGGCATGATACATTTAATGTGCTGAAAGGAAAAAGTCTACAACTTAGGATACTCTACCCATCAAGGTTGTCATTCAGCACTGAAGGAGAGATATAGAGATTCTCAGATAAGCAAAAATTAAAAGAGTTCATAATACTAAACTGACTGTACAAGAAGTGTTAAAGGGTCTTCTTTACGTGAAAAAGAAAAGGCTATAACAAGAAATAAGAACTTAAAAGAAGGGAAAAATCCCATTGGTAAAGGCAAATATATAGTAAAGGCTGTGAATCAACCACTTAAATAAGCTAGTATGAAGATTAAAAGACAAAAATTATAAAATCAACTATAACTACAATAAACAGTTAAGGTATCTTTTCCAACCACAGTGGTATGAAAGTAGAAGTTAATTACCGGAAGAAAAATGGGAAAAACACAAACACATGGAGACTAAACAACATGCTACTAAAAAACCAATAGATCAACAAAGAAATCAAAGGAAATCAGAAAATACCTTGAGACAAATGAAAATGAAAATAAAAACACAACTTTCCAAAATCTATGGGATGCAGCTAAAGCAGTTCTAAGAGGGAAGTTTATAGCAATATAGGCATACCTCACAAAATAAGAAAAATCTCTAATAAAAAACCTAACCAACCATCTAGAGGAATTAGAAGAAGAACAAAGTCCAAAGTCAGCAGAAGAAAGGAAATAAAAAGATCAGAGTGGAAATAAGTAAAAGAGACCCCCCCAAAAATAATAGAAAAAATCAATAAAACCAAGAGCTGGTTTTTGAAAAGATAAATAAAATTGGTAAGCCTTTATCCAGGCTCATTAAGAAAAAAAGAGAGAGGACACAAATAGAATAAGAAATGAAAGAGGAGAAGCTATAACTGATATCACAAAAATACAATCATAAGATAGTACTATGAGCAGATATATGCCAACAAGTTGGACAGACTAGAAGAAATGGATAAATTCCTAGAAACATACAATCTTCCAAGACTGAAGCAGGAAGAAATAATCTGAACAGACTGACTACTAGTATTAAAATTAAATCAGTAATCAGAAAACTCCCCTATCCTCCTATCCTTCTCAAACTATTCCAAAAAATCGAAGAGAAGGAAACACATCCAAATTCATTCTTTAAAGCCACCATGATACCCAAACCAGGCAAAGACATTACAAAGAAGAAAATTACAGGTAAATATTTCTGATGAATATAGATGCAAAAATCCTCAATAAAATATTAGCAAACCAAATTCAGCAACATATAAAATGGATCATACACCATGATCAAGTGGGATTTATTCCAGGGATGAAAGGATAGTTCCATATCCACAAATCAATGTGATATACCACATTAACAAAATGAAAAATAAAAATTACATGATCATCTCAATAGATGTAGAACAAGCATTTGATAAAATTCAACACCCATTCATGATAAAAACTCTCAAAAAAGTTAGTTTAGGACTTCCCTGGTGGCACAGTTGTTAAGAATCTGCCTGCCAATGCAGGGGACACGGGTTCGAGCCCTGGTCTGGGAAGATCCCACATGCCACAGAGCAGTTAATTTAGAAGGAAAATATCTCAATATAAAGGCCATTTATGACAAATCCACAGCTAACATAGTACTCAGTGGTGAAAAATTGAAAGGTTTTCCTCTAAAATCATGAACAAGGCAAGGATGACCACTCTCACCATTTCTATCTAACATAGTATTGGAAGTCCTAGCCACAGCAATCAGACAAGAAAAAGAAATAAAAGGCATCCAAATTGGAAAGGAAGAAGTAAAACTATCACTATTTGCAGATGACATGATACTATATTTAGAAAACCCTAAAGTCTCCACCAAAAAACTATTAGAACTAATAAATGAATTCAGTAAAGTTGTGAGATACAAGATCAATATACAGAAATGGGTTGCTTTTCTGTACACTAATAATGAACTATTGGAAAAAGAAAACAAGAAAACAATTCCATTTTACACTTGTATCAAAAAGGATAAAATACCTGTGAATAAACTTAACTATACTCTGAAAACTATAAGACATTAATGAAGGCAAGTGAAGCTGATACAAAGAAATTGAAAGGTATCCCATGGTCATGGATTAGAAGAACATTATTAAAATTTCCATACTACCCAAAGCAATCTACAGATTTAATGCAAGCCCTATCAAAATACCCATGACTTTTTTCATAGAACTAGAACAAATAATCCTAAAATTTTTATGAAACCACAAAAGACCCTGAATACTCAAAGCAATCTTGAGAAAAAAGAACAAAGCTGGAGATGTCATGTTCCCTGACTCCAGACTACCCTACACAGCTATAGTAATCAAAACAGCATGGTACTGGCATAACAACAGACACATAGACCAATGGCACAGAATAGAGAGCCCAGAAATAAACCCACACACATATGGTCAATTAATCTAGGACAAAGGAGGTAGAAGTACATAATGAGGAAAGACAGTCTCTTCAATAAGCACTGTTGGGAAAACTGAAAACCTACATGTAAAAGAATGAGATTAGAACATTTTCTCACACCATATATAAAAACAAACTCAAAATGGATTAAAAACCTAAATTTAAGACTAAAAACTATAACTCTAGAAGAAAACGTAGGCATATACTTTTGATGTAAATCTTAACAAGATTTTTTTGCATCTTTCTCCTCAGGCAAGAGAAACAAAAGCAAAAATTACAAATGAACCTAATTAAACTAAAAGCTTTTGCACAGCAAAGGAAACCATCAACAAAACAAAAAGACAACATACTCAATGAGGAAAGATATTTGCAAATGGTATGTCTGTTAAGAGTAAATATCCAAAATATATAAAGAGCTCATACAGCTCATTGTCAAAAAAACAAACAACCTGATTAAAAAATGGGCAGAAGTGAATAGAATTTTTTTCAAAGAGGACCAACAGGCACATGAAAAGATGCTCAACATCACTAACCATCAGAGAAATGCAAATCAAAACCACAATGAGATATCACCTCCAACCTGTCAGAATGACTATCATCAAATAGACAACAAAAAATAAATGTTGGCAAGGATGCGGAGTAAAGGAACTCTTGTGCACTGTTGGTGAGAATGTACATTAGTATAGCCATTATGGAAAAGAGTATGGAGGTTCCTCAAAAAATTAAAATTAGATCTACCATATGATCCAGAAATTCCACTCCTGGTTATATATCCAAAGAAAACAAAAACACTAATTTGAAAGGATTAATGCTCTCCTATGTTCATAGCAGCATTATTTACAATAGCCATAACATGAAATCGACCTAAGTGTCTATCAACAGATGAATGGATAAAGAAGATGTGTATAAAAAAATAAGATGTGTATGTGTGTATATATATAAATATATACACACACCCACACATATACATACATACATATACACAATGGACTGTTACTCAGCCATAAAAAAGAATGAAAAATTGCCATTTGCAGTAACATGGATGGGCCTGTAGGGTATTATGCTTAGTGAAATAAGTCAGACAGAGAAAGACAAATATGCACATTTTCACCTATATGTGGAATCTAAAAAGTAAAACGAATGAATATAACAAAACAAAAACAGACTCACAGATACCGAGAATAAACTAGTGGTTACAAGTGGGGCAATGGGTGGGGGGAGAGGCAAGATAGGTGAATGGGATTAAGAGGTACAAACTACTAGGTAGAAAATAAATAAGATACAAGGATGTAATGCACAGGGAATATAGCCAATATTTTATAATAAATTTAAATGGAGTATAACCTATAAAAATGTTGAAGCAATATGTTGTACACCTGAAACTGATATAACATTGTAAATCAACTATACTTCAATAAAAAAGAAACATACCACCTTGTTTTGTTCAACCTAGTGACTTAATCTCTTAGAAATATTCAAATTCTTGGGACTTCCCTGGTGGTCCAGTGGTTAAGACTCCGCACTCCCAATGCAGGGGCCCAGGTTTGATCCCTTGTCAGGGAGCTAGATCTCACTTGCCACAACGAAGATCCCACACGTGGCAATGAAGATCCCGTGTGTTGTAACTAAGACCCGGCACAGCCAAATAAACAAATAAATATTAAAAAAAAGAAGTATTCAAATTCTTGCTATTCACTTCTCCTTAGCATGATATTTCCACATCACTCACTGGAGTATGTTAATGCATTTAATAATACGATAAGAACCTGCTGCTTTTTACGCTAACCAGCACCTCTGACCACTGCTACCCATCTACAGACCAATGTACCTGGGGGGGGGGCATTCGCAAGTCACCCTATGGCAGACCATGGAAAATTATCTTGGAAGCTAAATTAGTAATTAAGAAGTTGCATCCCAGCAAAGGGAGGATAAATGATTTCAAAAGATATATTATCCAAGTTATTATGAAGTCTAATTCACAACAATCAAATTTGGATAGTTCTGTAAAAACACTACTAGTTTCTGGTTCTTTGGGCTACAACTATTCTATGCTACATATTGTTTACCCCACTTCTGTTCACATAGTCTTTCTTCACATAGTATAAAAGCCAAAAAAAACCAAACAACCCAATTAAAAAATGGGCAGAAAATCTAAACAGACATTTCTCCAAAGAAGACATACAGAAGATTAAAAAGCATGTGAAAAGATGCTCAAAATCACTAATAATTAGAGAAATGCAAATCAAAACTAGAATGAGGTATCACCTCACACCGGTCAGAATGGCCATCATCAGAAAGTCTACAAATAATAAATGCTGGAGAGGGTGATGGGAATGAAAACTGGAACAGCCACTATGGAGAACAGTATGGAAGTTCCTTAAAAAACTGAAAATTGAGCTACCATATGATCCAGCAATCCCACTCCTGGGTGTACATATGGAGAAAACCATAAGTCAAAAAGATACATGTACCCCAATGTTCATTGTAGCACAATTCACCATAGCCAGGACATGGAAGCAACCTAAATGCCCATCTACAGAGGAATGGATACAGAAGATGTGGTACATACATACAATGGAATATTACTCAGCCATAAAAAAGAATAAAATAACTCCATTTGCAGCAACATGGATGGACCCAGAGATTCTCATACTGAGTGAAGTAAGTCAGACAGAGAAAGACAAATATATGATATTGCTTATATGTGGAATCTAAAAAAAAGGCTACAAATGAAATTATCTACAAAAACTTATATCTTTGAAATAGAGTTACAGACGTAGAAAATAAATTTATGGTTACCAGGGGGTAAGGGAGGGGAGGGATAAATTGGAAGATTGGGATTGACATATACATACTACTATAAATAAAACAGATAACTAATGAAGACCTACTGTATAGCACAGGGAACTCTACTCAATACTCTGTCCTATAAGGGGAAAGAATCTAAAAAAGAGTGGATATATGTATTTGTATAGCAATTCACTTTGCTGTACACCTGAAACTAATACAACATTGTAAATCAATTATACCCCAATAAAAATTTTAAAAATTTAACCAATAATAGTACAATAATACAACTTATTGAAATTATTGCCACTTTGGGAGTTTATATCTCTGGCCATCCTATTACTGTTTTGGGGGTTTCCTCACTCTTTAGCCATGTAAATTTCCTGGTTTTCTTTAATGATGTATATTGAAAAGCACAATGTTGAGATTTTACTGGCTTAATTCTCAGAGGGCTATCTTATTTTCAAGTTTGAAGGGTTCTGTCTTTATTGTCCCTAAGCATTGCTGACAGTGAAGACATGGCAAAATGACAAAGGTGCAAATTAAAGTTCAAGTAGCTAATCCATCTGGCTATTACTTGAAGCATTTTTGGAACATGTCATTTGCTAAATATCAACTAGTGCTTGTGTATGAGTAACTTTTAAAAAAAATTTTCGCCTTCTCACGTCACTAAGTACAGTGATGTGCACAGAGGTACTTAAAAGTTACATGTTAACTGAATATAAGAAATATTTTTATCACTTGTGGTTTAAACAATAGTCTATAAAAAACCATAAAGTATGTTAATGCTTTAACCTTAAAGTTCAGATAAAGAGGAAAATTTGGGCTTAAAAATTAGGGGGGGTGTGTAAAGATTGTTTTTCAAAAACTATCTTCATCTGAGTTTAAAAGGTTATATGGTGTGGTACCACAATAAGAGAAATGACCATTAAAACTTTAGTCTTGTAAATAATCTAACAATATACTGGTTAAGGGGAGCTGGCTTGTAAATCCTGAGTCCTTCCAGATACTGAAATTCTGTAACTTCTTACATTCCAGTCCTAAAAAGGGAGATATGCCATTTTGTTTAGAAGGCAAATTTTAACTACCTGCTGCCTGTTTAACTCATTAAAAACAAAAAGGGAAAGTGCTTTTAGTTTAAAATTCTGGAGAAAAGTTAACCCCATATGACAATAAGCATCTAAAATGTCAAGAAGAAGAAATTATGTTTTAAAAATGTTTTAGATTAGAAGCAATTCTGAGACAGCAGCATACATGGAGCCCAGATTATTGCATTCCTTGACAGTCATATATACACACACATGCATATGTATATACTCATGTTTTACCCCAGTTCAGCTCTTGACCTGCCTCAGCATTTCTCCAGCACACAGATTAAGGAAGTAATACACACAAAGACACACACACACACACAGAGATAGAACTGTTGAGGGGAAAGAGTTCCAAAATAATAAATCTAAGCCACCAGTCTCTACTGCTAATTTCACCTCAACATTCAACAAGCACTTTGGGAGTTTATTCAGTACCTATGGATAGAAGGCAAAGAGTAATGAAATGTTAGAAAAGGGAACTATAGAAATAATCTATTCTAATCACCTCATTTTTTTCAGGTGGAAAAATAAGGCTGAGAGGGATTATATGACATACTCAAGGACATTCAAGTCTTTTATGTGCAAGTTAAATACATCAGAACTGAGGAAACATTAGAAACTGTAGAGAAGTCTCCAAATCAAAACATGCTTATGTCCTTAGTAAATAAATTATCTGAGTCTTATGTTTAGAGGATTCTCCACAGTTACGACTGAGTCCAGCTTGGGGATAAGCAACACAGAAACTATAAAACTATAAGCAGAATATGGTAGCTCTCAGATGCCATGGGCCAAGCCCCTTTGCAGTGATTTCCTATAGGAGAGTGGTCCTCAAAATTTTAGTCTCAGGGCCACTTTATACTCTTAAGAATAACTGAACACAACAAGAACTTTTGTTTATATGGGTTTTTGTATCTATTAGTATTTCCTATATTAGATATTAAAACTGAGAAATCTTAAACATGTATTTATTATTTCATTAAAAATAACAGTAATAAACCCATTTCACATTAACATAAATGGCATCTTTTTTGAAAAAGATAACTATATTCAAGAAAAAAATTTGAGAAGAGTAACATTGTTTCACATTTAAAAGATCTCTAACAACTGGCTTAGTAGAAGACAGCTGGATTCTAATATTTACTTCTGCATTTCTTCTACTGTGATATATTTTTTGAAGTATATATTTATATATTAAAGCATATTAAGAAAATCCAGTATCACATAGATTAGTCAAAAAGAGGAGGAGTATTTTAATAGCTGTGCATATTCTTTGAATACTATACCCAAATGTGACAAGTTCTAGTTTCTTAATGGTGGGTTGCAATGTGGAATCTGAAAACACATAACTGTGCTTTGTGTACTCTGTTGTGTTAAAATCCATTGGTCTGTCACACTTTTTAAAATCTATGTATAATTTAAAAAAATATAATGCATTAGTCATTTGCAAAATGTTGGTTCAGTGAGTTATGCCGATATTCTAAATGTTGATACATTTTTTTATAGTAAAAAAAAAATCACATTAATATCACCACTGAATTACCAGAGGTCTTTAAGTATTGGAAAACTGTCAAGATAATGATAGTGGATGCAAGTTCTTCAAAATATTTGTTTGAAAGCTCAAAATTTTTATTATTTTCATTTTTAAATTTCTTTTTTGTTTATATCTTTATTGGAGTATAATTGCTTTACAATGTTGTGTTAGTTTCTGCTGGACAACAAAGTGAATCAGCTATATGTATACATATATCCCCATATCTCCTCCCTCTTGTGTCTCCCTCCCACCCCTCTAGGTCGTCACAAAGCACTGAGCTGATCTCCCTGTGCTATGCAGCAGCTTCCCACTAGCTATCTATTTTACATTTGGTAGTATATATATGTCAATGCTACTCTCTCACTTCGTCCCAGCTTCCCCTTCCCCCACTGTGTCCTCAGGTATGTTCTCTATGTCTGCGTCTTTATTCCTGCCCTGCCACTAGGTTCATCAGTACTGGAAAGCTCAAATTTTATTATTGGCCATAGCAAAAGCACTCCATACATAAGGATTACTGCACTATTCTTTAATTCCTGTAGATGAGACACTTCCTGTCCTGCAAACTCTATGCTCCCCCTTCCATAGTATGTAGCTATTACTAGATAGCACTTTCCCAACCAGAGTTTTTATTTGTCAGCCCTCCTTACACCTAGGTGTAGCCATGGTTTGTTCTCACTAATGGTATATGATTGGAAGTGATATGGGTAACTTCTGAGCCAAGACTTTTATGAGTGTGTGTCTATTCCTCTTTTATTCTCCTGATACAGATTCATTTTATTGACTGTGAAGTTCTATAGGATGGTGACCCCAGAAGGTGGAAGCAGCCTGGATCTCTGAATCACTATGTGGAGGAGAGGCACTCACTGATCACTAACTAATATGAATTCTCATAAGACAGCTTTAAATGTAGGTTAAGGTTCTACAGAAATATAAAAGGCTCAAAGTTCAAATAAAAACAAAGATTTGAACAAAATTCTACCTTGAACAGATTTCCTAGTAGTCACAGTCTAAGTCGAAGTCTACAGAAAAAATTACTTTATAGAAAAATAAGACTACTTCTTTATGCAATCCTTGCCTTTTTGAAGTGGTACATCTGCCCTTTTAGTTCCCCTACAAAAAAAAAAAAAACAGTGGTGTGTAGACTAGACCCGTGCTTCCCCAGTGGAGGCTCAGCTTCTTTCAGAGGATTAGCAATTCCAACTCTTTGCTGTCACTGTACCTCTGGACCACTTTGGCCCCACAGTGTGGGTTTTCCATTCTCCAAACAATTGCTTGCTATTTCTAGAGGCATCCGTATACAAAATCGGGAAACAAGTGAGATTTTCCCCCAGTCTTCTGCATCCCACTTTGGCTCTTCTAACAGCTTTCCTCCTTCCTTCTCACATATTAAAACTTGATCCCAGAAAAGGATATAAACACTCATTCACATTAGTCATGAATGAGGGAATAAGGCTATGGTAATTCTCCTAAGTTAAAACTCTTATCCTATGATGACAATTTTAAGCCTTAACATACTTACAAGCTTGTAAAATTAAATGTCTGAGAGGCAGTATGTGAAGTGCTTAAAGAGTTCAGATTCTAAGGCCAGAATTTCCTGAATTTGAATTCATATTCCACCATTTATGAGTGATGTGACCTTGAGCAAGTTATTTAATTCCCTCATGTTTCAGTTTCCTCATTTTATAACTGATAATAAAAGCAACCTACTACATAAGAATATTACTAATAAAGCCCTAATAAGTTAACACACTTTATCAAGTACATAGTTCAAATTGAAGATTTCCCCAAGTTGAATATAAATTATTAAAATTTAATTTTGAGCAGTATATGAAAAGAAGCCCTAATTAAACCTCTAACCTACCATAATACCCCAGACTTAGATGATCTTATCCAGAAACAGAAAAATCTAGTGATGTTTTAGAATGTAATATAAAAAGTACTTTTCAAATATTTATGGGTAAATAAAATATATGATGCGTTTTATAAAGATTTTCCATTAATATGAAAATCAAGTGTGTTTGAAACAAATACAATTTTTACATTTTTCCAAATTAAAATGATCATTTCATTAGAAATACAGTATAAAACCTCTTTAAAGCATGGTAGTTCACCACCCAGAGCAATTCTTTATTTTAGATCGCATAAAATGGATACTGCAAAAATAATAACGTCTGAAAAAACCAGGACTATCATGAAGCAACATATAAAAAATATTTGGAACAAAAGTAATTGAGATAAAAGCTCATAAGCAGTATTTGCTCTAATAAAAGAAAAACATTTTTGATGGTCTCTATAAACTATGGAATAACGTAACTGTATTCTCTTGGTGGCCAAAAATATTGGTCAATATCTGTTGATTATTTTTAATTTTTGAATGTTGATTATGGTTAAATGTTGAAGTATTGAAACAGTTTCATACATATTATTTATGTAAAGAACATAAAAAACAATGTTATATATATTATAGAAAGGAAGAATGCCTACAAATACCCATATAGTCATTACCTCTAGGGAGGAAGGGACAGATTTAGGAATGGTACAAAAGATATGTAAATAAAAGGCTTGAAAAGCAAATATGGCAAAATGCAAATATTTGTTATGTGTGGGAAATATTTTCTATACTTTCCTGCATGTTTAAATAAAATATAATAATAAAAACAAATCTAAAAGGAAACCCATGTAAAAAATTGGGATAAACATAACCACTTTGATCTATCTCTCAACTCTAAGTAAAACAACTACACAACTTACAAATAGGAAAATCTGCATCAGCACCAGAAAGTAAATACAAAAACTGATATTATATCTGAAGTCCATGAAATGGGACCAAATTTTAAAGTGTTTTTGATAATAAATATACTTTACCACATGATGGGAAAGTACACATCAGGAGGTCTTGACAGATCCTCATCCACATTGGCAGAAACTTACTCAGAAAAGCAAAAGCTCCACTGAAATGAGATGTTTATTTGGGAATCCAATGAGAAGCCCCTTACTCAAGGTCACTTTTGCCTCTACAGTCCAGGGGCACCGGGTAGAATGGTAAGCCCATGACTGGCTAAAACATGATGTTGAAAATCGTGGTCTTTTGAGGGACTTGATTTTTTCCTTTCAGCCTCACCTCCAAAGACCTTTCAGTTGTCACTCCCTAATAAAAGACTGTTCTTGGTTTACACATCTGCCAAATGAGTAGCTTGTAGTGGCCTTTATCCTATTTTTTAAAAACTGATCCCTATATATTTTCATTTTTTATGAGGTAACAAGACAACATTTAGTATGTCATAGCATACCACGTGAAAACAGGATATGAAGCCTTTCTCTGGAGATTTTATTTCCTCAATGTCAGGGATACTCTCCAATGGTGAAATGAAATTTTTCCTTAAATATCTGCAACAGTGTCACCTTCTCTCCCTCTTCAGTCTGGCCATATAAATTTCTATGTCTCACTTGAAATATTTGGCTAAGTTCTTTACTAGGTCTACCACAGAGCTTAAGAAAATCCAAGAATTTTAAATAAATTTTGGCATTGTGAAAACTTATGAAAATCATCAAGACATGTTCTAGTGACATTTTCCAAATTTAAAGACAAATTAAAAAATCTTGGAAACATCTAAATAAGTAAAAGTAAAAACTAAATTTTATAAATTAACTGTAAAGGAAGAAAACATAGGCTGGTTTAGACTTCTCTACTAGACTAAATAACAGAAGATAATGAAGCAGTATCTAGTTTTATAGGAAAATGTGATTTGACAATTTGATATTTAAATTGGAAAATAAACTCAATATTTAAATATTTAATTTACATCAGTCTGACTCTCCCATAGATAAAAGTTATGAATTCTTGAAAGTGTTAAAAAAAAGGACATTAATCACTTGAAGATACCAAGGAATGACTAAAAGCAGGTAGAAACTGGAGGGGAGTTGAGCCTTCTAAAATGGAACCTGTAGGGTTCTCATCAAGAAAAAAAGGCAGAGGACTCAAATCAATAAAATTAGAAATGAAAAAGGAGAAGTTACAACTGACACCATACAAATACAAAGGATCATGAGAGACTAATACAAGCAACTATATGGCAATAAAATGGACAACCTAGAAGAAATGGACAAATTCTTAGAAAGGTACAACCTTCCAAGACTGTACCAGGAAGAAATAGAAAATATGGACAGATCAATCACAAGTACTGAAACTGAAACTGTGATTTAAAAACTTCCAGCAAACAACTGTCTGGGACCAGATGGATTCACAGGCAAATTCTATCAAACATTTAGAGAAGAGTTAACACCTATCCTTCTCAAACTATTCCAAAAAATTGCTGAGGAAGGAACACTCCAAAGTTCATTCCATGAGGCCACGATCACCCTGATACCAAAACCAAAGATATCACAAAAAAAGAAAATTACAGGCCAGTATCACTGATGAATATAAAAGCAAAAATCTTCAACAAAATACTAGCAAATCCAATCCAACAACACATTAAAAGAATCATATACCATGATCAAGTGGGATTTATCCCAGGGATGCAAAGATTTTTCAACATACATAAATCAATCAATGTGATACACTACACTAACAAACTGAAGAATAAAAACCATATGATCATCTCAATAGATGCAGAAAAAGCTTTTGACAAAATTCAACACCCATTTATGATAAAAACTCTCCAGAAAGTGGGCATAGAGGCAACATACTTCAACATAATAAAGGCCATGTATGGTAAATCCACAGTAAACATCATTCTCAATGGTGAAAAACTAAAAGCATTTCCTCTAAGATCAGGAACAAGACAAGGATGTCCACCCTTGCTACTTTTATCCAACATAGTTTTGGAAGTCCTACCCACAGCAATCAGAGAAGAAAAAGAAATAAAAGGAATCCAAATTGGAAAAGAAGAAGTAAAACTGGCACTGTTTGCAGATAATATGATACTACACATACAAAATTCTAAAGATGCTACCAGAAAACTAGAGCTCATCAATGAATTTGGTAAAGTTGCAGGATACAAAATTAATACACAGAAATCTCTTACATTCCTATACATTAACAGTGAAAGATAAGAAAGAGAAATTAAGAAAACTGTCCCATTTACCATTGTATCAAAAAGAATAAAATACCTAGGAATAAACCTACCTAAGGAGGCAAAAGATTTGTACTCCAAAAACTATAAGATACTGATGAAAGAAATAAAAGATGACACAAACAGATGAAAAGATATACTATGTTCTTGGATTGGAAGAATCAGTATTGTGAAAATGACTATACTACCCAAAGTAATCTACAGATTCAATGCAATCCCTATCAAATTACCAATAGCATTTTTCACAGAATTAGAACAAAAAATTTTACAATTTGTATGGAAACACAAAACACCCTGAATAGCCAAGGCAATCTTGAGAAAGAAAAACAGAGCTAGAGGAATCAGGCTCCCTGACTTCAGACTATACTACAAAGCTACAGTCATCAAAACAGTATGGTACTGGCACAAAAACAGAAATACAGATCATTGGAACAGGATAGAAAGTCCAGAGATAAACCCATGCACCTATGGTCACCTAATATACGACAAAGCAGGCAAGAATATACAATGGAGAAAAGACAGTCTCTTCAATAAGTCGTGCTGGGAATACTGGACAGCTACATGTAAAAGAATGAAATTAGAACATTCTCTAACACTATATACAAAAGTAAACTCAAAATGGATTAAAGACCTAAATGTAAGACCAGATACTATAAACTTCTTAGAGGAAAACATAGGCAGAACACTCTCTGACATAAATCTCAGCTTGATCTTTTTTGATCCACCTCCTAGAGTAAAGAAAATAAAAACAAAAATAAATGGAACCTAATTAAACTTAAAAGCTTCTGCACAGCAAAGGGAACCAAAAACAAAACAAAAAGACAACCTACAGAATGGCAGAACATATTTGCAAATGAAGCAACTGACAAGGAATTAATCTCCAAAATATACAAACAGCTCATGCAGCTCAATACCAAAAAACAAAAACAAAAAAACCCCAATCAAAAAATGGGTGGAATATCTAAATAGACATTTCTCCAAAGTAGACATATAGACGGCCAAGAAGCACATGAAAAGATGCTCAACATCACTAAATTAAAGAAATCCAAATCAAAACGACAATAAGGTATCACCTCACTGGTCAGAATGGCCATCATCAAAAAATCTACAAACCATAAATGCTGGAGAGGGTGTGGAGAAAAGGGAACCCTCATACACTGTTGGTGGGAAGGTAAATTGGTAGAGCCACTATGGAGAACGGTATGGAGGTTCCTTAAAAAACTAAAAATAAAGCTACCATATGATCCAGCAATCCCACTCCTGGGCACATATACAGAGAAAATCATAATTCGAAACGATACCTGCACCCCAAGGTCATTGCAGCACTATTTACAATAGCCAGGACATGGATGCAACCTAAATGTCCATCAACCAAGGAATGGATAAAGAAGATGTGGTACATGTATACAATGAAATATTACGCAGCCATAAAAAAGAATGAAATAATGCCATTTGCAGTGATATGGACGGACCTAGAGATTGTCATACCGAGTGAGGTAAGTCAGACAGAGAAAAACAAATATCATATGATATTGCTTATATGTGGAATCTAAAAAAAATGGTACAAATGAACCTGTTTACAAAACAGAAGTAGAGTCACAGATGTAGAAAACAAACTTACGTTTACCAAGGGGGAAAGGCGGGAGAGGGATAAATTGGGAGATTGGAATTGACATGTACACATTACTATATATAGAATAGATAACTAATAATAACCTGTTGTATAGCACAGGGAACTCTACTCAATACTCTGTAATGCCCTATATGGGAAAATAATATAGAAAAGAGTGGATTAAAAAAAAAATACCAAACCAGAACCCAATGGAACAATATCTTGATGAAAGGCAAAAGAAAAGTGAACCTAGAATGCTAAATCTAGCAAAAATATCCTTCAAAAATAAAGGCAAAATGAACATTATTTTTAGATAAATAAACTTGAGAAAATTTATTACTGGCAGAACTGAACTATAAGAACTGCCAAAAGGTAGTTTTTTTTTCAAGCTGAAGGGAAATGACACCAGATGGAAACTCAAATTTATAGGATGGAATGAAGATCCAGGAATGGCAAATATGTGAATAAATATAGAAGACTATTTTTAAGTCTTCTCTTAATCTTTTAAAATACATATAATCACTTCTACTTCTTGCTATGATGGAGTAACAGGAACTGGATTGCTCTTCTTTCTTAAACAAGTAAAAAATTGGAGAAAATATATGAAACAATGGTTTTCATGTGTTGGACAACAGGCAGCACAGGACAGTAATCACCCCCGCTCCAGCCAAGAGAAAAAAACCTAATGAGGGCTTTCAGTTGTCTCATCTTATTGTCTCTAAAAAAGAAATTTTGAGGCCACAGTCTAAGTGGTGGGAATCCAAGCAGAACTGAGCTGAAAAATAAAATTTAGCATTCAGGAAGGTCAAGGCAAGTTAAAATTCACAGGTCAGCATAATATAGAGGAGACAGATGCACACAGAGAGCATTCTGGAGCTCTTCAGAAGGTTATCCTTGAATTTTTGCCTAAGGTTGATTTATAAAAAAGAAACACAGGAAGGAGCAGGCAGAACAATGCTTGGGGCTCACAGAAAGCTCATGTTCCAGACAGCCAGATGGGAAATCTGTTATACACAGAGCATGGGGTAGAATACTAAGAAGGGTACTGCCTCAGTAGGGGAAGCATGTTAGGCCTAAACAAAAGAGTTCTCTGGTTCCACCTAATGAAGCTTAAAATAAAGCCCCAAGTAGACCAAAATATTTCTAAATAACAAGATCACATCTCAGAAAAAAACTCAAAAATATTTAAAGGAATAAAATAAAAATTTACACAAAACTACAAAATTTACTCAAGAAGAAACTGATCATTTGAATAGCACTATATCTATTAGAGAAATGAATTTTTAGTCAAAAACCTTACCACAGAGGAATTTCTAGGCCCAGATTGCTTCATTGGTGAATTCTACCAAATACGTAAAGAAGAACAAATACCAAGTTTACACTAACCCTTAGAAAAGAGAAGAGGGGTGAACATTACACTTATTACTAAAATGTGACAGGACAGTACAGGAAAAGAAAACAAAATTTTAGCAAACTGAATTCAGTAGTATACATGAAAAGGTTAATACACAATTGCCAAATGGGATTTATCCCAGGAATGCAAGGTTAGGTAACACTTGAAAAATCAATCAATGTAATTCACTGTATTAAAAGACTAAAATAGAAAACCAATATGTTCATCTCAACAAATGCTAAAATCCTACATCTATTTGTTAAAAAACAAACAACAACAAAAACCTCTCAGCAAACTAGGAAGGGAATGAAACTACCTCAACCTGATAAAAGATATCTATAAAAGCCTTCAGCCTAAATCTATTTAAAGGTAACCTAACATTTTCCCTCTAAGATCAGGAATGAGGCAAGCATGTCCACTCTCACCACTTTTAGTCAACATCTTCTTAAAGATCCTAGCCATAGGCAAGTAAAATAAATAAAAGGCATATAGATTGAAAATAAAGTAAAATGCTCTTTACTCTCAGATGACATGAGTATCCATGAAGAAAAAATCCTAAGAAATCTAAAAAGGCTACTAGAACTAATAAGCAAGTTTAGTAAGATTGTAGGATATAAGATCAACACAAAAGTATTTTTCTATAGTATTTTTTATATATTATCAGTGAACAATCAGGAATTGAAATTAAAAACACCATATGCAATATAATTTGAGAGATATGTGCAGCATCTATAAAGAAAAAACTAGAAAGTATTGCTGAGATAGAAAGAAGTCCTAAATAAATGTGGAAATATTCTATGTTCATGGATTGGAAAATCAATATTGTTAAGATGTCAATGCTTCTTAAGTTGATAGATTCAACCTAATTCCAATGAAAATTCCAGAGTATATACTTTAAATACTGATAAGCAGTTAAAAAATTATATAGAAATGAGAAGAATCTAGATAGCAAAATAATTTTTTAAAAGAAGAACAAAGTTGGAGGACTTATAGTACGTGACTCCAAGACATGTTATAAAATTACGGTTATAAAGGTAGTTTGGTATTGGCATCAGTGAAACAGAATTCAGAGTACATGCATAGAGCAATACACATATGATCAAATGTTTTTTTGACAAAGATTCCAAGATAATTCAATGGGCAAAGGATAATCTTTTCAACATATGGTGCTAGAATAATATGCAAAGAAATGATCCTCACTGCTTACTTCACATAATTTGCAAAAAATACTCAAAATGAATTAGAGACCTAAGTGTATAATAGGAGCTACAATTATAAGCTATAAAATTATATACTATAAAATTTCTAGAAGAAAATATGGGAGAAAATCTTGGTGAAATTGGGTTTCACAAAAAAATTCTTGAATATGACACAAAAAAGCACATACCCTACTGGAAAAAATGATAAATTTGATTTTACCATATTATAAACTTTTGCCTTTCAAAAGACACTATTATAAAATGAAAAGGCAACTACAGACTAGAAAAGAATATTTGTAAAACATATATCTGTTAAAGGATTTGTGTCTAGAATATATAAAGAACTGTTATAACAGAATTAAAATAGGACAAACAACCCCAATAAAAATAGCGAAAAGATTGAAACAGATACTTCAGCAAAGAAGATATACAGATGGCAAATAAGCACATGAAAAGAGCTCATCATAATTAGTCATTAGAGAAATTAAAATAAAACCTAACTAAATACCAGTACATAAGCCACAAGAATGGCTAAAATTAAGAAGATTGTACAAAGCGTTAGTGAGGAAGTAAACTATAACTTGTATACTGATAGGAATGTAAAATTTTGGATAAATTTGGCAATTTCTTAAAATGTTATAATACACTTACCATACTACTCAGCCTTCCACTACTAGATGTTTACCAAAGATAAATGAAATCCTATGTTTACACAAAGACTTGTACATGAATATTCACAGCAGCTTTATTTATAATAGTTAAATACTAGAAACAATGCAAATGTCTACCAACATGTGAATGGATAAACAAATTGTTGTATATCCTTACCATGGACTATTACTCAGCAATACAGGGGAACAAACTATTCAAACATATGTCAAGATGAATGAATCTGAAAATAATTATGCAGAGTAGAAAATGCCAGACAAAAGATAGCACATACTCTATGATTCCATTTACATAAAATTCTAGAAAATGCAAACTAACCTGTAGTGACAAAAATCACATGAGTAATTGCCTGGGGATTGAGAAGGAGGGAGGAACTACAAAAAAGTCTGAGGAACTTTCTGGAATGGTGGATATGTTTCCTCTTGAAAGCTGTGACAGTTTTATGAGTTTATACATATGTCTAATTGTGAAATTTTATATTCTAAATGTGTGTGGTTTATTGTACATCAATTAGACCTCAATAAAGCTGAAATAAACCATGCAGTTATTTGAAGCAAAAATCCTAACACTGTATAATGTGAGGCCATTATTCATGTAGATCTTCTAATATATATGACAACAACAGCACAAAGGACAAAGGGGAGTATGTGTAGCTATCCTTCTCCAAGTTCCTACATTTTTAGTGAAGTAGGACAACATTAACTTTAAGTAGTATTTTAATAATTTAAGGATGCATTTTGAAATCACTAAGGCAATTGCAAAAAATTCAAGAAGGTACAGGCAAACAGCCAATAGAAGAATTAAAATGGAATACTAAAAATATTTGCTTAACCAAATGAAGATAGGGAAGGGGAATTGAAGAACAAAAAACAGGTGAGATAAAACTGAAAACAAACAGGAACATGGTAAAAAACAAACCTAATCATGTCAATAGTTATGCTGAATGTAAATGAAGTAATCACTCCAATTAAAAGGAAGAAATTGTAAGACTAAATAAACCAAGATTCAACTATAGGTTGTTTGCAAGACGACCTTTAAACATGAAAAAACAAAGAGGTTGTAAGTAAAATGATGGGAAAAGATACACTATGCAAACCACAAGCATAAGAAAGCTCAAGTGGCTATATTAATATCAGACAAAATAGAATTCATAGATAATTAGATAAATAGATAATTCCCCTAGGAGAATTATCATAGATATGAAGAAACATTTCATAATGATTAAAGGGAAAACATAATAATTGTGTATGTGCCCAGTAACTTAAAAATGCATAAAGCAAAAATCAGTAGAATTAAGGGGAGAAATAGATAATTCCACAATTGCAGTGGGAGATTTTAACACCCCCTTCTCAGTAATTAATAGAACAATTAAATATCGTAAAGATACAGAACCAGAGTTAGCAAACTTTTTCTATTAAGGGTCAGACAGTCCAATATTTTAGGCTTTGTGGGCCACATATGACCTGTGTGGTATATTGTTTTTTTTTTAATTTATTTATTTTGGGCTGCAGTGGGTCTTTGTTACTGCGCGCCAGCTTTCTCTAGTTGTGGCGAGCGGGGGCTACTCTTTGTTGCAGTGAGCAGGCTTCTCATTGCAGTGGCTTATCTTGTTGTGCAGCACGGGCTCTAGGCGCACAGGCTTCAGTAGTTGTGGCTCGCGGGCTCTAGAGCACAGGCTCAGTACTTGTGGTGCATGGGCTTAGTTGCTCCGCAGCATGTGGGATCTTCCCGGACCAGGGCTTGAACCCGTGTGCCCTGCATTGGCAGGCAGATTCTTAACCACTGTGCCACCAGGAAAGTCCCTCTGTGGTATATTCTTTATTGTTTTTTTTTTTTACAACCCTTAAAAATGTAAAAATCATTCTTAACTCATAGGATGTATAAAAATAGGCTGCAGGCCAGATTTGGTCCACAGGCTGTAGTTTGCTGAATCTTGATATTGAAGATCTGAATATCACTATCAACCACCTTGATCTAATTGAGATTTACAAAATAATTGCAAAATACACATTCTTCTCACGTGCACATTGAATGTTCACCAAGACAGACCATGTACTGTACCATAAAACAAGTCTCAATACACTTCAAAAGATTGTAGGGTATATTCTCAGACCACAGTATATTTAAAATTAGAAATCAGGGCTTCCCTGGTGGCGCAGTGGTTGAGAGTCTGCCTGCCAATGCAGGGGACACGGGTTCGAGCCCTGATCTGGGAAGATCCCACATGCCGTGGAGCAACTAGGCCCGTGAGCCACAATTGCTGAGCCTGCGCGTCTGGAGCCTGTGCTCCGCAACAGGAGAGGCCGCGATAGTGAGAGGCCCGCGCACCGCAATGAAGAGTGGCCCCACTTGCCACAACTAGAGAAAGCCCTCGCAGAAACGAAGACCCAACACAGCCATAAATAAATAAATAAATAAATAAATAAATAAATAAATAAATAAAACAAAAAACTTCACCCTTCTTTAAAAAAAAAAAAATTAGAAATCAGTAATTTTAAGGTACCTAGAAAAGCTCTAAGTATTTAAAAAGTAAATAATACATCTCTAAATAACCCATGGGTCAAAAGAGAAATTATACTGGATATTAGAAAATATTTTGGATTAAATGATAACGAAAATATAACATACCAAAATTTGCAGAATGTAGCTGAAACAGGAATTAGGGAAATTTATAGCTTTAAATGTTTATATAAAAGAGGGAGAGAGAAAACAATAAAACAAATAGGATAAATTCAAACATTTGGTGGATAAAGGATATATGGGAGTTCCTTATACTATTTTCAACACTTTTCTGTAAGTTAAAATTTAAAAAAAATAGAAAGCTCCCCCAACCTCCTTAATTTTATATTCAGCCAAGTTTATTCACATGTGAAACTAAGAAACAAAAAGAGATAAGATTGGGTCAAGACAGTGGATTATCTCTCTTTCCATCTAAAATTACAAATATGCATGAAGTTCTGTAAAAACCAGGGTGACATTAGCAAATAAGAAATTTCACATAACTACTAAAAGATAGAAATCAGACAGGATGATATCTATGGAGATAAGAGTGGAGAAAAATCAAAGTACTAATCAGAAGAGCAGTAATTAACTAATTAAACAATTTTAGAATCAGAAATTAACTGACGAGCAGCTTTCAGAAGAGTAGGTTGAGTAGGTTAGTCCCTCTTTCCCCTGGCTTATATCAAGAAGTATGATGGAAAGGTATTGCCCTCTACACTAGTGGTTCTTAACTTTGCCTGCACACTGAAATCATCTGGGTAGCTTTAAAAAATACTGAGCCTCAGATTCTTATTTAATTGGTCAGAAATGAGGCCTGAGCACCAGACCTATGTTTAGTATTGAAATATAGTATAAATTAGAGAAAAATAAACTTGCTTTAAAGTGCTAATTAATGTAGAGTTACTGAGAAGTTTGGTCCTGGACAGGAATTTGGGAGGTAGAAGAGAATACAAAAATATATCCATGTGAATTGCTATTTCAAGTAGTCTGTAAGTGGACTATTTAATAAGTAAGCATTTGGAAAAAACAAAATACTGGAATACAACTACCTTCCTTTATAACAAAATAAACCCCAAGTGGATTAAAGAATTTAATAAAACATGGAAATAAAAAAGTACTAAAAAAAAAGAACAGGTAGTTTTTTTTTTTTATAATATTAGGTAAGAAAGTTCTGACAAACATGCCACAAAACTGAAACTACAAAAGACATTATTTAAATTTACTGAATAAAAACTTTAAACTTATCTATTGGTAAAACACATTATTAACCAGATAGCAATACAGCTAAAAAGTAAGAATATTTGTGGCGTTCTTACAAACCTGAGAAGTTCCCGCAAATCAATATAAAAACATAATAACATGCAAATGAGAAAAGGATTTAAGCACATGCCATTTTTATAATGAAAAACTAAAATATAAAGCAATATTCAAATTACTATAATACCCATCTATAAATCAAATGTTATTTTAAGACCCTCACCAGAAAATAAATCATTAGAAAATTCTGACAAAAAAATAATGATACACTTGATTTTGGCTATTTCAATCGGCAGTATATAATAAATTTACTTACAAGTTGATATGCATTCTTGACTTCTTGCAATCCTGTCCTTTATAGATTCTGAAGGTGTTTTCTTGCTACCATGAATGGTTGTTGTGGAGAGTTCGTTCAGCTTCCAGTGGGTCCAAAAGTCTTTTTTAGGTTTTAAACCTGTTGATACAAATATGTATATTTAGCCAAAGAAATTAGGATTTTAAAAACATCTTTTGTCAAAGCCTTTTTAGGAGCATTATGCATTTCATTCTCACAACACTCCTGTGAGGATTGTCAGTCTCAAGTTTCAAAAGAGGGAATCTCTACATAGAAATGTTAATGTCTTACCATATAAGACTGAGAATTAGAAAAGAGATAAGCTTGATACATACCTTTCTAACTCATAGACATAAGCTAAGTTCATAAACGGACATAAGGGGAGATTAATATTGTGAAAACTTGGAAAGGACCTAAATATCCAACAGTACATCCATACAGTGGATCATGAAGTATCCATTAAAAGTTACCTTGTAAGTATTTGTTAACATATAAAGGCAATCATAGTATGTTTTTATGTGAAGGACAATTTTACCGTATGCATATGTGTGACTATCGCTTAAATATTAACATGATTTCCTCTCAGCATAGGTGATTATTGTTTTAAAAATTTCCCTATCTGTAGCTCCTATTATTTTTAAAATAACGTTTATGAATCAATTATAGTACCCTAAAAGAAATAAAAATAAATTCCATTTAAAAAGTTCCATTTTTGTTCCAAAAGCTGTATAGGGTTGAATAATTGATTTAACCACACTAAACATTTATATTCTCAGCAATAAAAATGAGAACAATATAAATTCCTTTGTGTACTCCATATGTTTATTCTGATGGTTGAGACAGTATATGTTAAAGTGTTCAGTAAATGGGAAATATGAGCTAATATTATCATTATTAATATACATTGATATACTCATAAACATAGCCAGTATTTTCTCAGTAGTGAGTATTCAATGAGGATTATTTGCTATATTTTGATATCAAATTGGAATTTTCTAAGTGTTTTTAGATTTGGTTATCGTCTATTTCACATTAGTTGCCACTAGATAAAATATTCAGAAGCCTGAAGTGTTGCTCATTTGAATGTTTCTCAATAGATTGTCTATGTTTTAAAATATATAGTGTATTCGTGGAAAATCTGGGGTATAGTAAGGCTAACAGATCAGGAGATTAAAAGACAGTTTTTTTTATTGAGAGGGGGATCAGTGTCAGAGTAGGAAGACATGGAGCTCACTTCCCCTCACAAACACATCAAAAATACATCTACATGTGGAAGATTACTCAAAGAAAACTAATTGGAAACCGGCCGAGTATCTCCTATAAAACCAAAACTGCAAGGAAGATCTCCACGTAACTGGGTAGACTTGGTGGGGGGAAAAGGCATCGGGTTGGGACCAGCACCCCTGGAGGGGTCTGTAAGGAAGAGAAGGTCCACACAGGTGGACCCTTGCCCTGGGGAGCCCCCATGCCTGTTGGGAAATCCACTGAGACAGAAGAGCTGGAGAAGCCTAGACTCTAATTGTGAGGAGTGCGCGTGTGCTGGCTTGCCAACAATCAGAGCAGAGAGAGACTTGCACTGATGGCTGCCCCTTGTCACACTTCCCAATTTGAAGGGGCAAATGCCCAGTGCCCCTCACTCCACACTACAGCCTGGCAGGAGATCAGGGGAAAGATTCGGTCTACCTGATAGAAGTGGGATTGCTGAATCACACGGGAGTTCTATTTTCAATTTTTTGAGGGACTTCCATACTGTTTTCCATAGTGGCTGCACCAATTTACATTCCCACCAACAGTGCACAAGGGTTCTCTTTTCTCTACATCCTTGCCAACATTTTTTATTTGTAGTCGCTTTGATAATAGCCATTCTAACAGATGTGAGGTGATATCTCATTGTGGTTTTGACTAGCATTTCCCCGGTGATTAGTGATGTTGAACATCCTTTCATGTACCTGTTGGACATCTGTATGTCTTCTTTGGAAAAATATCTATTCGGTTCCTCTGCCTATTTTTAAAATCAGATTGTTTCCTTTTTGCTATTGAACTGAGTTCCTTTTATCTTTTGGATATTAACCTCTTATCAGATATGATTTGCAAGTATATTCCGTAAGTTGTCTTTTCATTTTGTTGTTTTCTACTATGCAAAAGCTCTTTAGTTTGATATAGTCCCACTTACTAATTTTTGCTTTTGTTGCTTGTGCTTTTGATACCATACCCAAAAAATTGTTGCCAAGACATATGTCAAGGAGATTTTCCACTATGTTTTCTTCTTAAGAGTTTTATGGTTTCAGTTCTTTCCTCCATTTCAAGTTAATTTTTGTGAGTGGTATAAGATAGGAGTCCAATTTCATTATTCTACCTGTGGTGATCCAGTTCTCCCAACACCATTTATTGAAGAGACTATCCTTTTCCCATCGAGTATTCTTGGCTCCCTTGTCAAATATTACTTGACTGTGTTTGTGAGGGTTTATTTCTGGGCTCTCAATTTTGTTCCATTGGCCTATGTTGTCTTCTTTCCTATAGTTTCCATGTCTTGCTCAAATTACATATCTGATCATACATATTATCTATCCATCTTTTCCACTAGAGCATTTACTACATTAATCATAGTTACTTAAAATTTCCTGTCTGATATTCTAATATCTGTGTCATATCTAAAACTGGTTCTGATGATTTCTTTGTCTCTTGATAGTGTGTTTATTTTTTCCATTGCTTTTTTGTAGACTTCATAATTTTTGTTGAAAGTCAGACATATTGTGTAATGCAGTAAAGATGAAGTAAATAGCTTTCAGGCCTTGAAATGGGCTTTTTGTTTTTCTGTTTGGCCTTAAGCATGGGTAATTAAGTCAGTCTGGAAGGGAACTGAGAGTTGGGCTGTGTTTGGGTTTTGTTGTTACTATGATTACCTTTAGTACTCTACATGCTTCAAATTCCTCTTACGATGTAAACTGCCTTGCCAGAGGTTTTTGTTTTCTGTTAGTTTACTTCCACATCAGCATCTGCTCCACTCTTAGTTTTAGATCTTTTGTGTCTCCTCAGAAATGCTCTTTTCCACACTTGTGCCCCTCTCCCAGCAGTAGACTGCTGTTACCTGTCAGTTGATGTTTGTTAGCCTGGTAGTGGTAGGTATTCTCTGTTCTGAATCAGCATCAGCGTTGGGTTTTGTTCCTGGGTCTTGGGATAGGGTCTTCTCAGTAATCCAGCCTTGCCCCAGCTGTAGCAAACTTGTTCTTGGCCCAGTGTGTATTCCTGGCCTCTGGTGTAGAGGTAGTTTTCTCTGTTTCCCAGGTGAGTTGTGTCTCCACTTCTTCCCTAAGGGAAACTGCATTTGTTGCCCTTCCTCCTCCCCAACCTTTCCCCCTCCTCCTGCTGTGGCTTAAAGCTTGTTGTTGTTGTTAACATAGAGGAGATAGAAGGGTCCAGGCAAGGCTTTATGCCTTTTTTTGCAGTGTCTTCTATTACATTCCCCCAGGCTTTCTCAAGACTGTTATTCCACCCTCAATATTTCTTGTAAGATGTGTGGAGAGAAGCTTGTAAGTGAGGGCAACTTCTCCCTCGTTTTATGTAGCTACTAAGGGTTCTATATTCTCACACTAGACCATACTCAGCTTTAAGCAATTCATTAAAAATTTTGGCTAAGGGAATTCCCTGGTGGTCCAGCGGTTGAGACTCCGTGCTTCCACTTCAGGGGGCTAGGGTTCAATCCCTGGTCGGGGAACTGAGATCCTGCAAACCACGTGGTGCAGACAAAAAAAAAATTTTTTTTGGTTGAATTCTTCTTACTGGCTTTTATGGTATCTGGCTGCATCTGCCCCCGATGAGCAAGTGCTTGCATCTGGTCTCTCCTTGGAGGCACCCTTCTTTAGATTTTGGGTTGACTGCTCTGTAATCTCTGATGGGTTCAAGGAAAGTTTTGAATTTGCAGACAGTCCAGTGTTTTTTGGTGGAAGGGTGGAAGTAATATCATTTTAGTTTTCTACATCCTAAGCAGAAGCCAGAAGTCATGGCACAAATTTTAATCTTGCTCATTGTAAGGCTGCCATGTGGGATTCAGTCATAAGGCTTGTGCCAAAATCTAGCCAATCATACAAAATCTTAATGTGTCTCTACTCTAGAGAAGTAGCCTCCAAAGTCTTCCACATCCTAATCTTCCCAAATTGTGAATATGTTATGTTACATGGCAAAGGGGAATGAAGGGAGCAGATGGAATTAAGTTTCTAAATTGGCTAACCTTAAAATAGGGTAAGTATGCAGGCTTGTCCAGGTGAGCCCAATGTAATCAGAAGGGTCCTTAAATATGGAAAAGGAAGGTAGAGGAGTCAGTATCAGAGTGATGCAATATGAGAAAGACTAACTATCCATTGCTGACTTTGATAATGAAAGAGGGCCATGAGGCAAAGAATGAAAACAGCTGCAGAAAAGTTGCAAAGAAACAGATTCTCCCCTAGAACCTCTAGAAGAACACAGCCCTGCCAAACATCTTCATTTTAGCCTAGTGAAACTCATTTTGGACTTCTGATTTCCAGAACTATAACACATTTATGTTGTTTTAAACTAAGTAGTAATTTTCTATAGTAGCAATAGGAAACTAACACAGTCTCTGGTGCTCTAAGAATTGTGTATAAGGAACTCTGGTAACAAAAATTTTGTTTGTGAAAAACGAACCAAAAATGAAAGCCAAATGACAATGTAAGAAATCAAACTGAATATAATGTAAATAACCTAATAAAGTGATTACTTCATCCTGATAAAAAGGAATTGTTTTTAATAAGGAGAAATTGAATCAAGTATTTTAGATCTACGCTATAAACATCTCCTCAACAAAGAAATAAGAAAAACATGTCTTATAAAATTCTTTCAACATGTGCTCTAGCCAATACAAAATAATTAATCACAACTGAGAGATGAAATCTTACTAAAAGTTGAAAAGGTCGTTTATGAGCACAGACTCAGAAAACATGTGACTCTTGATAGGTATGCAATGTGAGAAATGCATTGCGAGAGAAATCTGTACAAACATATTCATGATTAAATAAACCACAGAGGCTCTAGTGCAGCTACCACTACTGCCTTTGTTTTCAACTTAAATTTTTATCGATGCATAAAAATTAAAATGAACAATCATGTACAGCTCAATGAATCTTCACAAATTTAATATATGGTGTCCATGTTACCAGCCCTCAGAAACAAAATATTCAGCACTCCAGGTGCCCTCCTTTCTAGCCAGGACCAATTCCCAAGAATAAACATTATCTTTACTTCTAAAATTATAGATTAGTTTTGCCAGATTTTGAACTTTGTATCAGTGGACTCATACAGGATCTACTCTTTTGTGTCTGGCTTTTTTCCCCCCTCAACCTTGTTTCTGTGATTTGTTCATACTATTGTATATAATTATAGTGTGTTCATTCTCATTGCTGGTAGTATTTCATTATATAAATATTCCACAGTTTATCTAAATTTCATATTATTGATGGGCATTTGGACAGTTTGTTTTGATTATTATATAAATAGTGCTGCTAAGAACATTTTGTGCTTTTGGTGTACAGAAATATGTACATTTCTGTAGGTTATGTACCTAGGAGTCATAGATATGCTGGTCCAAACTCGCACATGTTCAGCTTTAGTAGATATTGATTGTACACTCCCACCAGCATGGCTGCCTTTTATTTTAAGAAAATGCAGGTTTGAATTTTTTTAACTCTGTTTGAGGTAAGTGTAGATTTACATGCACTTGCAAGAAATAATACAGAGAGATCCCCATACCCTCTATTTAGTTTCCCACAATGGTAACTAACACCTTGTAAAACTATAATACTGTATCACAACCAGGATATAGACAATGATATAGTCAGGATATGGAACGGTTCCATCACAAGGATTCCTCGAGTTTCCCATTTTAGCCACACCTACCCTCCACTTTAAACCATTTTTTCTGCCTGATGTGAAGTTAATAGGCGAGGAAACAATAGATGATCCTTTTGTTACAGAAACGTTTTCTACTAAGGTGAAGTAGCCCACAGAGAATTATTGAAACAAGTGTTCAACAGGGATGACTAGCCTATGTTGGAAGGATATGCATTCATAAACAGCCGTATGCAGACTAGAAGTGAGCAATGAAGTTTACTAAAGATAGACCAATTTTGTGCCTGTGTAGATGGTTTTATAATAAAACTGAGATCATTCCACCTTTTGTGAATCCTAGGGTGTTAATCAAGTACGTGTTTTAGCATATGAATAATAAAGCCCAACTAGTTGCTGGGAAACACTGGGAGGATTAGGGAGGGCTTGCTTCCTCTAAGTCTTCAGAAAAAATTTCCCTTTTCCTTCTCTGCAACAGTTTTTCATAAATTAAATACTGGTGTTTTTATTTTATTCACCTCAGGGGGCAATAATCCATTATTCATAAGAGTTCAGACACTGGAGTCTGACAGGCTTAAGCTGAAATCCTGGTTCTGTTACTTAGTAGTAACTGTGGACAAATTCTCTTAACCTTGGTTTTCCCTTTTGTAAAGGAATAATAGCATATTGTTATAATAAGGATTTTTGAGGCTTAAGTGGGATTTTTTATGTAAAATGTGGATTTCTCTTGCTCAGCTTGCTGTTGACTTTGCTGTGGATTTAACCCTCTTTCTCTAGGTACAAATGGAGACCACTTGTCATGTCTAGATTCTTGCCCAAGTCTGAGTCCAGCATCCATTCATCTAGCATAGTTCTGCTGTTCCTTCAATGTCTACTTATATTCTTGAGTCAGGCTATGAAGTTTACCTTAATTATCACTGTACTTTTTCTTCCTTTGCTTTCAAATGCTTTTAGTGTTTACTATTTCTTTCTTGTAATTCTCCTATAGTGTAGACACCATTTAGGGCACAGTCATCTCCTTGTTATATTTTAAAATAATCACTAAAAATTTGAGATTTTGTTATAAAAAATGCAAATGTTGACGAATATTACATCTCAAACTTAAATCCTGATTCCATAAAATCCTGCCACCACAACCTTCTCTTACAGTCTTCACCATTTCAGTAGTTGTCTAGTTGCTCAGGCTAAAATTCTTGGCATCATCCACGACTCTTTTATTTGTTCCACTTTCAACTTCTATATATCAATAAATCCAATGGACTCTGCCAGCAGACTTATCTAATATAACTTGCCAGCTCCTCATCCTTTAACCAACTTGTTCTAACCAATCACCATGTCTCACTTTTATTACTGCAGTATCTCCAACTGCATTCCTGATTCCACCCTTGTCCCCTCTATGGTCTCTTGTTCTCCCAAAAGCTAGAGTGATCCCTTATAAACATATTTTAGGTTACAAGTATTATTTGCTTAAAATCATCCAGTGCTTTTCCATTTCACTCATAATGAAACAGTCCTTATAACTGCCTATAAATTATGAGATGCCCTAACCTACAGACATATCTCTGACCTCATCTTTCTACTTTTCAATTCCTTTCTCATTTTACCTCAGCTACATTGGCTTCCTTGCTGCATTGCAAATATGCTAATCTTCTACCTGCATCATGGCCTTTTCATATGCTGTTCCTTCTACCTGAAAAGTTTTCATTCCAGATATCGACATAGTTCATTCTCTCACTTCCTTTGAGTCTCTGATCAATATTACCTTCTCATAAGGTATTCTGAGGTAACCCAATATGAAATAACACCAGTTTCAGTGGATGTGTTTATAAACACACATTATAAGACTCTAAAAGGTGGAGACAAGAAGGCAGACTAACTAGGAACCTCAGGACCCAAGGTACAACACAACAGTGAAGTCCTTGGGTTTTCTTTTTGACTCATATTTCAAACTGGGTGCTAGAGAAACCAGAATCCAGAAATGGTAACAGGCAAAGATAAAAGAAGTCTCAAGAAAATCCTCCTCTCTCTAGCCCAAGGACCAGGAAAAGGGCTGCCTAGTAGGACAGAAAACTTTTAGACAATGACTGCTTACTCCAGCCAAACACAACAGGAAAATCTGCTGCTCCAAATCCACCACTGCCAGAAAAGGGTGGTTGGAGAGCCTCAGCTTCCACTCTCACTAAGGTAGTATCAGAGGAGGCTGAGCAGAGACCGAAGACTTTTATTCCCACAGGACTGGAATGAGGGGCACTTTCCTCTCCCTATGGAAAGTGGTGTCAGAGGAGGCCTAGTGGAGACTGTGACCACTGCCCAGATATAACAAGGCTACCCTCCCCCTTATAGTGTCAGTGGAAGCCACTTGGGGAGCAGTAACAAGGCAACCCTGTCCCTAAAAGCCAGGGTGGTATCAGTAGAGGTCTGCTGGGAGCTGTAACAAACCCTCCTCCCACCGCTATGTCAAAAGAGACCAAGTGGGTAACCTGGACTTTCATTCCCCACCTGACAGTGCCCTTCTCCCCCAACTAGAGCAGTGTCAGAGGAGGCCTGTTGAAACACAAAATTTAGATAAGATTCAGAGTCTTATAATACCCAAAATGTCCAGGTTTTAATTGTCATATAAAAAAACTAGGAAACTCAACTTGAATGAGAAAAGACAATTGCCAGCATCTAGATGACACAGATGTTAGAATCACCTGACAAGGATTTTTCAAGCAGTTATCATAAAAATGCTTAAACAATAATGAACACACTTGAAACAAATGAGAGAACAAATTCTCAGTGAAGAAACAGAAGATATAAAAAAGAACCAAATGTAACTTTTATAACTGAAATGCACAATAACCAAATTTTTAAAAAAAATCAAGAATGGGTTTAACAGCAGAATGGAGGGGACAGAAGAAAGAATTAGTAAACTGGAAAATAGAATAATAGAAATTGCTGAATTTTCAACCTTCAGATTAATTCTACCAGTCATAGCCTATAAAACTTCCTGAACAAGAAAATTTTTGTTTACTTCAGTTAAAACTATCCATTCTGATATTTAAATAGGATAAGGTATTTATATTAGTGTTCTTGCCTTTACTTCAGGCAGTTTGCATGTGGAATGCTTTGAAGACCCATAAGAAGAGGGTGAAGTAGACACCCCCCACTGGATTTACCAGAGGACTTTAAAACCTTTCCTTATAAATCTCCTAGCTCATTGCTATTGCTCATCTAAATATGTTATATACATTCTTCTTTAATTACATAATAGAAACTAGTTAAAAGCATAAGAATCATAAAAGAAATATGAAAACTATATTTGCAGATGATATGCATAGAAAACCCTAGACAATCAATAGTCAATCAAGACCCTAACTTGAATAAAAGGATTAAGTAAGACAGTGACTTATAAAATTTCACACAGAAATCAATATGAATTTTCGGGAGACACAATTCATTCTACAACAGGTCTGTAGGAAAGTTGTTCTGTTCTTCACATTTTTTTTCTTATAGTATTTTTGTATGAATGCTGTGCTCATTCTCTTTTTGCTTCTTATATTTGAATTAGTTGGATTTTTCTCTATAATTAGGAGACTCCTGTCCTATGTGTATTGATGGAGGTGGGTGGTCCTCAGGGTTGTTTTCTAGCATGTACCTCCCAAGGACTCCCTCCTTAAAATATGAAACATTTTCTTAAAGAAATGGTTTGGTTACTAAGAATTGACACAAAACAGTTCTAAAAAATTAGTCAAAATTTGGACAGATTTATAAGAAGGACTTGAAAACAGTCAATAGCTTCTGGTAGTCCATAATAGTATAGTTGTCTTAGGAAACAATGTTGGGGAGGTCCTTCCAGGAATATGAAACAATAGCTTAGTTTTAAACCCAAGTGCCTAAATCTCTAGCTAAGTACTCTAGGATGGAATCTTACTTTCCTTCAGCCTTTGAGTCCTACCACTCCTACCTACACACACACACACACCATGATTCAAAAAATAAGTTTTCCTTGATTAATGATTTTATGTTCTACAAGGAACTCAATTAGCTCTAGAATTTACCCAATATTATTTGCTATAAAAATGCCAGCAGTGTTCCAAAAGCAGCTTAAAATATTTCTCTTACAAATATAAAATATATATGGTATGGTTTTCTTTCTGTGGCAATTTGGGTTTCTACATAATTCCACTGCCTGTAAAATTATTTGGCTTTCTAAAGTAAACAATTGATTAATTTTAGTATAACAGAATTTTCAGAATAAAATAAATAATCATTATTATTTTGAAACACAGACATCAATATGCTATGTTTTGTAAGGCAAAGAACTACAAATTTTTTTGACTGGGTAAACAAAACGCTGCAATTCAAAAGTTTTAGGTACCACAATAATGATCAATACTTAATGACATTCGTACCTGACAACCAGAGAAAAATGTTATTCCCTAGATCTTCTTTAAATTCATCATTAAAGAAATCACTGGATTCTGGAAATGCTTCCTGGAATGTTGCATAGATAGCTTGTGCCAAACAATCAGGATACACCTACCAAAAACAGAGTCATATTAAAATAATTCCATATTTCATTTAACATATCTCAACTATCAAAGAAATTACTAAATTTGTGAAATATACGTGCCCCTTTTTTCTTATAGCTTGCTTTTGGCCATTTAGCACTTCTTTGCACTTCTAACTGAGGAATATGAACAAAGAAGAGTTGAAAATAAAGTCAGTCAATTTGGCTATTTGTTAGCATTTTGGGAAAAATAATTTAATTTGGATAAAGGATGAAGTTACAATTAAGATAAGATACTTTAATGATTCTACATTTATTTCATTTAACCTTGCGATTGATACCCTCTTTCAGAAAAAGAATACTGTCTTTCAGGTCATTATAATAAAAAGCATATATATATATATATATTTTAATTGAAATATATTTGACATGTAATACTATGTAAGTTTAAGGTGTACAACATGTTGATACATTTGTTTACTGCAATATGATTACCACCATAGCATTAGCTAACACCTCTATCACGTCACACAATTATCACTTTGAGTGTGTGGTGAAAATTAAGAGCATGTTTTTAAATAATTGAAGCCTGTTTAGGTGAGTTAATATATTATAACCACGACTGTAAAATCATGATCAGATTTTATATTTGTATCATACAAACAGATGGTACTACCAGTATTCTATTAGACTTAAATTCGCTTGACTACTAAGTTTCTCTCGGGGACTGACTAAACACAGGAAGATACCAGATTTTTATAGTAAAGATTTAAAATATTTTATCTACTATTTTGGAAGGCTGGCAGACACCAGAAACTAGAAGAGGCAAGGAATGGCTTCTCCCCTAGGGCCTCTTAAAGAAACTAGCCCTGTTGATACCTTGATTTTAGTCCTATAAGACTCATTTTGGACTTCTGACCTATATAACTGTAAGACAATGAATTTCTGTTGTTTTAAGCCACTAACTTTGTGATAATTTTTACATCAGCAATAGGAAACTAATATAGTCGCCTAATCCAGTAGTGCTAAAATCTGCTGGTAATGGATGGTATTCTTTGAAGAACTCCATAAGTTTTTTTGGGTAGGGGAGAAGAGGAGAGGGAAGAATGCTTTAAAATACTGATATATTTAATTTTACTGAATGAACCATGAACATTTTTACTACCAGAAAAATCACATATTATAATTGTGGTATATAAAATCACACTAATAATCAAAATTTAAAAGTTGAACAAGGTAAGTAAGAGGAACTTTTAAAAGTTTTCTGTGAATATCTCACCTTCAGGAGATTAGGGGAAAAAGAGATCAAGTGTCAAATGATGTTGGGAAAATTTCTGAAGGAATATCATTGTATGATACTGGAAGAAACTGAAGCAAAAGCTATACTAAATATGTTCAGATTCAGTTAATTTGTACTGAATAGTGAGACCTGAAGCTAATTTTTTGATTCTTAAATATTAATAGTTTTCTCTTTCTGTGGTAAGATAAATCAGATGAGCCAATAGTAACAAAACACCTTCTTATTTGAATGAGTTAAAAATAATAGAAATTGGTCAATGAGAGTTGAGGCTCCATTTCTACTTATAGAGCTGTGGAGGTAATATACCTGTAGGGAGATGGCGTGGTTCTCAAGCACTGAGACAGGGAGAGGGAACATTATAAAATGACTGAACAAAGGTCAAGGGGTCAAATTATTACAGTGTACATGTTATTTGTTCTCAAGTGAGGCTTTGAATCTTGGTTAAACAACTTCTAATTTCTCCTTGGAAAAAGCCACTGAAAATAGGGACTTAGAAAAAAAATCAAGTCATGATTTGAGAAGGGTTATAAATACAATATCTACCAAAAGGCACATCCATCCCAAGGGAGAACATTTGGACCATAAATGTAAGACCAGAAATTACAGAATAAGGGATATGCAATGGTGCCACTACCTCCTTTGTTCACATTAAATAGGTCTTTTATTCTTTTCTTAAGAGCCCTGTGTTAAAGCATGCTTGATTTCATCAAGCCACATGTATAGGCTAGAAACACCACAAAGGGATAGACTAGGTGAAAGCCTATGGATAGGAGAAACAGCTGGTTTTGTCATCTCTAGACAATTTAATGACCAAAAATCCCAACCATTACCTATTATTTTCCTGCAAATAAGAAAAATAAATTTAATATTAGCAGAGAAAATCTTAGTCTATCTTTCAGAACATTAGTGTTCTATAAACAATTTATGAATCATGGATCAACCTCTTCATCTGATGGACAACCAGCTGTGGAACTGAGAGACTGAATGTCTTGCCAAGATCACCTGGGTAATTACGAGCAGATTCCAGATGTGAAGCCAAGTCTCCTTATGCCCAGTCCACTACTGATTTCCTTCTACAATACTGTATGTATATGTTTGTGAGATAGTCAAGACTGAGCATAAATATTCGGCAATTTAAGTTCGTTTATGTTTTCATCATGAAGGACATTTATTTTTATTTTAGGTTTTACCCATGAAAACATTGACTGACTCAAAAATACTTCTGTATTTCTGATTTACAGATGTCAGTACAACAAAGTATTTGAATGTGGCTTCTGCTTTGAAATGCTAGATGTTTACATTTTAAAATACTCAGTGAAATTCCTACATGTCTTTATTTCAGATTACTCAAGAACATAAATTATTTTAACCAAATTATTTTACTATAACAGACATAGTAAAACATTTGATTCATAAATTCGTCCATTGTTCTTTACTGTAACATGTGCTTAGTACTTAGGCATAACACAAGAAGTTAAGTCCTCTTAGATCGAAAGATACTTTATAAAGTAAAAGAAAAATGATAATTTTTTAGGTAAAAAACCAAGACTGTACATAGAACAAGTCAATAGTTTTCAAATTATTAATATGCAAACAAATACATATACCACACTGAGGAGATTCTGTAAGGCTTTTAGTCAGTAGAATACAATATTCTGGGGTGGAAGGGCATGACTTTTTAAATATTATCATTATTAACTCTACTTTAGGCAATTTTGCTTGCAAAGTAACAAAATATGTTCTCATATGTGTTTAAATAAAATAACTATTTTTATATTTCACTTGCTATAAAAATAATTAGCATAATTAGTTAATTTCTATATTTACCTGAAAGAATGCATCCTTTCGACTTAGAGGTATGCTCATGAAAAGTGACACATAACTTTCTGAAATTCTATCAAACAAGGAATCTTGACTTTCTCTGTCAGGCTTAAAAAATAAAACACACATGGAATTAAAATCATTAATACTACAATTTAAAATTAGAATCTGTTTACATAATGTCAGTAACTCTATCTTCTTAAAGGGCAGATCAGTTGCTATAGTGGAATGAGCATGGGTTTTTGGCATCATGCAGACCTGTATTTGAATGCTGGCTCCATTATTCATTAGCTGCACTATCCCAGGCAAGTTAATTAAGTCCTAGTTTCCTTATCTGCCAAATATAGATAATATCACATACCTTAAAGTATTATCTTAAAATTAAATAGGGACAAGGATTATGTTTTGTTTGACTTTGTATTTCAAGCCCTCAGCACGGTGCCTGGCACACTGAAAGCACACCAACATTTGATGAATTAATGAAGGTTCTTGAATAGTAGTTGGCATGCACAAGGCAATCAATGGCATAGTTGCCTGCTATTATTCTATAACCATTCCATATTTTTCATAATCAGTAACTCAGTATAAAGTCAAAGCAATTACTGGAATGAGACAGCCATAGCCAGAACTAGTAAAATTGTGACATGAGAACTATACTAAAAACAAAGTAAGTAGAATTTCATAAGAAGGAAGAAATCTGTAGATAATAATAATGTCAATATTAAAGTCCTAAGGTAGCACCTTGAATTCTTGCTCTATTAAGCAATGAAGAGATAAATTAGAGTGCAAATCCATGAATTAAGCAATAAAGATGAATTAGAGTCCAAATTCATTTATGATGTCAACAGTAGAAGCACAAGCTGGAATTAATAGGTTTTGGTAATAAACATCAAAAATGATCAAATTTAGTGGCAGTTTTCTATGAAATTAGCATGCCATATGAGCTAGGATTCATAAATGCATAGATCTTAGACATAAAGTGGAAGTTAGATATCACCTAGGTTAAGCCCCTCTATTTTAATGACTGCATTGATGCCCAGAAAGATTAAGAGAATTATTTAAGGTTATACACAGTTAAGTAACTGAAAGCCAGACTAGAATCTAGGTCTCCTAACTCCCAATACAGCTTTTATGCTTGTTTAATAAGTTTATGGGAGGAGATAGTAGCAGAAATCATAATGATAATGTTAATAGTTAACAATTCTTGATCATTTATATAATGGGCAGTGGTTCTAAGACTTAGGGTTGTGTGAGAATTAAATGAGATAATATATAATTTACTAGTAAAGAAAGTTGGCATGTTTCAGTTACATGATCTACACTTAACACGTGTGATGAAATACCCAAACAGAAAGTTCCAGAACATGTCTTTGATTAATACAATTCAACCTAATGTCCACAACATATATACCTCCACAGGAAACTGAGTAGCAAAATGGTACAGTAAATTTTTATACATGTTTTGGTATGCTTGAAAAGAAAACGTATCCTACAGCTTTTGGATATTCAGGTTACTGATATGTTCATTAGATCTAGCTATTTAACATATGTTAAATCATACTTGCATTCCAGGAATAAATTTCATTGGTCAGATTGTATAACCCTTTTAATATACTGCTGAATTCAGTTTGCTAGTATTTTGTTGAAGATTTTTGCATCAATATCCATCAAAGAGGATATTGGTCTGTAGATGCTTTTTGTTGTAATATCTTTGGCTTTGGTATCAGGGTAATGCTGGTCTCATAAAATGAGCTAGAAACTATTCCCTTCTCTTCAATTTTTTGGGAGAGTTAGAGAAGGACTGGTGTTAATTCTTCTTTTAATGTTGGCAGAATTCATCAGTGAAGTCATCTAGTCCAGAACTTTTCTTTGTTGGGAGGTTTCTGATTACGGAAACCTGATTGAATCTCCTTACTAGTTATAGGTCTATTCAGATTGTCTATTTCTTCATTATTCCGTCTTGGAAAATTATATGTTTCTAGGAATTTGTCCATTTTATACAGGCTATCCAATTTGTTGTTATATGTTTGTTCACAGTACTCTAATAATCCTTGTTATTTCTTTGACAATAGTAATGTTTCCACTTTCATTTCTGACTTCAGTAATTTTTTTTTTTTTTTTTTTGGCTGCACTGAATGGCATATGAGATCTTATATGAGATCTTAGTTCCCCGACGAGGGATCGCACCCATGCCCCCTGCAGTGGAAGCACGGAGTCTTAACCACTGGACTGACAGGGAAGTCCTCACTTTTTTTCTTAGTCTAGCTAGAGGTTTGTCAATTTTGTTGATCTCAAAGGACTAACTTTTGGTTTTACTGATTTTCTCTACTGTTTACCAATTCTCTATTTTACTTATCTCCACTCTAATCTTTAGTAATTCCTTCCTTCTTTGTTGTTCTTTTTCTAGTTCCTTAATATGTAAAGTTAGGGTGTTGATATATTGTTTTTTGATTTATTTAAAACTTTAAATTTCTCTTTTAGCAATGCTTTTGCTTTATCCTATGAGTTTTGGTACATTGTGTTTTTTGCTTTCATTTGTTTCAAGTTATTTTCTAATTTCCCCTGTGATTTATTCTTTGAATCATTGGTTGTTTAAGAACTCTTATACATCAACAAAAAATGAGAATAATTTGTACATCCAGTTTGGAAACAACTTGGCACTACCTTGTGAAGTTGAACATCTTCATACCCAACAATGCAGCAATTCCATTCCTTCTCTATGTGTCTTGCGATTCTTGTTTGAGAGATGGACATCTTCAATAGGACAGTAAAACCTGAGGTATAAAGTAGTTATGCTTGGGAATAGGTATGTCTCTTCTCTTGTTAGCCTTTAGGGGTCTGAGTCAACTAAGTAAAATGTTAAGCTCCATTTGGGTTTTGTTTTTGCTATGGTTATTCTCAGTTAAACAGAGGCTTCAAATTCCTCCTGCATTGCCTTGTTTTTAGAATTCTTGAAGACCCACCTTTTGAATTCATTTTCTCTAATTCCTTCTGTTTTTCAGTTTTTCCTTTTATTGGTTTCCTCTCTGATCTTTATTATTTCCTTTCTTCTGCATACTTTGGTTTTCATTTCTTTTTCTTTGTCTAGTTTCCTACAGTAGAAGTTGAGGTCATGGTTTTTGAGAACTTTCCTTATTTCAAATCTAGACATCTTAATGCTTTAAATTTCCAAATACTGCTTGAGGTCCATCCCACAAATTTTAATCTGTATTTTCATTTTCATCAAGTTCAAAATACTTTTCAATTTCCCGACTGATTTCTGGTTAGACCCACAGTTCCTGAGAAGTGTGTTATTTAGTTATCAAATATTTGAAGATTTTCCAGGTAGCTTTCTGTTAGTCATTTATAATATAATTCCATTTTGGTCTAAAAACATACTTTGTATGACTTGAATTCTTTTTATTTCATTAGGATGTTTTCCTAGCCCAGAATATAGTTGGTAAAGGTTTAATGGGTACATAAGAAAAATGTGTATTCTGCTGTTGTTATGAGGAATGTTTAAGAAATATCAATTAGATCCATAAAGTTGGTTAACAGTATTGCTCAAGTCATCTACATCATTCTATATCAATAACTGGTTTTCTGCACATTCGACCAATTATTGAATATAAGGTGTTGAAATACCTAACTATACTTATAGATTTGTCTATTGCTTCTTTAAGTATTAAAACTTTTTCATTAAATGTGTTTCAAAGCATTTTAATTAGGTGCATAAATATTTATGATTGTTATGTCATATTGATGTATTGACTACTTTATAATTATACAATTACTTTCTTTTTCCCCCGTAATATTCTTTGCTTTGAAGGCTACCCTGTATAATGAGTTCAAAAAAGTTGTGACTTTTGTGGGTTATATATGGCTTGTCTTTGTTATTTTATGAGTGGAACTGATGTACTTTCCAGCCTCCTGAATCTTTTTGGGAGCCAATGTTCCAAGGACAATTTTGAAAACATTAAGGGTATATGATTACTCGAACTATTCTAGTTAAACACCATCAAGGAAATTTTTATCATTAGCCTACACGTTGGCCAGCAATTTTTAGAACACTGCATTCTCACTAACAATATGATAATAAATAATAATGATAGATGTAACCATTGAACACTTACCATACACCTACTTCCATGTAAACAAACAACTTAACATGCATTTTCTAATATAACTCCCGATAAACAGATAAAGTAGGTAATTTTTAAAAATTTTATGAAAGACTTAGAGAGGTAAGTAACTATTCAAAGTCACATCATTTTCTAAGTGGATAAACTTGTTTTTGAAAGTCAGATCTTAATTCTATTATATTGAATCTCATATTACATTTATATAGTATTTCCACAGTTTACTAGGGATCTTATTCATGTCACTTTTAGTACACACACCAACTCTAGGAAAAAAGAAAGTATATGTTATTTTTACCTGTTTTTTGTTTGTTTTGTTTTATTTTGCTTTAGAGAGATGACATAACTGAAGCTCAGAGTGATTTTCTGACTAGCCCAAAGTCTCACACTAACTACTGGGAGAGCCAGATTTAAAATTTTAATTTCCTGGATTCCAGTGCAGCACTTTTTCTACTAGATCAAGCTACCACTACATCATAGGCAATAAAGGAAATCTGCTATTATATTAGTCACCTAAAAACTACTGAAATAAGTTTTAGAGCCAGCATACTGAACCATGCTATGTTCTAGAGTATGATTATATATATTTTTTTCATATTATGCTGTTGGTAATTAAATTGTACAAGTGGCTCAGGGTTCTATTCCAGTTATAAAGTCAGTATTATTTATTATTCATAAAGTAGATTCAAAAATAGATAGAATTTATGTGTTTTGTACTCACCTGAAAATGTAGTACAACTTGAAATAGGAGCTAACCTAACAAAACAGATATTCCCACACAATGCTGGTAAAAATGTATGGGCATGCACCACACTTATTTGGTGGATTTAGGAACCTAAGAGGTCATGCTATTTATCTAGTTCACTGGCTTCAATACATTTATATTTAACAATGAATCCTCTTAGAAATAAAACCATAGGTGAAATGTAATGAACAGAACAGATGAAAGAGGAGCTGTTCTGGTTAAATCATGGAAATGTTGCTTCAATATGGCTTGGATATCCCTTCAGTTCCCTAGAACACTAGCAGAACACTCATCCAGCTGAATCATATATTGTTCCTCAAAACACACCAGAAATCTTAACTGATACTGAAAATGTTATTAAATTATAATATTTTAAAATTATTACTGGGGGTGGAGTCAAGGTGGCGGACTAGGAGGATGCGGAATTTGTGTCTCCACACAACTAGGGCACCTACCAGGCACCGGTGGGGGACCACAGACACCTAAGGGGACAGGAGGAACCCCCAGTGACCAGGTAGAACGTGGAGCGTGGGGGGAGTGAAGGGGGAGGAGAAGTGGAGGCAGGATGGGACTGGCGCCCCTGAGGGGCAGCTGGAGGAGGGGAAGGGATCCCACGCCCAAAGGGGTAAATTGGGGGACCACTGAGAGGGCAGGGGATCAAAAGGGAGCATGGCCAGGATTACCCTGCCCATTAGGGCCCCTGGGAGCCTGCTGAGATCCTGAGCCTGATCCTCTGCCCACCGAGGCCCCCTCCAGCCGTGCACGGGTCCTGAGGGAGTGGGAGGGAGGGAAGGGGGAGCAAAAGTAAAGGCCGGACCTCTGGGACCAGCACCCCTGAGGGGTGGCTGGGGGAGGAGGAGTTCCTACACCCAGCAGAACCCACCCACGGTTAGGGGTCCATCGGGGACAGGGGAGACCCTGGGGAGACGGTGGTGGTGGCGTGCAGAGGAGCAGAAGGGAATGCGGCCAGCACTTTCTCTGTCTACTTAGGCACCAGTGAGCCGGATGGGCTCCTGGGCCTAACCCTCTGACCTCGGAGTCTCCCTCTTGCAGTGCAGAGCCCAAGCCCCACCCCTACACTCCCACCCAAGGCCCTACCTCTACACTTGGCGACCCCCTCCAATGCTGGGCCTAAACCCCACCCACACATCCTCACTCAGGGCCCTAACTCCAAACTCCGGAACTCCACACTCCAGAGGTCCTCCTTTCCATGTACTGCCTCTCCCCTTCTGTGCAGGTACTAAGCAGAGGCCCTGCCCCACACTCAAACGTCAACCCCCACCCACCTAAGTCCCGCCACACACAAAACCCCACTCCTGCTTTAGTTCCACCCCCACCAAAACACCCCCATAGCCAAGGCTTTTTTTTTTCCTCTTTTAGATTGGGGTTCTGTTTTACCTTGTTGATTCATTTACATATTTATTTTTCCTAATAAATCTTTTATTTTTCTAATTTTCTTTTATTCTTTATACTCTGTTATTGTTCTCTCCTTTTAGCTTGTTCCCCCTCCCCCCTTTTTTTTCTGTTGTGGTTTTATTTTACTGTGTTGCAGTTGTTTCAATTATATTTTTATTTTTCCTAATACATTTTGTTTTTTATTCTTTGATATGGTACTGCACCTTTTTTTTTTTTTTGCCATGCCATGCAGTTTGAAGGATTTTGGTTCCCAGCCTGGAGGTCGTGCCTGAACTCCTGTGATGGGAGCTCTGAGCCCAAAAAGCTGGAATAACAGAAAAACTCAGACCCCAGGGAATATTAATCGGAGTGAGGCCTCCCGGAGGTGCTCATCTCAGCACCAAGACCTGGCTCTATCCAACTGCTTGCAAACTCCAGTGCTGGATGTCTCAGGCCAAACAACCAGTAAGACAAGAATACAGCCCCACCCATCAGAAGAAAAAAAAAAAAGGAAATGACAAAAAATTATCTTACAGACAAAGGAGCAAGGTAAAAACTTACAACACCAAATAAATGAAGAGAAATAGGCAACCTATCTGAAAAAGAATTCAGAGTAATGATAAAGATGATCCAAAATCTCAGAAACATAATGGAGAAAATAAAAGAAACATTTAACAAGGAACTAGGAGAACTAAAGAGCAAACAAACAGTGATGAACAACTTAATAATTGAAAAGAAAAATACTCTAGAAGGAATCAATAGCAGAATAACTGAGGCAGAAGAACAGATAAGTGAGCTGGAAGATAAAATGGTGGAAATAACTGCCAGGGATAGAATAAAGAAAAAAGAATGAAAAGAATTGAGGACAGTCTCAGAGACTCCTGGGACAGCATTAAATGCACCAACATTCGAATTATAGGGGTCCCAGAAGAAGAAGAGAAAAAGAAAGGGTCTGAGAAAATATTTCAAGAGATTATATTTGAAAACTTCCCTAACATGGGAAACGAAATAATCAATCAAGTACAGGAGGCGCAGAGAGTCCCATAAGGGTAAATCTAAGGAGAAACACACCAAGACACATGTTAATCAAACTATCAAAAATTAAATACAAAGAAAAAATAATAAAAGCAGCAAGGGAAAAACAACTAATAACATACAAGGGAATCCGCATAAGGTTAACAGCTGATCTTTCAGCAGAAACTCTGCAAGCCAGAAGGGAGTGGCAGGACATATTTAAAGTGATGAAAGGGAAAAACCTACAACCAAGATTACTCTACCCAGTAAAGATCTCATTCAGATTTGACAGAGAAATTAAAACCTTTACAGACAAGCAAAAGTTAAGAGAATTCAGGACCACCAAACCAGCTTTACAAGAAATGCTAAAGGAACTTCTCTAGGCAGAAAACACAAGAGAAGGAAAAGACCTACAATAACAAACCAAAAACAATTGGTAATAGAACATACATATCGATAAACTACCTTAAATGTAAATGGATTAAATGGTCCAACCAAAAGACATAGACTGGCTGAATGGATACAAAAACAAGACCCGTATAAATGCTGTCTACAAGAGACCCACTTCAAACCTAGGGACACATACAGACTGAAAATGAAGGGATGGAAAAAGATATTCCATGCAAATGGAAATAAAAAGAAAGCTGGAGTAGAAATTCTCATGTGAGACAAAATAGACTTTAAAATAAAGACTATTACAAGAGACAAAGTAGGACACTACATAATGATCAAGGGATCAATCCAAGAAGAAGGCATAACAATTGTAAACATTTATGCACCCAACATAGGAGCACCTCAATACATAAGGCAAATGCTAACAGCCATAAAAGGGGAAATCGACAGTAACACAATCATAGTAGGGGACTTTAACAGCCCACTTTCACCAATGGACAGATTATCCAAAATGAATATAAATAAGGAAACACAAGCCTTAAATGACACATTAGACAAGACGGACTTAATTGATATTTATAGGACATTCCATCCAAAAACAACAGAATACACTTTCTTCTCAAGTGCTCATGGAACATTTTCCAGGATAGATCATATCTTGGGTCACAAATCAAGCCTTGGTAAATTCAAGAAAATTGAAATCATATCAAGTATCTTTTCCGACCACAACACCATGATACTAGATATCAACTACAGGAAAAAATCTGTAAAAAATACAAACACATGGAGGCTAAACAATGCGCTACTAAATAACCAAGAGATCACTGAAGAAATCAAAGAGGAAACCAAAAAATACCTAGAAACAAATGACAATGAAAACACGACAATCCAAAACCTATGGGATGCAGCAAAAGCAGTTCTAAGAGGGAAGTTTACAGAAATACAATCCTACCTCAAGAAACAAGAAACATCTCTAATAAACAACCTAACCTTACACCTAAAGCAATAGAGAAAGAACAAAAAAAATGCAAAGTTAGCAGAAGGAAAGAAATCATAAAGATCAGATCAGAAATAAATGAAAAAGAAATGAAGGAAACAACAGCAAAGATCAATAAAACTAAAAGCTCGTTCTTTGAGAAGATAAAAAAATTGATAAACCATTAGATAGACTCATCAAGAAAAAAAAGGGAGAAGACTCAAATCAACAGAATTAGAAATGAAAAAGGAGAAGTAACAATTGACACTGCAGAAATACAAAGGATCATGAGTGATTACTACAAACAAATATATGCCAACAAAATGGACAACCTGTAAGAAACAGACAAATTCTTAGAAAAGCACAACCTTCTGAGACTGAACCAGGAAGAAATAGAATACATAAACAGACCAATCACAAGCACTGAAATTTAGACTGTGATTAAAAATCTTCCAACAAACAAAAGCCAAGGACCAGATGGTTTCACAGGCGAATTCTAGCAAACATTTAGAGAAGAGCTAACACCTATCCATCTCAAACTCTTCCAAAATATAGCAGAGGGAGGAACATTCCCAAACTCATTCTATGAGGCCACCATCACCCTGATACCAAAACCAGACAAAGATGTCACAAAGAAAGAAAACTACAGGCCAATATCCCTAATGAACACTGATGCAAAAATCCTCAACAAAATACTAGGAAACCGAATCCAACAGCACATTAAAAGGATCATACACCACGATCAAGTGGGCTTTATCCCAGGAATGCAAGGATTCTTCAATATAGGCAAAACAATGAATGTGATACACCATATTAACAAATTGAAGGATAAAAACCATATGCTAATCTCAATAGATGCAGAAAAAGCTTTCAAAAAAATTCAACACCCATTTATAATAAGAAAAAAAAAACACCCACAAAGTAGGCATAGAAGGAACCTACCTCAACATAATAAAGGCCATATATGACAAACCAACAGCCAACATCATTCTCAATGGTGAAAAACTGAAACCATGTCCTCTAAGGTCAGGAACAAGACAAGGTTTCCCACTCTCACCACTATTATTCAACATAGTTTTGGAAGTTTTAGCCAATCAGAGAAGAAAAAGAAATAAAAGGAATCCAAATCGTAAAAGAAGAAGTAGAACTGTCACTGTTTGCACATGACATGATACTATACATAGAGCATCCTAAAGATGCTACCAGAAAACTACTAGAGCTAATCAATGAATTTGGTAGAGTAGCTGGATCCAAAATTAATGCACAGAAATCTCTTGCATTCCTACACACTAGTGATGAAAAATCTGAAGGAGAAATTAAGGAAACACTCCCATTTACCATTGCAACAAAAAAAATAAAATACCTAGGAATAAACCTAGCAAAGGAGACAAAAGACCTGTATCCAGAAAACTATAAGACACTGATGAAAGAAATTAAAGATGATACAAACGGATGGAGAGATATACCATGTTCTTGGATTGGAAGAATCAACACTGTGAAAATAACTATACTACCCAAAGCAATCTACATATTCAATACAATCCATTTCAAACTACCAGTGGCATTTTTCACAGAACTAGAACAAAAAATTTCACAATTTGTATGGAAAAACAAAATACCCCAAATAGTCAAAGCAATCTTGACAAAGAAAAACGGAACCGGAGGAATCAGGCCCCCTGACTTCAGACTATAGTACAAAGCTACAGTAATCAAGACAGTATGGTACTGGCACAAAAACAGAAATGTAGATCAATGGAACAGGATAGAAAATCCAGAGATAAATCCTTGCACATATGGTCACCTTATCTTTGATAAAGGAGGCAGGATTATACAATGGACAAAAGACAGCCTCTTCAATAAGTGGTGCTGGGAAAACTGGACAGCTGCATGTAAAAGAATGAAATTAGAACACACCCTAACACCATACACAAAAATAAGCTTAAAATGGATCAAAGACCTAAATGTAAGGCCAGACACTATCAAACTCTTAGAGGAAAACATAGGCAGAACACTCTATGACATATATCACAGCAAGATCCTTTTTGACCCACCTCCTAGAGAAATGGAAATAAAAACAAAAATAAACAAATGGGACCTAATGAAACTTAAAAGCTTTTGCACAGCAAAGGAAACCGTAAACAAGAAGAAAAGACACCCCTCACAATGGGAGAAAATATTTGCAAATGAAGCAACTGACAAAGGATTAATCTCCAAAATATACAAACAGCTCATGCAGCTCAATATCAAAAATACAAACAACCCAATCCAAAAATGGGCTGAAGACCTAAACAGACATTTCTCCAGAGAATATATACAGATTGCCAACAAACACATGAAAGGATGCTCACCATCACTAATCATTAGAGAAATGAAAATCAAAACTACAATGAGGTATCACCTCACACTGGTCAGAATGGCCATCATCAAAAAATCTACGAACAATAAATGTTGTAGAGGGTGTGGAGAAAAGGGAACCCTCATGCACTGTTGGTGGGAATGTAAATTGATACATCCACTATGGAGAACAGTATGGAGGTTCCTTTAAAAACTAAAAATAGAACTACCATATGACCCAGCAATCCTACTACTCGGCATATACCCTGAGAAAACCATAATTTAAAAAGAGTGATGTACCACAATGTTCACTGCAGCACTATTTACTATAACCTGGACGTGGAAGCAACCTAAGTGTCCATCGATAGACAAATGGATAAAGAAGATGTGGCACATATATACAATGGAATACTACGCAATCATAAAAAGAAACGAAATTGAGTTATTTGTAGTGACGTGGATGGACCTAGAGTCTGTCATACAGAGTGAAGTAAGTCAGAAAAACAAATACCATATGCTAACACATATATACGGAATCTAAAAAAAAAATGGTTCTGATGAACCTAGGGGTAGGAAAGGAATAAAGACACAGACGTAGAGAATGGACTTGAGGACATGAGGAGGGGGAAAAGTAAGCTGGGACAAAGTGAGAGAGTACCACTGATACATATACACTACCAAATGTAAAATAGCTAGCTAGTGGGAAGCAGCTACATAGCACAGGGAGATCAGCTCAGTGCTTTGTGACGACCTAGAGGGGTGGAATACGGAGGGTGGGAGGGAGATGCAAGAGGGAGGGGATATAGGGATATATGTATGCATATATCTGATTCACTTTGTTATACAGCAGAAACTAACACAACATTGTAAAGTAATTATACTCCAATAAAGATGTCAAAAAAATTATTACTTAATTACTGCATTTTAATTTTAGGAAGCCAGTAGTTTCTAGAGAATAGCTTGCTTAAAGATGAAAAGATTTCTAATCCTTGTTTATTCCAAGGATAATCCTATATATGTAATGGGTCATTAATATCTTTGTGTCAAATCTGTTTGTTCAAAATAATATTATATGGCTTGACAAAGTTACTAGAAACATTGCTAGATTATGTTTCCTTCAAAAACTTGCTATATATAATCCTAACAGATTTAAGTGGGAAAGTAATGCTTCTTCTCATGTTCTATCATGGAAAAACATAAATTTGAGATTCAGATCTAGAGAAAGAAATTTAAGGTAATGAAACTCTGATTGCACAAATTTCCCTATGTAATTACCTTTGTAGAACTGATACACCACTTCCTATCCCTCATTCAACTCCTAACAATAATAGAAACATAGTACAGATAATCTTACCTAGAATTACATTAATTATTCTAACATGAAGCTCTATGTAAATGGTTTGTATGTAAAATTAGTAACACCCATTCCTTCATGGTATGAAAGAATCCATTAGCAGTTTTCTTTGGGTAATTTGAGGTGGGGAGGTGAAGAATTGAGCCTGTTATTAGGCTCCCCTGATGGGGTAGCACACCTTCTTAATGCTTAGACTGCGATCCCCTGCGTTACCCTACTTTCCATCCTTCTAGATCCAGAGGCCACATGGCAGTCATTGGTATTCACCACTTTTTCCAGGCTCACGCATTCTCTAATGTAAGACTCGGGTACTGCTTATTTCCATTCTCTTATTGCTTCCCAGATACCCACGTCTTTCTCTTTTTAATCCTAAGCAGAGCTTTTATCTTTCTGAATCACGTGAGGACCCTCTCCCCATCTGATATTGTAGAGTGTTTTCTAAGTGAAACCTCCCTCAATGTCACTGATTTGCAGTGGATATTCTGTTTTGTGTTCATCAGCACATTACAGTATTGAGTAAAGCTACAACTTTATTACTCACTACAGTGTTTGATTTCACTAATCTTTTTCTGATTAATAAAGACTCTGGATCTTTGAAATCCATATTAAGGTTTTAACTTCTCTGAAAGAACTCTAGATTTCAAACAGGATTCCTAACATGTGCAGAATACTAAAAAACCAAGCTCTGTGACAGGATCAGAAAAACATTTTTTGTACCAGTGCTACCTCTACTGAAAAATTAATTATGCTGCAAATCAACTTTAAAAAAAAGAAGTTTAAAAAATATCATTATACCTTAAATTTATGGAGAAACCACCACCAAAAGGAATCATGCAAAAGAGCAACAGAGGCTTCTGAGAGAAAATGAGTCTTCCAGATTTTAAAAATTTTTCCCTATGGAAAAAAGACACATGGAGATCAAATTAATAATATTATAAGACATGTTACTGTAAATAGGCTTTATAAAGAGTGTGTATTTAATAGTTATAAACTACCACTGCTTAATAGAAATTTAATGTGAGCCATATATATATTTTCTAATAAACATTTTAAAAAAGTAAAAGTAAAAGGTGAAATTTTAGTGACATTTTGTTTAACCAAATATATTTAAAATATATTTTAATACATAATTGTTATTAAATTATTAATGAAATATTTTACATTCTTTTGGGTACTAGGTCTTTGAAATATAGTGTATATTTTATACTTATAGCACATCTCAATTTGAACATAAATTTTCATCATAAATACTAGGTCATAATTAGATTTTGTAAACTATATGATTGTAATTTTGTTTCAACCATAATTGAAAGTTGTTCAATAACTGAATCAAGTATTAATTTTAAAATTTATATATAATTAAAATAAATAAAATTTAAAAATTCAGCTGATCACAGACATAGAAAACAAACTTATGGATACCAAAGGGGAAAGTAGGGGAGAGGGATAAATTATGAGTTTGGGATTAACAGATACACTCTACTATATATAGAATAGATAAACAACAAGGTCCTACTGTATAGCATAGGGAACTATATTCAATACCTTGTAATAACCTATAATGGAAAAGAACCTTAAAAAGAATATATATATATATATATATATATATGTATAACTGAATTGCCTTGCTATATACCAGAAACTAACACAACACTGTAAAACAACCATACTTCATAAAAAAAAAAATTCAGCTGAGTCACACTGGGCATATTTCATATTCTCAATAATCACATTTGATTAGTAGTCACTGAAATGACAGTGTAGGCTAGACCAGGAATAGCAAAAATCCAAGACATATGTTAACAATTTCCCTTTTATGCTGAAGACAGGTATCAACAATCATGGGATTCTAACCCAATGGGCCCCATCATAAGTCTAGACCCTAAAGATAGTGTTCTTTCTAAGCAATTCATCAAAATTGGCACATAAAGTTAATTTACCATGACTACTAGAGACTGTAAGTCTTGGTTTAAATAGGTACCTTCAATAGTCATTTTATTTTATTCACTAAAAGTTTGTAATGCCAGATTCAGTAGAGTTCAAGAATTCTTTTAATGAAATCCATAGGTATGAATTTCTGTTCCTCAAGTACAAGTCTACAAAAAGGATACCGTGCAAACGTTTATACCAAGGAGATTATTTGTCATGCATACTGTGGGAGCACTTCTCCTTCATAGGCCACTAAGTATAGTATATGCATTGGTAACAGTTTCAACTTATTTAGCACTTCTTAATTACAAAAACATATGAGAAGTACATAAAGAAAAAAGTAGAAAATTAAAATAAAGGAGAAAATCTGAATATTTTTTGTTGAAATTATTTGCAAATTTCAAGCAAACATGCTTTTTAGTGTAAACTAACTGCATGATTGCTTCTATTCTAAGCTTTGGTTATGTTTAGTATCACTAACTTTCTTTTTCAGGAAAATTCCAAATTCTTTAAAATATATCAGTATTTAGTCAAAACAACCAAAAACAGAAATCGGCCAAAAAACCCCAAACCCAACTTAAAAAGTTAAATGGTACTTTCCTCCATCACCCTCTACCCTTTTGTGATACTTTTTTGATTCAAATAAATGTAAACATACCTTAAAACCTATACATTATCTGACTTGGAACTTTTTCTCCTAATACAGGTCCTAGGTTGGATAAAACTACTTCTAATGTTCTCTTGAATTTCTGTTTGTGTATATCTGTATCTTTGTGGCTCAGCTTTCTCAAAATATAGGCCCCTTTTCACTCAATTCAATAAAATTTTTACTGAGCATCATCTGTAGCCAAGGGTCCGTTCTGGGTGGTAAAGGGGATAATTTATACTTTATCTTAACTTAATCTATGACTATACGTTTAGGAATGTATTTGGATGGGGTTACGTGAATCCAGGCAATTCCACGGATTCCCTCACCTTCAAGCATGTAACAGTAACCCTTTAACCTTCTTTTTCCAAGTTTCAGATGTTATAATAAGCATTTCTATGAAATAACCTTCCCTCTGATATTATTTTCCTACACTTATTTTCTCTTCACTTTAATGTCATCATCTATCTCAATGCCATTGCATTGTGCATGCTCTAGCAAGCCAATTTAAATTCTTTTTTGAAATCAGGGAGGGGTATTAACAAATAAAACACTGGTTATATATACCTAGATATACCACTGGTACACAAACTCAAAATATCCTACACACAGCTGCTTGTCATATCCTGTGCACCCCTTCCCCCAAACCCATACCTACTTACACTCCTCACTTTCTTACTTCTTTCAATAATGCCAGCGTCCTCCAAGTTAACCATATGAAATGTTTATCATAGCTGTACTTCTATGCCTTGTTTATATGACTGTGATGTACATGCATCCATAGTTAAAATATAGTCCCATTTTAGAACACAGAATGTGAGAGTTAAAAAGATTATATTGTCTAGAACATTTATAAGATTATTTTAACAATACTTTGTATTAATTTCTTTTTACAGTCAAACCTTTTCCCTGAGGAAGCTTTGGAAAAAATAGTCAGAGAAAGTAACAAATAAGCTCATGATCCAGGCATAACAATTACCATCTATTGTTTTTCTCTAAAAAAAATGGTATCAGGTGATCAAGATGGCAAACTAAGCCTTCCCTCTCACCCAAATCCCATAAAACATAAAAGAGAATTGAAAAGCATCTGTATTAGCATGGAAAATAAAAGAGAGTGTCATTACTGAATCATTTTAGGTGGAGTTTTCAACTGAGGTGCTCTATGGTTCCCTAACTGAGGGGCAAACAAGAGACCCAAGTCAGGTTAATCAGATTATTTCTTGGAATACTGTCTCTTGAAGATGGAACACTAAAGTAATACACTCTCTTCCATCTTGAAGAGAGGGAAAAATGGGCAGAAAATAATGGCTGGAGCTGATTCATCCAAATTTAATGGTTGATTATACTCCTTCTGAAGGACTATAGAGTACTATAGCAGGAGAGAAAACAGGGATTTTGTGTTGAGAAAGAAAGAGCCACAGGAAAGCTGGGGGTGAGGGATGGGAAGAGGGCCTACTAGGGGCCAAGTTCATCTTAGAGAACTGTCTCGAGAGGAATCTGCCTGGAGGTACAAGGAGCACTGTTCACGTCCCCAGGCAACAGAAACCTTTTTAGGTGACCGCTTAATATTTAAGTGGGTGGGAAATCAATACCAGTAACCATTCAGCCCTCGTCCTATCCCTGGCAATCAGTGTCCAATGATCTAGTTACCTTCCTATGCCTGCAGTTTTTCATCAATTGGCTACTCTGTAGGGATATTTCTTAAAAATTCCCCAGACACTTGGAGGTTCAAAAGGTAGGGTTGTGGGGAAGGGCTCTCATAAATTATTTTGGGATCAAAATGAGCAGGCTAACATATCCTGAGCTATAGAGCAGGAAGAGGGAGAGTGAAACACCTGTTACAGTCACATGCCAAGCCAATGCACACGGGCAACCTCAGACTCCTGGGGCAGTAACACAGAATCTAATACATTCTCTTCTGGAGATTAGGGCGTTAAAAATGTCACTGGTCTTTCCTGCCAGACTTAATGCCCAAAAGAATTAAATCTTGCTTAACACCTACTCTGTCATAGCTTTAAATTAAGGTCTAATTCATTAAATCATATTCTCAAAATATATCACACAATAAAAATAAAATAATGTTTACATACCTCAAAGTTATGGGCTTTTAAAATAAAAAGATAAATTCGTTCAGCATTCAAATGTCTGGGTAGTTGAGTAAGCTCATTTGTTCTGAATCCTGGGAAGTTGCAACCCTAGAAAGAGGGAAATACCACAGAACAGGAATTACTTCATTCTTTTCAGTATAGTAGTCTCATATGATTACAGAAAACAGATATTTAACTATCATTCATTAACATAATTATTTTACATATTTTTACTAAAAATAAGTAAAATATATTTATCCCACCTAAGAGAAATCTTCATATTATCTGTTTCTATGAAATTAAGAGCACTGACATATTCATATGCCAAATCTAAAAGTAAAAACAATTACTTCAGAACTAATTTTGACATAGCTCAAATTACCAAGAATTTTAGCTACACTACACATAAAGAAATGGACTAGGCAGAAAAAGAATGCTTCTGTATTTGTTTCCAACTTTCTCTCCTGGGGACCCTATCTAAATTTATAGCTATATCTATCTTATTGTAAACATTCTTTTAGATCCACATAATACTTTTGATATATAATCTCATAAAACAGAAATTGTAAATACCTCTATATCCTTCTTTGTCTCCATGTCATCTGAAAGCTGGAAAACATTTAAAATAAAATCTTTAAAATTCTAAATTTAAGAATTTTTATACTTTGTAACTTTGTTCAGTTAACGTGTGTGTGTGTGTGTATGCATCTCTTACTGAGGCCTAGAACGCTGGGAATGCAAAGATATTCCTTGCCCTCAAGTTAGTCAGAGGGCAAGAGAGGAATCAGATACGTATACAAAACACAAAGAGATAAGGGCTATGATAGAATATAAACAAACTACTTATTGCAGTTTGGGTCCACTGGGAAACAGACTGTGAGGTGGAATTTAGTGTTCGGAATGTTTATTGGGAGTGCCTTTGGGATCAATATCTATGGAAGGCAAGAGGAGAGGGAAGATTGAGAAGTCAGCTATGATGCAAGTCTAACAGCCCTGACCCTAAGCAGAGCTTGTGAATTGAAAGGACCCATAGTAGTTGTCCTGCACTGGGTTGAAACTGCCAGGCCTTTCTGTTTCCGACTTGATTAGTCATTGTGAGTGGCTCCTGGATGGTCGTTTACTTGGGAGAGGAAATTCTCTCTGTGAGAGGCAATCCTTGAAGGGGCTGCAGCTGAAGGGTGTCCCCTAACAGCACTCTTAGCAGTTGGGGCAACGGGTCCTTCCTTGAAGGGGAATCTGGGAGGCACATCTTTGTGTCCACTGCACTACTTTACACAGAAAATAAGAAGTCTTCTGTATAAATTAGTTTTTGATCATTTAGACGACATGTTAATATATTGTTTATTATTTTCCATATACCCATTTCCTCCCCCAAATACATAAGCTTACAGGCAAATTTTATACACATACACACATACATATATTATTTAAGAGAAGACATAGGAAACCAATTTGAAAGGATGATTACAGATTGCTAAATGAAAGAGGATCACATTATTGGCATTTTTTAAAAATGTGCAAAGGGATAAAAAAGAGAAGGAAAGTGAGATCAATTATAAGAAAAAAGGCTGTGTGCTTGACAGGTACAGATATAATTGGTCATTAAAGACGGCATCAGATTTAGAAAGATGTTAATGTTAATCTCAAAGTCCTGGCTTTATTCTGCAGGAAGCAAAGAAACACTTTTCAAGGAACAGAGTAATAGTAACACAGAACTAGTTCTTGGTCATACAACCTGGAAAAGATACCACAAAAATATAAATAATTCACGTTAAAATCTTGGATTTCCCTGGTGGCACAGTGGTTAAGAATCTGCCTGCCAATGCAGGGGACAAAGGTTCAAGCCCTGGTCCGGGAAGATTCCACATGCCACGGAGCAACTAAGCCCATGCGCCACAACTACTGAGCCTGCGCTCTAGAGCCCGCAAGCCACAACTACTGCAGCCCACGTGCCTAGAGCCCACACTCCACAACAAGAGAAGCCACTGCAATGAGAAGCCTGTGCACTGCAATGAAGAGTAGCCCCTGCTCGCCGCAACTAGAGAAAAGCCCACGTGAAGCAACGAAGACCCGATGCAGCCAAAAAACATATTTAATAAAAATTATTATTAAAACTTTTGTTAGTGTAATTCATCTAAAGGTCATTTCAATAGATCCTGGAAAGTCATCTGATAAAATTCATTAGAATTTTTGAAATTCTTTTGAAAATTAATACAGAAATCACAATGAATAATGTGACTACCAGTGTTCCCATGTTCCCACAACCTAGAATGGATTACTGTTATTTTAGTATTTGCTTAAGACTATTTAAGATAAAATATGAAGTTTACATATAATAAAATATAAAATTAGATCCCTTTTTACCATGATCTCTAGTTCAAACCGTGTGTTCCCCCCTCCTTGAGATAGTCACTATCATTTGTTTGGTTTGTACCCCCTCAATTCCATTAAAATACCTTTACATATATGTGTATATATATATATAGAAAGAATATACAGACTTTTGGTATGTTTTTAAAATTTAAAGGAATGATATTAACTGTACATATTACTTGGTAACTTGCTTTTTCTCACTGAATATCATGTTTTGACAATCTACACAAGTTGGCATTTATGGGCCTGTTAACTTCCAGACAGCTTTTCTACCAACCTACCTATTCCCTCTGCAAAATATAAATAAAATCAAGAAAAGTTCACAAGCAACTTTTGCCAAACATCAAGAACAAATGATATCCCTATATTCAACAAACTATCTATAGACTAAAGAGATGAAGCTAAGGAACTCATTTTCTGAAGTTTGTATAATTTTTATACCAAAACCAAAAAAGATAATCATAACTTATCAAACACAGATGTAAAATCCAAAGAGCAAACCAAATCCAGTAATGCATGAAAAATATATCCTAATATAAGAATGGTTCAACTTCTGAAAAGCTGTTAATGTAATCGGCCACATTCACACATGAAAGGCTTAAAATAGCTTTTGCTATCATCACAGTGGATTATTTTCCTCTCCATTTCAAACCATGAAGATGTTTTTAGTTTTTGTGCACAGTGATATCTATATTCAAATCTAATATTTAATCTACATCTATACCCACATCCATATATCTTTAATAAACTTGGAGTAAATGTAAATTTCTTTAATCTGAAAAAAAAGCTATCTAAACATTTAAAGTTGTACCTAATAGCAAAGTACTAGCATTCTTTCTGAGTCAGTCAGACAAGATGAGAAACTGGTAACATTGTTGAGTAATATACCTATACCAATAATAATTTCCTATATACCAACAATAACCCATTTAATGACATAATGGAAAACTAATTTCATGGACATTAGTAATAAAAAATTTAAGATACCTAGGAATACATTTAACAGGGAATGTGTAGAACTTATATGAAGAAAATCACACGTTTTTACGTGAGTATATGTGGAATATAAAAACAAAAAACAAAAGCAAAAACAAACCAAAAAAAATGAACAAACCAAACCAAACGAAAAACTAACACATATAAAGAGAATAGAGTAGTGGTTACCAGAGGGGAAGGAGTAGTGGGGAGGGCTAAATGAGTAAAGGAGATCAAATATGTGGTGACAGGCAGAATCTGTATTTTGGTGGTGAGCATGCTGTAGGGTATACAGAAGTAGAAATATAATGTTGTACACACGAAACTTACATAATGTTATAAACCAATGTTACCTCAATAAAAAAATAAATCTTAAAAAAAGCACACAAATCTACTGATAGGCCTAAAATAACATCCTTATGTTTTACTCCCTTACACAAAAATAAACACTGGAGTTAAACACAAAAAAATAAATCTGTAAGAACAATATAACAGAACACAGGTGAATATATGTATGATCTTGTAATGAAGAAAGCTTTCTTAATATTATGGCACTAAAGGCAGAAGATTTCAATAAAAATTATAGATTCATGAAAATGTAAAATTCTATACAGTGAAAAACTACTTTTGGGTTAAAAGTCAACCAAGAAAGTAATATAAGTATGTATAACATATGCTACTGAGAAGGGTTAATAGTTTTAAAGCATAAACAGCTCTTAGAAATAGAACAGCTAAAAAATGCCCAAAGTTCATAAATAGGCAATTCATAATAATTGAAACACAAAAGCTAATAAAAACCTAAAAAATCAACTTCATTAGTGAAATGTATGCAACTGATAACATTTATGCCTATCAATTTGCAAACATTAAAAAATATAATATTAAATATTGACAAGGGGATGGGTAAGGGATCAATCACAAACTCTTTTGTTACGAATACAAATTGATGCCACCTTTCTAGAAAACATTTTGGCAGTATGTATCAAAACACTTAGCTTTTTACATTTTTCCCATGTGGTTCCACTTCTGAAATTTATATTAAGAAAATAATCATGCATAAGCACAATTTTTAGCTCCAAATATGTTCACAGCACCTTTGTAAATAATAATGAATAATGAAAACTAACCTAAACGTCCAACAAAAGGGCTATTACATTAGTTTATTTTTGAAATGATGTAGAATGATATTTAATGATGAAAATTCCATAAAACATTTAATGAATTAGAAATACAGTTTAATTTGAATTTTCTAAAAAATTTTTAAAGAACAATGAAAATGACAATAGTGAGATATATGTAATTTATTTATAAATGATAAAATTAAGATGCGTGCCTTTTTAGTGTTTATCTGTTTTAATTTTCTAAAATGACTACCTTAGTCATAATCAGGAAAAAAACATAAAAAGTAATTTTGAAATTTAAAAAACATTTAAGGAGGTGGATGGACAAGTGGTAGCACTTAAAGTCTTTATAGCTTTAATTTGAGAATGTATTTTTGAAAAGGACTAAGTTTCTCAAAATAATTCAAAATATAATTCTAATCAAACTCTCAAAGAGATTTTTTAAAAAAATTAACAAAGTAATTCTACAGGCAGTAAAAATAACTTATTTTTTTCCTAAAGGAAAATGACTGATATAGGACCTGTATCCCTAAAATGTCATAAATTTTTAAATAACCAGAGGATGAAATATAAGTCTTCAAATAACTTGTAGTGATGTGAAAATGCCAACACTCATATTGAGTGTGTAAAGAAAAATATGAGTCCAAATATTTTAAAAACACAGGGATAGATAGATGATAAAAGACTAAAAGGAAATTTTTTAATGTTATTAGTACTTATCTATGAAATTATAGTGATTATATTTTCTGTGAAAATATAATTTTTTAAGGAAGATGAAAACAAATACAATACCATTATCTTCTTTCCCTTACAGTAATTCCTTAGAAATGCCTTATATTGTTCCAATTTTCCATGAGAACCTTTAAAAAAATGAGAATTCACAACATATAAATATATAAATAGCCTTTAAAATTGAAAAAATTTAAATACTTTAAGTAGATTATATATAAAACCAATGAGATCAACTATTTTGACAACCATAATGCTAGACACACACAGTCTTAGTTAAATAATTATATCTCCTGTTTCCTTTTGCTATTTAGAAATGTCACGCTCCAACTAATATATCTTTAGTACTTATTCCTATATCCAAAGTTTTACCTTAATCCTTTACTACTGAACAAGCCCATGTTTTTCAAACAGCTGAGCCACTTACATTTGGTTGTTTCACGGTCACCTTATATTCAATACAGTACAGTACTTTAGAGCATGGCCCAGTGAAAGACTATGGGGGGCTTTGAAGTCAGATAACCTAGACTTGAGTCCAAGCTCTGATATTTACACATTGAGGACAATGAATATATAGAAAATTATTTTTTAAAAGCATACACATGTGCTCTCTCTCTCCCTATATGTTTATATAGCCACACACGACTATATATATGTAGCTTGTATAATTTCAAAAATATTTTTTAAAATTAAAATAATTAAAAATTCAATAAGGGACTTCCCTGGTGGCACAGTGCTTGAGAATCTGCCTGTCAATGCAGGGGACACAGTTTGGAGCCCCGGTCCAAGAGGATCCCACATGCCGCAGAGCAGCTAAGCCTATGTGGCACAACTACTGAGCTTGCGCTCTGGAGCCTGCAAGCCACAACTACTGAGCCTGCATGCCACAACTACTGAGCCTGCATGCCACAACTACTGAAGCCTGCACGCCTAGAGCCCATGTTCCGCAACAAGGGAAGCCACTGCGATGCAACAAAGAGTAGCCCCCGTTCGCCGCAACTAGAGAAAGCTCACACACAGCAACGAAGACCCAACGCAGTCAAAAAAAAAATTCAATAAGAAAACTGTAACAGTAGTGAATTTAATAGTATTGTATTTAAACACATTCTCAGATTTTGAAAACTCAAGGTCCAAAAAAGGATATTAAATAGCTATATAACTATTATATTTATTTAATACACAGAAAATACTTTATAAGTACAACCAGTATCATTCTTAAGACATATATGAGGAGCAAAGCTTCTTCATCTAGGCAGCAGGAGTGCTTCCTGCAGTGGCCAGTTTAATCCAGTTTTCAGTCTTTCCAACTCAAAGAACCAACCTCACTGTGCATCTCAGAGATGCCACAGGAGCCAAGGGCACCCTCTTATCACAGGTGATTCTCATTTTGACAAAGCTCTATGACTATAACCTCGGGAGCATCACAGAGAGGTCACTTTGGAGCCATGTGGCTGACAAGGTCTTGGTGCTGTGGCCTGATGGAAGGCCTGAGCCTCTGAGATGGGAGAGCCGAGTTCAGGACACTGGACCAACAGAGACCTCTGGGCCCCACGTAATATAAATTGGTGAGGGCTCTCCCAGAGATCTCCAGCTCAACGCTAAGACCCAGCTCCACCCAGTGGCCAGCAAGCTCCAGTGCTGGAGGCCCCATGCCAAACAACTAGCAAGACAGGAACACAACCCCACCAATTAGCAGAGAGGCTGCCTAAAATCATAAGGTCACAGACACCCCAAAACACACCACTGGACACGGTCTTGCCCACCAGAAAGACAAGATCCAGCCCCACCCACCATAACACAGGCACCAGTCCCCTCCACCAGGAAGCCTACACAAGCCACTGAACTAACCTCACCCACTGAGAGCAGACACCAAAAACAACAGGAACAACGAACCTGAAGCCTGTGAAGAGGAGACCCCAAATGCAGTAAGTTAAACAAAATGAGAAGACAGAGAAACACAGCAGATGAAGGAGCAAGGTAAAAACCCACCAGACCAAACAAATGACGAGGAAATAGGCAGTCTACCTGAAAGAATTCAGAGTAACGATAGTAAAGATGATCCAAAATCTTGGAAATACAATGGAGAAAATACAAGAAATGATTAACAAGGACCTAGAAGAACTAAAGAGCAAACGAACAATGATGAACAACACAATAAATGAACTTAAAAATCCTCTAGAAGGAATCAATAGCAGAATAAATGAGGCAGAAGAACAAATAAGTGACCTGGAAGATAAAATAGTGGAAATAACTACCGCAGAGCAGAATAAAGAAAAAAGAATGAAAAGAAATGAGGACACTCTCAGAGACCTCTGGGACAAACATTAAATGCACCAACATTCGAATTATAGGGGTCCCAGAAGAAGAAGAGAAAAAGAAAGGGACTGAGAAAATATTTGAAGAGATTATAGTTGAAAACTTCCCCAACATGGGAAAGGAAATAGTCAATCAAGTCCAGGAGCACAGAGAGTCCCATACAGGAAGCACAGAGAGTCCCATACAGGATAAATCCAAGGAGAAACACACAAAGACACATGTTAATCAAACTATTGAAAATTAAATACAAAGAAAAAATATTAAAAGGAGCAAGGGAAAAACAACTAATAACATACAAGGGAATCCCCATGAGGTTAACAGCTGATTTTTCAGCAGAAACTCTGCAAGCCAGAAGAGAGTGGCAGGATATATTTAAAGTGATGAAAGGGAAAAACCTACAACCAAGATTACTCTACCCAGCAAGGAGCTCATTCAGATTTGACGGAGAAATTAAAACCTTTACAGACAAGCAAAAGTTAAGAGAATTCAGCACCACCAAACCAGCTTTACAACAAATGCTAATGGAACTTCTCTAGGCAGGAAACACAAGAGAAGGAAAAGACCTACAATAACAAACCCAAAACAATTAAGAAAATGGTAATAGGAACATACATATTGATAACTACCTTAAATGTAAATGGTTTAATGCTCCAACCAAAAGACATAGACTGGCTGAATGGATACAAAAACAAGACCTGTATAAATGCTGTCTACAAGAGACCCACTTCAGACCTAGGGACACACACAGACTGAAAGTGAGGGGAGGGAAAAAGATATTCCTTGCAAATGGAAATCAAAAGAAAGCTGGAGTAGCAATTCTCATATCAGACAAAATAGACTTTAAAACAAAGACTATTACAAGAGACAAAGAAGAACACTACATAATGATCAAGGGATCAATCCAGGAAGAAGACATAACAATTGTAAACATTTATGCACGCAACATAGGAGCATCTCAATACATAAGGCAAATGCTGACAGCCATAAAAGGGGATATCTACAGTAACACAATCAGAGTAGGGGACTTTAACAGGCCACTTTCACCAATGGACAGATCATCCAGAATTAAAATAAATAAAGAAACAGAAGCTTTAAATGAAACATTGAACAAGACGGACTTAATTGATATTTATAGGACATTCCCTCCAAAAACAACAGAATACACTTCCTTCTCAAGTGCTCATGGAACATTCTCCAAGAGAGATCATATCTTGGGTCACAAATCAAAGCTTGGTAAATTCAAGAAAATTGAAATTGTATCAAGCACCTTTTCCAGCCACAATGCTACGAAACTAGATATCAATTACAGGAAAAAAACTGTAAAAAATACAAACACATGGAGGCTTAACAATACACTACTAAATAACCAAGACATAACCGAAGAAATCAAAGAAGAATTTAAAAATACCCAGAAACAAATGACAATGAAAACATGATGACCCAAAACCTATGGAATGCAGCAAAAGCAGTTCTAAGAGGGAAGTTTATAGCAATACAATCCTACCTCCAGAAACAAGGAAAATCTCAAAAAAACAACCTATCCTTACACCTAAAGCTATTAGAGAAAGAAGAACAAAAAAACCCTAAAGTTAGCAAAAGGAAAGAAATCATAAAGATCAGATCAGAAATAAATGAAAAAGAAATGAAGGAAACAACAGCAAAGATCAAAAAAACTAAAAGCTGGTTCTTTGAGAAGATAAACAAAATTGATAAACCATTAGCCAGACTCATCAAGAAAAAAAGGGAGAAGACTCAAATCAACAGAATTAGAAACGAAAAAGGAGAAGTAACAACTGACACTGCAGAAATACAAAGGATCATGAGAGATTACTACAGACAAGTATATGCCAATAAAATGGACAACCTGGAAGAAATGGACAAATTCTTAGAAAAGCACAACCTTCTGAGACTGAACCAGGAAGAAATAGAAAATATAAACAGACCAATCACAAGCACTGAAATTGAGACTGTGATTAAAAATCTTCCAATAAACAAAAGCCCAGGACCAGATGGCTTCACAGGTGTACTCTATCAAACATTTAGAGAAGAACTAACACCTATCCTTCTCAAACTCTTCCAAAATATAGCAGAGGGAGGAACATTCCCAAACTCATTCTACAAGGCGACCATCACCATGAATCCAAAACCAGAGAAAGATATCACAAAAAAAGAAAACTACAGGCCGATAACACTGATGAATATAGATGCAAAAATCCTCAACAAAATACTAGCCAACAGAATCCAACAGCACATTAAAAGGATCATACACCACGATCAAGTGGGTTTTATCCCAGAAATGCAAGGATTCTTCAATATACTCAAATCAATCAATGTGATACACCAGATTAACAAATTGAAGGATAAAAACCATATGATCATCTCAATAGATGCAGAAAATGCTTTTGAAAAAATTCAGCACCAATTTATGATAAAAAAAAAAAACCTGAACAGAGTAGGCATAGAGGGAACCTAACTCAACATAATAAAGGCCATATATGACAAACCCACAGCCTACATCATTCTCAATGGTGAAAAACTGAAACCATTTCCACTAAGATCAGGAACAAGACAAGGTTGGCCACTCCCACTGCTATTATTCAACATAGTTTTGGAAGTTTTAGCCAATCAGAGAAGAAAAAGAAATAAAAGGAATCCAAATTGGAAAAGAAGAAGTAAAACTGTCACTGTTTGCAACTGACATGATACTATACATAGAGAATCCTAAAGATGCTATCAGGAAACTACTAGAGCTAATCAATGAATTTGTTATAGTAGCAGGATACAGAATTAATGCACAGAAATCTCTTGCATTCCTATACACTAATGATGAAAAATCTGAAAGAGAAATTAAGGAAACACTTCCATTTACCATTGCAACAAAAAGAATAAAATATCTAGGAATAAACCTACCTAAGGAGACAAAAGACCTGTATGCAGAAAATTATAAGACACTGGTGAAAGAAATTAAAGATGATACAAATAGATGGAGAGATATACCATGTTCTTGGATTGGAAGAATCAACATTGTGAAAATGACTATACTACCCAAAGCAATCTACAGATTCAATGCAATCCCTATCAAACTACCAATGGCATTTTTCACAGAAATAGAACCAAAAATTTCACAATTTGTATGGAAACACAAAAGACCCCAAATAGCCAAAGCAGTCTTGAGGGAAAAAAAACAGAGCTGGAGGAATCAGGCTCCCTGACGTCAGACTATACTACAAAGCTACAGTAATCAAGACAGTATGGTAGTGGCACAAAAGCAGAAATATAGATCAATGGAACAGGATAGAAAGCCCAGAGATAAGGTGACCATATGTACGTGGGTTTATCTTTGATAAAGGAGGCAAGAATATACAATGGACAAAAGACAGCCTGTTCAGTAAGTGGTGCTGGGAAAACAGGACAGCTTCATATAAAAGAATGAAATTAGAACACTTCCTAACACCACATACAAAAATAAACTCAAGATGGATTAAAGACCTAAATGTAAAGCCAGACACTACAAAACTCTTTAGAGGAAAACATAGGCAGGACACTCTATGACATAAATCACAGCAAGATCCTTTTTGATCCACCTCCTAGAGAAATGGAAATAAAAACAAAAATAAACAAATGGGACCTAATGAAACTTAAAAGATTTTGCACAGCAAAGGAAACCATAAACAAGACGAAAAGTCAGCCCTCAGAATGGGAGAAAATATTTGCAAACGAAGCAACTGACAAAGGATTAATCTCCAAAATATACAAACAGCTCATGCAGCTCAATATCAAAAAAACAAGCAAACCAATCCAAAAATGGGCAGAAGACCTAAATAGACATTTCTCCAGAGAAGATATACAGATTGCCAACAAACACATGAAAGAATGCTCAACATCACTAACATTAGAGAAATGCAAATCAAACCTACAATGAGGTATTACCTCACACTGGTCAGAATGGCCATCATCAAAAAATCTACAAACAATAAATGCTGGAGAGGGTGTGGAGAAACTGGAACCCTCTTGCACTGTTGGTGGGAATGTAAATTGATACAGTCACTATGGAGAACAGTATGGAGGTTCCTTTAAAAACTAAAAACAGAACTACCATATGACCCAGCAATCTCACTACTGGGCATATACCCTGAGAAAACCATAATTCGAAAAGAGACATGTACCACAATGTTCATTGCAGCTCTATTTACAATAGTCAGCACATGGAAGCAACCTAAGAGTCCATCGACAGACGAATGGATAAAGAAGATGTGGCACATATATACAATCGAATATTACTCAGCCATAAAAAGAAACGAAATTGAGTTATTTGTAGTGAGGTGGATGGACCTAGAGTCTGTCATACAGAGTGAAGTAAGTCAGAAAGGAAAAAGCAAATACAATATGCTAACACATATATATGGACTCTAAAAAAAAAAGAAAAAAATGGTTCTGATGAACCTAGGGGCACACAGGAATAAAGAAGCAGATGTAGAGGATGGAGTTGAGGACACAGGGAGGGGGAAGGGTAAGCTGGGACGAGGTGAAAGAGTGGCATGGACTTATATACACTACCAAATGTAAAATAGATAGCTAGTGGGAAGCAGCTGCATGGTACAGGGAGATCAGCTCGGTGCTTTGCGACCACCTAGAGGGGTGGGAGGGAGATGCAAGAGGGCGGGTATATGAGGATATACGTATGCACATAGCTGATTCACTTTGTTTTACAGCAGAAACCAACACAACATTGTAAAGCAATAATACCCCAATAAAGATGTTAAAAAAAAAAGACGTATATTACAAGTTTGCCCGTTAAATAAAGAATAGAATAAGAATCACCATCAGTATCTAAAACTATTGTGAAAGTGTTAATAAACACAACTAGGTAAAGGTTATATAAATACTGAAAAGTAGTAAGAATTATCATTACTTACAGATACGCTTTTCACTCAGTCTGCAGTTATCCAATAGTGAATGCTAGGTACTTCTCACAGGTTAACTTAGGTCATATAGTTCAAGTCTCACTCCCTTTACTTTGGGTTGTAGGTCTAACTTTTTTTATCTCCTGACTCTTGCTGACTTGCTTGTCTCTGGTAACAGTATTAGTTGATGCAACCCTGTTTCCCTGATATTTGGTTACCTCTGCTCCAGCTCAAAGGTCAGAACTGTTTTAGGCTTTATCCTAGCAACACTTTCTTTGAATGCAAATGTTCAACTAAAAATCCAAATTGGACCATTTTGAAATGAAGAGGTTTTAAAATTGAATATATTTATGTTTATGTTTTGATATTTTATATCTTAGGATTTCATTCTGTATGAGAATACACATACACAGTGATAGACACACACACAAGTGACAATTACTTTACGCATATAAAAAATAAGGTTTACTTGTCCTGGAAATTATTCTGTTCCACTCAAATATTTCAGAGACATGGTTTTTCAGAAGAATTGAACACTCTGCTAATCTTGACTCCATGGCCATGGCTGCATCATGTACTCGTGGGACATTTCCCCACAGATGTGTATAAATTGAAGTAAATGAACTATCTTCTTTTATTTTCTTCAGAGTACATAACAATTTATCATTATCCCCAAAATGGATTTCCTTTGGCCAATGATCCTGCAAAAAATGAGACAATACAACTTAAATCATTTTTAAAAATGAATTTAAATAGAAGAGTTCAAAAATCAATGAGCTGAAATTGAGGCTTTATTCTATAGCATTATTTTTTATTAAATGCAATTTTTTAATTTGTGAAAAAAAACATAAACTTTAGAAGTTTCAGATGCTTTACAAAACCCTTTTTTATCATCTGAAAATAAGTTGCTTACTTGACTGATGACCCCATCATCCTTGAATACTTTAGCATTTATTTTCTGAAAACAAACCCTCAGAATAAGGAAATTGGCATTGTTACATTGTTCCTATCTAATTCTCTGAGTTTACTCGTTTCATCAACTAAATCAATAATGCTCTTTATAGCAAAAGGCTCTAGTTCAGTATCACACATTGTGTTTAAGCATCATATGTCTTTAGTCCCCTTCAGTCTACAACAGTTCCTCAGTCTATGTAATTAAAACCACAAGTTCATACTGCTAACTCTAATTCCAGTTCCAAACATTCTAGTTTTCTCTCTTTCCATATTATGATTACCATCTCCAACAGTGAAAAACCTAGCTGCCATTATCTTAAATATATGTACGTATTTGATCAATCCTTTCAGGTAGCCCATCTCTCCTATCCATTGCCAGACTTCACTATGTGGATGCCCCTCTCATCCTGCTTAGGCTCTGACTTCTCATAGCAGGCCACAGCCTACCTCCACATTTCCTGAACTACCTCCCCACCCGAGGCCACATGTGAATACCATCCTCACCCCCTTGGACCCTGACACCTGTGGTATCACATGGATACCTTTCCCCACGGTGGCTGAGTTCAGAAAGGCTACTCTGGGTGACAACAGAACATTCCCCTCCCCCTGCCAATGTGGATGCTGCCTTGTTTTGGCCACCAAACGGCCTTAGGACTACATTGTTCAGGAAGGGAAGGAGAACAAGGAAAGGGAAGAAAAGAAAGGGAAATGAAGGGAAGGAAAGGGGAACCACAATATTAATATTTGCGAATCTAAGTTTATCTTTTAATAAAATTGTTTAATACCAAAACAAAGAAATACAGCTGACACAATTAAAGGTTTGTGAATAAGAGAATGCTTTCTGAAATAGTAGGAACTTTCACAGGATGAAACTCTTTAAGAGGAATTTGGGTAAGATATTCTGAGAATTTAGCTTAAATGGGAATAAATCTGAAGTCTGCAGATCAGAAATTTTAAACCTGTGTTGGTCTATTCTACTTCCATTTTTCTTCCTTTAAAAGCTTCCTAAACCCACTGTATTCTCTAATGATAACAGGTACCTGATTAATACCCAGCTTTTAATGCTGGAGAAGTTTCCCAGCAGGATCTAGGTGCCCCTGCCATTTTGGAAAAAGAGAATATTTCTTAGATACATAAGTGCCCTCTCCCAAATCCTATAAACATACATCTTAAACAAAACACATAACCACCTGGGGAAGTTTTCCAGCATTAAAATCTGGATGTGTCAAAAATACAAAGATCTCAGAAAAATAAGATGTGATCACAAGATATACTCCCTGGAGACAAACATTGTCAAATTAGAATGACAGCCAGATTTGAAAACATAGTCCTTACGTTATGGGTCATCAGTTGCTATCGTTAGGGACACTGGGAAAGTGGGGAGAGGCTAAAATGGAAATGAATTTGGGAAAAGTGGGGAGAGGCTAAAATGGAAATGAATTTGAACAGATTTTACAATATGCACAAAGGTTCATAAAAAGGTAGCCTTTATGCCAGACTTGAGATATCACAATTCTTGTCCAAGATACTGAATTACAGTATGAGGTGAATAAAGTATCTTGAAATTCTACCAGCCTGATTAGATTATGATTTCCCTACTTTAAATAGTGAAATATATGTGATTAATCTATAAATGATAAAATTAGGATGCTTATCCTTTTCAGTGCTTATCTCTTTCTTTTAATTTTCTAAAATGACTATCTTAGTCATAATCAGAAAAAAACATATTGGTAATTTTGAAACATAAAAAATTACATTTAAGGAGGTAGATAGATGAGGGTGGCACATAAAGTCTTTATAGTTTTAACATTATATAATTTTAGAATGTATTTTTTAAAAGGACTAAGTTTCTAAAAGTAATTTCAAAAGCCTACTGTAATTCTAATCAAACTCTCAACAATTTCTTTTTAAATTGACAAAGTAATTCTATAAGCAATCAAAAAGAATTTTTATTTTTTCCTAAAGGAAGAGGACTGATGTGTGAACCAGTCACATATCAAAGTCCCATAAAACAGGATATTCTACTTACCAAGTTCTGAAGCTTTAAGAATTCTTCAATGTTCTTTGGAGGTTCTTGCATTTTCTAATGAAGTAAAATCAATATTGTTCATTAACATAAATTCAGATTGTTTATATGATGCTTACACCTAATTTATTTAAGTACATTATGATACTGGACTTAAGTTATAATTTTCAGAGCTGTAAGATATTGTTAAATATTCACTTTTGTTAAGTCTTTGCACTTTGAAAAGGGACAGAGATCAATGTTTAAATTCTGAGCCTCCAAACCAAATTCTGTAAAAGGCCTCCCTCTCATACACTGCTCCTGGAGAAAAGCTCCATATGAATCCTGCTGAATATCCTCATTTCCAGTTCCAACAAGAGTTCCAAGATATTTTGGGCTATCTTGAATGGTGTCTACAATAAATTCAGAGCCAGTAATATAATAACATTCTCCTCTTACTGATGAAATATTTTAAAAGGCACAGTGGTGACCTGGTGAAAATAATTTAAATCTTTGAATGTTTCAGTGTGGTAAGTAATAATTCCATTTTTGTTAGTAGTTTCTTTGTAAGTTGAAAATGTATTCTTTCATTAGACAAATTAATTTTAATCAAGACATCTTGCTATTCCTTGCCTTAGAGACTGTGTGCACATTCATCCTTATGCTTGGAAGGCTCCCCTGTCCCAAACCCTCTCCCTCCAATTCATTCTTGGCCTATTTAGCTTTTATTTCAAATATCAAATTAAAAGTCGCTTTCTCTAGGAAGCCCTCCTTGGCCCCCCAAAAGATTCTTTACGGTAACAACAGCAGATTTGTATCTCTATGAGGACAAAAACTGTAGGGTAATCACTGCTGAAGTGTCAAAATTTCATGTGTTGACTGGCCAATGGTCAGTGCATAATTAAATACTGTGATGTGCATAAATTAATGAATAAATGAGAAGACGAGTGTCAAAGAAATGTGTAGGTATTTTAAAAAATAATAAAACCATTTCTAGAGAATGAAAGACCAGTGAGAAGAAGGCAAAAATAACAGGAATTCAGAATATCCTAATATAATACCCTAATGCTCTGATGATGACATGTCTGAAAAGATTGTATTATAGTTTAATTTACTAGAACATATTTCACATCAATAGATAAAATGATCAAGATTACAAATCACAATACCATGTTTTGTGAAAATAACTACACATTTGAGGTTGAATACAATATTTCACTGTCTTAATACTGTTTAAAATATGTGATGAACATAAGTAAATATATAACAGATAATACAATAATAAAATAAAGGGCATATGTGACAGTCATTATAAAAAACAAGTGTACAGAAGCAAAGATGCACAGAGCTGTCAAGAAATTTTATGGAAAACATGGGCTCTAGACCTAGCCAAATTGAGAAGAGTAAGAAATAAGAGATGGTGTGCACAGAATGCTTAGAGACAAAAAAAATGCTCACAATATAATCTTCAGGGATAGTGAGTATAGCCATTTCACTAGAAGAAAGCTATCAGTATATTTTGAAATGCACAGAATACAAAGGAGCCGATTTAAAACAATTTAAATGTTACCTTTTTTTCCCCTTTGTAATGGCTGTCAAACCACTTCTAGTACAAAGCCCTAAAAACACCCACATTTCAACTAAAGGGAATTAGAAAAAGAAATTGAAGAAGTGAAACTTGCATAGGAAAGTTTCAGATAATTTCAATACACAATCCCAGAGTTCTCTAGGGGGGAAGTTAAAAGGAGCTGAGGCATAAATTAAACAGACTTATGACCTTGGTAGGATGTAGAAGGATGCAAAAACACCGATGCTTCCATGGTAACAATATGAAAATCCCAGACCAAATAAAAATCTTACTTTTCTATGGGGTTAGTGAAAAGTGGTGGATGCCAGTAAGCAGGACTACATAATTTGTGACAATTCAGAGTCCCTTGTTCAAAAAATAAGAATTTTAAGGTGGTAACATCAGACTATTAAACCTAGTATAGGGTCCTTCTAATCAGTAGGTCCTATGCAACTGCACAGCTTGCAAGCCCATGAAGCCGCCCTCCCTGTAATCCTTGATGACCTGAAATCCAGAGAGGAACATCTCCTTCATAAGTGAGCATAAAGCTGTGGCAGCTTCCTTACCCAACAGTGAGCTCTGTACATACACTGAGGGAAGAGTTGGCCTGCCATGGGGCAGTAACTTCAAAGAGATGAAGAGAAATCAGCTGGGCCTCAAGAGTCAGCATGAGCTGGGGAATGAACCAGCGTCTGAAAGATACCCAAATGAAAGAATAAATGACTCTACCAAACAATCCCTTCTCTGGCCCCCAAGTCTTTCGAGTTTTGTTAGAAAAGCAGTAGAAGAGGAGGGGCTGGAAAGATACAGAACTTATGTAAGCCAACACATTCTTATAGTACTTGGGTTCCAGAAGCCCAGACAGAATTGAGTACAAAGGTGAACCAATAATATCTAAAACTTCATTCCACACGTGTACCAACTTAACATTGACAAGATATAACAGGTGGCTGTGAAGAGGGAGGTTGGAATTTGGGTTAGTCACAAGTTAACTCAATCTAATTAAAGCTGCAGCCAACCCTAAAGCCCAACTCAAATCTAGGAGTATTTAAAAAAAAAAAAAAAAAAAATCAGCCTCTCACTTGAAGTACTAAGGAGAGAAAAAAGGCTTGCGCTCTCAAAACTAAAACTTCAGCCTCCACAATTTTTTCCACATAATGTCTAATACACAATATAATTTCAAGACGTACAAAGAAGGAAAATGGGATCCATAATCAAAAGAAAATGCAGTCAATACAAACCAATTCACTGAGAATCCAGTGATTGTAATTAGCATCAAGGACTTAAAAACAGCTATTATAAATACATGAAAGATTTTAAAATATAGGTTGGATTATAGTGCATGAAGACATGGAGTATTTAAAGAGAAACAAATTCTACAAAAGAAGCGAACGGGATTTCTAGAACCATGCAAATACGAAACATAAGAAAACTGTGTCTATATTAATATCAAAGTAGACTTTAAGACAAGGAGTATTACCAGATATAAATAAGGTATTTCACACTGATAAAAGGTCACTCCATTAAGAAGTCATACCAATGCCAAATGCATTTGCATCTAATAAGAGAGCTTCAAAAGAAAGAGCAGAAGTTGATAAAACTAAAGGGAAATATAGGTGTTGGGCTGCACCTCACAGGCCTGAAAGCCTTGTAATTGCTCAGTTGCAAGACTGAAGAAAGAACCTGAAAACAGCGACAGAGCCATCAAAAGTTTAATAGATAGGAAATCTTACAAGTCCAAAGGCCTGGAGCCACACCTCACCTCCGAAAGCAGAGAGGACACAGCAACAATCTTTGCTACTCCGGGAAAAGGAGGCTACTATTTATAGGGGCAATTAACATCAGGTTGGCTCATCAGTTACCTGGGAAACCGGCAGAGGAGGGTCCTTCACAGCCCCTCCGGTTAATGAGGGCAGATGTTTCTCTTTGATAAACTAGCAGGTGGAGCTGTTTTGGTGTAAGGATTAGAATAATAACTGGCTGGGGAAGGGGCTGGTCGAGCAGGGGATATATAAAGAGGAAGAGAGCAGCCATCTTGAGGGGTCTGATCGTATAATAGGCAATAGGTTTTAAAATCTCTTTGAGTAACTAATGAATCAAGTACACACACACACAAATCAGTAAGGAGATAAAAGATCTGAACAACATTATCAAGGAACTTAACCTAATTAACATTTATAGAATAACTATACCCCACAACTGTAGAATATACACAATCTTTTTTTTTAAATTAATTTATTTTATTTATTTTTGGCTGCATTGGGATTTTGTTGCTGTGTGTGGGCTTTCTCTAGTTGCAGTGAGCGGGGGCTACTCTTCCTTGCGGTGCTCGGCCTTCTCATTGCGGTGGCTTCTCTTGTTGCAGAGCATGGGCTCTAGGGCACACGGGCTTCAGTAGCTGCAGCACGCAGGCTCAGTAGTTGTGGCACATGGGCTTAGTTGCTCCATGGCATGTGGGATCTTCCCAGACCAGGGCTCGAACCCATGTCCCCTGCATTGGCAAGCGGATTTTTTTTTTTTTTTACATCTTTATTGGAGTATAATGGCTTTACAATGGTGTGCTAGTTTCTGCTTTATAACAAAGTGAATCTGTTATACATGTACATATATCCCCATATCTCTTCCCTCTTGCGTCTCCCTCCCTCCCACCCTCCCTATCTCACCCCTCTAGGTGGTCACAAAGCATCGAGCTGATCTCCCTGTGCTATGCGGCTGCTTCCCACTAGCTATTTTACATTTGGTAGTGTATATATGTCCATGCCACTCTCTCACTTTGTCCCAGCTTACCCTTCCCCCTCCCCGTATCCTCAAGTCCATTCTTTAGTAGGTCTGTGTCTTTATTCCTGTCTTGCCCGTAGGTTCTTCATGACCATTTTTTTTTCTTTTTTTAGATTCCATACATATGTGTTAGCATACGGTATTTGTTTTTCCTCTTTCTAACTTACTTCACTCTGTATGACAGACTCCAGGTCCATCCACCTCACTATGAATAACTCAATTTCGTTTCTTTTTATGGCTGAGCAATATTCCATTGTATATATGTGCCACATCTTCTTTATCCATTCATCTGTCAATGGACACTTCGGTTGCTTCCATGTCCTGGCTATTGTAAATACAGCTGCAATGAACATTGTGGTACATGACTCTTTTTGAATTATGCTTTTCTCAGGGTATATGCCCAGTAGTGGGATTGCTGGGTCATATGGTATTTCTATTTTTAGTTTTTTAAGGAACCTCCATACTGTTCTCCATAGTGGCTGTGTCAATTTACATTCCCACCAACAGTGCAAGAGGGTTCCCTTTTCTCTACACCCTCTCCAGCATTTATTGTTTGTAGATTTTTTGATGATGGCTATTCTGACCAGTGTGAGATGATATCTCATTGTAGTTTTGATTTGCATTTCTCTAATATTAATGATGTTGAGCATCCTTCCATGTGTTTGTTGGCAATCTGTATATCTTCTTTGGAGAAATGTCTATTGAGGTCTTCTGCCCATTTTTGGATTGGGCTGTTTGTTTTTTTGACATTGAGCTGCATGAGCTGCTTGTAAATTTTGGAGATTAATCCTTTGTCAGTTGCTTCATTTGCAAATATTTTCTCCCATTCTGAGGGTTGTCTTTTCATCTTGTTTATGGTTTCCTTTGCTGTGCAAAAGCTTTTAAGTTTCATTAGGTCCCATTTGTTTATTTTTGTTTTTATTTCCATTTCTCTAGGAGGTGGGTCAAAAAGGATCTTGCTGTGATATATGTCATAAAGTGTTCTGCCTATGTTTTCCTCTAAGAGTTTTATAGTGTCTGGCCTTACATTTAGGTCTTTAATCCATTTTGAGTTTATTTTTGTGTATGGTGTTAGGGAGTGTTCTAATTTCATGCTTTTACATGTAGCTGTCCAGTTTTCCCAGCACCACTTATTGAAGAGGCTGTCTTTTCTCCACTGTATATTCTTGTGGCAGGTGAATTCTTAACCACTGCGCCACCAGGGAAGTCCCACAATCTTTTTAAGTAATGGAACATGGAACCTTCACCAAGATGGACCTATGCTGTACCATAAGACAAGTCTCAAAAATTTCAAATAACTGAAATCATTCAGAGTGTGTTCTTTGACAACAATAGAAAATAGTAACAAAAAGACATTTAGGAAATCCTTGAATATTAAATAATCCATTTCTAGCTCAAAGAGGAAATAATAAGAAAAATTAGAAAGTTTTCTAACTGAATGATAATGAAAGATAATGAAAACACAATGTATTAAAATTTGTGGGATGCACCTAAATCTATGCTTAGAAGAAAACACAGCGCTTAGGAAGCTAAAAAAACTGAGAAGAATTAAAAAATAAGTAGAAAAACGAATAAAAAAGATATGAGCGTTAGTCAATGAAATGAAAATACAAAACCAGTAAAGAACTCAACAAACTGAAATCTGGTCTTTTAAAAGATTAAAAAAAAAAAGATACCTTAATAGACTGAAGTTAAAAAAACAAAAAAATATAAATGATCAATACCAGGAATGATGAAGGGGATGTCATTAGGGAATGTGCACACATTAAATGACTAAACGGCACATAATTGAAAACTTATGTCAATGAATTTGACAACCTAAATGAAATGGACAAATCCTTAAAAAAAAATTACCAAAACTGAAAGAAGATGATATAGTAACTTTCAAAAATAGAGGAGGGAATACTTCCTAAATCATTTTATAAAGCCAGAATAACTTTGATAATAGAATCTTACAAGATTACAAAAAAGGATTATAGACCAAATGTCTCTCAAGAACATAGATACAAAAATCTTTAACAAATTACTACCAACTTGAGGCCAGTCAGATATAAAAAGTATATATCATGCTCACGTGTAGTTTACCCCAGGAATTCCAAAATCAGTTATAATAACTTTACATTGTCTTTAATGTATCATCAGTGTTGAGTGGGATTCAAAGCTATGAGATTTGTGGTAATCTTTAATGTCTGAATTTTAAAATTCTATGTAATTGATTGTTTAAAACTGATTTTTATTCATAATAATGATTTTTAAGACACATTATTCTAAAGATTCATAGAAGACTTGAGCATAAATATTTTACATTTAGGTATTTTAAATTCAAACCTAGTATTTTCAAAACACAATTCATGATCATTGCTTGAAGCACAAGTCCTTACTCAGTAAATCTTGTTCTTATTTTTAATTATAGAGGTTTCACAATCATCCAGGTTTGAAGTCTGAATTATCTTAGACTCTTCCTTCTCCTTCCTTATCTCTTATATCCATTTTATCACAATTCCTTTAAAAAGTACCTTTAATTATGCCTTCATTTACAGTTCCAATATTAATATAATAGTTATAATTATGGCTTGTTTTTTCCAAGTCATATGTGCAACTAATTTGTGTTTCTTAATCTTTTTGTTAAAGTAAAAAACACATAAACTGCACAGCTCTTAAGTGTATGGATCGATAATTTTTTTTTTTTTTTACAAATCTATACACCCCTATAACCAATGTACAAATCAACATACAGAACATTGCTAGTAACCCAGAGTAATGTCTTACTCCTTTCCAGTCATTTGCCTCCCCAATATAAACAGTATTCTACTTCTACCTCTCTAGATAAGTTTTGCCTATTTTTGAACTTCATTTGAATGGAAAAATCAATATGTACACTTTCTACCTTCCTTCACTTGACACTGTGTCTGTAAGATTCATCCATGTTGTTTCAACATATAGTAGTAATGCTTTTTCTTTGCTGTGTAATATTCTATTGTATAACATATACCAAAATTTATCCATTCTACTTTTGATGGACATTTGAGTCCTTTTCTGTTTGTGTAAATTATGTTGTATATATTAAATCAAGATAATACGAAAGCTTTTTTAATGTCTTTTGGTATACTTGATATAGAACTGGGAGTGGGATTGCTGGGTTGGCTTTAGTAGATATTGTCAAGTAGCTTTCCAAAGTGGTTGTCCTTATTTTCACTATGAACAGAAGTGTATGAATGTTCCAGTAATTCCACATTCTTACTAAAGAATGTAGTATTCTTTAGTACTACTGTATATTTAGTATTGTCAATACTTTTAAATGTAGCAATTCTGGTGGGCATGTAGTTGTATCTTGTGATTTTAATTTGCATTTCCTTGATGAAAAATGATGTTGATCAACTGCTTGTTGGCAATCTGGATATATTCTTCTGTGAAGCAAATGTTCAAGTCTTCTGCTCAATTTTTATTTGGGAGTTGGTATTTTTAACTGATTTTATTGATATTGATTTGATGGCATATTAATTTTTTATTGTTATGATGTAGAGCCTTTGTCAGATAAGACAAAATAGTATGCACCATTTTAATGCTTTTTATTATGATGCTTTAATTTTAGTAAAGTCAATTATTTATGCATTTTTATCTTATCTAAGAAATTTTTAACCTACCCCAAAGTAAAAAGATGGTCTTTTATTTTACCTTCTAAATGTCATACTTCTTTACTTTCACATTTAAGTCTATGATCATTTAAGTCTATGAATTGATTTTTGTGTTTTAGGTGAGGTTAAAAAATTGAGGGTTTTTTTTTTTTCCACATGAATTTCCAGTTGATCCAGAACCAATTACTTTAAAAGATTGTGTTTCCTGCTACATTTCAGTACCACCTAGCCATATATTCAAGTGGCTATATATGTCAGGATGTAGGTCTGTTTCTGGACACTCAGTTCTGTTCCTTTGGTGTAATTTTCTGTTCTTTTGACAATACCATACAGTTTCAATAACTGTACCTTTATTTTAAATCTTAATATGTTATAGTTTACATACTCCAGCTTTGTTTTCCTCTTTGATTTGCTCATCACTATTTTTATCCTTTTACATTTCCCTTTAAGTTTTAGGAATCAGATTGTCAAATTCTGCAAAAACCTACTGGAACTTTGATTAGGATTAGATGACATATATTGATCAATTTGAGTAACTAACATCTTTACAGTGTTATATCTTTGAACCCATGAAAATAGTATATTTCTCCATTAATTTAGATCTTTTAAAATTTCGTTTGGTACTGTTTGTTAGAGATCTTGGACAATCTTTCATTAGATTTATCCCAGGATACTTGATGATTTTTGTTCCTATTGTATGTTTGAAATGTTTAAACTGCAAATGTATTTTTAACATGTCCTTTTCTATTGTTTCTTCCTAGTAAATAGAAATATAAATGATTTTTCTATTTAAATCAGCTATATTGAGGTATAATTTACTACGTAATTACTACATAAAAAAACTACCATTTTAAGTCACAGTTCAAAGAATTTTGAAAAATGCATACATCCATGTAACCTCCATTACAATTAAAATGTGTAATATTTAGATCACTCCCAAAATGTTTCCTTGTGCTACTTTATTGTTGATCCCTACAACTCCACGCAAAAATATCCCACCATTGGCGTTAGGCAACACTGATCTGCTTTCTGTAACTATAGACTAGTTAGTTATAAATTAGCTTTGCCTGGTCTAGAATTTCATAAGAATGGAATCATAACATTATGCACTCTTTTGTATCTGGCTTTTTTTGCTCAACATAAGTTTTCTGTGAAATATCCAAGATCACTGCATTTTATTGCTGAGTAGTATTCCATTTTGTGTGTGTGTGTGTGTGTGCATTGCCTTGTTTAAAGATTTGAGCTATTATGGAAAAAAGCTGCAATGAAAATTGCATACAAGTCTGTGGATACATTTTAATTCCTCGTAGGTGGCTACCAAAGGTAAATACCTTATGACAATTAAAGAAATGGAATTTGTAATGAAAAATCTCACAAAGAAAAACTCCAGAATCAAATGGCTTCACAAGTATATTATATCCAAGATTTAAGAAAGCAATCACACAAATCTTATACATAATCTTGCAGAAAATAAAGGAGAAGGGAACATGTTCTAATCATTTTATATTTGTTCTCCTATATGTAATGTGTCTTTTTCCTCTGGCTGTTTTTCAAATATTATCTTTATCACTGGTTTTCAGCAGTCAGTGGGGTTGCTTTCCTCCCTCCCTCCCTTTTCCTCCCTTCCCCTGGTCCTTCCTTTCTTAATTCTGTTTGGGTTTGCTGAATTTCTGAATGTGTTCTTTTATAGTTTTCATCAATTTGGATAATTATCCATCATTATTTATTCAAATGTTTTTTTCTTCTGCCCATCTTTCCTTCTGGGACTCCAACTGCATCTATGTTAGATAGCTTGAGATTGTTCTACAGGTCACTGAGTCTGTTGGGTTTTTCTTCTTAGGCCACGCAGTGAGGCATGCAGGATCTTAATTCCCCGACCAGGCATCAAACCCACGCCCCCTGCATTGGAAGGTCACAGTCTTAACCACTGGACCACCAGGAAGTCCCCTGTTGGTTTTTTTTTTCCAAGCTTTTTTTCTCTGTGCTTCAGTTTGGATAATTAATGTTAAGTGCAACCAGTGAAGTCTTCATTTCAGACTCTATTTTTTTTTCCTGGGTGCTATGTTGAAGCCCTAAGCCCCAATGTGACTGTGTTTGGAGATGGGGCCTTTGGGGAGGAAATTAAGTTTAAATGAGGTCATAAGGATGGGACCCTAGTCCAATAAGAGTGTTGTCCTTATAAGAAGAGAAAGAGACACCAGAAGGATCTTTCTCTCCATGCATGCACAAAGGCTATGTGAGGACACAGTGAGAAGGCAGCCATCTACAAGCCAGAAAGAGAAGTCTCACCAGAAACCAACACGAACAGCACCTTGGTCTTGGACTTCAGGCCTCCACAACTGTGAGAAAACAAATTTTTGTTGTTTAAGTTACCAAGTCTGTGGTATTCTGTTATGGCAGCTAGAGCAGACTAACATAGATGCAATTTCTCAATATTGTTATAGAATCATTCAGATTGTCTATTTCCTCTTTCATCAGTTTGGTAAATTGCGTTTTTCAAGGGAAACAAAAAATGTCAATTACTTTGACATAAGTATTTGTTCTTAATAGCCTCTTATTATTTTTACCATCTGTAGGATGTTTCCACTTTCACTCCTGCTATTTGAGTTTTCTCTTTTTACTTAGTCAGTCTAAGGCTTTTCAATTTTATTAATCCTTTCAAAGAACTAATTTTGGCCTTGTTGCCTTCCTATAGTGCACATTTGTTTTCAATTTCATTGATTTCTGATCTTATCTTCATTAGTGCCTTTATTCTACAGATGTTTGAGAATTTCCCAATGGAAAAATCTGATCCTCTTATGAAGACACAGTGAGCTTGAGCTTTATATCACTGTTTTAATCTTTATTCTTCAATACGAACAGAAATCCTAGGCTTACTAGATATTTAAGGAATAGCTGTAAAATTTCAAAAAAGATAAAAATAAAAAAATAGAAATCCAAACAGATAACAAAATAAAATCTGAGAGGATACAGACAATACGGGGAACAGAAGGAAACTTTTAAAACATCTTTAAGATTCTTAGAGAGATATGATAAGATAATGCATCTGTGAAACCAAAACAGCATTTTATGAGGTAAGAAAGAAAAGAAAGTTAAGGTACAAATATAATGCTATAAATTAATTATTCAACAAAGTTTGTAGGGGGAAAATAGCTGAAGAAATCTTCTGGAAACTAGAATAAAAAATGTTAAAGAAAAGAATCAGAGGAAAAAAGATAAGAACTAATATGATTATTTCCAGAAAATGACTTTCAACCTAGAAATTTAAATATAGACAGCCCATCAATTAAGTACGTGGCATATTTCAGATCTGCAAGCCACTTTAAAATATAAAAAAATCACCATTTCTCCCTGTATTAGTTTCACATCGCTGCTGTAACAAATTACCAAAAACTTAGTTGCTTAAATCAACACAGGTTTCCTTATCTCACAGCCCTGCAGTTTAGAAGCCTGAAATGGATCTGCAGAGCTATAGTACTCCTTCTGGAAGCTCTAGGGGAGAATTTGCTTCCTTGCTTTTTCCAGCTTCTAGGAATCCCCTACATTGCTTTGCTCCTTAGCTCCTTCTTCAATACTCAAAGCCAGTAGTGTAGCATCTTCTTCCTTTTCTGACCTCTTATCTCTCTCCTACAGGGATGCTTGTGATTATGTTGGACCCACCTAGATAATCCAGCAATTTCCTCATTGCAGGATCCTTAATCACATACACAAAGTTCCTTCTGCCATATAAGAAAACATATTCATAGGATCTGGAGATTAGGGTGTGGACATCTTTGGCAGGGATGGGGGGGCAGTTATTATCTGTCTACAACATTTACCTTTTCTCAGGAAGCTACTAGAGGATATGTTTCAGAAAAACAAAGGATTCCATAAAGAAAAAGGAATCAAGGAATCCAACACAGGAGAGCACTATCGGATTGGTAAAAGAAACTAATACTGAATGAACTAGACGTTGAAATGCTCTAGAGGGAATATCTGGAAGGAAAAAAAAAATCTGCTAGATTAATTGATGTGTTTGTAATGTTTTATCACTTTGGCAGAGTTTCTGAGGACAGATTATTAATAAGTACATAAAAATATGGCAATTAAGACAAAGGAAGATAAAAGTCTGCATTAAAAGTTAATGTGGAGGGAGACCTTCAAGATGGTGGAGCAGTAAGACGTGGAGATCACCTTCCTCCCCACAAATACATCAGAAATACATCTACATGTGGAACAACTCCTATAGAACACCTACTGAACACTGGCAGAAGACCTCAGACTTCCCAAAAGGCAAGAAATTCTCCACGTACCTGGGTAAGGCAAAAGAAAAAAGGAAAAACACAGACAAAAGAATAGGGATGGGACATGCACCTCTGGGAGGGAGCTGTGAAGGAGGAAAGGTTTCCACACACTAGGAAGCCCCTTCACTAGCAGAGACGGGGGGGGGTAGCAGGGGGGAAGCATCAGAGCCACGGAGGAGAGCGCAGCAATAGGGGTGCAGAGGGAAAAGCAGAGAGATTCCCACACAGAGGATCGCTGCTGACCAGCACTCACCAGCCCGAGAGGCTTGTCTGCTCACCCACCGGTCGGGACGGGTGGGGGCTGGGAGCTGAGGCTCAGGCTTCGGAGTTCAGATCCCAGGGAGAGGACTGGGGTTGGCTGTGTGAACAGAGCCTGAAGGGGGCTAGTGCGCCACAGCTAGCTGGGAGGGAGTCCGGGAAAAAGTCTGGAACTGCCTAAGAGGCAAGAGACCATTGTTTCGGGTTGCACGAGGAGAGGGGATTCAGAGCACCACCTAAATGAGCTTCAGAGACGGGCGTGAGCCACGACTATCAGCGCGGACACCAGAGACGGGCATGAGATGCTAAGGCTGCTGCTGCAGCCACCAAGAAGGCTGTGTGCAAGCACAGGTCACTAACCACACCTCCCCTCCCAGGAGCTTGTGCAGCCTGCCACTGCCAGGGTGCCGTGAACCGGGGACAACTTCCCCAGGAGAACACATGGCTTGCCTCAGGCTGTTGCAATGTCACATGGCCTCTGCCGCTGCAGGCTCACCCCGAATTCCGTACCCCTCCCTCCCCCTGGCCTGAGTGAGCCAGAGCCCCCTAATCAGCTGTTAGTTTAACCCCGTCCTGTCTGGGTGGGAACAGATGCCCTCAGGCAACCTACACTCAGAGGCGGGGCCAAATCCACAGCTGAACCCCAGGAGCTGTGCGAACAAAGAAGAGAAAGGGAAATTTCTCCCAGCTTCAGGAGCAGTGGATTAAATCTCCACAATCAACTTGATGTACCCTGCATCCCTGGAATACCTGAATAGACAATGAATCATCCCAAAATTGAGGCAGTAGATTTTGGGAGCAACTGTAGACTTGAGGTTTGCTTTCTGCAAATCTAATTTGTTTCTGGTTTTATGTTTATCTTAGTTTAGTATTTAGAGTTTATTATCAATGGTAGATTTGTTTATTGATTTGGTTGCTCTTTTCCTTTTTTTTTATATATAGATATATATTTTTTTTTCCTTTTTCTCTTTCTGTGTGTGTGTATGTGTATGCTTCTTTGTGTGATTTTGTCTGTATAGCTTTGCTTTTACCATTTGTCCTAGGGTTCTATCTGTCCTTTTTTTTTTTTGTATAGTTCTTAGCACTTGTTGTCATTGGTGGATTTGTTTTTTGGTTAACTTGTTCTCTTCTTTCTTTCTTTCTTTTTTTCATTACTTTTTAATTTTTTTTATTTTAAATAATTTTTTAATTTTTCATTTTAATAACTTTATTTTATTTTATTTTTAAATTTTTTTCTCCCTTGCTTCTGAGCCATGTGGCTGACAGGGTCTTGGTGCTCTGGCCGAGTGTCAGGCCTGTGCCTCTGAGGTGAGAGAGCCAAGTTCAGGACATTGGTCCACTAGAGACCTCCAGCTCCATGTAATATCAAACGGCAAAAGCTCTCCCAGAGATCTGCAACTCAACACTAAGACCCAGCTCCACTCAACGACCAGCAAGCTACAGTGCTGGACACCCTATGCCAAACAACTAGCAAAAAAGGAACACAACCAAACCCATTAGCAGAGAGGCTGCCTAAATTCACAATAAGGTCAGAGGCACCCCAAAACACACCGCCAGACACAGTCCTGCCCACCAGAAAGAAGATCCAGCCTCATCCACCAGAACACAGGCACCAGTCCCCTCCACCAGGGAGCCTACACAACCCACTGAACCAAGCGTAGCCACTGGGGACAGACACCAAAAACAACGGGGACTACGAACCTGCAGCCTGCAAAAAGGAGACCCCAAACACAGTAAGTTAAGCAAAATGAGAAGACAGAGAAATGCACAGCAGATAAAGGAGCAAGGTAAAAACCCACCAGACCAAACAAATGAGGAAACAGACAATCTACCCAAAAAAGAATTCAGAGTAATGATAGTAAAGATGATCCAAAATCTTGGAAATAGAATGGAGAAAATACAAGAAACGTTTAACAAGGACCTAGAAGAACTAAAGAGCAAAGAAACAATGATGAACAACACAATAAATGAACTTAAAAATTCTCTAGAAGGAATCAATAGCAGAATAACTGAGGCAGAAGAACAGATAAATGACCTGGAAGATAAAATAGTGGAAATAACTACTGCAGAGCAGAATAAAGAAAAAGAATGAAAAGAATTGAGGACAGTCTCAGAGACCTCTGGGACAACATTAAATGCACCAACATTCGAATTATAGGGGTCTCAGAAGAAAAAGAGAAAAAGAAAGGGACTGAGAAAATATTTCAAGAGATTATATTGGAAAACTTCCCTAATATGGGAAAGGAAATAGTCAATCAACTCCAGGAAGCGCAGAGAGTCCCATACAGGATAAATCCAAGTAGAAACACGCCAAGACACATATTAATCAAGTTATCAAAAATTAAATACAAAGAAAAAATATTAAAAGCAGCAAGGGAAAAGCAACAAATAACATACAAGGGAATCCCCATAAGGTTAACAGATGATCTTTCAGCAGAAACTCTGCAAGCCAGAAGGGAGTGGCAGGACATATTTAAAGTGATGAAAGGGAGCCATGTTTACAACCAAGATTACCCTACCCAGCAAGGATCTGATTCAGATTCAACGGAGAAATTAAAACCTTTATAGACAAGTAAAAACTAAGAGAACTCAGCACCACCAAACCAGCTTTACAACAAATGCTAAAGGAACTTCTCTAGGCAGAAAACACAAGAGAAGGAAAAGACCTACAATAACAAACCCAAAACAATTAAGAAAATGGTAATAGAAACATACATATTGATAACTACCTTTTATGTAAATGGATTAAATGCTCCAACCAAAAGACATAGACTGGCTGAATGTATACTAAAACAAGACCCATATATATGCTGTTTACAAGAGATGCACTTCAGACCTAGGGACACATACAGACTGAAAATGAGGGGATGGAAAAAGATATTCCCATGCAAATGAAATCAAAAGAAAGCTGGAGTAGAAATTCTCATATCAGACAAAAATAGACTTTAAAATAACGACTATTACAAGAGACAAAGAAGGACACTACATAATGATCAAGGGATCAATCCAAAAAGAAAATATAACAATTATAAATATTTATGCACACAACATAGGAGCAGCTCAATACATAAGGCAACTGCTAACAGCCATATAAGAGGAAATCGACAGTAACACAATCATAGTAAGGGACTTTAACACCCCACTTTCACCAGTGGACAAATCATCCAAAATGAAAGTAAATAAGGAAACAGAAGCTTTAAATGACACATTAAACAAGATGGACTTAACTGATATTTATAGGACATTCCCTCCAAAAACAACAGAATCCACTTTCTTCTCAAGTGCTCATGGAACATTCTCCAGGATAGATCATATCTTGAGTCACAATTCAAGCCTTGGTAAATTTAAGAAAACTGAAATCATATCAAGTATCTTTTCCAACCACAACGCTATGAGACTAGGTATCAACTACAGGAAAAAATCTGTAAAAAATACAAACACATGGAGGCTGAACAACATGCTAGTAAATAACCAAGAGATCACTGAAGAAATCAAAGAGGAAATCAAAATATACCTAGAAACAAATGACAATGGAGACACGATGACCCAAAACCTATGGAATGCAGCAAAAGCAGTTCTAAGAGGGAAGTTTATAGCAATACAATCCTATCGAAAGAAACAAGAAACATCTCAAATAAACAACCTAACCTTACACCTAAAGCAATTAGAGATAGAAGAACAAAAAAAAGCCTAAAGTTAGCAGAAGGAAAGAAATCATGAAGATCAGATCAGAAATAAATCAAAAAGAAATGAAGAAAACAATAGCAAAGATCAATAAAACTGAAAGCTGGTTCTTTGAGGAGATAAACAAAATTAATAAACCATTAGCCAGACTCATCAAGAAAAAAGAGAGAAGACTCAAATCAATAGAATTAGAAATGAAAAAGGAGAAGTAACAACTGACACTGCAGAAATACAAAGGATCATGACAGATTACTACAAGCAACTATATGCCAATAAAATGGACAACCTGGAAGAAGTGGACAAATTCTTAGAAAAGCACAACCTTCCAAGACTGACCAGGAAGAAATAGAAAATATAAACAGACCAATTACAATAACTGAAATTGAAACTGTGATTAAAAATCTTCCAATAAACAAAAGCCCAGGACCAGATGGCTTCACATGTGAATTCTATCATGTAGAGAAGAGCTAACACCTATCCTTCTCAAACTCTTCCAAAATATAGCAGAGGGAGGAACATTCCCAAAGTCATTCAACGAGGTCACCATCGCCCCAAATCCAAAACCAGACAAAGGTGTCTCCAAAAAAGAAAACTACAGGCCAATATCACTGATGAGCACAGATGCAAAATTTCTCAACAAAATACTAGCAAGCAGAATCCAACAGCACATTAAAAGGATCATACACCATGATCAAGTGGGGTTTATCCCAGGAATGCAAGGATCCTTCAATATACACAGATCAATCAATGTGACACTCCATATTAACAAACTGAAGAAGAAAAACCATATGATCATCTCAATAGATGCAGAAAAAGCTTTTGACAAAATTCAACACCCGTTTATGATAAAAACCCTACAGAAAGCAGGCATAGAGGGAACTCACCTCAACATAATAAAGGCCATATATGACAAACCCGCAGCCAACATCGTTCTCAATGGTGAAAAACTGAACCCATTTCCTCTAAGATCAGGAACAAGACAAGGTTGTCCACTCTCACCAGTATTATTCAACATAGTTTTGGAAGTTTTTGCTACAGAAATCAAAGAAGAAAAAGAAATAAAAGGAATCCAAATTGGAAAAGAAGTAAAGCTGTCACTGTTTGCAGATGACATGATACTATACATAGAGAATCCTAAAGATGCTACCAGAAGACTAGTAGAGCTAGTCAATGAATTTGGTAAAGTAGCAGGATACAAAATTAATGCACAGGAATCTCTGGCATTCCTATATACTAATGATGAAAAATCTGAAAGAGAAATTAAGGAAACACTTCCATTTACCATTGTAACAAAAAGAATAAAATACCTAGGAATAAACCTACCTAAGGAGACAAAAGACCTGTATGCAGAAAACTATAAGACACTGATGAAAGAATTTAAAGATGATATAAACAGATGGAGAGGTATACCATGTTCTTGGATTGGAAGAATCAATATTGTGAAAATGACTATACTACCCAAAGCAATCTACAGATTCAATGTACTCCCTATCAAACTACCAATGGCATTTTTCACAGAACTAGAACGAAAAATTTCACAATTTGTATGGAAACACAAAAGGCCCCAAATAGCCAAAGCAATCTTGAGAAAGAAAAACGGAGCTGGAGGAATCAGGCTCCCTGACTTCAGACTATACTACAAAGCTACAGTAATCAAGACAGTATGGTACTGGCACAAAAACAGAAATATAGACCAATGGAATAGGATAGAAAACCCAGAGTTAAACCCACGCACATATAGTCACCTTATTTTTGATAAAGGAAGCAAGAATATACAATGGAGAAAAGACAGCCTCTTCAATAAGTGGTGCTGGGAAAACTGGACAGCTACATGTAAAAGCATGAAATTAGAACACTCCCTAACACCATACACAAAAATAAACTCAAAATGGATTACAGACCAAAATGTAAGGCCAGACACTATAAAACTCTTAGAGGAAAACATAGGCAGAACACTCTATGTCATATATCACAACAAGATCCTTTTTGACCCACCTCCTAGAGAAATGGAAGTAAAAACAAAAATAAACAAATGGGACCTAATGAAACTTAAAAGCTTTTGCACAGCAAAGGAAAACATAAACAAGACAAAAAGACAACCCTCAGAATGGGAGAAAATATTTGCAAATGAAGCAACTGACAAAGGATTAATCGCCAAAGTATACAAGCAGCTCATGCAGCTCAATATCAAAAAAACAACCCAATCCAAAAATGGGCAGAAGACCTAAATAGACATTTCTCCAGAGAAGATATACAGATTGCCAACAAACACATGAAAGAATGCTGAACATCACTAATCATTAGAGAAATGAAAATCAAAACTAAAATGAGGTATCACCTCACACCAGTCAGAATGGCCATCATCAATAAATCTACAAACAATAAATGCTGGAGAGGGTGTGGAGAAAAGGGAACCCTCTTGCACTGTTTGTGGGAATGTAAATTGATACAGCCACTATGGAGAACAGTATGGAGGTTCTTTATAAAACTAAAAATAGAACTACCATATGACCCAGCAATCCCAGTACTGGGCATATACCCTCAGAAAACCATAATTGAAAAAGAGTCATGTACCACATTGTTCATTGCAGCTCTATTTACAATAGCCAGGACATGGAAGCCACCTAAGTGTCCATCGACAGAGGAATGGATAAAGAAGATGTGGCACATATATACAATGGAATATTACTCAGCCATAAAAAGAAACGAAATTGAGTTATTCGTAGTGAGGTGGATGGACCTAGAGTCTGTCATACAGAGTGAAGTTAGAAAGAGAGAAACAAATACCGTATGCTAACATATATATATGGAATCTAAAAAAAAAAAAAAAAAAAATGGTTCTGAAGAACCTCAGGGCAGGACAGGAATAAAGATGCAGACGTAGAGAATGGACTTGAGGACATGGGTAGGGGGAAGGGTAAGTTGGGATGAAATGAGAGAGTGGCATGGACATATATACACTACCCAATGTAAAATAGATAGCTAATGGGAAGCAGGCACATCGCACAGGGAGATCAGTCGGTGCTTTGTGACCACCTAGAGGGGTGGAATTGGGAGGGTGGGAAGGAGACGCAAGAGGGAGGAGATATGGGGTATATGTATATGTATAGCTGATTCACTGTGTTATAATGCAGAAACTAACACACCATTGTAAGGCAATTATACTCCAATAAAGATGTTAAAAAAAAAGAGACTGCCAAAAAAAATGTTAATGTGATCATATGTGGCTCACGCTTGACTAATACTTACAAATGTTAATTTAAACAAAAACTGTGATACTACAGCATTGAGAGGTGAGGAGATAACAGTGTGTAGGGGTAGGGAGAGAAGGAATGTTCACACACCTGGGAGTGGTGTTATAAAAGAGCTTTATCACTGCCTTCTTTCAGAAAGTGAAAAATTTAGAAACTGCAGTATATTTTGACATATGGAGTAAATAACAGAAGTATCTAAAATACCTGAAAGAATTTTCCTTTCAAGAAAAGAATTGAGATAAGAGGAGGGGTTGGGGACTACAGGGTTTTGGTTAAAAACTTAGAATGTGGCAAACTGTTATTGCTCACCAACACCTGTATGTTTCTCTACATTTCTGAGGCTCCCTTGCAGTTAGAGCGGAACTTGGATTAAATTCTGGCCAATGAAATGTGGGCAAAGTGACATACGCCATTTTTAGGGCTGACCTCTAAAATTTTTGTGTGATTCACCGTGCTTTCTTTCTTGACAGGTAAGCTGTGGCTCCAAGTTGTAGGAGACAGCACAACCACTAAAAATAAAAAGAAACCTACATTCTTAAGTTTAACATTTCATCTGACTAGTGATAGCCACAATGGATTTCTTGTGAGAAATAAAAATTTATTGTATGAAACCACTGAAATTTGGGGGTTTTCTGTGACAGCAGTAAATTCAGTGTGTTGGTTTTTAAAAAAAACAGCCACAAATTCCTTGACAATCTTTTGAGAAGTGGCATCTACGTCCCCTCACCTAAAATCTAGACATGCCCTGAAACTCACTTATAATAAAAAGAATGTGAGAGAAGTAATGCTGTGTTACTTTTGGGGACTAGGTTAGAAAAGAACATGTAGTTTCTGCCTTGTTCACTGCAACATTTGACTTTGGAGCACTGGTCCTAGGCTAAGAAGTCTGGTTATCCCACTGCCATACTGTGGGGAAGCCCAGGCCACATGGGGAGGCTACACACTGGAGCTCTGCTAGCATTCAGTTTTCACAGCTGAGTTATCAGGAAAAAAGCTGTTCCTCTATGTTCTACTGAACACAAAATTCATGAACATAATAAAATGGTTGTTTTAAGCCACCATATTTTGGAGTAATTTATCACATAGCAATAGTAACCCAATACTCTGATTAATAAACAGAATCATTTGCTTTTTAATCTGTGTGCTTGAACTAAATTAGTTTAAAAAGATAAAGGTGTGAATTATTTATTATTGGCTTGGAGATTTTGCTATTGCTACTCTTCTTTCCCCCTAAAGCAGTGGCTTTCAAACTTTTTAAGAGAAACACACAATGAGAAATACATTTTATAAACGTGACCTAATGCACACATACATGCATACATACATAATTTAAAACTCCATAAAGCAAAACTTAACTTTACCAAGTGCCATGCACTGATATTTCCACACTAGACCATTTCATTTTTTAAAAAGTGTAGTTGTGACTAAATAGATTTCCTTGCTTACAAATGGGACCTCCACCAATGGGACCTACACCATCCCTTTGAATAACACTGCCCTAAACCATAATCATTCTTCAAGGTTTTTCTCAAGTTCAGCCAATAAAACTTCATTGACCACTCTGAACTCTTTTGAAAGTCCTATAATTTATTAGTCATATTGTATTTTCTGTACTACCCACGCTTAACTTGATACGTAAGGTCCTCTAGGGTAAGGTTCTGTCTTTTATCTCTCACTTGCTAAATTCAGAGTATTCAATAAATCCATTGCTCAATATCCGGTCACTGTGTTTCTAAATCTCACAATTGTCAACATGCACTCCTTCTGTTTGGATTTTCTTTGAGGTGGGGCAAGGACAAATGGTTTAATAATCCATCCACATATTACACTTAATTTCAAACTGGAAAAGTGCACAAAGCAGTCCCAACTCTACACGTGTAGTTTTAAAGCAAACCAAAGTATCAAGATATAATTTTTCTAACAGCTTTCATTACTATGCAGCGAACGAAATACTTCTCTTGACATAGCCTTAAAAAAAGTAATAGAACAAAGTTCTCACGCCTAAAATATTTTGGGAATTGGTAAATGGGGAAGTGTTCTGTAGGAACCGCATTTTTCACAACTCACTGCAACTGCACCTTGACAGTTTGTTTCGAGAACCGCGTCCCACTTTAGTGGTCCGGGTCAGTCTCACGGAGCGGGGTCCTGGTCTTCCATCCCGTCTCTCCGGAAAAGGGCGACACCACCGACCACTGGAGACGCAGAGGCGGGACTTTCCGTCTAACCCCGTTACCGTTTTCCGTCCCCGCCCGTTACCTTTGCCAAAGGGGCCCGCGCTGAGCCCGGCCCTAGCAACGGCCTTAGCAACGGCTGGGCTCCTCCCTCCGGTGTCGCCCGGAAAGCGCTCCGCCGCGCCCGGCGGGACGAGGGCCGTGCGCGCGCAGCGGTCCTGGGCGGAGCGGAAGACGCGTGGAGCCGTGCGAGGACCCGCAGGTTGTGCAGGTGTGAGTGCCACCGAGATCCCTCGTTTGGGTCTCCGCGCCTCTGTGGGGACCAGCCGTCTGGCCGGAGCCCGGCAGCTGCGGGAGTGGACGCTCCTTGGCCGGGCCCTGCCGGAGGTCGTGCCGGGTGTCGCTTTGTGAGCGGGGACCTGGTTTCTGCGCGGGCGCTTGCATTTTTAAGATCTTGCGGGCCCTCTGGGAAAAGGGTGCCCAAATTTTCCCTAAAAAAATTTTTTTTCAGTGCATTCCACCCCGAGAAAAGTCTGTCCAGGCAAAGTTAGTCCCCTAGGAACCCTATTCTTTATTTTTTAGTGTTTGGAGTGGTTTGTGGGGCATTGGTTATCAGGGAAGGAGAAACTTAGTACAGACATAGTGTGCCATGCAATGTATTTAAAATTTTAAGGTTATGATTACATAATAAGCAAAGAGGCTGTTCCTTATGTCTGAATTATTTGGGGGGAATGTAGGATAAGTCAGGAAGTATATTAACACTGCAAGCTGCCAGTTCCACGAAGTTGGATGATAAAATCGCTGCTCGAAACCACAATATTTTAAGAATTACTTCTGTCGGAGCCCCAATGTACCATGAAAAAGTAAGGCAAGACAGTCTTTCTACCACATGTTGGGTGGTGTGTATGGAGGGTGCTGTTAACCTGTATGAAAAAGTTGGTACCTTGGGTTTTTAAACATGGATGTTGGACCTGTTCATATGTGACCAGGTTCTTAAAAATAGGGGGAAAAACATTGAAGTGGGTTTTATCTAGTACTGAATTGGTCCAAAGTACAGGATAGGGGAGTTTTATATAATGTTCCATTGGGAAGTGAGTCAACTTGTAGCTAGGAGCTTTTTCCATTTTTATTTTAGAAAAAAAAAAAAAAAAAATCTGCCAGGCTGCTAATTCTGCCATGCTGCAGATGGCCCATAAAGGTTTGTCAGATACTTCAGTAGCAGGTGCATAGTGGATACTTCTTTTTCAGAATGGTTTTGATTTAGTTAACAAGTATTTGTTGAATTCCTCATGCTGCCCTAAGACATAGGAATAGGACAGATCCGTAAAGAATTCTGCTCTTGGAGAGCTGACTGCTAGGAGGGATAGTTTCACTAAAAGGTAACTCCAAATTAAAGTACATTTTTCCTTAAGTATGTGGAACTAGTAATAAGTGCATGAAAGTAAAGAGGTGTAAGAGATTGCCATGGGCCATCTAGAGTCCTGACTTTGAGACTAAAAATAGAGGATTATGTGCAAGGTGGCATTGATACAACTTGATAGAGTAATTAAGTTGGGGGGTAAAGAGGGTAGAAGGAGAAAAAAATTAATTTGTTTTCAACCCAGGTTGCAGAATGATGGGTGAACCATCAAGGTAAAAATATCTGTTAATTTCTTAGGAATAAAGTTTTTTAATGTTTTCTCAGTAACCCCCACCACTTCACTTGTATTTCCCACACATATTTGATGTTAACAAGTATGTCTTGAAAGTTCTGAATCATCATGTTTGCAACAAATGATTTGTACATATTAGAGACAGGCTGTTGATTAGGTCAGGACAGATATCCTGGTCATATGGTTTTAGAGACCTTTGGAGGGAACCTTCCCTAACTTGGAACTGCCCGCCTCTTCTGTGTAGCCACCTCAGCCATAGGTGAGAGTGTGTAGGCGGGGCAAGGCGGGGAGCCATAGGCACTTCCCTTTCACTGTCTTAAGGTATTTGTGTTGTCTGATTTTTGTAGAGGAAGGACATTTCATATAAGGCTTTGCTGATATTCATTTAGTTATATGGATGGAAGTCCAAGTGAAATATAGGGGGATATTTCTGAGGCATCTCAGGAGGAGTGCACTTTGGGGCTCTAGAAAAACTCACCAGCAGTTTTTCATTGAATGTCAGGCAACCACATTGACTTTCACGACACCCTTGGGGACTGCATACTTCCCCAGTAGGCCTGGTATGGCAGCACATGCAAACCCCTACATAGCTACTGGAATACCCAGAGAAATGGAGTCAGGTTGAATTAGACCACTCCAATTTCTTTTTTAGGTTGAGCCCCATGACCTGGATAACCCAAGACTTAGCCTAAAAATGTTTTTAAGAACCTCAGGCAACACCAGAACAAACCCAAACCAAGAGGATTTAGGTATCAATTAACTTCCTAAGTGTGGTGATGAGACCTGTTGGCTTGTGAGAGCTGACCTTTTGTTGGCCAACAAAGGATTTGTAGCTCCGATTTCTGGAGACTAATAGGATCTCTTCCCAGTCTTTTAAGGCTGCTCCTGTCCTTAGAATGAATTTTTTTTTTTTTTTAATATTACATTCATGGTAGAGTTTTATTTATTTATTTTTTTGGCTGTGTTGGGTCTTCGTTTCTGTGCTAGGGCTTCCTCTAGTTGCGGCAAGCAGGGGCCACTCTTCATCGCGGTGCGCGGGCCTCTCACTATCGTGGCCTCTCTTGTTGCGGAGCACAGGCTCCAGACGCATAGGCTCAGCAGTTGTGGCTCACGGGCCCAGTTGCTCCGCGGCATGTGGGATCTTCCCAGACCAGGGGTCGAACCCGTGTCCCCTGCATTAGCAGGCAGACTCTCAACCACCGCGCCACCAGGGAAGCCCTAGAATGAATTTTTGATCTTAGGCAAGATTTCTTTACCCAGATTTGTAGATGGACTCTAGAAATCTGCAAACCACCTGAAATTGTGTGCAAAATATTGTGTCTCTAAGTTCATTTTCCTAGAGATAAGGTCGAAGACTGTCATGCAATGTTAAAAGGATCTGAGCCTCAAGAAAAGGTGGCAGCTTAATGTCCTGCACTTTCCCAGTCATTGAGGGCATATTGACAAAGATAAAAGCCATTTTTAGGTAGATGATTTGGAGTGGAGGTCAGATAATGTTTTCCATTTGTGAGGCAAGGAGAAGGGGTTGGATCATCATTTTCAAATATCACTTTCTCTGAGCAACCCAAAATGTAAACCTGTACCTAATCAGTACACGTCAAAAATATTTATTGTATTTTGGCTTTCCCCTTGGGTAAATTTGGCAAGTATATTTTACTTTTCCTTCGATGACTAGCATCTTTTTTCTTTGTACTTCCTTATTTGGGTCTTAAGCTCCCTGCGATTTACAATCTATAAAAAGCTCCTGATGATTAATTAAATTAGTATCACTAACTTCTTGTCAGTAAATTATGTTGTATATTATGTTCCACTGGACTCTGTTCACTTTCTATTTGGGAGACCACAGAAAGTTTTCTGTTGCAGTCACAGCGTTTCTCCTGTCAGTGTTTGTACTCAAAGTGCCTGGAGTCTCATAGTTAAACACCACAATGCCATAAGGCTTTAGAATATGAGAATCATTTTACAGCTTTGGAATGAATATCAAATCAAAAGGGCCCCAGTCTCTTTTCTCCCTCGAAGTATATTGTGCTTACAAAATATTTGAATAACAGTTTTGGCAGCCATCATCCTTCTTTGAAGGAAATATTTAAGTGGGAAAATTACTATTTTACCTCTAGAACTGAAGAATCTGAATGGTATATATTTTTGAAAAGCAGTGTGAATTCTTAGAGTGGGTGAACATTGATGTTACTCTGTAAAATTTTAACATTTATAAGATTACACTTTAATCTTTATATATATGCATATATCTTTATATATAGTCATCTATTTCACCTTTTGGGACATTTTACAAGTTATAATTGGTAATGAATGCCTCTCATTTTAATGGATGTTTAGTTATATTTTTATGTGTTTTAATTTATGTTGGAGAAGACTACATCTTTTAGAACATAACCAACTAAATTTTACTGATTTCACTGGAACCTTGTATTTTCATTAGCATTCAGACTGAGATGTGATATCATGTAATATTAATTGAAAGTCAGAGCTTACAGGGTTGAATACTCTCCTGGCTGATACTAACATTAAAACATTACATTCCTAATAAACAAAATTACTGTTTCTGGAACAAAAATAGTCACTGAAAAATAGATCGTTCATACCTAAACTTTATATTTGAAATAATTTTTCTAGGCAAGAGCCTTCCTATTTTTACGGAGGGAATAGCTTAAAAGGGTAATTTATTGTTTTGAATTTATTGCTTTTTAATTTTATATTTTAAAGCATGCTAATTTAGTGATTTAAAAAACTTATTAACGTTTGTTAATAAATACTAAAAACAGCACACAGTTGTGAATTAAATTGAGTAATTTTTTTGGGTAGAAACAGTGAGTAAAATGTTTTCTGTTTTTTATTTTGCCCCCCACTTTTTTTTTCAGTGCATCTATGATATGTGTTTTAGAAATAAAAGTTAAACTTTGGTTTGAATGAAAAATGTCTCTCAACACACCTATATTTCTCAAAGAAAGGGAAGAAGATAATTCAAAATTTGTGGAAATACAACAGTCACAAACTACATCCATAGCTGCAGAAGATCCTCTTCAAAACTTATGCTTAGCATCTCAAGAAGTTCTTCAAAAAGCTCAGCAAAATGGAAGATCAAAATGTCTCAAGTGTGGTGGTTCAAGAATGTTCTACTGCTATACATGTTATGTCCCAGTTGAGAATGTACCTATTGAACAGATACCACGTGTGAAGGTTGGTGAGAAATTTAATTGTTTGGAAGTAGGAAAATAGATTTTAAAAACACATCTTATATATACCTACTCTAATATAACTGATAAGCTTGATAAATGATATCATTATGAAAATGAATTATATTAATAGAAAGTTTAATCCTGTAGACTGGTAAACCTATATTTTTTTTCCTCGTCTCTAGAAAAAGAGGCACACGTTGCCAAAACACTTGAATCTGAGATGAATGCTCTTGTTTTTAATGAAATCAGTTACTTTTTTAAATTAATGATTATAATTCATTTACTACATAGGAAAAAACGTGGTATAAACTTGAATACTACAAGAGACAAGTTTACAGACTGCATGAAGGAGCCTCAAAAACTACCTCAAGGGCCTTGGACTACCCTTTGAGAAAACATATCCTGAAGGAACTAGGGTTGATTTTTGCTTAGGCAAAATCATGAGTTTAGCCCCATCCTGTACGTGGAGATGGAGCACATGTCAGTGACCAAAACTAAACAAAACTAAAATTGAAAAGACTAAGACCTACTCATTGGGCTGTGTTATAATTGTTGTGATTTTAAGCCAGATTTTAAAAATTGATTTGAATTGATTGCTTACCTTATACTTGTTGCTTACCAAGACTATTTCTGAGTAGATAAAAGGTCTGTAGACCATCATGTCTACGTAATCAAAAAATTTATTATGTGTATGTTAACTTGCCTAACAGTGACCTGAACTTTAGGAGTAAATCAAATAGTGTATGAAATTTGACTGCTGCCTGTTAGGACTTTAAAGAGACCAAATCTACACATGGACTCATTAGAACTTGCCAGTAAGAAAATAAGTTGTAACTATATTTAAAGATATTTAATGTAGTGATTTTAAGGTTCATTTAAATTTTCAAGTAAGAAAAATACTTTAACACTCATATTTTGTTACTTGAATTGTAGTTTAGCCTACATGTCACCTTGGCAAGTCCATGGTCTGCTTAGGGGTCTCAGATCACTCTTATAGGCTATTGGAAAGTTTACTGGCAAGAATAAGTAAGAATGGAATCCAATCAACTTCACAGTTACCTCAGAAAAACTGAGAGCCTGAGGACAATAATTCTTTTTAAGTTGCCATTATCTTATAAGAATATTACATTTTGAAGTATAGTTTTGGAGGTATACACAGAATCATTTCATCTTCTATTTATGTCATAGCCACATATAGAAAACATCCCATTAAAAGTTTTATCTTAAGATATATTTTGTTCAAAAGGATTGAAGATCAGAATAATAAAAGTTAATAATATATTGGCAGAGCTAATGTTTTCATAGGAATTTAATAATTGAGGATTATTTTTCAAATCAGTGGTCTGATGTCCACTATTTAATCAAAATGACTCAAAACACTATGCCAAGAGTTTGATCAACTCTAAATGGCCTACTGGATGGTGCAGAGTTTTCTGAAGTGTTTTATTTTCATTGCCAGAAATAAAATTTTGTATGTTAATATAAATACTAAAATACTATTACTATTAGTAGTAATAAAAACTCTACAAAATTTTCTTTCTAATTTCTACTTTATTTTTATTTTTACAAATTGTTTAGCATTTGCTTTTAGATAGCCTGCTTGGGAAGGGAAGATGACTATATAATGAGTAAGTACCTCCCAAGCTATAAATTTTAGTCTAGGGATAAAATTCATAAATATGTATCTTTTTAATGCAGAGTATAATTTTTTAAATGTCGTGACAAAGCAAAGGTAAAAGGTGCTCTTGGTTTTTTTTTAAAAAAGGAGAAAAAAAAACCATAAGATAAAAGAAAGTTTCAGCTCTATTAGAGTCCTAGAATTGAGAAGACTCTCTTTGGGAAAGTTGATAATCACATGGAAAAAGGCTTAGGTTTTTCTGCTAATGGCATTTTGATAAATTTGGGCAGAAAGATTTGTGGTAAATCTCTTATAGGAAACATAGATGTTAGAGAACAGATTGATCTTCTTTAAATGTTTGAAAACAGAACATCTCTACTTGAACTCAGTCTGGTCAACTCTAGTGGTATTACTCTGCACCCTGTCATTATTTAAGATGTATCTTCCCTTAAAATGTGTGAACTAGAGCACAAAAATATATTTACCTATTTCCATGATTTGACCCGTGTCCGGCCTTTTGTTTCATAGTATCATAACTCTCAGGCTTACTCAGGGGTAACTAAAGATACCTAGACTGGCACCCAGGAATACTTCTTGAGCACAAATTTTGCATAATTGTTTTAAACTTGTAGATGTTAAGTCCATAATAGCTAGGTTCATGATTTGTAAAATACATTAATAACATTCAGTCCTGCATTTTTGATTTAAATGATGTCCTTCAGAGATAGCCAGCTGATCAGAAATGTTGGTGATTACCTTTGGAATTTTCAGCTATCCTCATCAGCCGTATTAGAAAGTCAGTTTCATTAGTATTAGAATACTTTGTCATGACCTGCTTTCTTTTTCTTCTTTCCTCTTTCCTACCTTACTTGGGCTAAGATAATGCTGAGCTGGTACTGAGAGACACTGGGGAAAGGGAATGTAGTATCAGCTGGGACTGAGCATCATGAGGAAAGTCTGATGTAGAGTTCAGCCAGAGGTAGACTGATGTAAAATCGTTTGTGAACTGCCTACTTAGATGGCAGATTTTCTGTAACTAGAAGTTGGTTTGATGATTTGAAGCAATTGGCTCCAACTTATAAATGATCACTAGGCCTAAGTGGGAGGGTAGGAGACATGGGGTTTGAAACCCTAGGTTGAAAACTATTTGGGATATTTATGGCCCTTCTAGGGTATATACTGTCCTCTTTCCATATAATCATCCTGAAAGATAAACTATGTACCGTTGGGGTCATCTAGTAGCATACAGCAACTGCCCCTTTAAAAAATAGTTCTGGAGTTAATGATACACACAGCATGGATGAATCTCACAATAATTATTCTAAATGAAAGCAGATGAAAAGAGTACATATTTTATGATTTCATTTATACAAAGTTCTAGAAAATACAAACTAACCTATAGTGGTAGCAGATCAATGGTTGTCTAAGGACTGTGGGTGGTAGTTGATGGGGAAAAGGGGAAGGAGGGAGGCACAGGAAGACTTTTGGGGGTGATGGATTTGTTCATTATCTTCATTGTGGTGATGAGTGCAAAGGTGTAACATGTTAAAACTCATTAGATTGTACACTTTAAATATGTTTAGTTTATTGTATCAATTTTATCTCTTTAATAAAGCTGTTTTGAAAAACAAGAAAAATAGTTTTGTAACTATTTTGTAACCGGGGTAAAATAGCTATGTGCCCCAGGGTAAATGCCTAGATTCTTGCCTTTTAGTGTGGGATGGGAGCTGGAAGAATGCTTATCATAACAAATAAGTCATTTGACTTCTACAGCAAAGAATCCATCTCAGAGAGTTTCTTATATATAATGGAGATATGACTTGTCTTCTATTTTCATAATCATGGCTGAATGCAGGACTTGTACAAGCATTATACAGAAAACTAAACCAAACAAGTCAGTGAAATAATAGAAAAATCTAACTCAAGAAATTTGCAGATAATATTATTTTTGCATAGAGACAGGACATAGTTCATAGTAATTAAATAATGAAATCTTAAGGAAAATAGGCAAAATGATTTTGAAGAGAGTTCTTTCTTATATAAAGAGTGTACCTCCTAGAAGCATTCTGTTACTGTTTTTTCCAGTTAATAATTAATTTCACTTGTGCTGTTAATTATGCTGAGAATCATGATGTTAAAATAAAAGATAATACCTTTGACCTCAGAAGATGTTTAAGGAACAAAATTTTAGCTTGAGTTTTAGATCTAAAGCTTTTGCCCAAACTTATGTTTCCTTTTAATATACTGTAAAATTAATAGACCTAAAAGTTTATAGGAATTATAAAAAATGTTCTTGGCACAGATATTGAAATGCAAAGAATATGACTCAGTGCCAATGTGATTTAAATGAAAGTGACATTGGAACATTGCTATAAGAGAAGATTCTATGTGAAATGAGTTGAAAATAGTTGTTCTAGTACATGATTAACAATATTGAGGAATAAATTTGTGTTTCCTTTATGACTGTTACCATTCTTAGTATTTGTTATAGAAAAGTATGACTTTTCAATCCATAAGTGTATTTATAGGATCTTAGTGTGAGCTTGCTATTTAAGCTTTAAAGACCATTTTTGTTAACGTAAAAATTAGAATTTTTATATTTGTTTTGTTCATTTGTCTTTTTTCTTTAAATTTTAGCTTCCATTGAAGATTGACATCATTAAACATCCAAATGAAACAGACGGCAAAAGCACTGCTGTACATGCAAAACTCTTAGCACCTGAATTTGTGAATATTTATACATATCCTTGTATTCCAGAATATGAAGAAAAGGACCATGAAGTAGGCAGCTTATTTTTTTTTTACAACTTTTCACATTGAATCAAAAAATGAATTTTAAACCCCATTGCCTTTCTGGACTTACTTGAACATAATTTAATATTTTGTTTAGTGATCTAGGGTTAAATCTTATATAGCACTAAACAACGCACAGTTTACTTCATCATTGTCTTCAAAGATCAAATGATCCTAGATGTTGAGCTTTTTTGAGTCTGTCTTTCTACTTTTTATTGTTTGTCTGCATTATTTCTTCAGGTTTTTACTCTTTGCCAATACTACTAGGCCTGCTTTTACTTTTCTCTCCTCTCCATTCTCCTGCCTATACTACACATAGATAGTCTAATTTGATACAAACTGAGAAACCAGATTACAAATGTTGTTGGAATTTCTCCAGAAGAAGAAGAGACAGACTAAGGTAGAAGGATTTTTAGAAATTCTCTCTAAATTAAAAGCATTAGTACATGGCCTTTGTAATATTTCTTTTGGCTACTCAGAGGCCTTCGTTGCTCATTTCTAGATTCTTAATGGGTTTTCACATAGTTGAAATGGTTACGTTAGTGACAACTGGTCTTGTTGAAAAGTGATGTTGCAATAGATCTCAAAAAACTAGGGCTTGAATACTTCTGAAAGAAGCACATAAACCCTTTTAGGTCTCTTGGGGGAACATTTGTTGGTATGGTTAATTTGGAAGCAAAATTAAAAATACATTCATTTGTTCAAGGAAGAACTTGGTAAGTTTGTCCTTTCCTATCAATATATTTATATTTTTTGGTTGAGTTTATAGAAAGTTGTGTTTGTAAATAATATATGAGTTTCGGATCTAGGAATATATTTGTATTTTCTTCTCTGGTCAGCTAGGTTATCGTCTATGTCAATTAAATAGAACACAGTGCTAGGTAATATAAAAAGATGTGACATGCTTATAGTCCAAGAAAACTAAGAAGCCCTGGACTTTGCTTACTGGGTATGGGGGAAATGTAGGCATGCATCGTGAATGTCTGAAAAACTTTTATAATGTCGAAGTTTATAAATTCAAGATTTAAAAGTTTATTTTAATATTTATTTTTTTGTATTAAAAATGATACATTTTCATTCAAGAAAACTTGGGAAATAGAGAAACGTATGGAAGATAACATCCGTGATGCTATCAACATTTGTTCATTTAACAGATATTTACTGGATGCCTGCTTTGTGGCAGGAGTTTTTATACTTTGGATATACAGTACAGTATATAAGGTCTCAGTAAAAACATGCTGAAAGAAAGGAGGTGCCATAATTTACTGAATTATTCCTTGAAAGTTAGATTTCTTTAGTTTTAGTTTTTCACTGTAATAAATATACTTTAACAAATATTCTGGGTATTGTGAGTATGTGTGTGTTTAGAATTATTTTATTAAGATAAATTCCCCTATGTGAAATTATTTGACCAAAGGGTATGAACATTTCAAGACTCTTGACTTAAATTGCCAAATTGCTTTCACAAAGAGTTATACTATTTAAACCTGATGTCAGTAATGGCTGTAAAGGCCTATTACACCATTTCCTCACCAGCATTGGCTGTATCATTTGTTTTATCGTTGCTTATTATATAGCTGAAAATGGTATTTAATTATTGAGCACTTTTCAATGGTTCTTTTACAAAGTACCCCATACTTTGCCTTTTATCTTATGAAATATTATAGAATTTAGTTTTTTGATTTAAGGTACAGTTAACTGAGCTTCTCTCAATAGGTGAATAACTTATTTTGAAGTACAGAAATAATTCTAGGTAGTATATTATGATTACAAATTACTAGGGAAGAGCCAAAAAATTTACCATATATATTAAAGAGGCACATATAATAGAACCTAATGCTTGTTTCTCAGATACTCAACATATGTTTTCCTCTTAAAGTTTTAAGTCAGAATTTATTAATTTTAAAGATCATAATAGCACAGTACTAACTTAAGCTTCTTTGCTTTAGGTTGCACTTGTTTTTCCTGGACCTAAGTCTGTTTCAGTGAAAGAAATTTCTTTTCATCTCCAAGAAAAGATTCAAAATAATGTTGGAGGCAAAAATGATGACCTTGACAAGCCATTCATTAAACGCAAGAAAACTGAAGAACAGGATTTGAATGACAGCAAGTGCAAAGACACAACACTGAAAAAAATTGTATTCATAGATAGCACCTGGAACCAAACAAACAAAATATTCACTGATGAGAGACTGCAAGGTAAGAAAAAAAATGTTGCATGTTTTTGATTGTTCCGTCCCCCAACTTTCATTTCAAAGAACTTCAAACCTATAGATGTATTGCAAGAAGAGTTGCATTGAATACACATACATTTTGCCACATTTGCTTTATTTTTCCTCCTCTGTTATATGTATGTTTGTGTACTTAGATATCATATATGTTTGTGGTTGAACCATTTGAAAGTAAGTTGCAGGCTTTGCAATACATCACCTTTGAATACCTAAGTGTACAACTTTTAAGAATAATTGCATAATCACTATACCGTTATCACTCTAAGAAAATTAACAAAAGTTCTGTGATATCTAATATGCAGTCCATATTCATATTTCCCTAATTAACCCCAAAATATCTGTTGTAGCTCTTTTCCTCTGATGCAGCATGTAAACTCAAATTGCATTTGGTTATTATGTCTCTTTAGTCTCTTTTAATGTAGAACAGTCCCCTGTTTTTGTTTTTCATGACTTAGACTTGTGTGAAGAGGATAGGTCAATTGTCTGAATGTTTCAATATTGGATTCAGTTTAAATATTTTTGCAAGGATACTTCAGATAAGGATAAATACAGGGTTGTCCATGACAATTCCAGTTTATATCTATTGTTTTGATATAATTATTAATAGCATCCCCTTTCACTCTCGGAAATGAAGCTGTTTGGCTGATTAATTATATGGTTACCCTATTCATAGCTCAGGTTGTATACATCAGATCAGGAGGATATAATGTAAGTTGTTCCATTACTGCTGATAACTTTAATTCCTTGATTAAAGTGGTGATTGCCAAATTACTCCATTATAAAGGTTATTTTCTTCATTGAAATTAGTAGTAATCTGTGGGGTGATGCTTTAAGATTGTGAACTATTTCCCAACTGCTTTTTACTGAGTGGTTTTGGTATTTATTGATGACTGTTGCCTAAATCAGTAATTACATTATGGATTACAAAATGATGAAATTTTAATATTATTATTTCTTCTACATTTGTTAGCTGGCATTCTTATGTAAAGAAGAGCTTTTCTTTTTTCCCCTCTCTTCTTTTTTTCTCTCTGTCTCCCAACCCCTTTTTGAGATCACTGTGGTCTTATGGATTTCCTTTTAATTCAGTGTATTATAATGTATCATGATTGTATTCTTTTTGATGCCCAAATTGTCTAAAATTTTGCTATTGGGAGCCCTTCAAGTCCTTTGTGGCATGGCCTCATTAGTATTTCTGTTACAACAGGATGGCCCAAGTTCACTTGCACTTTTTTCCTGCCCCAGATCTAGAATTAATTATTTGAAGGAGCTGTGGTCCTTTTAGTGGGGAATGGTATTAGAAACCAAGATCTGGTAAATTTATTACTGCTTGGATGTCATTGCTTCAGTGGACAGAGCCAAAAGAAATAAATAGATATATATTATGAGTTCACATGGATAGTTCCAATTCAGATTTAACATTACTTTCTTTTGTTTTATGTTTGTATCTTTTTCTCTTAGAGTGAAAAGCTTAGTGTCTAATAATAATGTTTTTAAAAAGTTGCTTTACTTGCCCAATAACACAACTAGTAACATGAAGGACATTACTTGTCTTGTTCCCTTGCACCTTACTCAGTTCTTCAGTCTTTTTCAGTAGTTTCTCTAAAAACTTTAGGTTTATTTCTAGCTCTTTGATGGCTTTATTTGTGTACCATGTATGATTAGAAAGCAAAAGAGCTACCCAGTTGGTATTAGGCAGTTTCCAAAACAGTTTCAAACTGGGAGAGCTTCTCCCAGGCAATTGTTAAAAATATCCATCCTCTAGAAAAGAAAGTTTATGACACTTTTTGGAATCCTGTGATAATTAGTCCCAAGCTAAAGTGAGCGACAATGCTGGATTTAACTAGCTTAATTTATATAGTTTATACCTCTTGAAAACAGCATACATGTTAGAAAGATTGCTTTGTCATTCTAATTCTGTGTGCTTGGGTGTATGTGTGTGTGACAGATAGGCAGAGAGGTAGAGACAAAGAAATGTGTGTGTGTGTGTGTGTGTGTGTGTGTGTGTATGAGAGAGAGACAGAGACAGAGAAAGATGACCGAGCATAAGATTTGCAGCGTTGTTGCTAATGTTTAATAGATGAAACCCTAAAGTCCCGCTCTTTGGAGTACTGCCTGCCACGTTACCTTGTATGGTTACAGCAGCAAGTTACTCCTCAGTTTGAAGATTTTCCTGAGCCTTTCCTTTAAATTATTTTATATGGTAATTGAAAAGGTCAAGTGAAGAACATAAGTGATAACACTTGAAAAAATTGTAAAAGGAACTATTGAGGTACAATTCAAATGTTTCCAGCCGTTGTGCTTAAGGCTTCAAATCACATTTGTACAAAAAATTTCTATTTCTCAGATCACATAGAAAGTATCATATATTTCAATTCTGTGCTACATCAGAATTTTAAAAGGGATTTCTTAAATCCTTCAAAATCATGAAGTAAATGGATTTCTAGAGTCAGTCTTCTCTGCGTGCCCTATTTCACCCCCTGCCTCTTCTGGCTCCTCATTGCACCACAGGAAATATTTAGGGCTTGGCATATTTATAATCTCTACATATGTGAAATACCAGTTTCCAGATAAGCCAAGTTACTTCCACAAGAAACAGCCCTTTTTTGTTATAAATCATTGCCATTAGGTTTTAAAACGTTTTATCATTTGATAGGATTAAGCTGAACAAACCAACTCTAAACCTCAGTTTAAACCCTCAAATGTAGTGTATTGGAATGTTTGTTTCTGTTATCTTATTATGAATGTTGAGATTAAGAATCCCCTTAACAATGTAACATACTGTTTTGCCAGACTTTACAGACAGAGAGCTGTGGATGTTTTACTGCTGTCAAAATAAAACATTTGAAGTTTGAGTGCCTAATTTAATCATAAAATGTAAGCCTACAAGTGAAAAATGGCGTAACATCCTTGAAGATCCACCATAGAAAGGCTTGGGGGAATGCAGTGGGGAAGGATGGTTTCTTTTTGTTGGAGAAGGAGTCAAAATTGTTAAAACTAGCATTCATCACTCAATAAGGGGTGCTGAGAAAACTGGAGAGCTACATGTAAAAGAATGAAATTAGAACATCCTCTAACACCGTATATAAAAATAAACTCAAAATGGATTAAAGACTTAAATGTAAGACCAGATACTTTAATAAAGGAAAACATAGGCAGAACACTCTTTGACATAAATCAGAGCAATATTTTTTTGGATCCATCTCCTAAAGCAAAGGAAATAAAAGCAAAAATAAATAAATGGGACATAATTAAACTTAAAGGTTTTATACAACAGAGGAAACCATCAACAAAATGAAAAGACAACCTACTGAATGGAAGAAAATATTTGCAAATGATATGACTGATAAGGGAGTGATATCCAACATATATAAACAGCTCATCGCATGAAAAAGCAAATAATCTGATTAAAAAATGGACGGAAGAACTGAATGGACATTTTTCCAAAGAGGTAGTACAGATGGCCAACAGGCACATGAAGTGATGCTAGTCATTAGGGAAATACAAACCAAAACCACAATGAGATATCACCTCACACCTGTCAGAATGGCTATCATCAAAAAGAACACAAATAACAAATGTTGGTGAGGATGTGGAGAAAAGGGAACCCTTGTGCACTGCTAGTGGGAATGTAAATTGGTGCAGCCACTATGGAAAACAGTGGAGGTTTCTCAAAAAACTAAAAATTGAACTACCATATGATCCAACAATTCCACTCCTGGGTATATATTTTAAAAAAACTAAAAACACTAATTGAAAGACATATGCACCCCAGTGTTCATAGCAGCATTATTTACAATTGCCAAGATATGGAAGCAACCCAAGTGTCCATCAACAGATGAATGGATAAAGAATATGTGGCATGTATGTGTATATATATATATATATATATATATATATATATATATATATATACACATAAACACACACAAACATACACACACAATAGACTACTACTCAGCCATAAAAAAGAATGAAATTTTGCTATTTGCAGTGACATGGATGGACTTGGAGGGCATTATGCTAAGGGAAATAAGGCAGACAGGGAAAGACAAATACTGTATGATATCACTTATATGCGGAATCTAAAAAATACAACAAACAAGTGAGTATAACAAAAGAGAAGCAGACTCACAGAGAGAACAAACCGATGGTTACCAGTGGGGAGAGGGAAGGGGGGGAGGGACAACAGAGGGATAGGGGAGTAAGAGATACAAACTATTAAGTATAAAATAAGCTACAAGGATATATTGTAAAACACAGGGAATATAACCAATATTTTATAATAACTATAAATGGAGTATAACCTTTAAAAATTATGAATCACAATATTGGACACTTGTAACATATAATATCATATGGCATACTTCAATTAAAAAAAGATTTGCTCTTTTTAGATTAAATTATTATTTAGTTTTGCTTTTTTTGACCTGTATGTGGTTTTCTCAGGACTCACATTGTAAACTTACCATTTTGTTTCTAATTTTTTTTTTTTTTTTACTTGTTTCTAAATTTATAGCTATAGTTTATTCATTTTCACTGCTTTGTAATATCTGATTGTGTGAATATACTACAGTTTATTCAGTCTCCTGTTGGTGACACAATTGAATTATTTCTAGTTTTTGCTGTTACACACAGTGCTACTATGAACATTCTTGCACATGTGCAAGCTTCCTCTAGGAAACGTACCTAGAAGTGGAATTGCTCTGTTGTTACATATAAGAATGTTCAGTTTTCCGAGACAATGCCACCTGTTTTCCAAAGTGTGGGTATACAAATTTATACTCCCATAATTAATGTGTAAGAGTTCCCATCGATCATAATCCCTCCTACCATTGTCTTGCCAAATGTTTGATTTTTGCCAATAGAGTGGGTATAAAGTGGTATCTCATTGTATTGATAATTTGCCTTTCTCTAATTACTAACTGGATTGAGCATCATTTTGTTTGCTTATTTGGCCATACACATGTCCTGTTCTATGAAATATCTATGTCCATCTTTCTAGTGTTTTGTTTTTCTTTTCTTATTGATTTGTGTGAATTCTTTATATATTCTAGAGTATAGATAATAATGTTTGAAATATCTTCTTGCAGTTTGTGGCTCCTCTTTTAAATTTCTTTATCTTTTGAGGAACTGAAATTCTTAGTGTAGAATTTATCAGTCTTTCATGTTTACCACTTTTGTGTCTTTTAAAAATCCTCTCTACCCCAAGATATTTATAATAATTTGTTCATAGATGTAAAAAATATTTTCTGTGTATGTCAGATGTGTTTCTTCCTTTTCAGTTCTTGTGCATCTAATTAATTTATTATTTTTGTATTACTGTGTTCACTAAGACCTCCAGTGCAGTATTGAATGGAAGCCTTGTGGAGGTCATCCCTGTTGTATTTCAATCTGATAATCATTGTCTTTTAAATGGCAGGTTTAGTCAGTTTATATTTGCTGTGAGTATTGATTTATTTGGACCTATTTCTATCATCTTAATTTTATTTTTATTTGTCTTGCTCTTTACTACTTTTTTCTTTTCCTGGCTTTTCTTTGATTGATTGAGTTTTTATTTTTCATATTCCATTTTTTAATATTCCTATTTTTGTTCTTTTAGGGAATTATACTATGCACATGTAACTTAAAAAAATTCAGTCAAACAACATTTTACCTCTCCTATTGAACACTGTAAGGGCTTAATACACTTAAGCTTGATTCATCCCCCTCCTAGTTATTGTTATTTTCTTCATTATTTTTTGTTCCGTCATTTATTTTCAGGCCACAAATTAGATACTATTATTGTTTTCCTTTAATACTGGCATCATTTCTTTGGATTTGCATAGATGTTTACCATTTTCTTTGCTCACCATTCTTATAACTCAGACTGTTTTTTCTGAAATACATCTAGAAATTCCTTCCATTGGATCTCCAGTTGGCATATGTTTATTGGCATATTTTTGTTTGTCTATTAATATTTTTCACTCCTGTTCTTGATGTATAGTTCTGCTGGGTAGGTAATTTTAGGTTGCCAGTTATTTCCTCTTGGCACTTTGAAGATTTTATTCCAGAGTCTTCAATATTTTATTGTTCCTAATAAAAAGTCTCCTGTCATTTTTTTTTTTTTAACTAATTAATTTTTATTTTTGGCTGTGTTGGGTCTTTGTTGCTGCACGTGGGCTTTCTCTAGTTGGCGGTGAGCGGGTGCTACTCTTCGTTGTGGTGTGCGGGCTTCTCACTGCAGTGGCTTCTCTTGTTACAGAGCACAGGCTGTAGGTGTGCAGGCTTCAGTAGGTGTGGTGCATGGGCTCAGTAGTTGTGTCACGTGGGCTCAGTAGTTGTGGCTCACAGGCTCTAGAGCGCAGTCTCAGTAGTTGTGGCGCACGGGGTTAGTTGCTTCGCGGCATGTGGGATCTTCCTGGGCCAGGGATCTAACCTGTGTCCCCTGCATTGGCAGGCAGACTCTCAACCACTGCGCCACCAGGGAAGTCCCTCTCCTGTCATTTTGATTACCTTTCTTTGGTATATGATCTGTCTGTTTTCAATGGCTACTTTTAAAATATTCTCTTTAGTCTTGCTCTTTTGCAGTTACACTACTATAAGAAGGATCTCTGCTCTGATTTCTTTGTATTTATCCTCCTTGAGATACATTATGTCATGTATCTGTGACTTTGCATTTTTTAAAATAGTTTCTGAAACAGTCATAGGCATTATCTCTTTAAATGCTATCTCTCCTCCATTCTCTTTGCTGTCTCCCACAGAACTCCTATTAGATATATATTTGATCCTTCATATCTCTTAATATCTTGGTATGTTTTTATATTATTTATTTCTTGTCATTCTCTGCCACATTTCTTAGGTAGCTGTTAGGTTAAAGTGAGGCGTGATAGTAGGAAATCATTGATGACTCAGAGGTTCCTAGTCTGGGTCAGTGGGCCAATTTTGATATTACCTTCTTCACTTTTCTTTCTCACTTTAAAATAAAATACGATTTTTAGAAAGTATTTGCAAACTAAATATAATGTGAGTCTGAGTATTGGTCTAAGGTACTAAAAGCATTCTAGGTTTGTATGTTGACATCTGAGTTGTAAGAGATGAGAGTACTATTGTATGATTTCATGAGTCACTTCCTCTTTAAATATACAGGAGCAAGGCATTAGCTGACTGTGTTATTGAGTCTCTGAAACACAGATGTGACAGCTAATGAAACAGCTCTAGGTACTCTGTTCATGAACATATAGCCAAAAAGTGATAATCCAGAAGTAGTTTTAACAGTATTAAGGACCATTAACCTGCCTACCTGGTCTCAGTGAATTTCAGAACAATATTTTAAATGTCAGTTTATCAAGGAAATGAAACTCTTCTGAAAATTGGTGAATTTAGTCCTGTCACAGATTAAAGTCAAAAAAGACACTGGCAAGTAGAAGACAGAAAGAGTTGAACATCTTAAATGTTAACTACTTTTAACCCATTTGCTACAGGTCCAAGACTTATAGATAACTGTCATGGATAAGATTTCATCCTGTGTTTTATATTGCTTCCGTATATACCTTAATGCATTTGAGAAAATATCCTATTTGGAATTGGGATTGAAGGAATTTAAAGAAAATCCTTAAAGTAATTAAGGGAAATTATTATTGTACCACATCCTGTGGTTAACAGGAAATATTTATACTTCTCTTATTTGTTTTTGGCAGGGTTGCTACAAGTTGAGTTGAAAACAAGAAAAACTTGCTTTTGGCGCCATCAAAAAGGAAAGCCAGATACCTTCCTTTCCACAATTGAAGCCATTTACTACTTTCTGGTAGATTATCATACTGATATTTTAAAAGAGAAATACAAAGGACAATATGATAATCTTTTATTTTTCTACTCTTTTATGCACCAGTTGGTAAAGAATGCCAAATGCCCTGGAGGCAAGGAAACAAGAAAACTTACCCATTAGTTTTTAGGAAGTCACTTAATGTAATTTTATTTTGCTAAAATCAATAAAATTATAACTGTGCTTTGTTTATTCCTAGGAAATATTTCTGTATAATGTCTGTAAGACCACGTGAAAAAATAAGGTTTTATTTATTTTACTTCATGTTTTTTAAAATGAAGTTATTTCTAAGGGACTTTTCAGAGATAGTGTTGACCGAAAAATTCATTTCAGAAGTTATTTGCTCAAATTTGGCATATCTCAATTTTATTACCATATTTTAATATAATAACGTGTTGTATTTATATATATGTAATTAGATATAATTAGATATTTGTTTAGAGATCTTCATATCTTTCCACCTATACTCACAGAATCTCCTCAAGTGATTTGTTTAAGGTTAATGGCAAACATGGGCAGAACTAGAAATGTAGCTCCAGTCCCATAGGGCTATTTCTTCTTAAGTCCACACTGTCTCTGGTGGACATTTGTTGCTTTTTTCATCTGCCTGGCATCTTTTTTAGGGAGAAATTGCTAGCAATCATGTCCTATCATAGGGATGGACATATGACCCGGTTTAGCAAGCAAAGTGCCTAGTGATTGATCCAGGGATGAGCACATGTCCCAACATCCTTCTTGATAAGTGATATGGATGCTCTAGGAGATAGGGTTTATTTTTCAAAAAGCAGTGGTTAAAAGCACAGACTCTAGAGCTAGACTGTCTAAATCTAAGTCTCAGCTTTCTTTTTTCACCTACCAGTCATTTGTCAGTTTCTTCATTTCTGAAGAGATGGTAATACAGTAGCTATTTTAGGATTATGGTGAGGTTTAACTGAATTAATGTATCTAAGGGGCTTTCAACAGCACCTGGCATATACTAAGTGCTATAAATGTGTTTACTCTTTTTATTATTTTATGAAATTGTGAAATAAGCATGATGTATATAATCCTAGAGCTACTGGTGACATCTCTGCTGCAGGTGGCAAGAACTTGCCTTAGAATGAAGCCAGCAAAAGAAAGCAGAGTGGAGAGATAAAAAGACTGAGTCCTGAGGACATCATTTAATCATCTAATCTAGCTGCTTGTGAATGGAACCCTACTGTGCTGAATAGCTTCTGTTTGCCCTCTGGATCCACCCTCCACTCTTTCCCATTCTGCTCTCTGCTCTGTGAGGTAGGTCCCCTTGACCACTGGCTTTTGCTTGGGATCAGCAAATGGAAGCACCGTAGGAGATTGGAGGTTGAAAGGAAAATGAAATTGTTTATTTATTTCCCTTGCTCCTTTCCTGCCAGGTCACCATGCGTTGGGTGTGTCCTTCGACTGAAGGTCATCCTATCAGGCATCCCTTTCCCAGCAGTTATTCCAGTTAACTTCAGGCCCATGCTCCCTCCATTTACCCCTTTTCACTTATATCGTAATGAATCCAGGGTATTAATAGCCCCAGCGTAGGTCAGTGTACCTTGCTGGTTTTCCTAAACCCTGCCTTTACCTTTGTAAATAGTAATTTTATTATATTTTTCTCAAATGTCCCCATTTGAAGTTGCCCTCTTTCTGGGACACTGACTGATAAATTTCACCCATGTGGGTGCTAGAAATAACAGTACATTTCCCAAAGTATACTCAGTGGGACACGTGTTTTTATGAATAAATGAGTTATTGGTAAAATTTGTTTGCTGCACCTTATATTCCCCTGTTAGAGATTCAAAAGGCACAAAATGAAAGTGCTGAAAAGTCCTGAAATAAACATTTTGAACTTTATTTTAGTTAGTATTTCTTAAACTTATTTGAATAAGTAATGCCTGCTAACATACTGTGGAAATAGAACATTTGAAACATTGTAATTTAGAGCAGTCCCTGATTAATATATATGTGGCAGTTGAGGCCTAAAGAGATTAAGTAACTTGCCTATAAGGTCACACAACTAATTAGTGGTAGAACCTTATCTAGAATCTAGGACTTCTGATTTGGTTCAGTGAGGTCACCATTTTATTATGCTTTTCGTTAAAAGGAATATAGATTATATAAGGTTTGAACATTATTAGTCCCATACTCTTAGCCAAATAAACAAGCTGACTTGCCTATTAGTTAATAGGCAATAACTGGCTAGCAGTTATTTTTCAAGAATGGAATTAAAATGGATTTCTTCATGTTTAGAACTTGACCTTGGGAACAGAAGAAGGCCTGAATTGATTTAAGCAGGACTCAAGTTGGGTTGGATTTCTCTGGGCTAAATTTGAACTTTCCTGAGCCAAAATCTATTGCCATTTAACTGGCTCTCCAAACCAACAAAATATAATTGTTAAAAGGGAGAGGGGGAAAAAAAGAACTCATTTGCCCCTATCTTACAGCTGTCTTAAGAAAGATGACCCATATGCTCCATAAGAGCCTAATTTATAACTAAGGCCAGAAAAATCTTAAGTTTTTCCCCCCAAGTAATAATAATACCTGTTTGAACAATGAATTGTCTGTACTTGTCTTGTTTTTCTTTGGTGTGAAAGACTGTAAAAATGACAGTAGTTTTTTACTCCTCCCTGTATTCTTTTTTTCATGCTCCTTTGAAGTACATTCTCAAGTACTTTCTGGGCCATATGTATTTGCAAACATCTGGTGTATTGCCACTTACTCTTGTGCTACTGCTGTCACCATAAACACATACATGTCTTGGTTAGCCTCCTTGAGGGTGAGACATGCATGAAGCAGAGCCAGGTTACCCTGGTCACCCCAGCTAAATCCTGTCTTCGATTGGCTGATAGCCAGTCAAACCCCAGGTATGTGAACCATCCCAGCCAAGATCAGCAGAACCACCTAACTGACACCTATCTGATTCCAGATTTGTTAGCAAGGGATGTCCATTGTTATGCCTCTGAAGCTTTATAGCTATTATTATACAGCATTATTGTGCCCATAGATATCTCATCTTTGGATATAGTATCAGACACACCTTCCTCAAGTGCCTTCTCACATTCTTGGCCCCACTGTTTCCTAGACCACCAACCACTTTGCCATAGCTACCACCCTACATAGTGACACACTACTAGCAGGCTGGAGTGATTCTTCTGCCTGAGGTCAACTAGCCACGTGCTCAGAATCTCTGGCCCATCCCAACGCTTCTGGACTCAAGGAAGCATCATGCCACAGGGTTTCCCCAGTGATTGTCAAAAGGGCTAGATGATGCAATCTGGAAGAGCAGTGAAGTTAACTGTCTGGAAAACTTGGATCAATGGACTAGAAGAAGCCATCAGACAAATTCCTCTCCCTTCTCATGGACTATTTTGAGGCATAGTTTTTCACCCTCCTGCCCAGAGATGTACCATGTAGCTAAACAACTGTACTTACCAAATTAGCAGCAGTGTCTCTTCACGGCTTTTCATGAAACAGAAACCAAATGCTATACAGTAATTTATCAATTTGCATTTGCTCCCAGTCTCTGCTAGCCTTACTTCCTTACTCTCACCAGCCTGGATTGCCCCTTCTAATAAAGTAATAGATTTAATTTTTGCCTGAGGCTCTCTTTTCTAGAGAAGCCAGGTGGTTTAGTCTGTATTTGGTGAGGAAAGCAGATTCATTAAAGTAATACATGAATGAAGAGGTTTAATAAAGGAATTGGGGTTCACCCAAATATGGAAGTTGCTGGGGAAATAAAGGTCTGGAAGACCAGCAGAAGAGGATTAGAGAAACATTCACTAACTAGTTTGGCCCGAGACACTCAAAAGTACTCATGGCTTAGTTTGTAGAAATGTATATGTATTGAATATATCGCTTTTCTAATTTCCTTAATCTTTCTAGTAGCCCTTTGATTCAGCTGAAAGGCATCTCTTTAACTCCTTCAGAGGTTGTACAAAATGAGCGTATAGTTAGACCTTACTTGGTCTTTTACTTGAGGCCATCATAATGGCAATACCCTGGATTTGTTCTTTGTCCTAAGGTTATATTTAATGATCAAACATTTGATTTGGTGAAAAACAATTTCATTTTCCAGTCTAGGCTCTATATTCCCTCTCAATAATATTTGTATTACCACTTCCTTATTTTTGAGCTTGTCTTAGAGTACCTTATAAATTGCAGTGAATAGCAGCCAGCTTATTCTTTCAAAATTCTGCCTCAAAATCTCACCCAATGCCATGAAGGTATTAGGTACATTTTCTGTCTTCCATGTTACTGCAGGTGATAATTTTACCACACTTTTGCCTCCAAATACTGGCAATTAAAAGACCCTAGTGTGGGGGCCCCTTAACCAGTCTCAACCACCCACCCACAACCCCCTGTGTCCAGTATCCTGGATGATAGAAACCAGCTCCACAGAGAGAAACAAAACAGTACAATAAACCAGGAACAACTCTTCACTGAAATGTTCCCTGAGTCATCAGCGCTGCAGACACAACACGGTTTCTTCAGCATCAGGTTCAAAAGTCAGGGCTCCGGGTCACAAAAAATGTGGCCCCTTACCACCTCCTCAGTGGAAAGAACTGTGTGTGTTTTCTTTAGGGTGATTGATAGAAACAGCACACTGAAGCTGCAAACATTTAAATGCACACAGGCTGTTAAGAGTTGTAAACTTCTTGAATCCAGGCAGAGAAAACAACAGCCCCCAAAGGAGAAAAAGTTTACTCACCCATAAAGTTCATGAGTAAGGGAAATTTTTAATTTGTACATTATTTATAACTGTGATTAACTACTTGGTCACCTGAATAAAAGGTTGTATAGGAAAAAAAAAAAAGACCCTAGTGAAAAGTTTGGCTAAACACTCAATGAGCCTGCAATGAAGACCACCACCCATCAAAAACACTTGGTGAAAGACTCCAAATTAGAAAAAGGGGGGGAAATCCAAAGGAAACAGACAAGCAGAGAATGAAAGGGGAAAAAAACCTAAATATCTTCAAAAAAAAGAAACTATATTGTATTCACAAAACAAGAATGGGATAGTATGAAAAAGAACAAGCACTAGACAAGAGATCCTGGGGAGGCCTTCAAGATGGTGGAGGAGTAAGAGGTGGAGACCACCTTCCTCCCCACAAATACATCAGAAATACCTCTACATGTGGAACAACTGCTACAGAACACCTACTGAATGCTGGCAGAAGACCTCAGACTTCCCAAAAGGGTCTTGGTGCTCCGACCGGGTGTCAGGCCTGTGCCTCTGAGGTGGAAGAGCCGAGTTCAAGACATTGGTCCACCAGGGACCTCCCGGCTCCATTTAATATCAAATGGCGAAAGCTCTCCCAGAGATCTCCATCTCAACACTAAGACCCAACTCCACTCAATGACCAGCAAGCTACAGTGCCGGACACCCTATGCCAAACAACTAGCAAGACAGGAACACAACCCCACCCATTAGCAGAGAGGCTGCCTAAAATCATAATAAGCCCACAGACACCCCAAAACACACCACCGGACCAGTCCTGCCCACCAGAAAAACAAGATCCAGCCTCACCCACCACAACACAGGCACTAGTCCCCTCCAAAAGGAAGCCTACACAACCCACTGAACCAACCTTAGCCACTGGGGGCAGACACCAAAAACAACAGGAACTATGAACATGCAGCCTGCAAAAGGGAGACCCCAAAGACAGTAAGTTAAGCAAAATGAGAAGAAAGACAAACAGCAGATGAAGGAGCAAAGTAAAAACCCACCAGACCAAACAAATGAAGAGGAAATAGGCAGTCTACCTGAAAAAGATTTCAGAAAAATGATAGTAAAGATGATCCAAAATCTTGGAAATACAATGGAGAAAATACAAGAAACGTTTAACAAGGACCTAGAACTAAAGAGCAAAGAAACAATGATGAAAAACACAATAAATGAAATTAAAAATTCTCTAGAAGGAATCAATAGCAGAATAACTGGGGCAGAAGAACAAATAAGTGACCTGGAAGATAAAATAGTGGAAATAACTACTGCAGAGCAGAATAAAGAAAAAAAAGAATTGAGGACAGTCATAGAGACCTCTGGGACAACATTAAACGCACCAACATTTGAATTATAGGGGTTGCAGAATAAGAAAAGAAAAAGAAAGGGACTGAGAAAATATTTGAAGAGATTATATTTGAAAACTTCCCTAATATGGGAAAGGAAATAGTCAATCAACTCCAGGAAGCGCAGAGAGTCCCATACAGGATAAATCCAAGGAGAAACATGCAAGTCACATATTAATCAAGCTATCAAAAATTAAATACAAAGAAAAAATATTAAAAACAGCAAGGGAAAAGCAACAAATAACACAAGGGAATCCCCATAACGTTAACAGCTGATCTTTCAGCAGAAACTCTGCAAGCCAGAAGGGAGTGGCAGGACATTTTTAAAGCGATGAAAGGGAAAAGCCTACAACCAAGATCACTCTACCCAGCAAGGATCTCATTCAGATTCGACGGAGAAATTAAAACCTTTACAGACAAGCAAAAGGTAGGAGAATTCAGCACCACCAAACCAGCTTTACAACAAATGCTAAAGGAACTTCTCTAGGCAGAAAACACAAGAGAAGGAAAAGACCTACAATAACAAACCCAAAACAAGAAAACGGTAATAGGAACATACATATTGATAATTACCTTAAATGCAAATGGATTAAATGCTACAACCAAAAGACATAGACTGGCTGAATGGATACAAAAACAAGACCTGAATATATGCTGTCTACAAGAGACCCACTTCAGACCTAGGGACACATACAGACTGAAAATGAGGGGATGGAAAAAGATATTCCATGCAAATGGAAATCAGAAGAAAGCTGGAGTAGAAATTCTCATATCAGACAAATTAGACTTTAAAATAAAGACTATTACAAGAGACAAAGAAGGACACTATATAATGATCAAGGGATGAATCCAAGAAGAAGATACAACAATTGTAAATACATATGCACCTAGCATAGGAGCACCTCAAACATAAGGCAAATGCTAACAGCCATAAAAGGGGAAATCAACAGTAACACAATCATAGTAGGGGACTTTAACACCCCACTTTCACCAATGGACAGATGATCCAAAATGAAAATAACTAAGACAACACAAGCTTTATTTTTTTTATTTTTTATTATTTTTTAAAAATTTATTTATTTTATTTTATTTATTTTATTTTTGGCTGCGTTGGGTCTTTGTTGCTATGCACGGGCTTTTCTCTGGTTGTGGTGAGTGGGGGCTACTCTTCGTTGAGGTGCGCGGGCTTCTCTTGTTGTGGAGCACGGGCTCTTGGCATGTGGGCTTTAGTAGTTGTGGCTTGTGGGCTCTGGAGTGACAACACAAGCTTTAAATGACACATTGAACAAGATGGACTTAATTGATATTTATAGGACATTCCATTCAAAAACAACAGAATAGACCTTCTTCACAAGTGCTCATGGAACATTCTCCAGGATAGATCATACCTTGGGTCACAAATCAAGCCTTGGTAAATTTTAAAAAATTGAAATTGTATCAAGTATCTTTTTTGATCACAATGCTATGATACTAGATATCAATTGCAGGGAAAAAAAATCTATAAAAAATACAACACATGGAGGCTAAACAATACAGTACATAATAACCAAGAGATCACTGAAGAAATCAAAGAGGAAATCAAAAAATACCTAGAAACAAATGACCATAAAAACACGATGACCCAAAACCTATGGGATGCAGCAAAAGCAGTTCTAAGAGGGAAGTTTATAGCAATGCAATCCTACCTCAAGAAACAAGAAACATCTCAAATAAACAACCTAACCTTACACCTAAACAATTAGAGAAAGAAGAACAAAAAAACCCTAAAGTTAGCAGAAGGAAAGAAATGATAAAGATCAGATCAGAAATAAATAAAAAAGAAATGAAGGAAATGATAGCAAGATAAATAAAACTAAAAGCTAGTTGTTTGAGAGATTTAAAAAAATGATAAACCATTAGCCAGACTCATCAAGAAAAAAATGGAGAAGACTCAAATCAACAGAATTAGAAATGAAAAAGGAGAAGTCAACAACTGACACTGCAGAAATACAAAGGATCATGAGAGATTACTACAAGCAACTCTATGCCAATAAAATGGACAACCTGAAAGAAATGGAGAAATTCTTACAAAAGTACAACCTTCTCAGACTGAACCAGGAAGAAATAGAAAATATAAACAGACCAATCACAAGCACTGAAATTGAGACTGTGATTAAAAATCTTCCAACAAACAAAAACCCAGGACCAGATGTCTTCACAGGTGAAGTCTATCAAACATTTAGAGAAGAGCTAACACCTATCCTTCTCAAACTCTTCCAAAATATAGCAGAGGAACACTCCCAAACTCATTCTACAAGGCCACCATCACCCTGATACCAAAACCAGATAAAGATGTCACCAAAAAAGAAAACTACAGGCCAATTTCACTGAGGAACATAGATCCAAAAATCCTCAACAAAATACCAGCAAACAGAATCCAAAAGCTCATTAAAAGAATCATACACCATGATCTAGTGGGGTTTATCCCAGGAATGCAAGGATTCTTTAATATACGCAAATCAATCAATGTGATAGACCATATTAACAAATTGAAGGAGAAAACCATATTATCATCTCAATAGATGCAGAAAAAGCTTTTGACAAACTTCAACACCCATTTATGATAAAAATCCTCCAGAAAATAGGCATAGAGGGAACTTACCTCAACATAATAAAGGCCACAGATGACAAACCCACAGCCAACATCATTCTCAATGGTGAGAAAATGAAACCATTTCCTCTAAGATCAGGACCAAGACAAGGTTGTCCACTCTCACCACTATTATTCAACATAGTTTTGGAAGTTTTAGCCACAGCAATAAGAGAAAAAAGGAAATAAAAGGAATCCAAATTGGAAAAAAAAAAGTAAAGCTGTCACTGTTTGCAGTTGACATGATACTATACATAGAGAATCCTAAAGATGCTACCAGAAAACTACTAGAGCTATTCAATGAATTTGATAAAGTAGCAAGATACAAAATTAATGCACAGAAATCTCTTGCATTCCTATACACTAATGATGAAAAATCTGAAAGAGAAATTAAGGAAACACTCCCATTTACCATTGCAACAAAAACAATAAAATACCTAGGAATAAACCCACTTAAGGAGACAAAAGACCTGTATGCAAAAAACTGTAAGACACTGATGAAAGAAATTAAAGGTGACACAAAAAGATGGAGAGGTATACCATGTTCTTGGATTGGAAGAATCAACATTGTGAAAATGACTCTACTACCCAAAGCAATCTACAGATTCAATGCAATCCCTATCAAACTACCACTGGCATTTTTCACAGAACTAGAATGAAAAATTTCAGAATTTGTATGGAAACACAAAAGACCCCGAATAGCCAAAGCAATCTTTTTTTTTTTAATTTTATTTATTTACTTATTTTTATTTTTGGCTGTGTTGGGTCTTCGTTTCTGTGCAAGGGCTTTCTCTAGTTGTGGCAAGCGGGGGCCACTCTTCATCACGGTGTGCGGGCCTCTCACTATCGTGGCCTCTCTTGTTGCGGAGCACAGGCTCCAGACGTGCAGGCTCAGTAGTTGTGGCTCACGGGCCTAGTTGCTCCGTGGCATGTGGGATCTTCCCAGACCAGGGCTCGAACCCGTGTCCCCTGCATTGGCAGGCAGATTCTCAACCACTGCGCCACCAGGGAAGCCCCCAAAGCAATCTTTAGAAAGAAAAACGGAGCTGGAGGAATCAGGCTCCCTGACTTCAGACTATACTAGAGAGCTACAGTTATCAAGACAGTATGGTACTGACACAAAAGCAGAAATATAGATCAATGGAGCAGGATAGAAAGCCCAGAGATAAACCCATGCACATATGGTCACCTTATCTTTGATAAAGGAGGCAAGAATATACAATGGACAAAAGATAGCCTCTTCAGTAAGTGATGCTGGGAAAACTGGACAGCCACATATAAAAAAAATGAAATTAGAACACTACCTAACACTGTACAGAAAAATAAACTCAAAATGGATTAAAGACTTAAATATAAGGCCAGACACTACAAAACTCTTAGAGGAAAACATAGGCAGAACACTCTATGTCATAAATCACAGGAAGATCCTTTTTGACCCACCTCCTAGAGAATTGGAAATAAAAAAAAAAAAGTAAACAAATGGGACCTAATGAAACTTAAAACTTTTGCACAGCAAAGGAAACCATAAACAAGATGAAAAGACAGCCCTCATAATGGGAGAAAATATTTGCATATGAAGCAACTGACAAAGGATTAATCTCCAAAATTTACAAGCAGCTCATGCAGCTCAATATCAAAAAACAAACAACCCAATCCAAAAATGGGCAGAAGACCTAAATAGACGTTTCTCTAGAGAAGATATACAGATTACCAACAAACACATGAAAGGATGCTCAACATCACTAATCATTAGAGAAATGAAAATCAAAACTACAATGAGATATCACATCACACCAGTCACAATGGCCATCATCAAAAAATCTACAAACAAGAAATGCTGGAGAGGGTGTGGAGATAAGGGAACCCTCTTACACTATTGGTGGGAATGTAAACTTATCCAGCCACTATGGAGAACAGTATGGAGTTTCCTTAAAAAACTAAAAATAGAACTACCATACAACTCAGCAATCCCACTACTAGGCATATACCCTGAGAAAACCATAATTCAAAAAAGTCATGTACCACATTGTTCATTGCAGCTCTATTTACAATAACCAGGACATGGAAACCACCTAAGTGTCCATCGACAAATGATTGGATAAAGAAGATGTGGCACATATATACAATGGAATATTACTCAGCCATAAAAAGAAATGAAATTGAGTTATTTGTAGTGAGGTGGATGGACCTAGAGTCTGTCCTGCAGAGTGAAGTAAGTCAGAAAGAGAACAATAAATACCGTATGCTAACACATATGTATGGAATCTAAAAAAAAAAGAAAAGGCTCTGAAGAACCTATGGGCAGGACAGGAATAAAGTCACAGAAGTAGAGAATGGGCTTGAGGATATGGGGAGTGGGAAGGGTAAGCTGGGACGAAGTGAGAGAGTGGCATGGACTTATATATACTACCAAAGGTAAAATAGATAGCTAGTGGGAAGCAGCCACATAGTACAGGGAGATTAGCTCGGTGCTTTGTGACCACCTAGAGGGGTGGGATAGGGAGGGTGGGAGGGGGATGCAAGAGGGAGGAGATATGGGGATATATGTATATTCATAGCTGATTCACTTTGTTTTAAAGCAGAAACTAACACACCATTGTAAAGCAATTATACTCCAATAAAGTTGTTAAAAAAAAGAAAAAAGATTCTGTAAATTATTGGGTTGGTCAAAAAGTTTGTTCGCGTTTTTCCGTAAGATGTAAAATAAAAAAAGATTAAAATGTGAACGCTGAAATAAATCAATACAAGAGTTGGAAGAGAAAATATAGCATATGAATAGAATATTATAACTTCCAAAAAAAGTCCAACCTTAGTTTAAAGTTGTAGTTGAAACTATAGGCTACATGTTACGTTGTATTTAATAAAAACCTTGAGGAGAAAGACACTGATAATAGTGCTTATACTAGCCAATACCGTTTGTTGTTAAGGAGAAAGTTGGAGATTATTTGTATACCAGTTACCTTAACTTAACAAAAAATAGAGTATTAGCCAGGTGGAATGAGTCTATTCATAGCTTTAATCTATTAATCAACACATACACTGTATATTATAATCATATTGAGTTTCTAGCTGGGTTGCTGAGATGGACCAAGGCACTACTCTCCAAATTATTTTTAACCATGATGTTTCTATATTATCCCCTTGAGATTCTGACAATTGCAATCTTACTTTATATGTAGTTATAATAAATAGTATTTATCTCATTACATAGTTTTATAGAATATTGTGTTTGATGGAGAAAATTACTCACCTGTGCTGTAATGTTCGCATCAACACTTTGCTGATTAATTTAGTATCTATGACCTCAGTATCTTTATTCACTAATTCTGCCACTGTAACGAGTGAATAACTAGCTAGTCAAAAAACAATACTTTGTTTTGACTTTCTTTCTAAAGGTCATTACTAAACTCAGAGTGATGTTTATTTTTCCCTTTGAGGAGTTCTCCCAGAAAGTCAAAGGAACAAAAAATAGAAGGAAAAAAAAATTAGGGACTACTCCATGAGGCCCTTTATCTAGATAATAAGAGTTACAGACAGAATGAGAATTGTGGGGGAAAAAAATGTTTTTAAATCCTAAAACTGAAGGACACACTTTAGAATGAAAGAAAAGGCAGAGTAAGGCTTAGCATCAAGGAATTGCAGAACACCACAGAAACACAGAAAATAACCAAAGTTTTCAAAGAGAAGAAATAGGTCATACAAAGGTCAAGAATCACGTTGTTATAGGACTTCTCAAAAATATTGGAAAGTAGAAAACATTGGGGTGATGACTTCAGAACTCTTAAGTGAAAACGATTTGGTGTCTGTTTCCAGTTATACGATCAAGTGTGAGTATAGACTAGAGACATACTATGTCTCAAAAAATTTACGTCCAATATATCCTTGAGGTAAAGTTGTTTAGGAAGATACTGGAGGATGTTTGCCTTAAAAATGCAGGAAGAAACCAGAAGGGAGGAGAGAGCATCAAGAAAGCAGCAAAGGGAAATCCCAGGATTCATCCATTCAACAGAAAGTTTTGGTTGCCTACTATGTGCCAGATTCTTTTCTAGGTAATGGATACAGCACATTAGGTAATAAGTGCTAAGAAGGAAAGTAAAGCAGAATAAGAGACAAACAGTGACTGGTGCAGGAAAGAGATGTTATTTTAAATAAGGTCATCTTGGAAAGCCTCAATAAGGTAGAATCGAGCAGAGACCTGAATGAAGGGAGAGAAAGTGAGCCGTGCAGATAACACAAAGAATAGCATTCTGAGAAAAGGGAACAAGTATGTGCAGAGGTCCTGAGGCAGCAATATACTTGGCATGTTTGGGAAATAGGAAGGAGGCCAGTTTAGCTGGACCAATTTGTGGGAGGGGAAAAAGTGGTAGAAGACAGGATCATAGTGGAGTAGGGATAAGGGGTCACATCTTTAATGCTTTGGAGACCATGGTAGATGCTTGGATTTTACTCTGAGTGAGATATGAAGCCACTGGAGGGTTTAAGCAAAGGAGTGACAAGATTTGACTTATATTTTTAAAGGATTATTCTGATTCCTTTGTGGAAAATAGACTGTAAGAGGGCAAGGAGTTAAGTAGGAAGATTAATTAGAATACTATTTCAATAGTCCATGTGAAAGATGATACTTGCTTGGACAAGAGCAGTCATGATAATAAAAGAGTGGTAAGGAATGGTCAGATCCTGGATATATTTGAAGTTAGAGCCAAATATGATTTGCAAATGGATTAGGTGCTCTGATAGATATGGAGATGTGCTGCCTTGATCATCCTTCCAGGAAAGACTTGCTGATGAACCTCAGGAAGTGTGGAGGACAGAAATTCTCCAGCTCTCAGCACTTCATCTGCAGCAGCTATAGAAAACACTTTACCTGAGGTCACATCCTCCCTAGATCTGAGGAGCGAACACAATGGGGATGTAAAACCCTTGCCATTTCAGCCTAATGCATCACATTATGTCAGGCAAAACTCACTCCAGAGCTTCCTCCTTTGCAGCTTGACTTCTCCCTCTGCACAATCTGCTTCTTCCCCTTCCCTTGACAAGTGTTCTCTGATAAACATCTTGCAGCCCAAATTCCATCTCAGGATCTTCAGAGAACCGAACTGTGACAGTTGGTCCCAGTAGTGGTCTAAGATGCCTGTGAGGAATCCATCACATGTGGCACATGGAACACAAAGAGCCCCTGGCTGAAGGTGGCAGCTTTCACCAGTGGTAAAATGAGAGAGTTTACCTGTGGAAGAGAATGAACTAGTGAGTGCAGTATATCAAGTACTTGAGACTCATGAAGGAACTCATAGATTTAAGAATAACAGAATTGGATGGCTAAGTACCACTGATGCTCTACAGAAAGTGGGCCTCTTTAGTTGCACACAAAGCTTGTCCAGAACTGAGTAGTCTGAGTGGCTGAACTGGTAATTGTCCTAGGAGAAGAAATATTGGAAGATCAACCACAGGAAGTCTGGAATAGAGGCCTATGGATGGACATATTGGCACTGAGCGTGAGCATGAACAGTGAAGGTCTTTGTACCACATGTAACACCCACCAGAGAGCATCCACTACTGAAGGGGCACTAAACAATAAAGAAGACTGAATAAATTGCCCAGTTGACATCATCTGCCTCAGTCATTGGCCAACTGGTGCTGGCCCTTGGGCACATGAATGGAGTGTCCACTGGAGAAGGGATGAAGACAGAGTGTGGGTTCAACTGATCAAGGCTAATTTAGCTTCTGCTGCTGCTGAATGCCCAAACTGCCAGCAATAGAGAGCAACACTGAGCTCCTGATATGACACTATTCCTTGAGACCAAGTGTCAAGTTGGCTACGTTAGGCCCCTTCCATCCTGGAGTGACCACCTGTTTCTTGTTACTGGAATAGACACATATTCCAGATATGGGGTTGCTTTTCCTACCCAAACAGCCTCAGCCAGTACCACCATCTGAGTGTTTATGTAATATTAGATTCACTAGCATGAGATCTCACATAATGTCACATCAAACCAGGGAACCTGTTTTGCAAAAAAGGAAGTGCAGGAGTGGACCCTTATCCACAAGATCCACTGATAATGTCACATATCTCACCACCCAGAAACTGCCAGCCTGATAGGGCCTCGGAGCAACCTGCTGAAGGTAACAGCTGAATACCAGTTCAGAGGCAATACTCCGAAAGAGTGAGGTGCCATACTCCAAGATGTATTATATGCATTGGATCAAAGATATTTATATGGCACTGTGCCTCAGTAAAAAAAAATATGGGTCTAGAAGCCAAAGGGTGAAAGCAGAAGTGTCCCTAGCCCTTACAATCACTTCTAATGACCCTTAAAGTGCTATTTATGTTTCCTATCTTCACAACTCTGAACTCCACATATTGAGAGGTCTTGGTCCCTAAAGGGGATACACTTCTAAGAAATATAGCAAAAATTCCATTGAAATATAAGCTGCAGCTGCTACCTGGGTACTTTGGGCTCCTTGTGCCCAGAGACCAGCAGGCAAGAAAAGGGGACACCTTCTTGCCAGGGATAATTGATTCTGATCATCAGAAGGAGATAGGGATCCTGTTACACTCACTATTAAGGTAGAAAAGAGTGAATATGGAGCCCAAGTGATACACTTAACAAATTGTGACTGTAAGGAGAAGGTATAGCAACTCCATCCTGATAAATGCATGATGGCAGAAACTCAGGCCCCTCAGGGAATAAGGGTCTAGGTCACAACACCAGGTAAGCCAACAACAGCAGCAGAGGTGGTAATGGAGGATGAGGGAAATCTAGAATTGATAGTGGAGGGGGGAGATGACAAGTATTGATTGTATTCTACAGCATTACTACAGCAGTTGGGACTGTAGTTTGTCCCACTAACCTCTATCTTCTAAGTTCCCCTCAGGAAAAGAGGCCCCTTCACTCTTGTAGGAGCTGCTTCCTAAACATACATGGAGAAATAGACCTATATGAAGCAAGGGGTAGATTGTGGTAAGCTAAGAGATATGCTGCCCAGATTCATCTTCAAGAAAGGCCGTGCTGCCCAACTGCAAGGAATGAAGTCAGCAACCTCCAGCTTCCAGTTTCTTCACAGTCTAGCTCAACTGCAGAGAGCCACTTTGCTTCAAGTCCTGCCCTTCCTACATTTGGTGACTGAGTGAGATCAGCTGCATGCAGCTGCAGAAGTGACCCCAGCACACATGGGGAGCAAAAAATATAAACAGTCAAACAGAGAATTAAGAGAATTTATAAATGATTGTTATTATTTTAAAACACTACATTTTTTGGAGTGATTTGTTATTCAGCAACAGACAGAGAAATTGGTATCTGGAGTAGCATGTAATCTTAACAAAATGCAGAAACATGTGGTACTGGCTTTCAGACTAGGTAGCAGGTTGGGGATTGGAAGAGTGGCAAGAAGACTGCTAGTGGAGGCTGAAAGGTCGGTGTGGTAGACAGACTAATGCTCCCCTACCTCAAGATATCCACATCCTAATCCCCAGAAACTATGGAATGTTACTTTACGTGGTAAAAGGGACTTTGCAGATGTGATTAAGGATCTTGAGATGTGGAGGTTACCTTGGGTTATCCAGGTGGGCCAATATAAACACAAGGGTCCTTAAAGTGGAAGAGGGATACATAAGAGGAAGTCAGAGTGATACGAAATTAGGACTCTGTTGCTGGCTTTGCAGATGGGCGAGGGGAACCACAAGCCAAGGAATGTAGGCAGCCTCTAGAAGCTGGAAGAGGCAAGGGAACATGTTCCTCTCTAAGAGCCTCCAGAAAGGAATATTGTTCAGCCAACATCTTGATTTTATTCCTGTGAGATCAGTGTTGTGCTTCTAACCTACAGAACTATATAATAATAAATTTGTGTTGGTTAAGCCTGCTAAGTTTGGTGTTATATTACACAAGCAGGAGAAAAATAATAATACAGTTGGTTAAAAGGCTATTAGCCTTGAAGAATAGTAAACAAACTCTTAGTAGAGGGTGGAAAAAGGCAGTAAGGAAATCATTAAATGCTGGAAAATGGGATTTTTTTTTTAAATGTAGTAATAGATAATTGATACAGCAATATTTTTGTTTGTAGAGGAGAGCTTAAGAGAAAAAGACTTAAGAAGAAAAGACCTGTAGAGAATTGGGGGGACTAGATTTTTCCTTTTGAACTGCTTCTGGCTCTTTTAGTTGACTGATGGTATCTTCATCAATATAATTTTCTTAAAAATTGTGTGAGCCTTATTTAGCAAATTAGTCCACCCCATTAGACAAAAGCCACTTCCATAAATCTCTTCTAGGCAGGCCCCTTCTACCTTGGGCTGAGAATCCAAGTGCTGTAGAAAATGCCCACAGTATTTATTCTGTAGCCTTCAGGGCCTATGAGGCATTGCTTGACATCATTCTAAAATCTTAAAGCGTCTTATAGCCTCTAATTTATTATAACCCTGAGACTATGTTTTATTGTTGGCACTTTGGGCCTTTGTCTTTGCCCCGAGATCATTTATGACATTGAAAATATTTTTCTGGCTGATAAAGATGGGAATAAAAAATGGTAGAGAATACTTCATAGGCTTCTGGATGTGCTAAGAGTTTATAAGAGATGACATCTACATATTTTACTTTCCTCTCTAGACTCATCATAAAAAGCTTTGAAAAGTTAATACTACTTTTTTAAACTTGAATATAAGTTAAACTTAGAGGTAATATCTGTTTTGTTATTAAATGTATTATAAATATTTATGTTATTGTAATACAGTACAGTCATAACAAGCATCCATGAGCATTTAACAAACAACTGTTAATTTATGAAGCAGAGAATAACATGAGTGAAAGTTCTGGTTAAATTTTTAGAGTGAAAGCTAACTATTTATTAGCTTAAGAAAGAATTTATGTTTAATTATCCTGTATGAAAGTGTTGATGCCAACTGGTTCTCTGCTGGGAGTTCAAAAAGCAACTCAAATATGTATAAAAGAATATTTATCTTATTTCCTCTTGAACACCAATAACAATGTTTACAATCTTATTATCAAGGGCAATGGTTTCTTTTAACACATGTATATCCTTGACAATGCTGCAAATAGACTCAAATTTTCTAATTATTGATGGCTCCTTTTTCTTTAATTGATTACATATTTGGAATTTTATAACTATACTGAATCCAAAGAAAAATTGCTTTGTTAACTTCAGAGCTTTTTAAAGTCTAAGTATAATGGATTGTAAAGATAATGGAATTTTTTAAAGTCCAGATTTCTTCCATTCTCAGAGAAGATTATCTAATCTTTTTATCACTTACTATAGAGGATTTTTTTTTCACAGTGATATGTTATTAAATGTTTGCTATTGTAACCATTTTTTCCTCCAGTTTCTCAAGCAAACATTTCACAAATGCTTTAGGAAACTCTAGAGAAACTTTTAATAATTTAACACACAATAAATTCTGATTTTAAAGCACTTAGGAAGGAAGGAAGGGAAGGAAGGGAGGAAAGAAGGAAGGAAGGAAGGAAGGAAGGAAGGAAGGAAGGAAGGAAAGAAGGAAGGAAGGAAAGAAGGAAGGAAGGAAGGAAGGAAGGGGAGACAATACATTGAACCAAGTAGCCTAATGTTTTATAATCTTAGGGGAAAAAATTCCTTTTTCTCCTTTCAAGACACATTTCCCTGAGAACATGTTTTTTGTATTTAAAAAACAGAAGTCTTACTTCCTTTTCTCCTCTATAAAAGAGTTCTCCTCTCTGCTTTTGCTGGGGACTTGCACGTTGCTCACCACAGTTGCAGAACCCAAACTGAAATTCTCTATTGATCCCAAATTAACGCTTTTTTTTTTTTTTTACCTGAAGAAATAACTGGCAGTCTGTTTTAGGTCAACTGAAGTGAAGCAGAGAGCATGGGTCACCAGGTAGCAGGATGGAGGGCTGGAGAGTGGCTGGAGAAGGCTGTTGGGAAGCTGAAGTGTGACCTGAGAGCTCCTCCTAACATGGGGCTCATCTGTCATCTTAAGCACATGTGGGGCACTGGACTGGGGACATGTCCTGAGCACGGCCATCCCTTTCAGGTGAGCAGGCTCTGCTGTAGCATGTGTTTCCTGGATGCTTGTTGGCAAAGAACCTCCTCTGAGTCCCTCCACCGGCAGGGCACATTTGGTTCCACAACAGGCCTCCTTTAGGAAAAGAGCACAGACTCAAAAGCTCAAGTCCATCCTGACAATGTTGAATTTTATCTGATGGTTAAGAAATCCCCCCTTGTGTTCTGGAAAGATGGCTTACTGCAAAGAACCACTCTTCTTTGTATGCGTTAGATAAGACTTACAGATGCCCCCATTGTTTACCAATGATAAGCACACACAGACTCTCCAAACTCCCATTTTTTTCTTCGTAGATGATTAGCTGAAATGCTGTCCCCACTGATCATTTGGAACAAACTGTTTGTTAACCAAACTTTGGTCAAGCTTCTTTTCTTCTCTAAGGCTCCTGAACTTTGGCAGCAGACAGCTCTTCCTGAGAGTTAAACATTCTCTGATCTACTCTCCGATCAGTCCACCCTTTCATCCTATTTCCCCACATATAGTTCTTCCTAGCCTTGCTAAGCCCTCATTATGAGAGGAAAACTTTTTTTGCCTAACTCTTGAGAAGCTTGCAGACCTTATGGTCAGAGTTTCTCCCTTTTGTAACAGATCTCTCTCCTCCTAATGCAATACTTCCCACCCCCCACCTCCATGCCCCATAATCCTTTTGAATAAATCTTTCCTTACTGAAAAAAAAAAAACAGAAGTCTTTGTTACTTTTGGAAAATACTTACGTAAAGTTAAAAGTATTTTCCAAATTTAAGTCTGGACACCTCAATTTATTTTCATAATGGGAAATGAAAATAAATGAGAAGCTATTCCAAAAGTAAATTAATTTTACTTCTCAGATGAAATCAATGTACAGAGATATTTAAAACTGGAACATGGTATCTTGAGAAGTCCAAGCTATCCTTCTAGAGATGTGGCAGATCCTTGGAGGCGGGCACTACATGGAAAGAAAGGCTACACAGGGAATAACTGAAATGCCCCAGTCAATAACACCAAAGCCCCAGACACGTGAGAGAGACCTTCTTGAACTTTCTCGCTCAGCTTAGCCACCAGCTGAATGCAGCCACAACAGCAAACCCACCTAACATCACTTGAAGCAGCTATAGAAAATAGTTTAACTGGATACCACATATCCTCTATATTAATCAACCAGACAGCTGACTGAATTTTTTTCAATGCCTAGTCAGTGATTCTGTTGTATATGAAAGTAGCCATACTTGACAGCCTTTACTCTAAACAAGAAAAACAAAGGTTTACTAATCATTGCTTTTACCCCCAAGGTTGCTAACATTAGGTCTTTATGTTTAATGTGCACTTTAAAAATAATGAGTAGCATATTGCTTATTGAAGTGCATTTGCAAATTGCTGACAATCACCTTTTTATAACCATATATTAGAAATAACAAGAAACATCTGCTATTTCAAATTTCAGTTCACTAAAAAGCATGGCATAGTTTGTATGTCATTCTATATAAAAGATTTTACTTATGGGTTGGTGGACAACTGACCATAATTAAATGGTAACCAACTAGTTTTTTAGTTGGATAGAGAGTTGCTCCTTTTTCTACCTACCTATATTAAGATCTTTTTTCCAAGGTGCAATGGATTGAATGTTTCTGTCCCCACCCCCAGCTCCCCTCAAATTCATACGTTGAGATCCTGATCCCCAGTGTGATGGTGTTAGGAATGGGGGCCTCTCAGAGGTGATTAGGTCATGAGAGTGGAATCCTCATGAATGGGACTCCGTGCCCTTATAAGAAAAGAAACCAGAGAGATAATCTCTCCTCACTCTCCTCACATTGGTCAGAACTATACTATATGCACACCCTGAACTAATCATCAGCAAGGGCAGCCCAATCAGTATTTGCCTTTAAACTGGATTGACTTCATTGAAGGGATACATTATTTGAAGTCACTTCTGAATGAAGTTTTTAAGCAAAGAAGTAAGGAGGAAGGGGACGGGTATTGGGTAAAATAATATTTTTCAAATTTCAGATCACAACCCATTAGTGGATCGTGAAACCAATTTAATGGAGAGTAATTGACATTAAAAAATTAAATAAAATGGAATAAAATAAGTAGAAATAATAAGCTCATCATACTTATTTGGCACTAACGTGGTTTACAAAATTTATGAGTTATCTGTGTGTATATTCGGTCATGATGTAAAATGAATTTCTTAGTACAGATCAAAGAGTTTGAAAGCCACTTGAGTAGATAGCCAGCTGTGTCTGCTATACACAATCCCCACTGGTCTTCTGAAAATTGGTTAAAAAGGAATAGCTGCATCCAATGATTCTCCCCTACAAGATGTAATGAGGCTCACCCGACAAAAGAGATCCAAGAGTAAAAACTAAAATATGTGAACTCTTTAAAATACGTGGGTTTATATAATTATCTAAGGACGGACTAGATAACAATAAAAAGTGCCATCTAATGAGAAATCATGCACCTGGAATTTTACATACTATCTCTTTTAATTTTCTCAACAATACGTATCTTCTAATACATCTCAATGTTATGTATTATTCTCATTTTAAGGTTAGAAAAAACAACCAAACAAAGCTCAAAGAGGTTAAATAATTTAGTGTGTAAGTCACATAGCAAATAAGTGAGAGAACTTGGATTTAAACTTAAGTCTCTCTGATTAAAAAAAGCTCAAGCTTATTGACTACATTAATTTACCTCCCCAATGCTCACATGCTTCCAAACAATTTATCACTATAACAGCAGTTTTATTCTATGGAACAATGACAGTATTAACTTAAAATCACTCTAAAATTATGCAAACAAAAGCAACCACGTAAAGGAAGGAAATAAAAAACCATAGATTTCAACATAATTAAGGCTTTTCTGTTGGTGATTTCAAAGTGAGTCATTGACAGTCTTCCTTATTTCTAGTTGAAATTTTCCAATCAGTTCAAGAATAGTGATTTATGATGAATATCTTCTGATTATAAACCACAGGCCAAATAAGTGTTTGTGTTGAAATAAAAAGAAATCTTTTTAAAAACATCTTTATTGGAATATAATTGCTTTTCAGTGGTGTGTTAGTTTCTGCTGTATAACAAAGTGAATCAGCTATGTGCATACGTGTATCCCCATATCCCCTCCCTCTTGCGTCTCCCTCCCACCCTCCTTATCCCACTCCTCTAGGTGGTCACAAAGCACGGAGCTGATCTCCCTGTGCCATGCAGCTGCTTCCCACAAGCTATCTATTTTACATTTGGTAGTGTATATATGTCAATGCTACTCTCTCACTTCGTCCCAGCTTACCCTTCCCCCTCCCCATGTCCTCAAGTCCATTCTCTACGTCTGTGTCTTTATTCCTGTCTTGCCCCTAGGTTCATTAGAACCACTTTTTTTTTTTTAGATTCCATGTATATGTGTTAGCATATGGTATTTGTTTTTCTCTTTCTGACTTACTTCACTCTGTATGACAGACTCTATGTCCATCCACCTCACTACAAATAACTCAATTTCGTTTCTGAAATAAAAAGAAATCTTAAGTACAATTTTTGTATATAAAGTAACCGTTTTCTCTATATCAAGAGATGAACTGGTTATATATTTAGCATTTTAAAGCTCTTATTTCATTTTTTTTCATTTATAGATTTATAGCCCATTTATCTGCTTGAACAGTTGGATACTAATAGTTTTATTACTGAGTGCTTTAAGATGAATGATGTTTGTGTCTTGGTGCCTCAAAGAAAGACCTTAAACCTTCTCTGTTTCGCCCACTAAAATAGAATATGTGCTATAGCTATTAGAAAGAACTGCAATTTTATATATTTTATATATTTAATATAATGCAAAAGTAAAATTCATCACAAATAACCAATAAATATGTGTTTACTTCATGAAAGATGTATTCCTATCTAACAAGAAATACTGTGGTTTCTCATTCTAATTGGAGGGTTGGAATGGATGTATAATGCTAATATTTGAAGACCTAATCTCCTGCTATTATTAGCAATGTTATTCTTGAGAATTTTTCTTCCTTATTTGTGTTGAAAGATGAATAAATTCAATGTACGTAAGATCACTAAGACGATGCAAATAGAATGTAATTTTTCAGTATTTCTGATATACGTTAATTGACCCAAATGTACAGAGCATATTACATATGAGTTACAGGAAACTAGCATTCTACTAGAAGCTTAAGGTACACTATTCATTATAATGTTTTAAGCCTGCTTCTAGCTATCTTCTAGCTACCTAGCTTATTCTCAGCTGCTACTGTCCATGAGTAATTGTTATACCTTGGAGGATATCAGACCATGTTAATAACACCCAGAAGAACATATTTTGAAATGTAAATTTATTGAAAAACAAAAATAGAATACCTTTGAAAGCTAAATTGAACACTTATTCAACAAATATTTATTGAGCATCCTCTATATGACACTATGCTTGTGACTGTTTTTAAACTTTTTGACTTCCAAATGTTCATTGCTAGTATTTAGAAATGTGCTTTGTTTTGTGTATTGGACTTCTATCCTGTGAATTTGCTAAACTCACCTTTTTTTTTTTTTTAGGTTTCTTGGGCTTCTACATAGACAGCTCTATCATCTGTGAATAGAGACTGTTTTGTTTCTTCCTTCCCAGTAAGTATGCTTTTTATTTCTTTTCTGTCTTTCTCTAGTTTAGATATCAGGGTAATATTGGCTTCCTAAAATGAGTTGGGAAGTGTTCCCTCCTCTTGTGTTTTATGAAAGAACTTGTATGGATTTTTATTCTTTCTTTATTAAATGTTTGGTAGAATTGACCAATGAAACCATCCAGGCCTGGAATTTTCCATTTTTGGAAAGTTTATAAGTGAAATCAATGAATAGATATAGGAAAATTAACTATTTTTTCTTGAATGAGTTTTGACAGTTTATCCCTTTCAAGAATTGGGCCAAATCATCTGAGTTGTATAATTTATGGGCAGTGAGTTGCTTGTAGGATTCTCTTATTACCCTTTTAATGTCTGTAAGGTTTATGGTCTTCTGTTTTTTCTTGATCAATCTAGGTAGTGGTTTATCAATTTTATTGATCTTTCAAAGAATAAACTTTTTTTACCTGGATTTCCTCTACTTTTTATTTAACCAATTCTATTGACTTATGCTTTTATATTTATCATTTCCTTTTTTTTTTTTTTTTTTTGCTTACTTTGAGTTCAATTTGCTTTTTTTCCTGGTATTTTCACATTAAAACTTAGGTTATTGATTATTTCAGATCCTTCTTCTTTTCCAATATAAGCATTTAATGCTATAAATTTCCTTCTGAGTACTGCTGTAGCTGCATCCCACAAGTTTTGATATGTTGTTTTTTCATTTTCAGTCAGTTCAAAATAATTTCCACTTTTCTTTGAGACTTCCTATTTGACCCATGAATTATTTAAAAGTGTGCCATTTAATTTTCAAACATTTGGAAATTTTCTAGAAAGTAATTGTTATTGATTTCCAATTTAATTCCTTTTGATCAGAGAACAAATTATTATTGTTCAATTATTTTGAATTTGTTATGGTTTGCATTGTGGCCCAGGATTTGATCTATCATCATGAATTTCCATGTGCACTTGAAAAAAAATGTATATTCTACTGTTCTTGGAGTTTCCTTTAAGTGTTAAGCAGGTTAAGTTGATTGATAGTGTTGCTCAAGTGTTCTGTAATCAGTAGGAGAGATAGGATGTAGTTGGCTTACTCCATCTTGGCCAGCAGTGGAAATTTAGGTTGGATTTTGAACCCAGATTTTTCTGACTGATAAATTGGTATTCTTTTCATTATGCCATAATGAAATATTCAGGATCTCTAAAAGCTCTAAAAACCCCTTATGTATTATGTGATGTAATTCTTGATCCTAATAAATTCATTTTTATGCAGCAAGTAAATTTTATTTTTGCTTAAAAGGGAAATATCAAAACCTACTTAGGAAATGAACCAGTCTTCCTTGTTCTTTGAATACACTTTAAACATTTTATTAAATTGCTCATTGCAAACAGGCTTTGCATATATTTATGCAAATTTTAAAGGCATGCCCTTCTGACTATCTCTTGCAAAGGATAATAGCTGGATTCATCTCCTTTTGGAGTCAAAGAGTTACTTCTTAGCTTTATAGGGAAAACTGAAGCATAGTGAAGGAAAGAAATCTACTAAACCACTGAATCAGGTGTTGAATTTGAGCTTTTATTTTCTTCTGGCTGATCACGCTACTGTGCTTTCTTCCATTCGTGGTGAATTAGAGAGGCAGGTTAGAGCAGTGTTTCTCAGTATTAAAAAAAAGTAAAGAAAGAAAAAAGAAAAAACAACAACAAATAAACATGGTCCGCTTTCACAAATACAAATATCCCAAACTCTCCTTCTACTACATTTACGTTTTCTAAATAAATGAACATTTTGACTTAAAGAAAGTTTTAAATAATAATTTTAGATTAAAAAAAATTCCCCATGTTTCCCTCTCCTGAGATTCATATACACTCCTTATATTGAAAGTGCAAATCATTTCTCCCTGCTAGATTCATCTATACCTGTTCATCTGGGGATACTTTGGCAGTCTTCTAGTTTTCTTCAAAGTCTTGTTCACCCTAACTGGTCAAACTGTGACCCATCTCTATATCTAGAAATAGAGCAGGCTCCACTACCATAGACGGTCTCCTCCCTTTACCCCTGTAAACCCATGCCTTCCAGATAGCAGCAAGACACAAAGATGCCAACCAGTCCATACAGAAATATGCAGAGGAATCACCTGTGTCACAGCCCATGAGGACAACCAGTGACAGGTCAGAGATGGTTGGCCAAGGACTAAAGGCCAAGCAGATGCTCTGGGGCAGGGTAGGCATACCAGCAGGTCACTAGTAATGATAAACTTTCTCCTTTGCTGTTTGTTATGGTAGTGAAACCATATCTGGCTCTGCTACCAAGTCTGCCATCATTTAAATAAAGCCTGCAGATAGACTACCAGACAAGTCTATTTTTTAATGGGTACCTTCCCTAACATACTTATAATAATGGGAAAAATTAATAGGATGTATTATATCAATGGGTCATACTAACCTCTCTTTTCTTTTTCTAAGTTCTTTTTAGTTCTTGGGTATACTGGCTGTGGGATGATGCAGGATATTTTTAAGGATTTTTCCTAAGATTTCTACAGTGTTATATAAAGCATGAGGAAGGGTTATAGGGGTATGGAGAAAGAAAGGCAGTAATAAAAATTAAAGAGAGGGAGTAAGCAAGAGAATGGGCCAGGGTGAGAATGAGAGTGTGCATGAAACTAAAGGCTTGGCATATTTTAAGCCTGAGATCAACACTATTTCTTAATTGAGCTTCTTGCTTCCATTTTCATCCTCCTCTAAGTGAGCTTCTTTATGCCAGAGTCAATCCTTAAACTGCAAATCTAACCATATTGGCCCTTTGCTTAAAACTCTTTAGAAGATGAAGTCCCTCCATGATCTGACCCCCACCCTCTCTTTATTCTCACCAACTGCTACCCTTCAGCTTACACTGAGACAATCTTCATCACCTTTGAGTTTCTGAAGAACAGTGGGCTATGCCATTCCTCTGGGCCTTTGCATTTTTTGTTCCTTTTCTCTGGCATGTCTGGTCCTTGTCTTTGCTGTAACACCCCCTCTGTGACTTCGTCCCAGACCATACATTCTGTGAGAGTTAATAAGTTCTTCTTCTGCAAAATATTATACATAGTACTTTCATTTTAACAAGCAATTGTTGTATGGTAATTATTGGTTTTGTGTTTGTTGTGCTACTTGCTCTGTGAGCTCCTATGGGCAGGGACAAATTCTTATTTGTCATTTTGTCATCTGTGTCACTGTGCCTGGTACACCATAAACTCTTAGAGAATGTTGGTTGATCTAAATCAGGTAGAGCTGTAACAAGAAGTCACCATACAGTCTCTCACTTTGTAGACTTATGCTCAAGTATGCAGCTGTGTTGAGCTATTATAATTTATCCACTCTGGAAAAAAAACCCAGCAACATTATTTTAGGCAGATAGCTGGGTCAAGCAATCATGTTGTCTTTTTCCATTGGGGTAAGGATATCCCAAAGGAAAAATATAATGAACAGAAGCCTCTTACATCAGTCTTTTATATTTAGGGGGGAAAAGGATTTGCAAAATTTTCCAAAAGCCAGTTAGAAAAATTAAGCACCTATGCAATGTGATACTTCTAAAAATAATGCCCAGAAGAACAGCAGTTCTAGAGAATACTAAATCTGAGTGTGGCTAGATTCCATCTTCATTTTGGAAACAACCACAGCTGTGGCCAGCCCAGTCAGACGGTGGAATGCAGTTGAGAATTTGATATGGGGGGGAAAGGAAAGGGAACTAGGTTTTCTGCCCTGAGTCAGTTGGCACAAAGTCCCTGGTCCCTCCCCTTCCCCCCATCTCCTGCCCCCGACTCTCTCCTCCTCACCCAGGAAATATATTGGTGATCTGGGCAAGATCTGGTATTTGGTTTCTGTTTGTACTTTGAGGGATGTCGCAGTAAAAGGGCTTTAAAGAAACTAAGATGACAGTGTTATATTATACGGTACATCTCTAACTCTTCCAAGTTTGGACAAGTATCAAGCTAAGCCACAGAGAAATGCTTTCCTTCTCTTTAAAAATTTCTATAAATGGTATTTTGCAATTTATCTGAGACGAAAGAAACACAATAGTTCCAACTTCATTAAGCTTTCCTTTACCAAAAATCTTACAAGATCACATGCCTGCTAGAAATGACACACTGGTCTTAACCGACAATATTTTATGGAGAAGATAAATTTCCGATCCTATCTTCTGTATCTGTCTTGTACTCTACCCACCTTTTCCCTGTCCTTTATTAAATAATAAAACGATTATATAGCAAAAATGAGGGAGCTATCAGCAACTACATGGAAGTGGCATGTCTTCTGTTAAAGAGCTGCCAGGAAAACTAATTTATGGCTGTGTTAGTCAGGATGGTGGTTACCCTTAGGAGGAAGGGTTGGCAGTAACTGGAAGGAGACACGGGGAAGACTTCTGGGGTGCTGCTCATGCTCTATTTCTTATTTGGGCGCTGATTACATGGATATGCTTAACTAGTGAAAAATAATTGACCTATACCCTTATGATTTATATAATTTTATGTAGGTATGTCTTATTTCAAAAAAATAAATAGTAATAATGATAATAAAGGTATCAGGCTCGTGTTGGTTCAAAATGTACTTAGAACAAAGAAAATAAAGACCAGTAAATCCATGTCTATACAATAATAGACAGTGAGTATATAATATAATAATATACAATGAGTATACCCAGTAGGAGCATGTGGAATATACTGTGGACGCCTGCCATATCAGTAAACAAAGGATGTTGCAGCCATCAAGCCCTCAGCCACTGCAGCCACCTCCAGCAGTGCACCCTGAGGGGATTCAGGATGGAAAAGAACATGATACTGGCCTTAGATAGCCAAGGTGGATATCGAAGGAATGATTTCAGTGAGCCAGACTCTTGCATTTCCCCATATATAGAAAAGTGCTAAACTCATTAACTTGAGATGTCTGGTTTTCTTTAATTAACAGTTATCTTTTGATGTTCCGACAGCCTGGTTTTTGTTGCAAAAACTCCTACATATCTTGCCTCCTCCCTTCCCTCTTCAGAGCAGTCCCTCAAAGCAATCTTCTGGGCTTAAGTCCTCAGGAAGTCTGCTGAATAAAACATAATTCTCAGCTTTTAGGTTGTGTATCTTTTTCAGTTGATGATACCTTTTAGTAAGAGGTCATTTCTTTACTTTTGGAATAGGAGGCCCAGAAGTCCAGACGAAGAGGCCTGTTTCTCAGCGAGTAATAGGCAGGAAAGGTTCTGTCCAACTCTTGTTGCCACATTGCCCAGATTTTCTTGGGTCATCTTCTTATTGTTACAGAACAACTTTTGGGGAAATACAGGGCAGATATTATTGACTCATCTTTTAAAAAGAGAAGCCTTAGGTACATACTTTTTAATAATTTGTTCAGGATAATAGAGATAATTCCCTCTTTTTGATATCAAATGAAGAAAATACTATGATTATTGAGGGAAAGCCTCATTTGGACTCTGCTGACCTTGATCAAAGCCTTCTTGGTTAAACTCTTTTCCGTGACTAATCTTACTTAATCTTCTACGAAACAGTACCCATTCCTCTCTGGAATCTCCTGTAGGCAGGAAGACATGAGATTTCTCAGCTTTCCTCAAATAGCAGACAAAACTGGCATGTCTATGAGAGGAATTTTTAATAAACAAGGATGGTGGAACTTTATGGGATACCCGCATTGTGAGTTTTTGAGATCTATGTGAGAACCCAGCAGTGGCTTCCCAAGAGGAGGGGGTGGGGGAGCTGTGGAAGCAGTCTGCCCTAGGTGCAGGCAATAAAGGATGCATTTTCTATAGAGAGTTTTCAAAAATAATAAAGCCAACTGAAGTTGTTCATCTGCTTTTTATTATCACCTTGTGCCTGAAAATCCTCTGGAGCCCTTCCTAGAGGCTCTCACCAGACCAGAAAGCAGTAGTGAGGGATGCAACAGACCCTTCGCCCCACCTCCACCCTGTGCCCCATTTTGACATTAAAATATTAGCTCTTATAGTTGTAAAACATGTCATAATTGCCAATGCACTGAGAGACATGCTCTGTCTGTCTCTGGGGCCAAAAGGAGGAGGAAATATTTTGTAGGAGGTGTGGTAGGTAGACCTTCTGGCTTGTTCAGGGTCTGCATCTATCTAAGGACCACATTACTGGTGTCTCTTCACAGAACTGGAGCCCACAGTATTTGAGCAGATGATTGATAACGTGTGCAGGGTTGGGCTCAGAGGCTGTTGTGAAGGAGATACTCTTGCTCTTATCACTTCTCAAGACCACAGTGCTTCCAAGGTGCTGCCCACTACCTTGAACAGCTGAATAACTTCTCCTCCACCCCTACCCACCCCCCACCACCAAGACATCTTTGTTCACTTTACCTACTCAGGCTAAACTCACTGTCTTTCCTCTTCTACTCCCCACCATTTCACTGTAGAAATGAGTTAAGAGCTCCAAAACAAAAGAGTACAAATGATAGCTTGTAACTGTCGCTGGTCAGTGACTGAAGAAGAGGAAAGGAGTGAAGCGAAGTGCATCTCCTTCCAGTCAGACTCTGGATATCTATAGTGAGATGTCTGCTACCCCCAATTATGCCCTATGCCAAACTTATTATGCCTTAGTAACTGACTCCAAATTTAGTTCCAGAAATTTGAAAAGTAAGGGTAGACCAGGTTGAACTTAGCAAATGATAACTCAAATAAAGCATAAACAGTAATATTAATATCAGAGAAAGTAGAATTTTAAAAGATCATTAATTATAACAAAGAAGATATACTAAGCATAAGTGTTTATGTACAAAAATTATAACCATACAATATGTATTACAAAAATCTTTGGAAACACAAAGACATTTATAGAAACTTAATCTTCATAGTAGCCTTGAACATATTCTTTTCAGAAACTGATGGATCAAGTAGACAGGAAAAAGTGAAGTTATTGAAGATGTAAATGAAAAAATAAGCAATGATAGATATATACAACAGAGATTAGACTGTTCAGATACTCTTGGAACATTTAGAAAATTTGATCAAGTAGGTCATAAGTTAAATCATAATAAATTCTCCAATGAAGAAATCTCAGGGTCCACATCCTCTGACCAAAATATAATAAAACTAGAAATTACAAAAAAACAGAATGTTTAAATTTCAATAACAAATAATCTCCTTGAGCTAAAGAGGAAACTAGATTGTTTATAAATCTATTTAAAAATATAACAATGAATACATAATACATCAAAACATATGGGATACTACCAATACATATATTTATTAAAATACAAAAAAGATGGAAAATATTTAAATGAACTAAGATTCAATTGAAATTTTGAAAAAGAAAATAACAAAAGAAAACCAAAAGAAAAAAGAAGGAAGAAATTTATAAAGATAATATCAGCAACTAATGAAGTAGGGAAAAGTTTTAAAAGTGGATAATAAATAAAACAGATAGTTCCCTGAAAAGACCAATAAACTACTGACAGACATGACCAATATAATGAAAATATAATGCACATGTTCGTTTATTGAGTGTCACAATAATCCAGGCATTATTCTAAGTTCTGAGATACTTGTTAATTTTTCTGCTTGTTCAGCATTTTTTTAAAATTGATGCTTCTTCCATTGCTAGGGTTTCATCACATAGCCCTGACTTTTCCCTATCAAGAGTAAATAGGTCCCGAACTGGCCAATTCTCCTGGATACAGTGATTTATCCAGGCTTGCATATGTGACACAGGTAGGCACCAAGAGAGTCCTCTTTGGGGGGATTCAAATGGGCCCTGAGAAACATAGACTCTCTCTTTTTCTAAGGTACTAAATTCAGACAAATAAGCCTGAAGATCCTGGGGCCCTCTTTGCTGCCTGAGGATAACGTCAACAAAGAGGCTTTTTAGGAAGAGATAAAGACAGAGGGAGAGAAAGAGAGCAGCACATGCACACATGAGTACCTTGCCAGGAGAGTGGCTTCGGTTCTGGAGTTCACAATTTTCCACCTTTGATCTCAAAACAAATATGCTTTCTTGGTCTTGAATGTGAGTCTGAGCACTCTGGACACTTTCTTTTCTGGAGGTCATCACTTGCTTTTACCACCAGCAGAATATACACTGAGAAATAACATCAAAAGGGCTTCATCTGTGTGCTTAGCACGTACGTTACCATTATGGTACCACTGAATCCTCACTTCAACAGTAAGAGATGAGCAGAAACCAAGAGAACTTAGGTAAGGTAATGTCTTGGTCATTAGACATTCATTCATTAAACAAAAATTACTATATGGCAGACACTATTCTAGTTACTCCAGATACATTAATAAATAAAATAAACCAAAACTTTGTCCTCAGGGAGCATATATTCTAGTGGGGGGAGAGAAACAAAAAACAGTGAATGTCGTAAATAATATGGCATGTTAGAAGGGGACAAGTGCTCTGGGAAAAATAGAGCAGGCTTAGGGGTTTCAGGAATTGTATATGTGTGTTAGAGGGTAGTGCAGGTTGCATATTAAATAGGATGGTCAGGATAGACCTTGAGAAGGTATCATTTGAATAGTGACATAAAGGAGGTACGAGAGTTCCCCAAATGTATAACTGGATGTGAATTCCAAGACTGAAGAAATAATTTTGCAGAACCCTAAAATGGAACCAGCTTTGTTGCTAGTCTAAATAGCCTTCCGTTCCCAAAACACTTCATTGCCACTTGACAGAAATGTGTGGTAGTAAATATGCATATCTGTGTTGACAATGAATGTGAATGGTGCTCTCTACAGTTGGGTACTGCACAACCTGTACACAGCCATCCGTTGCAATCATAGTGCTGGGCATATCTGGGATAGAAAGAGCATGAAGTGGAGAAAGCCTTGGGGAAATGCAGTCAGCGAAGTCAGGCAAGATGTTGGTCATTGTAAGGAACTTGTCTTGCATTCAGATGTAATAAAATGCCATTGGAGGTTTTCAGCAGAGAAATGACATTACATGACAAGTTTTAAAAGGATTACTCTGGTTACCCTGTTCAGAATACACTGTTGTGGGCAAGGGTGGAAGCAGAGAAAGATGCTATTGCAAAAATCTAGGTGAGAGATGACAACATCTTGGAGCAGCGTATCAACAAAGATGTACTTGGAGAGAAGTGGTTGGATTATGTATATATTTTACAGATTGAGCCAAAGAATTTGCGGACAAATTGGGTTTTGGATGTGAGAAAATGAGAGGCATCAAGGATGATGCCAGGTTCTTTGGCTCAAGATACTGACCCCTCACTATTGTTGAAGTCTTTGCCTAAAATCCTTTTTTTTTTTTTTTTTTTTACAAAGCTGGCCCTGATTATCTTAACTATGTTTAGCCAAAAACCCAAAATAAACAAAACAAAACAAAATCTTTTGATGTGAGGTGGTTATAAGATAATATACCACATAAATAAATGTAAATATATATATAAGGAACCATTTTTTTTCCATTCCTCTTCCTATAACCAATTATCTATCTATGTCATCTATCACCTATTTATCCATCTATTAAGCACCATAAAACTGTATTACATTTTAAAGTAATATACTGTTTACAAAGCATTTTAGACCATTATCATAACTGATTCTCAATGATCAGGTAGGTATATTGTGTGTATCAATATGAGTAAATTCCAGAAGGTCTCTATGCTCTCCTCTGTAAAGCAGGAGACATCCTATTTTTACATATAAAATGTTGATAAGTTGAGTATCTGTTAACTGAGTAGAGCCTATAGACCATACTAGACTTTCTGAGGAGACACAAGGCCAAGTAATTAATTTTCAAGCAAAAATTTTAAAAAACAATTACCCTTCCAGGACAATTCACTGTGTATTTGAATTACAGCTTAGCAACTTTCACCAGGTTTTACAGACATCTACTTCCCAAAGTGAATTTTCTCTTACCCAAAAGTGACAGTCTTTTAGAAATCGTATCATGAAGGGGATGCTGCTGGTGCCCTGCACAGATGCCCTTCACCAGCCAGGACAGCTATCCTCTAGATGCTAGTAACTCAACTCACTGCTACTTCTTTTTCCAGAGAATTGTTCTCAGCCCAGCAAAAGCCATCTCACCCAGGAAGCTATTCTTGCTTTACTTAGTTCCTTTGCACTATATGGCTTCTCTCACTTCCCGTCTCCTGAGAGCATTCCTCCAATAAATCACTTGATCAGGAATCCCCTTCTCAGCTTCTGCTTCTAAGGAACTTGACTAACGATACAACATTTGATCGTTAAATGCATACACGTCCCCAGACATACTCACTATAATCTAGTAGAGAATGTAAGGTGCTTATCATGCTGGAATGCATGTTATAGGGAAGCCAAAACACGCATTAGAAGTGTCCTTACTTTTTGTTGTGGGGTAGAGAAGATTCAGCACTCTTACTCTCCACTGTTGTCACTGTCAGACAACTTGACATTTGAACATTTCCTGAACCATACAGAGCCAGTTCTGGTAAGATCCTCAAAGTACCAACTGCTGTGGGTCAAGGTAGCTTCATGTTGGATCCATCCCTTAGGAACAAGGTGGGTGGAATTCTGTTGGCAGAAGGTTGAAATGACAATTCAATCTGGCACATAACCTACCTCCTTGTAATGGGGACCTTGTGAATGAAGACAGAGATGACAGAGGATGAGGGAGATATGTCACCAAGAGAGAAGAGGGAGTGAACTGTGGTTGGGAAAACCAAGTCATATGAATTTGTATAAGTTGTTTATATCCTAGGTTTCTCTATATGGATATGGAGTATAAGGGAAAACTTTTTTACCAACTAAGATAATTAACTTTCTTGTATGTCAAAGACCATGTAAAAAGTTAATGGAAAGTTTAAAGCTATTATAATATTACTCATGTATGTTTTCTTCTATGTACACAGACGTATATAGACATATATTACAAAGCATTGAGGAAACGAACATGAGATGGCTCAATCTTTTATTTCTTTTATACATGTCTTTCTTTATATGTCTTTTTTGTGGTATTTATCACATCATGTCTTCTATGATAGCTATTTGTGTTTATTTTTCATTATGCTTTCCCAATCCCTGTCACATGATTTTGAGCTCCTTGAGGGCAGGACATGGTATCCCTCATAGAACCGGGCACAACATTCAGCACACAGCAGGTGATCTGTGTTTACCAAAATGAAATGAATATGGCCCTGACCAAGCATCAGTAAGGCACATAGAGTTGACTTTTTAAATTGGGATGGCTTTATTCTTACTATTATCTCCTTTCTCTCTGGAAGAGTTTAACTTTGTGACATAGAACATGAATTTATAAGACAGAAGTTAGGCAGTTTGTTAGGTAGAAGTTTATGGCTATAAAACAGAATTGGGATAATTCTCCTGCTTTGGGATTGAAATGGGCAATGGAAAATTGCTCCATTGACCAAGGAGCTGGGAAAAAGTGCAAATCAGCCCCTGCCAGACTGACAGAAAACCAAAACCAAACAGAAAACCAAAACCCTGTCTTGTTATATTCAGCTGAGGATGAAGGAAAATGAAGAGTCAGTCTTTGAGAGACTGCATATTTAATTTTAGTGCTTTGACTTCTGATAACATTAAAAAGCCTTTAGCTTGGCTGATATTGATCCTCTGTACTTGAACTAAACTTTAGTTTCTCAAGTGCTTTCTTTTAAAAGGAAGAGAATATTTGATTCTTCCTGTTATTTCTAATTTTCTTTCTACTAATAGCTTTCATACTCCCTTGATCTCAGCCCAGAACAAGATGGCTGATTTGAAAGACATTTCCTGCAAGAGGCCTGATCTAGACATATCTACATCAAGTCAGAATGCTTGGGCACCATCCAAAAGAGCAGAAAATATGTTCTGTGTTATCAGAAATGCTGGAATGGAAGTACAAAGTAGTATACAGTAAGTGAGAGCATGTTTTAGATCTGTGACAGGATTTTCTAACATTTTGAGGCGCAGACTAAAATCAGACAAAAGGGAGCAGCAGTAAGTCCAGCCCTTGGCTTTGTAAAAATGCCAGGTTGTAATCACATCTTATTTATTTTACAAGATGACACAACAGCCTAAGAAAATTTAGTTTACAGGAAGATTCCAGAAACAGTTTATCAACAATTCCCCAAAGTATATGTAATTATTATTTATTTCTTGGTGGAGGTAGTGGAAATAAAAATGGAGGCGAGTGGGAGAGTCATTATGGACCTTGATGATCGCTGAAATATTGACAGTGGGGATGAAATAAACTTCCTTCATTGCTGGCTGCTCAGTGTTATGCCCACTTGCATTTGAGGCCTGTGAATTCTCAAGGGCTGGTTCCTGAAGAAATAAAGAGACTCTACTTGAGCTTCTTAAGACTGAGAGTCTCCAGGAGAGGCTGAGTATTTAAAGGAAAACCTATAGGAAAACTTGAACTTGGATTATCCTGTAGTATCCCAGTTGATCAGAGCGAATATGTTCCAGAGGACCACTTCATCTCTGGAGCCCTATGGCACTGCCCTCAGGATAATTCACAGGATTTACTTGTGGCAACCAAGTCATCAGTGACCCTGAAGATCGGTTCCACTTACTGTTTGCTGTTCAACAAATCATACCAAATTTACATTTTGGTTATCTTCTTCCCACATGCTGTTTCAACTTCTGCAAATGGACCTCTGTCCTTGTTAAGGCAAGCTGTTGAAGACCTCCAGCCAGCAGCTCTTGTGCATGACTGACTTATCTGATGGACCCAAGACAAGGTCAGTCTTTCTGAGAACCTTCACAGTACTGCTCTTCTCTTCTCCAACATCACCCTACCTCGTTCCCAGAGGCCCAGAAGTGGTGTGCTATTCACTGGGTCTGTGATCGTAAATGCTCCTTCACAGAGGGCAGGGGAGTTGAAAGCTTACAGAGGAGTTAAAATATTTACCAATCAACAGTCAAGGACAGCTGAGAAATCATAGAAATGTACAGGCCACCTGACATTCTCTCTCTATCTCATTTCTTACTTTTCTTCCCTCCAATTTATGCAAAGAATTGAAGATCCCAAGAAATAGTTAAAATAGGCTAACTATAAAAGGCACTTTTCCTTAGTTTTTAAAAATATAGGCATAGATTTTGTCTGACTTAATATATCTTAACATAAAATAAGATGCAAATGAAAAACCATATTTATATGGGGATCTCTCAAAAATTCATTATTTATCCTATGACTCAAATGATTACTGATAAAGCTACAAATAGTGTTCACTTTGGGGAATACAATGATTTTCAACTATTAATCACTCATTTCTTTACCAAATATTTGTGAAACAGGAACTGCTCACTAAGGAAGATTTACAGGGTAGAAAGTCAGGAGCTCATTGTGAGAATGAATTACTCAGAGAGAAAAAGGGAAAACGGATATTGTGTAGAAAACAGGAAGACAAACAAATGTGAGAGAAAACACCTGCTTTCCTATAAACATTTGACTTAATACAGTTCCCAGAAATGTTCAATGAAATAGCTGCTAACAAGAAATTCAGATTCAGTTAACATAACATTACAATTTCAAAGGTCAGGAGAAAAGGCTGCCTTTCTTCTCTCTTTACTTTTTAGCTTTCTCCCTGTCCAGAATTCTCTGGTGATGTAGCCAACAGATGAAGTTATTTCTTTTTAAGCTTGAAGAAAGGTCACAAATATCTTTCAACAGATTACAAATGATTTGACACATGATTTCAGAAGCTGGAAAAGTTCCTTGGATGCAGGAAAACTTCGAGAACTGATGAAAAGATTTTATAACAGTGCAGGCCAAAATTAATATTGCTAACACAGGTTCTATTTTAATTAATTAGGTGTAAACCATAGCACAGCCCTCTGGATCAGTTGTGACTGTTTTACTAGACAACTTTGGGAACTCTTTGATATTTAAATTTGATGTTATTGCTTAACAATGAAAGGCCTTTTGTTACCTTAAGGTAAAAAAAACTTCTGCTTTCAAACCCAAGCCCAGTCCATAGTGTAATTTGAAGGATTACAAAGGCACTGTCCAAAATTATTTTCTTTAGACTCAACTGAAACAATATTCTTATTCTATGCTCCCTACATGGGATAGAGATCCTTTTCATTGCTGTGGATGTCTGGGCTTTCCTTTTTAAAGATAAAGGGATCCTCAGAGATGACTGGTCTCCAGTTTTACTAAAAGATTCCAGATATTGGGAGAAATCGTAGGATACTACAGTTTTACTTGAATCAGGCTCATTATGGGTTAAAAAGTGTCTTTTATTGCTTAAAGGAGAACAGTTTTGAGGTCCCTTAAACTTTGGGATGTGAATCCTCAAAAGAATATAGTATTTTTTTTTAATCTTTTCTAATTGATTTCAAAGAGATTAATGGAGCCACCATCAATCTTAAGCTCTTTCTCTCTTTGGTTATTAGTCAATGGAGGTCAGCGAATTATAACAGTAATTAGTAAATATATTTCATTTCAGGATCATTATTAATAAGTCAGCACCCTGTACCAATTAGGAGCTAGTAAGAGTTGCCTTAGTATAGATACATTTGTCCTCTTTCTCAGCTCTGTCCATATTTAACCTGGTAGTTGAGAGTATCACAAGCTTCCTCTCAAAGTTAAACAAAGAAGATTTTTAAAAATTTCTTTTTAAGAATAGACTCTCATAGATTTCATAGCAGTGTAACTTAAATGAGAGTTTCTTCACCTATTTCAGTCTCAGTTTCTTCATTTGTAAAATGAAGTATAAAAATTTTTTCTTGCTCTAAAAATGTTATGATCCATGGAGTTTTTTTTAATGAATGATGTAACTCTGTGGTAGTCAAGAGTCTTTGTGTACCACCCATGTGCTCTTCCTCCCAAAGTCCTAAAAACGTCCTAAAAAAATGTACTCTACCAACAGAAATTAAAGCAAGAAAGAGGAAGACCTAGGGTCTAGGATATAATGATGTCCATACAGTAGACGTGAGGAAGTCCAATTATGACAGTGAACAAAAATCCTAGGACAGTGTTGGGTAGCAGGACTATACCGTTACTAATCAAGTTCAAAACAAGAGGACAGAGGGCTTCAGAGAGGCTACCTTAAGGAAAAAATAATATGGAACTTATAATTTTTTTGGTTGTGTTTGCCATGTTGAAAAGGACTTTAGAATTCTCTTAAAAGGACTTGAGGATAAATTAGAGTTAGTGCATAGAAAAGTAATCATTAAAAAATTAATTTGTTATTAACTCCAGGGAAAACAAAAGTTGTACAAGAGAGTAAATGCAATACACACTACGTGATTCTACTGTAAACCATATTCATATCTTGATAATGATGTAAATGTTACTCTTTATTCAACTAAAGTCTGCATTGTAATTATATTACGATAATGGGTGGGAGGTCATAGAAAGAAAATGTATGCGTGTGTGTTAGCGTGTGTGTGTGCGTGGCAGGGGGGTGAGGGGAGTTGGGCTGTGCAAGAGAGCTGTATCCTAATATTTCATAGCCAGAAATCAATAGATATTATCTAAAGTAGTAATAGCAATTTATGCACACAATTTAGAAATATGGAAATAAACACCAGGAAAAAACCAAAATGTGTTGAAAGTGATTGCCTCTGGAAAGTGGGATTCCACAGTGGGGATGACATGGCAGGGGACCTCTCTTCTCCCTGATAGCATTATACTGCTATTTGATTTCTCAAACTACGTACAATAATTACTTCAATAAAAATTAAAATGTTTTTAAATGTATCTTATGTATGTTCAGGAGAAAGACACCACCATTTGGCAACTGTTTCTACCCAGACAGAATGATTCACTTTATTTCAGAGTGGTGCTTATATTTTTATCCTTCATTTACATTTGTAGAAATGAGATTGTCTACACTAAAATTTTATTTGTTGTTTATCTGACATTCAAATTTAATAGGGCATCCTGTAATTTTATTTGCTAAATCTGACAACCCTACCATGCCTAAGTGTTAGTGGGGGGTTCCTTTAGTTGCTGGGGTTAATGAGTGGTAAACACCGTTAATGACTTTCCCAGACTCTGAATTTTTCAGGTTCAAATCAGATCACTGTCTCTCAATTTCTTTCCCCCTGCTTGCCAAACTCACTGAAGACTTTATTTAGAAGATGGTAGTGTATAAACAAAATAATAACAGCATATACCAGACAAAAGATAAACAAGCAAAAAACCCAGTGATGTAAACTCCTTTACCCTTGAAGATTCCATTCTCATATATCCTGCATTCTTATATATTATATACTGATGGTCCAAAGCATCTTTTATCCACTGAATGAACAAATACAGAAAGCAATAGCTTTATGTTAGCGATTTAGTTAGCTATTTCATTCTCCAACTCAGTACATTATAATAAACAAATATTAGAAGGATTTAACAAATATTAGTTGGTTCTGAACATGGTTTGCTAAGTCAGTTTCGTTATTTATCTGAATAGAGCACATTTCCATATACTGCCTCTATCAGGCATCTTTACTTAAAAAAAAAAACTACCTGAAGCCTTAATGAATTTCAAATGCTTGATGAAGAAATAGTGGGCTAATCCACAAAATCATCCAAATACATGAGTATCCTGAGGGATTAAAAACAACTAAGTCAATGACTCAAACTTTTTGTGATTAACTCTATGTCCAAACAGGTAACCAAAAATGACCTCTCACGCAGCTTTTTGAAAATGATTCAGTGATATTCTTGATTCTAATAAGAAGCAAAGGTTTAGTAATGTTTAGAGAATCCTTATCAGAAGCTATTTTGATACCTGAAATGGGCACTAACTGTTGATGGATTTGCTTCAGATGGCCCAATAGCAGTGTTTCTTAGTAAAATGGCCATGAACGTTATCAAGTAAAAGCAAGAAAATTCCCCACCCTGAATGCTTTCCTAGACTGAAAATAAAATATGGATCCAGAATTGCAAAAACAAATAAACAAACAAACACAAACTCCATTTCAGGCAGTATTCAAAACCACAGACAACGTAGATGATCTTTTCTCATGGTAACCCACATTCTGCCCCAGTCTATACTGCTACATTTGGTTGAGCAGTTTGCCTAGCCAAGGACTTCTGGCAATTTACACAGAAAAACTGTACTAAAAAATTTTTCCCAACTGTAAAATATTTGTTTTATGAAAATTTCTAAAGAGTCCTGAGACCAATAAAAGAGGGGGCGAGGAGAATGAACCAAATGTAGCTGTCCTAAATTCTGACCATTAGATAGATTTCCTAATGGCCTCTCACATCTTTTATGGCTGTATATTTAAAATCTGGGGAAAAAAAGAAAGTGGTTGAACATCTGAATATTATTAAAGCAGAACGACCACACAAACATTAAATGATCTCTAAATGGCATTGTCCCCTTTCATTCATCACTCTTTGACATGTTTTGGACCCCTTTGTTTTTATTATTAGGGGAAAAACAGGAGCAAAAAAATTTTTTTTAAAAAGGAAGAAAAATAGATTTTTCTGTATGAGGCCTATAATCACCTTCAACAATTACCCTGGCATCTTTGCTTAGCATTTTAAGGCCTTTACATTTGTAATGCTAAAACCATTAATTTGCTAAATTCCATGCTTTATTCCGTGGAACTAGCTAAAGACAAAAGTCTCTGGGTTTCTAGAAAGAACTTGCCTCTTCCTGTCTGCTTTCTGTAGACTTCCTGTGACCTTTCTATCTACTTGCAGCCCAACAACTGGCTTGACTGATTTTCTACGTTGAGTTCAGAAAATAGTTAGCAGTTGAATAAACACAGTCTGAATCATCTCCTGGTTGAAGTTTAAATGATGGAATGAGAAGGTTCACCCAATTGTGAGTTTTATTTAAACATATGATATTCATGGGCCTAAAGAACAATAGAACTGACCACTCACCTTCTACCAGCAGGGGCAACAAAGGAGTTTCTCTCTTTTCAGTAGCTTTGTAGGATATTGTTAGGTACCATGGAGAAAGTGATGAGAGTTTGATTGTTTTTAGTGAGTATAGATCCAAGGGAAATGTGTTATTTAAAATTTTTGTAAACCTGAATCCTCAAGATCCTTGCATTAGAAAACTTTGATGTACAAATTAGCATTGACTAAAGATCTTGGAAACCAAAATGCTATTACTTAAGAATGGGACATAGTAAACTCAGAAATCCTAACTGATAATGAAAATTGCTTGAAAAAAATAAATATGTAACATACTATTGCTGACTTAAGAGCACAGAATTTTTATGCATTATTTCTCCTGATTTCCCATTTTCCCCTTAAAGGAAAAAAATATAGGTATATTTTCTTAGAAATTGGTTTTTGCAGCTATTTCTTTGGTTGAATATTCTTCTGGATAAGCCTAACCCTGTTGATGATAGAAATTTTGAAAAGTAAAAATTATGCAAAAGTGCAGACTCTGTCCCTGTCTGCCTTCCAAGTGACTGGAGAAAAAAATTACTTCAAATGCTTCTGTAACTTTTGCTCATTAATCAAATATCTGTACAACTGAAACAGGAGGGATCATTAGCGGAGATAGGAAAATCCATTCTTGGGAGGGATATTACAGTTATTGGCTTTGGACATAGGGTATTGAGTTTCAAGTAATGATTAGGACATCTTTGTGGAAATATGCAGCAGACAGAAGAAATTCCAAACTGAGTCTTGGGATAGAGGAAATGCTTAAGATATTGCTTTGGTATCATCTATCCATCCAAGGGAAGCAGAGAGAAGAGAGAGAGAAGGTAAAGCAGAATTCCTAGAATCAAAGCAGGTAAAGTACTCACATTTTTAGACAGAAGAAATAAAAGTCAGAAGAGGCAAGGTTTGAAAAAGATCAGGATAGCTGAGTATTGTAGAAGCCAGGAGGAAAATATTTTAAGGAATAAGGTGGGCTTCAAGAGTGCCAAAAGGTGCAAAGAGAGCAAGAAGTACAAAGACTGAGGAAAAACATGAGGAGGTCATCGTTGGTGACTACTGAGTGACTATTAAATGATCTAATGAGGGTAGAAAACAGATTTTTGGATACCTTCCATTTAGAGAACAGAACCATCCTTGGGGAAATCCTCAAATGACTCTCTCCAGTTACATAGGAAGCCCTGATATTGGGGTATGTCTGTACAAAGACACACTATCCATAAATAATGGATCTAAGGTCCTCACTTTACCACAGATCAGAGACCACTTTACCAATGGAGTCAACTCATAAGTTCATTGAACAACTTCATTTTAAGCAGTCCAGTGTGTGAATAAATACACCATTTACTCCTAATGATACACAAAGATAATCTGTGTTCACAAGCATTAATGTTCTTTGTCTAATTTTGCTAAGGTTGTCTAAAGGCATTTTGTGAAATTGAGGACCCAGTTATATCAGTTCTACATGTCCAGAGCCATAAGTTTTTTGTGTTTTTTTTTCCTGTTTTTTTTCCTCCTATTTTTTTGATTGAAGTATAGTTGATTTACAATGTTGTGTTAGTTTCTGCTGTACAGCAAATTAATTCAGTTATATATATATATATATATATATATAAAGTTATGTATAAGTTATATATATATAACTTTTGTATATATAAAAAGAATGTTTATATATATACATATATATAAACATTCTTTTTATATATTCATTTCCATTATAGTTTATCACAGGATATTGAATATAGTTCCCTGTGCTATACAACAGGACCTTGTTGTTTATCCATCCTACATATAATAGTTTGCATCTGCTAATCCCAAACTCCCAGTTCTTTCCTCCATCACCCCCTCCCTTGGCAACCACAAGTCTGTTCTCTATGTCTCTGAGTCTGTTTCTGTTTCATAGATCAGTTCATTTGTGTCATATTTTAGATTCCACATATAAGTGATGTCATATGGTATGTGTCTTTCTCTTTCTGATTTACTTCACTTAGTGTGATTATCTCTAGGTCCATCTGTGTTGCTGCAGATGGCATTATTTCATTCTTTTTGATGGCTGAGTAGTATTCCATTGTATGTATGTACCACATCTTCTTTATCCATTCATCTGTCGATGGACATTTAGGTTGTTTCCATGTCTTGGCTATTGTAAATTGTGCTGCTATGAACGTGGGGGTGCATGTATCTTTTTGAATTATAGTTTTGTCTTGATATATGCCCAGGAGTGGGATTGCTGTATCACATGGCAACTCTATTTTTAGTTTTTTGAGGACACCTCCATACTGGTTTCCATAGTGGCTGCACCAACTTACATTCCTACCAACAGTGTAGGAGGGTTCCCTTTTCTCCACACCATCTCCAGCATTTGTTATTTGTAGACTTTTCAATGATGGCCATTCTGACTGGGGTGAGGTAGTACCTCATTGTAGCTTTGATTTTCATTTCTGTAATAATTAGCGATATTGAGCATCTTTTCATGTCCCTGTTGACCATATGTATGACTTCTTTGGAGTAATATCTGTTTAGGTCTTCTGCCCATTTTTCGATTGGGTTGTTTGTTTTTTTGTTGTTGAGTTGTATGAGCTGTTTGTATATTTTGGAAATTAAGCCCTTGTTGGTCACATCATTTGCAAATATTTTCTCCCAGTCCCTAGGTTGTCTTTTTGTTTTGTTTATGGTTTCCTTTGCTGTACAGAAACTTGTAAGTTTGATTAGGTCCCATTTGTTTATTTTTGCTTTTATTTCTATTGCCTTGGGAGATTGGCCTAAGAAAACATTGGTACAATTTATGTCAGAAAATGTTTTGCCTATGTTCTCTTCTAGGAGTTTTATGGTGTCATGTCTTATATTTAAGTCTTTAAGCCATTTTGAGTTTATTTTTGTGTATGGTGTGAAGGTGTGTTCTATTTTCATTGATTTACATGCAGCTGTCCAACTTTCCCAACACCACTTGCTGAAGAGACATTTTTCCATTGTGTATTCTTGCCTCCTTTGTTGAAGATTAATTGACTGTAGGTGTGTGGGTTTATGTCTGGACTCTCTATTCTGTTCCATTGATCCATCTGTCTGTTTTTGTGCCAGTACCATGCTCTTTTGATTACTGTGGCTTTGTAGTATTGTCTGAAGTCTGAGAGGGTTATGCCTCCTGCTTTGTTCTATTTCCTCAGGATTGCCTTGGCAATTCTGGGTCTTTCATGGTTCCATATAAATTTTAGGATTATTTATTTTAGTTCTGTGAAAAGTGTCATGGTTAATTTGATAGGGGTCACATTAAATCTGCAGGCCATAAGTTTTTAAACATAGGTAATAGGAACTTAAAATTACAGAAGTGCTACACCTAATCCCTAAAACAGTCATGGCATGAATGTATCCCCAGCCTTTATATGGCTTTCTGTTCCTAGTTAGAAGCATCCTTGCCACCAGTTCTTAGTAAACACTTATTGAGTATCTACTATGTGATGGCAACCCTGAGAGTTAATTTATCCTGTTTTTATAGATCAGCCACACGACAACCTTAAACATATTGCCCAAGATCACTCAATAGAGAGTGATAAATGAAATAGAAACTTGTACAAGGTATAGAGCTGCAAATAGGAAGGTACAACTATCTTAATTGATATAACAGGGGAGTCCTTTTAAAGTTGGGGACATTTGAGCTAGGTTTTGAAGGACAATGAAAAGCATTATAATCAGTAGAGGAGGGAGAAGGCATTCTTGTACAAAGGCAGAGACTCACCCCACCCTCCAGATGGACCTTTGGCATTTAGTATGAAGGGCTTAGGGTAACATATAGGGATGGAGTGTCACTTGCCTGAGGGCTTTCCTGCTTGGAACCAGGAAGGAAAAAAAAACAGACCAGAAAATATTAGGGAGAAGCTGAGTAAAAGTAAATCATAATGGAAAATACGGGTAAAATATGATGACAATCAAGGAGTCTGATATAAGGGAAACTTGGACAATTCCCAGAGCTAAAGAAATAGCTGTGAGGGGTCTTTATAGAGGTTTTGTATGTTACCTAAATAGTAGCTGTTGAGGGAACTGACTTATTCTGGATAGGGATGGAGGCATGAATAACCTAGGAATGTTCAGAGACCTGTCTGAACTGGAGACATCATTACTGGAGGAGAAACAAAAATGAGCACATGGTTTGAAGGAGCCAAGCCATGAAGGGCCTTAGGTGCTATACCAAGGAGCTTGGGCTTTCTTATGTAAGAATTTAGGAGCCATTGAGGCAGGGGTGAGAGAGAGAGTTAAGAAGGGGGTGATACGATTGTGATTTAGAAATTTCACTTCTGTGGCTTTGTGGAGGGAGAATAGAAACTGGAAACAGTTGAGCCTAGTTTGGAGGCAATTAGAATCATCCAGAGGAGAGATGTTGTTGGCCTAAAATAAGGCAGTGGTTGTGGCAGTGGTGATGGAAAAGAGAGAATGTACTTGAGAGCTATTCAGAAGATCATACACAAAGTGAGGGCTGTTGATTGGTATGGAGAACTAGGGAAAATGAGGAATTGAAAAGTCCGCTTGGATTTCTGGTTTGGGTACATGATAATGCCACTAACTGAAGTAGAAACTCTAATAGGAAGAACATGTCTTGCAGAGAAGATGTTGGGCATGTTGAGACTGAGGATCTATGACATCCTGGTGAATCTGTCTGGTGTGCAGTCTAATATATTGGTCATGAGTCCAGAGGAAAAGATGAAATTGGATTTATAAGCTATTTTTTTCAATTCTACAAAATTTATTCTACTCGTTACTTTTATAAGCAGGATCTAAAAGAAAAATTTACTTCACTCTCTCCAAGGATAATAATATAGTATTTTAATACAGACCCATGTGTTGGTATTGGAAGGACTATTTTGAGTACCTTGGCATGCCTATCATTCTGTTATGGGTACAGCCTGTACTTGGAGAGAGATACCTCTAATATAATCTAGAAACTCAGCCAAAAACTTAGGAGTGTTTGTCTACAGTGGTTTGCTGACTTCCTGACTTATGAACTTCTGGGAGAAATTAAGGGAGAACTCACTGCACTCTAGGACAATGAGCAAACTATTGAATGAGCCCTTACATCACAAAAATTTAATTAGAGAAAACTGTATGCACCTTGAAGAGCTAGGAGTCACAGAACGAATTCAGAGACACTCCCAGAGGACTCACGGCACATGAAAGAACATTTGCTCAAATATAAAACAACTTGCCATTCCCTGTCCCATCCTCTAGTTGCATGACAGGACAATATGTCAAGACTTACCTATTTGTTGAGAAATGTTTTATTTCCCTCTTCTCCTGAGGCAAGAATATTAAGGAATGGAATTCAACAACCACCAAAGATTTGAAATCTGCTTCAAAAATTTGTTTTATCTTGTACCCATTTTTAAGCCTTGGCAAGTGGAAAAAATAAAACTAACAATAAGCAACAGACAAAAAGCCCTGGCACAATAATGTATCATAGACCTGACTTGCCTCTTTTAAGTATTTCAGGATAATTCCAACTGACAGCAATGGAAGTTGAATCTGAGGGTTTGGGCAGAGTTTTGGCTGAGTTTAGTTCTCTTAGGCAGATATTATTTTCACTGCCTTGTCTTAAATGAATTACAGTGAAATCTTCTAGATGTTTATTCATTTGAAATTTTTGTCACAGTGATCCTAACTCAGTGACCTTTGGGTTATGACTGTTGCTCAAAATGTGCTAAATAATATATGAAAGGTCTTTTATCTTTGCAATGGGATTTGAGGGGAAGGAAAAAGAACTGCATATTCCTGAACTTCCACTAAAAATATACAGTAGTACAGCTCTCAGTGGTTTGCCCCGTGTTGGGGGTCTAATTTAGGGGAAGCAGGAGTATGAGTACACGTCCCACCAATTTCCTTGGTGTACCACTACTTTCAACCTACATAAAAACCATCAAGTCCCCAAGAAGCTTTCACACCACTGTTGACATAGACACTTATCCCACTTACTAGGGCTCTAGAAATGATTGGCTACAGTCAACAATTATCCATTGTGATTTAGGCCTGAGCAAAGTGTTGGGCAGAAGGATCTCAAACTTGACATATCTAAAACTGAACATATTAGCGCTATACTTGTCCAAAAGAAATCTGTTCCTCCTTCTGTTTTCCCAGTCTCCATAAATGGTGCCACCATCAACCTAGTTACCCAAGCCGTGGAATGAACTCCTGATCTGGATTATAAAAAGCATTGTGGTATAATCATTAAAAGAAAGGATGCTGGAACCAAACTGCCTGGATTTAAATACTGGATTTATCATTTATTAGCTGTGTGACTTTGAACAAAATTCTTAGCCTTTCAGTGCCTTGGTCTCCTCAGTCAAAAAAAAAAAAAAAAAAGGGATGATAATAATAGTACTTTACTTCATAGGGATGTTATAGTTATAGTGGGTGAGTTAATATTTATAACATGCTTGGACCAGGGCTTAATACATAAGTACTCTGCAAATATTTGTTAAATAAATTCAAATACCTGTTATCGTCAGGACCTTATCAATCACCTGGACTTTTTGTATAACAGGCTTCTAACTGATTCTTCTGTCTTCATTCTTATTCTTCACAACTTGTCCTTCATACTATGACATGAAACCTTTCAGTGAGTCTCCTTCAACGAGCTATAGGATAAAGTTTCAACTCAGCCTCATCTCTTCCTACTTCTCCTCACATACTTCATGACCTGACCTAATTTCACGTAAAGTTTTTCCCTCTTCCTGGAAGGTGCTTCAGCCATTGTCTACCTACCCAATTTCTATTGTTTTCAATACCAAGTTCAAGCATTCCTCGACCCACTAGACCAATCCCCTCATCTAACCCAGGCACACTTAGATATTCCCTTCTCTGTGCTCTCATGGCACTTGGCACACATTCTATCAGTAATTGTGATGCAAATATCCAACTGTGTTTATCTTTTCCACCAGGTTAGAGCTTCCATGACATCTCCAGTACCAAGTTCAGAGTTTGTCACATATTTGGAGATAAGACATGGTGGATAACGCACTCAAAATTACCTATGTCTCTCCAAGGAGTCTACTGTTGTACATTTTGGTGACAGAAAGGCAGAAAAGTATATAAAATACATGATGAAAACAGGCACGAATTTATTTCATATGTTAAGGCTAAAGTCATAACTCTTTATGAAGTTTATTTTATTTATTTATTTATTTATTTATTTTTATAAATTTTTATTTATTTATTTTTGGCTGCATTGGGTCTTCATTGTTGCATGCAGGCTTCCTCTCTAGTTGTGGAGAGAGGGAGCTCTCTAGTTGTGGAGAGGGGGCTACTCTTCATTGCGGTGCGCGGGCTTCTCATTGCAGTGGCTTCTCTTGTTGTGGAGCGTGGGCTTTAGGCACGCAGGCTTCAGTAGTTGTGGCACGCAGGCTCAGTAGTTGTGGCTCACGGGCTCTAGAGCGCAGGCTCAGTAGTTGTGGCGCACGGGCTTAGTTGCTCTGCGGCATGTGTGATCTTCCCAGACCAGGGCTCAAACCCGTTTCCCCTGCATTGGCAGGCAGATTCTTAACCACTGTGCCACCAGGGAAGCCCCTATGAAGTTTAGATGAACTGTTTAAGTACAGATTTGACTGATGATCAACTAAGAACAAAATGATAATGACAGCAATATTATCACAAAATTGACAAATATTTACTTTTTCAATGATCAATGTTGTCACTTCCTAACTAGCAAGTAAAGACCTTAATAGCTATTTTTATGAAATATGTGAACTGTAGCTTGCTAAAGCTTATTCAGCTCTTACACTGAACCTGGAATGTACTAAGTACTTCACATGAATCTACATGTAGACTCAAGTAGATATTCCTATAAAATGTAATAATTTGAACAATATTAGTTATAAAGAGTGAATCCAAGCCTAAAGCTCCTCAAAGAAATGCTCACATATATTTTGAGGGAGCAGTGAAAATATTAATAAAAACAGAAAAAAAGAGTGCCACATATTTTAAAAACTGCCTCTGTTCTTCCTTGGCTGAAGGCAGTCTTCAGGGAGTCAGAATGGCCTGTCCCTCTGTCCCTCAAAGGAGAGATTTAGGGTAGATAATACATAAATAACCTCTCAAATGTGCTGTCTTGCCACATAACATTAGTAAGAGAAAAACTACACCTATAACACTAGTGCATATGTATTACATGATGATATATGTTTAGAAACATGTGAGATTCATTAAGTATTGTTTAAGCTAAAATTCTAATGTTTTGTTCAACAACCCCCCTTCCCCTGTTGCAATGCTAGCCTACTGGTATTCAATAATCAATTGCAACTTCATATTTTTTCTAAATTACCTGTTCTTTGGACAAAATCTCCCTACCTTCTTTGCAAAGGTCCTTAGATTAAACTAGACTTTTCAGGAAAAAATGTTCTCTTTGGAATGTGCTCATGAGGATTAGAAAATTTCTGTTTTCGTTTGCAGGTGAAAACATACAATTTTCAATATACCTACTTTGATTTTTTTCTCAGTGTTCTGCTAATTAATCTATGCATTGGCCTCTAAATTCATATACTTTCTAGTCACTGGTTAGAACCATTCTGAGTAGTTAAGGAAATCTTTATCCAAAGTATCTCTTTTCCTGCTTATGAATATTATTGAAGCATATCTATTCCTCATCCAGTCCAGCTGGGATGTTTTTATTTCTTTGGAACTTACTTCAGCTTCAACACTTGCCCATTCCCTGGAATAAATGAACTATTTCAAAGATGCCAACTCACCCTTTCTCCTACCCCAATTCCTCAGAATTAGGATTTCCTTTTGTATTTGTTAATAATTTTCCTAAATTATCCCAGGGTATTACCAGTTGTACCCAAATGGAACATTTCTTACTTGTGTACCAGTTACAAACTGAAAGTACAACACAGAGTGCCCAGTCTCTACCAAATGAATCTCCTAATTTTTATCATCAATTTATTTATTCAGATTTTGCTTGAATATCAAAACCCAATGAATGAAAAAGTAATACCTGCATATTTAAGTTAAAAGTTGGATATTTGGTTCAGTCAAACCTAAATAGTTATGTGTTCATATTGTAACTGAGAAGACAAGCACAACTATGATTTTACTCTCAGTTTCCATGTCATTGTGTCTCTGATGATCCAATCAAATCCCTTAATCACACTCATCTTTTGGCTCAAGGTGAAAAATACTCTTTGCATGGAGAAATAGTTTTTAATCAATTCAAGATGCAGCTAGAATAAATGATACTGGCTTGAGTAGCCATTGTTCTTGGCAGATCTCTCCAAGCAATAAACAATGAACACCACACCCTCATGAGAAAGGGAGTGAAGGATAGAGATAGTCATTGTCCTCATTTTATATTGCTAAATATTATTACGGTCTATTTATATGCTGTGGGGACTGACATACACGCTTAATACAGAGTAATACAGAACAATCAGTGATTGTGAATTGCTGGAGACAAGTATTCTAAGTTTAACAAGCTCTGCATTCAGTCATGAAACTAGTGCTCATTGCAGAATCTATTAAAAAAACAGAACACTTTATCAATAAGCCAATAGGAGGAAAATTTTGGGAGCCAGTCAAGGATTGAGCATATAGATCCATACAGTGTTTATTTGGAAAAAGAACCAAGTATTCGCAAGCTTTGAAAACATTCATTGCTTATCCAAAACCACTTACACATAGCAGTGAGTGCCTCATTAATTGTGTTTTCATTCACTCATTAAATAGGATTTCAATAAATGATGCCTTTTATAGTTATGTATTTTTGATATTTTAAAAACAGAGTTTCTTCTTTCTTATCATGTTAAAATTGATACTTGTGGTTCAATGATGGCGGGAAATCCAATTCCACAACTTCAAACTATAAGGATTTAAACTTTGGAGCCTATGCCTTAAATTCAGAGAATTTTCTTGTAGCACTGAGTATCCTCCTTATTGAACAATTCAGACTTAAATATCTGAGTTGAACATCTTGCCAACTCTTCCTACGGATAGTCCGTGTTTTAGTGTTTTAGGCATAGAGGCTGAGAAGATAGTGTGCTGTGATTGACAGGATTAGTCAGCTCTAGATTACACTCATCCTCTAAAGAAGTGACCTTTTGGATATATAGAACATGCCCTTCATCCATTGGCCTCTACCAAGCCAAGAAAATCTTATGGGAGGCATCATATTTATGGAGACAATTCAGCATAATGGTTAAGAACACGGGCTTTGGATTTAGAGACCCCAGGGTAGGAGTCTTAGCTCCACTGCTTACAAACTGTGTGACTTCTGGAAATTTACTTAATCTCAGTTTGCACACTATTATAGAAGGAGTGCCTATCTCATTGAGTTCCTATGAGGATTAAATAGGGCGATACACATAAAGTGCTTGGCACAGAGCCTGAAACATACTCAATATATATACAGTCAGCCCTTACTATTCATGGAGTCTGTACCTGTGAATCTGCCTACTTGCTAACATTTATTTATAGCCACAAAATCAATACTCAGGGCACTTTCACGATCATTCACAGACATGCTCATAGCGGAGAAAAATTTGTCACCCAATGGGCATGTTCCCAGCTGAGGTAGAGTAAAGCAACACTCTGCCTTCTTACTTCAGCTCTCATACCATAAACAAGTGTCCTTTTTGCAGTCTATTTAGTATGATGTTTTTCACATTTTTGTGCTTTTTGTTGGCAATTTCTCTATTAAAATGGCCTCTCTGAGGGATCAGAGAGAGGGTGGGGAGATGATTAGTGCCCTCCCCTCTACAGTCTCAAACTCAAACTGCTATTTATTAAGAGGGAATATTCCCTTTTATTTTCAGGACCCTTATCCAGGGCCTTTTTTATTTTAGTCTGTTTGTTCTCTGTTGCAACCCCTGGGCACTCTATGGGAAGTCTCTGGGAATCATATGTGAGCCAGAGCTATGAATGGACTCAGTTCCTTAAGTCCATACATGCTATTGAGTCTACACTCCTCATCTGGTAAGACAAATCTGAATTAAGACTGATGGCATTTTACTACAAAACAGAGTTGCTTACATTCCAAAATTTTCTAGTTTATCACGTATAGTTAAAAGCCCGGAACTTATCACCTCAGCACTTTTATACATTTCCCCTCTTTATGGAATGCTCTCCTCTCTTTCTGGCCTTTCAGTTTGAAACTCAGCTTAAGTATCATCATTTTAGAGAGGCCTTCCCTAGCCATCTTATCCAAAGTAAATGCCCTGATATTCTCTATCATGGCAACCTGCAATTTTCTTCACATTTATCACTGTCTGTAATTGTTTTTTATCTGACACTTGTTTATTATGTGGCTTCTACCCCAGCCTTTAAGTTCCATAAGGGCAGAAATTTGTTCTCTTTTGCTCATTGTTTTCTCCTTATCGTCAAGACCTTGAATTAGTACAGACACCCAGTGAATGAATGAATCCTATTGCATTTTGTCGTTTCAATCTTTATATATTTTATTTTCAAACCTAAACAAAATAGTTCATTATTTGAGATGGATTACCTTCCACTTTTTTTTTTTTAATTTTTTAAATTTATTTTTATTTATGGCTGTGTTGGGTCTTCGTTTCTGTGCGAGGGCTTTCTCTAGTTGTGGCAAGCGGGGACCACTCTTCATCGCAGTGCGCGGGCCTCTCACTATCGCGGCCTCTCTTGTTGCGGAGCACAGGCTCCAGACGCGCAGGCTCAGCAATTGTGGCTCACGGGCCTAGTTGCTCCGCGGCATGTGGGATCTTCCCAGACCAGGGCTCGAACCCGTGTCCCCCGCATTGGCAGGCAGACTCTCAACCACTGCGCCACCAGGGAAGCCCACCTTCCACTTTTAAACTACCATTCTCAGCATCATCCAGCAAAAAATAGGAGAGAGAGAACCATGCACTTTTTAAAAAAAAATTATTTTACTCATTTATTTTTTTTTAAAGAATTGATGGAATTTCCATAGTTATATAGAAAGGGAATGGAGAAAGTCCACAGGACATATTGAAGAAATGGTCACTAATTCAGCAAGGTCATCAAGATATATAAATCAGAAAGTATCATTGTGGACTTTTATTACTGGAGAAAGAAATCCCAATTTTCTTCAATAAGCAGTAAGTAGCCTTATGAAGCTTTTGAAAAATATGATATAATAGTAGTTGTTTCTTTTTTTTGAATTTTATTTTATTTATTTTTTTATACAGCAGGTTCTTATTAGTTATCCATTTTATACATATTAGTGTATACATGTCAATCCCAATCTCCCAATTCATCCCACCACCACCACCGCCCCTCGCCACTTTCCCCCCTTGGTGTCCATACGTTAGAACAATGCATTTTTAACCAACCTGGTGCACTATGCTCATGTCCATCATATTAAATGTAGCATCTCAGATCCTAACCCAATGTCCCAAATACATACCACACATAAAACTTCAAATAAACTGTCATTTGTTAGTAGGCCAAGTAGTACTTGAGTTTCTGCATTGGGGAATCTAAATGCTAGACAAATATAACTTTGAGATTTTTATCTAGGATCTAAGATAATAATCTAATATGTGACACAGTATAAAAAACACTGTTCCAAGAAGCAGAAAATATGGGTCATAATCTCCATTCTGCTACTAACTTGCTGCATTACTTTGGTCAATGTTTTAAATCCCCGTGGGCCTCACTATCCCCATCTGTAAAAAATAAGGATTTGGACCAGTAGACACTACAGTTCCTTCCAGCTCTCTATGGCTATAAAAGCTGAATTGAATCCATCTCCTCTTCTTTCACAGAAGAGGTGGTGGAGGCCCAAAGAGCCAAGACCTGCCAGGTCAAATGTCTGATTGGAAGCACTACAGCAGACTCCTGCCAGGGTCTGCCATGTGCATGCAGCAGGATGCTGTGTGGTGAAGACACCTTGAAGTAAGTATCCTGTGAGGACATGAAGAGAAAGACCAAGTTTTTAAATCTGCATAGCTTGTGGTTTCTATTTTACAGGCAGGCCTGCATGGGAAGCCAAATTGTAATGAGGATTGCTTAGTGTGCATGGAATTACAGCAATGGAGCAGGGGAAGGAAAGGAGTCTCTTGATAAGTTGAATGATATTTGAATGAGAACGTGTGTTTGCTAAAAGAATTTGAGACACCCTTCCCAGCATGACTATAATGTTGTTAACCATAATTTTAAGAGTGGGATTGGCAAAACTTGCTCTCTATGGTGATCACTGTTGAGGTTTGCTTCTGTGACCTTCCTTCCCCCTCACCCCCAGCTTTCTTGAAGTATGATTGACAGATAAAAATTGTTTGTACTTAGGTAGTAAAATTTGATGTCTTGATATATGTATACATTGTGATATGATTACCACAATCAAGCAAATTAACATATCTATCACCTCACATAGTTATTACCCCCCTTTATTTTTGTGGTGAGAACTACTCCCTTAGCAAAGTTCAAGTGTACAATATAATACAATACATAATATTATTATTATCTATAGTCACCATGCTGTACATTAGGTCACCAGAACTTATTCATCTTATAACTGAAAGTTTGTACCCTTTGACCAACACCTCCTTATTTCCTCTACCCTCCCAAGCCCCTAGTAACCACCATACTACTTTCTGTTACTATGAGTTGACTTTTTTTTTTTTTTTTTTTTTAGATTCCACATATAAGTGAGATCATGCAGTCTTTGTCTTTCTTTGTCTGGCTTATATATCACTGGGCCTAATGTCCTTTGTGTTAATCTGTGTTGTGACAAATAGCAGGATTTCCTTTCCCCATTGAATCTTCTTGGTTTCCATGTCAAATATTATTTGATCATATATATATGGGTTTATTTCTAGGCTCTCAAGTCTGTTCCATTGGTCTGTGTCTGTTTTTTTTTTTTTTTTCCTGTGTCTGTTTTTATGCCAGTACCATACTGTTTTGATTACTATAGCTTTGTAATATAATTTGAAATCAGGAAGTGTTATGCCTCCAGTTTGGTTCTGCTTGATCAAGATTGCTTTATTTATTCAGAGTCTTTTGTGGTTCCATATGAATTTTAGTATTTTTTGACTCTCCTTTTCTCTCTTTCATGGCTGACCATCTGATATTCTTTCTTTAGTATTGTTAGTAAATCTGTTTTAGTCAGGCTCTTAAAAAACCCAGAAACTGCTTCAAGTATTTACAATGGGTTTTAATTCAGGAAATTAGTTACACAAGTGATGTCATAGCTTAAAAGCAAAACAAGGAGTAATGATGAAGCAACCCCAAAATTAGCAGTAGCAGGAAACCCCTCTTACCAGTAGACTAGAACTGTGTTGTCCAGTATGGTAGCCAGCCACACCTGGTTGATGAGCACTTGAAATGTGGCTAGTCTGAACTAAGATGTGTTCTTAATGTAAAATACATGCCAGATTGTGAAGAATTAATATGAAAAAAAGAATGAAAAATAGCTCATTAATAGTTTTCATATTGAATACACAGAGAAATGTGTTGAATATGTTGGGTTAAATAAAATATAGTATTTAAATTCATTTCACCCTTTAATTTTGACTTTTTAAATATGGCTATTAGAAAATTAAAACTTACATATATGGTTCTTACATTATATATATGTTTGATGGTGTTGGGCTAGAGAGACAAATGTAGTAGGTAGCATTACTAAAGCTCAGGGTCCAGAACCTCAGTGAGCTGACCCATTGAGAACTAGAGGCAGGAAGGAAACACAGCTGTTGCTTGAAATGCCAACCGGAGCCGTATAGAAGGGGAAGAGTACCCTGGCTTTACCCTGCCACTCCAATCTCCTGTCAGTGCTGCTGAACCCAACAGGAAGTCACCTGGAAAATGGCAGCCCCCAGGGGTCAATCTTCCTGTGATACGGAGTGGAGTGGGGCAAGGGCAGGGAATGCATCTGAGAGCAAATGGATTTGTTTAGATTACAGTCAGGTCCCAGTGTGTCCTTTTTGTTCATTCACTTATTCAACAAATACTGACTGAGTACCACTTACTACAGAGACCATTTAGAATTATTGTCCTGAATTCCTGATCCTTGCTGTTCATATTCTTTACTTGATTTGGTTCCACATTCCCTCCCTGCCTAGACTGTGGTCTGGATACTTATAACTTCCCTGTCTTTGATCAAATGAGTTGTCTTATTCTCTGTTATGTTCTTGATGTTTCTTTGACAAAGAGTATTTGAACTCATTGTCGTATCTTGTTCTCCTAATTCCTAGTGCCTCGTCTGGGATTTTCACTCAGTTCTTTATTCAGTCTTATTTATAGTGCTTATACAATCCCTGGTACCGAATAACCAGCTACTTCCCACAGAGTATCAGCTACTATAGCCAGTCTTGTAAACAATAAGCCTTGTTTCTCCTTTCTTCTTTCTTGCTCCCTCTCTATAATACACCACCACACATGAAACCAGTGCTGAAATAGCTGACCTCGTGACCCATGGCATGAAAAGATACCTGAAAGGAAATATACAGATCCTGAGTCTAAGGGTGAATCTTTCTGGCCAAAAGCTAATTGTCATAAAGTGTTTACCTTGGAAAGATTTACTCTTTAGGCCTGGTAATCACCAGTTTCATAGAGAAATATGTGTTTTTATCATCAATAACCATTTTACCCAGAAATGGCTAAAGTGGTTATTGTGTGTTAGGCAATTTTCTAAACAACAGAATACAAGATGAAAAGGTAAAAAACCCCTGGAGGGTAGATATAAGAAAAGATAAGTAATCTAAGGAGTCATGATAACAAGTGGCACAAATAATGAAGGTCCTGGGAGTTTAGGTGAAGAACTCCCTTATGTCACAGAATATTCCAGAAAAGAAGGGAACCTGAGCTGGGCTTTTCAGGAAGGCAAGAATTAGATAAACAAAGTGGAAGGATAAAGTTTTCCAGAAAGGGAAAATTGTATACACAGTAGGAATATACAGAAGCAGGAATAAATTCACTCTCTATTGAAATGGAGTATATTATGGCCAGGAAGCTCAAGTCTTTCAAGAGTAGTTTTCATCTCAGTGAGACCCCAGAGCAGTATCAACTTGAGTGAAGGACCTTATAGCATTTTTATTAAGATTAAAAATATGGCTGGAAAGTGCAGCTTGTTAGGAGGTAGAATGGGAATCTTTCATGGTTAGTACTCTCGACACTACAACATGACTTAGCTCCCACTTTGGACCATAAGCTTCACAAGGGACAATGCCTGACCTGTTCACTGTTTAGTCCCAAGGCATGGCCCAGAGATGCTCAGTGATTCCGTGTTGAATGAATGGATGCCAATAAATGGTGTGATAATGCATGAGTCCCTGGGCTGAGGAGACCCAAGGCAAACATTGATTCAATATTGCTGTATTCCAGAATAGAGTTTAGGGAATTAGAAATGAAGTTACGCATTGTACTCCAATTATTAGGAGAAATCCTTTCAGGGACTTTGGGCAGTGTGTCCTCTGGGTCACAGATTTAGGAGATTTAGGAATCCCAGTGGAGAATTTGGTCAGCCTGGCATGTTATTAGGAGATGATAAAATTTATAATATAATTGTCATCACCTATGCCTTCGTAATAGTTTTCTTTATGGTAATACCTATTTAAGGCTGATTCTATTAGGTACATCGGATTGAATTAAAAGTTATATTAGATTTCATATCAGAGCTAATATTCCAGAGACCAGATCCTGCAGGCCAAGGCTAGTTCATTAAATTCTGAGATATCAAAGCAGATAAATTATTATCACAGAACCTGGGGAACTAGAAGGATCATTGAAAGTTTCAGGGGAACAGCATTACATGAGGGAGGGTTTTGAGGAAGTCCCAGTTTATTGACTTAGACCCTGGGGAGTGTAGCTGTGTGTCAAATGCGGGCTGTTTGTTAATCCAACACTCGACCATATGGAGGCCAAATGGCTGTTTAGAGTGGGCATTGTCTCTAGAATCAGCCAGAGTCGGATTCAAAGCCTAGAGTCTACACGTATTACTCTATAAGTTTAAACAAGTGATGGGGGTAAACATAGCGCTTACACCATAGCTGCAAGAATTCAGTAAAATAATGCAAGTAAAGCCCTTGCCTGTCACAGAGAAAGTGCGCGGTAAATGTTAGTTCTCTCTATAAGAACAGTAGAAGTGCACCTAATACACAGGAGTCTTTAGTTTTCCAAAGAGGACAAACACACCCCCACACACAAAACAAACACACAAAGCTGAGCATTCATTCAGACCAACTGTGTACATGCCCTATTTCCTATGCCTTACCCCAAAACATAAGTCATTCAACCCTTTACTCACTGTGATCTTGGATTTATTTGCCCATGAATCATTTTTGTGTATCCTAGTTCCCCAGACGAATGCTTCTTGCTCTGACTCCAGCACAGCCCCCCGTCCTGGTTTTGCTTCACTGACAAGGTTTTGGCCTGTGTGTCTTGCTCTTCTTAGCATCTGACCTAAGTTTGCCCCCACGTTTTACTTCCATCCTTCTGGTGACTCATGGTGGCCTTCATATTACGGCAGAGCTAAAACATCTTTCACAGAGAGGGAACGAAGTAAATAGCCTTAAAGAGGCCTTTTGGTTGAGGATGAGAGAACAGAGTTGGAGAAAGAGTTTCCAGGGTGGAAAGGTACACAGAACACACTTCTCCCACTTTACAATCCTGTCTGGGGATTGTGACAGTTAATACTGGCTTTGGTGGCAGTAGGATTAGTCAAGGAGCCACTTAATCAGAAAAGCCCCTTACCCTTAAAAAATACCCTCCATTTCTCCACTTACAGAAATGGAAAGAAAAAGCTAGTTGTGTGGTTTCTCAAATCCCTGAAATTGTAGTTTGGGTGCAGATTTTCAAAGTGGTCTCTGCCAGAGTGTTACTTTGATAAGCTGAGAACCAGGCATTCAGCTTTAGGGAAGCCAGGGATTTGGAGGTAAGCCATGGTGGGCCCAGCGCCAGCTCCCAGACTTGTGATGTCTTATGGCATTTACAACTCACTGCTTTCCATTGAAACCATTGCCTCAGAAGAAGGGGATAAGAAAAGAGGGAGCCATCCTAATCAGGGAATTGCCCTAGGCCATTGGGATACCTGCTCTCTTGTGGGAAACCCTGCAGTTTGAGCATTGGTAGAGTTCAACATGGCAAAGACTGGAGGAAAGTGATGCTAACCATGACTGAAGATTCCACCTCTGGCATCTCATATGCAAAAAAATACAAGCCTGCAAATCTCTCCACCTTTCCACTAACCCCTTTCAGAGTCATTAAGGCAATTTGGGGGCCATGAGAGCTGGTTGTCTGGTAACACCAGGCTCTGTCCACAGAGAGAAAGTTCTTTTTCACAAACCACAATCTTCTTCCTCAGAGCCTCTGTCCAGTCCTCCTTATTCCTGCCAGGATTCTGCCTCCTCATTGTTATAATATTCCACATTTTCTCCACATCCAATAATGCAGTTCAGGGAGTCCCCTCTAACACAAAATGTAGTATGTCAGATGGTTTTAAAGTGCCTTAGAGGAAAATTAACCATGATTAGTGAGGTAGAAAATGAGGTGTTACTATTTTATATTAGCGTGGTCCGGGAAGGTCTCTTTGATAAGGTGAAAATTGAGCAGATAATTGAATAAAATATCCAGTGAGACTTGGAAGTATTAAAGAAAGATTATTCTAGGCAGAGGGAACAGCCAGTGCAAAAGCCCTGAGGTGGCAGAGTGCTAGGCATGTGTTCAAGGAAAAGCAAGAAAGTCAGTATAGCTGGAACACAACAAATAAGAAGAGTGACAGAAGAGCTCTTGGGGAGCCAGATCACTTAAGGTTTTAGAGGCTTTTACTCTGGGAAAGACAGGAAACCATGGGAGAGTTTTGAGCAGAAGAAGGACATGAGCTGACTTGAGTTTTAAAAGGATCGCTGCCTGCTGTGTTGAGAATAGACTATAGGGAAACAGGAAGGAAAAAAACAGTTAGAAAATGATTGCAATAATCCAGGTTTGTGATGATAATAGCTTAACCAAGATCATAGCAGTGGATGTGGGTGAGAAAATTGGAACAGAAAGACATGCTGAGAATTAGTAGTATTATGGATATATTTTTAAGGTGGAGCCAACAAGAGTTCCTAAAAGATTGATGGTAGGGTATGAGGACAACAGAGGAATCACAGAAAAGTGCAGGGGTTTTGGCCCAAGTGACTGGATTGATGAATTGCTATTGGTAGAGATAAGGCTAGCTGCAGGAGAATAAGAGCTGAGGGGAAAATCAAGAGTTCTGTTTTCAACACATTGAATTTAAATTTGTATTAAACATCTGTGTGGAGATTTTGAGTAGACAGAAAAGACTTCACGTAAGAGGTCCAGGCTGAACTATAATTTTGAGCATTAGTGGTATATAAATGGTATTTAAAGCCATGAAACAACTTGAAATTGTAGATATATAAATACATCCAAAGATTGAGCCCTGGGGCAGGACCATGTTTAGAGTTCAAGTAGTTGTGGAAGAGTCGCCAAAGGTGACTGAGAAGGAGCAGCCAGTGATGTAAGGAGAGAACTAAGAGAGAGTGATGTGCCAAAGCCAAGTAAAGAAACTATTCAAGAAGGAGGAAGGGATCAACTTTATTGAACGCTGCTGTTAGGTCAAGAAAGAGGAGAACTGAGAAATGACTAAAGTGGAAAGTTGAAAAATGGAAGTCGTCGTACAACTGAACAGTTAATGTATTTTCTCTTAAAGAAAAAATTTGAAGACCCTAACAAAAATATGTGAGACACATTTATTAATTTCCACTATAAATTTGGTGACCAAATTTCCTAAAGACTAAAATTGATACAGGTGGTATAATACTGGAGCAAAATATTTGAAAATAAGATTGTTCTCTAAAACTCAAGCCATGTAGGTAATGACCAAGAAAGAGCCCTCAGCAGAGAGATTGGCTCACTACATTCTGGATGTCTTTCCACCCCACTGAGAATCAGTGACTCATTCATCCATTTTTTCCTTTATTTTATAAAACACCAATATCCATACCTCTCTATTTCTCTATTTTTTCCCCTCTATCTGCCTGTCTATCTAACCATCCTCTGCCTACCAACCTACCTATCTACAAAAATAATGCTGCTTTAATAGAAGATAGCCTTAACACATATAGTTTTTGCCAGCAAGATCAAAAGAATTTATAGCATTTTATTCTTTAATATTTGTAAAGGCTGTAGAGGAATATACCATTTTTTTGCTGCAAGAACAAGAACCACTTTGAGAAACAACCTAAACCTATCATTAACAGTTTATGTCTCTTTGTATACAGAGATGTGTATTCTTTATGGGGAAGGTCAAGGGTGAGGCATTTCAGAATGCAGTAATAATTGCAACACTTCTCAGAATGACCACAAATTACAGTGAGGATAATGAGTGGAGTTTGAAGTGCCTAGAGGATGTTTAGGAGGAAAAAATGTCAGGTAGGAAGGGATATATGGATACATGGGTTTGTAGAACAAGATAGAAGTCTATTCTGGGTAAATAAAGAGTTTGAGCCATCATAAGATGGGAAAATTTTGGTTTTGATAGAGTCATAGAGAGAGATTATAGAGGAACAAAGGAGAAAAGCTGAATAATTATTCTGCTGAATTGTTCAGGGGACCTCCCTCTCTTTCATAACTCTGCTTAATCAACATGACAACATTGTTTTCTCATAAAATGCCATTTTTCATTCCATAATTGTAAAACTAAACTGTGAGAGAAAATAGTAAAAGCAGTTCATCATCAGTCTTCACATCTCATCAAAGGAATATGCTGAGAAGTCTCTCGTACTCCTTGATGCCTCCTGCCCCTGTCCAACTAGTTTTGGATTACAGTTGTTCCACTATCCTGTAAAAGCCTGTCATATTTTCCTGGGGACATTTCTGGATAGGGATATCCAGAACAGAGTAATCCTTCTCATAAAAACAACAGAGCATATAGCCCTCAGAGATGGAGTGTGACTAGATAATATTTAATTTGTTGTTTCATTTCTTCTGAATCATAATGTGCTTTATTTCCATTTGTAAGCATTGTAAGAGCAGACATGAAATGGCTCTGAAAAAACACTGCTATTTCTCTTTTATGAGGTTTTTTACTTTCTTCTTGATTTGAACAATGATGACACTATTTGGACTTTCTGTGGTAAAGCTGTTTCTTTTAAAAGTCAGATTTGGTTCTACAGACATTTTAAGTTCAGCGCATTACATCTTGCGCTAGCATCTAATTCAAGCTCCTAATTATAGAACCATCTTTCCCTGCTTTCATTATCTCTTTTGTGATCAGGACTGGTGCCTTTGTGAGTGTATATATGACACCTATAGCCCAGCATCTTGCAAATCAGATGTATTTTCATAATGAAACTGGCTGACCTGGAAAAATATTAAAAATTCATGTCTTAGTTTTGAATTATTAGAAAATTGAAAATGTATATTTTAATACATTGAGTTGTTTAACATGAATTTAAACATGTCATTGAACAGAATAGTAGATACACTTCGCCATTCAATTTTTTCTTGGTACTTCAATTCAAAATGTTTTCCTTACTTTTTTTCCAAGAAACGTATTAAAACTTTCCTTATAATTGAAGCAAGGATTGTTTTTTGACCAAGATGCAAATCATAAACAACATTCACAATATGAGTAACATACATGGAAGTATATTAAGAAAATATGTGTGCTTTTATTTGTGCTGATATAAAAGATGCTCAACAATTAGAAACCCAAATCACCCAACTGAGCACCCGAAGTTGCTTCGACGTGAAGCCATTCAGGCAAAACAAAAGTTGACAAAATGGTGGGAGTTGGGCAGAAAAGGATAGAGGGAATAAATGGCACTTTGCAGTTGCCTTTTTAAGGAGCCATTTTGATGTGTGGACTTTTTCACACAATCCCAAAACAAACCATATTAAAATTTCAACTCCTTTTAATATTGAGAAATATTAAATATTAAATATCCTTACCCCATCCCTTGGCAAAGAAACTAGTAAGGCACAAGGTAAGGGTAAGGTAGGGTAGGGATGAGGAGACCCCCAGACATCATGTAGCAGACACAGTACACATAATCAAGAGACATGTATTTACCAGACTTGCTCATTTCCGAAAAGGCCATGCAGTCATTCTTCACTAAAGCAACTGTCTGTTCTCTAAGAATTTACATGATTGAGTGAATGGTTCAAGTGTCAAATTCTGATTTCTCTTTTAAAGCTATAATGGCCATACTAATTTATTTTATTTTACTTATTTAGTTTTTGGAGCACTTTCTTCTTTTTTTAATTGAAGTATAGTTGATTTACAATGTTGTATTAATGTCAGGTGTACAGCAAAGTGATTCAGTAATACCTACATATATATATCTTTTTTTTCATATACTAATTTATTTTAAATCAATACATGTAACTTCTGCTTAATAGTGACAACTGGCTTTTTAAATCTGAAAATGAAGATAGGCATGTATACTTTCTGTGGGCTTCCTGAAATATATCGTATTTGGGAAAGGGGGGATATTGGGGCAGTAATTTCATCTATTAATATTAGCATCACTCTCCATAGGGAATCCTTAATTTATACTTAATGATTCTCTCAGTACTCAATAAAACACATATATTAATATTCTTAAATTGAAAGTCTCCTAAGATTGCCTGGGGTTAATGTGTTGCAAATATTTCTTAGTAATTAAAAAAAAGGGGGGAGAAGGTTGTACATTAAATGCCATTTTAATACACTTTGACTTAGTGTATTATTTATTATTATTAGTGTATTATTTATTGCCACACTGTGGCAAATGGCTGCCTCCAGTAAATGTGTCGAAATGCCTGTGTAGTCAAAAGAACCTTGAGAAAGTGACTCCATAAAGTTTTCTTGTTTCAAATGCAAACCTAGGGATCAGAATTAACTTGGACCTACAGAATACAGCAAATTTTGTTCTTTTCCTCATGAGAATAGTGGATGGAAAGTTTTCTTTTTTTAATTGCTTTAAAGAATGCATGATTGTGTCTTTTGGAAACCTCCAGATCAATCTCTTATTTTCTACTGCAGCAAAGTATCAGATACTAGCATACTTGAGAAATAGTGAAATATGATTAACTTGTTATTTTATTTTTCTGATGCTTAAGAAATTTCTTTTTCTGTGCATGGTTGTTTTAATAGTCACTTTAGGAGAAGTAGGTACAAGGAAACATTATAAAATATATTAGTCCTTTCTCCTGGCTTAATTGAATATTTATTAATTCAGTAAGTATTTATTGATCATCTGTTTGCTAAGCAACATTGGATGAAGGACTATATGTTTTTGCCCTCAAAGAGTTCATTGTTTAGTAGGAAGAGATGGGAATATGAATGTAATTATAGAGTATATTAGTCAAACTAGGCTAACTGTTAAAACAAGCAGTGTTAAATTTCAGTGGTTTAACACAGCAGAGGTTTATTTCTTGGTTATGTTGCCATACACTGGGGGGACACAAAGAGGATGGCACAGGGTCTCTGCTCTATGCAGTCATTCAGGCTTGTTCCATGTAGTGGCTCTGTCATATTTTTGGTCCTCAGAGAGCTCCACCAAAATTTCTACATCTGTCTAGAAGGCCAGGGAAAAAAGAACATGTAGTATACAAGGGAGGTTTCATGGACCAGGCCTGGAGGAGCCATCTTGCCACATTCTGTTGGTCAGAACTCAGTCATATGGCTGCACCAAAGTTGAGTGTTTTGATCCAGTTCATAGGACTTTAAAGATGTTTAAAGTATATATATATATATATTTTTTTTTTCATATATGTCTGTCTTTTTCTGGGATTTCTGTTGTGATGCACTGGTTTATTTATTCATCCCTGTATCCATACACACCGTCTGTATTATAAGTCTGGTATTTGGTAGATGGAGACTCCTTACCTTGTTCTATTTTTACAAAATAATCCTGGCAATTATTGGCCATTTGCTTTTCCATCAAAAAAATTTTTTTTGACTGTGTTGGGTCTTCAGTTCTGTGCGAGGGCCTTCTCTAGTTGTGGCAAGCGGGGGCCGCTCTTCATCGCGGTGTGTGGGCCTCTCACTATCGCGGCCTCTCTTGTTGCGGAGCACAGGCTCCAGACGCGCAGGCTCAGTAGTTGTGGCTCACGGACCTAGTTGCTCCGCGGCATGTGGGATCTTCCCAGACCAGGGCTCGAACCCGTGTCCCCTGCATTGGCAGGCAGATTCTCAACCACTGCGCCACCAGAGAAGCCCCCATCAAAATTTTTGAGTCACCTTATAAAAGTTCCATGAAAGAGCTTGTTCCATGAAATGTTTTGATTTAAATTGCATTTGACTATAATTTTATTAGAATTAAATTTGTATCTGATTCACCCCAGACTTTATTACATTGTAGTTGCTCCATAAACACTTTATTGACTAAATGAAAGATGACAATTCTAAGCTTCAGGACAATGAGCCCATTATAAGCATTAACTATGCTCAGAATTGCAAACCAATTTTAAAATTGAGCAAAATAAAATTTAAAATTTAACTGTTGCAGATCCTCTACCATATAATGTAGTCCAAAGGTATTATTAGCTTTTCAGGGCACTGAATTTAGTCATTCGGGTATTTAACTGTGACAACATATGTAAAATACCTAGCACATCAATTAGTCTTGTTTTACATGGTAACAGCAGATGGTATGGTTGAATACGTGGTAATTCCCTTTTGCTAGACCACTGTTCTACTTTATTAGCAAAGATCATTAAATGCTACTTTTTAAAAGTAGCTAGCCCAGGGAAACAAAAAAAAACATTGATGTTTTATTTGTTACTTTAAAAATATTATGTAATACTTATAAAGTTTATTACTACTATTTAAAATCAATTAATTTGAGTGCTAATAGTCCCTAATCAAGCTACAGCTACATTTCTGTATGACTATTTGATTGTTTGCTAAAGTTTAACAGCAACATTCATAAAAGTTACTCTTACTAAAACGTAAGATTATCTTTTAAATACCTAAAAAATTTAATATAGATCTGTGGTGGTGAGCTTTTCCTAAAAGGTAAATGGACTGCCAATGTAAGCTAATGAGTAAACTTCAGTATTATATGAAAAATAGTTTGACACAAAGGATTTTCCAAGGAAAGGGAACACATACCAACTGGATCCTTACCTGCAAAAGCATATCCTAGTTGAATGACATAATCCCAGGGTTGGAAGTTGCCTTGATAAGATTCATTACTATTTCCTTCCTCTCTCCCCATCCCCCTTCCCCATAATGTCTCTGTTTCTAATCAGGAAGAATAAAGTTCATGGCTGAAAGGCAGTTTGGAAATCCAGATGGGCAGCAGGAAACCACGAGTCTGATTTTCTGTTTATAGGACTAGATAGAGAAGTTGACATAGTCTATTAAATTGATGAGGTCATTAATGGTTCATTCTTTCTCTGAACCTATAGATAGAGGTGAAGGATAAAAAGATTCAGAATACACCTAATGTGCTACAGTCACATTACAAGTGGTGAGACAGATGTGAGTAGATCCCAAGCTCATGCCAGGAAATACTAAACACCACATTTCAAGGTGTCTGTGAGAAAAAAAAAAATCCCAACTCCAACTATAATTTTACTTTACCACTGTCCACTATCTGACTGTTCCAGAGGACTGAAAATGACCAGAGCTTGTGCTCAAAAGCACATGTAGGGCTTCTAGACTCTAAAGCAGGCAATTTGGAGTTTTAACGAATTGGCAGAGCATAGCTCTGAAGTAACAGTCATTTGTAAAACTGTCTTGAGCACTAGAAACAAACACTAGAAATATTTACCAGGTGGCATTTTGAGTTCTCTCCTGTCTGCCTGAAGCTCAGAAATAACAGCAGTGTGCCACAGCTCGAGAGCAGGCCCATTCTTGGTGTCCTTATAACCCAGAAATCATTTGCACACCCTTCTGCCCCAGCAGGGCTTGGGACGGAGGGGAAGAGCTTGGACCCTGGAGTCAGACAGTTTGGGTTGGATCCCAACTCTGTTATTTACCAGCCATGTCTTGGGCCCAGGCCCTTGGAATCTCAGTTCTTCGCTCAGTAATATGGGAATAAAAATATTGATCAGATTGCTGTGAGGATAATATAAATGAAGTAGCTCCTTCTAGAAAAGGCCCCCAGGCCTCACATCTCTCACCATTGACTCTCAAGTGCCTAAAATTCCTTTATTGGTCATGACTGTGAGATAAGGCAGGGGTGATGCACTAAAAATAGAAATGTATGGGGTGTTGGTGGTAGGGGTGTATGACATTTTCAAACTAGCACCTTGGTCTTTATTTACTTTTGCAAACTAGTTAACCAGTCACTATGCAGAGAATTCATAGGCTAAGACACAGTATAGAAAAGTTTGGAATATAAAAAGGCATTTAGAAGCAGAGTATGAGGAACTATCAAAGAGGGCGGGCCTGGGGCGGGAGAGTGAGGTGACACTGAAGCGCTTGGGTAAGGAAATGTGAGTCCTCAGGATTAGAAGAGGAGGGTAGTAAAACAAAGTGAGGGTGGAGGTGGGAGAGGAGAGTGACTGTACACAGAAATGACACTTGAACTTGGAGTCATCCTTGATTCCTCTCTCTCACACACCTATAGCCAAATCATCAGCAAATTCTATTTCCAAAGTTTATCCAGCACCCAATCAATTCTCACCACCTCCGCAGTTACCCTGGTTTAAACCGTCTTATTCTCATGTCCCAATTACCACAGTAGCTTCCTACTTGTGCTCTGCCTACCCTTCCCTCCTACTGTCTGTTCTCTGAGTGTTCCTTTTAAAACATAATGTCAGATCATATCACTCCTTCCTCAGAACTCTCTAATGACTTCCCATTTCACACACAAAAAAACAGTAATAATCCCCAGTCCTCCCCATGGCCTGCTTTCCTGACCCCACATGATCTAGCCCCCAGCAGCCCTCTGACCTTTCCTCCTTTGGCCCACTGTGCCCAGCTGCACTGACCTTCTAACTGTGAGTTGAACATTCTTCAGCCTTAGCACACTGGCACATTTTTTCCTTTCTCTGGAACTTCCTACCTCCAGAAATCTACATAACTCACTTCCTCACTTTACTCAGATGTCATTTTCTCATCCCAGAGGCCTTTCTGACCTCCCCTAATATGGCACCTGGCACCCCCATCATCATCTATTCCCCGATGCTGGTCTTGTACTCAACCACAATACCCAGTGACGGCCTGCCATTGGATTTGCACAGAGACATACAGCCACCTCACTGGAGCATGAGCTGCCACACAGCTCATCTGTGAATCTGAAGCCTTTCCTTTGAGCTGTACTAATCTGTTCTCTGAGGGCCAGGAACTGGGTTCTGTGGACTTCAGATGTCCCTGCTCTGAAATCCATCCAGCAAAGTGGGGTCCAGGGGTATGGCCAGTTCTGAGAAATCCTGAAGAGCATATAAGTGACCAGGAACACGTATCTTTTGCAGTTTGTATACTTTACCCTCACAGAAGGTATTTGCCTGGAGGCCTACCTAACAGAACATCTTAAAAATATTGACCTTAATACACTTCTAAGCAATCTCAGAAAATATTTAAAATAAATGGAGACTAGCAAAATAGTCTCCTCCCAATAGCCAGGGTCTCCTCTACGGAGAAATTCCAGTGGTATTTGAGTCTCAGTGATGGCTGGTTGCTATCAGGTCGGCCAGCAGATCTATTAGTGTAGCGAACGTTGTGATGTGTCGCCCAATTCCCACTGCAGGGCAGACACATGCATTCTCCCAGGGCTCGGAGTTTTGCCTGCTGATGACTCACAGCTGAGTCCCTCTCTGGGCCTTTCCTGTAGCCGAAGGGAGCTGTCTGGCCCAGTTACATTCCCTACCTAGGGATAGACCACACCTGATGACTGGTCAACATGGAGGCAAAAGGCCTGGTGTCTGTACCACAGTTTGAGATGACTCTAAAAAGCCTTCCAGCTTCAGATTTCCCTTTGGGATCGGCTGTGACCTTTCCTGCAACTGCTTTACCAAATCTCGCTTTCCTAACTCCCTCACAGGAGTTATTCTCAAGTGTGCCACCCCATTTACTTCCTCCGTACAAATCTCCATCTCAGAGTCTGTCTCCCAGGGGACTCACCTTAAGACACTGAAGAAATTCAATCTAATCATTACAGTGGCCTGAAGAACCAGCCTGCGCCATCTGGGGTCAGGTGATTGCCACTGCGGCTGATTCAGGAACTTGGGGAAATGTATTGACTCTTTTTTTTTTTTTTAACTTTTTATTTTATATTGGAGTATAGTTGATTAACAATGTTGTGTTAGTTTCAGGTGTACAACAAAGTGATTCAGTTATACATATACATGTATCTATCCTTTTTCAAATTCTTTTCCCGATTAGGTGGTTACAGAATATTGAGCAGAGTTCCCTGTATTGACTCTTACAGACTGCTAATGGGTAGCAAGTGGCAAAGCCAGAGCTCAACCCACACATTCCACTCCAGCTAAGGTTTTCAAAAGAGAGCTGGATCCACTCGAAAGGCATGCCACCTTCTCAATGTTCCCACACTGCTTCCAGACTGATCTTTCAGTTCCTCACATAGGGTGAGCTCTCTTCTGACTCAGGGCCTTTGATTTTGCTGTCACCTGTGTCTTAGAAGTGTTTTCCTGGAATCTTGGCTTGACTGGCTTCTTCTCAGCCTCAAAGTTTCAGCTTAATGCTGCATCCTCAGGGAAGCCTTTCTGGAATGCCCATAACCAAAGTCATTTCCCCCACCCCATTTGATACCCATTTATCCCAGATCCTTGCTTATTTCTTTCAATGGTCTTAATTTACCCTAAATGTTCTTGTTTGTTTATGTCTCCTACACAACTTTTTTTAAAATTTCTTCTCTCCCCCTACAGAATGCAAGCTCCATGAAGGTAGAAACGATCTAGTTCACTGCTGTATCCACAGCGACTGGAATGGTACCAGACATATGGTAGGTTTTCAGTAAATGCACTGGATGAAAACATGAACATCCTTTTCATTCTTTAGTCTTCTCTCTACACACTACAAGAAGCTATCTGAGACAACGTACAGACACACAAGCTCTTATACAAGGAATTGGCTGGAGCCATATGACAAGGTCTGGAGAGAGGTTTGCTTCTACTGTCTGTGTTTATAATGCTGGCTTTGAGGGTTGGTGGGGGTGGAGATGTGTATAATATAGGAACAGACAAATTGCAAAACCAAGTATTGAAGATGGGAGTACGGGTTGGCTGGGAGTTTCTACTTGATGCCATGTGAAGTTGAAATGCAGGTCCTCTTGCAAGTTCATGTGGATGGTGGAAGAATTGCTTTTCTTACATCTGTAGAACTCAGAGCCAGCAGGAGGAAGAGAAGCCCTGCTGTCTGGAGTCTCTGAGGGACAGACTGACTTTCCTGGAGCAGTTCATGCAATGAGAATGAAACTTATGTTGTTCACCCTTTCTAACTGGGACTCAGAGTAGAGCAGTCTTTGGAACCTCAGAGAAAGTTTTAGCTGACCAGCTGTGAGCCCAGTGAAGGAATGGCTAGAAGCAAGACAGCTGTGTCTGTTCTTGATGTGAGCCTTGGAGGCCCTGCAGGAGTAGGGCTCATGCTCTTGTACACGAGCTGGCTCCCCACCAGCCCTACCACACTTGTACGGCCCCTGCGCAAGTGGCAAGGTGCTTAAACCTGCATGCGTCCTCCCAGCCTGTATCCTGGCCAGCCTCTGCTAGAGAGCCATAGCATCATGAGGAGATACCTGAGTCAGAAGAGAGCCTGGGGCTCATCCCCTGCAGTAGTTTTTATGCTGGGTCCTCTGCTTTAACCAGAACAGCTCTGCTTTTCATCTCTTTTCTCTATTTCACTTGCGAATTGAGAAAGGCAGTATACTTCTGAAGAAATTAGAAACTACCAAACATATAATTCTGTTGTGTTAGAGTTGAGGAAATCAAAATCCCAAGAGGTGCAGTGAGGAACTGTAGTCCTAAAACAACTAGTGACAGAATCAGACTATGACTTGTGGGTGTTGTGTCTTCAAACCCAGCTCCATTTCTCAACCTCCTGCATTATTGCTGTGCCAGTCATCTGATATGGCCTTCTTTGTTACTTAACCTTCCAGAGCCAGTTCTACCCTCTTCCCTGGCATGACTCTTCCCTCCTAGAGTTCCAGAAAAAGGCACAACTATGGAAAAAGTAAAGACAAATGTCCTCTAGTCCAACCCCACACTCCTCTGTCCCCGGTAGACTATACCCCATCAGCATACACCATCTGGTTTCTCAGAGCAGCACTTCTGAAAGCCATTCTGTCTAACTAGGGTTACAGGTGAGTAAAGATGGGATTGCTCTCAAACCAGCTCCACTCGGTCCATAGAGTCTGCTCTTTGATCTTTGTCCCCTTCTACCCCTTTTTTTGAGGGGTGAGGGGGAGATGGTGGTGAAATTACAGGGAAAGAGGGATGTATTCGTTAGTTATTGCTGCATAACAAGTTAATGCAAATTTAGCAGCTTAAAACAATATGTAATTATTATCTCACAGTTTCCATGAGTCAGGAGTCTAGGCAAAGCTTAGCTGGCTCCTCTGCTTAGGGTCTCACAAGACTGCACTCAAGGGGCTGCAGTCTCACCTGAGACTCAGGGGTCCTCTTGCAAGTTCATGTGGATGTTGGAAGAACTGATTTTCTTACATCTGTATAACTCAGAGCCAGCAGGAGGAAGAGAAGCCCTGCTGTCTGGAGTCTCTGAGCTCAGGGAAAGAAGAAGCCCTCTTTTAAAGGACTACCTGATTTGGGCAGGCCCATCTAGGATAATCACCTTTTAATTAAGTCAACGTCAAACTGTTTAGGAATTTACTTTCATCTGCAAAATCCCTTCTGTAACACAACATAATTATGGGAGGGATACCTCATGCCCATCACCATATCCTATTAGTTAGAAGCAAGTTGCATATCCTGTCCACATTCCACAGGAGAAAGGTTCATGAAGGCATGGATACCAGGAGGCAGGGATCACTGGGGTCATCTTAGAGTACTGCTACCACAAGGGGATTATTAGAAGGATAATAAAAAATGAACAAAGGTTAATTCAGAATGAGGAAATGGAGGCTCAAAAAGGTGAGAAACGTACTCATGGTTACCTCATCAGAGAACCAGTTTTCTAATCTGGAGTGTCTGAAGCCAGGGCTTATTCATTTACCCTCTACTTCCTAACTCATACATTTGAAAAACAAATGAAGGCTGTTGTGAGGTTCAATAGCAAGAAACCTGGATAGGCAACAAGAGACCTGTTTTCTCTTCCAAATTTATCATCTAACTAGCTCGATATAACCTTAGTGAGCTCCTTAACTCTATGTCTCATTCTTTCCTCCCAGTAACCCACCTGATTTTTGTGAGCATTAGCAAAAAGTGTCAGGCATTGCAGATAGTAGGTAGCTATAAATGCTCATTAAGCTAAAATGAAAGGTAGCTGTTTTAAGTGGAAGGTTTACCAGTTGAACCTCTTCTCCTTCTGCCAAGTGTGATCTTGAATGCTATGAGTGTTGGTATGATTGGAGGAAGGAAGAGGATGATGGAAAGGCAAAATAAATGTCCCCAAGATATCGCTGCCCCTCTATCTTTCTCCTGAAAGCCAAGGGGACACACTGGAGCAATTCTGAGCAGACCAGTTTTTGGATCAGATTTCTGTTTTAGGAACCTTGCTCTGATAGTGGAGAGAAAGAGAAGACCAAATAGGGAGCTGCTGCAGAATTCTGGGCGAAAGATCATGTTCATCTGGGTCAAGGAGGTGAGAAAGGAGATGGAGAGGTAGGGGAGAGCTTCTGTAGATACTTAGGATACAGAATCTTTAGGACTTTGTGGTCATTTATATGTGAAGAGTAAGATAAATAAAGAGCCTAAAAGGAAGTCTAAGAGTTCCTTAAGAGTTAGGAATAAAAGCAGCAAGGTGGTTCCTCTGAGAAGATGACAGTGCTCATTATTGGCACTGTCTCCCTCTCACATGAGCTATGGCTTCTCACTGAGTCAGTACAAAAAGGGGGCTTATCAGAGATGTGGAAGCAGGTAAGGTGAGCACGTCTAAGGCTGGGTCCTGGGGGCCATTGTTCCCATTAGCCCTGAATGCTGGAACTAGCAGCAGCAGCACCTGGGAGCTTGTTAGAACTTGTTCCACCCAGACACCTCCTAAATTATAAACTAGGCATGGGACCCAGCAATCTGTGTTTCAACAGGCCCTCCTGGTGATGTCTATGCATATTAAAATTTGAACACCATTCTAAACAAGTCATTTTGTCTGAAAATATGTCCATTCATAAAACCACTGGGCAGTCAGGCAAAATGGATGTACAACCAGGGGCCTCTGAAATGGGCCAGGATTCAAGCTGAAGAACGGTTGGCTAGACATTGTCAGTGAGGAAAAGGCTTACCTTCCTTCCCCATCTAAAGATACCAAGTGAGACCTTCCAGAGTCTTGAGAGAAAGATGCTTCTGATGCATATTCTGTTTGCCTTTAGTCTTGCTCAAAAGAAAACATTTTCAAAGGAAAGAAAAACTGAAGGAAAGGTGGAAAATGCAAGGGCCATGCGTACCACTTAGTTTTTCCCTTGCTAACCCTGCTTCCTCGCTGGCATTTTCAGTTACCACCCCTGCAGCTTGCTCAAAGGCCTGCGCCCAGAACCCCTACTGTTTCAGAATCTAGAGAGCAGGGGTGCGGATGGAAGGGTGGCCATAAGGACCCCTAACTCTTCCTCTCTAGTTGACTCAGTCAACCAGGCAAGGATTCACTGAGACCTGATGAGATATTTACAGTTCTCCCATCACTGCAGCAAGAGGTTGGGCAGACCAGGAGTGAGGCCTGGGGGTGAGGCTAGTTCCGCATGACCTACAGAAGGGACCTCAGGATGTTTCAGTGCGTACTTCTATCTCTGAGCCTCCGCTGCATCATCTTCAAAATGAAAGAGTTGGGCTAAACGGTACACCCAGTATTTTAATTTTTACTTGTTCTTTTTGCCCCAGAAGTCTTGGTCCTACAGACGATATCAATTTATTTTTTGTAGCAAGAGAGAGTACTGTTCACCTGAACCTATGATTCCTTATTTGAGGGAAGGGACTTTAGGATTTTCAGGATTCAATTGACCTTAGAGCAAGATAAATCCAGCCAAACTCATACACTCCTAGAGGGTTCTGTGAACATTTCAATCCTTGTATATCCGAAGCTAGCATTTTTGGGGGTGTTAAATTTCCATTGACAGATAGATTTGAAGTATGCAGAAGAGGCAGTTTCTCCAGCCTTAGAAATGGTTCTGGAGGAAAGTTTTGCAATCTTTCAAGTGTCTTTGAGACACAGAGAAAGGCCATGATTCTGAAGGAGCACCTCGGTCCCACCATTCTTTAACATCTTACCTTCGTCTTCAAATTAAAGCATTGAATAAGTTAAGATTTGTGTTCTTTTACAAAGTTTTCTTTCTATACAATCATAACCCAGAGATTACACAGCTGTACTTTCCTCCCACGCAAAATTAGTTCCTTGACTTTTACTCTGTTTCCTTCGTCCTTACTTTTTCCATTGGAAAAAAAAGTTGAGCAAGACTCGAAGGCAAACAGAATATGAGTCAGAGGCATCCTCTTTCTCTAGAATATTTGGAAGGTTTCACTTGGCAACTTCAGATAGAGGAGAAAGGTGAGCCTTTCCCTCATTGTGTTCTTAAATGTTCAGCCAATCATACTTTAATTTTAGTCCTGTCCCATTTCAGAGGATTATACATCTGTTTTGTCCAACTGCCCAGAGGTTTTGTGAATAGGTGCATTTTCAAAACCAAACATAATAAATAACAAAAGTAGAAAATTCACACAGAACTTCTGAAAGAAAGACTAAATTGTTTTCTTGATTTCCAATAACTATGGTACCTTTTAGCCATAACTTGAGTCAAAGTATTAATTCTTCAACTGAAAAACACTTCTGTGTTTATTCCCTTACACAAATGCTTACATAATTTTGCTTTACACATAATCTATCTCTGCAAATTTATAGTAACTGAAAGCAACTTCCAGAAAGTCAAATGATTCCTCACAACATCTCTATGAAGTATATTTAGAGAGAGGTTGGAATAGTTGTTTTTCAAACAAAAAGTAAAGGCAAAGAAGGATGAGGTGATAGATTAAGACTACACAGTCAATCACTGTTTATACTAGTTTATAGCTTAGTTCATTCATTCAGGAAATATTCCATAATATTCCCATTAGTAATCTAGTTCTTCATATACTAGGATATATTTCTTGTGTTTCGTCTTATACTCATGTCCTTTTTAAAAAACACAAAAATTTTATTGTCTCACAGTTCTAGAGGCTTGAAATCTGAGATCAAGGTGTCAGCAGTGTTGGTTCCTTCTGAGAGTTGTAAGGAAGACTCTGTTCCAGGCCTCTCCCCTAGCTTCTGGTGGTTTGCTGGCAATCTGTGGTGTTCCCTGACTTGTAGAAGCATCACTCTGATCTCTGCCTTGATGTTCACAGGGTGTTCTCCCTATATGCGTGTCTGCCTTCAAAATTTCCCTTTTTTATAAGGATATCAGTCATATTGGATTAGGACCCACCCTAATGACCTCATTTTAAGTTTATTACCTCTGTAAAGACCCTATCTCCAAATAAGATCACATTCTGAGGTACTAGGGTTGGGACTTCAATATATGAATTTGAGAGTGGGGATACAATTCAATACAGATACTGTGTAATAAAATAATAGCAAAAGCACATGTTCATTTATTGTTAATAGATTCATTTAAAAGTATTTATTGAGGACACACTGCATACAAAGCACTATGTTCATATGCCTTTTAAAAGGATAATTTTACCCCAATATTTTCCTGATTCTTCCCAGCATACATTCCTAACCTATCCCATCATATACTATCAGGAGGGAGCTTCTACTACTCTGACCCAAAAGCAAAGAAGAGAGAAGAGCTAAGGAAAGTAAAAAAAAGTTAACAGAAGTCCAAAAAAAGCACACCAGAATGATTATTTACCTTCAACTATAATAAAGCAAAATGAAAGGTTTCCTAAAACAGGACCCCATTTTCCCCTGCTTCCACTTAAGCAATGACTTTTACACAAGACTTTCTGTGGAATTTCTCTTTCTGTAATTCCTGATTCAGAAAAAAATTGGAATTAATGACTGGGTAACTTCAGAAGATCAATAACTTATTATAACTGAAATATCTATTGTTAAAACAGTACAATACTCTCCTATCTAAAGTAAGAGGATAAAAGATTGCTCAAAGTTGAAGGACTCTAGAGATATCTGCTTCAGGGGACACGTAGGTTCCATCCTATGTTGTTTTAATATAGGTTTTATTATTGCTTAGGTATGGTAAGGCCAACAGATCACGAGATGACTGCCATTGAAAAGACACTTTGTAATGTTCACAGATTCCAGTAGAAGGGGGCATATGATGCCATGGGGGTCAGGTTAGGACTTCAGCACATGAATCGGAAGCACCAAAGTTGGGCAAGAGGGAGTGAGAGAGGGGAGAACTGTGAGCAAGATTTTGGGAGGGAACAGGCAAGCCAGGGTAAGCAAGTTTAGGATTGACTACTTTGAATAATTTCAGCAGAAATTATTATTGATCATCACCCATCTAATCCAACCCTTCCTCATAAATATGAAAATGATGCCGAGAAAGGTAGACTGACTTGCCCAGCTCACATAGCTCGTTAGTTATGGGTCTGGAAATACAACCCAGATGTTTCGACTCCCAAATTAATGTTCCCTGCTAAGCATGCTTGCTACAAACTACTCATAGAACAGAGGTACTAGGTGTAGACAGTAGTATGATTCCAGCCCAGGCCCCCACAATGTCCCCAGCATCGCCTGTAGTTTTTGGAGAGGACACCTCTTGTTCTGGGATCTATCATTGCTTAATTATTCCCATGCAGACTGCTGCAAGTTCTTCTCCAGGCTGTGACATCCTTATAGGTCTGTTCTTTTCATGACCATCACACATGCCCTCCTTTGTTGATAAAGCTCCAAGCCCGGTCAGAGTCCTCCGCAACCCACCTAGACCAGTTTCTGTTCTCCCAGGGAACCTGGACAGCATGAAGAGAGTACTGGAGAGTCCACCTTCTGGTCCTAATTAGTTACTGATTCTTTCATCAGATTTTCTTCTGATATTCAGCTCTTCACAGCAGTCTCTCCTCTTGAGCTGCCCTGTCCTGGCTGCAGCATTAATATTCGTCTCCTCCACAGTCAAAGAGATCCTGAGATAGATATTTTGTGACTTCTTGAGGGAAAATATTTCTTAGTCCTTTAGAATAACACCCAATGTCCTGAGCTGTAGAGAGGGCAGAATTTTGACTATTCAACACTATTTATTCATTTTTTGTCTATCAGGTAAGCATGCAGTAATGAGCATGTACTATATGTAAGGCAATTCTCTAAATATTCTGGAGTTGGAAAAATGGGTAAGAAAATGTTCTTACTATTAAAACAATCTAAAGGGAGAGATCAAATAAACAGTGGCAGTACTAGGATTATGTGGCAAAGACTGGCTAGCTGGTCATCCAACCTGTTTCCTTTTCATCCTTGATACAGTGTTAGATTAAATTTCTCAGCCTCCCATGCAGTTATCTGAGGCTAAATTACTGAGTTCTAGTCAAAGAATGGTAAGTTGAAATGCTATGCACCCATTTCATGTCTGGCCCATACAAACAGTAAACATTGGAGAGGGTGTGGAGAAAATGGAACCCTCATACACTGTTGGTGGGAATGTAAATTGATACAGCCACTATGGAAAACAGTATGGAGGTTCCATAAAAAATTAAAAATGGAACTATCATATGACCCAGCAATCCCACTACTGGGCATATACCCAGAGAAAACCATAGTTCAAAAAGACACATGCACCCCAATGTTCATTGCAGCACTATTTACAATAGCCAGGTCATGGAAGCAACCTAAATGTCCATCGACAGACGAATGGATAAAGGAGTTGTGGTACATATATACAATGGAATATTACTCAGCCATAAAAAGGAGTGAAATTGGGTCATTTGTAGAGACATGGATGGACCTAGAGAGTGTCATACAGAGTGAAGTAAGTTAGAGAAAACAAATATCATATAATAATGCATATATGTGGAATCTAGAAAAATGGTATAGATGATCTTATTTGCAAAGCAGAAATAGAGACACAGACATAGAGAACAAATGTGTGGATACCAAGGGGGAGAGGGGTGGGGTGGGAGGAATCGGGAGACTGGGATTGACACATGTACATTATTGATACTATGTATAAAATAGACAACTGATGGGAACATACTGTATAGCATAGGGCACTCTACCTAATGCGCTGTGGTGACCTAAGGGGAGGGAAGTCCAAAAGGGAGGGGATAAACATATGTGTATGGCTGATTCATTATGTTGTGCAGTGGAGGCTAACACAACATGGTAAAGCAACCATACTCCAATAAAAATTAATTAAAAGAAAAAACTCAGTTTAAAAACTGAAAAATCCTTCATTGCTCTTTCCTTTTCTTTCAGCTTGATACAGATGAACGTAGCAACCTTGGAAAGCACATCTTAAAGATGGAAGAGCCACCAGATGGCAGGATCCTGGGTCCCTGAATTACCACTTGGAAGAGAGCAGCACGTCAATCAAGAATACACATTTGGACCTTTCTTGAGTGAGAAATAAGCTTCCGTTACATTTAAGCCTTTATAGATTTGGGGATTGTTAGTTACAGCAGATAGCATTATCTAAACTAATACAGAGTAGAATCCAAGTCTCCTGACTCCTAGTTCAGTTCTGTTCCCTCCAAACCACAAATCCACATGATAATATTATAATACCCAAATTTTAACCCTAATAAATATATAAATCACATTCTAAGTCATCGAAGAGTATTAATACATGAAGAATCAAAATAAATTGGTATTAAGAAGGGGCATCTGCAATGCATGTAGTTCTGTGTGAAACAACGGAGAAGGATGACTCTGACAAACAAACCCAGAGTCCAGTTTATAACAAGGTTAGTGCTTGAGGCACTGATATGCCATTTCTGCATTCCAAGGTTAGGCAGAGTATTCTGAGGGTTATAACAGGCGGTGTCCCTTGGCTGATCTGGATGTGGCATGCTATAAACCCACATCTCCCAAGGCTCATTGTTTCTACCTCTTGAACTCCGAAATGAAATTGGGAGTTCAAACAAAATTGCCAAGTATGAGTGATTCCCATAGTAGGTCACAAACTATTTAGCCATATGGCTGAACCTAACTGCCTTCTCAGTGCAACTGATAGACACTGAAAAGGCCCACAAAAAATGGCAGGCCAGAAGCAAGGGCAAACCTATGAAGTAGACATAATTTTTCTTTAATATGTTAAAACTTTCCTTTTAGAAACTCTCTCCACCCTCCTCACACCTACTTTCTGGAGCCTCAGTATGTGCATTCTCCCAACTAGATTCCCAGGGTCCCCAAAGTTAGCACTTTTCCCTGGCTCTCCCTTTTTGGGTATCACCTTTTATTCACATATTCAAAAAACCTACCCAAATTATGAGCTAAAAAAACTAAAGTGGGAGTGGGGGTGTCCATAGGCTACAGATGTTACACTGCCTAGAAGGGAACCTAATCCATTACATCTGTCTGCAATTAGCTGGACAACACCTTGGGTCCAAAAGGAGAAGATAGAATTTAGAGACTTGTCAAAGGACTAGGGATAGGAGAGTGCAGAGCTCTAGGTAACAATGTCATGGCTGCCTGGGGTAGGTTCCAGGGAGAAAGGTTGTGATAGCTTCCTCAGGAGAAGAAAATCTTGCAAAAGAGAATTGAGAAAGTTTTAGAGCAAATATTGCCTGTTCTGCTTAAGAACAGTCCTGACTTTATGACATCTTTTCCCCAAGAATATATGCATAGACAAAAATAGTCAACTGCACACACCCAAGAGAATTGAACAGATAATATACTTTGCACAATGCAAGTTGCAAAATGCCAAAGTTCTTCTTATGCTGTAATATGCAGCATCAATAGTTAAGAATGCTCTGGATGAGTTATTTGCCTGACTGAAGAAACAGTGTCCTGTTTTCTTGTAAATATTTTGAGAGGGTGGAAATAATGGTTGTTGTAATTTTGTCTTATTTTTATAGGATACTTGATTCTGTTTGAGGCTAGCTTATGAATTTGGGCTTGTTCTGATTTATAAGTGACCTTTGGATGAGTCTGCAATTGTTCCTGGAATTTATACCACAGGGATTCCCTTTCTGTCCTCCTTAGTTAATTACTCAACATATCACACATAAATGCGATGGAAAGGCAAACAAACACTTAAATTACTTTCCAAAGGAAGCTTATGTTAGAAAATATTTGAACTACATCCATCTTGTGGGTTTCTTTCGTCTAATTCAAGCATTTTTTCATAATTTAGCCTTCCTGATAAATTCTTACTCAAAAGCATTTAAGCTTATTGTTCCTTCTTCAGAGTACTGGTGGCAACCCAAAACCCATTCAGATGTTGCCTCTGACTTTAAGGTTCAGTAACCCCACCACACTATTTAACTAAATGCTTCATGTGAAAGGTCACCCCTAAGACCCCAGGTCCTGAGAGGGGAAAATTCCCTGCTCTGCTAACATATTGGTTTCTAAGATCCAGTATGGCAATTCTGCATCCTTTCTTTTCATGGAATATTTCAGAGGTAAGAAATGAGGAGAAGCTGCTTCTTGAAGCTATGGAGGATTGTCCCCTTGGTGACCTGAATGACAAATGTGGGTAGCACAGGCAATGGGAAAGTGATCTGCCCTCCAGGATGTCAGCAGATGTCCTCCTGGATACGTCATCTGTGTTGCATTAAAAACACATGGAAGTTGTTTTCCACAGCTCAGAGCTCTGCCCCAAACTTGGCACCAGGTCAGTTCCATACTGGATAATTATTGGGGAACTTTTTTCCTTCAATACCACTGTCATTATGCTTCCTTGCTCAAAAATATCCCATGGTTTGGTAGTGCTATTGTCTGAATTTTGTGCTTCCCCCCCATCCCCGCCATTCATATGTTGAATCCTAATCCCCAAGGTGATGGTATTAGGAGATGGGGCCTTTAAGAAGTGATTAGATCTTGAAGGACGAGCCCTCATGGGTGGGGTTAGTACCCTTATAAAAGAGGCCTGAGAAAGGTCCCTTCCCCCTTTATACCGCGTAAGAACACAGCGAGAAGGTACTGGCTCTGAACCAGAAAGTGGGCCCTTACCAAAACTGAACCATGCTGGGACCCTCATCTTGGACTTCCCAGCCTTCAGAACTGTAAGAAATGAATTTCTGTTGTTTATAATTCACCCAATCTATGGTATTTTGTTATAGCCTCTTGAACCGAGTAAGACTGGTGGGCAGAGTAATGGTCCCTAAAAGACGTCCATGTTCTAATCCCCAGAACCTGTAAATGTTACCGTACATGGCAAAAGGGCCTTTGTATATGTGATGAAAGTAAAATACCTTGAGATGGGGAGATTAATGTGAATTTTCCAGGTGGACCCAATATAATCATGAGTCCTTAAAAGCAGAGAATCTTTTCCAGCTGTGATGAGAGAGCAAGAGCCAGAGCAAAAGCGAATGAAAGAGAGAGGAGGGGGAATGTGCTGACAAAAGAAGGGTCAGAGAGATGAGGTGGAAGAAGGAGAGATTTGAAGCATGAGAGGGACTCTCAACGTCCTGCAAAGCCACCCTCACTGTTATCACCACACCTTTTCTCACACTGTTGCTTCTCTGCTTCTCACATCTGAATCTTCGCAATCTATGGTCTGCATCCCACTCTGAAACAAAGCCAATTCCAACCCATAGTGTTTCTTCTACTTTTGCACTCCTGCACCACTTACTGCTATACTACATTGTACATCTAACACAGAGATTCTCAAACTTACTGGTCTAAGGATGTCTTCACGTTCTTAAGAATTATTAAGGGTTCCAAAAATCTTCTGTTTATGTGAATTATACCTATATTTACTGTATTAGGAATTAAAACAAAGAAATTTTTCAAGCAATTATTTATTACTTTATTTTTAAATAACAATAACAACCTCATTTCATGCTAACATAAATAACATATTTTAGTAAAGATAGCTATAATTTCCAAAACAAGAAAATTTAATAAGTGTGGCACTGTCTCCCAGTTTTGCAAATCTCTTTGATGTCTGGCTTAATAGAAGACAGCTGGATTCTCAGTCTGTGTTCCATCTATTGCTATATATTGTTTTGGTTAAAGTATTTGAAGAAAAATTCTGGCCTCAAACAGATTGCAGTCATAAAAGGGAAATTATTTTAAAAGCATTTCCAGATAATTCTAGATATTCTTCTTTGATATTACACCAAAACTCGATAAGTGGTAGTTTCTTAAAGGTTAACTGCAATGTAGAATCTGAAACTATATCAATGAGTCATTTACTACTCTGTTACATTAAAATCCATTGATTTCCCTTGCACTTTGAATGGAATATTTTGTAGCATACATGATTGGCCATTTGGAAAATACTGGTTTATGGAGTTATGCACATCTTACAAGTGTTAACACAGTTTCATTATGCAATATGAAAAAAATCACATTTGTTAAAATCACCACCAATATCATCAGAAAAGTATTTATGTATTGAGAAGCTATCAAGTTTGTAGTGGTGAATAGAAGATTTTAAAACTTCTAATTTTGAAAGCTTGAATTTTATTGTTGTCAGCAAATACTGTCAGTTGTTTTCCTTGATGTAACATGCTTACTTCATTCATTTTTTAAAATTGCTGCCAAATATGCAAGTCTGAAAACCCAAACTGACCCAGTTTGTCAGTCTTTGTTTCGTGAAAAAAGTAGCAATTCCCGCTTACAACCGAAACTTCAGTGAGGGAAGGCATTGACATCCAATATCTTTGCCCTCGGACTTCCAGTAGGACACAGATTTTTCTACAAGTGAGCATTAAAGGTTCAAAGTATCTGTCCAATATTCCTTCGGTTAGAGCAATCAAATCCACAGGCATGTGCCAACTCTAAGAGAAGGGGATGATCTTGCCAGAGAGACCTTACTTGGTACAACAAGATAGCTGAAGGCAAAATCACGCTGACCTTCCAGTTTTTTCCTGTAGTCTCTCCTCCTAAGTGATACAGATTAATAGGTACAGGAGAGCATAGGAAGAAGGGGAAGCTTTCCCATGGGCCAGGTGGCTAAGGCTGAGGTGAGATGGGCCTTAAGAGCAAAAGGAAGATGAGCTCTGGAGACGAGTTCCAGTAGGACAAACTGAACTGAAGCTATGGGCTTCCTAACTTCATTTCCCATCTCTTCCCTTTATGTTCTTTAAGAATACCTGACCCCAATCAGATATGTAATCACCAGAAAAGCATCAGTATAAAACACAGATTAGGATGGGGAGGTGGGGAAAGGTAGGGGAGACAAATACAAGGAAGATAAAGAGAGAATTAATTAAAGAAAAAGATAACTAATTCAAATCATTATAATTTCAAAGAAATTTGAAACTTAAAAAGGCTCAATTAGAGATAACAAGAAGGTGTAGAACAATGAAAGATAATAAGGAAATTAATAGAGCAAGTTGGAAGAGCAAAGAAAAATATTACATTAGAGGAAAATCATAATGAAATAATAAAAACATTAAATAGAATAAGTACAATTTTAAATGACACATAGAATATAAAACAGCCTATGGAAGAGTATACAGAGAAAATGAAAAAAAAAAGATACCTGTAACTTACAGGGAAGACAATAGACAGGTAAAATATACAAAATACCCCATGTTCCTAAAGAACACACACACACAATCAACAAGAAAGATTCAGAAAGCTACCAGAAAGAACCCTCCTGAAATAAAGATGTGAATCTGTAGGTGGGAAAAAAATCATGCCCAGTGCCAAGAAAAATTAATGCAAAAGATTGCTGTGACACACTCTGATGAAGTTACTGAACTTTAAGGGTAAAGAAATAATATAGGCATCCAAGCAGAAGAAGTTTAACATTAAAGCGGAAAATTGCGTTTTCCTCAGACTTGTCCACAGCAACTGTTGATACCAGAAAATAATGGAACAGTCTTGAAAAAATCTAAAGGAAGTATGAATTTTATGCCCAAGTAAGTTGCTTTTCAAATATAAAGGGAAGAGGCATTCTCAAGCATGCAAAAACCCACAGACTACAGCACCCATAATTTGTTCATGAAAAAAAGAAAAATCTTGAAAATGAAACCAGGCCAATAAGATATGAATTAAAATTTAAAACTTGGGAATAAAGAAACTGTGGTTTAAAAGCCAACTGTTGTACATAGGAAATAGATTTAAATTTAGAATTAAGACTAAACAATTATGAAAATATGGTTACAGAAAAAATATAACTGTTACAGATCTTTAAATTGTAAAAATAATATAACTGACAAAAATCAGAAATTAGAGAAAAGGCACGTTGGGATAAACTGAAGTGTGCTTATTTTCTCATCTCTCAGGGCAAGGACTTAATAGATGAAGTTTGGTATACTTCCTTCACAGAAGGACAGTGCATCTGATTGCTTTCTGTGGACACCATCAACACATTTATTGCTCAGTAATGTCTTTGGAGGCAGTAGAAAAACCAGTCACCACATCTCCAAAGTTAAGAACAAAAAAGAAATCTTGAAAAATAGAGACATAATTGGACCTTTTTGGAGGCAAGTCTATGGCTAATAGGATTTTAATATTTTTTTCATCTAAGGAAGGATAGATGTAGGTTAAGGAAATGTCCATATTCTCCTTGTGGTTACTGGCTTATGCAAAAGCTGTCAGCAAAATGCTCAAAAAATTTTTTTTCCTGATTTTGTTTATGGTTTTACAAAAGCTAAGCATATTGACTAGGCTAACTTTACCATTGGTGGTCATTTTTTCCTATTTAGCAGTGTTATAATTGTGTACATGAGAATGATTCATATGGCCACACTTATATGACAGCAAAAGCTAAAAAATAGTTAATGAGTACATGTGGTATAACTTGGCTAGAGAAATGTATAAATATAAAATTACAGTGGAAGATGAAATTTCTGTGAGTAAACAATTCTGCATTACATGTAGAAGGCCAAGAATGCCATACCCTGCCATATAGATAACTCAGAGGAAGCACAGATAGAAGATGGACTTGTGCATTTGGTTAGATTTCATTTCAGAAATGTAACAGAGCTGGAAGAACATGGCACTGGTGTCAAACCAGATTCTAAAACCTGGTGCGGCCTCTTTTTTATTGAGTATCTTTGGACAAATTAAGCACTTTAAATCTACTAAAGCAATTGTTTCCTCATTTATAAAATAACTATAACAACATCACCTGCCACAGGGTCATTGTGAAAAGCAGTGAAATGATATGTGTGGTGAATTTAGTACAGTGTGTAGTAGGATAGGTTCTCAGTAAATGGCAGCTGGATGTGGCCAGCTTAAAAAAATTTTTTTAAAAGGCAACATGACATGCTTACCTCTAGAAAGCTGTTCTAGAAATGTTTTCAACCAGTTGGAGAAGAGAATCTTTTGCCTTTCACTTCATATTGCTAGAAATCGTCAGCCAGACAGGAGTCTTGAATTCTAGCCCTAGATCCTCCATTAGTGTTCTGTGTGGCCTTGGAGCCTTAGTTTCTTTGGCTGTGTAATAAGTAGATCACTACCTGCCGATATATTGTTAAGCCAAAAGAAATAGAGATAGTGTAAGAACTCTGAAAAATATGTTCTTTACCAAGGTGAGGAGACAGCTGGTGATGTCAACAATTATGTTTTAATAGGTACACTTTCGCTTCATTTCACTTTGCTATTCTTTCTCTTAAACTAAGGAGCTAAGAAACTGTGTTCCCTTTGAGGGGGTTATTTTTGTGTCTCTATGCGCCCCCCCAGGGATTCCTCTGAACGGAATGTTCTTCCCCGTTATTGCACAAAATCCCTGTTTATCCTTCAAGGCTCAGCTTAAATGTCGCTGCTCTTTGGAGCCTTCCCTAACTGTCCCCCTCATCTGTGTTTTCACAGTATACTGTCTCTTTTGCAGTGCTTATTACATTGTCTGGTGGTTATTTCTTTATAGCTCTGTCTCTCCCACCAATATGTAGCAACTAGAACATGAGTTTCTTATAGTGGAGACATTTTCTATCACCATCACCTAATAGGGTGAGTGGCTTAGAGGAGGGGCTCAATAACTATTTCGGGGGGAGAGACAAAAGCTGGAAGTGGAGAGGAAATGACTAGTTAGTATCTAATAAGTATCAGGCATGTACCAAACCCTTCATATACATTATCTCATTTAATTATTATATCACTAACATCTTTTCATGTATTTATTCACTTAACAAATATTTATTGAGCCCTATACTATGTGCGAGGCACTGTTCTAGATGCTGGGAATACAGCTACACTTACATGCTTAATTCCAAGGGAGGAGAGACAGACAAACAAATTAGCAAAAAATATATATAAATATGTCAAGTAGTGATATATTCTATGAGGAAAAATAAAACTGGATAAGAAAATAAAGGATATGGGAGTTGGGATAATGTTGTTTTAGATTAAGGACCAAGGAAGCACTTTGTGATAAAATGACTTTTGAGCAAAGACCTGAATGAAATAAGCTGATGGGCCATAGATAGCTCAAAAGAGAATGTTCCACAGAGAGGGCTAGGAGTGCAAAGACTCTTGGCGGGAACACATGTCACGTGTTTGAAGGCCAACATGGAGGCCAGTATGTCTGGAGAGGAGTGATCAAGAAGCTGAATGATCTAAGTGGTCAGAAAGATAATAGAAGAATGTCATATAAACCCTCATGGGAAGGCCATGGGAAAACTTTGTGATTTTATTCTCAGTGAGAGGAGAAGGGATGGGAAGATTTTGACTAGAGAAGTGATTTATTTGGATGCTGTGGGGAATATAGACTTTGATGAAGTAACGTGGATGGATGGAACCACTTACTCCTTTCTTGCAATAGCCGAGGAGAGAGGAGAGAGATGATGGAAGATGAGACTAGAATGACAGCAGTGGGGACCAGGTACTGAATGTAGTTTAAGGTAGAGCCAATAGATTTGCTGATGGATTGGAAGTGTGGCATGACATAAAGAGGCCTTAGGCCTGAGAAATTGGACAAATGAAAAGGCTACATACTGAGGTTGGGAAGGTTGTAGGAAGAATAAGTTTGGGGAAGAAAATGAGTTTGTACATATTAAATTTGGGATACCTATTATATATTCAAATGGAGTTGTTGAGTAGGCAATTTGATTTAAGAGTTTAGAATTAATGGGACAAGTTGTGTCTGGAGGTACAGCCTTTTGAAGGTCATTAGCATAAAAATAATGTTTAAAGTCAAAGGAGTGGATGAGATTACCTAGGAAATCAGCGTAAACAGATGAGAAAAGAGGTCTGAGGACTGAGTCCTACGTACTCCAATGATTATAAGCTGGGAAGGTAAAAAGAATTCAGCAAAAGAGTCCGGGAAAGAATGGTCACGGAGGCAAGAAAGGAACGAAGAGGGAGTGATAGCCCAGAAGCTAAGCAGAGGAAGAGATTCAAGAAGACAGAAATGATCAAAAGGGTCAAATGCTGCTCATAGGTTCAATTCTGAGGCCTCAGAATTGATTTGGTAGATTTATTATTGCCATTGGATCCCGTCATTTTAGTAGGTGTCTTTATCCGTCTTTGACATATAATCAAACTGAAGTTCAAAGAGATTAAGCAACTTGCCCAAGTTCAGACAGCTAGAAAGTGGGAGCTGTGACTGAAACACAAATCTGCCATCTCTAAAAGCCAATGCTCTTTTTCCTCCTTTGGTCACAGGTATGCAAGTTGTGCTCTACACAAGGCACCTAGTCCAGGGGGAAGTTAGCTTGTGCTCTGCCTGCCAAACCTGATCTGGAGCAGGGAGGGGTCTGACTTGGGGAGGGGGTATCTCTTCTCACAAAGGCAGGACAGACTTGGGGCAGTGAGAGGGACAGTAATAAGAAATTGGACAAATCAAAAGATAAAAATTGTAAAGTAAATCTGAGCATTTAAGTACATTATTTAAAAATGCACTGAATGACTATGCACCACTCCAGACCTATTATATCAGAATCTCCAAGAATGACCACCCATGTACCCTAGCACTTATGGGTGGATTGTACATTCCAACACCGAAAGACCTTAAGATCTCAGATCTTACCACACCTACATAGTATCCAGAAGACTGTGGCTCTTTGAATTTCAGTGGTATATTTCAACACATGCAATAGCACAGAGCAGCGAAGAGTCTCAAATGGATTTTCTCACTCTATTCTGAATATCCCTATTCCTGTCCCCTCCAGTATATTTGAGGTCTTAACACTGGTGGCCCCCATATGCCACCCATTCTGTGATCAGCAAAGAAGCCCCTTTCCTTTGGGTCTTCTTTTTTCCTTTTTCCTCTCTTCCAAGGCCCTTCAGGTTATATATTTTGCTAACCCTCCCTTGACAAGATTAATGTCCTACAAGAGTGGCTCCCATGTATTATGCTAAAAGAGTGCATCCTAGTTTCAGAATGTGCCAAGCCTCAGAATGGTTGTGTGATGGTGGGGGCTGGAGGAGGATACAAAGAGAAACAAAACTGAACCATCATATCCAAAAATTTCAAAAGCTCCAAAAGTGAACACGTTGATGATCACTGCTAAGACCTAGCTCCCCAAGCCACCCTCGCCTCCCTTAGATAAGGAACTTGAAGCCCATGAGGATTAAGTGACTTAGGCAAGGTCATGTAGCACGTATAGTGGCAAATCAAGGGTTAGAAGTCAGGAGACCCAATCTCAGTCTGAAACAGGAGAGGGGTGAATAGTCTAGTGGGAGTGTAGTACCACGTTACCATGTAATTACCTAGGACACTGAAAATGACCCTGTTACCTGACCCCACCACAGAGATTCTGATATAGTAGCATTGGGATTGGGCCCAAGAATCACAAAACATTTCTGATGCTCAGCAGGGTTCGGGGAACTAAGACATAAAGGCATCAGCTGTAGTCAATCTCAGGAGCTTAGAAGCCTCCAGTTGGCTCTTTCTAGAAAAACACTCACCATAAGCTGAAAGTAAAATAAATGCAAAGACAGATAGATATGAAGGGAGTCTGAACAGAGTATAGGTGAGGGAAGAGAATGTCAGATTTGACCTAGGCTTTTCCAGCTCAGTCTTATCTTGAAATTTGGCTGAAGACTTTTTGTAGTCTATGGTATATCACTATTTGGGAAACATCAAGTGAAACTGCAAGGCAGAGAGGAGATGACTCCAGAGGATAGTGGAAGGACATGGAACCTTTGGCTTCTTGAGTCTCGTGTCTAGTTCAGGTCATTAGCATGAGTTAAATTTCCTGTGTTTATGGTGAGCTGAGCCCTGGACTCTCTCTAGTTCTTGGGAGACCAGCATCTCAACTAACAGTAAGGGCCTTGGGAGGCTTATGTGAGAAGGGCAAATCAAAAGGCAACGGTACTGGACTCCCTGCTCCTGATATGGAAGCAATGAAGACTGAAAACCCCTCTACAAGGGTCTCTGCTTTGCCTATCACTTTCCATAGATTATGCAGCTGCTTTTTCAGTTACGTTCCAGAAGGCAAGAGGGCATTTAACATGGCCAGTAATATAAATACACCTTGTTCTCCAGATCCCAAGGAACACTCCATTTTCTTTTCATTTAAATAAATTACTAGGTCTCTTCAGCTTTTTATATAGTAGCCAATTAAAGGTTATTTGCATAACCTTTTCTGTGGGGGTAACTGAGGCTTGAGATGCACAAACCAGGGGGGCACTGAGCATGGCTTTGGAGTGCAGTCAGGGGCAGCTAGCAAGCAAAGCAAGAAAGAGAAGCCTATGCTTTAGGATGCCACCCCTGCAATGGCATCATCCCAGCTGAATATGCCACAGCCACTGGCCAGAGCAACATTAGGCAACCTTAGCAGGTGGAATTCTTTCCCAGTGCTGTCTGGAGCTAATTAGGAGCAATAGCACAGCTGTCTCTATTTTCCATGTTACTATAGTGAGCCAGTTTTGGCTTTCCTGAATATGATTGATTGGGGCCCACCTTGTCCATTTGGAAGGTGAGAGTCATTCCTGCAGAAAGGAGAATATTTCACATGCACTGAAAAGAATGTGTATTCTGCAGCTTTTGAATGAAATATTTTATATATAGCAATTAAGTCAATTTGACCTAATGTGTCATTTAAGGCCAGTGTTTTCTTATTACTTTTCTGTCTGGATGATCTATTCATTGATGTAAGTGGGGTATTAAAGTCCTCTAATATTATTGTATTACTGTTCATTTCTCTCTCTGTCAATATTTGCTTTATATGTTTAGGTGCGCCTGTGTTGGGTGCATAAATATATCCTCCTCTTGGATTGACCCATTAATCATTATGTAATGCCATTCTTTGTCTTTTTTTTTTTAGTTTTCATTTAAAGTCTATTTTGTGTGTAATATGAGTATTGCTATCACAGCTTTCTTTTTGTTTCCATTTGCCTGGAATACCTTTTTCCATCCTTTCACTTTCAGTCTGTGTGTTTATTTAGATCTGAAGTGAGTCTCTGGTAGGCAGCATATAAATGGGTATTGTTTTTGATCCATTCAGCCACCCCATGTCTTTTGATTGGAGCATGTAGTCCATTTACATTTAGAGTGACTATTAATAGGTATGTACTTATTACCGTTTTGTTAACTATTTTCTCATGGTTTTTGTAGTTCTTCTCTGTTCCATTCTTTTCTCTTGATCTCTTCCCTATGGTATGATGGTTTTCTTTAGTGTTATGTTTGGGTTCCTTTTTTTTTATTTTTTCCTGTATCTGTTGTAGATTTTGAGTTGTGGTTACCATGAAGTTCATATGTATCAGTTTATTTTAAGCTGACAGTCACTTAAGTTTGAGTGCATTCTGAAAGCTCTACATTTTACTCTCTGCCACATTTGTTTTTGATGTTCAATTTGATGTGTTTCTATTTTGTGTATCCCTTAACTACTTATTGTAGTTATAGTTGATTTTACTATTTTTGTCTTCTAATCCTCATACTAACTTTTTAAGTGGCTGATTCACTGCCTTTACTATATATTTGGTTTTATCAGTGAGATTTTTTTCTTCCATATATTTCCCTATTTTTAATTATGACCTTTTCCTTTCCACTTAAAGAAGACCCTTTAACACTTCTTGTAAGGCCAGTTTAGTGGTGATGAACTCTTTGTTTTTCATTGTCAGGAATACTCTCTCTCCTTCAATTCTGAATGATAACCTTGCTGGGTAGAATATCCTAGGTTGTAGGTTTTTTCCTTTCATCACTTTAAATATATCCTGCCACTCCCTTCTGGTCTGCAAAGTTTCTGGTGAAAAAAATCAGCTGATAGTCTAATGGAGATTTTCTTTTATGCGACTAGTTGTTTTTCTCCTGATGTCTTTAAAATTGTCTGTCTTTAACTTTTTCCGTTTTAATTATGATATGTCTTGGTGTGGATCTCTTTGGGTTCATCTTGTTTTGGACTCTCTGTGCTTCTTGGACCTGGATATCTGTTTCCTTCCTCGGGTTAAAGAAGTTTTCAGTCATAGTTCTTCAAATAAGTTTTCTGCCCCTTTATGTCTCTCTTCTCCTCTGGGACCCCTTTAATGTGTATGTTAGTATGCTTGGTGGTGTCCCAGAGGTTGTTTGAACGATCCTCATTTTTTTTTTTTAATTCTTTTTTGTTTTTGCTGTCCTGGTTGGGTGATTTCCACTATTCTGTCTTCCAGATTCCTGACTTATTTTTCTGTGTCATCTAATCTGCTGTTGATTCCCTCTATAGTATTTTTCATTTCAGTTACTGTATTCTTCAGCTCTGATTAGTTCTTTCTTATATTTTCTAATTCTTTGTTGACATTCTCACTGTGTTCCTCCATTCTTCTCCTGAGTTCAGTGAGCATTTTTATGACTATTACTTCAAACTTTTAGTCAGTTAAAGTATTTATCTCTGTTTCATTAGGGGTTTTCTTTTCCTGGGATTTTATCTTTTTCTTTCATTTGTCTCCTCTGTCTGTCTGTCTCCTCAGTTTGTTTGACTTTGTTTGTTTCTATGAATTAGGTAAAACAGCTACCTCTCCCATTCTTGAAGGTGTGGCCTTGTGTGGAAGCATCCTCTGTGTAGACTGTGTGTGTCAGGCAGCTTTGGCACACTGGGTAGAGCTGCAATGGGCACAGGCCAGGGGGCCCTGGGGTACCCTGCACTGGGGCTACCTTGGGCAGAAAGCTGGAGCTTTTGTGGCCCAGAGGCCTGAAGCACATTGGGGTGGCTTTGGCAGGGCTAGAGTGCCTGGAATGTGTTTCACTTGTGCTTTCAAGATGGAGGGGGAATGCAAAATATGGTGCTCTCTAGTTCCTCTGACCCTTGAAGAGAGTTCCAACCCTTCCCCACCCATTTGTCAGGTGCTTTAGTGTTAGTAAGTGGATTTCCTTCATGTATAATCTAGGTGCCCTTTAACTGCTGTTTTTCCTCTGTGCCTCAGGGCAGGTGAGTATGGCATGGGCCCCCTCAGTGAGGTCCTGCCCTACTGCATGTTGTTGCATCAGGGGTGGGGGTCCCTTCAGTACTGTGTCTCCATCTTTCCTACCTATCTCTATGTGGTCCCTCTTTGATTTGTTGTGCAAATGATTTTCAGTCAGCCCTCAGTTCTTCTTCAGGGGGAATTCCTCTGTATGTAGAGGTAGATTCCATGTGTCCATAGAAGGAGATGAGTTCAGGGTCTTCCTTTGCTGTCATTTTTGCGCTGGAACTCTGAATAGGTCTTAAAGAAGGCTGCCCTCGCTGATAGTATCCGCAATTCCCCCTTTGTTCTCCCTAAACTTTCTATCCTCTTTCAAAATACAATTACCCCTGGAAGATTTAGCACATTAAGCTTGTTTGGGATTCAGTTGCAATTTAGTATAATTTCATTTGTTTATACTCACCCTATTAGGGCTGAGAATATTGGGTGGGTATATGTGTATGAGGTGCTGGGGAAGGCAATAGAGAGATCTTTCATGGTTATGATGACAGTCTGGGTAGTCTGGAAAACCAGAGACAGCACTAAAGACCTGGTATTGTGTGGTGAGAAGGTATTAGGAGAGAAAGCTAAGGAAAGGAGAGAGTGTGTGCCTTATATCAGCATTTCCCAAATGTTCATACAACTACCTTAGAATCACTTGGGGGAACCTTTAAAAAAAATACAAATGCTAGGACTCCATCCAAAGATACTGTGGCTCAGTGAGCCTGGGATGGAGCCAACCAAGTTTAAGAACCACCACCCTTAGGCACCCTTTATCTACCTCATGAGTTTTCACAAGATCAGCCATCTGACTGGCTTTTCTTTACAGACACTTTTCACTTGGAAGGATAGCTGAGAACAGAATGGAGCAAGAAGAGTAGATTCAAATGAGAAAGACCTTCCAAATGTGAGGTAAATGAGACAATCCCTCTCGCAGGCCTGAACCTCAAAGGAGAACAGGGTTTCTTGAACTGGCTCAGTTTCCAGTGGCTAAGACCCTGTCTTTTCTTGACCCCTGTAGTCCTTTAAGCCTTGCAATTCTGTCAACCTCTGAAAATACACAAACAAGTATCCAAGGAAATACAAATTTCAATTTGATGCCTTCCAGTAAGAGATGCTTGTGAAAGCCAATGAATGATGGGGGTTCCTTGTGCCTTGTTAGTTGCAGGGTGTGGCTGATATCCTGGAGATTGGGCCAGATCAGCCAAGAAACCTAGCTCGAGTATATCCTTGAGACAACACAATCATGTTGAATGCTTATAAGAGATAGGAATGTGAGATGGAGCAATGGGGAAGATTGGTAAGAGATGGCTCTTGTTTTTCCCCAGATACTTTGATAATACTTAATATTCTTACTGGGTTGAATCTGCTCAGTGCCTGAAGGGATTCAAATCTGAAACCATTTCCGCATGTAGTTTGTATCAGACTATAATTGGTCCAATATTTGAACCAGTTTGGATTTTCATTTAATGAGATCCTTATTCCAGATCCAAATGACTCTGGAATCATTTCCAAGCTTGAATTGATTCAAACTGTGACTACTTCTGAATGATGACAGCTTGGGTGATTGTTTCACGGAGACCTGTGAAGCTATGTGGGAGGGCTGGGACAGGAGCAACAGTGGGATCTTTATACATCCACTACTTGGTGGCTGATGGGTTGTGTAGCCAGATAATCCAGTGTTTCCAAGCCAGAGAACACAGAGCTATCACTGGTCCACTAAGTGCAGCCTGCCCCTGCTTGTGGCTCACAGTAAAATATTCTAACTTAGGCTGGTTTGTCTCCAAAGTTTCCCTTACTTTTTTCGTCTATAGGGGGAAAGCAAGTACAGGTCTGGGGTTGTGTCTGTATGAAAGAGAATCATGAAAAAGCTGGAATCTATATTCAGAAGGACTCAGTACAAATAGAGGAGTGAGTACAGGCTGGTGATAGTGAGTGCTACTCAAAGAACTCAACCAATGACTTTGACTCTATGTAAAATAGGCTGTTTTCTGTAGAAATAATCAATTCTCAGTGACGTTAGGAAAAACTTTAAGAGAGATATGGGATTATTTGGAACCCTGAGACTACAGGAAACTTGGATGTACACCAGATATTTAGATATAACTTTTGTCTAAAGATTATTTCCATATCAGAAGATGAAGCCCACATTCTTATGACTAGGATGTGAGAGATTTAAAGGCTCAAAAGCACATTAAAAATGTAGGAAGATTAGTTGCCATCTTTAGTTTCTATAGGCAATATCAAAGTGAGTTGTGTGAATTCCTTAAGCCAAAAGAACCAAATGGATATCACTTATTGCTTCATACTTCTATGCCCTTGCCAGGATAGCTGACAAGAGGGTTATGGTGCATATTTGGTAGGATTCTACATAAAACTGTAGGATCATGATCAAATAATCTTGTTTCTCATCAAAACCGTGACCCTAGGTGAAAGTCAAAAGTGAACCAACAATGCTGTCTCAGAGTGCTTAGCCAACACATTTAACTCTCCTTGTTCAACTCATTTCCAACTTAAAAACAAGTGTACAGATTTAATGATCTGTGTAGCAAAAGTTTCCCCTGGTGAGTCTCGTATTTTGTTTAAACCTCTATAGACTCTTCTTGGCACTTGGTACTATTTGAAAATTCTTGGAGTACTCATCAAATTAAATTACAAACTCATAATATTTTCTTTTAGTTAATAAACTATCTGAGCCAAGGAAGAAGCTATCATGATTTCTTTACGTTCTTTAGATGATAGGCCTCAAATCTGGTAGATTTTATTGCTGGTCTCTAAATATGTTGTAGACATCTTCACAAATATTGAAAGCCAATTACTGGCATCTATTCTTCATTCCCTTGAAAAATACTAGTTCAAATCTCTGATCTCAGGGAGGTCCTTCCCAAAATTTATGTCTGACTTTGTAAGGCATAAAGTCAAAAGACAAGAGACACTAATTCTGATATCTCTTCATCATGTTCTAATTCATTCTGAGGATCTTAAAGAAGGACTTTGCTAGGAGAGTTTCTACGTTCCATGTTGCAATTGGTAGCATCCAAACTAAACAGGTTTCAATACTTGTGGTAGCACCTGGGGCTTTAAATTCCTTTTTATCACTGGGGTCCTGAGAGAGACTTGACATTTACTTAATTTGTCTGGCAATACTTTCAAATAAGAACTACAGTGGATAAAATGCATTGATTTTTTTAAAAGTCACTTTTCTGCCCACCACCCATGGCAATAAGTTTGTTTATTTGGAAGAAGACTAAAACTTGAATTCCTACAGTAGTATGAACTGTAACAAATCTTAAGTTGTACTTGTGTGAGATCTCTGGAGAACACACATAGAGAGGATGCTTGTCTCATCTGTTCCTTTCTATCCTGCTTTTATCTTGTAAAGAATGAGATTGGTCCAAATTCTCCATGCCTCCCCAGTATCAACATCTGGAAAATATGGCTTATCCTTATCCCCTAAAGTAAGTAACTGGGTCTGATTTATATACTGTTTAAAGAAAAAAAAAAAAAAAAAGAAGAAGAAAAAGAGAAGGGAATTGTTCATTTATGAGTAGCATGGGGAATCTTCACTAAAAACCAATCTTGCTTTATACTTTATGTATTTAGCGTAGTTTGGACTATATACAAATTTAAGATATGAAGATAGTAATTTGTTCCATAGATTTTTTTTTGTCCAGGTCTCCTGGTCTAATCTCTTTTCCTGGAATAAAAATAAATCCTTAAAGGAACCAAGCTGGGGTCTCATTTTATTCTCTTAAAGTACTTGCAATGAGTTAGTATCTACAAGTAATTTCCAAAATTATCAAGAATAAACACTTAATTGAAGTGACTGTGGTGATGACTTTTAGAATGAAAGCAAGAATAGTTTCCTCAGCAAGGAGGTAACTGTGTTTTTAAATACTAGACATTCAGTAACGAATGTTTGAGTCAAGTCTAATAAAAGCATCTCCATAGAGATATTCATCCTTTCTCCCCAGATTTGGAGTGGGGTTCAGAACTCAAAACTATATTGCTTATCTAGCTATTTCAATATTAAATCCCATAAAGAATGAATGAAGAGAACTAATTAAGTACCTAATAAAGAAATTGGTAGATAATCTATGTGAACTCTTAACGTGACTATGAAGATTATATAAGTAATAGTCCATTAGACTCTATTGCATAGGTGAATTAAAGGCAACAGACTATGTTTACTTGATGCTTTCATAGCTACTGAAAAGCAAAGTAATTAGTCAATTAAAAGAAAAACTCCAAAGCAATAATTTATTTAATTAGATTTAATACATCTTTTTGGTTGGACACAGAAGCTAAGAGAAGCTTAGAGAGGAGAAAGAGAAGAAAAAATATATAATCTTAGTTAACACAATAAAATAACAGAACAAAAAGCATTTTCAAGGATCCCAAAGTAGGGAATTTTAATGATTTTAAATGTACGCAAGTGTTAAAGTAATTAAGCAAAGAGCTTATTAGACCAAGGTGGTTTTAATGCCTTGGCAGCCTAAGTAAGCAGACTGAAATGTAAGCAAGAATCAATTACTGTAAATGCCTCAAGATTAAGAAATTGAAACTTAAGGACAACCAATCACACCTGACTAGACTTTGCCAAATAAGGCAATAGATTAAGCAATAGCCAATCAGATAACTTCCTTGCTTTGCTTCTGCGTCTGCTCTATAAAAGCCTTTACCTTAGCTCCTGCCGCTAGAGAATTCCTATCATTTTCGGTTTGGCATTGATCAATTCAGATCAATGTTTGCTCAAATAAACTCTTCAAAATTTTAATGTACTTTAGTTTATCTTTTAACACAAGAATTATTTTTCCATCTATGGTAACTGATCTTCAGAATTAGAATATATTTCAATGAGGGAATATTACAATCTGATATACAAATATTTGCTTTAAAAACAACATATTTAAAATGTACTCATTCAGTGTGTTGGATCCTAGTGGCCAGGAAGACTTAGTATATCTCCAAAAGGCTAGTCACATAATTTTTCACGTGTTAGGCCAAAGGACTTAAGCACTTAAGAGATTTTACATTTTGCTAAGGGGATATCATTGCAGGGTGCATCGGTGGCAAAGGATCACTAAGAAGAGGTACAAGGTTTAGCATCATCTCCAACGCAAAAATACAAGGTTAGTAGTCAGGCAAAAGACCAGCTAAATGTAAAGGCTGATGGCCAAGAAGGATCAGAAAGACTAAAACAAGATGATGATTCAACTTCAAAATTCATTAAGGTATTTGCACTGGAAAAACATAATGAATACAAAAATTGATTAATAAGGCAATGGTTTCACAGAATCTGAATTCAAGACAAGATAGCTGCTCAAATAAGGCAAAAACAAAAGAACCAAAACTATGTAATACCAAAACATTATCAAAAACCATGGTTGAAAGCCTTAGAAAGGAAACTGGAAGTAATTACACTTCCTGCAGGAAATGCAGCAAGTGGTACCCTCTATACCAGAGCAAAAAATCTGGACAACCAATATGAATCGCCTCAACACTGAGAACAACTTCTATCCCCTCTCACTTTCTGATACAGCAGTCAGCTCCAGGGCTCAATTAGCCCAAAGTCTGCAGGTTGTAGCAGATTAATCAGTTCAAAAAATGAATATCTTGGCTGAATTGGGGAGTATAAGGGCATTTCAGTGGGCATGCATGTAATTAATTCATTTATTCATTCACTTATGCACAAACATGTCCTGAGGATGTCAGTAAAAATGATGGAGGAAGGGCCTCCAAAAAACCTTTCTTCCTTGAAAGTGACATAAACATTGTCCCCCTCCCAAAAAATTATCAGAATCAGTTTTTTTAGAACTCTGGAATTTAATCAAAGGCTTACAGCAACCTGGGGAGTATTTATTCAAGAAAAATGGCCAAATCCTGATAAGAAAAGCAAACTTTGGGGTGATTTAATGTGCCCTAGTCTACCCCCACCCCTCACAGCTCCAACTCTGTGGTAGCGTTAAAGCCCTACAGCTGACAGTCATGGTAAAAACCAACAGTTTGGCGGTAACTGGAGGAGACAGAATGGGATTGGAGCTCCTCCAGAGTTATCTTCCCAGAGAAGTTTTGACCTGTTCAGTGGTTCCATGGAAGACACCACTTCAAGGCTGTCTTTATTTAACCTGGCACAGAGCTTGCCCAGTGAAAACAGCTTTTTCCAAGGGTGTTTGCCAAAAACAATTACAGGTAGCTATAGCTGCCTGAAGCAGTGGGTAACATTTGGAGCAAACAATAGACTATTTACAAATTACACATCTAATAAGGGTCTAGTATCCACAATACATAAAGAACTCTCATAATACTCAACAATAAAAAGACAACAAAATTTTTAAATGGACAAATGATTTGAATAATAATTTATCCGAAGAAAACATGAATGGGCAATAAGCACATGAAAGGATGCTCAACATTATTATTCATTATGTAAATGCAAATCAAAACCACAATGAGATCCCCTTCACATCCACTAGGATAGCTATAATCAATAAGACAGACAGTAACAAGTGCTGGAGAGGATCTTAAGAAATTGGAATCCACATACACTATAGGTAGGAATGTAGAATGGTATGGCAACTTTGGAAAACAGTTTGGCAGTTTCTCAAAGTTAAACATAGAGTTACCAGAAATGTTATTCCTATGCATCCAAGGGAATTGAAAACACATATGCATACAAAAACTTTTACATGAGTATTCATAGTGACATTATTCATAATAGCCATAAAGTGGAAACAATCCTAATGCCTATCAATTGATGACTGGATAAACACAATATGCTATATCCATACAAAGGAATATTATTCACTCATGAAAGCAATGAAGTACTGATTCATGCTACCATATGGAAGAACCGTGAAAGTTTTATGATAAGTGAAAGAAGTCAGACACAAAAGCCACACATTGTATGAATTCATTTATTTGAAATGTCCAGAATAGGTAAAGCCATAGAGACAGAAAACAGATTAGTGGTTGCCAGGAACTGAAAGGAGGGTAAAATTGGGAGTGACTGCTATTGGGTTGAGATCTCTTTGGCGTGATGAAATCTTACGAGATTATGTAGTGGTAATGGTTATACAACTTTGAATAATCTAAAAAACACTGAATTGTGCACTTTAAAAGGATGAATTTGACATTGGGTGGATTTATCTTTAAGAAAAAAAATTTTACTGAGGATCTAGCAAGTATCAGTTGCTATTTTGGGCACACTCCATGCCCTTGTGAGAGTCTAGTGAAGAAGCAAGACACATAAATACAGTTGACCCTTAAACAACCTGGGTTTGAACTGCAAAGGTCCACTTACACATGGAGTTTTTTCACTAGTAAATACTACAGTACTACACAATCCATGGTTGAATCCGCAGACACAGAGGAAGCACAGATGTGAGGAACTGCATATGGAGAGGGCCCACTATAGGTTACATGTGGATTTTTGACTGTGCAGATGGTTGGCACCCCTAACCTCCACGTTGCTCAAGGGTCAACTGTAATTTACTATGATGAAAACCAGGAAACAGGGAAACCAGAAGAGGAAGCATGTAATGTTGCTGGGATATTGGAAAAGCTTCACAAAGGAGATAACTTTTTTGGACACTGATCACCAGACAGGCAAAAGGGAGAAGAACATTCAGGGCATAGGAAAAAATGCTCAAAGATCTAGAAACATGACAGAGCAGGCCCTGACAGACATTCAGTCCATAACACAGTGAGTTCCTGTTTCTAAATTTACTGTAAGAGAGGTACTTTTAAAAATGAGACCAGGCAATGAACAGTCTAGCAATGTCTCACTAGTTATCTCATATCCCCAAATAGAGATTCACATGACAAAAGCTGTTTATACTAGTCAAGATTAGCTAAGTGTATACAATGAGATTTTTGTCAAAAATCACTTCTGGATGACCACCTAAATGACAAGCAAATAAATGATTCAGAATAAATAAGTGAGTTTGTTGGCATAACTTTATATGGATTAAAAATTTGGGAAATTCAGTCCCTCGGATCTCACTAAATATAGAGCCTGGGAGAGTGGCCTCAAGTTATTGAATACTTTAGATGACTTTTTATTAAAATAAGAGAGAGGTTGACAATGAAAGGGAAGAATCAAAGAACTATCTCAACTATTTTTCACATAATGAAGTAATTTTATTCATTTATTCTTCCCTTCATCAACATTTGTTTTGTGTTTATTTTGTACCAGGTGGGCTAGTTGTTTTCCAGTTGTCTAAAGCTAGATAAAAAAAAGAGTAAGGATGACAAGGGTGAAGGTCATACACTTCCTTATATGTAGGAGGAAAGAGACATAAGCATCTTTAAAGGAACAATAGGATTGTGGTAGAAAAGATTAAGTACATATTTCTCTGATCCATTTAGTACAAAAACCATTCTCAAGCTTCAAAGATGAAAGACTAAAAGAAGAGATCTACTTGTAAGGTTTAGATAAATAATCCTAGGAATCATTTATGTTGCTATTAAGTTAGAGCTCAAACTAGACATCAGGACCATGTTTTTTACAGAAATAATTGGACTTTCTCTCTAAACAAAATACAAAATTTCAAAATCAGTACTTCCAGAGGGTATATGCATTTACATTTCTAACTATGAGAGTAATTGATAACAATTATAAAAGCTGGACAGAATACCATTAGACAATAGATTGTAAAGATAAGAAAGCAACTAAGACCGCTAAAACTTGAGGGGCCAGTAGGTGCATGTATTAAGAGAGTCTCGTATATTACACTGCTTTTTCCCCCAGGGCATTTCTCAATTCAAATCACGGGGCATGGAAATAAGGAAAAAAGTGGTGGCCTAGAGCTGTGATAATCTCACTAAGCCAGAGCGACAAAACATCCGGGATTTGAGGCAAGTTTCTCGAGAAAAGGGAACCGAAGAAAAATGAGTCTGACTTTCTGTATGCAATTTTTGTTTTGGTGCATTTTTAAGTCTTCTAAGCTATATGTCTGTAAGTTAAGAGACCAAAACTTCAAAGCAGAAATCTGTTACCAAGAGGCTAAAATGCTAAACAGATTTTAGTAGTCCTTGGTGCTGAGGATATAAAAGCTGGATTTCAGAACCCTTCAAGTAGAAAAGGCCAATGAAATACCCAAATTTTCAACTGAGATTTTTTTCTTTTATCGAGGTATGGTTGATTTATAGTATTATACAAGGCTCAGGTGTATGTAATAGTGATTCACAATTTTAAAGGTTATACTGAATTTATAGTTATTATAAAATATTGGCTATATTCCCTGTGTTGTACAATATATCCTTGTAGCTTATTTTATACATAGTAGCGTGTACCTCTAAATTGCCTACCCCTATCTTGCCCTTCCCCCTTTCCCTCTTCCCACTGGTAGCCACTGGTTTGTTCTCTATATCTGTTAGTCACTTTCTTTTTTTGTTATATTCACTAGTATGTTTTAGTTTTTAGATTCCATGTGTAAGTGATATCATATAGCATTTGTGTTTCTCTCTCTGACTTATTTTACTTAACATAATACCGTCCAAGTCCATCCATGTTGTTGCAAATGCCAAAATTTCATTTTTTTTCATGGCTGAGTAGTATTCTATTATACATATATACCACATCTTTATCCTTTCATCTGTTGATGGACACTTAGGTAGCTTCCATATCTTGTCAATTGTCAATAATGCTGCTGTGAACATTGGAATGCATGTATCTTTTCAAATTAGTGGGGATTCAAATTAGTGGGGGTTTTTATTTAATTAATTAATTTATTTATTTATTTTACAATAGGTCCTTGTTGGTTATCTCTTTTAAATATAGCAGTGTGTACATGTCAATCACAAGCTTCCAGTCTATACCTCCCCCCCACCCTTTCCCCCTGATGACCATAAGTTCATTCTCTAAGTGTGTGAGTCTGTTTCTGTTCTTGTAAATAAATTCATTTGCATCATTTTTTTTTTGATTCTGCATATAAGCGATATCATGTATTTGTCTTTCTCTGTCTGACTTACTTCACTTAGTATAATAATCTCCAGGTCCATCAATGTTGCTGCAAATGGCATTTCATTGAATTGGTGGGCTTTTTGTTTTTGTTTTTTGTTATAAACTCAGGAGTAGAATTGATGGGTCATAAGGTAGTTCTATTTTAGCTTTTGAGAAACCTCCATATTGTTTTCCACAGTGGTGGAACCAATTTACATTTCTACCAACACTGTACCAGAGTTTCCTTTTCTCCACATCCTCGCCAACATTTGTTATTTGTAGACTTTGTAGACTTTAAGATGATAGCCATTATGACAGGTGTGAGGTGAAATCTCATTGAGGTGTTAACTTGCATTTCTCTGATGATTAACAATGTTGAGCATCTTTTAACATGGCCTGTTGGCCATCTGTAGGTTTTCTTTGGAGAAATGTCTACTTAGGTCTTCTATGCATTTTTAAATTGGGTTGTTTTTTTGCTGTTGAGTTGTATGAGCTGTTTATATATGTGTAAATATATATATATGTTACTTTTGGTTTGTTTTTATTGGAGTATAGTTGATTTATAATGTTGTGTTAGTTTCAAGTATATAGGAAACTGATTCATATATATGTGTGTGTGTGTGTGTATATATATATACATGTATATATTCTTTTTCAGATTCTTTTCCCTTATTGATTATTACAAAATATTGAGTATAGTTCCCTGTGCTATACAATAGGTCCTTGTTGGTTATTTATTTTATATATAGTAGTGTGTATATGTTAATCCCATACTCCTAATTTATCCCTCCCATGCTTTCCCCTTTGGTAACCAAAAGTTTGTTTTCTATGTCTATAGCTTTATTTCTGTTTTGTAAATATTATAAGTTCATTTGAATTTTTTTCTTTAGATCCACGTATAAGTGATACCATATGATATTTATCTTTCTCCATCTGACTTACTTCACTTAGTATGATCTCTAGGTCCATCCATGTTGCTGAAATGGCATTCTTTCATTATTTTTTATGGCTGAGTAATATTCAATTGTGTATATATACCACATTTTCTTTATCTATTCATCTCTCAATGGACCCTTAGGTTGCTTCCATGTCTTGGCTATTGTAAATAGCACTGCAATGAACATTGTGGTGCATGTATCTTTTTGAACCATGTTTTTCTCCAGATATATGCCCAGGAGTGAGATTGCAGGATCATATTGTAGCTTTATTTTTAGTTTTTTGGCCATCTGTGTGTCTTCTTGGAGAAATGTCTACTTAGATCTTCTGCCCATTTTTGATTGGGTTGTTTGCTTTTATTGATATTGAGCTGCATGAGCTGTTTGTATATTTTGGAGATTAAGCCCTTGTCAGTCACATAGTTTGCAAATATTTCCTCCCATTCTGTAGGTTGTCTTTTCATTTGTTTATGGTTTCCTTTGCTGTGCAAAAAACTGTGGAGTTTAATTAGGTCCCATTTGTTTATTTTTGTTTTTATTTCCATTACTTTGGGAGAGGGATGCAAAACAATATTGCTGCGATTTATGTCAAAGAATGTTCTGCCTATGTTTTCCTCTAAGAATTTTATAGTATCCAGTCTTACATTTAGGTCTTTAATCCATTTTGAGTTTATTTCTGTGTATGGTGTTAGAGAATGCTCTAAGTTCATTCTTTTACATGTAGCTGTCCAGTTTTCCCAGCATCACTTATTGAAGAGACTGTCTTTTCTCCATTGTATATTCATGCCTCCTTTGTCATAGATTAATTGGCTATAAGTGTCTGGGTATAATTCTGGGCTTTCTATCCTGTCCATTGATCTATATGTCTGTATTTGTGCCAGCACCATAATGTTTTGATGACTGCAGCTTTGTATTATGGTCTGAAGTTAGGGAGCCTGATTCCACCAGATTTGCTTTTCTTTCTCAGGATTGCTTTGGTTATTCGGGGTCTTTTGTGTTGCCATAGAAATTAAAAATTTTTTTGTTCTGTGAAAAATGCCATTGGTGATTTGATAGGGATTGCGCTGAATCTGTAGGTTGTCTTGGGTATTATAGTCACTTTAGCAATATTGATTCTTCCAATCCAAGAAGACAGTATATCTTTCCATCTTTTTGTGTCATTTTCAGTTTCTCTCATCAGTGTCTTATAATTTTTGGAGTACAGGTGTTTTGTCTCCTTAGGTCAGTTTATTCCTAGATATTTTATTCTTTCTGATGCAATGGTAAATGAGACTGTTACCTTAATTTCTCTTTCTGATCTTTCATTGTTAGTGTATAGAAATGCAACAGATTTCATTTAATTTTGTACTAATTTTGTATCCTGCAATTTTACCAAATTCATTGATGAGCTCTAGTACTTTTCTGGTAGCATCTTTAGGATTTTCTATGCATAGTATCATGTCATCTGCAAGAAGTGACAGTTTTACTACTTCTTTTCCAGTTTGGCTTCCTTTTATTTCTTTTTCTTCTCTGATTGCCATGGCTAGGAATTCCAGAACTATGTTGAATAAAAGTGGCAAGACTGGACATCCTTGTCTTGTTTCTGATCCTAGAGAAAATGCTTACAGGTTTTCACCATTGAGTATGATGTTAGCTGTAGGTTTGTCATATATGGCCTTTATTATGTTGAGGTAGGTTCCCTCTATGCTCACATTCTGGAAGAGATTTTATCATAAATGGATGTTGAATTTTATCAAAAGCTTTTTTTGCATCTATTGAGGTGATCATATGGTTTTTATTCTTCAATTTCTTAATGTGGTATGTCACACTGATTGATGATGTGCCATATTGAAAAATCCTTGCATCCCTGGGGTAAATCCCACTTGATCATGGTGTTTGATCCTTTTAACGTATTGTTGAGTTCAGTTTGCTAGGATTTGGTTGGGGATTTTTGCATCTGTGTTCTTCAGTGATATTGGCCTGTAATTTTCTTTTTTTTTTAGTATCTTTGCCTGGTTTTTGTATCAGGGGAATGATGGCCTTATAGAATGAGTTTGGACATGTTCCTTCCTCTGCAATTTTTTGGGAATAGTTTCAGAAAGATAGATGTTAACTCTTCTCTAAATGTTTGATAGAATTCACCTGTGAAGCCATCTGGTCCTGGACTTTTGTTTGTTGGGAGGTTTTTAGTCACAGATTCAATTTCAGTACTTGTAATTGGTCCGTTCATATTTCCTATTTTTTCCTGGTTCTCTATTGGGAGATTGTACGTTTCTAAGAATTTGTCCATTTCTTCTAGGTTATCCATTTTATTGGGATATAGTTGCTTGTAGTAGTTTCTTATGGTCCTTTGTATTTCTGTGGTGTTGGTTGTAATTTCTTTTTCATTCTAATTTTATTGATTTGGGCCCTCTCCCTTTTTTCCTTGATGGGCCTTGCTAAAGGTTAATTGATTTTGTTTATCTTTTCAAAGAACCAGCTTTTAGTTTTATTGATCTTTTCTATTGTTCTATTCTCTATTTCATTTATTTCTGCTTTGATCTTTATGATTTCTTTCCTTCTACTAACTTTGGGATTTGTTTTTTCTTCTTTCTCTAGTTGCTTTAGGTGTAAGGTTATGCTTTTTATTTGAGATTTTTCTTGTTTCCTGAGGTAAGCTTGTATCACTGTTAATTTTCCTCTTAGAACTGCTTTTGCTGCTCCCCATAGGTTTCAGATCATCATGTATTCGTTTTCATTTGTCTCTAGGTATTTTTTAAATTTCCTTTTTGATTTCTTCAGTGATCCATTCGTTGTTTAGTACCATTTATTTAGCCTCCACCTGTTTGTGTGTTTTGCAGTTTTTTTCTTGTAGTTGATTTCTAATCTCGTAGTGTTGTGGTTGGAAAAGATGCTTTATATAATTTCCATTTTCTTAAATTTACTGAGGTTCACTTTGTGACCCAGCATGTGATCAGTTCTGGAAAATGTTCCATGTGCACTTGAAAAGAATGTGTATTCTGCTGCTTTTGGATGGAATGCTCTATAAATATCAGTTAAGCCCATCTGGTTTAGGTGTCATTTCAGGCCTGTGTTTCCTTATTGATTTTCTGTCCGGATGATGTGTCCATTGATGTAGGGAGGGTATTAAAGTCCCCCACTATTATTGTGTTACTATCAATTTCTGCTTTCATGTCTGTTAACATTTGACTTACATATTGAGGTGCTCCTATGTTGGGTGCATATATATTTACAACTGTTATATCTTCTTCTTGGATTGATCCCTTGATCATTATGAAGTGTCTTTCCTTGTCTCTTGTAGTGGTCTTTATCTTAAAGTCTATTTTGTGTGATATGAGTATTGCTACTCCAGCTTTCTTTTGATTTCCATTTGCATGGAATAACTTTTTCTATCCTCTCACTTTCAGTCTGTATGTGTCTCTAGATCTGAAGTGGGTCTCTTGTAGGCAGCATATATATGGGTCTTGTTTTTGTATCCATTCAGCCAGTCTGTGTCTTTTGGTTGGAGCATTTAATTCATTTATATTTAAGGTAATTATCAATATGTATATTCTTATTGCCATTTTGTTAATTGTTTTAAATTTGTTTTTGTAGGTCTTTTTTCTTCCTTTCCTCTTTTGTTCTCTTATCTTGTGATTTTGTGACTATCTTTACTGTTGTGTTTGGATTCCCTTTTCTTTTTTGTGTGTATATCAATTATATATTTTTGGTTTGTAGTTACTGTGAGCTTTTGATATAGCAGTATATATGTGTGTGTGTGTGTGTATATATATATATATATATATATATATATATATATATATATATATATATACACACACACACACACACATTATATAAAATTATTTAAAGTTGCTGAACTCTTAATTTCAAATGCATGTCAAGTATCCTGCATCATTTGTACTCTCCTCCTCGAAACTATTATTACTAGTTTAGATATCATATTTGTGTGTGGATGATTTCCTACCTTTTCTATATGTTTGCCTTTATCACTGAGCTTTCCCATTTTGTAATTTTCTTATTTCTAGTTGTGGCTTTTTCTTTTCCACCTTGAGAAGTTCTTTAGCATTTGTTGTAAAGCTGGTTTGGTGATGCTGAATTATTTTAGCTTTTGTTTGTCTGTAAAGATTTTGAATTTTTTGTCAAATCTGCACAAGATCCTTGTTGGGTAGAGTATTCTTGGTTGTAGGTTTTTCCCTTTCATCACTTTAAATATATTGTGCCACTCCCTTCTGGCCTGCAGAGATTATGCTGAAAAATCAGCTGGTAGCCTTATGGAGATTCCCTTTATGTTACTTGTTCCTTTTCTCTTGTTGTTTTTAATATTTTCTCTTTATCTTTAATTTTTGTCAGTTTGAATACTATGTGTCTTGGCATGTTCCTCCTTGGGTTAATCCTGTATGGGACTCTCTGCTGTTTCTAGACTTGGGTGACTGTTTCCTTTCCCATGTTAGGGAAGTTTTCAGCTATTATCTCTTAAGTATTATCTCAGGTTCTTTCTCTCTCTCTTCTCCTTCTGGGACCCCTAAAATGCAAATATTCATGCATTTGATGTTGTCCCAAAGGTCTCTTAAACTGTCCTCATTTCTTTTCATTCTTTTTTTTTTTATTCTGTTCTCTGGCAGTGATTTCCACCACTCTGTCTTCCAGGTCACTTATCCATTCTTCTGACTCATTTATTCTGCTATTGATTCCTTCTAGTGTATTTTTTTATTGCACTTATTCTATTCTTCAACTCTGTTTGGTTGTTCTTTATATTTTCTAACTCTTTGTTATAAAGTTCTTGTAACTTCTTGTTCTGTGTGTCCAGCTTTTTCCCAAGTTCTTGGATCATCTTTACAGTCATTACTCTGAACTCTTCCTTGGGTAGATTGCCTATCTTCACTTCACTTAGTTGTTCTTCTGGGGTTTTATCTTGTTCCTTCACCTGGAACATATTCCTCTGCCATCTCATTTTGTTTACATTTCTATTTGTAGTTTTATGTATGTGGAAATTTAGTTACATTTCTCTACCTTGGAGAAGTGGCCCTCTGTAGGGGATGTCCTATGTATCCCAGCAGTACACTCCCCTCTTGTCACCTAAGGACCAGGGACCACCTAGTCCCAGGGTAGGTTCTGACCTGTGTTCTCAGACTCAGTTCTGCAGGCTGCAGGATCATAGTTTTCTTGCTTCTGGTGTCTGCCCCCTGGTAGATGTGGCTGGTCTAGAGGCTTGTGCTGGCTTCTTGGTGGTAAGGTCCTGTGCCTGCCCACTGGTGGGTGGAGCTGGGTGTTGGCTGTCTAGTGGGCAGGGCCATGTCAAGGGGTGTGTCTAGATGCAGCTGTGGGTTCAGGAAGTCTTTAGGCAGCCTGTCTGCTAATGGGTAGGGCTGTGTTTCCACCTGTTGGTTGTTTGGCCTGAGGCATCCCAGAACTGGAGCCTACAGGCTGTTGGCTTGGGCCAGGCCTTGGTGCCAAAACGTCAGCCTCCAGGAGAGCTCATGGTGATGGATACTCCCTGATACCTCCACCACCAGTGTCCTTGTCCCCAGAGTGAGCCACTGCCACCCCCGCCTCCCCAGGAGACCCTCCAAGACCAGTAGGTAGGTCTGGCCCAGGCTCTTGTGAAGTCACTGCTTTTGCCCTGGCCTGGGTCCCAATGTGCATGAGACCTTGTGTTCACCTTTCAGAAATGGAGTCTCTGTTTCCCCCAGTCCTGTTGAGCTCCTGCAATCAAGCCCTGCTGGCCTTCAAAGCCAAATGCTCTGGGGGCTCCTCTCCCCAATGTGAGACCCCCAGACTTGGTAGCCTGATGTGGGGCTCAGAACTCTCACTCCTGTGGGAGAACTTCTGCAATATATTTATTCTCTCATTTGTAGGTCACCAGCCGGGGTATGGAATTTGATTATATCATGAGTGTGCCCCTCCTACCATCACATGTGCTTTCTTTTTTTTGTCTTTGGATGTAGAATATCTTTTTTGGTAGGTTCCAGTCTTTTTTACCAATGGTTGTTCAGCAGTTAGATGTGATTTTGGTGTGCTCATGAGAGGAGGTGGGCTCAAGGTCCTTCTATTCTACCATCTTGTCTGGAAGTTCTTTCTTTATATTTTAGATATTAACCCCATATCGGTCATATTATTTGCAAATATTTTCTGCCATTCCATAGGTTTTCTTTTTGCTTTGTCAGTGGTTTCCTTTACTATGCAAAAGCTTTAAGTTTGATTAGGTCCCATTTGTTTATTTTTGCTCTTATTTCCTTTGCTTTAGGAGGCAAATCCAAAAATATATTGCTACAATTTATGTCAAAGAGTGTTCCGCCCATTTTCTCTTCTAGGTGTTTTATGGTCTCAAGTCCTACATTTAAGACTACATTTAAGTCTTTAATCTGTTTTGAGTTTATTTTTGTATTAGGAAATGTTCTAATCTCGTTCTTATACATGTAGCTGTCCAGTTTTCCCAGAACCACTTATTGAAAAGACTGTATTTTCTCCACTGTATATTCTTTCCTCCTTTGTTGTATTTTAACTGACTGTAAGTGTGTGGGTTTATTTCTGGTTTCTCTATTTTGTTGCATTGATCTATGTGTCTGGTTTTTGTTTTTGGCCAGTACCATACTGTTTTGATTACTGGAGCTTTGTAATATAGTCTGAAGTCAGGAAGCATGATTCCTCCAGCCCTGTTCTTCTTTCTCAAGATTGTTTTGGCTATTGGGGGTCTTTTGTGTTTTTGTATAAATTTTAAAATCATTTGTTCTATTTCTGTGGAAAATGCCACTCGTATTTTGATAGGGATTGCACTGACTCTGTAGATTGCCTTGGGTGGTATGGTCATTTTAACAATATTAATTCTTCCAATTTATGAACACAGTACATGTTTCCATCTCTGTGTTCAGTTTCTTTCATCAGTGTCTTATAATTTTCCAAGTACAGGTGTTTTACTTTTACTCAACTGAGATTTTCATAAGAGATATACTCTAAAAATAAGAGCAGACTAAAATAGACCAACCTTGAGCAGATCAAGATGATCTGCCCATATGTTATCAGACTGCCAGAAGAAAATTAAATCCTTCTTGGAAGATGATGAACTATTCAGAAGGCTTATAATACTTCAGACATTAGATCTAACATTCAGTTAAACTTTACTAGGCATATCAGAAAACAAAACAAAATGAAACTGTGACTGAAAAATAAATAATAGAAACAAACCAACAAATGAGTTACATATTAGAATTATCAAATGTAGACATTAAAATAGTTATGATTTTGATTTTTGGCAAAACAAAAAGATGGTGAATTTCATTAAACTAGGGTATGTGAAAAAATTTAAAGGGAAATTTTCAAACAGAAAAAAATACAATAATTGAATTAAGAATTTAAAGAATGGATTTAATAACAGACACAGCAGAAAAGAGGCTTAGTGAACTGAAACATAGGTCAGTAGAAAGTGTCCAGAATGAAGTCCAAAGAGGGAAAAAATATAAAGAATACTTTTAAGAGATTATAAGAGATATGTGGGACCCCATGTAAAGATCTAACATACATGTAATTAGAGGAGAGATTGTGGAAGATGCAATACTGGAAGAGCTACTGCATGAGAATTTTCTAAAACTACCAAGAGATATTAAGTCATAAATTCAAGAAGATCTGCAAACCTCAAACAGGATAAAATCAAAGAAAACCTCAAATAGGATAAAATCAAAGAAAACCATATCTAGGCACATCATAGTAAAACTGCTGCAAACCAAGGAAAAACAGAAAAATATTTTAAAAAGCAAGGAAAAACACACATTACCTTCAAAGAGGCAGCAAGACTGGCAGCTGACCTCTTAATAGAAGCAAGAGAAACCATGAGTCAATCGAATCACATCTTTGAAATAATGTAAGAAAATAAATGTGAATTGAGAATTCCATACCTAATGAATATATCCTTCAAAAATTAAGGCAAAATAAATACTTTTTCAGACAAACAAAAACTTAGAGTTCATCCCCATTTGACCTTCACTAAAATACTAAAGAGAGTTCTTTGGCAGAAGGAAAATGATCCTAGATAGAAGCACAAAAATGCAAAAAGGAAAAATGACAACAGAAAGAATAACAACAATAGAAATATAAATACATATTAATTAATTAAAACAACACTAATGTTTGTGGGTTTAAAAATATATGTTGAATTGAAACACAAAATAGCAAAAGCATAGAGAGTAGAGAGGTAAATGGTGTTAAGGTGTTATAAATCCTTGAGAGCCCTATGCTAAGTGAAATAAATTAGACAGAGAAAGGCAAATACTGTATGATTTCACTTACATGTGGAATCTAAAAAAACTGAACTCATAAAACAGAGAACAGATTGGTGGATGCCAGAGTCAGGGAGTTGGGGGTGGGAGAAATTGGTGAAGGTGGTCAAAAGGTACAAAATTCCAGTTATAAGATAAATAATTCTAGTTATATAATGTACAGCATGATGACTATAGTTAACAATATTGTATTGTATATTTGAAAGTTACTAAGGGAATAGATCTTAAAAGTTCTCATAAAATGAGAAAAATTGTAATTATATGAGGTAATGGGTCTTAACTGGACATGTTGTGGTAATCATTTCACAATATGTAAATGCATCAAATCTCATTCTGTTATACATATTAAACAAATACAATGTTATATGTCAATTATATCTCAATAAAATTAGAAAAATATTTTAAAGAAGTCTTATAAGGTCTTTGCATTGTCTGGAAAGTGGATAAAATATTAACTTAAAGTAAATACTAATAAGTCAAAGATGCATGTTGTAATAATTGAAGTACAAAACAGTATTACAAACTAATAAGGAAAGAAAATTGAATAATTACAAATACTTTATTATATAGTATTACTAGAGATAAAGTAAAACCTCTGTATGCAACAATTCTAGAGATAAAGAAAAAGCTCTCTTCATTTTGACAAATTTAGAAGGAACTTTAATACTTCTAACTATTTCAGCATTAAATATTAGAGAATTAATAGGAGTTAATCGTTCACAAAATTCAGAAAGCCTACCATCCCTTCATGTGGATTGGGTTCTCAGCTCTACATGGTTGCATTCTCTTCTGCTTCATGGCTTTCTGCCTCTTCTCTTGTTTTTTCCTCTGCATAGAACACCCATCCTCACTTATCAGCCAAGTGAGATCAAATAGTGCTTCCTCCCTGAGACTCATGACCCTTTCTGACAAAAATGAATGGCTATTTGTCTGTGCTTTACTGTTGTTTTGTTTGTTTGTTTGTTTTATCATGTCCCTTATAGCACTTTTGTCCAGATGTAATTGTTTATCTCTTTAAATATTTGCTTTCCCTTATATACCATGAACTCCACAAAATTAGGGTCCATGTTTTATTTATTTTTTTTTAAAGTTTACAGCTGCTCTGTTTGTTTATTTATTTATTTATTTATTTTTGGCTGTGTTGGGTCTTCGTTTCTGTGCAAGGGCTTTCTCTAGTTGTGGCAAGCGGGGGCCACTCTTCATTGCGGTGCGTGGGCCTCTCTTGTTGTGGAGCACAGGCTCCAGACGTGCAGGCTCAGTAATTGTGGCTCACGGGCCCAGCTGCTCTGCGGCATGCGGGATCTTCCCAGACCAGGGCTCGAACCCGTGTCCCCTGCATTAGCAGGCAGATTCTCAACCACTGCGCCACCAGGGAAGCCCCATGTTTTATTTTTTAATGATAATACTGAGCTCTTATTATGTGCCAGGCACATAATATAGTCCTCACAACAAACCTTGTTATAGATATTTGTGTCATGTTCATTTTATGGATAAGGAAAAAGTCAGAGAGGTGAGGTAACTTGCCCCAAATCCACAGCAATTTAAGTGACAGAGCAGAGAGTGAACCTCAGTCTGTCTGAATCCAGAGCCTAATTCTTATCCACATTCTCCATCTCAGCAATTTCACCTCCGAAAAAGTCCTTTGGTGCTTAATAAAGGTTTGACATTGAAGGCAAGATCTTTCCTAACCATGTAAGTGCCCAGTAGAACATGTTTATAATAGTATGCAGGTAGAACTGATGAACCCAGAAACTATGTATCTAATAGAAATCTGTCTGTATATTTTCAAACCAATAAGTAAACAAGAAGATCCACCGAATTCCAAGGATGCATTTTATTAAAGAAGGCAGAGGGACAAGTTTACTGAAACCCTGAAGGAGTGTTTGCTTACAGAGACTGTCAGGAAGAGTGACAGTGCCAAGCACACAGCAGAAGGAAGGGCTATAAAACTTCAGTACTGAACAGCAGACCACGAGTGGGAAGTCCAGCTGATTTAAAAGTGCAGGCTGCTTTCCTCTGGAAGAAAACACTTTGGTAGGGTCCAGCCTTACGCTGCCACAGGAATTCACCACTCTTCTCTTACCCAAAGCCATTTATTCTGATATCTAAAGTGGGTCCATGAATTCTTTAGAAATCTAAAGAGCCAGAGGTGCCTCAGCGGCCCAGAAACACATCTCTCTTTAGCCTAATCACTGCCTAATTGCTGGGAGCTTCATGCTGTCACTGAGGGGAGCCGCTGGTACTCTGAGTCAATTCTGGATTTGGCCAATAGTCCCATTTTATGAGGTTTTATACCCCCTTTGTGCCATTCGTTGTTTTCTATTCTTGGAGGCCTTGCCAACGACAGTATTGCACTGAGATACAGGTACAGTGCCACTTTCCTGTAAAAGGAGGAACGAGAGCCAGTGTCAACAGCTCCTGTCAAGAAAGAGGTCAGAGTAACTGGCAGGGCTGTCTCAGATCAACTACTTAATCCCACTCCTAGGAAGGGTGGGAATAATGAGAACAGCCTTTTATGATGTTTGAATGACTATGGAGACTCACTTTAAGGCTGCACATAGAGTACGAGTATAAAAGTTGCTCTGAGAGCCTGGGAAATAGTATGCAGAGGGAGTTTCAAGACATTACTATCCAGTTCTTTTTTTTCCTCCTTGCCTTGTCATTTTTTCCTTCTTTCAGTCAAAAAGCGGTGCATTGGCTACATTTCTCTTAAAATACACAATTCTTCTTCCTGCAGTACGACCCCTTGGCAGGAGAGAGAATTGATACGGACACATGTAGCTGAAGCTTAATTCCCATTCCTTGATCTAGGTTAAAGGTCTGAAGACTGGGAAAAGTAGGAGCTCTTCCCTTCACTTTTTATTTTGCTCTCTTTTTTCTGTGTACATTTTATCTCTGCTTCAATAATCAAGGTCTCAGATACTGGCTTTCCCCCTCATTAATTCATTCGTTTCCTGACCTCAGGTACTGTGTTCTACATCTCATCAAGGACAATGGTGTTCTCCTGCTATTTTAATACTCATCATGTGTAGGCAATCTTATGAAGACTCAGACCTTTAGTAGAACCTGGGATAGTGATGAAATTCAAAGACACTGCTTGTTGGGATACATACTAACAATACAGTGGGAGGGTACTGGGGGGGTTAAGTGCTGCTTTTAGGCCAAGGGGTGGCTGGATCCCAGCAGCAGGTGCATTTGCTTTCATCTCTCCTTTGGTCCACCCCAATCAGCATGTCATCTCAACTCTAAAGGCCCCCAATGATGACTGCTCCTCAGCCTTCAATGGACAAGAATTGAAGAAAAATTAACTTGAGGATATCTTCTACTCTATTATGGAGTTACTAGAGTTTGTGAAGTGCCCAGAATCTGTTTGTTGGTCAGTTCTTTGGCTAAGGCTGCCTTTGCCTCTGATTCATCCTTCCGCCTACTCATCCCCTGCCCTGCCCACTTCTCCCATCATAGTTTGAAATGTTAATCCCTGTCTCTGATCACTGGCAGGCCTCATTCCTATTAAGCATGGTTCTCATTTCCTTATTTTTATAAGCTGGTAGCCATCCAGTTTCCTCCTAGGCTGCAATGTGCAACACAAAAACAAGTCATTTAAAATCTGCTTCTTTGGGTTATGGACCATTCCTGAATACCAACTAGGTAGAACCAGGAGTTGGTAACAGATACCCAACCCAAACTTGGCAGGTCTGGTGGGAGAAACTGAAGGAAAAGATGTCTTTATAAAAGATAAGAATCATCTGATTGGCTATACCAGTGTCTGGGGGGTTCCATATCAAATATGTTTCTTCCACTGGTCTCAAACATTGTTACATTACACTACTTAGCAAAGGGAAATAAGAAGTCTTCATATGCTGGGGGGTGGGTGGTGTTAAAGGATAGAGGAGGAGTATGGACTCTGGCATTTGTAGTCCTCAGTTTGGACCACTCCATCATTATTATCTCTGTGACCTGAGCAGGTTTCTCAACGTCTCTAAGCCTCAGTTTCTTTATCAGTGAAATGGGAATCATAATAAAACCTTCTTTATAGGATTGTTATGAAGATTAAATGAAATAATGCAAACATGTAAAGTACTTAGTCCAGGGCAAAGTATAATGAGGGCTCAACAAATGTTAAATGTAAGATAAAATTATCTTTTCATTAACAAAGTTCACCTGACTCACTTATACCTGTTTATGTGTCCAAATACAGCAAGCAGTACATAGACTCAGACACTGATAACTCTGGGGCTCTGAGGTTCTTTGTTCCAATTGCAGCCTGTTGAGGATCGTTAAGGAGTGGGCCAGAGGATACAGAGAGGATCTCTGAACCTAAAACAATACAAAGTGTATTTGAGAGGATGAACTGACTCTCTGGCTAACCCCAAGAGAACATTTTCACAGCTTATCTGAGATTTGAATCTCCTTAGGTTGGGCCAGGTACAGTTTTTAGTCTGAGGTTAGTGTAATGGAGGTGTAGGGGCCTCTAGAGAGTGGCTTGGTGGGGCAGGTAATGGCAGCACAATATGTTCTATGCCACTACTCCCATCACCACCACCACCACACACACACACACATTCACATTCACATACATTTAAATTCAACACAAACCCAAAGACTCACTCTTAGGGGGCCTGCCATGGAGATGGAGATGTATTTATCAAACCCTCTGGGTTTGAATCCCAAGCTTCATCTCATCCAGGCTCTTCCTTGGCAACTTAGTAAGCCTCTTTATGCCTCATTTCTCTGTATAAGATCGGAAGTATAATAGTTCCTACATCAGAAAGTAGTTTAAATTACATAATGCATGTAACATGTTGAGCGTGCTGGGTACAGCCTTTAGTCAGTATTAGCCATTGGTTTTATTTTTGTTTTGATTTTTAAAAAAGAAAGATATCACCAGCCCAATCTGAAACCCCAAGGCAAAGATTATTCTGATCAAAGACAAAACAATCATATTTCATTCAGGGGTTTGTTTCAAAATATCTGCCGGATATTAGCAAAAGTAAAAAGCCAAATATTCAAAGAGACTGAAAGAAAATAAACCAAAATATCCACTGACCTTCTGTTAGTGATGGGATTGTGGTAGGTTGTTGTTTTCTTTATACTTTTCATAAATTCCAAATTTTCTACAATGAGCACATATTACTTTTATAGTCAGGAGAAATCATTGTGTTTTATAAATATTCGTATACACAATTATCAGATGACAGTGCGTGGATTTTAACCTCTCTCCTCAACATCCTCACACTTGTCCTCATCTTTGCCAGACCCTCTGGTTAAATATGGTGCCTAATGACTGGAGAATTGTTAAAAGTGTGAATGAATGTGTGCTGCATGTGTGAAGTTATTGATCTTCAATTTTTTGCTCTCTTTCATTTTTGGAATGTTAAAATACCAAAATGTAAAAATATCCCCCTTTAAGAACAATCAAATATTACTCTTTAGTCCTTTTGGCTTCAGATATTTTGTTTATCTGAATAAAGTAGGATATTACAAATAAAATTCAGGTTCTCTTTATTTTCCTCTCCAAGTTCCATCCCCTTATCTATTCTCTATGGGAAGCCATTATTATATATTTGAAGGGTACCATTTCACTCCATAGTTTTATATTTTAATTGAGTGTAGATGCTCCATGAACAGCAGATAGTATTGCTTTATCTGCTTTGTAGTGCTTAGAGATTTTTTTCATAGCTTGCTTATTTTAACTCAGATTATATTTTCTAGGTCAGTGCTATCCAATAAAAATATATAAGCCACATATTAATTTAAAATTTTCTAATAGCCACATCTAAAAAAAGCAAAGAGAGGGAGTTCCCTGGTGGTCCAGTGGTTAGGACTCACCACTTTCACTGCCGTGGGCCTGGGTTCAATCCCTGGTCAGGGAACTAAGATCCTGCAAGCCACATGGTGTGACCAAAATAAATAAATTAATTAAAATTTTAAAAATTAAAAAAAATAAAATAAAACAGAAAAGCAAAAAGAAACCAGCAAAATTAAATTTAGTATATATTTTATTAAACTCAATATATCCCAAATATTACTCTTCTAACATACATCTTTAACCATATTTCAAGTGCTTATTAGCTTTATGTGGCTAGTGGCTACCATATTGGAGAGGAAAATTCTAGATCTATTTATATTGATACACATTCACTTAATTGTTGTAGAACATCTCAATTTATTTACCCATTCACTTATTGATGAACAGTTAGGTTTTTTTCCCTATTGCAAATAATATTTACTTGAATTTTTTTTTCTGTCTTCTCCTACACATGTACAAGAGTTTCTCTTAGTGAATATCATGATTGGAATAACCTGTTCATAAGAGTGAGCATCTAATTGTAAGACTGTTGCCAAATTGCTCTCCATAGTGGTTGTACCAGTTTACATTCTTTTTTTTTTTTTTTTAAATTATTATTTATTTATTTATTTATTTATGGCTGCGTTGGGTCCTCGCCGCCGTGCGAGGGCCCTCCCCAGCTGCGGCGAGCAGGGGCTACTTCTCATCACGGTGCGTGGGCCTCTCACCGCCGTGGCCTCTCCTGCCGCAGAGCACAGGCTCCAGACGCACAGGCTCAGTAATTGTGGCTCACGGGACCCGCCGCTCCGCGGCATGTGGGATCCTCCCAGACCAGGGCTCGAACCCGTGTCCCCCGCACCGGCAGGCAGACTCTCAACCACTGCGCCACCAGGGAAGCCCTTACATTCTTAACAACAGAGGCTAAGAGTGCTGAGAGCACTTGATTTGCACATCTTCACTGACAGACGCCCAGGGTGGAATCCCACCTTTAATTCTTATTAAATTGGCAAGCTATTTAATCTCTGTTTCCTTATCTATGAAGTGAGACTAATAAAAATACTACCTACCTCATTGTTGTTAGTAGTAGATGAGTTAATACATAAAAAGAAAGCACTTAGAACTATGCCTGGAAAATGGTAATCCCTCAATAAATGTAAGCTACTGTGGTCATAATCTCATTTGTTCTTCATAGTTGCTCTGTGGAGTAAGCAGGATAGGCACTCTTATTACCAAGATAAGAGATTGGATACAACCCAATCCAGGTCTGGGATTCATTAAATGATATTTAACATTAAATAGCTACAAAGAGATTGTTTCATTCAATCTCTCTCTTGTTTTAGAGAAGAAAAAACTGGGGTTTCCTGGGATTTTAATTAGCTTCTCCAAATTGGCTAGAGTATTAGAACTAAGTCTTCTTATTCTTAGATATTACGAGTTGTGTAAATCCTTCCCTTTAGTAGAAAACATTGGAGGAAACATAATTTAGGCCATGATCAGATACCAAAGTTAATGGGAAATAACTTTGGAAGTATAAGCTTGTTTAATTAGAGCAAAGATTTAGAATACCTTCTCTTACATCCTGATATTCAGCAAGAATTTCAGTTCTGTCTGCCACCACTATCACCAACATTGTTAACACTACCACACAACCAATACCACTATATACCCTCTATCCCATTGAGATCAGACCTATGTCAACTGGAGTAGGTGGTGTCATATTGGATAGTATTGACGGTGCCTCCATAATGCCTAGTGAGAGTAAATTAGAGCCTAGTGTTAGAAGAGATGCCCCAAGCCTAGGCAGGAAGGACAGATACTAGGACTGGGAAAGCTTTCTTTTTCTACCTTAAATTCTTCTAAAATTTTCCCCTTCTTTTCACTCATTGTGTGTATGTTTCCCCTTAAGTTTTTGGACATATTTCCTATGGCTGCTTTAAAGTCCTTGTGTGCAATTTCCATCACCTGGATCCCTTCTGGGTCAGTTACTTTTTTTTTTTTTTTTAACATCTTTATTGGAGTATAATTGCTTTACAATGGTGTGTTAGTTTCTGCTTTATAACAAAGTGAATCAGTTATACATATACATATGTTCCCATATCTCTTCCCTCTTGATTCTCCCTCCCTCCCACCCTCCCTATCCCACCCCTCTAGGTGGTCACAAAGCACTGAGCTGATCTCCCTGTGCTATGCGGCTGCTTCCCACTAGCTATCTATTTTATGTTTGGTAGTGTATATATGTCCATGCCACTCTCTCACTTTGTCAGAGCTTACCCTTCCCCCTCCCCATATCCTCAAGTCCATCCTCTAGTAGGTCTGTGTCTTTATTCCTGTCTTGCCCCTAGGTTCTTCATGACCTTTTTTTCCCTTAGATTCCATATATATGTGTTAGCATACTGTATTTCTTTTTCTCTTTCTAACTTACTTCACTCTGTATGACAGACTCTAGGTCCATCCACCTCACTACAAATAACTCAATTTCGTTTCTTTTTATGGCTGAGTAATATTCCATTGTATATATGTGCCACATCTTCTTTATCCATTCATCCGATGATGGACACTTAGGTTGCTTCCATGTCCTGGCTATTGTAAATAGAGCTGCAATGAACATTGTGGTACATGACTCTTTTTGAATTACGGTTTTCTCAGGGTATATGCACAGTAGTGGGATTGCTGGGTTGAATGGTAGTTCTATTTTTAGTTTTTTAAGGAACCTCCATACTGTTCTCCATAGTGGCTATATCAATTTACATTCCCACCAACAGTGCAAGAGGGTTCCCTTTTCTCCACACCCTCTCCAGCATTTATTGTTTCTAGATTTTTTGATGATGGCCATTGTGACCAGTGTGAGATGATATCTCATTGTAGTTTTGAGTTGCATTTCTCTAATGATTAATGATGTTGAGCATCCTTTCATGTGTTTGTTGGCAATCTGTATATCTTCTCTGGAGAAATGTCTATTTAGGTCTTCTTGTCCATTTTTGGATTGGGTTGTTTGTTTTTTTGATATTGAGCTGCATGAGCTGCTTGTATATTTTGGAGATTAATCCTTTTTCAGTTGCTTCATTTGCAAATATTTTCTCCCATTCTGAGGTTTGTCTTTTCATCTTGTTTATGGTTTCCTTTGCTGTGCAAAAGCTTTTAAGTTTCATTAGGTCCCATTTCTTTATTTTTCTTTTTATTTCCATTTCTCTAGGAGGTGGGTCAAAAAGGATCTTGCTGTGATTTATGTCATAGAGTGTTCTGCCTACGTTTTCCTCTAAGAGTTTGATAGTGTCTGGCCTTACACTTAGGTCTTTAATCCATTTTGACTTTATTTTTGTGTATGGTGTTAGGGAGTGTTCTAATTTCATTCTTTTACATGTACCTGTCCAGTTTTCCCAGCAACCACTTATTGAAGAGGCTGTCTTTTCTCCACTGTATATGCTTGCCTCCTTTATCAAAGATAAGGTGACCATATGTGCATGGGTTTATCTCTGGGCTTTCTATTCTGTTCCATTGATCTATATTTCTGTTTTTGTGCCAGTACCACACTGTCTTGATTACTGTAGGTTTGTAGTATAGTCTGCAGTCAGGGAGCCTGATTCCTCCAGCTCCATTTTTCTTTCTCAAGATTGCTTTGGCTATTCGGGGTCTTTTGTGTTTCTATACAAATTGTGAAATTCTTTGTTCTACTTCTGTGAAAAATGCCAGTGGTAGTTTGATAGGGATTGCATTGAATCTGTAGATTGCTTTGGGTAGTAGAGTCATTTTCACAATGTTGATTCTTCCAATCCAAGAACATGGTATATCTCTCCATCTATTTGTATCATCTTTAATTTCTTTCATCAGTGTCTTATAATTTTCTTCATACAGGTCTTTTGTCTCCTTAGGTAGGTTTATTCCTAGATATTTTATTCTTTTTGTTGCAATGGTAAATGGGAGTGTTTTCTTAATTTCACTTTCAGATTTTTCATCATTAGTGTATAGGAATGCCAGAGATTTCTGTGCATTAATTTTGTATCCTGCTACTTTACCAAATTCATTGATTAGCTCTAGGAGTTTTCTGGTAGCATCTTTAGGATTCTCTATGTATAGTATCATGTCATCTGCAAACAGTGACAGCTTTACTTCTTCTTTTCCAATTTGGATTCCTTTTATTTCTTTTTCTTCTCTGATTGCTGTGGCTAACACTTCCAAAACTATGTTGAATAATAGTGGTGAGAGTGGGCAACCTTGTCTTGTTCCTGATCTTAGTGGAAATGGTTTCAGTTTTTCACCACTGAGGACGATGTTGGCTGTGGGTTTGTCATATATGGCCTTTATTATGTTGAGGAAAGTTCCCTCTATGCCTACTTTCTGCAGGGTTTTTATCATAAATGGGTGTTGAATTTTGTCGAAAGCTTTCTCTGCATCTATTGAGATGATCATATGGTTTTTCTCCTTCAATTTGTTAATACAGTGTATCACATTGATTTGCGTATATTGAAGAATCCTTGCATTCCTGGAATAAACCCCACTTGATCATGGTGTATGAGCCTTTTAATGTGTTGTTGGATTCTGTTTGCTAGTATTTTGTTGAGGATTTTTGCATCTATGTTCATCAGTGATATTGGCCTGTAGTTTTCTTTCTTTGTGACATCTTTGTCTGGTTTTGGTATCAGGGTGATGGTAGCCTCGTAGAATGATTTTGGGAGTGTTCCTCCCTCTGCTATATTTTGGAAGAGGTTGAGAAGGATAGGTGTTAGCTCTTCTCTAAATGTTTGATAGAATTCGTCCGTGAAGCCATCTGGTCCTGGGCTTTTGTTTGTTGGAAGATTTTTAATCACAGTTTCATTTTCAGTGCTTGTGATTGGTCTGTTCATATTTTCTATTTCTTCCTGGTTCAGTCTTGGCAGGTTGTGCATTTCCAGGAATTTGTCCATTTCTTCCAGGTTGTCCATTTTATTGGCATAGAGTTGCTTGTAGCACTCTCTCATGATCCTTTGTATTTCTGCAGTGTCAGTTGTTACTTCTCCTTTTTCATTTCTAAGTCTATTGATTTGAGTCTTCTCCCTTTTTTTCTTGATGATTCTGGCTAATGGTTTATCAATTTTGTTTATCTTCTCAAAGAACCAGCTTTTAGTTTCATTGATCTTTGCTATCGTTGCCCTCATTTCTTTTTCATTTATTTCTGATCTAATCTTTATGATTTCTTTCCTTCTGCTAACTTCAGGGTTTTTTTGTTCTTCTTTCTCTAATTGCTTTAGGTGCAAGGTTAGGTTGTTTATTTGTGATGTTTCCTGTTTCTTAAGGTAGGATTGTATTGCTATAAACTTCCCTCTTAGAACTGCTTTTGCTGCATCCCATAGGTTTTGGGTCGTCATGTCTCCATTGTCATTTGTTTCTAGGTATTTTTTGATATCCTCTTTGATTTCTTCAGTGATCACTGGGTTATTAAGTAGTGTATTGTTTAGCCTCCATGTGTTTGTATTTTTTACAGATCTTTTCCTGTAATTGATATGTAGTCTTATAGTGCTGTGGTCGCAAAAGATACTTGATACCAATTCAATTTTCTTAAATTTACCAAGGCTTGAATTGTGACCCAAGATATGATCTATCCTGGAGAATGTTCCATGAGCACTTGAGAAGAATGTGTATTCTGTTGTTTTTGGGTGGAATGTCCTATAAATATCAATTAAGTCCATCTTGTTTAATGTATCATTTAAAGCTTGTGTTTTCTTATTTATTTTCATTTTGGATGATCTGTCCATTGGTGAAAGTGGGCTGTTAAAGTCCCCTGCTATGATTGTGTTACTGTCGATTTCCCCTTTTACGGCTGTTAGTATTTGCCTTATGTATTGAGGTGCTCCTCTGTTGGGTGCATAAATATTTACAATTGTTATATCTTCTTCTTGGATCAATCCCTTGATCGTTATGTAGTGTCCTTCTTTGTCTCTTGTAATAGTCTTTATTTTAAAGTCTGTTTTGTCTGATATGAGAATTGCTACTCCAGCTTTTTTTGATTTCCATTTGCATGGAATATCTTCTTCCATCCCCTCACTTTCAGTCTGTATGTGTCCCTAAGTCTGAAGTGGGTGTCTTGTCGACAGCATGTATATGGGTCTTGTTTTCATATCCATTCAGCGAGTCTGTGTCTTTTGGTGGGAGCATTTAATCCATTTACATTCAAGGTAATTATCGATATGTATGTTCCTATTACCATTTTCTTAATTGTTTTGGGTTTGTTATTGTAGGTCTTTTCCTTTTCTTGTGTTTCCTGCCTAGAGAAGTTTCTTTAGCATTTGTAAAGCTGGTTTGGTGGTGCTGAACTCTCTCAGCTTTTGCTTGTCTGTAAAGGTTTTAATTTCTCCATCAAATCTGAATGAGCTCCTTGCTGGGTAGATTAATCTTGGTTGTAGGTTTTTCTCCTTCATCACTTTAAATATGTCCTGCCACTCCCTTTTGGCTTGCAGAGTTTCTGCTGAAAGATCAGCTGTTAACCTTATGGAGATTCCCTTGCGTGTTATTTGTTGTTTTTCCCTTGCTGCTTTTAATATGTTTTCTTTGTATTTAATTTTTGATAGTTTGATTAATATGTGTCTTGGCGTGTTTCTCCTTGGATTTATCCTGTATCGGACTGTGCTTCCTGGACTTGATTAACTATTTCCTTTCCCATGTTAGGGACGTTTTCAACTATTATCTCTTCAAATATTTTCTCAGTCCCTTTCTTTTTCTCTTCTTCTTCTGGGACCCCTATAATTCGAATATTGGTGCGTTTAATGTTGTCCCAGAGGTCTCTGAGACTGTCCTCAGTTCTTTTCATTCTTTTTTCTTTATTCTGCTCTGCAGTAGTTATTTCCACTATTTTATCTTCTAGGTCACTTATCTTTTCTTCTGCCTCAGTTATTCTGCTATTGATCCCTTCTAGAGAATTTTTAATTTCATTTATTGTGTTGTTCATCATTGTTTGTTTGCTCTTCAGTTCTTCTAGGTCTTCTAGTTCTTAAACGTTTTTTGTATTTTCTCTATTTCCAAGATTTTGGATCATCTTTACTATCATTATTCTGAATTCTTTTTCAGGTAGACTGCCTATTTCCTCTTCATTTATTAGGTCTGGTGGGATTTTACCTTGCTCCTTCATCTGCTGTCTGTTTTTCTGTCTTCTCATTTTGCTTAACTTGCTGTGTTTGGGGTCTCCTTTTCGCCGGCTGCAGGTTCGTAGTTCCCGTTGTTTTTGGTGTCTGTCCCCGGTGGCTAAGGTTGGTTCAGTGGGTTGTGTAGGCTTCCTGGTGGAGGGGACTAGTGCCTCTGTTCTGGTGGATGAGGCTGGATCTTGTCTTTCTGGTGGGCACGTCCACGTCTGGTGGTGTGTTTTGGGGTGTCTGTGGGCTTATTATGATTTTAGGCAGCCTCTCTGCTAATGGATGAGGCTGTGTTCCTGTCTTGCTAATTGTTTGGCATAGGGTGTCCAGCACTGTAGCTTGTTGGTCGTTGAGTGAAGCAGGGTCCTGGCGTTGAGACGGAGATCTCTGGGAGATTTTTGCCGTTTGAGATTACGTGAAGCTGGGAGGTCTCTTGTGGACCAGTGTCCTGAAGTTGGCTCTCCCACCTAAGAGGCACAGCCCTGATGCCTGGCTGGAGCACCAAGAGCCTTTCCTCCACACGGCTCAGAATAAAAGGGAGAAAAAATAGAAAGAAAGAAAGAGGATAAAATAAAATAAAATAATTAAAGTCAAAAATAAAAAATAATTATTAAAAAAATTTTTTAAAGTAAAAAAAAAACCAAAAAACCGATGGACAGAACCCTAGGACAAATGGTAAAAGCAAAACTATATAGATAAAAGCACACACAGAAGCATACACATACATACTCACAAAAAGAGAAAAAGGGAAATATATATATATATATCGTTGCTCCCAAGGTCCACCTCCTCAATTTGGGATGATTCGTTGTCTGTTCAGGTATTCCACAGATGCAGGGTACATCAAGTTGATTGTGGAGATTTAATCCGCTGCTCCTGAGGCTGCTGGGAGAAATTTCCCTTTCTCTTCTTTGTTCACACAGCTCCCAGGGTTCAGCTTTGGATTTGGCCCCACCTCTGCGTATAGGTCACCTGAGGGCGTCTGTTTTTCGCTCAGACAGGACAGGGTTAAAGGAACAGCTGATTCGGGGGCTCTGGCTCACTCATCCCGATGGGAGGGAAGGGTACAGATGCGGGACAACCCTGCAGCGGCAGAGGCCCGCGTGACGTTGCACCAGCCTGAGGCGTGCCGTGCGTTCTCCTGGGGAAGTTGTCCCTGGATCATGGGACCCTGGCAGTGGTGGGCTGCACAGGCTCCCGGGAGGGGCGGTGTGGATAGTGACCTATGTTTGCTCACAGGCTTCTTGGTGGCTGCAGCAGCAGCCTTAGCATCTCATGCCCGTCTCTGGTGTCCGTGCTGATAGCCGTGGCTGGCGCCCATCTCTGGAGCTCCTTTAAGGGGCTCTCTTAATCCCCTCTCCTCACGCACCAGGAAACAAAGAGGGAAGCAAAAGTCTCTTGCCTCTTCGGCAGCTCCAGACTTTCCCGGGCTCCCTCCCAGCTAGCTGTGGCGCACTAGCCCCCTTCAGGCTGTGTTCACACCGCCAACCCCAGTCCTATCCCTGGGATCCGATCGAAGCCCGAGCCTCAGCTCCCAGCCCCCGCCCGCCCCAGCAGGTGAGCAGACAAGCCTCTCTGGCTGGTGAGTGCTGCTTGGCGCCGAGCCTCTGTGCGGGAATCTCTCCGCTTTGCCCTCCGCACCCCGGTTGCTGCGCTCTCCTCCGTGGGTCTGAAGCTCCCCGCCTCCTCCAACCGCAGTCTCCGCCCGCGAAGGGGCTTCCTAGTGTGTGGAAACCTTTCCTCCTTCACAGCTCCCTCCCACTGGTGCAGGTCCCGTCCCTATTCTTTGTCTCTGTTTTTTCTTTTTTCTTTTACCCTACCCAGGTACGTGGGGAGTTTCTTGCCTTTTGAAAGGTCTGTCTTCTGCCAGCATTCAGTGGGTGTTCTATAGGAGCAGTTCCACATGTAGATGTATTTCTGATGTATCTGTGGGGAGGAAGGTGATCTCCGCATCTTACTCTTCTGCCATCTTGAAGCTCCTTCTCGGTCAGTTACTACTGAATGCTTTTTTTTTGAAATTAAAAATTTTTTTTCACATCCAGTGATTTTTGATTGGCAACTGGACATTATGAATTATACAGTGTAGGGTATCTGGATTATGTTATGTTCTTCTGAACAGTAATTCTTATTTTAGAAGGCAGTTAGTTTGGCTGGACTCAAACTCACAACTCTGTCTTCCTTGTGGTGGACAGAAAATGAACTCCCCACTCAGTTTATTCAGCTCCCAGCTACTGTATATTTCAGAACCCCTTCAGGTCTTCCCTAGCCATGTATAATTTAGTGGTCATCCAAAGTTTTAGGCAGATTTTGTATGCATATGTTGGGGGATTTCCTGTTGTGCAGCTCCCTCCCTTTCAGGATTATTCCTCTAACTTTCTGCTTTGCCTGCCCCAAACTATGTCTGATACCTCAAACCAGTAAGTTGGTGGCTTTCTGCTGCTGCACTTGTGTAGGTAGGAGCCTGCGAACCTTTAAATCATACTCATGGAAATTCTTCTTTTAAGGATAGGCTTTCCTCTAGTTTTGATTTTGGTCACTCTCCAGTTCTTAATATAATTAAAAAATATATATTGTCCAGATTTTACAATTGCCATCTGAGGGAGAGTTAGATCCACCAAGAGTCTCCAACTATTTCTGAAGCTGCAACACCCCATTAAGTGAGTTTTAATTTAAAATGATTCCACCTTCCCCCATGCTATTTACCCACTGTAGAAATTGAATATGAGTTGAAGGTGCATGAAAGCATTTATAGTATTTTCTCTTTGTCTGAAAATATTTGAATTTTTCCTTAAACTTTTTAAATGAAAAGATTACTTCGTGAATGATGCTGCTTACTTCCTATTACTTGACAAAACGAACGTAACGTTATATTGTTCTACTTTTAATGATATTAAGACTGATCTCTGTACCTGGTTGGAGATTTTCAAGCAGCCCAGGCAGAAGTCAGTACCTCAAAGGGGAGTTGAAAGTAGGACATATCTCAGTGGGATGAGGCACTGAATATGCACAATTGTGGAGCAAAAGGAAAGAAAATAAATTTTGATTTCACATATTATTTTCTGCATTGCTTCTGAGAAACCTGTGAACTCAGGTCAGGTTAGAAAAGGACTAAAATGACCCAAGCACTAAGAGAAATTCTGACAAAGACCCCAGAGAGCCCTTATAGAAGAATTGTCAGTAACATTATGGTGTACTTAGAATCACTGGAGTTTCATAATGGAAACAGCCTTATGGGGCCTCATAGTTCAATGCCAAGGATTTCCTACAGGATACGGTCTTACTTTCCTGTGCTGCCTATTCTTTCCTCACTGGTAGGATGACATCAATAATCCCAAAGATACCATACAGCTCTAATAGTCTGGTTTATAATCACCATCCCTTCCCAACTGAGGCCATATCTTGAGTTCATGGCTGAACTAAACTAAAGCATGGATCTACTCTCTTCCACCCAGTACTCTTTCCACAAGAAGAGAAGCTAAAATTTATTGAGTGTGCTGAACATTGTACATATCACAAATAATTTAATCCTTACTATAACCTACTATAAGGCAGGTACTATTACTATCTCCATTTTAAAAATTATGAAATTAAGGCACAGAAAGCTAAGCAGTTTAATAAATGTGCCTCCAAAGCATATCTTTTAAAAAATTTTTATTTTGTATTGGAGTATCATTGATTAACAATGTTGTGTTAGTTTCAGGTGCATAGAAAGTGATTCAGTTATACATATTCATGTATCTATTCTATTTCAAATTCTATTCCCATTTAGGTTATTACAGAATATTGAGCAGAGTTGCCTGTACTATACAGTAGGTGCTTGTTGGTTATCTATTTTAAATATAGCACTGTGTACGTGTCAATCACAAACTCCCAATCTATCCCTCCCCCCACCTGTCCCTCCTAGTAACCATAAGTTCATTCTCTAAGTTTGTGAGTCTGTTTCTGTTTTGTAAATAAGTTCATTTGTATCATTTTTTTCATATTCCACATATAAGAAATATTATATGATATTTGTCTTTTTCTGTCTGACTTACTTCACTTAGTATAATAATCTCCAGGTCCATCCATGTTGATAAAATGGAATTATTTCATTCTTTTTAATAGCAGAGTAATATTCCATTGCATATATGTACCACATCTTCTTTATCCATTCATCTACAATGGACATTTAGGTTGCTTCCACATCTTGGCTGTTGTAAACAGTGCTGCTATGAACATTGGGGTGCATCTATCCTTTCAAACCATGTTTTTCTCCAGATATATGCCCAGGAGTGGGATTGCTGGATTGTGTGGTAGCTCTATTTTCTGAGGTATCTCCATACTGTTTTCCAAAGTGCCTACACCAACTAACATTCCCACCAACAGTGTAGGAGGGTTCCCCTTTCTCCATACCCTCTCCGGCATTTATTCTTTGTAGACTTTTTGGTGATGGCCATTCTTACTGGTGTGAGGTGATATCTCATTGTAGTTTTTTCTTTTTTCTTTTTTTTTTTAACATCTTTACTGGAGTATAATTGCTTTACAATGGTGTGTTAGTTTCTGCTGTATAACAAAGTGAATAAGCTATACATAAACATATATCCCCAAATCTCCTCCCTCTTGCGTCTCCCTCCCACCCTCCCTATCCCACCCCTCTAGGTGGATGCAAAGCACCGAGCTGATCTCCCTGTGCTATAAGGCTGCTTCCCACTAGCTATCTGTTTTACATTTGGTGGTGTATATATGTCCATGCCACTCTCTCACTTTGTCCCAGCTTACCCTTCCCCCACCCCGTGTCCTCAAGTCCATTCTCTAGGTCTGTGTCTTTAGTCCTGTCCTACTCCTAGGTTCTTCAGAACCATTTTTTTCTTTTTTTTTTAGATTCCATATATATATGTTAGCATACAGTATTTGTTTTTCTCTTTCTGACTTACTTCACTCTGTATGACAGACTCTAGGTCCATCCACCTCACTACAAATAACTCAATTTCGTTTCTTTTTATGGCTGAGTAATATTCCATTGCATATATGTGCCACATCTTCTTTATCCATTCATCTGTCGATGGACACTTAGGTTGCTTCCATGTCCTGGCTATTGTAAATAGAGCTGCAGTGAACATTGTGGTGCATGACTCTTTTTGAATTATGGTTTTCTCAGGGTATATGCCCAGTAGTGGGATTGCTGGATTGTATGGTAGTTCTATTTTTAGTTTTTTAAGGAATGTCCGTACTGTTCTCCATAGTGGCTGTATCAATTTACATTCCCACCAAAAGTGCAAGAGGGTTCCCTTTTCTCCACACCCTCTCCGGCAATTATTGTTTGCAGATTTTTTTTTTTAAACTAAATATTTCAGCTTACTTTTTTTTTTTTTAACTTTGGGTTTATTTATTTAATTAATTTATTTATTTATGGCTGTGTTGGGTCTTCGTTTCTGTGTGAGGGCTTTCTCTAGTTGTGGCAAGTGGGGGCCACTCTTCATCACGGTGCGCGGGCCTCTCATTATCACGGCCTCTCTTGTTGCGGAGCACAGGCTCCAGACGCGCAGGCTCAGTAATTGTGGCTCACGGGCCTAGTTGCTCCGTGGCATGTGGGATCTTCCCAGACCAGGGCTCGAACCCGTGTCCCCTGCATTGGCAGGCAGATTCTCAACCACTGCGCCACCAGGGAAGCCCTGTTTGTAGATTTTTTGATGATGGCCATTCTGACAGGTGTGAGGTGATACTCATTGTAGTTTTGATTTGCATTTCTCTAATGATGAGTGATGTTGAACATCCTTCCATGTGTTTGTTGGCAATCTGTATATCTTCTTTGGAGAAATGTCTATTTAATTCTTCTGCCCATTTCCTGATTAGGTTGTTTGTTTTTTGATGTTGAGCTGCGTGAGCTGTTTGTATATTTTAGAGATTAATCCCTTGTCAGTCACATCATTTGCAAATATTTTCTCCCATTCTGTGGGTTGTCTTTACGTTTTGTTTATGGTTTCCTTTGCTGTGCAAAGGCTTTTGAGTTTAATTAGGTCCCATTTGTTTATTTTTGTTTTTATTTTCATTACTCTGGGAGATGGACTGAAAAAGATATTGCTGCGATTTATGTCAGAGTGTTCTGCCTATGTTTTCCTCGAAGAGTTTTATAGTATCTGGTCTTACATTTTGGTGTTTAATCCATTTTGAGTTTATTTTTGTGTATGGTGCTAAGAATGTTTTTTTTTTAATATAATTAAATTAACTAATTTATTTATGGCTGCATTGGGCCTTCATTGCTGTGTGTGGGCTTTCTGTAGTTGTGGTGAGCAGGGACTACTGTTCATTGCAGTGTGCGGGCTTCTCATTGTGGTGGCTTCTCTTGTTGCAGAGCATGGGCTCTAGGCACATGGTCTTCAGTAGTTGCAACACACGGGCTCAGTAGTTGTGGCATGTGGGCTCTAGGGCACGCGGGCTTCAATAGTTGTGGCATGCATGCTCAGTAGTTGTGGCTCACGGGCTCTAGAGCACAGGCTCAGTATTTGTGGTGCACAGTTGCTAAGCACAGTTGCTTCACAGCATGTGGGATCTTCCTGGACCAGGTATTGAACCCATGTCCCCTGCATTGGCAGGCAGATTCTTAACCACTGCACCACCAGGGAAGTCCCACTAAGAATGTTGTAATTTCAATTTTTTTTCCCCAGGTAGCTGTCCAGTTTTCCCAGCACCACTTATTAAAGAGACTGTCTATTTTTCATTGTAGAGTCTTGCTTCCTTTGTCGTAGATTAATTGACCATAGGTGTGTGGGTTTATTTCTGGGCTTTCTCTCCTGCTCCATTGATCTATATTTCTGTTTTTGTGCCAGTACCATACTGTTTTGATTACTGTAGCTTTGTCATATAGTCTGAAGCAGGGAGGCTGATTCCTCCAGCTCCCTTTTTGTGTCTCAAGATTGCTTTGGCTGTTTGGGGTCTTTTGTGTCTCCATACAAGTTAAAAAAAATTTTTTGTTCTAGTTCTGTGAAAAATGCCATTGGTATTTCATAGGGATTGTATTGAATCTGTAGATTGCCTTGGGTAATATAGTCATTTTGACAATATTGATCCCTCCAATCCAAGACGACAGTATATCTTTCCATCCGTTTGTGTCATCTCTGATTTCTTTCATTAGCATCTTATAGCTTTCGGACTACAGTTCTTTTGCCTCCTTAATAAACCTCCTACTTAGGTAAGTTTATTCCTATGTATTTTATTGTTTTTGATGTGTAAATGGGATTGTTTCTTTAATTCCTCTTTCTGATCTTTCATTGTTAGTGTACAGAAATACAACAGATTTCTGTGTATTCATTTTGTATCCTGCAACTTTACCGAATTCATTGATGATCTCTAGTAGTTTTCTGGTAGCATCTTTAGGATTTTATATGCATAGTATCATGTCATCTGCAAGCAGTGATAGTTTTACTACTTCTTTTCCAATTTGGATTCCTTTTATTTCTTTTTCTTCTCTGATTGCCTCGACTAGGACTTGCAAAACTATGTTGAATAAAGGTAGCAAGACTGGACATCCTTGCATTGTTCCTGATCTTAGAGGAAATGCTTACAGCTTTTCACCATTGAGTATGATGTTAGCTGCAGGTTTGTCATATATGGCCTTTATTAGGTTGAGGTAGGTTCCCTCTATGCCCACATTCTGGAGAGTTTTTATTATAAATTGGTGTTCAATTTTGTCAAAAGCTTTTTCTGTATCTATTGAGATGATTGTATTGTTTTTATTCTTCAATTTGTTAATGTGGTGTATCACACTGATTGATATTGAAAAATCCTTGCATCCTGGGATAAATCTCACTTGATCATGGTGTATGATCCTTTTAATGTATTGTTGGATTTGGTTTGCTAGTATTTTGTTGAGGATTTTTGTGTCTATGTTCGTCAGTGATATTGGCCTATAATTTTCTTTTTTTGTGGTATCTTTGTCTGATTTTGGTATCAGGGTAATGGTGGCCTCATATAATGAGTTTGGGAATATTCCTTCCTCTGCAATTTTATGGAAGAGTTTCAGAAGGATAGGTGTTAACTCTTCTCTAAATGTTTGATAGAATTTGCCTGTGAAACCATCAGGTCCTAGACTTTTGTTGGGGGTTTTAAAATCACAGTTTCAATTTCAGTACTTGTGATTGGTCGGTTCATATTATCTATTTCTTCTTGGTTCAGTCTTGGGAAATTATACCTTTTGAAGAATTTGTCCATTTCTTCCAGGTTGTCCATTTTCTTGGCATATAGTTGCTTGTAGTAGATTCTTATGATCCTTTGTATTTGTGTTGTGTCCATTGTAACTTCTTTTTCGTTTCTAATCTTATTGATTTGAGTCTTCTCCCTTTTTTCTTGATGCATCTGGCTAAAGGTTTATCAGCTTTGTTTATCTTTTCAAAGAACCAGCTTTTAGTTTCATTGATCTTTTCTATTGTTTCCTTCATTTCTATTTCATTTATTTCTGCTCTGATCTTTATGATTTCTTTCCTTCTACTAACTTTGGGTTTTGTTTGTTCTTTCTCTAGTTGCTTTAGGTGTAAGGTTAAGTTTTTTGTTTTGTTTTGTTTTAAATTTTATTTATTTATTTATTTATTTATTTATGACTGTTGGGTCTTCGTTTCTGTGCAAGGGCTTTCTCTAGTTGCAGTGAGCGGGGGCCACTCTTCATCGCGGTGCGCAGGCCTCTCACTATCGCGGCCTCTCTTGTTGCCGAGCACAGGCTCCAGACGCGCAGGCTCAGTAGTTGTGGCTCACGGGCCTAGTTGCTCCACAGCATGTGGGATCTTCCCAGACCAGGGCTCGAACCTGTGTCCCCTGCATTGGCAGGCGGATTCTCAACCACTGCACCACCAGGGAAGCCCGGTTAGGTTGTTTATTTGAGATTTTTCTTGTTTCCTGAGGTAAGATTGTATTCCTATTAACTTCCTTCTTAGAACTGCTTTGCTGTGTCCAATAGGTTTTGGATTGTCATGCTTTTTTTTTTCATTTGTCTCTCGGTATTTTTTGATTTCCTCCTTGATTTCTTCAGTGATCCCTTGGTTATTTAGTAGCATATTGTTTAGCCTCCACTTGTTTGTCTTTTGTACAGTGTTTTTCTTGTATTTGATGTCTAATCTCATAGCGTTTTGGTCGGAAAAGATGCTTGAAACTATTTCAATTTTCTTAAACTTTCCGAGGTTCACTCTGTGGCCCAGCATGTGATCAATTCTGGACAATGTTTCTTGTGCATTTGAGAAGAATGTGTATTCTGCTGCTTTTTAATGGAATGCTATATAAATATCAATTAATATATATAAATATCAATATATTAAATATATAAATATCAATATATTAAATATTATATGTAATATATATTATTTATCATTATATATTATAAAAAATAATATATATTATATACTAACATGCTAACATATAAATATGAATAATGTATAATATATTTATATATATTTAAATATATAGGTATATAGATATCAATTAATTACCCATCTGGTCTAATGTGTCACTTAAGGCCTGTTTCCTTATTGATTTTCTGTCTGGATGATCTGTCCTTTGATGAAAGTGGGCTGTTAAAGTCCCGTACTATTATTGTGTTACTGTCAATTTCTCTTTTTATGGCTGTTAGTATTTTACTTATATATTGAGGTGCTCTTATGTTGGCTGCATATATATTTACAATTGTTATATCCTCTTCTTAGATTAATCCCTTGATCATTATGTAGTGTTCTTCTTTGTCTCTTGTAACAGTCTTTATTTTGAAGTCCTTTTATCTGATATGGGTCTGCTACTCCAGCTTTCTTTTGATTTCCTTTTGCATGGAATACATTTTTCCATTGCCTCACTTTCTGTATGTGTCCCTAGATCTGAAGTGGGTCTCTTGTAGACAGCAAATATACAGGTTTTGTTTTGTATCCATTCAGCCAGTCTATGTCTTATGGTTGGAGCATTTAATCCATTTACGTTTAAGGTAACTATTGATATGTATGTTCTTATTGCCATTTTGTTAATTGTTTTGGATTTGTTTTTGCAGGTGTTTTTTCTTCCCTTCCTATTTTGTCCTCTTCTATTGTGTGTTGATGATTAACTTTAGTGTTGTGTTTGGATTTGGATTCCTTTTTCTTTTTTGTGTGTGTATCTATTGTTGATTTTCAGATTTCGGTCACTATGAGGTTTTGATATAGCAGTCTCTATATAAACAAGATTGTTTTAAGTTGTTGGTCTTTTTTTAAAAATTTATTTATTTATTTAATTTTTAAATTTTTGGCTGTGTTGGGTCTTTGTTTCTGTGTGAGGGCTTTCTCTAGTTGCGGCAAGTGGGTGCCACTCTTTATCGCGGTGCGTGAGCCTCTCACTACCACGGCCTCTCTTGTTGCAGAGCACAGGCTCCAGACGCGCAGGCTCAGTAGTTGTGGCTCACGGGCCCAGTTGCTCCACAGCATGTGGGATCTTCCCAGACCAGGGCTCGAACCCGTGTCCCCTGCATTGGCAGGCAGATTCTCAACCACTGCGCCACCAGGGAAGCCCAAGTTGTTGGTCTTTTAATTTCAAATGCATTTCCGATATCCTGCATTTGTGCTCTCCTCTTCTTACAATTGTTGGTTTTGATATCACATTTGTGTGTGGATGACTTCCTACCTTTACTGTATGTTTGCTTTTACCGGTGGGCTTTCCCATTCATAATTTTCTTATTTCTAGTTGTGGCCTTTTTTATTTTTTTTTTTGCCACCTAGTGAAGTTCCTTTAGCATTTATCACAAAGCTGGTCTGGTGGTGCTGAATTCTCTTAGCTTTTGCTTGTCTGTAAAGCTTTTGACTTCTCTGTCGAATCTGAATGAGAGCCTTGCTGGGTAGAGTATTCTTATAGGTTTCATGACTTTAAATTTATCTTGCTATTCTCTTCTGGCCTGCAGAGTTTCTGCTGAGAAATCAGCTGTTAACCTTATGGGAGTTCCCTTGTATGTTATTTGTTGGTTTTCCCTTGTTGCTTTAATATTTTTTTCTTTCTCTTTAATTTTTGTTAATTTGATTACTATGTGTCTTAGCAATGTTCCTCCCTGGGTTTATCCTGCCTGGGACCCTCTGCACTTCCTAGACTTGGATGACTCTTTCCATTCCCATTAGGGAAGTTTTCAGCTATTAGCTCTTCAAATATTTTCTTAGGTCCTTTCTCTCTCTCTTCCCCTTCTGCATCCCCTATAATGTGTATGTTGGTGTGTTCAGTGTCGTCCCAGAGGTCTCTTAGGCTGTCCTCATTTCTTTTCATTCTTTTTTCTTTATTCTGTTCATGGCAGTGATTTCCACCATTCTGTCTTCCAGCTCACTTATCCATTCTTCTGCCTCAGTTATTCTGCTATTGATTCCTTCTAGTGTATTTTTCAATTCAGTTATTGTATTGTTCATCTCTGTTTGTTTGTTATTTAGTTCTTCTAGGTCTTTGTTAAACATTTCTTGTATCTTCTCAATCCTTGCCTTTATTCTTGTTCTGAGATCTTGGATCTTCTTTACTATCATTACTCTGAATTCTTTTTTGGGTAGATTTCCTATCTCCACTTCATGTAGTTGTTCTTCTGGGGTTTTATCTTGTTCCTTTGTCAGGGACATAGTCCTGTGCTGTCTCATTTTGTCTAACTTTCTGTGATTGCAGTTTCTGTCCCGCTGGCTGCAGTGTTTTAGTTCTTCTTGTTTCTGCTGTCTGCCCCCTGGTGGATGAGGCTGTCTAAGAGGCTTTTGCAGGCTTCCTGATGGGCGGACTGGTTCCTGCCCATTGTTGGGTGGAGCTGGGTCTTGTCCCTCTGGTGAGCCGGGCTGTGCTTATGAAGACTTTAAGCAGCCTGTCTGCTGATGGATGGGGTTGTGTTCCCACTCTGTTGGTTGTTTAGCCTGAGGCTTTCCAGCACTGGAGACTACAGGCTATTGGGTGGGGCCAGGTCTTTGGGAGAAAATGGCAGCCTCCAGGTGGGCTCATGCCAATGAGTACTCCCCAGAACTATCGCTGCCAGTGTCTTTGTCCCCAGCATGAACCACAGCTGCCCCCCACCTCTGCAGGAGACCCTCCAGTACTAGCAGGTAGATCTGGCCCAGTCTCTTATGAAGTCACTACTTTTTTCCCAGGGTCTTGGTACACACAAGACCTTGTGTGCACCCTCCAAGAGTTTCTGTTTCCACCAGTCCTGTGGAATTCCTGTGATCAAACCCCACTGGCCTTCAAAGCCAGATTCTCTGTAGACTCCTCCTTCCATTGCCAGACCCCCAGACTGGGGAGCCTTATGTGGGGCTCAGAACTTTCACTCTGTCTCATTGTGGCTTCTTCTTTGTCTTTGGATGTAGGGTATCTTTTTTGGTAGGTTGCAGTATTTTTTTATCAGTGGTTGTTCAGCAGTTAGTTGTGATTTTGGTGTTTTTGTAAGAAGAGCTAAGCTCATGTCCTTCTACTTTGCTATCTTGTCTTCCCAAGCATCTGTTGACTTTCTTCTTGGTTGGTCCTTTGACAGCACTTGAAAATAGGTCCTTGAGAGCACAAATTTCACACACATATTTTTCCAGAAAATATACAGTCAGCCCTCTGTATCCACTGGTACTGCATCCTTCCAAAGCATATCTTGAATCCTTTTATTTTTCTTACCATCACTGTCACTACAATAGTCCAAAGCCTATGCCAACTCTTACCTAGATTCTTGTAATCTAACTGCTCTATTTGTTTCCACTCTTGCCCCTCCCAGTTCATCTCCTCTCAGCAGCCAAAGTGATCTCTCAAAAATGTAAAACAAATAATGTCACCTTTCTACTCAGACTCTCCAGTGGTTTCTCACTGCACTCAGAATAACATGTCGACTCCATACTGTGGCCTTTGAGGTCCTATGGAACCAGGTATTTATTTGTCTTTCTGATCTCCCCTCTTGCCATGATATCCTAGATGATGCTTCTAAAATCCCTGTCTTCACATTCCCCAAAGATGCTGCTCCTGCTGGGCTCCAGCCCTCCACACTGCTCAGCCTACTCCTCTCCAGCATCTTCACATCTCATTATTCAGCTTTCAGCTGGAATGTAACCTTAGCAACATTCTCCCTGACCATCTGAGCTAAAGAACAAAGTGCCTCCTCCCAACACTCCGTCTGAGGCAATCATCTATGCCACCATGCTATTTTGTTACCTACACAATTATCGCTATCTAAAATTACCATATTATTTACTTATTTTTTTGTCTCTCCACTAGAATATATACTCCATATGTTAGTCTAAGTTGTCTAAGAAGCAAACACCAAGATGGTAATAGATGTGCAAGGGTTTTTAGTAGAAATGCCCAAGAGAGAAAATGCGAAGGGAGCACAAATTTGAGAGAGTCATCAGAACGTGACTCAAGTGTGAACCTGAGTGAAGGAGAGAGGACAAGAAGGTTAGGCTGAAGTGAACTAGACTGCTGTACAGTCTTAGGAATACTCAGTAAGGCCATCACTGAGTTCTCAAGTTGTAGTTGACCATCTTATGAGTACCATGTCTCCCAGGAATGGACTTGCCTTAGTCACAGTCAGAGTCACAGCCAGTCAGAGGCATGGAGCAGCCCATGCAAAGTGTGGTCTGGTACAAATGATACACTGGATTTCAGAGTACAGAATCTGAGGTGCTTGGTCAATTATACTACCATAGTTGGAGACCTATAAGGCACATTTTCATGCCTGCCACACTTTACAAGAGCAAGGACTGTGTGCTCTCTGTCTATTCTCAGCACTTTCCATGATATCTGATATACAGAAGATGTTTAAGACATACTTGTGGGATGAATGAATGAATAAACAAAAGAATGAAGAATCCTGCCCAAGATCACATAGGTGGAAGAGCAGAATTTGGGAACCAGTTTCTCCAATTTCAGATAATTAAGTGCTACCAGTACTTTCTGACTATGCCTACTATCTTATACTGTCTCTAAGACTGTAAACCAGAAAAAATAAAATCAGTTATGTATCCTTGATTGGGCCTACATGGTATATTTACATCTCTTCTGAAACATATTGTCCAAATGTTCTATCTTTTTTTTTTTTTTAAATATTTATTTATTTATTTATGGCTGTGTTGGGTCTTCGTTTCTGTGCGAGGGCTTTCTCTAGTTGTGGCAAGTGGGGACCACTCTTCATAGCAGTGCGCGGGCCTCTCACTATTCCGGCCTCTCTTGTTGCGGAGCACAGGCTCCAGACGCACAGGCTCAGTAATTATGGCTCACGGGCCCAGCTGCTCTGCAGCATGTGGGATCTTCCCAGACCAGGGCTCGAACCTGTGTCCCCTGCATTGGCAGGCAGATTCTCAACCACTGCACCACCAGGGAAGCCCCAAATGTTCTATCTTTAACACAATGTTTTTCTTGGACCTGACAAAAAAACAGAAAAGTTTGCAACCACCATGCAGAAGAAATAGTGTTAACTGCCCTCCCTCTCACCAAATGTATTAGATATACAAAGTGGAATCTTTTTTTTCTTCAAGAGCAGTTACAAAGTGGAGAGAAAAAACAGAAGGCAGTGCTCTTCCAGAAAGATTAAGAGTGGGCATCAACCCTGTACTCTCAGTAAATGTCATGTAGAGAAGAGCAATGCATTCATGTTACCACTGTGTGATATGATAATCAATAAAGTCTGGGATATTTCTATAAGGGAGTTGTTGAGTTTTATCACACAGGACAAACATCTAACTTGACCATCTTACAAAAATGCTCAAAAACAGAAGAGACATCTTAAAACAAGTTTCAATGCAGGCAAAATAATAGAAACCACATAAAATTATTTTTAAATGTTATACTTTGAAGCTGATAGCTTGAGATCAAAGACAGTGGTAAATTGCTTATCTAAAATATCTCCTTCTCCGAAATCTGGATAGCAAAAATAAACAACTTTGCTCCAGGCCTTAATCATTTTCCCTAAAACCAAAACAGAATAAATAGTACTAGTTGTCCATAGAAGAGTCCACAGCAGTGAGCAAGTGAAAGAACACACACCAGTGGTGTGTAAGAGAACTTGGTACAAGTATGATGCAAAAGAGCTGATTTTCTAAAATTAAATCATTGTTTTAAAACCCTGGAGCCTTCATTCTGTGTAGTGACTTGGAGCCCAGAGAAAAAAAATGCCTCTTTGATTAGCCAGGGATCTTTGAGTTGTTTTGACTCAAGGATCAGAATGGCTGCACTGCTTGGAGACAGGTGAGAAGAAATGAAGTGGAGAGAGATGGTTAGTCATAGAAGAAGAAGTGGAATTTGCAATGGGTAGGTCACCATGGTTTGCATAGGTGGAAATTAGGCAAATGGGAAATGATTTAACATGGTATGAGAGGGAGAGAGGATAGCAGTCTGATGATGGTGGAGGGTTCTAGTGGAGACAAGGGTGAGAATGCTAATTTTGCCTAATGCTGTTGTTTCTAATCTTGGCTTATACACAAATTCATTGACTTCCACCCCAGACTTACTAAATTGAAATCTCTAGGAATGGGGGCTGCAAACCTTTTTTATTTTAGAATCGATAAATGATTCGCATGGTCATCCAAATCTGGCTGACTGGGTCAGTTTGAATTTCAGGTCTCCAGTTACTAGGAAATTAATGTCAGCAAATTCCATTGCTAGTGTAGATACAGGAAATATGCACTTCTATTTGTCCAACTGAAACCAGGAAGAATATCCTTGAGCTTACTGCTTTCATTCCTTTAAGATGTCATTCTGAAATTTGATTTCACAATGTTGCCTTCTTATCTCCCTTAAGTGGTGGAAAGAAGAGGCTGGATACCACACAAGTGTTTCAAAGGTGTGATAAAACAAAATATTGGGTTGACCAAAAATTTTGTTTGGGGTTTTCCGTAAGATGTTACAGAAAACAAACTTTTTGGCCAACCCAATAGAAAAAAAATAAAAATAAAAAAAACCAAACCAAAACAAACAAACAAAAAACAAAATAGAGATGATTGTCAAGCCGAATAAATCAAACTGACCCACATTTTTAACAGTTTCATTGAAATATAACTGCCATACAAATGAGAGCATGTGTGAGTTTTGACATATGTATACACCTATAAAACCATAACCACAATCAAGATAATGAACGTATCTATGACCCTCCAAATTTTCTTTAGGTCCCTTTGAAATCCCTTCCTTCCAACTTTCCCTGTTCCCCTTTCTTGTCCACAGGCAATGACAATATGCTTTCTATCAATTTAGTTTGCATTTTCTAGAATTTTATGTAATTAGAATCACTGAATGGTCTCTCTTTTGTATGGCATCTTTAATTAAGCATAATTTTAGACTCATCTAAATTCTTATTTTATCAATAGTTTTTTCTTTTTGTTTGCTAACTAGTATTTCATAGTGTAGACATTCCAGTTTGTTTATCTCTTCACCAGGTGATGAGCACTGGTTTGTTTCAGTTTGGGGCTATAACAAATAAAGCTGCTATATACACTCACGATAGGTCTTTACATGGACATATGCTTTCATTTTTTTAGGGTAAACATCTAGGACAAGAATAACTGGATTATATAAGTATAGGCATTACTTTATAAGAAACTATCAAACTATATTCCAAAGTGCTTATACCATTTTACATTCCTGCCAGCAATGTCTAAGAGTTCCAGTTCCTCCACAAGCCAAATAACACTTGATCATAATATATTATCATTTTTATAGATAGCTGGATTTCATCTCTTAAAATTTTATTTAGGATTATTGCATCTATGCTCAGGAGGGATATTGGTCTATAGTTTTATTTTCTCATTGTATTTGTCTGTTTTTGGTGTCAGGATAATGTTGGTCTCATGGAATGAATCAGGAAATATTTTCTCCTATTCAATTTAATTTTCTGTAGGAGTTTGTGTATATTTGGTGTTATTTCTCCGTTAAATATTTAGTAGATTCATCAGTGAAGTCATCTGTGCCTGGTATTTTCTTTGTCAGAGGTTTTTTTAAACTATGAATTAAAGTTCTTTCATAAATATAAAGCTATTCAGGTTATTTCTTCTTGAGTAAACTTTGATAGTCTGTATCTTTCAAGGAATTTGTCAACAATAGTTTTAAAAGCCAGAAAACTGTGAAGCAATGCATTAGAAATTCTGAGAGAAAATTATTTTCTATTCTCGGTCAAACAATTAAGCTTGAGGTAGAATAAAGATATTTCAGTCATGCAAGCTCTCACCCTCCAGAAGCTACTGAATGATATGCTCCACCATAAGAGGTTAAATCAAGAGAGAGGAAGACATGAGAACCAAGAAATGGGGTGTCCAGCACAGGAAATGCTAGAAAACCAGTCCAAGTTAGAGCAAAAGGACTCCAGGATGGAAACCTCCAAAAACAATAAAATGAAATTAAATGAAATGAGTAAAATAAAATACTGATGCTTTTTACTATGTGAAAAAGAGAATTGAAAGAGCTTTTTAGTATCTATCACTATATTGGGGAAAATTAATAATAAGTATGTAGGTAACTAAGCAAATAAAAGAATGAGGCAGTAATGGAGAAAAACAAAATTTATATAAAAAGAAATTATGATACTATATTTGCCTAATAATCAACACTATATAGATAAAATAATATAAACATTAAATAATCATTTAACAAAAATTAGTGATATTAAAATTGATAATGTCAATTATTAAAGTGATATACTGGGATAAAGGGATATCAGGTAGGAATGAGACAGAAAAATTCTCATCTGTCAAAAACATGAGGTCAACAGAGAATTTCTATAAAGAGTATAAACATAGTATATATAAAAGTGAAGATAAATTCCAGAAGAGAAAGCCAAGAAACAGTACTGAGGCATACATATGTATATAGCTTGGGACTATATTTTTCCTTTATAAGCCTTGTAGTGCTATTTAACTTTTTAAACTATGTGCATTATTTTGATAAAAATAAAAATTAATTTTAAATAGACTAAAATTATCAATTCCACTACTACTGTGGTGACAGGAAACTTTCTAATGAAATTTCTTTATTATATCACAATACTTATGACTAATAATCCTCACATTACTTATAGGACAAAGATCACAAGCTTCTTAGCTTGATACTTGTATCAGTTAGATATTGCTGGGTAACAAATCACCCCAAAACTTAGTAGCTTAAAACAATAAACATTTCTCACAAGTCAACAGGTCAGCTGTTTGCTTCTTATCTCATTAGGGCCCACTCATGTGTCTACAGTTAGTTAAGGATCAAGTAGACAGCTCTGCTAACAGTGTTTTCTCATTTGTTTGGAGTTTGCTGGCTCTTAGCTAGTCTAGGGTGGCTTTGGCTGGGACAACTGGACTTCTTCCATATGATCTCTTATCCTCCAGCCTATTAGCTGGGCTCATTCTCATAGCAGCTAGCCAGGGTTCCAAGAGAGTGAACAGGGTGCAAGGTCTCTTGACTCCTAGGCTCAAGATTGGCACAAAATTACTTCTGCCTAATTTCATTGGTTGGTGCAATTATAAGTGCAGTCCAGATTCAAGGGGTAAAAAATAGATTTCATCTTTTAATGAGAAGAGCTACAAAGTCACACTGCAAAGGGTGTGGGTCACAGAGAATTGTGACCACTTTTGCACTCAGTCTCCCTCAACCCTCAAGCACCCATTTGCCTTCCTACATGGGTTTCCCAAGTCCATATACATTGTCTTAGTCAGTTCAGGCTGTATAACAAAAGTACCATAGGTTTATTTCTCAACAAACATTTATTTACTTCTCACAGTTCTGGAGGCTGGTAAGCCCCATATCAAGCCTCCAGCAGATCCAATGTGAGGTGAGGACATGCTTTTTGGATTGTAGACAAGCTTCCTTCTCATTGTATCCTCACATGGCAGAGAGAGATCATCTCTCATGTCTCTTCTTATAAGGGCACTAATCCCATTCATGAGGTCTCCACCCTCATGAACTTATTACCTTCCAAAGGCCCCAACTCCAAATACCATCATATTGGGGATTAGGGCCTCAGCATATGAATTTTAAAGGGACACAAACATTTAGTCTATAGCTTACATAAAGGCTTCTATGCTGTTGCCTCACCCAAAGGGCACTTCCTTACCTTCTACAAGATATTCAGTCTTCCCACCCATTCAGATTCTAGATCAAGTCCCTTTCCCCCCTTTAAGCCCTCCCTGGCCTTCCCAAGCCTTTTGTGATCTCCTATATTGTCAGTATCACCCATTTGTCACTTACCTCTATGGTAAACTTAAATTATTATCTTAGCCCTGAACTGGATCCTACTTTCCTTGATGACAAGAATTTGTATATTGTGATGTTTTAAAAATACCACATTGTACCTGGAAGACTATCCATAATGGTTTAGTAAATGAATTAATTAATTAATAGATGGGTATATGGACAATCAGGCTGCCTCCTCTGACTTGGAACAGAATGATGACTATATATATTGAATGGGAAGAGACTTGGATAAGCCTTATACTCTGTAAAACCATGACTCCAGGGTGTGTAAGTTGAGCCATTTCCAGGAATACAAGAAAAATAAAATGATAAAGGAAGACAGGAAGGGAGGGAGGGAGGAGGGAAGGAGGAAGGGAGGGAGGGAAGAAAAGAAGGAAAGAAAGAAAGAAGGAATGAAGGAAAGCTACTCCCTCTTTCACCCTCACTACTGTCAAGTCACTCAGTCTCCTTCTGGACTAAAATTAAGAATGCTGCTCCAACCTCTCCTGCCGAGAGTGTCCTACCTATGTCTCTTATATTGGAAAATGCACTTCCCCTGCCTGGGCGCCCCTCTCTTTGGGCCATGTGGAAAGGGGGCTGAACAGAAGCATAGTGAGAGACTCTGCTTCCCCCTTGCATTAGGGCAGGGACGTCAAGAAGCTGTCATGCCTTTCTCATACTCCCTTCCTGCTACATGAGTAATTTGGCTCAAGGCACTTTGGACAATCTTGCAAGAACTAGAGACTAGACATCCAACATTCCTTTTATCAATTATTATGAGGAGCTGAATGCCAATCTTCAGAGAAATTTGGCCTTCCTGCCCTCCACTGGCTTCCCTTCAGGAGATAGAGAACCTATTACTGTGTCACCCAAGCTCTCCTGCCCATCTGCTTTTGTTGAAACCTCCTCTCTCTCCCATCTGTATTTGACCTGCAATATATTTTGTTGCTCATTTTCTGGTAATATTTTAAAGCTTAGATTTTTTTGTGTGTGACTCTTCTGTGAGTTCCATTAATTCTTCCTCTAAAGGTACCATCTTTTCTATTACTTTTACTCATGTGGAATTTGTCACTGGATTGTGCTGTCACCACTAAAGGTTCTCACAATCTTTCTTGTCAGTTGCTGAGTGGGTTTAAGATCCTTATGACTAGTAACAAGACCATCCAAATCAATCCCACTCTCTAAAATTAGAATTCTCCACACCTCTGGTCAGTCTGGAGAGTGGGAACAATTTGGGGCCTTTTTCTTTTCCTGTTGCTTCAGAGTTTAAAAGGGGCATCTCCAGTTTAGTTTAACCCTACATTTTGAGATAGCTGAAAATAGTTGTAAAAAATTTGATGCAGTTTAAAATGTTTTCAAAGTTTAAAATGTTCTACATGTTTCATAAACGCCTCTTCATTCCTGAGTTGAAAGATATTATTTTGACAGTTAAGAATCAATTGATATAATTACAAAAAAAAAAGGAAGGGGAGGAGAGGTGGGCAGCAGATAAATTGTGCTGGCTGTTTCTCTTGCCCATGCTGAATACATGTATAAAAGAAAACATAATTAGGAAACCAGAAGAGAGAGTGAAAAGTAACTTTAGCTGTGAAGCTATTGATCCTTATCTACCCTTTCAGATTCTGGGTAAGAAAACCACATAGTTGGTCCATGTTGACATCTCCAGGCATTCTTTTCTTAAAGAAGATCCTGATGTTTAAAATCATGTACACATATAGCCTTCTCTCTGAATATTGCCCAACACCACCTGGTAAACTCCATGTAATTCCTCTGCAGGTTATTGGCCTGTTCGTATCATTCCCTTTGCATCTCTCAGTGTACAATCTCTCAGAGTGGTGTGTCCATGTTCCCAGCTAGATGGAAAAAATTTTTTAGCTATCTCAACCATAGAAAGATTTTCTTTTTTAAAAAAATTTACTTATTTTTGGCTGTGTTGGGTCTTCATGGCTGCACATGGGCTTTCTCTAGTTGTGGCAAGCAGGGGCTACTTTTCATTGTGGTGCACGGGCTTCCCGTTGCGGTGGCTTCTCTTGTTGCGGAGCACAGGCTCTAGGTGCACAGGCTTCAGTAGCTGTGGTGCTCAGGCTCAGTAGTTGTGGCTCACGGGCTCTAGAGTGCAGGCTCAGTAGTTGTGGCGCACGGGCTTAGTTGCTCCGCAGCATGTGGGATCTTCCCGGACCAGGGATCGAACATTTGTCCCCTGCATTGGCAGGCGGATTCTTAACCACTGCGCCACCCTATGAAGCTAATAAAGCTTCATCTCAAGACTCTTCACTTGTATGAGCTTTGTCCAAGGTTCTATACCTAATTTTGTGTTCATGTCATTTTTCTTAAAAGTTCTCCCCTAAATCATATCATATTTATATATGATAAATCATATATAAATCATATAAGATTCAGGTCCCACAAAACCCAGATCTGCCACTGGTCTCTACTTACTCCTGGATCTTCTCTTACCCATTAATTCATTTAAAATCAAAATACAATGAAAGAAGAACCAAACTTACTTTTTCTTTGAGTCTCTCCATCAAAGAGACAATTCATCAAAAGATTTTTTAAAGGCACCTTCTCTTTCTTCTTCAGTTTTTCCCATACTTATATGTGCCATCAGGTTTTCTTATCAATTGATAAAAATCTAGCCCCAAATTAAAAACTTTTGGCTCTCCCTGTAACTTTATTATCTTCAAGATGGAGGGTTAAGTCAAACTGGGGGACAGCTCTTAGCCTTTCACCATGACTCAGGACACTGCTAGTCTCCAAATGGAAGAATACAGGAAGGGGACATTTAAGATGTATGTCTTTGTAGCCCCCAAAGGGCTGGACACTTTCTGCAATGTATCATTTCCTTAGGACTGGGGTTTCAAAGTCTTCAGGAATAAAAATGAGGTTATGATCCTAGTGTCAGTCTTTCTGCCCAGCAGAGAAGACCCTACGTGCATAGTTTTGTGATAACTTTTGCCAATGTTTACTCACAAGATGAGTCTTCACATACCTGAGTAAGTGATAGCAAGGCAAGGAAACAAGAATAATTGGGCAGGGAGTCGTGACCCTGCCCTACTAACTGTCTATATTGAGTTTGATAATCAGAGGGGCCAGAGCCTGAAGATCCTTGAATAAGGTAAGGAGGGAAGTGAAAGAAGCAGGTCCTCAGAGCTATGTGTGGCCCCCTTCATCTGAGCAGCCCAAGTCTTCTCTTTAGCTAGGAAAACGTGTGAAATGCAATTCCTATCTAATCTTCCCCATCTTAGACCTTTTATTTGGCCTTATGCTTTTCACACCCCCCCCCCCCAGTTTTGTTTTAGGAACTTTGGATATAACCATGTAAGAATCAGCATTAAGAGCACAGGCCAAGCAGTCCTGGGATTGTTTATTATATCTGGCTTCTGTCACTCATTTTGGCCTTGGGTTAACCTCATTAAGCTTCAATATTTTTATGGACAGAACAGGGTTAGAATTAATGTGGTTGTTAGCAACTAAATGAGATGTCTGTAAAGTCCTTAGCAAATAATAGACATTCAATAAATATTAGCTCTTGTGGTTGCTGTGATTATTTTTTGGAAGTCTCCTAGACAAAGTGAATCATCAGGTATTTAACAGCTAAGAGCCAAGTTAAATAATACCAAAGAGGATGGAAAGACATGCCTATTGCCTATTCACCCTATCCTTCTCCTAGACCACTAGGAGCCCGGAGATGGGGCAGAGGATGAGGGGCCAGAAACAGGAAAAGAAGGAAACACATAGAAGACAAGTGTGTTGAAAGAATATAAATCCTCAAGGGCCAGAATGGTCTAGGGATAGACTTTGAATTCCTGATGACCACTAGAGGAGCATCCTTAACCTATATAGGAGCACCTTCTTCCAACTCCACAGGGGTTTCTTCCTCCAGATGAGTTTGATGAATCTCAAAGTCTGGGAGGGGCAGCAGAGAAAACTGGAGTCTACAGAATAAGTTCTTCCTATTGGCAGAAGCGTCCTGGTTAACTAGTCAAGTCAGATAAAATATGTCCACTTACTGAAACTAGGAGGTTTATGGCATTTTGAAAGTAGAGATTATTAGTCTATTTCATAAGAGAAAATTGTGAAGTGATTTTTAAATTCAATGTAAGTACCACAAACTCTCATGGCTAGAAGGCAATTTAAAGACCATTCAGTTCAATCCTGTTGTTTGTCAGATGATGTAACTCAAAGTTCAGAAAGGCCAAATGACTTGCTCATGGGCACATTGCAAGTTTGACCAGGTAGCCAAAATACAATTAGCTGGGACAGACAAATAATTGGCTTGGCTTTTAACTTCTTATTAACTCAAACTTGATCACTCAAATTGGTTTAGAAATGTAGACACAGATTAAGAAATGCCCGTAAGTGAATGGAAAGAAAATAAAAAGACTTGGGTCATATTTATACTGATTTTCCTTCTCTAAAGGATAATGTTTATAAAGACATTGATTCATAAGCCATAAACTTTAAGACGAGGTAGTTTTACATGTTCCTCTTCAATTTTTTCTTCAAACATGGGAATGTAACGCAAAATACCGATTATTAGTGTCCTGCTATTCCCAGACCTCCCCTCCTGCTGTGTCCATTAAGGGGCACACCACCTCCAATTAGATTCAAAAGAGGAAGACTTCTTTCCTCCAGAAGAGTAATCAATCTAATAAAAAACAAACAACAACAACAAAAAACAAAACAAAAACAAAAAATTGGAGTTAGGCAGAGGGGGAAGAAGAGAAAAAGTCTTAGTGGTTTGAGGTGGAGGAGGACAAATTTTATCAGGGTGTTTGAGAAATTTGTTTTAAGCTATATGTCTTGATCTTCTTCAATAGACTTCGTTTCTAATTACTGTTTTTCTCTTAAATTGGACTATGCTTCTTCCAAAGGGCACTTTTGTAAAACGACCTCTCCTGGAAACCTTTCCCCTAAGCCTCCCCTTTTATAAGGTTTACAAGTAATGGTTTACTGAAACCAATTTGTACTTGCTCACAAGAGCAAATTCTGGGCATCTCTTCTCAATTCCATTCAGTGGCCTCACATTGGTAGCTTGAAGTTGCCATGGTGGAAGTATTTACACCACAGAAACTGGCAAACACTACAGATTAGGGCTTGTTTTTCTCCCCTCAGAGAGCCAGTTTACCAGCACCCACTGGACAAAAAAAAAAAAAAAACCAACAAAAACAAAAAAACCCCACAATGATAAAAGAATCTTCCTCCCAATTCCCATGTTCAGATTTTGTTTTTTAACCATGATAGCTGTGTTCTCTCTTTGGACTCTCTCCACTGGAAATAAATGCTCCTAAAAATATAGCATTGGGAACTGGAAGAAAAGCAATGGAAAACTAACTTCTCAGTTCTTTCAAGTAATAACTCCAGTGTCATTTGTTTGAGTTAATGTGTTAAAATGTGTCACTTGCGTAACAGAAAAGTAACTGTAGCAATCCAGACACTCCAGTTTTCTTCATTCAAAGGGAGAAAAACCAGCCTTTGTTCCAAGGTCACACTCCATACACTAGAACACTAGCAGCTGTTTCATGAACACGTGTACATGTCAAGGAGGGGAGGTTGAAGGAATGTTTATAGTTTCATTCAAACCCATCCTTCACCATTACAATAACAATGTGTGCTCTAACAATAGATGAATATCGTCATTTTAGTGTGTGAAAGATAGCTTATTTTTTCTTCCTTAAGTATTTAAATTTATTATTATAGCACTCTTCTAGGAGACTTGGCACCTATAAAATATTTTTAAAGGATTCCTATTCCCTTTTGTCATAAATACCTTTAAAAATAATAAAATAACTGTTCCTCTAACTGGAAAAATATACAAGACAAAAGTCTGCACCCAAATTCAGTTAACTGCAGGTTAAAAACCTGCTTGTACATAAGGTCCCTGTTCTCAAGGTATTTGCAGTCTCCTTGGGGCAACTTTTTTGAGAAATTTTGTTCTGAAATTCCTTAAGAATCATAACACTTTTCATACATAATCTTATTAGTAGCATCTTTATCCTCCTGGCTTAGATTTAACTTATAAGAAAAAAAAAAAAAGCCAAATGTCACTTATCACCAAACCATAAAGTGGGCAATGAAACTGGACAGTACTTTTTTTGGTAAAAAGAAGCAGAGAAGAGTAATAGGGCTGTTTTTCTTTCGACTCATAAACTGGCTCTATAGGTAACTCCAAAAGAGGATTTCTGGAAGAGAACCAGGCAATGTAACATCATCAGAATAAGTGGGTATCTTCCACTCATTCATATAACAAATATTTATGGGGAAGTCGATAAGGGAGATGGCTCATTTGGATGCATAAGTTCTTAATTTCCACTACTTTAATTGAAAGAAAGCAGTCTCATTACCATATATCCTATTTATAAAAGTTCTCAAACTTTTTTCATGTAGCATACACTGTGTTAAATGCTTTCCATGCATTTATCCAACCTCTGTGAGATATATATCATTGTTACCTTTAATATATAAATGAGAAAACTGAGGCTTAAAGTGGTTAAGTCAGCAGCAGCCTGGAATTTGTAACATGACTCTTTCTAATTCTCAGTCCTGTACTCTTAACCACTGTTAGGAGATCTTCCTCCTGTCCATACAAAAAAATCACACACTACCTTCCATCGCTAAATGAAAAGCCACTAGAATGAAGCAGGTGAGAATTGAAACAGGAGTTCAGAAGAAGCAGCCACCTGTGTGGGCTCTAATGCAATAGAATTGTGTGGAGGGGCAAAACTTTGGCTCAACAGGATTAGGAGAGAGGAAAGAGTAGTGGTTGCAGGCAGCAGCAAGAGCAAGGGCAAAGGTTTGAAGTAAGAACAGTTAGGTTGCTTTTGCTAGGGGAGGATACAAAGGAACAGAGCAGAATAGGTAGCATGACAGCAAGGCAGACAGGTAGGTGACTGCGAGTGGTGGTGGTAGCCCAGGAAGACAGGGTATCTGGGCAAAACAAACAAACAGAAACCAGTCATGTTGCTACCTAAACCTAGAGGCAGAAACCAAGAATAGCATCTAGAGCAGAGGTTCTTACCCCAAAGTTCCCAGAGAAATTTGAAAAAAATCCCAGGCCCAGACTATAACCCATATCAGTGAATCTAGATTTCTGGGGATGAAGTCCAGGCCTCATTTTGTTTGGTTCATTTTGCTTTAAGTTCCCCCAAAATGAAAGCCACTTGTCTAGCACCTTCCGTTAAAGTAGATGAAACAGATAGGAATGGAGTTTGAGTACATAAAACACAAGTTGGCAATCTGAGAACCAGGCCACAAAGAGGGACACAGGCAGAAAGGCAGTGAGGACGCAAACATGGACTGGTACCAAGAGATCAGATGGGGTAGAAGAGCCATGACAGAAGTGGACCCTATGTGTAAGCAAAAGGTGTTTGGGCTCAAACCAACTCTGTTCACACCAGTCTGATGGAGAATCACATCCAGATGCAGATGGGAGTAGAGTGACATGAGTAAAAGTATGGACTCTACCACCTGTTAGCTCTGGGACCCCAGGCAAGTTACTCGACCTCTGTGAGCCTCAGAGCTCTCATCTGTAATGGGAATGCTAATCCTTTCTGCCTTTCAGGAATATATGTACCCTAGGCATAGGAGAAAGGTTATGAGTTGACAGCCCTCTAGGAGATACCAGCTCTAAAAACAGGTTGAAAACTGAAGTGAAAAGTGCTCATCCCTGAGAACAAGGAGATGGCAATAGAAAAGTAGATTGCTGCCAGGTGGTAGGAGAGCTCACTCATTTTTTTGTAGTAATGATAGGGAAAAAGAAGCACAACATTTTTGGAAGGCAATGTGGAAAAATATATCACGGGCCAGAAAGATGTTTATACCATTTTATCTAATAATCCCACTCTTGGAATTTATCCTAGAGAAATAAATCAACAGAAGAAAAAGAAGCTACACTGTATAAAGATCTATAATATAAAAGAATGGAAACAACCCAAATTGCCAAATATAGGTCAATGGCTAAGTAAACTGTTAAACATCTACTCAGTGGAATATTAACTTTGGGATTCAGGAACCTTGTCTTATTCATCTTTTAATTTTTAAAAGTTCATCCTTAATTATACAAAGAATATTTTTAAATATTTAAATATACAGAAAAAGTTAGAGTCCCCTTGACCAATCTTAGTTTCCTGTCTAAATGTGGCCACTGTTAACAGTTTGGTATAGACTCTCCCAGACATTTTTTAGTATATTTACATACACACACACACACACACACACACACATATACACTTACATATGTATATACACATATCTGTAGAGCTATATATTTTGTTTAGAGTGTGTTAAGAAAAAGCCATCTTGCTGTTCTTGTTTTTCTGCAACTTTTTTGTTTAACATCTTTATTGGAGTATAATTGCTTACAATGCTGCGTTAATTTCTGCTCTATAACAAAGTGAATCAGCTATATGTATACATATATCCCCATATCTCTTCCCTCTTGCGTCTCCCTCCCTCCCACCCTCCCTATCCCACCCCTCTAGGTGGTCACAAAGCACCGAGCTGATCTCCCTGTGCTCTGCGGCTGCTTCCCACTAGCTATCTATTTTACATTTGGTAGTGTATATATGTCCATGCCACTCTCTCACTTCATCTCAGCTTACCCTTCCCCCTCCCCGTGTACTCAAGTCCATTTCTTTGTTGGCTCATTTTCTTAGCAACAAGCCTTGGAAAGTTTCCATGTCAGTGCTGATAGAACACATTCTTTTTAGAATGAATATATCTCAGTTTATCTAACCATTCCCAGTATAGATGAGCAGTTATGTGGTCTTCAATTTTCAAGATTACAAATGTTACAATGAACCCCCTTGTTTCTGTCTCCTGAAGCACATATTTCTTGAGGGCAGATATGGAAGAGTGCAATCAATGGTTGGGTGCAGAGTGTCTGTGCATTTCCAATGTTAGTAGTTAAATGGCTGCACTGGCTTCCTCCTGGCCAACAGGAGAGGGCAGCACCCATTGTCCTACACTCTAAAGTGGGTGTTATCAAACTTTCTAATATTGCCAATCTGCAAGGTAAACATTATAATTATCGCTTTAATTTGCATTTCCTGACTTCTTGTTAGGGTAAGCCTCTCTTCTGGCCATTTATATATATTTTTTGGCATGTTACCTGTTTGTCACCTTTGCCAGTTTTTCTAATTTATCATCATTTTGATATCCCTGTCACATAACAGAGTCAGTTGTAAGGCAAGTGCTCAAATATTTAGTGAATTGAATTATACTACTAAAAATAATAATTAAATCCTCCATAGAAACACAAAGTATTTATGACATAGTATTAAATTGAAGGGAAGAATATAAATTATGTGCAATATGTAACAATATTCATGCATTTCAACATAGGCTGGAAGGGAACACAAAATAATAACAACAAAGCTTTTGAAATAGGAGTTAACATTTACATAGCACTTAACAGATGTTAAGCACTGATCAAAATGTTTCCCGTGTTGTATTAATACCTTTATTCCTCAGAACAATCCCTATTAGGTTTCTTTGAACTCGCTAAAAATCACAGTTTGTATAAGTGGCAAAGCCAGGATTTGATAAAACTGAGCAGTCTGATTGCAGAACCTGCATTCTTAACTACTACATTATACTAATATAACTTTAAAAAATTCTTTATCATTTTCATGTTATTATTTTTACAATTAAAAAATACCAGTAGAGAGAGTTTGGGGGGCTTTTTCAGTCATGGATCTTCATGGGGTATCCACACCTTAGTAGTCATCATGGCCCTCTACTTTGCAAGTTCATAAACTACAGTCTGACAGTACATCAGTGTGGCCAGGTCACAGGGAACCAAGCCATGTTAACCAAACTCACGAGAGACTGACTATAAGTCAGAACTATGTCAGTTTTGTTCATTGATATTGAGAGCTTTCATTGCCAAGAGAAATGCATTATTCACAGCAGTCCAAACATGCTCTTCCTGCTGGGAAAGTCTAAACTGGAAACCAGATTAAAGATTAAAATTTACTCAGTGAGAGCAGAGTAAAAGCAATGGGAAATGGATGAGCTTGGGCAATAGTGTCATCACAGAGTAGTTACAATGACTCCCGGTCCACAGACACAGGGGTACAAGAAAAAGTGACTTTTTAATGATGTAATTTCATTCTTAATCTTCCTCCCACCAAGCTACTGGGAAACCTAACTTTGTTTTCTTTTTTTCCTTCTCCTCCCAGTGATTTCTGGAATCCTATGCAAAGCCACGCTTGTTGGGGTAGGGGTGGGGGTCACCTGGTATGTCATGTGGTCCTTGATCCTCTACCATCAAGCTACCTAAGTTGCCAGTGAGATATTCTCTGTCCCTTCCAGCATGCTGTCTGCTACCTCTGTGCCATTCATGGCATACAGGAAGCTTTCAACTGCCCCCAGACCCCACTCGGGGCCAAGGCTGCCTGTCATTCCATCAGCCTAGTTGCCTGTGCAGCCATTCCTGGGATGTGGGGTATATGTCCTCTCAATCAGGGACACACTGGCCTTCATACTTGCCTCCTCTCTCACTCATTCTCCCAGGCAACACCAGGAGAAATGCCTTTCTTAGGTGGGGTAAATCCTGCCTTCATGATTCTGGCTAATTTCTATACTCATTCAGCATTCCTCTCTGGGCCTTAGGCTTGTGTACCTATCTAAGACAACTATTAGGATACTTTCTTCTTTTTGTACTGGTGGATATCTCCCTTGACATAATGACCTCAGAGACAACTGTTGGCTTGGGGTTGGGGTAGAAAACTAGAAATACTAAAAAAATTAAGTATAGATCTGTGCAGATTTAGATAGGAAAGAACGAAAGAGGGAGAGAGGAAGGAGGGAAGGAAGGAAAAGAAAAGAGAGGAAGGAAGGAAGAAAGAGATAGAGAACCTCAAGATATGCTGCCACATAACCTCATTTAGAGTTGAGAACATCCAAGGCCTTCTCTGGACAATGTTGGTACTTGGTTGGGTTTTCAGTAGCCACCTGCCCTTTTTCTGATTTTTATAGCAACTGTACAAAACCTTTGCCTTTCCACTGTTACTTCTGACAGACATACTCCATTTACTTTCCATCATGTTTTCCTTCTGTTGCTGTCCCCGTAGGTGTCCTATGGACAGCCGGGGCCGTCTGCTTGCATAACAGTTGGCAGTACACAGTAAAGTGTCCCAATATGCTCCCAATGACTCAACGGAAGGGTAGCTGGAATAGCATTATTGAGGCCTTGTTGCCCTGAGGATAGGGCCTGCTTCGTGGGTATACAACCTGTGCCATCAAACATAGGACTCCACACTTGGTTTAATGCTCTGCTATCATCATCCTTAAATTCTTAATAATTTTTTAACAAAGGGCCCTGCACTTTCATTTTACGCTGGGCTCCACAAATTATACAGCTTGTTCAGCCAAAAGGTCATCATCTCAAAAGGGAATTTGCAAGGTCTGCATTTAGACACCTGTCTCCAGGGTTTCTGAGATAGGAAACTCTAGAGAGAAACCAGACTTCAACTGCATTAAGGATTCAGTTAATGGCTAATTTGTGTAAGTTTGGTTAAGAAGTATCGATTCAGGTAATTTTTTTCAGTTTCAAAACTCTTGGGCTTTTTGAGTGCTTTTAGTAATTGTTAACAGTCCTGTTTGTGAGCTTAATGTGCATATTATCGTCTTCATTTATGGCTATATCCATACCTTTATTTATGGATGTAGCCCCGCATATACAAACTGATTAGAATAATAGGATGATTGCAAACTATATGTTGGAATTAATTCAAACAACTGTTTTCAGAATGACTGATCGTTTACTGGGATGGTGTCTTTCTGTAGCCCAAATGTCTATGGAAGCCTAACTGGATCAATGCCATGAGCCACCCTAAGCTCATTAAGTTTCTGTCCCAGGCTGACTCATGGGTCAATAGGCACCCTTTACCATACGCTTCCCATTAGCTGTGGCATCAATCTGAGACAAGAGCATGACACCTAATCTTTAGGCTCCCTAATGTGGTTTAGAGAGATTGCTGAGAATCAGTTTTATCAGCCAGTCCTGCTCCATTCCATCCTGTCAGGGTTAATAAAATACTCAAGGAGTTGTGGATAAGATGATAACTTTATGTCTCCAAAGAGTTATAGTTTTTTTAAATATTTGTATCATTTCCTGTCAAGTGAATAATAAGTCAGGCATGGAGTTATTATTAATCAAATCAATGTATTATCCCGCCTGCTTGGGAGAGAAGCCACACTTCAAACTAATCCCTGTATTTATGGGAATTGACAGATGATTCTGTCTTCAGACAAGGATCTATGCAACCTTCCAGAAAACTTGGAATGTCTTTCATCACAGAAGGAAGAATGTTGTGATCTATTTCCTGAAATAATTTATGGCTCTTGGAGATGAGCTCTGGGTACCCAGGCTTCGGCTGACATACAATGACTTCCCCTATAAGTAGCATCATGTGCTGAATGTCTCTTGACACTTAACACATTATGAATGTGATGTGCATATATTGGCCACCAAATCAGGAAGGCCCTATCTTCTCATTAGCACTGCCCTTCTTTCCTTACTACTGTTACTTAAATCTGTCAATAAGGAAATCAGAGTTTTTGTTCTGAACATTTACACAGTCTAGAGTAGAAATGTGTTATGTATTATGGTCCAATGAATGGTGTCCACTGACAAACTCTGAATTTAGGGAGTTACAAAGTAATGGAAAGAGTAGAGGGAGGCTGGAACCATGGGTTCAAGGATTATCCCTGCCATTACCAACTGTCTGTCCCAGGGCAAGTTATAAATACTTAACCTCTCTGAGCTTCATTTTTTAAAATATTCAGATTGAGACTAATGTCCAAGTGTATAAATATACTAATATACAAATTCAGATGAACTGCTTCATGGGGTTGTTCTGAAGCTTAAAAATAGATTATTTCTGTGAAAATGTTTTGTAAGGGGTGGTCTTAAAAACAAATGGTGATCAAAATTAAGACAACATGGGAAGATTCTGTGTAGATTTTATTAATTCCTAAGACAGCAATACTCAATCTTGGCTGCTTTTAAGATTCCCAATGCCCAAGCTGCACTGAGATCAATTAAATCAGAATCTCTAGAATTGGGATTCAGACATCAGTATTTTCTTAAAGCTCTCCAGGTGATTCCTATACAGTCAAACTTGAGAATGACTCAAGGAAAAAGAAAACCACTTTCATGCTTTGCTTCCTGTAGCTTGACCAAGCAACTTAACAAATGATTTGGTTATAGGTTCCCTCAGGCACCTGGGATGCTTCTAGGCACGTCTCAATTGCTAAAGAAATATCTGTTGATAACCCTTCCAAGTGACTATGAAAAGAATTGAAAACTCCTCACATTAAGTCCATATTATGGCAACTCATTTCTTGTTTAGTGAGTTATTTGTGGGCAAAGGATGGTAGTGCCTGTCAAAAAAGTTAAAAGAACTTGGCATGAGAAGTCAGGTGGCATGTTGACCACAACCACATAGAAATGAGTAGTGAAAGGAGGCAGGAGAGAAAAATGAAGCTGTGCTGGGGGCCCCGGCCAGCACGTGTGCATGCAGCTTTCCTTGCCAGCATGTGGTGTGCAGCGGGCTGCCTTTGGTGTCTGGCTGATGGTGGAGGATGCCAAAAAAGTGTGAAAGCCTTATAAATGTGTCCGCTGAACATCACTGACAAGCCACTGGACTCCAGCTCTCCCATCTATCTCTGGCAGGGTTGACGTCAGCCTTCCAAGTCTGGGAGAGCAGCTGTGTGATAAATCACTCACTGGCCTGGGAAAGTTAGGAGTTTTCTTGTGGTAGATAGGTGGCTGCCCTCCAGGTAGTGATGGCTGTGGGAGAGGGACAGATCCCAGTGAGCAGAGAGTCCCATGCAGGGAACGAAGTAAAGGTTTAGGAAGGGTCTCCAGAAAACCTAGAGGGACCGATATTGTCGCACTGGGCTGGGAATTTTATATATGTGATCACATTTAATGCTCACAGCCATTCTATGAGATGGGTATCTTATTGTCTCTGTTTTTACAGATCCAGAACTTAAGGTTCTGAAAGCTTAAATCAGTCTCTGCAGATCACATATCTAGGAAGTGACAGAGTGGGGGACTTAACAGAGCCAGTTATCTCCCAATTTGTGTCGTCTCTGCTATAAGGACTTGTCCTCCAAAGGTGATCAATTAACAAAGTCTTCACTCAAGCCAAGCAAATCTTTGTGGTTTCTATCCATTCATATGCCCTTCTCCCATCCTTGAGCCACTACCTATGTTATTTTCATCCCCCAAAGTAAATCAACCTACTATGTGACTGTGTCCTGTCAAAGAAAGCCTTGCTACTTAGAGTATGGTCCAGGAACCAGTAACATCACCTGAGAGCTTAGTAGTAATGCAGATCAAGCTCCACTGCATTTTAACAAGATTGCCGAGGGATTCATTAAAATTTACAAAGCCCTGGTCTACCCAGAAATCTTTATCTGAAAAGGAATTTACATCAGTGATTCTCAAATTTGTATGCATTAGAATTACCTGGTGGTTGGGGGTAAAATGAAGATTTCTAGGTCTTTCGCCAGAGGGTTCTAATTTGGGAGCTATGGTGTGGGACATGGGTAATATACGTGTTTTAGCAAAGCAGCCCAGCTGATTCGGCTAAAGGTGATCTGAAAAGACGGCTATAATCAACATTGGCTCAGGAAGGTCAGCACCTGCCTTCATTTACAGATGACGAGACTGAGGTCAAGGAGAGGGAGATGATGACAAGGTCACAAGGTCATTGGCGATAGAACTAAGATTAGACTTACGTTCTTGAAGCAGACTAACCACACCAGGTTCAGGACTGTAGGTCTTGGAGAAAATCACTGCCAAGACTCTGCCCCTTTGTTCTTTCTAGCACTTTAGAATTCTTGATGCAATTGCAGTTGATTGACCCCTTGATGAGAAAGGAACATTCTGGACATGGTGTTGGAGGAAACAATGGGAGTCACTGGATCTCACTGAAGTCTTTCATAGACCTGGTTTTTAAAGTTTGTTTTATTATTAATGAGTTAAGGGATTGCTTTGGCAAGCTAGAGTTGAGAAGCACAGGGACCCGAGTGAAACAGTAATACTCACACCTCCATCTGTATGTGCTTATGTGTACATTATCTCATTTAACCACTGCAATAACCCTGTGAGGTACCATTTTACAGCCAGCAAACTGCAGAGTCAGGGATGGAACCCAGCCCTCTAACTTCAGGGATCTCTCTGCTGTACAATTACCACCTTCTGGGGAAAGTTAAGAAATTCCACCTAAAGCCTATAAGCAGTTGGTGGACCATAGTTTGTAAACCCAAGAGACACAATTAAAATCCTGCTTAGGTCATACTTTTAATTTTATCATCCTGACCATGGAACTCTAATATCATCCCTGGCACTTTACTGCATCCCTTAGGAAGAAAGGCAAGAAAAAAAAAAAAAACTTCGGGGTGCTTTTATTTGGAAACTGTACTTTTCTTTTTGACATGACATAGTGGAAAAAACATAATTTTTTGTTAAATCATGCCTCTCCATTTATTAGTTGTATGATACTGGGAAAGTTCTTCTGATATCTATAAGCCTAGTTTTTCTTATCTGTAAAATGTGTCATTGTGAGAGTCATGCAGATAATGTTAATATATAGTCTGACGCAATGCTTGAGATACATGTGAGGACACGATGAGACGATAGTCATCTATGAACCAGGAAGTAAGCTCTGGCCAGATACCGAATCTGCTGGCACCTTGACCTCCAGAACTGTGAGAAATAAATATTCGTTGTTTAAGATATCCAGTTTCTGGTATTTTTGTTATAGCAACCCAAAGGACTGAGATACCTCCTGTAATCTGAAGCATTCCCACAGGCTTTCTTTGTCATGTTTTAGGGACACAGTCCCTCTCCTTTTTTTGTTTGTATTGGGTTGGCCCAAAAGTTCATTTGGGTTTTTCGTAAGATGTTTCAGAAAAACCTGAACGAACTTTTTAGCCAACCCATAGAATATTCCTCATTTTGAGGGATTTTTTTTGATGTTTCCTTATGGTTAGATTCAAGTTGTATATTCTCAGTCAGAATACTGCATAGATGATGGTGTATCCTCAGGGTATCACATGAAGCCGTAAGATGTCCATCTGCCTCAGTAGTCATGTTGATTTTGATTACTGTGTCAAGTTGTTGTTCAGTTTCTCCATTATGCAATGAGTGCTTTTTCTCCATCACAGCTAATAGGTAATCTGTGGAGAGATTTAAGACTGTGCGAATATTCTTATCTTCATCAAAACTTACCCCTATATTTAGCAGTTATTGATGATTCTTGCCTGATGCAATCTTTACTGTGATGATTGAAAATGATAATTTTCCAGCTCCCATACCCCCGCCACATTTACATGTTGGCTCTCAGCATTCTATGGTAAGCAAGGGCCCTCCATTCTTCCTCATTCATTTATTCATTTATTACCAGTATGGACTCATGGATTTAAATTTGTTCAAAGGTTTATAATTCATCATCATACTTAAGTATTTTGGTGCTCAAATTATCCCATATTTGGCCAGTTGGAACCCTTTTCAGCTAGCACCTTGGTCCTTGTGACATGACCCCATCTTTTTTAATGCTTTCTTACTTGCAAGAATAACAAGATGTTCCAGGCTCACATTTTACCTACATTGCCCCATCCCTGGGGTCAGCCATTTCTCCAAAGAGCCTTGGTTCCTTTTAATAGTTAATGGTATTTGAGACCAAGGTCTGGGTTTTAGGTATGAGCATTGCTACTGAGGGGTCTTTGATTCTTGGCCATTTCAACAGATAGAGCTAGGAAATAGTTACATGAAAATATACCTGTATATATACATATACAAACGTACATACAAACACAAACATACATACATACAAACATATACTTGTATGTTTGCATGTGCATATTACAAGCATAGACATAATTAAGAAATCATCAGTTCACACTGATACCTCTAATTCCAGTCTATATCCATGAAGTTCTGTCTTGCCTTCTCTCATGCTATATTTGTATGTCCCTTCTGCCACAGTGAGAACTCTGACTCTCATCAACATTAACCCATTTACTCATTTGCTCAAACCTATAGTATATCTAAAATAATTTCAGAATTGCTTCGCTCATATTTCTGTAATTGAAAAAAAACTACTAAAAAGAGCTCAGAAGTTATTTGCAATTCTCCCCTCACTCCTCATGCTCAACCTTGGCCAAGATTGTGGGTATATGGTCAAAAATTGTGTTCCTAGCCACTCTCCCCATATGACGCCTTAGTCCTTTAGAGCCCCAAGGACTGCAGTAAGGAAATAGAGTGGCAAAAGATCTAAATGAATCCAGGATGTCTAAAGAACCCAGGGGGTTGGTGTGTTTTATTCTGAGAGACCCACAGGTCTGCTCTATGATGGGGACCAGCGTGCATGGCCTGATTTGTTTCAATTCTTGTAAAAAATACAAATGGAATTTTTTCGGGCTCAGAAATTAGGAGGCATCCTCCTCCAGATTGTTCCTCTCTTTGATCTAGTCGATCCTCCACTATTTGTGAAGTGAACCATAAATTTGGTCTTACTTCACTTCTCAAAACCTGCAGGCTACCCACTTGTCACAGAAGCCAGAGTGCAACCTCCTGTCTCCAAGCTCATCTTCCAGAGTTTAATCCATGTCCTTTGGACGGGGCCAGTGTATTAACTGGCAGACAACTGGAGGAAACACAATTTTCCTATAACCATTCTGAATTCCTCCTTTGATGTCAGGTTACAATTCTCTCTTGCATACTGCAGTGCACACAATTTCATCTGAATCAGGTCCAGCTCTGATAACCCTGGGAAGCCACAACATGCCAGAGGAGAAAGATTTACACACGCAATTCTTTTCCACAGCAAGAAAATAATCAAGGTAGAAAAGATTGTCATCGAAACAGCTGTGCTTCTTTCCAAGAGCTTTCTGCTGTCTGTTTGAGGTGATACTATTCAGTCTTGACCCCTTTGGTTACAATCTTCTGTTCCTAATCAGCGCATGTTCAGTAGAGAGTTAAGAAAACAAATGCAGGTCCCTAATGACAACAGGAATATTATCTTTGGGTAGCAGCAAAATACCCATATGATCATTGATGTGATTTGCACTTCTCTTGGCTTTCAAAAGTAACTGGGAAAGGAAAATAGAGATAGTGAGTGTTGGAGTGTGACAGTATCTAGTGAGGACTGGGAAGGGACTTTGTTCTAAGGCTTATCCCTGGTCTCAGAGCATGAATTTGATGAGTGCACCTATCTCAAAATCCTGCCTTTCTTCTCTGTATCTTTTTCCATCTTTTTTTTTTAATTTTTTAAAATTTTATTTATTTATTTATTTATTTATTTATTTATGGCTGTGTTGGGTCTTCATTTCTGTGCGAGGGCTTTCTCTAGTTGCGGCAAGCGGGGGCCACTCTTCATCGTGGTGCACGGGCCTCTCACTATCGCGGCCTCTCTTGTTGCGGAGCACAGGCTCCAGACGCACAGGCTCAGCAATTGTGGCTCACAGGCCTAGTTGCTCCGCGGCATGTGGGATCCTCCCAGACCAGGGCTCGAACCCATGTCCCCTGCATTAGCAGGCAGATTCTCAACCACTGCGCCACCAGGGAAGCCCCCCTCTTTTTCCATCTTTATCACAATTTGCTCCCTCTATCTGGGGGGGACTTCCTAAGACAGATTCAAACAGAAAGTATGTTTTATCACAGCACTTCTTCCACTTGAATCTCTACAATGCGCAAGAGTGTGAGTCACATTTTCCTAGTTTACCTCATCTTTTATGTGTACTTATTAGCCATAACACAATTCATAACCCTTGAAATATAAACATAATGCTCTTGCTCTTTCCAGTTCTAGCTGGCCATAGCAATCATAGACTGTGGTAGGCAATATTGGAAACTCCCCTTTCCAGTGATCTTCACTTTCTGTGTAATTCCCTCACCTTGAGTACGGTCTGGATCTGAGGACTTGCTTCTAACTCATAGAATATGGCAAAAATGATGAGATGTCACTTCCAAGATTACATTACAAAAGGCTGTGATTTTTGTCTTCCTCTCATTCCCTCACTTGTACTCTCATTTGCCCTCTCACCTATTTACTCTGATGAAGCCAGCTGCCCTGTTGTAAACTACTCTATGAAGAGACCCACAGGCAAAGAATCAAAGGAGGCCTCTGGCCATTAGCCAGTGGAGAACCAAGGGCCTCAGTCCAGTAGTTCACAAGGAACTGAATCTCATCAACAACCATGTGAGTGAGCTTGGAAATGGATATTCTCCAATTAAGCCTTCAGGTGGGACTATAATCCCATCCTTGTGCAAGACCCAGAGTAGAGGACCCAACTAGGCCAGGCCCATGGAAACTATAAGATAATGAGTGTTGTTTAAGCTACTAAGTTTGGGGGTAATTTGTTACACAGCGATAGATAACTAATGCACAAAATCTTACTCAAGTGTGCCATGAAGCTGACCTTGTAACACATCAGTTCATCTTACCAGCTCCACCTGCATTCTCTCACCCTCATGAATGAAGCCCATTTCATTCTGTGTACCTTGCTTTATAATGTCATTCAATTTCCATTTTTTCTTGGCCTGTTCCTTAGTCCACTCTGCCACCACTCAAAATCATTTCTGCGGTTGCACCTTAATAGCTCATAGCATTTTCCTTTCTCTTTATCATCAATAAGCCTCAGCACATTCTTACATAGTAGATGCTCAGTAAATAATTGTGGATTGATTTAGATGTAAACATTCATTTCAAATCATTCACTTAAAAGAGTTATTGAATACCTATTCTATGCTAGGTACTAAGAATGAATTGATGAGTAAAAATATACACAGGCCTTGCCCTCATGGAACTTACCATCTAGAGAGGGAAGCTGATATTTGCACTGGTCATTTACACAACAAATGTGTTAGATATTAAGTTCCCTGAAGGAGAGCTAAAGATGCTGCAGGAAGGTTAGAAATAAAGATTTTACCTAGTAAGGGAAATCAGGGGAGATGCTCAGAAAAAGTGATAACTGAGTTAATTTTTCAAAACTGAGTGGTCATTAACTTAGCAAAAGTGAGCAGGGGGTGGGGGGACAGAGGGAGGAGGGAAGCATTCTAGACAAAGGGAACAGAATGTGCAAGGTAGTCTTTGAAGTACTTGAGAGTCCATGAGTCTTGAGATTAAAAAACAAGGAAGAGTGTGATGTGAGATGAGTGAAGAGGTAGATGAGGATTAGACCTGATCCTATCTTTTCTAGGCCATCTTTGAATAATGGACGTTTCAGGAATATCCAGAAAGTTCCTGTACTACAACTACATTCTCTTGGTGTCATTACAGCCCAGCAGGTCTCAAATATGTTTTAGTCCTATTTTAGGTAGCTGCTTTTTGAAGCTTGCTTTGATGGTACCCTTGAAAGAAATCAGGACCATGAAAAAATGAAAAGACATGGCCCATGACCACAAAGAGTGAGTGTTCTAGTTGGGGACTCATCATGGAAAAAACTTACCAGTCTCTGAATCACAATAATACAGTGCACATAAAATAAAACAAACCCCTAAATGCCAATAGAGAACTCAAAATTAAATAACCCTAGAGGATAAAGGGGAGATGAATGATGAGTAAATCCCACTTAGTCTTGGTTCCCCCCCAAGCCCACTTTCAAGTCTCTCTTTGGCTAGCCAGTGAGTATCAGTCCTCTCAAAGACGTCTGTGGTACAGTCTGGACCATGAGAGGGGAGGAAGAGATCTCCAAAAATAGAAATGGAGACAAGGCCCTGTGAAACTGATGGAAGATAGCAAGAGAAGAATCAAAGATACTTCTAGGGAACTCTGCTGTTCTCTTAGGGATACTGGAACAGTTCTGCTCATTTTGTATGGAAATGTTAGAGAATGGCAGACACAAGTGACTCATGTGCCTGGCACAAGTTGATGGTCAGTATACACTTACTGAACAGTTGGAGAAGGGTCATTCCTCATATAGGAGATCCTTCGCCCACCGTGGGGATAGAGGTTTCCATAGGAGGAATTATATAGCTTATGAACTCAAGGCGTCCTGAATCCTTGTTTAGAGATTCTGTCTCTCTCTCCTCTCCTCCCTAACTTTAAGATACAGTCAACTTGTATGGATGGCCCCAGAAGACCTCCTGTAAGAGGATAGGTCATATGGGCAGAAGAGGCAATGCATGAGCTTATAAGTGAAAGCCCTGTTCGTTAACTCTATTTGGCCATATGAGTCTTGGGAATCTGACTCTTGAACTCACTCCTAAATACTGGGAATTTCAATGGATCTTGGACCACCCTGACAGTCTTCAGTGGTCCTGACTGCAGGATTATAGGCTCAAATGCAACCATCCATGAAACAACAACTTGAACAGCAAATTCCAAATATGCCTTAATCTTGGGGAAAAAAAAATACCCACATGGAATTTTTAGGCATATGCAGATTTTCAGTGATTAAAAATGGCCACCATTTAAAAATTACTTCCTATGTTCCTGGAACACTACTCTATATGAGTTATGTCACTCAATCCACACACAAAGCCCTTTAAGATGGTGCCATCATCTTAATTGTACAGATGGAGAGACTAAGGCTCAGAAAGTTTAAGAAACCTTCTCCAAGATCCCAGAGTAAAGGCAGCAAAGATAGAATTTTAACTCAGGTAGGTTTGTTTCTGGGATTCAACAGCTCAACCCAATGTCTTTTCTTCTGGGAAGGCTTATGTGAGTTCCCTGCCCAGTCTGCCCCCATCGGACTTTGAACGCACTTTTATTACAAACGGAAAATATTATATAGTAGTAACTTAGGATTTCATGAAATCCTCTTTGAGGGTATTCCCTACCACTGTGCCTGACACATGGTGGGTCTGCCAGTGTTTATAGAATAAATAAATGCAGATTAAGGTCGTTTCTCTCTAGGAACAAAGCATGCACTAACTGTAGAGAAGAGAATAGCAATTATGCCCACAAGCTGACTGGAGACTACTTTCTCCTCCCCTTCTGACCCCAGAAGAGGACATTCTTCTCTGAGGCAGGTTCCCAGCCTCTTCTGCAGCTGCCACAGGGGCTTGGAGGACCCCTGGAAGCCAGAACCCTCTCCTGTAACCCCCAGCCCCCGGTCAGCCCCATCAGAGCACCCTGGTCTGAGCACCAATCCTGAGGCTGTAGGCACACATTCTCTGGCTTCTGTAAAAACATCTCGCTCCATGGGGCGAGACCCAAGAGTGACTTAACATGACTCAGTGAGAGCCCAGGGAAAGTGAGGGCTGCTGTGGTTTCTCCTCTTCCTGTGGAAAGATCAGTTGATCCTGGGCCTGGGCTTCTCATGGGGCCTGGGCTGCTAGCCTGATGTCTCTGCTCTGTTCACTCGGCTCCACAGCCCCTCCTTCTCTTTCCTCAGGGCCAGGCTGACACCTTAGGGGACTCACATCTGAATCATATCAGGAGGTCAACAGGGAGGAAATGAGAGGTGAGGACAGATGTCCTTTCCCCCAGCTGGGTGGATAACAGTCTTAGTAGTCACAATAACCAGCAGCCTTTGGGCATGTCCGGTATGCCAGCCACTGTGTCGAGGGCTGCAATGCACAATAAATGTTCACTCTTCCTGTTATTGAGTGCTTACTCTGTACCAGTCACTATTCCAGGAGCTTTAGAAGTATTAACTCATTTAATCCTCACCACAATCCCATGAAGTAGGTCCTATTATTACCATCACCATTTTGCAGGTAAGAAAACCAAGGCAGGGAGAGAATAATTAACTTGCTCAAGGCCACAGAGCTGGAATATGGTAGAGAGGGGTTTGAACTCGAGCAGCCCGGCTTCAGAGCCCATTCAACTATTTATGTATATAAGCTAACCCTTGCAAAAGCCCTTGCAGTGGTTATTATTCTTCCCATATGCAGATGGGGAAGCCAAGGTTCTAAGGATGTTAAATGACCAGGGTGAGATGTAGAAGCAATTAACTGATAGAGGAAGAATATGACTGTGTTCTGATTCCAGAGCCTGAGCTCATTCCCCAGCATCATGCAGACCTGAAGCTCAAATTGGGTCTCTAACAGAAAATATTTACAAATCACTAGAAGGGCAGAATGGTTAGGGATGGTTCTCTAGAGGTGCTAGGGCTACTGATCTTGTCCTTGCACAATATGCTATTCTCAGAATGGCTGCTGCCATCACCCACCAACAGGCCAAATGTCCCTCCTCAAAGCTCTCACAAATATGAGGCAAGCCAGCCTGGGTCCCAGCTCCACCAAGCATGGCTCTCTGAAACTCACTTCAGGACCCAGGAAAGAGCTCAGAGACCAGGGCACAGGCCCCATCTGTGCTCTAGCCCTGACCTTAAGCTCAGACTGAGAAGCTGCGATGCCAGAAGAAACCCCTGATGTGTGTACTATCTTCCCTCTAATTCCCAGCCCCCTCTGTTGTTTTTTAAGGAGTGAAAATGGATGGCTGCCTTTTCAGGAACATCAGATGCCTAGTACAAGTGCACAATAATTTTCAGGACTGAAATTTCTGATTACTTGATAGTTTTGAGCAATCCCTGGTCCATGGGAGAGGGTCCATGATGCAGACCAGAAGGGGCCACTTGCTTACTTCTTGCCTGTGGGGGAACCATACTCACCTTGATTCCCCTCCAGACATGTAGTTCAAGTTACCTCAGCCAGAAACAGCAACTGGGGCCCAATCTGCACTGTGTCCCCTTCACAAAGGTTTGCATATGGAAAGCATTTGGGGCTGTGTCAGTCTCGGCTGTGGGGACAGGTGGGACACAGCTGGCGGCCTGGCTGTCTGCTGCCAGGCTGCAGGCAGAGGCCCTGCCTCCTTCCACAAGGTGTTTCCAATAAAGAGGGCACATTTCCTTCATTAGAAAGAAAACAAACCCAAATGGGCAATGTCATGGTGTTTCTCAGGAAAAGAGGAAAACCGTCTTCAGATGTCCTCGGTGAGCTCCTCTGATGCACCTTTGTGTGGGGCTGGCATGGGGAAGAGAGCAGTACATTTATGCGGAAAGCAAGAGGAGACCTCCACAGTTCCACCACCAAACCTGCTTCCCCAAACTAAACGATGCTTGTTTGGCTGCATCATAGACTGGCAGGACTTGAGGAGGCACAGAGTCCAGCCTCCCTGTTTGGCAGATGAGGACACAAAGCCCAGGGAGACCAAAGAACTCGACCAGCAGTTAGGGCAGAGCTGCAGCTAGAACCTGCAACTCCTAAACCCAGTCCAGGGTGCTTTCTGGCATATTCCATTCCACACAACCATCTCAACAATTGAACACACATCTACTCATGTGTAGTTGATGCTTTAAAGCAATGGTTCTCAACCTGGATGCATGTTGTAAATGCCTGGGAGGCTTTGAAGAAACACCAGTAATACCCAGGAGTCATACCCTGAGATTCCTATTTAGCGGGTGTCTGGCATGAGGCCCCAACATGGGTTTTTTTTTTTTTTTTTTAATAATTTTTATTATGAAGTTTATGAAGCAATGAAGGTAATGTTTCCCCCCTACATTTTATTTATTTATTTATTTATTTATTTATTTATGGCTGTGTTGGGTCTTCGTTTCCATGAGAGGGCTTTCTCTAGTTGTGGCAAGCGGGGGCCACTCTTCATCGCGGTGCGCGGGCCTCTCACTGTCGCGGCCTCTCTTGTTGCGGAGCACAGGCTCCAGACGCGCAGGCTCAGTAATTGTGGCTCACGGGCCCAGCTGCTCTGCGGCATGTGGGATCCTCCCAGACCAGGGCCCGAACTCGTCTGCCCTGCATTAGCAAGCAGACTCTCAAGCACTGCGCCACCAGGGAAGCCCAACATGGGTATTTTTAAAAGCTCTCCAGGTGTCCTGCATAGGATTGAGAGCTCAGGATTGCGCTGGCAAATATATAAATAACTCCCAAGCTCACATGCGAGGTGCTATAGATGGTCCAAGAAGAATGCAAGTGTGATCCTGACTGCGCTAACCTTTTTTTGCCCAGGAGACTAATCCAGGTAAACACTACTGTTTATTCCACCTAAGCAAAGCTTGCTCCCCTTTTCAGGCCAATCTCAAATCACCCCTCTTCCATAAAGCATTTTTAACGAGACCCCAAATGAAGTTGGCATACCTCTTCTCTGAACTCCTACACTACCCACAGGCTTTAGGCAAACAATTCAGCACCAAATTACATATGATTTCTATTGTTATGCTGTAGTAATTATGAAATGGAAGCTTCCATTTATTCAGTGTATACTATGTGCCAGCAACTCTGCTTTATGCTTACCATACATTGCCACCAATATTCCCAGGAGCTCTGCAAAGAGGGCATCAATATACCTATTGTACAGATTAAGAAACTGAGACTCATAGATGTTAAGTATGTTGCCCCAAACCAGATAGCTAGTAAGGACGTATGAATCTGTATGTCTCCAAAGTCCTCTCAAATGCATCATTTTACATCAAATATAAACACTATTTCTTTATTATAACATGTACTCCTGATATATTACTCTGCAAGCTGTAAAGTTCTTTGATGTACATCCTCTTACTTAATCCTGGCTATAGCTCTGCTATCAGCTCTATTTGACAAGCAAGGGAATTAAGTCTGAAAAATTAGGTAAAATGCTCAAAATCCCATGGCCTAGCCAGGAACCCAGTTATTCTGATTCCAAGTGCAGGACTATTTCTACTACTGTCATATGCCATGTGCCACGCTCTGTTCCATGTTGACCTGAAGTCCCATGAGGGTCTAAACTGTGTTTTGTGCTTCTCCTGTATTTCCTTTATATACCAGATATACAGCCTGTTGCTTTATTAATTGATCTGCCAAGAAATAACAAGAATGTCTTCATGAGGCATCCTGTCCCTAAGGACCTGAAGAACAGAACGCTAAAAACACTTTTGGGACTGGAAAGAACTGCTGAGGAGGCATGACTGGTTCTTTTTAGTGCCATGACTAAGTCATGTTCTTTAAAAAAAAAAAAAAAAAAAAGCCTTCCGGTCACTCTTTATGAAGGTATGATTCTCAACTATCTACATCAGCTAACAGAAGCAAAGGGCAATGTGAATTAAGTGACCTGCTTATGATCATGAAATGAATCAGTGGAAGAGAGAAAATTTCCATCTGCTTCCTTCCAAAGTCTCTGATATGAATCCTGGTCACCTACCTATGACATAGCAGTATCTTTTTATTTATTTAATCATATCCGAACTCATTTCCCAAAGGACTCAAAGTGGTTTGCAATATGAATAGATACAACAAGTAAAGGTAAAATAGAAACAAGTAAAGGCAACCAAGGCTGAGAAAAACGTAAATGTAAAAAGTCAGGTCCAAGGAAAACTACTTTATTAGTCAGATAGGAAACAGTGCCTAAAGCCCAAAACACTGCAGTGAATTTAAAATAGATCTTCCATGCGTGGGGTTCAGTTGATGAGGTGCTTTTAAGGGCTGAGTAATTCCTGTGGGGTTTTACTCCATGCCAGATATTGACCCAGAAGAATGATTAACGCAATGAAACTATAGAATTTATCCCCAGGATGTGGTCAACACACTGTATTCATGCATCCGTAGTTAAATGGGAAATGTGTCCTCCAAGTCTAATGTTGCCAGAAAGACCACGTCAATGCTTTGCTTTGTGCAGAACAGAATTTTTATTTCAACAAGTCTGAATCATGTCCATTCATTCATTTAGCAAATATTGTGACAGTAAGTCATCTGCCAGGAGCTGGGCAATGCACTGGAAATTCGAAGGCAAATAAGACATGGACACTTTCCCACAGGACTTCTCTGTCAAGAGGAACAAACAGGCTTATAAATATATAATCGGCACAACTGTAAGGGGATTCTAGAGGTATCTATAAGGGGTGTAAAAGCAGAGATGGGGACAACCACTTCACTGAGGTTAGCAGGTGTTTCTTATCTTCTAACCAACATAATCTGGTTACAAGAGCACTGGGGTTCTGGGTTGAGGGGGCCATCCTTAGTAAAGTGGACCTGGGGGAAACCATAGTATAAATAACTTACCTTTGTGACTTGCTGAACAGTTCCATATTTCTCATTTGTTTGTGTGAAGAAATAGGCAGGCAAAAGGCAGCAGTGCCAGCTTAAAAATGGTGGCCAGCAGGAACAGGATGAAAGAATGTAAAGGAATGCTGTAACAAATATTTTTGTAACGTCTAGGTTAGTGAGACTGATTTCTTGGCATGGCATAGGCATTTTACTCTTGGCAGTCCTCCGTATGATAAAGGCACGTTCAGAGTCAAAATCAACTTTCTAGCAGACTATGCATCCATTCGAACCACCTATGATCACATTTAAAACAAAAATCTAGTATCTTGAGAGAGACGGAAAATGGCGGGTGTGTGTGCAATGATCAGCACCAAAAACTGAAAGCTAGTAACAAAAGTGACCAAATATTTTAATTCTTTGGATCTCTGGTGCAGATTCAAAAATTGGGAGCAATCTCTTCTGGCTGACCTGGCTGAAGAAAACTTTAATGGCTATTAAAAAAATGTAGTATGAATGCTGAAGAATTTACAAATCTATAGCTGCAAAAGCGACCTGCATATAGAGTTTACTGTGATTGATTCCAGTATATGTGTCTGGAGAACTCCCAAAGCAGAGCTTTATGGAAAACTGGCACATGCTTGGTGTTAGCTCAAGGCAGGTGCTGACTTTCTCCTGTAGAAACGAAAGCAGATAAGGTAACTTTTAAAGAAAATAACAGAAAATAACCTTCTCTTTTCTTGCTTGTATTAACTGATAGGTTGGAAGTTGAAAAACAAACTTAAAAATCTAAGAATTACTGAATACTGGATATATCAGGGAATCAGATAAAGTGGAGAGCCTTAAAGAGAAGTGTGCACACTTGTGACCAAAAACTAAGCCACCAGGAACTAGGAAGATTGAACCCATGACTTAAGTGTTTATGAGAGATGACACTCGGTTAAGAGTACAGGCCACAGGGGAACTAGACCCCTTGGGTTAGACTCCCAGCTCCTCCATTGTATGTCTCTGGTCAAGTTACTGACAGTTGTCTCACTTGAAAATAATGACACCTACCTCACCGGGCTGTTGTGAGGATTGAATTAGATAATGCACGTGAGGCTTAGCACAATGCCCGGCACTTAGTAAATGTTAAAATAAAAAAAAAAATTCAGCTGCTGTATTATAAGCATTCTCTCACATAATTCTCACAACCCTGCATGGAATGTCCAATGATCCTCATTTTCCTGGTATGGGGAAGGTAACTGTCTTAGCTGAACATTCCCACAGGTGATGGACTTTCTAAGTGATAGCCACACCCTGCCTTCTTCCTCCCCTCCTTTTCCCAGGAAGTCATGCTATCCGTAGTGTAGATAGTCTTTCACTTGTTTCCCAAAACTCAATCTGTCCCATGGCTTTCTCCCCAACTATTCCCCCTTCATAATTCTCCATGATCCTCAAGTCCCTCCTTTTACTATGGAAACATTTTGTTTTGTCATTGAATTTTGTTCATCAACATTTATTTTCAAATTATATTCCATTATAAATTACTATAAAATATTGGGTATAATTCCCTGTGCTATAGAGTAAGTCCTTGTTGCTTATCTATTTTATGTATAGTAGTTTGGGTCTGTTAATCCCATACCCCTAATTTGTCCCTCTCCCACTCCCTCTCACCTTTGGTAACCATAAGTTTATTTTCTATGTCTGAGAGTGTTTCTGTTTTGTGTATACATTCATTTGTATTATTTTTTAGATTCCACACGTAAGTTATATCATATAGTATTTGTCTTTCTCTGTTTGACTTCATTCTATAGGTCCATCCATGTTGCTGCAAGTGACAATATTTCATCCTTTTTTATGGCTGAGTAATATTCCATTGTATATGTATACCACATCTTCTTAAGTCAATCAGCTGTTGACGGGCCCTTGGGTTGTTTCCATGTCTTGGCTCTTGTAAATAGTGCTTCTCTGAACATTGGGGTGCAAGTATCTTTTCAAATTAGAGTTTTGTTTTTTTCAGATATATACCCAGGTATGGGGTTCCTGGATCCTATGGTAGCTCTATTTTTAGTTTTTTTAAGGAACCCCCATACTGTTTTCCATAGTGGCTGCACTATTTTACATTCCCATCAACAGTGTACAAGGTTCCCTTTTCTCCACACCCTCTCCAGCATTTATTTTGTAGATTTTTTGATGATAGCCATTCTGACCAATGTGAGATGATACCTCATTGTGGTTTTGAATTGCATTTCAATAATAATTAGTGATGTTACACATCTTTTCATTTGCCTGTTGGCCATCTGTATGTCTTCTTTGGAAAAATGTCTATTTAGGTCTTCTGCCCATTTCTTGATTGGGTTCTTTGTTTTTCAGTATTGAGTTGTATGAGCTGTTTGTATATTTCAGATATTAACCCCTTGTTGGTAGCATCATTTGAAAATATTTTTCCCAATCTATAGGTTGTCTTTTTGTTTTGTTGATGGTTGCCTTTGCCGTGCAAAAGCTTGTAAGTTTGATTAGGTCCCATTTATTTAATTTTGCTTTTATTTCTTTTGCCTTGGGAGACTATCTAAGAAATTATTGTTACAATTTATGTCAAAGAATGTTTTGCCTATGTTCCTTTCTAGGAGTTTTATGGTGCCATATCTTACATTTAGATCTTTAAACCATTTTGAGTTTATTTTTATGTATGGTGTGAGGGAATGTTTTAATTTCATTGATGTACATGTAGCTGTCCAGCTTTCCCAATACCACTTGTTGAAGAGACTGTCTTTTCTCCATTGTATATTCTTGCCTCCTTTACCATAGATGAATTGACCAGAGGTGTGCAGGTTTATTTCTGTGCTCTCCATTCTGTGCCATTGATCCATGTACATCTTTTTGAGCCATGCTGTTTTGATTACCATAGCTTTGTAGTATAGTGTAAAGTCTGGAAGGGTTATACCTCCAGCTTCGTTCTTTTCTCTCAGGATTGCTTTGGAAATTCTGGATATTTTGTAGTTTTATAGAAATTTTAGGATTATTTGTTCTAGTTCTGTGAAAAATCTCATGGGTATTTTGATAGGAGTTGCATTAAATTTGTAATTGCTTTGCATAGTATGGCCATTTTAACAATATCAATTTTTCCAATCAGAGAACTGGGATATCTTTGAATCCTCTTCAATTTCCTTTACCAATGTTTTATAGTTTTCAGCGTAAAGGTCTTTCACCTTCTTGGTTAAGTTCATTCCTAGGTAATTTTTTGATGTAATTTTAAGTGAGATTTTTTTTTTTTTTGCTTTCTCTTTCTGATATCTCACTGTTAGTATATAGAAATGCAAGAGATTTTTGTATATTAATCTTGCATCCTGCTACATTGCTGAATTCATTTATTAGTTCTAATAGTTCTGGGGCAGAGACTTTAGGGTTCTCTATGTAGAGTATCATGTCATCTGAAAATAATGACAGTTATACCTCTTCCTTTCCAATTTAGAGATCTTTTATTTCTTTTTCTCATCTGATTGCTATAGTGAGGACTTCCAAAACTTTGTTGAATAGAAGTGGTAAGAGTGAGCCTCCTTGTTTTGTTTCTGAATTTAGTGGGAAGGCTTTCAGCTTTTCACCATTGAGTATTATGTTGGCTGTGGGTTGTCATAAATGGCCTTTATTATGCTGAGATATGTTTCCTCTATATCCACTTTGATGAGTTTTTTTGTTTTTTTTCTTAAATTTATTTATTTATTTATTTTTGGCTGCATTGGGTCTTCATTTCTGTGCGAGGGCTTTCTCTAGTTGCGGCAAGCGGGGGCCACTCTTTATCGTGGTGCGCGGGCCTCTCATTATCGTGGCCTCTCCTGTTGCAGAGCACAGGCTCCAGACGCGCAGGCTCAGTAGTTGTGGCTCACGGGCCCAGTTGCTCCGCGGCATGTGGGATCTTCCCAGACCAGGGCTCGAACCCGCGTCCCCTGCATTAGCAGGCAGATTCTCAACCACCGCGCCACCAGGGAAGCCCCCACTTTGATGAGTTTTTATCATGAATGGTTCTTGAATTTTATCAAAGCTTTTTCTGAATCTATTGAGATAATCATGTTTTTGTCTTTACTTTTATTAATGTGGAGTATCACATTGATTGATTTGCATATGTTGAACCATCCTTGCAACCCTGGAATGAATTCAACTTGATCATAGTGTATGTTCTTTTTTATGTATTTTTGGATTTGGTTTGCTAATATTTTGTTGAGGTTTTTTGCATCTATATTCATCAAAGATATTAGCTTGCAATTTTCTTTTTTGGTAGTGCCTTGGTCTGGTTTTGGTAATGGTGGCCTTGTAGAATGAATTTGGGAGTGTTTCCTCCTCTTTGAATTTTTTAGAATAATTTGAAAAGGATAGGTATAAGTTCTTCTTTATATATTTGGTAGAATTCCCCAGTGAAGCCCTCCAATCCTGGACTTTTGTTTGCAGGTTTTTTAAAATTAAAGATTCTATTTCACTCCTAGTGATTGGTCTGTTCAAATTATCTGTTTCTTCTGAATCACATCTGGCAGGATGTATGTATGTCAGGATGTATGTATACATCCTTGGCAGGATGTATGTTTCTAGAAATTTGTCCATTTCTTCTAGATTGTCCAATTTATTTAGCATATAACTGTTCATAGTATTCTCTTGTGGTTTTTTGTATTTCTGTGCTATCAGTTGTCATTTCTCCTCTATTTTAAATTTTGTTTATTTGTATATTCTCTCTTTTCTTCTTGGTGAGCCTTGCTAGAGGTTTGTTAATTTTGTTTGTCTTTAAAAAAAAAAAAACTCTTGGTTTTATTGATCTTCTCTATTGTTTTTTATCTCTATTTATTTACTCTCTGATCTTTATTATTTGCTTTCTTCTGCTGACTTGGTCTTTGTTCTTCTTTTTCTAATTCTTTTAGGTGGTACGTTAGGCTGTTTATTTCAGACTTGTTTCTTGAGGAAGGCCTGTATGGCTATGAATTCCCACTTAGAACTGCTTTTGCTGCATCCTATAGATTTTGTAAAGTTATATTTTCATTTTCTTTTGTCTTGAGGTATTTCCTGATTTCTTTGATTTCATTGGTGACCCATTGGATTTTTAGTATCTTGTTGTTTAGTCTCCATGTGTTTTTTCTTTTCTCGTTTTTCTTTCTGTGGTTGATTTCTAGTTTCATATCTTTGTGATCAGAAGAGATGCTTGAAATAATTTCTGTCCTGTTAAATTCGTTGCGGCTTGTTTTGTGTCCTAGTATGTGGTCTATCCTAGAGGGCATTCAATGTGCACTTGAAAAGAAATGTGTATTCTGCTTTTTTTGGATGTAGTGGTCTGTAGATATCAATTAAGTACAACTTGTCTATTGTGTCATTTAGGGCCTTTGTTGCCCTAATTTTTCCAGATTTTCTGTCTGGATGATCTGTCTATTGATGTCAGTGGAGTGTTAAAATCTCCTACTATTACTGAATTATTATCAATTTCTCCCTTCATATCTCTTAGTATTTGCTCTATATATGGAGATGCTCATGTATTGGGTGCATATATGTTAACAATTGTAATATCTTCCTCTTATATTGATCCCTTTATCATTATATAATGCCCATCTCTGTCTTTTGCTAGAGCCTTTGTTTTAAAGTCTATTTTGTCTGATGTGAGTATTGCTACCTCTGCTTTCTTATTGCTTCCATTTCCATGATATATGTTTTTCCATATCATCACTCTCAGTCTGTGTGTGTCTTTTACCCTGAAGTGAGTCTCTTACCAGCAGCTTATTCCAGGTTTTTTTTTATCCAGTCAGGCAGCCTATGTCTTTTGATCAAAACATTTATCCCATTGCCATTTAAAGTGATTATTGATAAGTATGTACTTATTACCATTTTATTCCATGTTTTCCAGTGGTTTTTGTATTTTTTCTTTTTCATTTCTTCTTTTTTTTTTCTGTTGTGATTTGATGATTTTTCTGTTGTAGCATGCTTGAGTTTCTTTCTTTTGGTTTTTGTGAATCTATTGTATGTTTTTGATTTGGGTTACCATGGTGTTCATGTATGTTGATCCATAGCTTACCTACTTGCTTTAAATTGATAGTCATTCAAGTTCAAACACATTCTAAAAGATCTATTTTTTAAATCCTCTCCTCCACATTTTATGTTTTTGATGTCCTGTTTTATATCTTCAGGCTTATACTTCTACTGCTTGCTGTAGTTATAATCTCTCTTACAATTTTTTCTATTTGTTTTTCAATCTATGTACTGGCTTATTTATGTAATCTTCAATCCTTACTTTATATCTGCCTTTTCTATTGTGGTTTTCCCTTTCCTATAGATTCTTAGTACTTTTCTATTTAGAGAAGACCCATCAATATTTCTTTTAGGGTAGGCTTAGTATTGCTGAATCCTTTTAACTTTTGCTTATCTGAGAAATTCTTTATCTCTCCTTCTATTCTAAATTATTATCTTGCTGGGTAGGGTATCCTATGTTGCAGGGTGTTCCCTTTCAGGGCTTTGGATATATCATGCCACTTCCTCCTGCCCTGCAAAGTTTCTGCAGAGAAATCAGTTGATAGACTTATGGGGGTTCCCTTATAAATGACTCTTTGTTTATCTCTTGCTGCCTTTATAATCCTTTCTTTATTTCTAACTTTTGCCATATTAATTATGATATGTCTTGGCATGGGTCTGTTTGGGTTTATCTTGTTTGAGACCTCCTGTGCTTCCTGTACCAGGATATGTGTTTCCTTTTTTAGGTTTGGGAAGTTTTCAGCCATAATTTCTTTTTGTAATATAATTTTTATTTTATATTGGGGTATAGTTGATTTACAATGTTGTGTTGTTTTCGGGTGTACAGCAAAGTGGTTCAATTTTACATATACATATAACCATTCTTTTTCAGATTCTTTTCTGATATAGGTTAATACAGAATTCTGAGTAGAGTTCCCTGTGCTATAGAGTAGGTCCTTGTTGATTATCTATTTTATATATAGTAGTGTATATATGTTAATCCCAAACTCCTAATTTATCCCTCCCCTACCACATTTCCCCTTTGGTAACCATAAGTTTGTTTTTGAAGGCTGTGAGTCTGTTTCTGTTTTGTAAATAAGTTCATTTGTATCATCTTTTTAGATTCCACATATAAGTGATATCATATGACATTTATCTTTCTCTGTCTGACTTACTTCACTTAGTATGATAATCTCTAGGTCCATCCATATTGCTGCAAATGGCATTATTTCATTCCTTTTTGTGGCTGAGTAATATTACATTGTATATATGTACCATATCTTCCTTATCCATTCCTCTGTCAATGGATATTTAGGTTGCTTCCATGTCTTGGCTATTGTAAACAGTGCTGCAGTGAACATTGGGGTGCATGTATCCTTTTGATTTATGGTTTTCTCCAGATAGATGCCCAGGAGTGGGACTGCTGGATTATATGTTACTTCTATTTTTAGTTTTTTAAGGAACCTCCATACTGTTCTCCATAATAGTTGTACCAATTTACATTCCCACCAACCATGTAGGAGGGTTCCCTTTTCTCCACACCCTCTCCAGCATTTATTGTTTGTAGACTTTTTGATGATGGCCATTCTGACCGGTATGAGGTGATACCTCATTGTAGTTTTGATTTGCATTTCTCTAATAATTAGCGATGTTGAGCATCTTTTCAATAACACTGATGAACATAGATGAAAAAATCCTCAACAAAATACTAGTAGACCAAATCTAACAATACATTAAAGGATCATACACCATGATCAAGTGGGATTTATCCCAGGGATGCAAGGACTTTTCAATATCTGGAAATCAATCAGTGTGATACACCATATTAACAAACTGAAGAATAAAAACCATACGATCATCTCAGTAGATGAAGAAAAACCTTTTGACAAGATTCAACACCCATTTATGATAAAAACTCTCCAGAAAGTCAGCATAGAGGTAACCTACCTCAACATAATAAAGATCATTTATGACAAACCCATAGCTAACATCATACTCAATGGTGAAAAGCTGAAAGCATTTCCTCTCAGATCAGGAATGAGACAAGGATGTCCACTCTCACCACTTTTATTCAACATAGTTTTGCAAGTCCTAGCCAAGGCAATCAGAGAAGAAAAAGAAATAAAAGAATACAAATTGGAAAAGAAGTAGTAAAACTGTCACTGTTTGCAGGTGACGTGATACCATACATAGAAAATCCTAAAGATGCTATGAGAAAACTACTAGACATCATCAATGAATTCAGTAAGGTTGCACGATACAAATTAATACACAGAAATCTCTTGCATTTGTATACATTAACAACAAAAGATCAGAAAGAGAAACTAAGGAAACGATGCCATTTACCATGGCATCAGAAAGAATAAAATACCTAGGAATAAACCTATCTAAGGAGGAAAAAGACCTGTACTCTGAAAACTATAAGATGCAGATGAAAGAAATCAAAGATGACACAAACAGATGGAAAGGCATACCATGTTCTTGGATTGGAAGAATCCATATTGCCAAATGACTATAGTACCCAAGATTCAATGCAATCCCTATCAAATTACCAATGGCATTTTTCACAGAACTAGAACAAAAAATTTAAAATTTTTATAGAAACACAAAAGTCCCCAAGTAGCCAAAGCAATCCTGAGAAAGAAAAATGGAGCTGGAGGAATCAGGTTCCCTGACTTCAAACTATACTATAAAGCTACAGTAATCAAAACAGTATGGTACTGGTACAAAAACAGAAATATAGATCAATGGAACAGGATAGAAAGCCCAGAAATAAATCCACACACCTATGGTCAGTTAATCTACAACAAAGGAGGCAAGAATGTACAATGGAGAAAAAATGGTCTCTTCAATAAGTGGTGCTGGGAAAACTGGACAGCTACACGTAAAAGAATGAAATTAGAACATTCTCTAACATAATACACAAAAATAAACTCAAAATAAATTAAATACCCAAATGTAAGACCAGATACTACAGAACTCTTAGAGGAAAACAGAGGCAGAACACTCTTAGACATAAATTGCAGCAATCTTTTTGGATCCACCTCCTAGAGTAATGAAAAAAAAACAAAAATAAACAAATGGGACCTAATTAAACTTAAAAGCTTTTGCAGCACAAAGGAAACCCTAAACAAAATGAAAAGACAACCCACAGAATGGGAGAAAATATTTGCAAATGAAGCAACTGACAAGGGATTAGTCTCCAAAATATACAAACAGCTCACACAGCTCAATATCAAAAAAGCAAACAACACAATCAAAAAATGGGCAGAAGACCTAAGTAGACATTTCTCCAAAGAAGACATACAGATGGCCAAAAAGCACATAATTTCTTTAAATACATTTTCGATACCCTTTTCTCTTTTCTCCTTCTGGATCCCCTGTTATACATAGGTTGGCATGTTTTATATTAACCCTTGGATCTTGTATTTTGCTTTCACTTTTTTTTTTCATTTGTCTTTTTGTCTGGTGTTCTGATTGGTTGATTTCCATTATCCTATCTTCCAGATCACTGATTCATTCTTCTGTGTCATTTAGTCAGCTATATATTGCTTCTAGATTGCTTTTTATCTCAGAAATTGAATTATCTCTTTTTGATTTGCTCATCCTGATAGCTTCTAGTTCCTTGTTGCAGTGATCTGTGTTTCTATCGATAATCTTTCTCAATTTAGTTGGCATTTTTATTACCACCTTTTTGAACTTGGAATCTGTTAGACTGGTGAGCTCTGTTTTACTATTTATTCTTTCAAGGGATTTCTCTTGTTCTCTTCATTGGGAGTAGTTCCCCTGCCTTTTAATTTTACTTAACTTTCTCTGTCTCTATGAATTAAGGAGAAATAGTTATTTATCGTGCTCTTGAAGGGGTGTTTTCATGTGGGAGCATCACTGTGTAGACTGTGTGTGATCAATGTTTTAGATGTGAGAGCTGGTTATGATGTGGATACCAGCCATGTCTTTCCTCAGAGTGTGTTGGCCACTATCACCTTGATAGGGGATGTGGTTGGTGTTGGGGGCTCTAAAGCCTGTGCAGGGTGTGAGGCAGGACTTTCTCTTGCTCCATAGCTGTTGCCGCCCTGTCAGGGGCTGGATCTGCTCCCCAGGTGTTGGAGTAGAAGCCCTGAGGATCGGGCTTGATCAGGTTCCATTCCCCTTGAGTGCCTGCCCTGCCCCAGAGGAGATGATCACTGAAGCCAGTGAGACCCATGCACTCACAGAGTCACAGAGGACTGATGCTTTGCCTGTGTAGGCATCTGTTGTTCCACTGGGACACAGTCCAATCACATCCCTCCTCCTATGTGTTCATCTCAGATCTAGTGGAAGGCTGTGGTATGGAGTGGGCAGGGTCAGAGCATTCACAGGTTGTGAGATGGATCATGGCATGCAAGTCAAGGTATCTCCTGCTCTACCACCAAAGCAAGCAAGCCACCACTGCCCCCCCGGACCACACCCCAGGCTCCCTGGGCTGTCCCTGAGCTGCTAGACCAAGTCTTCTCTCTAGGCCTGGCTGGCTCAGACCTCAAGTCAAGTTGTGGCATCAAGCGAGCAAGACCAGGGCGTTTGCTGGGCTGTAGTGGAGACGGGAGCAGGCACCAATTCCCAGTGCCACTCCAGCAATCACTGACAATGGCTGCTGCTGTCCCACCCGGACTTCACTCCAGGCCCCCGTGCTGTCTCTGAGTAGCTATACCAAGTCTTTTCCCAGTGCCTGGCTATCTCAGATCTCACACCAAGTTATGGTATAGAGTGAGCAGGGCCAAGGTGTTCACCCCGCTTGGATTCGGGAGTGTGGTGAAGCGGCAGCCAGCAGTGCAAAGCTCTCTCCTCCCTGATTGTTGGCAAGCCAGCACTCACACACTCTTCGCAGGTAGAGTCTAGGCTTCCCCAGCCCTTCTATCTGTCCCAGCAGTTCTCTCAACAGCCAAGGGAGCTTGTCTCCTCCACATAGACCCCAGGACTGGGAGCCCCAGTCTTTGGCTTGACCTGCTCACTCCTCAGGGTGAGGGTCCACCTTTGTGGAATTATTCTTCCTTTCAGATCCCTCCCGGAGGTGGAGGTTCCGACTTTATGCCTTTTTTCCATCCTACCCATTTATGTGGAGATCTTTCTTACAGGTTTGTTTGCATAGATGTTCTTCTGCCAGTTTCCAGTTCGTTTTTCATGGGAATTGTTCCACATGTTTTGATACATTTTTGATGTGTTTGTGGGGGAAGGTGAGCTCCACATCCTCCTACTCCACCATCTTGATCCTGTTCATCAACTTGTTTATGCCAAGGACACACAGGACTACTCCACATTAAGTACTGGTATTAGGGAAACCACCTTGACTATGTGGATGATAGCCTGCCGGTCTTTGGATACTTCTCCCACCATTATCTTTTCCTTAGTTTCTATTTTTCCATATTTTGTCAGCCTCAAAATATTCCATTCCATATCTGGACAAGGTTCCCAGGGAAGATGAAAACATTTTAGAGACCACAGATGATTCTAACTTCCATTATCAGACTACAGTCCACTTTAAAGACTACAGGCAGTCAATAGAACCTGCTATGTAACTCAGAGAAGAGAGGAGGCCAGAGGGGAGAACACCTGTCTTCAAATATTTGAGGTACTGTCATGAGGAAGAGAGACTGATTCAGCCTCTTCTCCAAGGGCGGAAGCAGGCACTGGGTGGTGACTGTGGGGAACCAGATCTCAGGTTGAGAGAAGGAGCTGTTTCCTCACAAAGGGGCTGCACCGTTAGGGGGTTGGCTGCCTTGAGCTCATGAGCACTGCGTCACTGGGAACATTTGAGCGGAGGTTGAATGCCACCTGTAGGCTTGTTCTGAAGGGGGTCCCTGCATGAAGTAGAAAGTATACTGTCCCCTGTTAGAATGCAGGAGTGTCACCTGGAATAGTTCTATAGGTGTTTAGCAGATAACTGAAAGAACAGTGAGACAGACTATGAAGAGCAACCTGGATGGGGTATTAGGTGGTGAAAAGAGTGTACAGGCTGAGTAAAGGAGGATGCTTAAGAAAAACTACCCACCTTACCACTCTGTTTTAATCATCACTGATATCCAGAGAAACATAGTTCCTCTTTGGAGCCACCCAGGACTCAGACAAGGCACTCTACTCGTCCTCTTCCCCCTTTTTTCCGGTGGGCCCTCCCATCCAGCAGCAAGTCAACTAAATGCCTCTGGCTGCTCTATGATGCTATTTTGGAGAAAGTCCCCAGGCCTGGAGGATCAGGTAGAAAGTCCATGTAAAGGGTAAGTGGCAGTAAATAAGAATGAGTATATAATTGAGAATAGCCTTTAGGGGTTTAGATCTAATATCCTTGATTTCAGCCTAATGGGTGGATGGATTAAGGAACACCACTGCAGTGTAGCTAAAAGGAGGCAGAGTTGGGGGTAAGCATGGGGTGATAAAAAGCACGAGAGCCCGACAGGCAGCTTGGACTGGATGCATGTACCTCACATTAGAACTCCTCAGAATGGGCTGATGATGATGACTGCTATACAAAATAGCAAGTCAAAGAATTATTCAGCGGGTATTTGCTCCACAGAAATTAGATGTATGAGGTATCACATTCTTTTATCTTTCTATATCCAATTAGACTTGCTCTGAACCTCTAGTCTCCCCACCCCATCCCCTTGGCTTCTATAAGAATCTCAGGTCTTACTTGGTCCCAGGAACCAGGAGAGGGCCTAGTCCTTAGTCCCTAATGGATGCTATTATTTCCAAGGCTCCCATGTCACCACTGTTGGTGTCTGGCTCTCCCAGCTCTCAGCTGGCGACAGGGAACATGGACCATTGCTCTGAAGGCCTTGGTACTTGCTGATCGTACACCAGGCATCACTCTACCTGCCACCTCTTGGGGTTTTGGGAGGCAAGTGGGATTAGGATCTCTGCCATCGAATAGAATGCACAACCCCTTCATCTCCCAAGTTTGAGAAATGCAGATCGATCTTTCCAGCATTCAGTTACTGGGGCTTCTCCTTAACCCTCAAAGTCCCTCCTTCTCTCCAACAATCCAACTCTATCTAGGCTCCCTGAGCCAAAAATTTCAAAACGAAGTGCTGGTAAATCTCTTCCTGGGAAAGCGAAATACAGCCCTCTGGAGTGCAAACATGTGGTCGCTCTTCTGATGACCTGGACAGTTTTTAGTTATTTATTTGTATTTATTTAGCTTTTCATATAAGCCAGACACTAGGACAAGTGGTTTTGCAATAAGCATTGTTTCATCGAATCCTCACAAAAGCCATACAGGTAGGTAAGATTACTATTCCAGTCAGATGTGTAAGACAAGTGAAGCTTGAAGTGATGGTTAAGGAACTTGCCTGAGGAGGTGGAGCTAAACCCAGGCTACGGATCCCAGAGCCCTGACTCACAATCACCACACCATCTACTTGCCTCTATGAAATTAATAAATTAATCCATCAATATATAGCTTTCTCATTCTTTTTGTGAGGATGCTACAGCAGAAAATAAGACACAAGTAAATTAATCAGGTTAACATGCCAGAATGATACCAGTTAAATCCCAGAGACTCCACACAGTAGGGTTTTAAGAACCTGAGATGCTTTCTCAGCACTCGGCAGACCCTGTAGGCCCTGGGGAGCTGCCCTGGAGCTTTTTTGTCTTCTCTGTGGGCTGCAGGGCGGAGTGGGGGGCAGGAAGTGCATCTGCCTGGGTTAACTGTAGCAGTGCTCTCGTTGTTCTTGGCATAATGAATGCTCTGTGAAGAGACCCTCTGAAGTGTTCCTTTGAGAGAACGCTCCTTGCTCCTGCCTCTCTAGGCTCTCCCTGTCCCTTGGCTGCAAAAGAGATCATTGTGTTTCTTTTCTTTTTTCTTAAAAATTAAAAATATTTTCTATCCCCTAATAACTATTAAAACTATTATCCTCTTCAAACATCTTTTAAAAGGTAGTCACCATATGCAGTATTTTTTCACCAGCCATTCTTCAACTTCCTAGAGTCTAGTACTTACTATATGTCATATTTCAATATCTCTGAAATTAGAAATAAATCTTACATGCAGTGGCATCTTTACAACTCTAATTGGCATTCTTTTGTTTGTTTTCAAGTAGTGTATAAATGAATGGTGCATCTTTGAAATGATGGCATCTTAAGAGTCAATGAACTATGATATGTATAATGCACAGTGGAAAGATTCCAGATTAGAACCTCCCCAAGGTCAGGTAAGAGAAACGTTCTTATTTATCTAGTGCCCTCATCTCCCACACTCAGTGCTTAGCCCAGTAGTGCTAAATGTTTTAGCACATTTCATTTGAGATGATGAAATGTCTACTAGATGTAAACTATGTGTCCACCTTTGACAAAGTCCTGTCAATCACAAAGGTACTTCCAGTGATCTTTTCTACCACTGAAAATCTAACTAAACCACCAAACTCCTGAACTATAATTATTTATTTACAAAAATATTTGATCAATAATGTCAGTAATTCATACAGATAAGAAATCATTCACAATACCTCAGGATATTTTGTTATTAATGTTGTACAGTTAGAAACTATTCCTATTGTTCAAACACATGGTTTTAGAGCTTTAGAAAACAAACTACTAGCTGATATAGCAAAGCAATACCAAGAAAATATTTTGACCTGCCCTATAGTATCTATGGATTACTTAGCTTAGAAATCTTGTTTTCATCTAGTTCAGACCGAGTAGGTACATTATAAAGAAAAATAGGTATTGTTTTCATATGTGACTTAGAATGTGATCAGAACAGGGCTGAATGCCAGCCTCCATTAACAGTAAGGCAGCGTCAGTCATTAATGGCCCTGTCCATTCTTATTGGTCAGTGTCCTTGCTGAACTGACTGATAATAATTTTAATATCTCTTCCAATCACCTAAGTATGATCCCAAATTAATTCTTCTTCAATCATTGCTTAATAAAAATGTCATCATCTCAAGAAAGTAACAGGGATTTTATTCAAAACTTTTCCAAGGATGTGCTGGAGTCAATGTAATTTCTGTCCAATCACTGTGCATCACTTTGTACTTATATATTTATATAGTGCTGCACACTGAGGAGAGAGTCAGAAAGGGGACCATAAGTAAAATCGTCAACCATCAAAGAAACACCCTACTCTCTGCTCACATTTAAGAAGACAGGGAGCATAGGAACATTTGTGACAAGGATGAAATGACTACATTTCTCCTTGTTCATTACTTTATCTTCCAAAGTAAGTTAACCACCATCTTACTATGCATTCTGGTCCAATAACATTTTTTTTTTTTTTAACAAACCCAGGGCTGCAGTTTATTAAAAACTTAAACTTGCCCTTATAAACCTTACGGGAATCCAAATTTAGATAGCCAGAGATTTCTGGCCAACTCATCATTACTATTTCTTGAACTCTGGACATTTACGTACATGGCTCCAAGCTGATTTGCATTCTGCACCAGTTACAGGAATGGATCTGCCAGGAAGTTTTGAAACGCAAGGACAGATAGGCCTCTTTCTTGGTTAATTCATAGCTCCAGTCCTACAGATCAGCCCAGCCAGGTCCTCCAAATCTTTTGCAATGAGCATTTTGAAACACATGGGTCATTTAGTTCTGGCTTCCAGGCAGTTCAGCAAAATGCTTAGCCTAGAGAATTGCAAAAGTTTATGATTTCTCACCGAGGAATGAAATGTGACGCAGTAGAGTGCACTGCAGACATTTAATACCAGATGTTAATGTAAAAATTGGAAAATTGTGGCCTCACATGATTATCTGATCCCTGACCCGCAAAAACCCATTACAGTCCAGAAGGCATAATCATTTCTGGCTTCTTCCACTATTAAACTTTGTGTCTAATTTTTTTAATGTGAAATAGTAATTCTGAGTTACTTAACTGAGATAGTTAGATCATATCAGTCTTGAGGCATTTTGTGCACACACTAACAGAGTTATGCAATTCCTAACCATAAAAATCAGAAGTAAAGCAATTCTGATTTGTTGCATTTTCTAGTAATTTAAAAAAATAATGTGAGGCATGTTTATTTCCCTTGTCTGTACTCCACCCCTATCTAACTTCATGAAATGCATAAGGGAAAGGAAGGAAAGGAGGAGATCTTGCTAACTTGCATCGAGAGCGAAAGAGAACACCTGAAATACAAATTTCCCAGCACTTTAACATTTGTTTTCACTCTTTCCCTGAATCTGTATCCTTAAGAAGTAGAATGACTGTTTTAGAAGGAGGATGGACTGTTTAGAAATCCCAGATCTATGAGGAGAGCTTGGTGTAGAATGAGTAGTTGCAGGTAAGAAGCTGCAGATTTGGTGTCACATCTCAGTGAGTTCTAGCTCTTTTACTTCCTGTGTGATATTGGACAAAGTGCTTAACCTCTCTGTGCCTGAGTTTCCTCTTCCTAAAAGTGGGTTCAACATGAACATTCTGCCCACCTCACAGGGTTGTTGTAAGGCTCAAAGAATACATAAACTGAAAAGTTCTAAATAACTATGAAGGAAATAGCTCAAGCTCTGTTGTTTCAACTGGAATCCTGAGGAAGCTGGGACCCAAAGAATCTCCTCTAAGCCCAGGGACAGGTAGAGAGAACTTTAAAGTGGCCTCTTTTACTGGGCATGAATATCTTACTTTTATTTCCTTATGCTTTTGATATTTTAAAGGGCAGAGAGGAAAGCAGATACAAGATCTTAATGAATCACTAGTAAGAAATTGGTTCAACTGACCCAGACAAAAGCACTTCTATAGGGTTTAGCACCTGTGTGGTGAGGCTGAGAAAGACCTGGAGATAGCAGGACACCAGGGACTGTTCTAGAGAAATAGAAGCCGGCAGAAAAGCCAAGTCCTGCCCTCAAGAGAGCATCCGATCTGATCTCTTTCTCTCTCTCTCTCTCCCTCTCTCTCGTTTTCTCTCTCTCTCTCTCTCATTCTCTCTCTCTCTCTCTCGTTCTCTCTCTCTTCCCCATCTCTCTTTCTCCCTCCCTCTCTCCCTCCCTCCCTCCTTCCAATCAAAAACAATTGCAAATGCATAGCAGGCAATACTGGCAAAAACAGCTCAGAGAATGGGTGAATAAGAAAGGATCTTTGAGACCATGTGGACCAATTTCTCCGTTGATGGATGGACACTAAGGCCTGGGGAAGTTGGGTGGCATGCCCTGCCCCACACAAATCAGCAGCATCACTGCCACAAGAAGCCAGAGCTTGTGGCCCCCATTTCCAATGAATTTTTTTAATCTAATTTTCATTTTGTATCGTTGATTTACAATATTGTGTTAATTTCTGGTGTACAGCAAAGTGATTTAGTTATACAAATATCCATTCTTTTTCCGATTCTTTTTCCATATAGGTTATTACAGAATATTGAGTAGAGTTCCCTGTGCTATACAGTATGTCCTTATTGATTATCTGTTTTATATATAATAGTGTGTGTATGTTAATCCGAAACTTCGGATTTATCCCTCCCCAGCCCACCTTTCCCCTTTGGTGACCATAAGTTTGTTTTCGAAGTTTGTGAGTCTGTTTCTGTTCTGTAAATAAGTTCATTTGTATCTTTTTTTAGATTCCACATGTAACTGATATATGATATTTGTCTTTCTCTGTCTTACTTCACTTAGTATATAATCTCCAGGTCCATTCATCTTGCTGCAAATGGCATTATTCAATTCTTTTTTATGGCTGAGTCATATTCCATTGTGTATATATATCTGTATATATCTATATCTATATATATATCTATCTCACATCTTTTTTATCCATTCATCTGTCGACTGACACTTAGGTTGCTTCCATGTCTTGGCTATTATAAATAGTGCTCCAGTGAACATTGAGGTGCATGTATCTTTTCAAATTATGGTTGTTTTTTCTCCAGATATATTCCCAGGAGTGGGATTGCAGGATCATATGGTAGCTCTATTTTTAGATTTTAAAGAACCTCCATACTCTTCTCCATAGTGGCTGTACCAATTTACATTCCCAGAAACAATGTAGGAGTGTTCCTTTTTCTCCGCACCTTCTCCAGCATTTATTTTTTGTAGACTTTTCAATGATGGCCATTCTGACTGGAGTGAGGTGATACCTCATTGTATTTCTGATTCGCATTTCTCTAATAATTAGTGATGTTGAGCATCTTTTCATGTGCCTTTTGGCCATCTGTATGTCTTCTCTGGAGAAATGTCTATTTAGATCTTTTGCTCATTTTTTGATTGGGTTGTTTGTTTTTTTGATATGGAGCTGTATAAGCTGTTTAAATATTTTGGAGATTACTCCCGTGTCAGTTGCATCATTTGCAAATATTTTCTCCCATTCTGTGGGTTGTCTTTTCATTTTGTTTATGGTTTCCTTTGCTGTGCAAAAGCTTTCAAGTTTAATTAGGTCCCATTTTTTAATTTTTGTTTTTATTTTCATTACTCTAGGAGGTGGGTTAAAAAAGATCTTGCTGTCATTTATGTCAGAGAGTGTTCTCCCTATGTTTGCTTGTGTGAGTTTTATAGTATCCAGTCTTGCATTTAGGTCTTTAATCCATTTTAAGTTTATTTTTGTGTATGGTGATAGAGAATGTTCTAATTTCATTCTTTTACATGTAGCTGTCCAGTTTTCCCTGCACAACTTATTGAAGAGACTGTCGTTTCTCCATTGTATATTCTTGCCTCCTTTGTCATAGATTAATTGACCATAGGTGTATGGGTTTATTTCTGGGCTTTCTATCCATTGATCTATATTTCTGTTTTTTGTGCCAGTACCATACTGTTTTAATTACTGTAGCTTTCTCATATTGTGTAATGTCTGAGAGCCTGATTCCTCCAGCTCCATTTTTCTTTCTCAGGATTGCTTTGGTTATTTGGGGTCTTTTGTGTTTCCATACAACTTTAAAAATTTTTTGTTCTACTTCTGTGAAAAATGTCTTTGGTAATTTGATAGGGATTGCATTGAAACTGTAGATTGCCTTGGGTAGTATAGTCATTTTGACAATATTGATTCTTCCAAATCAAAGAACATGGTATATCTTTCCATCTGTTTGTGTCACCTTCGATTTCTTTCATTAGCGTCTTATAGTTTTCAGAGTACAGGTCTTTTGTCTCCTTAGATAGGTTTATTCCTAGGTATTTTATTCTTTTTGATGTGATGGCAAATGGTATTGTTTCCTTAATTTCTCTTTCTCATCTTTTGTTTTTAGTGTATAGGAATGCAAGAGATTTCTGTGTCTTAATGTTGTATCCTGCAACTTTACTGAAGTCATTGATAGACTTTAAAATAAAGACTGTTACAAGAGACAAAGAAGAACACTACATAATGATCAAGGAATCAATCCAAGAAGAAGATATAACAATTGTAAATATATATGCAACCAACATAGGAGCACCTCAATATATAAGGCAAATGCTAAGAGCCATAAACGGAGAAAGAAAATTGACAGTAACACAATAATAGTGGGGGACTTTAACACCACACTTACATCAATGGACAGATCATCCAGACAGAAAATCAATAAGGAAAAACAGGCCTGAAATGAAACATTAGACCAGATGGACTTAATTGATATTTATAGGACATTCCATCCAAAAGCAGAAGAATACACATTCTTCTCAAGTACACATGGAACATTCTCAAGGATAGATCACGTGCTGGGCCACAAAGCAAACCTAGGTAAATTTATGAAAATTGAAGTCATATCAAGCATATTTTCTGACCACAGCACTATGAGATTAGAAATCAGCTACAAGAAAAAAACTGTAAAAAAACACAAACACGTGGAGACTAAACAGTATGCTACTAAACAACTAATGGATCACTGAAGAAATTAAAAAATACCTAGAGACAAATTACAATGAAAACACGACAATCCAAAACCTATGGACATGGAAAAAGCAGTTCTAAGAGGGAAGTTTATAGCGATACAAGCTTACCTCAGGAAACAAGAAAAGGCTCAAATAAACAACCTAACCTTACACCTAAAGCAACTAGAGAAAGAAGAAAAACCCAAAATTAGTAGAAGGAAAAAAATCATGAAGATCAGAGCAGAAATAAATGAAATATAGATGAAGAAAACAATAGAAAGATCAATGAAACTAGAAGCTGGTTCTTTGAAAAGATACACAAAATTGACAAACTTTTAGCCAGACTCATCAAGAAAAAAAGGGAGAGGGCTCAAATCAATAAAAGTAAAAATGAAAAAGAAGAATTACAATGGACACCACAGAAATACAAAGGACCGTAAGAGACTACTACAAGCAACTATATACCAATAAAATGGACAACATGGAATGGACAAATTCTTAGCAAGGTACAATCCTCCAAGACTAAACCAGGAAGAAATAGAAAATATGAACAGACCAATCACAAGTACTGAAATTGAAACTGTGATTAAAGAACTTCCAACAAACAAAAGTCCAGGACCAGATGGCTTCACAGGCGAACCTCATCAAACATTTAGAGAAGAGTTAACACCTATCCTTCTGAAACTCTTCCAAAAAATTGCAGAGGAAGGAAAACTCTCAAACTCATTCTATGAGGCCACCATCACCCTGACACCAAAACCACACAAAGATACCACAAAGAAAGAAAATTACAGGCCAATATCCCTGATGAGCATAGACAGAAAATTCCTCAACAAAATACTAGCAAACTGTATCCACCAATACATTAAAAGGATTATACACCATGATCAAGTGGGATTTATACCAAGGATGCAAGAATTCACTATCTGCAAATCAGTCAGTGTGATACACCACATTAACAAACTGAAGAATAAAAACCATATGATCATCTCAATAGATGCAGGAAAAGCTTTTGACAAAATTCAACACCGATTTATGATAAAAACTCTCCAGAAAGTGGGCATAGAGGGAAACTACCTCAACATAATAAAGCCCATATATGACAAAACCCCAGCTAGTATCGTTCTCAACAATGAAAACCTGAAAGCATTTTCTCTAAGATCAGGAACAGGACAAGGATGTCCACTCTCGCTACTTTTATTCAACATAGTTTTGGAAGTCCTAGTCACAGCTATCAGAGAAGAAAAGGAAATAAAAGGAATCCAAATTGGAAAAGAAGAAGTAAAACAGTCGCTTTGCAGATGATATGATACTATACATAGAAAATCCTAAAGATGCTACCAGAAAACTACTAGAGGTCACTAATGAAATTTTCTTGATCTCACATTGACTATGGAGGAGGTTTTGTTATCTACTTTTCAAATACAATCTAATAGTTTTTCCTTTGAGGAATTAAATTGATTTTGCAAGGAGCCATATCACCTTAAGAGATATATATCTGGAAACTCTTATCTCCCTTCCTCGATTCTTCCTCTATTCCTTTCTTTCTCTCTTTATCCCTCTTGCTTTCTTCACCACTCTTTTTCTTTCTTTTGATCATAGATATATATACCTGAGGGCAGATGAGAGAGACAGAAACAGCAGATCTAAAATGGGAAACACAGTTTGTTCTTTTTTCCATTTTTTTATTGAAGTAAAAAAAATTGATTTACCATATTGTGTTAGTTTCAGGTGTGTAGAATATTCAGTTCTTTTTTTCAGATTATATTCCATTACAGGTTATTACAAAATATTGGGTGTAATTCCTTGTGCTATACCATAAATCCTCATTGCTTATATATTATATATAGTAGTTTGTATCTGTTAATCCCATACTCCTAATTTGTCCCTCTGCCCCTCTCTCTCCCCTTTGGTAACCATAAGTTTGTTTTCTATGTCTGGGAGTCTGTTTCTGTTTTGTATATACATTCATTTGTAATATTTCTTAGATTACACATATAAGTGATGTCATATAGTATTTGTCTTTCTCTGTCTGACTTATTTCCCTAAGCAAAATATTCACTAGGTCCATCCATGTTTCTGCAAATGTCAGTATTTCATTTTTTATGTCTGAGTAATATTCCATTGTATATGTATACCACATCTTCTTAAGCCAGTTGTCTGTTGATGGGCACTTGGGTTGCTTCCATGTCTTGACTATTGTAAATAGTGCTGCTATAAACATTCAGGTACATGTACCTTTTTGAATTAGAGTTTTCATCTTTTTGGGATGTATGCCCAGGATTAGGATTGCTGCAGCCAGAACTTGAAGGGCCAAGATCTCAGAGAGTAGCTGCATGCATTAAGAGAGTCTCATATTTTACACTGCTTTTTCTCCCAGGGCATTTACCAATTCAAATCATGGGGCATGATAATATGGAAGAAGGTGGCCTAAAGCTGTGGTAATCTCACTGAGCCAGAGAAACAGTACATCCAGGACTTGAGGAGTTAAGTTCCCAGAGAAAAAGGAACAAAAGAAAAGTGAGTCTGACTTTCTGCATGCAGTTTTTGTTTTGGTGCATTTTTATGTCTTCTAAGCTATATGTGTGTAAGTTAAGAAACCAAAAATCAAAGCAAAAAGCTGTTAGCAAGACGCTAAAATGCTAAACAGACATTTTAGTAGCCTTTGGTGCTGACAATATAAAAGCTGGAGTTCAGAACCTTCAAGTAGAAAAGGCCAATGAAATACCCCAAATTTTCAACTGAGATTTTTTTCTTTTATTGAGGTATGGTTGATTTACAACGTTTTATAAAGTTCAGGTTTAGGTAATAGTGATTCACAATTTTAAAGGTTATACTCCATTGATAATTATTATAAAATATTGGCTATATTCCCTGTGTTGTACCATATATCCTTGTAGCTTATTTTATACATAGTAGTATCTCTAAATCCCCTACCCTATCTTGACCCACCCCCTTTTCCTCTCCCCACCAGTAGCCACTGGTTTGTTCTCTATATAGGAGTCTCTTTTTTGTTATATTCACTAGTTTTACTTTCTAGATTCCATGTATAAGTGATGTCGTATAACATTGTGTTTCTCTCTCTGGCTTATTTCACTTAGCATAATACCGTCCAAGTCCATCCCTGTTGTTGCAAATGCCAAAATTTCATTCTTTTATGGCTGAATAATATTCTATTGTATATACATACCACATATTCTTTATCCATTCATCTGTTGCTGGACACTCAGGTTGCACCCATATCTTGGCAATTGTAAATAATGCTGCTATAAACATTGGAGTGCATTATCTTTTTGAATTAGTGGGGATTTGGGGGTTTTTTTTGATATATACTCAGGAGTGGAATTGCTCAGTCACAGGGTAGTTCTATTTTAGTTTTTTGAGGAACCTCCATACTGTTTTTCACAGCAGTGGAACCAATTTACATTCCAACAGTGTACGAGAGCTTCCTTTTTTCCACATACTTGCCAACATTTGTTATTTGCAGACTTTGTAGACTTTTTGATGATAGCCATTCTGACAGGTATGAGGTTATATCTCATTGAGGTATTAATTTGCATTTCTCTGATTAACAATGTTGAGCATCTTTTCGTGTGTCTGTTGGCCATCTGTATGTTTTATTTGAAGAAATGTTTATTAAATTGGGTTGTTTGGTTTTTTGCTGTTGAGTTGTATGAGCCATATATATGTTACTTCTTGTTTGTTTTTATTGAAGTAGAGTTGATTTACAATGTTGTGTCAGTTTCAGGTGTACAGCAAAGTGATTTACTTATACATATACATATGTATCTATTCTTTTCCAGATTCTTTTCCCTTCTAGGTTATTACAAAATATTGAGTATAGTTCCCTGTGCTATACAGTAGGTCCTTGTTGGTTATTTATTTTACATATAGTGGTGTGTATATGTTAATCCTAGTCTCCTATTTTATCCTTCCCCCATCTTTCCCCTTTGGTAACCATACGTTTGTTTTCTATGTCTGTGGATTTATTTCTGCTTTGTAAATAAGTTCATTTGTATCTTTTTTTTTTTTTTTAGATTCCACATATAAGCGATATTGTAAGATATTTGTGTTTCTCTATCTGGCTTACTTCACTTACTATGATCTCACTAGGTCCATCCATGTTGCTGCAAATGACATTATTTCATTATTTTTTATGGCTGAGTATTATTCTATTGTGTGTGTGTGTGTGTGTGTACATATATATATATATGCACACATACCTATATACCACATCTTCTGTATCCATTCATCTGTCAATGGACACTTAGGTTGCTTCCATGTCCTGGTTATTGTAAATAGTGCTGCAGTGAACATTCAGGTGCATGTATCTTTTCAAATTAGGGTTTTTTCCAGATATATGCCCAAGAGTGGGATTGCAGGATCTTATGGTAGCTCTATTTTTAGTTTTTCAAGGAAACTCCACACTCTTCTCCATAGTGGCTGTACCAATTTACATTCCCAGAAACAATGTAGGAGGGTTCCTTTTTCTCCACACCCTTTCCAGCATTTATTATTTGTAGATTTTTCAATGATGGCCATTTTGACTGGAGTGATGTGATACCTCATTGTATTTCTGATTTGCATTTCTCTAATAATTAGCAATGTTGAGCATCTTTTCATGTACCTTTTGGCCATCTGTATGTCTTCTCTGGAGAAATGTCTATTTTGTCAAATGCTTTTTCTGAGTCTGTTGAGATGATCACATGGTTTTTATCTTTCCTTTTGTTAATGTGGTGTATCACATTGATTTGCATATGTTGAACCATCCTTGTGACCCTGGAATGAATCCAAATTGGTGTATGATTATTTTTTTTCTATTGTGGATTTTGTTTGCTAATATGTTGTTGAAGTTTTTTGCATCTATATTCAACAAAGATATTGACATGTAATTTTCTTTCTTTGTAGTGCCTTTTTTTGATTTAGTATCAGGGTAATGGTGGTCTTGTGAAATGAATTTGGGAGTAATCCTTCAATTATTTGGAATAGTTTGAGAATGATCAGTATAAGTTCTTCTTTATATGTTTGGTAGAATTCCCTAGTGAAGCCCTCCAGTCATGGACTTTTGTTTGCAGGGAGATATTTTTTTGTTTGCTTGTTTGTTTGTTTTTTATTACAGATCCTACTTCACTTCTAGTGATTGGTGTGTTCAAATTATCTGTTTCTTCTTGAATCACTCTTAGCAGGCTGTATGTTTCTAGAAATTTTCTAGAATGTTTAACATAATGTTTAACATTATGTTTAACATAATGTTTAACATAATGTTTAATGTTTAACATTATGTTACTAGTATGTTTCTAGAAATTTGTCCATTTCCTCTAGATTGTCCAATTTATTTGGCATGTAACTGTTCATAGTATTCTCTTGTGATTTTTTTGTATTTCTGTAGTATTGGTTATTGCTCCTCTGTCATTTCTTATTTTGTTTATTTGGATCCTCTCTTTTCTTCTTGGTGAGCCTGGCTAAAAGTTCATCAATTTTGTTTATATTTTCAAAAAACTAGCTCTTGCTTTCATTGCTCTTTTGTCATTTTTATTTTATTTTACTCATTTCCTTTCCAATCTTTATTATTTCCTTCATCCTGCTGACTATGGGCTTTGTTTGTACTTTTTCTAATTCTTTTAGGTGGTAGGCTACCTTGTTTATTTGAGACTTTTCTTGTTTCTTGATGAAGGCCTGTATCACTATGAACTTCCCTCTTAGAACTGCTTCTGCTGCATCCCATAGATTTTGTAAAGTTGTGTTTTTATTTTCTTTTGTCTTGAGGTATTTCCTGATTTCTCCTTTGATTTCATCTTTGACCCACTGGATTTTTATTAGCATGTTGTTTAGTCTCCATGTGTTCTTTTCCCATTTTTCTTTCTGTAGTTGATTTTTATGTTTATACTGTTGTAATCAGAACAGTTACTTGAAATAATTTCTATCCCCTTAAATTTGTTGAGCCTCATTTTGTGACCTGGAATGTGGTTTATCCTGGAAAATGTTCCATGTGTGCTTGAAAAGAATATGTGTTCTGGGTTTTTTGGATGTAGTGTCCTACAGATATCAATTAAGTCAACCAGTCTATTGTATCATTTAGGGCCTCGGTTGCCTTATTGATTTTCTGTCTGGGTCATCTGTCTATTGATGTCAGTGGGCTGCTACAGTCTCCTACTCCTATTATATTATTGTCAATTTCTCCCTTCATGTCCCTTAGTATTTGCTTTATATATTTAGGTGCTCCACTATTGGGTGCATATATGTTAACAAGTTTAATATTATCTTCTTGTATTGGTCCTTTTATCGTATATAATGCTCTTCCTTTCTTTATAGCCTTTTTTTAAAAAAGTCTATTTTGTCTGATATGAGTATTGTTACCCCCACTTTCTTGTTGTTTCCATTGGCATGAAGCATCTTTTCCATCCTCTAACTTTCAGGCTGTGTGTGTCTTTCACTCTGACGTGAGTCTCTTGTAGGCAACATATTGAACAGTCCTGTTTTTTAATCCAGTCAGCCACTCTATGTCTTTTAATTGGAACATTTTTTTCATTGACATTTAAAGTAATTGTTGATAGATATGTACTTATTGCCATTTTATTCCTTGTTTTTCCAGTCTTTTTTTTTTTTTTTTTGGATTTTGGTTTTTGGTTCATTTCTTCTTCTTTTTGATTTTCCTGTTTGGGTTTGATGATTTTCTTTTATGGTATACTTGTGTTCCTTTCTTTCTGGCTTTTGTGAATCTACTGTAGTTTTTTGATTTGTGGTTACCATGAGGCTCATTATGTTGACCCATAACTATATTTAGTTGCTTTAAACTGATAATCATTTAAATTCAAATACATTCTAAAAGATCTATTTTTTAACTCCTCTCCCTCATATTTTGTGTTTTTGATGTCCTAGTTTACATCTTCATGCTTTTACTTTTACTGTTTACTTTAGTTATAATCGCTTTTACAATTTCTTTTGTTTGTCTTTTAATCTATGTACTGGCTTATTTAAGTGATCTTCAGTCCTTATTATATATTTGACTTTCATATTGGGATTTTCCCTTTCCTATAAATTCTTGATTCTTTTCTATTTAGAGAAGACCCTTCAATATTTCTTTTAGGGTAGGTTTAATATGCTGAATTCTTTTAGTTTTTGCTTGTTTGATATATCCTTTATCTTTCTTTCTATTTAAATAATAATGTTGCTGGATAGAATATCCTAGGTTGCAAGTTTTTCCCTTTCAGGACTTTGGCTACATTGTGCCACTCCCTTCTAGCCTGCAAAGCTTCTGCAGAGAAATCAACTAATAGCCTTATGGGGGGGGGGGTCCCTTGTAAATGACTGTCACTTGCTGCCTTTAGAATCTTCTCTTTATCTCTAACTTTTGCCATATTAATTATGATATGTCTTGGCATGGATCTGTTTGGATTCATCTTGTTTGGGACCCCCTGCGCTTCCTGTAGGATATCTGTTCCCTTGTTTAGATTTGGGAAGTTTCAGCCATAATTTCTTCAGATATATTTTTGATACCCACCTCTCTCTTCTCTTTCTGGAACACCTGTTATGCGTAGGTTGGCACATTTTACATTATCCCATAGATAACATATGTTGCTTTCATTTTTTATTTGTCTTTCTGTCTGCTGTTCTGACTGGGTGATTTCCATTATTCTATCTTCCAGATCACTTATTTGTTCTTCTGTGTCATTTAGTCAGCTATCCATTGCTTCTAGATTGCTTTTTATCTCAGAAATTGAATTATCCCTTTCTGATGGTTCATCTTTATAGTTTCTAGTTCCTTGTTGCAATGATCTGCATTTCTATCAATAATCTTTCTTAATTCAGTTAGCATTTTTATTACCACCTTTTGAACTGAGGATCTGGTAGACTAGTGAGCTCTGTTTCATTATGTTTTCTTTCAGGGGATTTCTCTTGCTCTTTTTATTGGGAGTAGTTTCTGTATTTTCATTTTATCTAATTTTCTGTGTCTCTATGAATTCAGGAGGAACTGTTATCTTTTGTGGGCTTGAAGGGTGTTTTTATGTGGGAGCATCCCTGTGAAGACTCTGTGTGTGTAATATCTTCGGTGAGAGGGTTGGTTTTGACATGGACACCAGCCACATCTTTCCTTAGGGTGCTGGCTGTTTTCCCCTTGATAGGGGGTGTGGTTGGTATTGGGTCTAAAGTCTGTGCAGGGTGTAAGGTGGGACTTCCTCTCTGTCCATGGCTGTCGCCGTCTTGTGAGGGGTGAGGTCTGGTCCCCAGTAGTGAGAGTAGAAACCCTGATATTCAGGCTCAATCAGGCTCCGTTCCCCCTGAGTGCATGCCCTGACCTAAAGGAGGTGATTGCTAAAGCAAGTGAAGCCCATGCATTCACAGAGGATAGATGTGCTGCCTGTGTAGGCCTCTGCAGCTCCACCTGGATGCAGCCTAAGGTCACATCCCTTCCCTTGTTGTGTTGGTCCTAGATCTAGTGCAAGGTTGTGGTGTGGAGTGGCTGGGCCAGAGCATTCACTAGTCTAGGACTGGGGTTGGGGCTTTGTGACTGCAGGAATTGAGGTGGCTAAGCTGCTGCCAGAGATCTGGGCTGTCTCTTTGGCAGACATCTCCCAGGACCTGTCTACCCCAGATCCAGTGCTAAGCTGCAGTGTGGAGTGGGTGGAGCTGGAGCACTCACTGCGCTGGGAGACTAACTGTGGCATGCTCCTGCAGCTCCGCCCAAGCACACACTGACAACGACCACCACCACCCTAACTGGGTCACACCCCAGACCCCAGTCTGTCTCTGTGTAGCTATCCCAAGTATTTTCCCAGGGCTGGTTGGCCCAGATCTCATGCCAATCTATGGTATGGAGTGAGCAGGACTGGGTGTCTGCCCCATTCAGATTGGGGAGTGCAGTGAGGTGACAGCTGCCGGTGCAAGTCTCTCTCTGTCATGACTGTTGGTGAAACAGCACATGCACACTCCTTGGAGTAGAGCCTGGGCTTCTCCAGCCCTTCTATCTGTCCCAGCAGTTCTCCCAGTAGCCAACAGGCTTTGTCTCCTCTGTGCTGTTCCCGAGGACTGGGACACCCAGATTGTGGCTCGACCTGCTCGCTCCCCCAGGTGAGGGTCCACCAATGCAGAATTTCTTTTCCTTTCAGATTCCTCTCAGGGGTGGGGGTCCCTACCCTATGCATTTTTTCTGTCCTACCTTGTTACGTGGAGATCTTTCCTGCAGCTTTGGTATAGGAGTTCTTCTGCCAGTTTCCAATTAGTTTTCCTTAAGAATTGTCCCATATGTAGATTTTTTTTGATGTGTTTGTATGGGGAGGTGAGCTCCACATCCTCCTATTCCGCCATCTTGATCCCTCCTCTGGGAAACACAATTTGTAATTGCCTATAAGAGCTCAAAACGTGGACAGAGACTTTAAAAACACATAGTTATCAACTTTAGTTCTGAATATAGAATTTTTTTCTTTCCAAATAATCTGATAATATTTATGTAAATCTAAAATTTTACTATTCCCCAGTGCATCACCATCACCACTCAGGCTTTTTTATCTTCAGGCTCAAAATAATTCCTGGCACTTGAATGACCTTGGAATGGGTACGTGAGTTCATTTGCATCTCATGGGGCCAAAGTAAACTGATAAATGTGTTTCTCTCACAGCTATCCACATTATCTGTTTATAAACAGCCTTATTTAATTTGAACTGAATTTGCAAACGTGGACCATTCCTAATCTTTCCCATCCCTTAAACATAGGTCAAATTGGTTCATTTTATTCTTGACTCTAATCCTAAGAATGATGTACATTTTCCCTAGGCATGTAAAGGAGAGAAAAAAAAAAAATCAATCAGTTGATCAATGGAACAAAAACTCTCCCCAATGAGTTTCCAATAAAGAGACTAAACATCAAACACCACAAGTGCCAAAATATTTAGTAAAAGTTTGCAAATCTTTCAAAAATGTTACAATGCAGTGAAACTAATGACAAATTAGACACTGAAAACTAACATCTAGTTAAGTCTATGCAGGCATGTAGGAGAACAGGGAATATCTAAAAGCATTAACTATGATTAAACCACTGTATTAGGCTCTTTTATATATATCTCATTTGATCCCATTCAGGAAAAGTTATCCCAGACTTGGAAATTAAGGCCAAAAAAAAAAAAAAAAACAAAGGATTGTGTGATCCATTAATATCATGCTAGCCCATTATCCATCAAGCCCACCCAAGGGCCATCTGACTCTTTTGGGAAATATAACTTTGACTAATAATGCAATAAGGACCAGATTAAGGATTCTGTAAAGTTGGAGGATGATTTATAGAAAATTGATAAGGCATGATGATCATTTATTTTTGTTTTCTGATAGAGAAATTTACCTCCAAGGTTATAGTTACTATATAAAAATACCTCCAAGATTATTTTCCTTTAGAATACTAACCAGTTTTAGATCTTACTTTGCAATCTCATTTCATCAATGCCTTTTCCACTGATTACTTAAATTCCAGTTCTTCACATTTGCTCTTGTATTCTGATTGAGTTAAATGGCACTTAACTCATCATCTATTCACATGAGAATTATGTTTTCAATGATTTAAGAATTTGTGCTTTGACAATCCTCGAACAACCACATGAGGTAGGTAGTATATCCTCATTTTACAGAGGAAGAAACTGAGTCTCAGAGGAAGCACATTACCTGCCCAAGCTTACAGAGGTAAGAAGTGACAGAACTGGAGTTTGAACACAAATATGCTTGAATTCTTTTACAGATACTATACTGATGACTCACATATGCACTCAAATTTGGACTGGAACATCTCTAAAAACTCAACCTCATGTGTTTGAATTATGAATATGACAGCTGAATATCAAAACCAACTAACTCTGAATGACCTACACCTGCATATTTAAATAAGTAATTAAAAAGACTGTTTATTAATTTGGTTTCAAATCTGAACTTTTAAAAACTGGAAATGTTGAAAGTATTTGCACATACATTACATGGAATAGTATCATCAAAGTGTGAAACTCCAGTGCTTTGCTGAGTCCATTAATAGCTCTAGATGAGGCAGAGAAAATAACTACTGAAGTTGTTATAAAAGTCATTGAAAAGTATTTTTAGAATACTTTCCAGAGTCTCTCTTTGACATTTCATGAACATGTCCCTGAGAATTTTTTGAATTAAATTTGACCAAATTGTCAGCCTATTCCACTGTAAAGATGTTCAGTCTACTTTGTCTGTAGACTAGTAGAACAATGTGGAATACCAACATGTTTTTCTGCTCTTCAGGCCTGAAGGTGATTTGTTGTCCTGGCTGAACACACAGGTAGGGATCAAGGCTGGACAGTGAGAAGCTGCTGTAAGTCTGGAAGCACCTTAGTGTACAATGTGTACCTTTTAAATCTTAAAAGTGTATCTTGGGAACGGCTGATCTTACATATATAAGTGTTAATCTGTCACAAGGATGCTTTTCAGCTGGGATATATGCCTTGTGAATGCACCCTTTTATTCACCTGAAGACCCATTGTCTGTATATGCAGATTTACAAGTGTTTCTCCATAAATAAGATTCTAAAGTACAGATCGATTGGTATCTAGGTTGATAAAAAAAAACCTATGCTGGTATTGTGAGGGTTTTGTCCACCAACTCATGAATTGGACAGTGACCTCTGACCTGGTTTTCAGTAGAGCACGTCTCTGTTGGATGGCACTGGCCACTGTCTGTCTGACACAGATTTAGGTTAAGCGAGGCCATCTGCCCCACCCCTAGCCCCTGATCTTAAACTCTGGAGCCAGCTAATTTCAGGTCCAGCCGAAGTGAAAAGATAACTGTGTGGTTCAAATTCATCTTGACTCACAGTTTCACTGTTTTATCCTGGCTAAAGCTGCTCACTGTGTCTGTGGTTTTCTTACATAAATTTTCAATCCAGCTAGTGCTATTATACAGTGTCTTTTCCAACCCTGATGTCGGGGGTGGATTTTTAGCTCGCATATTTTTTCCAGATGTGATAAGCTCTCCATAGCCCTCTTGGTGAGCAAAAGCATATCCAGATCTTCTCGAGCTTGATCTCCGAGTCTGAGGCTTTCGGCTACGCAGGGGTCTTGCCTTCTTTTGAGCCTTCTGCCACTGGCGGATCTGGAGACAAAGGAGACCCAGAGTGAGATAAAGCATCCAGATGATAGACTCCATGCAGTGGGCCGCTTTGTGAAGTGAAAGCCTTTTCTGTAAAAACAACATCAATGATAACCAAGTACTCAACTTCACTGCAAAATCAAGTTTTTCACCTAAAAGCCAAGCAATTTTCTACCCAAAAGATTACACTGGATACTGGTTAGTTTTTCTCTCTACTGAGAGAGAGACTATTAAGCAAACAAGAAGTGTTAAGACAAATTTCATTATTGTCCCCATCTCATACATCCACCTTAAGTGAACAGGAACATACTCTTGTACAGAAAGATTTTCTAACGTGCACCAGCCAAATACAGTCAGTGTAAAAATTTACAGACCCATTTGCCCCATATAAGTCTTTATTCTCTCTTTTAGAGGTTCTCAGGATCCAATAGTCATTAGTAACTGGACTAAGAGAAAATTTAGAACATGAGAGTCAGAAAATTTCAAACTCTTGTGGTAGGTCAAAGTACCACGGGATTTTCAGTGTTTTGATTTCTTTCTTTGGGGTTTTTTTTGTGGTCTTTTGAAGAGCTCAACATTGTTTGGGTGGGTTTCTAGCATTTCTTTCATTTCCCTATAATGCCGAGGAGGAGGACATCCAAGGTTTGGTGCTCAGCACCTTGTTCTTTAGGTCAGCTGATCGATTGCTTGGCTTCTGACTTTCATGTCAGGAGAAAGCCATTAAGCAGAAAATCATGGTGTGTATAAACATAGGAAGAAATGAGCATCAGCTTCCTTCAGCTCATCCATCATGTTCTGAGTTTACATCAGAATGAGCTCACAGAGCCAAAGGGAAAGGACAAACATAACAGGGGAATCCATGAATCATTTCAGAAGGAATCTCTTGGTACTTTGGCCCCAGAACACAAAGGATTTCATGATAAGGGAATTTCTACCTCAGTTCTTCTCAGCATCATCAGCCTGGTCACTCACCCCCTCAATGTTTCCCCCTTCTCAAGACATAGCTACAAATGCATCTCTTCTGTCTCCTTTTCTCATCTATCTGGGTCCTGACCTAACTTGACATTGTGTTGCTTAGACCCCTCTTTCCATAAAATACTGAAATATGTTCTGTTAATCCCTTGACTTAGGTATTTCTAGAATCTATTCTTTCTGTTTTTCTTCTAACTTTATATTTTCCAATCCAGCTATCATGTTGCTGTTCCCTTTCTTAATCTGTTCAGAAAGTAACCTCTCTCCCATGTTTAACAATCTGCCACTATATTTCTACTGAAATTTAGAGCCCTTTCACCTCATACTTTGCTTGTCTCCCTTTACTTTCCCCAAGTCAGTAACTTTCCCTCTAGCTTGCCTTTGCCTTGGAGCAAATGTCTAAAATGCTGCCAGCAAGCTTTTTTTTTTTAAAGTCAACTTTTAAAAATATCCAATTTAACTTGTAATTTACAACTCCCCACCTACATTTAGTGTAGACAGTTATCTTCATTGGCACTCCCAGGGCTAGTATGTTCAGTTGTGGGCAGTTCCAGCTACTGTGATGTGATGCCGTGCACCTGTAGGTATTTGCTGATGGGAAGTTCATTAGCTCTTTTCTGGACTTCTAATCAGGCAGAGGACATGATTCCAAGAGCAAAGAACCAACCCCTCAAGTACCCAGCAGCACTACAACATACCTGATCACTCAGGGTTGGGAATAAATCCACCTTCAAAAATCTGAATGCCACCACAGGCATAACTGAAGCCACTATCGTTAAGAGTATAACAAGCCAGATGCACTTCTGGGTCAAGGAATGTCGTGCATTTCCTATTATTAAAGAAAAATAAACATTGTGATTATAAATAAAACTGAATTATTGAATTAATTGGTTCTTTGTCTATTCCCATAAGGTCTTTTTTGAAAGGGACTTTTGGACTACCTAGGAGAACCACTGGGTATCTTCCCCAGTATATCATATGCTCAGTGGTGATAAGAATGCAAGAATGGTAAGATCACCCTAGGGAACTGCTTCACGGCCTGATCACTAGGGGACTGCCAGCCAGAGCCAAGCATTCTCTGATCCAGGCTCAGTCCAGCTTCACTCATGAAGCAGAATTCGCTCATCCAGCCTCAAAATCCCTCAACTACAAAGCAGCCATTATTTTTAAAGGCACATTTACCCTTATGGATTCAAACAAAACTATCATATCAAAACTACACAATGTATGTGCTGGATGCAGGTACAATCGCAAATACTGGTCTTCTCAACTGGCTATGTCATCAAAGGTGAGCTGTATCCACTACAGGGTCAACCTTTTAAATTCAGGCAACAGCCCCCAAAAACCTGCCTCAAAGGGACTTAACCAATCTCTCTAGTGTTCACTCGGTTATGAAGTACTCAAGGTTCCAAGGAGATCAGAGACGCTCCTGGGTTTGTGAAAAGAGCATTCTCCACACTGGGAAACCACTGATTCAGCCATACAATATTCTAGTTCAATAGAGTACTGAAACTCATTTCCAAGCCTGGAGCCAGTTTTCTTATTTATTTTATACTCACACCTCGTATACTGGGATGTTTGTTTAAACAAAGCAATAAGGGTCAGTAAGGCAGGCAGACAAACTATACGGAAGATGTCAACCCTACTTATGTTACCAAAATGAACTGTTGTTCCTGTTGGTTTTCTAGGCATATGATACCTCCAATTATCCAGGTTCCCCCTCCCAATGCTATAGTTAACACAACTTTAATGGGCTTTGGGTGTGATGCTTGGCTCCTTATTGGACTGTCTGCATTTTCTGTCTTAGGAGGATAGACTCTGCCTACCAAAGAGCACTTGATTGCATTTGCCTGGGCAGAAACAAACTTGACTCAGTAAGTTAAATGTCTCTTTGAGCTCCCTGAAGCTCAGTACCCCCAGGCATGGCTGGAAAAACAAGCATCACTTTAAAACCACACTCCTGCTTGCTGCTGGCTACTAAGGAAAAAAAAATTTTCTTAAACCTCAATGTTGATTTAAGTTTTGAAAAGTCTCATTGGAACCCAGTAATTAATTCCTGGAATGGCATGTGCTTAGAGAGTGGTCCCCACACAAACTACTTTCTCCAGTTGAGGCATTCCAGTCTCATTATGCATGTTCGAATGCTGTCTTAGGACTGGAAGTCTTCTGGTTAATGCACTGAACTTTCAGATTTGGCAACCAAAAAGAAAAGAAAAACCTTAAAAGTAGTTTAAATGGCTCTTTTTTTCCTAATATGTTTGTTTATTCTTATTCACAACCATCATGTTTATACATGGTTGGAATCTTTTGATAAGTAAAGGATTAACATTACATATTAAGTAAGAGAGGTACAATTTAAAGATTTCCATGTACACACAGAGGAAGGCCAAAATTGAATACAATACTCTTAAGCATATACATGCATTTAAATGGAATTGCAATTTCAGGTGCCTTTGGAAATGTATAACCCTATAATTGCTCTTATTTTGCTTTCTACATGAATCAGTCTTCTAAGAATTATTTTTCTAGACTGGATTTCCCAACTAGTGGATGCAAATCTGTCTTGCCTAATCGAGCTCAAGTAGGTTGTCACTATGTATCTCTCTTTTCCACAGTTTGCTGGGATGAACTCAGAAACATCACTGTTAACCAACTTATTTCACACACACTAGAGATTTCAAAACTTCTTTAAAAGTCTATTAATAGCCCCACTGTGTAAAGCTCAGTGGCCCTTGCTGGGAATCATTTTGAAATGTGGAGTGCAATGATAGTATACTCCAAAGATAGACCAGATATATACTCTTTGTAGAATCATAGACTCTCAGGGGTTTAAGGGATTTTAGGAGGTCTTTTGCTACCCATCTGCTGTTCGATGTCCCCAACCAGTAACCAAGCCACATTTGCTTTAATCATCATCTTCATCATCATCGTGGCTAACATTTACCAAAAAAAGTATTATGTACCAGGCTACATGCTAAGCATTTCATATGCATTATGTCATTTAGCCCTCACCACTTTCCTATAAAAGTAGGAACTATTAACATCCCCACGTTTAGAACTGAAGACATTAAGGCATGAAAAGGAAAAGAAACTTGCCTAAGATCACACAGCTTATAAGTGGCAGAGATGACACTTGAACACTGGCTGTCTAACTACAGAGCCTATTCTTGGTGCCACTCATGGCCTATGTCCAGCAATTTTTAAAAGGCTCTAAATTATACATTATTTCTTTTCTAAATGCAAATAAGTTCCACAGGTAAACTTTGGCAGAAATGTTGGTGATAATGTGGCATAAAAGGGAAAGCCTGGCATTTCTTTCTCTTCCCTCTATCATACATGAACTTCACAGGTTTTTCAGGTATCCCTGATCTATATGTGCTATGCCTCTTATTTGGAAAGGGACAGACTACTGCATCTGGGCTGTTAGGAACCTGTAAGCAGCTATCTCAGTGATTCTGCATCTAGTAGGGACAGCAAAACCTAATCTTTTGGAGCTCACTTCAAGCCTGTAAGCCCTCAGATGTCTGGTTCAATCAATTCCTAAAGACAGAATTATTGGTCATCCCTAATCCCACCAAAAAAAGAAAATAAATTACAAAGACAAATCAATGACAACTGGACAGTAGGCCCCAGCAAATAGCAGGACTCACTTACCAACAAATGGAAACTGGCTTGGGAAGATGCCAAAGAGGCCATTACTGTGCATGATAAATAAAATGGAGAAATAAGTGGCAATACTGCCCCAGACGAAGACATGATTAATGATAGTCCAGTAACTGGTATCCAAGGCTATCTGTAAATAAAGTCAAACACAAAGGGGAGATGGTGGAGGATTAAAAGGGCATCATTTTACTGAGTAATGTTTCCTCAGAACTGTTCTGTGAGAAGACAGTTGCACTTGTCTAGTTTCCAGCCAATCATAGGTCTCGCCACTTTCTGCACAACACAGGGGACTAATGTGACATTTCTGGTAGACAATTGACTTTAGGACTTATATCTGCAAGCCATTATATCTAGCAACGTTGAGTCAAACATCAGGAAAAAAAATGTTAAACTTTTTTTAAGTGAGAAATAAGAAAGCAGAATGGTTTCTAATTTCAAAGCTACTTTCCAAGTTGCTCTCAAAATTTTTCTATTGGAAAACTATTTTTCATAGTGGGCAAGTGCAACATTTTAAAATCTGTACATAGGGCTTCCCTGGTGGCGCAGTGGTTAAGAATCCACCTGCCAATGCAGGGGACACGGGTTCGAGCCCTGGTCCGGAAAGATCCCACATGCCGCGGAGCAACTAAGCCTGTGCACCACAACTACTGAGCCTGCACTCTAGAGCCCGTGAGCCACAACTACTGAGCCCATGAGCCACAACTACTGAAGCCCGTGCACCTAGAGCCCGTGCTCCGCAAAAAGAGAAGCCACCACAATGAGAAGCCTGCGCACCAAAACGAGGAGTAGCCCCCGCTTGCCGCAACTAGAGAAAGCCCATGCGCTCAGCAACGAAGACCCAACGCAGCCCCAAAAATAAATAAATTAATTAATTAATTTTAAAAAACACCTAAAAAAAAAACTGTACATAGATTTTCATATGACCATTTTGACACCGGTATAATCTGTTTACATCAATATTCTAATTCGTTCTGGTTATCATTTCTCTTAAGTTATTCAAATAATAGCAAAGAAAAATCCTTAATCCACTCTTGGCATAAAATTCAGAAGCTGGGGTTCATGGTGATCTGGGAACATGCTCACAAGCCCTTCTCCCTTCCAATAACTTGTTATGGCAGCGCAGCTGAAAAAGAGTAACCTGTTATGGGGAAACCAAGAAAGCCACTGGTGAATATGAACACTTGAGTTCTCAGAGAAAAAAAAAAGTAGGTTCTAGCATCCTTATTTGCATATCAGAGGCACAAAATGGTCCAAGTGAAGGTTTGCATTTCTAGCACAGTCTGATGCAAGGCCACAGATTTACTGCCTGCCTGAGGGGCTCTACCTACATAGTAAACAGATCCCTCTCTGCACATGGAGATATACTTCCCCTTCCCACATGACGTTTACTGTCCTTTAAAATGATGCCCCATAAAAACAATGCTGGCAGCCTTGATGAAACTGCAGGGGTGCTAAAGGGACAGCCTTTACTTTCTTCAAGAGGCCTGAGAACAGAGAGCCCTGCTTTCCATGCCTCAGCAAAGAGATGCTGGCTTTCCAGTTCATTTGTCGAGACATTAGACCAAAATCTGCAGCTGTACCTTTCACCACCTGTCAGTTCATCACCATTAAGAGACACCACTAGCCTGACCTGTGTGGGTATGAGTAGGCAAAGAAAAATCACAACCAATTTAAGAGGACACAATTGGAAAAAAAACAAGGACAAGTGGCTCCTGTTGAGGCAGAACTAATGGGAAAGACAGACAAGCACTATAACAACAACAACAAAAGTAATGAGAACTCTTAAGGAGATGCAATTAGATCATAGAAAAAAATTCTGGAAGAAATAAAAGCATTATTTCTGAATTTAAAAATTCAGTAGAGAAACCAAACAATAATAGTCACTGATGAGAACTGAATTAATATTCTGGGAAAAACAAATGGAAACAATATCTCGTAACAGGGCAAAAACTTGAAGAAATGGGAACCATGTGCAAAAAGATATGAGACACGGATGGCAAATCCATAGATGTCAGATCCATGGTCCCAATATAAGAAATAATGGCATCGTAGAAAGAGGAAAAGAAAGAAAGAGAGAAGTAGCAATCAAAGAAATGACAGAGAAAACTGCTCTGGGATAACAAACACCAAAGATTTTCAGATTGGGAGGGTACTGTAAATTCTAGGAAAATCAATGAAAGAAGTTATGTTCTGGTGACATTTGTGAAGTCCAAAGATAAAGAACATAAGCTTCTAGACACAGAAGATATTATTTACAAAGGAAAGAGAATCAACTTAATATCAAACTGCTACACTGCAACGGATGTAGTGGAAAATCATTTACAAAGTTCCTAAAGAAAAATGCTCTGATTTAAGAATCTTATGCCCATCCAATATATCATTGAGTAAAGATACAGAAAGATTTGAACTCAAAAGTATAACATCTATGTACCCCTTCTGCAGAAATTACTCAAGCTTAGACAGAGAGGAAAGGATGTTAATGCCGCTCTCAAAATGAGCTTATTCACAAAATTCCTGAAACTTATTCTGTGTGTTAAGGACAGCAGTGTCTGATTGAAGCCATGATTTCATGATGGATGCCTTAGCTGTGTCAGAGGCTTCCAAGTCACTCCATTATCTCCTCCTCTGCTACAGAATTGAACACAGGGGAACTAGGCATGGAGAGTTCACAAAGCACCCATATGCTTTATTTAGTTGTGAAACAGACAAAACAGAACTCCCCTTTGAGTGGAGAAATCTGGTTCTGATTTTGGATGCTACCTGTCTGACTGAATTTTGGACTTCCAAGATGTAGAGTGTTAGATGGCTTTGGTTTGAACTTAATGATACTCACTTAGATGGATCAAGGCATGGCAGAGATGCCATTTAAAAGCAGTATATTTACATTTGATTCATTCAATCTATTAAATATTTATTGAGTCATGAAGAGAAAGTCTGGGGTTTAACAAGATCTTTCATTGGATATAAGAGGCTAAGATTTGTAAAAGACATTGTTTATAGGATAGAAAAAGGACTCACCACAGGCAATTCAAACTCTATAAAAATTAAGCCCTTGATTTATACTTTCCCCTTCAAAAAAAACACCCCCAAAAAAAACCACACAGAAAAAAAGACAAAAAACATAGGTGACATGGCTTAACGTATCCACCCAGAGGTACAGACTTTAATGGATTGGAAAGCTTTTGTAAATTCTAACTCAATATCTAATGGTATTGTCCACCATTTGCATAAAAGAGGAAATAGAAACAAACTCAAGATGCCTGATGAAGATCAATGGATCATCAAAAATCATTCTTACCAGATGGGAATGTAAATCGGTGCAGCCACTACGGAAAACATTATGGAGGTTCCTCAAGAAATTAAAACTAGAGTTGTCATATAATCCAGCAATCCCACTCCTGGGCATGTATCTGGACAAAACTGTAATTTGAAAAGATACATGTACCCCAGTGTTCATAGCAGCACTGTTTACAATAGCCAGGTCATGGAAGCAAGTATCCATTGACAGATGAACGAATAAAGGTGTGTGTGTGTGTGTATATATATATATATATATATATATATATATATATATATATATATATATATATACACACACCCCCACAGTGAAATACTACTCAGTCATTAAAACGAATGAAATAATGCCATTTCTAGCAACATGGATGGACCTAGAGATGATCATACTAAGTGAAGTAAGTCAGAAAGAGAAAGACAAATGCCATATGCTATCACTATATGTCAAATCTAAAATATGACACAAATGAACTTATTTACAAAACAGACTCACAGACATAGAGATCAGACTTGTCGTTGCCAAGGAGGGGGGGTGGCGGTTGGGAGAGGGATGGATTAGGAGTTTGGGATTAGCAGATGCAAACTAGAGTAAGTCCCCTACATACGAACCTTCAAGTTGTGAACTTTCAAAGATGCGAACGTGCGTTCACATGTCCAATCACGTAAGTTAGTTCATGTGTCTGGCATACATTGTCACGTGTGTGCATCCTCTACAAGTGGTTGTGCTTTTGTGTACTTTACTGTATAGAGTACGGTAGTACAGTATCTTTATTTCAAGCTAGATCTGCAAGAGGACGACTTCATTGAACTCCTTGTTGTGCAACACGAGGAGCTTACTAATGAAAACCTGATGGAATTGGAGGCCCAGAGAAAGGATGAAGAGAGACAAGAGGAAGAAGAAGTAACTGAAGAACCGAAGAGATTCACGATGCAGGAAATGGCAAGGGGTTGTTTTTTATTTGAGGTGGCACTGTTAGTTTTTGAGGCACAGGACCTGAATGTAGAATGGTACGTGAAGGTTGCACTGGCCGTTCAGAATGCAGTCCAGTGCTACCATGTCATCTATGACTAGAAAAAAAGAGCTACCACCCAGACATCACTGGACTGTTTTTTCAAGAGGGTAGATAGAGTGAATCCAGCAAGGAACCAGAACCTATGCCATCAACGTCAGGCATGAGTGAAATTGCAGCTTGTCCTCCATCTCCTATTGCTGACAATCGTTCAGCTCTATCACCTCCCACCTCCTCTCCCTCCTCGAGTCAGTAACTCTTCTTGCCTGTTCACTCGATGCCAGCCCCTGTATGCCAGCTGTTGTACTGTACTACTGTACTTTTCAAGGTACCGTATTATAAGATTTAAAAGGTTTTCTTTATTTTTTGTGTTTGTTTTTTATGTATTATTTGTGTGAAAAGTATTATAAACCTAATACAGCACAGTACTATATAGCCGATTGTGTTAGTTGGGTACCTAGGATAACTTTGTTGGACTTAGGAACAAATTGGACTTACGAACCGAACACACTCCAGAACAGAACTCGTTTGTATGTAGGGGACTTACTGTATTATATATAGAATGAATAAAGAACAAGGTCCTACTATATAGCACCGGAAACTACATTCAATATCCTGTGATAAACCATAATGGAAAAGAATATGATATGTATGTGTATAACTGATTCACTTTGTTATAAAGCAGAAACTAACACACCATTGTAAAGCAATTATACTCCACTAAAGATGTTTAAAAAAAAAAAAAAGAATATGAAAAAGAATATATTTATGTATAACAGAATCACTTTGCTGTACACCAGAAACACAACACTGTAAATTAACTATACTTCAATAAAATGAATTTTTAAAAAAATCATTCCTACCAGAAAAACTTCTATGAATTTGAGATTCGGATGTGCCACATACATAGCATTGAACCTCTTGGTAATTCCACAGAAATGTACTGCCAAGTAAACGTTATATCTCATTTTGAAACCTGGAAGTTACTAAGTCTTATAGAAGTCATGGGAAAGTTTCTGTTATCATTGGAAAAATTTTCTTCCAAGAAGACAGCACAAGGAGGAAGTAGTAGTATAATCATTTCTCTTTACATGCAACGTGCAGTCCCAAGAAGTGATTGATTCATCGTGAGGTTTCCACTAACATGGAGGTTATAGACACCCAATGCTAATCTCCTACATCTGGAAATTTATGTTAAATCTTCCTGTTTTAATCTCAAAGTGTGTAGTTAAAAAGAAAACCCCAGTATTCCTTTAAAATTACTGTCAACAAATGAAACAGAATTTTAAAAGGTGTAAAGCCATCAAATTAAGATATTTCCACCAGTAGGTTACCTGCACACTGACCACAATGACCAAAGACGTGGCCATGGTCACTGCAAAAGATTGGTAGTCTGCAATGTGCTGTCCGTCTTCTCCAGCCACGTTGTAAAAGGCCCCATACGGGATGAAGAAAAGGACTAATGAGGTGTAGATTCCATGTGCCACGCAGATGAAAAATTTATGCTTGTTAAAAAGTAGATTCAGCTGTCCAGGTTTGTAGAGCTGGGGACAATCCATGCTATTCTGGTCATTAACATCCTGTCAACAGAGAGTTACTTCAGTGGAAGAGGCTTGAGGAGAATTTAGAGAGACCCTGAATTTCCTATCTCCAGAAATAGCACATGCATATCTAAGCATGCCCTAATATACACTACTCATTATTTTGTTTTCATTCCCACTGTAACCCAAAGGATAATAAAATGATCCCATTTTATATAGAGAACTTGAATCTCCAAGAGAGACTCATGAGAGGCCACACAGCTCTTATGGCAGAACCAGAACTTGATTGCACGCAGATATCTAGCTTCAAATTGAAGTTTCTTTCCTGTACTCTCCTGCAGCTGCATTCATGCCCCCAGAATTTTAGTACATCCTGTGCAACCAGTGGGCCCCAGGGGTTAATTGCCAAGGCAGTGAGTGGTAGTGACCAGGGGATGTCAGCAGAGAGCTGCAGAGTCAGAATTGGCCAACCTGAGTTCCCAACTTTGGGGGAAGCGTGAGCAGGAGAAAGGGAACTGGGAAAGGGGGAACTGGATGTGGGTTTCCAGGTGGAAGGGAGCTGAGCCTGAAGAGGTGAGTGTTCTACCCTGGGAGGATTCCACGGGCAGTTACCAGGTGTTCAGGGCAAAGAACTTAGACAGAATGAGAAGGCGTCATGTATGGGCCCAACAGAGTCCTGGGAGAAACTAAAGCTGTGCTTCTCAAACTTCATGTGCACACTAATAACCTGGGGTACAGATTATAATTCAGTAGGTTTGGGGTGGGGCCTGAGTCTGCATTTCCAACAAGCTCCAAAGCAATGCTGATGACCACACTGTGAGCACCACAGCCAAAAAGTATGGCAACGACTGGCCACTGGCAACATCACAGGATCACGGGTAAGGTGAAGCAGCCAAAGAGGAAGCAACGTAGGCATGAACTCTGGGAGCAGACCAAGTTCCCCTTCCTGCCTGTGGGATGACCCAGGCCTTGGCAAATGGAGTCCCATGAAGAACACTGATGTACAGGTCTCTTTGGGAAGTCCATTTTTGAGATGCTAGTGGGTGCTTCTTTCCCCAGTCCAGTGACTGATAAGGTTATATACACAGGCTTTGAAGCCAGACAATCCTGAGTTCAAACCCCAGCTCTGCTGCTTAGCAGGTGTGTAGTCTTGGACCTGTCATTTAACCTGTGTGCGCCTCAGTTTCCTCATCTCCAGAAGTACAAATGACAGCATCTCCCTCACAGGATCACTGTCGTGATGAAATGGGTATGTATTCAGCAGAGTTCTTACCACAGTTGTTGTAATTAAAAAACAGATGCTTCTATAAATAATAACAAAAGAATGATGATAGTAATAGTAACAACAGTAATAGTGTTGCAATCTCAGGGTCAAGTGGCCTACTGCTAGGTTGAGTTCTGTCACATATTGGCCATGTGACTTTAGGAAAGTAACCTGAACTTCTGAGTTTGGGTTTCCTCCTTATAAAATGAGCAGACCCATAGATGGTCACTGAGGCCTTCCAGCATAGCACCCCATGATCTGGAGATCAGTTTAAGTGCCAGAGTTGACAAAGCAGGAAAGGATAGGGGTATATACTCAACTTGATGGCAATAAGGGGCCTTATTATACACACAGTTGACCCTTGAACAACATGGGTTTGAAGTGAGCAGGTTCACTTACACACAGAATTTTTCAATAAATATGTACTATGTGATCCGCTGTTGGTTGAAACTGCAGATGCGGAACCATGGATGTGGAGGGTCAACTGTATAACTGTAGGAGGATTTTTGAGTGCATGGGGATGGGGCCCAAGGCGAGGGGGACCCCCCTAACCCTTCTCTTGTTTCAAGGATCAATCGTATATTTTTTCTCTATATCTCTTAGCCCTTAGGTTGTTTCCATATCTTACTTATTATAAATAATGCTGCAACGAACATAGGAGTGCATATATCTTTTCAAATTAGTGTTTTCGCTTTCTTCGGATAAGTACCTAGAAGTGGAATTGCTGGATCACTTGGTAGTTCTATTTTTAATTTTTTGAGGAACCTCCATACTGTTTTCCATTCTGTTCAGATTTTATACTTAATCATAGTTCAGTCTTCGTAGGATGTATGTTTCTAGGAATTTATCCATTTCTTTAAGTTGTCCAATTTGTTGGTGTATAACTGTTCATATTAGTCTCTTATGATCCTTGTATTTCTGTGGTCAGTTGTAATATATCCTCTTTTATTTCTGATTTTATTTATTTGAGTCCTCTCTCTTCTTTTCTTGGTGAGTCTACCTAGAGGTCTGTCAAATTTGTTTATCTTTTCAAGGAACCAGCTCTTAGTTTCGTTGATCTTCTCTATTGTTTTCTTAGTCTCTATTTCATTTATTTCTGCTCTAATCTTTGTTATTTCCTTCCTTCTACTAACTTTGGGCTTTGTTTGTTCTTCTTTTTCTAGTTCCTTGAGGTGTAAAGGTAGGTTGTTTATCTGAGACGTTTCTTGTTTCTTGAGGTAGGCATTTATTACTATGAACTTCCCTCTTAAAACTGCTTTTACTGTATCCCACAAATTTTGGTATGTTATATTTCCATTTTAATTTGTCTCAAGGTTTTTTTAAATTTCCTTTTTGATTTCTTCTTTGACCCATTGGTATTCAGTAGCATGTCGCTTAATCCCCACATATATGTGAATTTTCCAGTTTTCTTCATGTAAGTAATTTCTAGTTAAATACCACTGTGGTTAGAAAGATGCTTGATATGATTTCAATCTCTTAAATTTATTAAAACTTTTTTGTGGCTTAAAATATGATCTGTCCTTTAAAATGTTCCATGTGCACTTGAGAAGAATTTGAATTTTGTTGCTTTTGGAGGGAACATTCTATATATATACATTGGGTGTATCTGGTATAACATGTCATTTAAGGCCAAAGTTTCTATATTGATTTTCTGCCTGAATGATATATCCATTGATCTAAGTGAGGTATTAAAGTCCCTTCTATTACTGTACTGCTGTCTATTTCTCACTTTATGTCTGTTAATATTTGTTTTATATATTTAAGTGCTCCTATGTTGAGTGTGTGAATATTTACAAATGTTATATTCTGTTGTTGGATTGATTCCTTTATCATTGTGTAATGCCCATCTTTGTCTCTTATTAGCCTTTGTTTTAAAGTCTATTTAGTCTTATATAAGTTTAGCCATTCCAGCTTTCTTTTGGTTTCAATTTGCATGGAATATCTTTTTCCAGCCCCTCACTTTCAGTTTCTGTGTGTCTGCATCTAAAGTGAGTCTCTTGGAGGCTGCATATAGATGGGTCTTGGGTTTTGTTTTTTTTTTTTTTTTTTTTAATCCATTCAACCACTCTGTTTGTTTTGATTAGAGAATTTAGTTCATTTACATTTAAAGTAATTATTGATAGGTAGGTACTTATTGCCACTTTGTTAATTGTTTTCTGGCTATTTTTGTAATTCCTTTCTATTCCATTCTTCTTCTCTTGCTCTCTTCCTTTGTGGTTTGATGACTTTCTTTAGTGATATGCTTATATTTCTTTATATTTTGTGTATTTACTATAGGTTTTTGCTTTGTGGTAATACAAGGCTTATAAATAATACCACATCTATAATAGTCTATTTAAGTTGATAACTGCTTAAGTTTGATTCCATTCTAAAGCTCAACATTTTTACTCTCCCCCCACATTTTACATCTTTTTATCTTGCGTATTACTTAACTAATTATTGTAATCATAGTTATCTTTACTACTTTTGTCTTTTAATATTCATACTAGCTTTATAAGTGATTAAACCACTACCTTTACTATATACAGTTGACCCTTGAACAACACAGGGTTAAGGGCAACAATGCTCACACAGTCAAAAATCTGAATATAACTTTATGGTCGGCTCTCCATATTCATGGTTCCACATCCGTGGATTCACCCAGCTGTGGATTGTGTACCCACACAGTTCAAAACTGTGTTGTTCTGGGCTTCCCTGGTGGCGCAGTGGTTGAGAATCTGCCTGACAATATAGGGGACATGGGTTCGAGCCCTGGTCTGGGAAGATTCCACATGCCACGGAGCGACTAGGCCTGTGAGCCACAATTGCCGAGCCTGCGCGTCTGGAGCCTGTGCTCCACAACAAGAGAGGCCGCGATAGTGAGAGGCCCGCGCACCGTGATGAAGAGTGGCCCCCACTCGCCGCAACTAGAGAAAGCCCTCGCACAGAAACGAAGACCCAACACAGCCATAAATAAATAAATAAATAAATAAATAAATAAATAAATAAATAAAAAGCGAATAAAACTGTGTTGTTCAAACCTTTTGACTGAGATTTATTCCTTCACAAGTTTTCTTGTTACTAATTAGCACCTTTCTTTTCAGATTAAAGAAGCCCCTTTAACATTTCTCATAAACCTGGCTTAGTAGTGATGAATTCCTCTATCTTTTGTTTGTCTGAAAAACTCTCTCTCCTTCAATTCTGAATGATAACCTTGCCAGGTAGAATATTCTTGGTGAAAGTTCTACCTTTCAACTTTGAATATATCATGTCACTCCCTTTTGGCCTGCAAAGTTTCTGCTGAAAAAAATCTGCTGATAGTCTTATGGGGGTTGCCTTGTATGTAATAAGTTGTTTTTCTCTTGCTGCTTTTAATATTATTTCTTTGTCTTTAACTTTTGACAGTTTGATTACAAAGTGTTCTTCTGTGGGTCTCTTTGGGTTCATCTTATTTGGAACTCTCTGAGCTTCCTGGGTCTGGATGTCTGTTTCCTTCCCAGGTTGGGGAAGTTTTCAGTCATTATTTCTACAAATACAATTTCTGCTCCTTTCTCTCTCTCTTCCCCTTCTGAGACCCATATAATGTGAATGTTGGTCTGTTTGATGTTGTCCTGTAAGCTCCTTAAGCTATCTTCACTTATTTTCATCCTGTTTTCTTTTTGCTGCTCTGATTGGGTGAGTTCCTGCCTTCAAGTTGACTGATCCTTCCTAATGTTTCATCTAGTCTGTTGTTGAACCCCTGTAGTGTATTAATCAGTTCAGCTCTTGTATTCTTCAGCTCTATGACTTCTACTTGGTATTTTCTTATATTTTTCATCTTTTTGTTGAAGTTATTGTGTTCATCCATTCTTCTCCCTCTTTAAGATCTTCTCTCTAAGATCATTGCTTTCCTCTGCTTCTTCATTTTGTTTGACTCTCTGTGTTTGTTTTCATACAGCTGACAAAACAAACACTTCTCCCTGTCTCCAAAGAGTGGCCTCATGTAGGAGATAAACCTTATTGTTCAACCCTGCCCCAGCTCTTTGTTGTCTCTCAAACCTTCATGCTTGTTCAAACAGCCTATTATATTTTTAAGGGCTCTCAGTAGTTGAGAATGTGCCAAGACATGTCAGTGTCAGGGTCAGATTACAGCACCTAGATTCAGGCTGATTGGAATCTAGACCCTCAAGCAGCAGTTTTTAAAACCATGCAAATATATACCTGTGGGACTGCAAGAATGAGCCTCGCTGGCCATGAGAACCAGGCAATCTAGGAGGTTCCCTATGCAGCCGTCACAAAAGTCAGGGCTCCAGACTAATGCATAAGCTCTTTTCTGGGAGATAGCAGAAAGCTGGAGCAAGGCAGAGGGAGCAGACCAAGATGGCATCCACAGCTTACATTCCTTGAGAGCAGCTTCCTCAGCCACTAGGAGTGTGCCAAACTTGAAGCCTGCCCCTCAGGCTGAGGCTCCAGGACAAACAAAGAGGTCCTTTTTCCAGAAAGACTGGGAGTGTGTCTCAGTCTGCTGTCTGTGCAGTGCCCTGGGGGCAGCCTGCCAAGAACCAACTCTTCATTTGCTACTGTTTCATGGGACCCAGGAACGCAAGCCCCCAGCCACAAGAGCCAGGTGATCAAGTGGTGTCCCCCTGGACAGCAGCTACGAGAACCAGGGCACCAGACACATGTGAAGATCCTCTCCAGGAGACACTGGAGCTCTGGCATGTGGCATAGGTAGAGCATGAAGATACTGCCTGCCCTCTGAGGTCTCTGGAAAGGATGACAGTCAGCCCCTAGATGCATGTTTAATTGGACGGCTGCCCCTCGAGGCCTCAGCTATAATGATTAGCTAATAGGCCTCCTTCACAGAAAGACTGAGCTCCTGAGTCTGTTGCCTCTTGCTCTGCCCTGGGAGGGGTGGTAGATATTTAAGAACTCTCTCTCCACTGGTTACAATCCTGTGAGACCACGAGTGTAAGCCCCACTGGCCACCAGAGCCAGATGATGTAGGAGTGTCCCCTGGCAGCAGCCGTAAAAATCAGGACACCAGATAGGAATATGAGCTCCTTTCTGGGTAACGCCGATTACTATAGTCCCATGGGACCAGGAATGCAAGTTCCCCTGGCCTCCAGAGCCAGGCAGTCAAGAGGTGTCCCCTGGACGGCAGCCACAAAAATAGGGGCACCAGACACATGTAACAGCTCCCTTTCAGGAGATACTGGTGCTCTGGAGTATGGCAAAGGGAGAGTACAAGGATGGCACCCCCCCAGTCTCTGTCCCTGGAGTGTGTCCCAACGGGTTCCTAGATGTGTGTGTTAAATAAGATGCCTTCCCCCAGGCTGATGATTTAATATAAGCTGGTGAGCCTCCATCACTGGGCATGATCTGCTGCCTCTGAGCTGGGCCCAAGGAGCAAGTGGGTCTGAGCACATGGGCCCATTCAGAGCCATTTCTTAGATCGCTTCAGTCTTGTGGGTCTTGGGACATGAGCCTCATTGGTTTTAGGAGGTTCATCTCTCAGGTGCAGGTGCAGGTCTTAAATGTTAAGGTGCCCAATGTGGGGTGCACAGCCTTCACTCCTAAGGGAGAAGCTTCAGGTTTTGAGTTTTCTCCCTGTTGAGGATTGTCATGCTGAGGGCAGGGGTGGGGTTTATGGTGACATTGTGTGCCAGCCTCTCCAACTGGCTTCCATGTGGTTTTCTTCAGCCAGCCTTTAGGGTTTTTTAAGAGAAAATTTTTCCTTCTGTAGCCGTAGACCCACTGTGTCCACAGGAAGAGGTGAGTTCAGGATCTTCCTATAACACCATCTTGAATTCTCCCCTTATTATATATTTTTTCAAATTGCACAATAACCATCTTTTCCCAGAAATTGCTTTATTTTTAATATTTTACTCCACATTCTGGGCAGCTACAAAGTACCAAGGAAAGGAACACTTGTAAACATGGGCACTTGGAAATGAATGAGCTTATACCCTTACATCTAAGCTCTTCAAGAGTTCATTACTTTTTGTAGAATTTCACAAAATATGTTGTTCACAAACTGCCCTTTTTACATACAAGAAGTGAGGCTTACAACTGACTATGGGAATGGGAGAGTAGAGTGAGCTCATAATGCGAAGATTTATATTTTGCAATAGATGGCTTTGGGCCAGAAAATGAGGCCTAGCAAATGGATCTAACAACAGCCTGGAGAAAATCTGATCTCTTTAAAAATACTTCAAAAAATTTTTTTAAACAATACATTCTGTGCCATGGAAGCTCCTCTGGCTAGCCTTTCACTTCCCCATAGGCAGCCAGACTTTGTCCCCATCCAGGAAGTACCCTCCAAGGGTCTGAGTGTGCCAAGGATCTACCATTTTATAAATGATTCCCTCCCTTCTCTCCCCTCAAGCACATGGAGCTAAACCAAAGAAAACTGCTCGCTTTCTCTCTCCATGGCTGTGGGGCTCCTCTCCCATTGGCAGGGTGTTCTTCTGGCCTGGAGTTCCTGTTCTGGGCTGTGCTGGACAGTGTCACCACAGATGCTAGCTCTCTGCACTCCAACCCAGCTCCATGATTTTCTATGTATCACTGCACGGTTCTCTGCACTTTCAGAGGCTAATACAGTATTCCCTGCTGTGTGAACCACAGGTACTAGTTCTGAGGCATATTGATCAGTTTTACGTGAAAAATAAATAAGTAAACGTGCAGTTCTATGAGTTTGGGAAATGCTGGGCTACAATGAAATTAAAGAGACTGTTTCTTGCAGGACGTCTCAGAGCCTTTAGAGAAATAACGTAGGGTGTGAATCTTTAAGAGGATAGTAATCAAGCTCTGATCTTTTGGGGGAGGTGGGAGATCTGGAAGGGTTTTTGAGCCATGCAATACCTATTAAAACAACTGCATTCCTAGGACTCTATGATTCGTGTCTTCTACTTAGAAACTAAAAGCAACTGAAAGGCATCAACAGAGCAAACTACATTATAAAGGCAGAGATAAACACGTACCTGGTCAAAAATCCCCATGGCTAAAACAGGCAGTGATGTGTAGACAATGTTATAAAGGGTAATGAACCACTGGTCATAGACAGTCTGAAAAGAAATGAACATGTCAGTGAGAAATATCATCCATAGGTGTGAGAACATTCACTTTTAGGCTCTTGGACTGACTATCTCAATTTCCTGAGTTGGACGGGAGTTTGGTGTTAGAGTCAGACAGACATGAGTTCTCCCCAGGCTCTGTCTCTTATCAGCTCCACTGCTTTAGTGGGGTACTAGATCTTTCTAAACTTCAATTTCTTCATCTCTAAAATGAAGCCGTACTCTCACTTGCAGAGTTGCAGTGGGGGTGGATGAAAGGGTATCATACATGCAGAACACATAAAACAATGCTGGACACACACAAGGCCCTGGCCCCTGTGGTGGGTTATTTCATTCTTTAGGTTTTTAATGGCTTGTAATAAGTCCAATTACCTGATCTAAGTGATAAACAAGGATCCGCTAACATCTTCAGAGGGAGATACAGAAATGAACCTGTCAGCCCCACCCTCTGTTCAAATGGAGAGCTTTTTCTTGGGAGAGGTTTAAACCAAGGTAGACCTGGAATTAGCTGCTCACTACAGTGGGTATAAATAAGTAAGACAATAAAAATATCCCCTCACACCTATAGAGAGCACTTCCCTGCATGAGCCTCACTAAAAGTCAATGAGGCATGTGAAACGGTCATTATATCCCCATTGTATTAATAAGTGCCTAGAGATATAGAAACAGAATGTAATAAGTGTTACAGAGCTTATCACAGGCAAAGGCAAAAATTAAAACCTAGGTCTCCAGATCCTAACCAATGTCTGTTCTACCACTCTATCATACATTCATTCATTCATTCAATATTTATTAAGAAACCACTATGTGCCAGGTACCAGGTTCTAGGCAATAGTATTTGAACATGATACAATCAGATAAAAATTCCATATGAAATATGCATTGTAATGGTGTCAGGAAACAAACAATTTATACAGTAACGAAGATATATATATATATATATATATATATATATATATAGTTGGTGAGTGAATGAGTGAGACGGTAATCAGTACTAGGGTGGAAAAGGGATAGGAAATATAGGAGGGCTGTAACTGTGATAAGGTGATTGGAGAAGGTCTCACTGAGAAGTAATATTGGAGAAAAAATCTGAAGGAAATAAAGAATCGAAATTTGCAGTTTTCTGGGACAGGAAAATTTCATAGTGCAAGTAGAGTGCATGAAAAATCCCTGAGGCAAGAAAGCATCTGGTATGTTCAGAGGACAGCAAGACAGTCCATCTGGCTGGAGCAGAGTGACCTACAGGGAGTATAATGATGTCAAAGAAATAAAGAGGAGGATCCTATGGAGGTAACCATGGCTTGTTCCCTAAGTAAAATGAGAAGACATTAGGGGATTCTGAGCAAAGAAACATCCTGATCCGATTTGTATTTTAACCTGAGCACTCTGGATGCTGTGCTGAGAATAGACTGAAGAGGGGCAATTGTGGAAGTTGGGAAACCAATTAGGAGGCTACTGCAGTGCTCCAGATGAAAGATGAAGGGGGCTGGATCAGGTGATCAGCAGGGAGAAGTGCTAGATTTTGAATATATTCTGAAGCATATTTTCTTCTTAGGGCAATTCTGAAAGCAATGAGGAATCTTAAATGCAAATGTTCCAGACAGAGAAACTAAAGGTAGGTTCTACATAGTTATATAGGTAAGGCAATCCTTTAAATCATGCCCTGTACATGTACACTATATTGATGACAAAATATTTTGGTGTCTTTATTGCTAAATCTGGATTTGGACTACTCTAGGTCTTAGCATTATTGTTTACTCTTGAGATGGGTGTATATTTGTTCAAGGAAAGGGGAAGTGGAGGCCAGCGTTCAAAGGCCAAATCTCAATCTGGACTGTTCTGTTGAAGCTCCACAGGTGGTTTTATTCAATACTGAATAAACCAGACACTATGAAAAAATGGTGATTATTGTATTCTGAGCAAGGTTAGCCCCATGGTAAGAAGTAAAGAGCATGGACATTCCCACTGTCAGTCATCTCAAGGAGAGTTCATTCTTAGGGCAAAAAAAAAAAAAAAAAAAAAAAAAGAGAACAGAAAAGAGAAGTGGGGTAGATGAGGGAAGGAAGGAAATTATTTTACTCTCTGTGTATCTCAGAGAGTTGAGGCCTGGAATCGACATAGGAAAGACCTGCTCAATGTCATTCTCTTTGAGGGGAGGCTAAACGACAAGGCAGGAAAGTTGAATTCAACCACCAATAAACGGCTGAGGCAGGATTTAGGCAAAGCGGCGACATTAGTAACTACCAGCAAGAGGCCTATGCCTGTGACTGAGAATAACCATTCTAGTAACCAGTTTTTAAGTTCTCTGAATGGTGATTCCCTGTTGTTATTCTTTGAGGCCTGCTAAACTCTGTTCTTTGACTCTGACTCTGCTGTGAGGATTTGAAAGGGGGGCCTGTGTCCAGAGATGCGCTAAGTGTTTAACAACTAGCTCTTAAAAAGAAAGAAAAAGTCCTGATTTGTAGCATTGACCAATTTCCATGGTGTAAATATTTTCCCGTGACTGTTGAAGCAGTCCTATCACTGAGTTGAGAAGCGATGTGCCATAGCACGCCATTGTATATAGTATCTCCACCACACAGATCCCACAGATAGAAATAACCTCAAGGGCAAAATCAGCAAAATAGGGTAAGCTAATTTAAAAGGGATGAGTTTTGAGTATTCATGAACTTCGTGTTGCATATAATTTATTTAAATTGTAAGTTTATATAATTTAATTTTTCATAACAGCTGTGTTTAACCACTGGCTCACATAAATCCTAAGAATTTAACAATCAGTTCTTAGGAGCCAATATGGGCCAGCTCGAGCATACCACAGCCTATGTTTATGCTTGGAGCAAAGTAGTACAGACAGCAGCAGCCACCCAGAGGATCTTAGACTCAATGTGGCAAGAGAGAACCTACAGAAGGGCAGGGCAATAGCCTGGAGTATCAGGCAACCATGAGAATAGACCAGAAAAGTTTGTCAGCACTCCCTGGAAACCCCAAGATATTTTAGCAGAGCTATCTGAAACAAGCCTGGGTTTATGGTATGCATATAAGATAGGGGCATGTGCCGTCAGTAACAATGGATTCATACCAAACTCCCCACTGAAGATAACAACAAAAGCTAAGGAAAAAAAGTATCTTCATCAAAGCTTCAGTGAACTAACTAGTCGGGAACACCTGTCAAGATAAAGGAGAGGATAAGAATTTAAGAACCACCTCAAGGCATAGGATGATGTTTTCTTTCTCCAGAGACTGTGTTTATCTCCTTCTATCAGCTGCTGAGGTTGGGATGAAGACCTGATGTTTTCTGCACCACCCAGCTGTTGTGCCTGTGACCCTATTGCCAGGAGGCTGCCCTTGGGTCCCAGTCCAGAGTGGGGAGTATTTCAACAGGATCTCTACCCTTGACAGGCATTGAACCTTATCCCTCTAGACTCAGGAAATGATTAAAAGAGAGGACCATGAGCTTCACAGTTGCCTCCTGTAGATCATCAACATCCTCAGGGCACATGGCTCAGAGCAGTGCAAACCTCCAGGGTCCCAGCCCAGAGTAGAGTGTTAACAGAGCCCCAGACGCCAACTCCTATCTTCTGGACTCCTGTTTGCTCAGCCTCTCTCTCTTCCTTCGGATGAGCAAAGGTGTCCAACAAATCTATTCCTAGAGATACACGTTCAGAATGTCTGCCTTCGTGTACCAGGAGACATATGAAAATGCTCATACCAGAACTGGTTATAACAGTCCCAAACCAGAAACATCCATCAGGAGTGGAATGTAGAAAGACACTGTAGTATATTGATATCATAGAATTCTACAGAGTAATGAAAAGCAAGGAACTACAGCTATATCCAAAACCACAAATGAATCAAAAAATATATACAATGTTGAGCAAAAGAAGCCAGACAAAAAAGTATGATTCCATTTCAATAAAGTTTAAAAATGTGCCAATCTATTCTATGTTGTTTAGAGATTTATACTCATAGGATAAGATTATAAAACAAAGTGATTATAAAATATCAGGGCAACGATTAACTCCAGAGAGTTGGAAAATGAGGTGTGACTGAGAAAAGGCAAGGGAGCTTCTGTGGTTTGGCAACGTTCTGGTTCTTGCCCTGGATCGTGGTGACGTGTTCATTTTACAATCTGTTAAGCTGACATTTATGTACTATGTACTTTTTTGGTAGATTTGTTATATTTTACAATAAAAAAGGAAACACATGACCTTATTTTTTAGTCATAGCCTGGCGAGACTTTGGGCACTGGGAGGATTTTTAAAATCCTGATGCCTGTGTCACATCCAGGCCAATTAAATCAGTATCTTTGGAGGTGGGATGATCCAAGCATTGGTAATTTAAAAAATTTCCCGGGTGATTCCACTGTGAAGCCAAGATTGAGAATTTCACTTACCGCCATCCAAAAAAAAAAAAAAAAAAAAATGCACTAGCTGACACAAATCCTCAAGTGGTAGCTGATGGCATCTTCTGACTTTCATTTCAATTCATTTTGGGATTGCAGTATGGAACATATAAGAGGGGGAAGGCAATTAAATTGAAGTCTTATAGCGTCAGGCAGAACCTGGTACTGTCAGATCTCTTCTTCTTCCTCCACCTCATCCACCATCTAACTTCTACTCACTGAGAAGAGATGATTTTAGGTACAAGGAAGAAAGAAAGAATCTGGAAAATTACGACAAGCTAAACTATGAGTAACTGATTAAACCTGCAATTATTTGACGGTAGCATTTGTAAGCTGGCATTCAGATTTGAAGCCTCATTTCACAACTGGAGCAAGAGAGACAGGAAGGAAAATCAGTGAGAATAAAGTTTAAATGAGTTTTTGCAACTTCTTGCGAGAGTTTTTGCTGCCACACAGAATCACAACAACAAAAAGAAAACTAGCTGATATGTACTGAACACCATATGTACCAGGCATTATTTTAACATATATTGACTCATTAAGTAATCACAACAATCCTGTGAGGTTGGTGCTATCAACAGCCCCCAGTTTACAGATGGGGAAACTAGTTTGAGACCCATTAGCTTAGGAGACTGCCCAACGTCACACAGAACACAAAGATTTTTAAGGTGGGGTATGGAAATTTTAAGGGGTCCACAATGGCAAAACTATTTTCAGAATGATGCTAAGAACTTGATTATTTGCCCTTTTCACTCTCATTCTCGCATGAGTGTATATGACTTGTGATATCACAACCAACTGAATGCAGAAGCGGATATGAGAACCCAGCTGCTTCCTATTGTGCTAAATAGTAAGAACTTAAGTCTAAAAATTGACTCTCTTCTCACAGCTTATTTTTTGGAGAGTACAGTAATTTTTTTCATTAAAATATGTTATTTAGGTAAACATGTCATGGGTTCATTATTTTTTAATAAATTAATAAATGTTTAAATTTTTTCTCCATTTTAATTTCTGATATGATAAATATTGATAGATAGGGTCCTGAGATCACAGAGTTTGAGAACTGCTGGCCTAGCAAGTGTCAGGACCAAGTTCCAGCCCTGGTACTCAGCATTCACAGTGCTGACCATGGCATGAAACCACCTCTCCATCAGTGGTATCATTTGGCAAGTTTCTTTAAAATCTTCTTTGCTCACATCATTTTATACAGTTGAGAGTGTGCAATAAATACAGTTTTGTATGCTGGTTTTTGTCATCTGAAATGGTAACATTAGCACTTACCCAAGTTAGAAACCTTCCAATGGCTTCCATTTTACTTGGAATGAAATCCGGGCTCTGCACCACGACGTAAAGCTCTTCCTGAGCCATGCTTGTCTGCCTCTTCAACTTTGCTTCACTGTACTCTCGCCCTCACTCACGGAGCTTCAGCTTCACTGATTGTCTTTCTCTAACTTACCAGGCTCATTCCTACATCAAGGGACAATTGCACTTGCCACGCCCTCTGCCTGGAATACTTTAACCCCGGGGTATTCAAATGAAAGTTTCCCTCTAAACACTCAGGTCACAGTTCCAGTGTTACCTTCTCAATGAGAACTTCTACATTACCCAGTTCTTTCTTAATAACAATTCTGAAATAAGCTCACTAATTTACTTCTTTATCATCTGTCTTCATCCCACTAGAATATAATCTGCATGAAACAGAGACTTACGCACAACGTTAACTCCTGTGTCTAGAGCATCATCTAGCCAATGGTAGGTGCTCTATAAATATTTGATGAATTAATTATTTTACAACTTTTTATAAATGTTAGACATTTAACTTGCTACTAGACCCTCCCCTGAGGATGTGCCACAGGCTTCTCAAACTCAGTGTGCCCAGGCCTGGACTCATTCTCACAGTTCCTTAACCAGGCTCCCTTCTTGTGTTCCCTATATCAGTTTCTGACACCACCACATCCATCCCAGGGCCCAAGTCAGAAATATGATCTCTCTCCCTCTCTCCAACACCCGACATCAAATTAATCCCAGATCCCCCCGATTTAACCATGCCAGATGGCTTGTGCTGCAGCCCAAAGCACTCTTCACTTCTGTCAGTTTCCTCCTATTGTCCCCCCTGTTGGGATGGCCATCCTTTCCCTCCTCACCTGCTTCGCTCTCATTGATCCCTGAAGGGTCAGCCCAGAGACAGATCTTCTGGGAAGACTTTCTGAGCGCTGCCCACTTCCATCCTCCAGGGCTGGGTTCCAGGCCACTCCTTGGTAGTCCCATGACACTCCACACCTCACCGCTTCATAGCTGTCGACTTACAATTATTTATATGCTGGTTCCCAGGCCCTCCCCACTAGACTTCAAGCTTCTTGGTGAAACCAAGCAGGACCCTGTGGGGCTCCCGGGCGTGGAAGCCTTTCCTTGTCCCCCATTTCTTGTTTGTAGGAAACAGACTCCAGCCTCCATGACCTTCCCTGAGTTCCAAAGGGAAGATTCGGAAGAGTTGCCAATCAGGGAAGGGAGGGGATGCAGAGACAAGGAAGGAGCCGCCAAGAAACAATAGCGCAGCCTCGGGGCAGCTCTTGGTTCCACCTCAAGGGATACACATAACAGTATCTTTGAGCTCTTTACAGAACTAAAACCCCCAACAGATGGAAGATGTCAGCATTCTTCATTCCAGAGAGGACCACCTGAGGCCAGATTAAAGGAACCAGAGAAACTCATCAAGAGATTACCTGAGACCAGATTAAAGGAGTGCAGGCCTTGAACACACCCTAATCTTATCAGCAACCCCACCCTTGAACCCTTGCTATAAAACTCCTCACCAAATCCTCCTGGGTTGGGACACACAGTTTTTGAGGGCAGAAGCCTGCTGTGTCCCCCTTTGCCTGGCAAAGCAATAAAGCTATTCTTTTCCACTTCACCCAAAACTGTCTCCAAGATGCAATTCAGCACTGGTGCACAGAGGCCAAGTTTTTGGCATCACTGAGAGCAGGTTATACAATTTATTCATCTGTGGGAGCTCAGGAACCTAACTCAATGCCCGGCAGATGGTAAGTATTCAACAGAAGGAAGCTGGTATCTTAAGGGTAAAGGTATTGGAGTCAGAGTTCTGTTAGAACTGCGTGTCCCTGAGCAAAATACTCAATCTCTCTCAGTCTTAGGTTCCTTGGCTATAAAATGGGGATTTGAGGGGGGCTGTGAGTATGCAGTGAAATGAGTAAATGTCAGTACAGCAGCACCTGACAAACAGATAGTGAATACATTTATTATGCAAGGAAGGGAGGGAGGCAGGAGCATGCAAGGATTCAAGCTTCAAGTGATATGTTTAATGGTAAATAAAAAGGTATATTTTCCTACAAATTATACTTTTCTATGAAAATACAATTCTTTATTGCTACAACTAACCATAGACATTTATATCCATAATAAACTGCTATATTAATGAAATCAATAGAAAATTAGAGCACGATTTAAAGAAAACCAAATACCTTGATATAATTATCATTTTCCTCGTGAATACTTAATTACATCAATCACTGTTTACTCTAACTCTAGTTTTGCCTCAAATGTGTTAAACTGAGTCATTCACTTTTAAAAGACACCTTTCCCAGTTATGTGTATTGATTTAGCACAGCTTAGGCTTTAGGGGCTTCCATAAAAAATAAAATCACAAGCAGTATTTCTTCTACAACAGGCTTCTTCCTCTCCTTGCAAGAGATCTCCAACTACTCAAATAGTTATCCTAGTAAATACTCCACTTCCCCTTTAAGTCCTTAGCTACACTCAGAAAAGTTTAAAGACCCCCTCTGGTGACTAGGACAAAGAGAGGGGCATACTAGCCACATCATGACCCACATGGACCCCATCCCTGTTTCTCCCCTTCCACGCATGCTCAAGCCCTCTACTATTTCCACTACCCCTCCCCCAAACACTCTCTCCCTCCCTCCCCTCCCCTCCCATGTGGGTTGATCAGATGCCCCAAAGATATGGGTGGGGTGAAGGAAGGAGGGGGGGTGATTCCTCTGTAGCCTCTCACGTGGGAAGCATTCTGGCCGGAGACTAGACCAGACCAGTGCTGACATTCTGATTTTGGGTGACTCAAATTGTTTGTATAAACAGGAGTCCTGAACAAAAATAATTGTCCTGAGGCCCCCATTCTCCTAGGGGCAGCCATACCACCTCTACTTCCAAATTTTCTGTTACCCATTTCCAATATTCTTAATAAGAGGGAAAAGCCATGCTCCTGTGCCATGCCACTAGTCTCTTTGGAAGCCTAAAAGTGTCTCTTCACAGATCAGAAAAAAGACAGTGGAATGTTCATTTTTCCAGCTTCACTGTTTTCCTATTTAAGGAAAGCTCCTCCTGGCTCCCTTCTCTGTGGGAGCAATTTATCAACCTTATCAACCATTTTATATAGAGTAAAAATACTCCAGCTATAAATTATAATCTAACAGCTTGGGGAACACAAAATCTATGATTTATAGAATACCACATTTAAATAAACCTTAATAAGGATCTTAAACAGTTACAAAGGGCTTTCTCTTCTGAGACCATTGGCTTAGCTCCTTGTTCAAATGACATGTATTCCCCCCTTCTGCTCTGTGTTGCAAAGGAAAACTATATAATGATATTTTTCTTTTTGGCCTTAAAAAATTTGTCATTTAAAGAAAACACATTGTGGAATAAATATGAGGTGCTTAGCCTCAGCACATCTGTTACTGATTTGTGTAATTAGCAGAAACCCACCAGCAGGATCCAGGAGGAATGGCCCAGACCTGAGCACCCGCCCCTCCCAGGGTTTTCCGCAGAGCACATCTGGAAGGGGAGGGGAGGGGAACCGCCAGCCTGGTTGACATGGGCTCACAGGTAACCAAATCCATGAAGTCATCCAAGCCTTGAGGTTAGTCGCACTCTTTCACGTCACTTTCCAAACTTTTCATTATGAGTTTTCTTATATTGTTTGACAGAACTAATGTTTTTCTGGCCTTGACAAGATAATTGTTTCCATATCACAGCAGAATTTAAAAAAAAAAAAGTGCACAATGATAAATTGTCATTAGATAATATCAGAAGTACACAGTGCCAGTAGTTGCATAGTTTCAAATGTGAATTTCCTAAATAGGGCTTCAACCAATGGTTTTTTTTTTGTTGTTGTGGGTTTTTTTTTTTTTTGAGGGGGGGAGGCAGGTGGTTGAGGGGTTCTTATGGCTCTATCTCTGGTGGGGGATAGTTTATTAAAAGTCCTGAGGGCATAAGGTACTTTTCAAATAAATTACACGTATAAACAGTGCACACAAATCCACAGCGGATTCCACGAAAATCATGCAGGCTTTGATAACAGATTGAGATAAAGCATGTCCTTAGAAAGGATCCATGATTCAGTTTTAAGACTTATCTGACCTTTATCCAAACCCCTCTGGTCCAGAAATCTGGTTGGAAATCTCATCAGGGCAGATTATATTTAAATGGTCTTTTAGTGGCAGTTTGGTTGGAGTGTTTGCTGGCAGAAGGTGGCCTCCAGCTTCCAGATGATTCCAGAAGGAAGTTGTCGCCTTTCTAAGGATCTAAGCTGTGGGAGATACTCCCTACAGCATAAGCTCTCTCTCAGTAAGAGAGTTCATTTTCTCCCCCATAGTCCTAGCGTACTGACTGTTTCTGGACGTCTCTCCTTTAGATTCCAAATAAAGCAAACATTTGCCTGATTAGGGGTTAGGAGAATACAGTTTTTTGTTTGTTTGTTTTTTTAAAGATATCGCCATTCTCTCAAGTCTATAACAATTCCAGTGGCCGTTTATCAAGCGGAGCAGAAGCACCACTGAAGAAAAAGTCAGAAGACGTGATGAGCTCTAGTCTCAGCCTTGTCTACCACTGATCGTCAGCTCTTGGGGAACTCAGGTTCCTCCTCTATAAAATGAGGGGCTAGGGGCTTCCCTGGTGGCGCAGTGGTTGAGAATCTGCCTGCCAATGCAGGGGACACGGGTTCGAGCCCTGGTCTGGGAGGATCCCACATGCCGCGGAGCAACTAGGACCGTGAGCCACAACTACTGAGCCTGCGCGTCTGGAGCCTGTGCTCCGCAACAAGAGAGGCCGCGACAGTGAGAGGCCCGCGCACCGCAATGAAGAGTGGCCCCCGCTCGCCGCAACTAGAGAAAGCCCTGGCACAGAAACGAAGACCCAACACAGCCAAAAAGAAATATAAAAATAAATAAATAAATAATAATTAAAAAAAAAAAAAAAATGAGGGGCTAGACTCAGTATCTCTGACATTCCCTGCCAGAGCAAAGATTTTAGATTTCCACAAGACATACACTTTTTGTTCTGTGTCCCAGCTACTTCTCCCAGGAAAGCCTACCCAGCAAAGCGAACAAAAGGAGTCTGGTCCCTCCCAGGCAGATTCTTTCTCCATGGGTCCTAAAGCAATCACAACAAAGGTGAGGCACTGAAGTCAAGCAGAGGAAAGTCCATAAACCAAGCACAACCCAGCCTGCACCAAATCATCATCCATCTGAGATGTCCTAAGTGCCACCATCTCACGAGCAGTGAATCGTCCCACCCACCGGCCCCTTGGAGCCTAGCACGCCACAGCTGGATGGGCTTGCACACCTGCCTCAGCCCACCTACCAGGATGGGGCACTGCCTGGAATCTACCGGAGCTATCATCAGAGAATAAGAGACTGGAAAAAATTCACCAGGCCCCACGAGACAGGCCAAGGGAGGAAAGAAATAGCACGTGTCACTTCATTAAGTAATTAAATTGGTGCTTTAAAAGTCAACAATGTGTCTATGAAAGAACAATCTATTTACATTTGGTCAGGTGTTTTTGGCAGCAGAGTAGATTACTTCAAAGCAATCTGTTGAGAGATGCAGGGAAGAAATATTTAGGTGCTTATGAATCATGCTGAGATTGGACAGGGTTGGTCCCAAGATATGGCCCGTCCATGACAAATTTAATTTTAAAAAAGTCTTGGTGGAAAAATAAGGGAAAGGTGACTACAGAGTTATTCAACATCAGTTTCACATTTATGAAAGTAAAATCGTTCCCAGACTGTTAAGTTCCCTGAGGGCAGGAACTGCATCCCTCTGGTTCATTCTTGTGTCGCTGGAGGCCTGCAGAGCCCTTGGCCCCAAACTGGTACTCAGTTTATTCTTTTGAAATGAATGAGCATTCAGAGACTATAGGTTCTGTGCTGGAGGATGTGAGTGAGTCTCATTCCTGTGGGGATTAGACAGAGAAGTGACTGCAAATCAGGCCTGCCAAGCAAGGGCCTCTGAATACATGCCTGCTGTTACTGAATCTGCCGGGTCCTGGAGCTTTTATTACTACTGGCTCCATTTCACCGTGGAGCTTTCAATTCCACTGAAGCAATTTAGGAGAAGGATGGCAGCGGTGGGAAGACCTTAGACGGCCGACTTTCATTAACAGACTGGAAGTAAGCAGCTTTCTAATGGGCTCTAGGAGCTAAGAAAGGCTTGTCGCCCAACATGCGGCTTTGGAGGCCCAAGCCAGCTCAATGATTTCAATGGGGGAAAAAGTGTCACTGCAAAAGTGTCCCCTATTCAAAAATGCTCATTCTCTGTAGACTAGCATTTCTCCCAAATATGTTGTTTTCTTTTCACTTGCCTCATTTACAGCATATTGTCCTTAGAAAAACAGGGCTAAGAAAAAAAGCCAAAAGATTTTTCAGTTAAACCTGTTGTTAATCAGGAGCTTCTAGTGAAAAACAGGGGATGGAAAAGAGACAATGATCCTGACCAATCTCAAGTCCATATCCGAGTTGCTGTCACAGCCAGTTCTCAGTGTTAGTAACACACCAGCCCGCTCACATGGGGGTAGGGTGGGGGGAGACCAGCGTTTCCATCTTTATAGTGGTATAACATCTGTTCTAGAAGATACTTCTTGCTGTATGCAATAAGTAATGCCATGCAGTTTTTTAAAGGTATTTCTGAATGAGTTGGTTTTAAATGGAATTTTAGAAATTAAAAAGAGATTAAATTCAGCTAACTGCAGGTCAGTTGGAAAGTGTTCAGGTATGACAGGAGGCTTTCCCTCCTTTTACTCTAGTCTCACACCTTTACACAAACCAGGCCCTGCATCCCTGCAGGTAGCTACACCTGCAGGCCTCCAGACCTCCGCTTAATTTTGAAAATGTTCATACACTCACTTGAGATTAATTGAGCCCCTGAAGTCACACCAGATCCTCACACATTCCTCCTTTTTCCCGTGCTCTCATACTAAGTTCAAATACAGTACTTCTATCAGACATATTTGTGCATATCTTTATTTCCCAATGAGAAAATGAGTTCCAGGTGGGTAGGAACTTGTCCTATTCATCATTTTGTTTTCTCTTCCCAAGACAGTAAACAAGCATTCCTACTAGCAATACAATGTTGTGTGACTCATGGCTATGAGCAAGGGATGAACTATTCAATTTAAAATGACAAAAATTGTAATGTTTATAAAATCAGAATAAACAATGTGTAATAAATTCATATTTCAGAATGCCATTAAGAAAAATAACATTTTTGAAGAATGTAAAACAAGAGGGATTTCTCAAAATGTGGTTTTTTAAAAAGAAAAAAGCAAAGAGTATGTTCTCAGATATATAAAAGTCAATATATATTCACATAAAATTATGTTTATAATAAGGAAAAAACTTTGAGGATAGTGAAAAAGATCTTACAGAAATTTAAATGTAAACCTCCCCCCTTCCCCGATTCCTTTAGCATATAAAACAGGACTAATTTATCCCTGGACTAGATTTAATTAAGAAAACTGAAGTTTTTGAAAGAGAGGAACATAAATAGCCTGTTCTTCTGGGAATAATATTCTTAGCATCATTTTGTCCTTTGTACATTTTACTGCCTCAAAACATTGAAACTAGGATAAATAGTTTTGAAACTGTCAGAGACATCCATTCCAGAATTTCCCTAAGTGGGTTCTGTATGGTACTATATAGTTCTGTAGGACTCTATGCATGTTGCTTGGGGAAAACAAGGTTCCATGCCACATGAGTTTGGGTAATAATACCAAATATCATTGACTCTGAGACACTATTTATTCTAAGAAACACCATTATTGATGCCAAGATTAGACCAAATGGGGAATCTATCATTCTCATAACGCTAAGGCAGCAAAGGGCTGAATCTTTAGTGTGAGAGTAAAGGAGAAACAAATCTTTATGCAGAAAGGGACTGCAAGGAAACTTGCCTGTGTCAACCTTGGAACTAGCTAAAGGGAGAGACAAAAAAATTTCTCCTGAAAACTTGACTCTCAAATGGTATTCACCAGAGTTTACATTCCAAATTCAAAAAAATCCTGGAACAGAGAGAAAGATCTCAGGTAGGTACTATCCCCAGGGAACTGGCAGATGCCACACAAATGCTCTCTGGAAAAAAAGAGACTTCAGGAGTGATGTCATCAAGATGGCAGCATAGGTCATTCCCAGCTTCAGTCCCCCTCACAAGAAGACCACCTAGCAACTATCCACAGACAAGACACCACTGTGAAAATCCCAGAACTGGGGGCTGAAGCTGAAGTGCCCTGTTGGATCACAGAGACTGAGAAGCATCACATTAGAAGGGAAGGAGGAGCAACTATACCCTGACTGTGTCACCTCTCCCCCAGGCCGGTACAGCACTGCACCAAAAGGTCCCCTCTGGGCCTATGGTTTCTCCACTGGGAGAAAGAGAACCCAAAGTGGATCAGGTACAGACAGATAAGGGGGGGACGGGGCTTACAGCAATCAGCACTCAGCAGCACTGAAGCAGAGATGCCAGCCAGGGTCTCTGCCCATCTGCAGAGCTGAGCCAGTAGCCCCTTCTGGCCAGGGACTTTGTTTGGTCCAGGCAGTTCTGCCTGATATGGGTACCAGTCAACAAGCTATATTTGCTGTGGAGACTGTTCTGCGGCCCCACCTAGACAGAGAAGAAAATTCACAACCTGCTGAGTATAGCCCGCAGTCCTACCCAACCAGGAAGCCTGGCCAGTGAACCCAGGTAGCCAGGGAACCCTCCATGCTACAGCCCTGCTTACACAGAGCCCCAGGCCAGAAGGCCTACCCAACTCTTAAGTATAGCCTCTGGTCTCATATAACCAGGGAGTCAGAACAGTGACCCTGGGTAGCCTCAAAGCCCAGCCTATGGTACCACCCAGTCAAGAAACCGAGTCTACAGCCCCACCCTGAAGCAGAGCCCAGCATACAGAACTGCCCAATTGCTAAATGCTGCCTATAGCCCAGCCCAGTCAGGGAGCTCAGCCAGTGAGCCCACCCAATCATGGAGCGTAGTCTGTGGGTCCCATCTGATGTGGGAGCCCAGACAGGGACCCAGTCCAACTTTGGGACACACCCTTTGGTCCCACCTTATCACAGAGCACAGCCTGAGGTCCCATCCAACCTTAAAACCCTGCCTATGGCCCTGCATACACAAAGAATCCAGCTGTGAGCACCATCTGGTCAGGAAGCACAGCCTGAAATGTCATCTACTGTGAGCAATCACAGAGCACAGCCTGCAGCAGCCCCCTGACCTCAGAGCATAGGCAGTGACTTCACCCAACTAGAGACCCTGACAGCAAACCCCACTGCCCACAGATGCTGCCAGCTGACCCATCAAGTACCCCAAGCTGCAGGAGATCTATGAACTGCCTGACAAGGAATTCAGAATAATCCTCTTAAAGAATTTCAGTGAACTATAAGAATACACGGGCAACTAAAATTAAGAAAACAATGCATAAACAAAATGAGAAGTTCAACAAAGAAATAGAAATCATCAAAACAAACAAATAGAAATCTTACAGCTGAAGAATACAATGAGAGAAGAAAGCAAAAAAGAGCATCAACAACAGACTCAACCAAGTAGAAGAAAGAATCAGTAAACTAGAACATAAGTCATGTTAAATTATCCAAACTCAAACAAATAGAAAGTAGAATGGTGATTTCCACAGGCTGGAGACAGAGGGAAATGGGGAGCTGTTTTTCAATGGATATAGAGTTTCAGTTTTACAGGATGAAAAAATTCTGGAGATCTGTTGTACAACAACGTGAAGTACTTAATACTACTGAACTGTACACTTAAAAATGGTTAAGACAGTAAATTTTATGTTTATGTTTTTTACCACAATTAAAAATATTTTTAAATTATTTTTTAAAAACTGACATAGACCACAATTAAAAAACCTACTTCATATGGTTATTATAAGTATTGAGCTAATACAGTCAAAACATTTAAACAATGCCTGGCACATAGTTAAGTGCTCTCTAAGTGTTAGCTATACTTGCAATTTGCTTTTATCCCTACTTGTTGGTGTCAGCAATATCATGATTCCACCTAGCAGATGACATCAAAACGTTTATGCCATTACATGGGCACTGTCATTGACTTGCTGCCTATTCTTCTCCAACAGACAATAACAAATTACTACTTGCCACTCTCCTGACAAGCCTATCTACTTTTCTGAAAATCCTGGAAATAAAACCTTCAATTCTCCACAATGTGGACAGCTAATAAAATTTATGAGATCACATTTTGCCATGTCCACGAAGAATGCACCTCTTAGACATCCCTTTCCGTACCTGAGATATAAGTTCCAGCAGGCATCACAGTCTGACACATACAAGGGCTTAGTAAATATTCACTGAATGAATGAAAGCCTAAAATAGTAGGATTCAGGGATCCTGTCCAGTAAGTATAAATCTAAGTCTCAATTTGATCATATCATCATAAAAATTAGGGCAAAATGGGTAGCAGTCCAAGATTTCTACTCAGTAGCCCAATTGGTCTTACGTGGTGACTCCTCCCCTCCTTAAAGAGGATTATTGGCTTATTTAAATCAGCCAAGACCTAGGCAAAGCAAAATAAACCAGGGTAAATCCACTCTACGTCTTTCCTAGAATGAAGCTATATATAAGAAATGTATTACTTGTGGTCCAATTAGCCATCATATATTCATATTAACACCACTGAAAAAAGACATCTTTCTACTTTCTGGAATCAATGCCATAATCACACTAAGATCTTAAGACACTGAGCCCACAGTGTTGGTCAGGCTGCACACATTTACACAGACCAGATGCAAAGCCTGTAGAGATGGCCCTTGGCACAGGTAGAGTAAGTGGCACCTGCAGGAGTGACTGGACGCATGTTGGAAGGACTCTCCTTGCTGGATCTACCTCAAGCAAGCACAGGAAAGGACTCTAGAAACAACCAACAACATGACTATACGCCTTCTATATGCCAGGCGCCGTTCAAGACTATAGGCTGTATGGATGACTCAGATGTGCTTCCTCTCCTTGAGAAGCTCAGGGTTTAGCTAGATAAAATCATAAGAGACTGAGACTGGGTGAATCGGGAAAAGAAATCCTCTCCCCTGAAACAGATACCCATTTTTCTCCTGACCTTGTCTTAGTGCATGTATAAGCCTCAGGGGCCATGGCTTTGGCAGGGTTGATAAGAAGATTCTAAGCCCTCTGGAACAATTCTTTTGGGGGGAAAAGCTGTTTGCTTAACTGGCCCCTCTGCCTCAGAAAAGGTGAGTAGAGTCCAGAGTGGACAAAATGAGAAGTCAGCAGATTGGATTTCACTCCGGGCTCTGGGTTCAAAAAGGATACCTTCAGATTTTCTTCTATATTGGCCAGCCCCATGGTTTCAAAGTATGGTACCCCACTTGCAACATCAGCATCTACACGGAACTTGCTAAAAACGCAAATTTGGGAGCTCTGCCTCAGACCTACTGAATCAGAAAGTCAGGTGGGGCCCGGGGAGCTGTGCTTCAGAAGCCTTTCAGGTGATTCCCATGCACATTAAAGCTTGAGAACCACTGGTCCAGCTCAACTCACTAGCGTCAGGAAGAACACAGAGGCCCGTTTAGGACTGACAACGGATTCACATGAAGATTGTGCGATGAACTAGTTTTCAGTGTAAATAATAAAATAATAATAATAAATAATAAAACGGAGAAGAAAAGAACACAGAAAAGAAACATGCTCAATTAAATCAAACATTTAAGAAACCTAATTACAGCCAGGTGGTGTGTCTTATAGCTGAGTTTATGTCAGATACTCATGTCTTTGGAGCAATCATTGTTCTCCCTTGCTGTTCTCTTTTAAACTGAAAATACTGTTGAGAAGATTAAAAATCTAGTTGCTTAACATTTGACTCTGACCAGTTTTATCAGATCCTGAAAGCAGAGCAGAAAATCACCTAAATGTAGAGATTAGAAGTCACTGAACATTCATTTCAACTTCATAGTTTTAACAAAGACAACTTTGGCAGTAAACTTGCCTATCCAAGCTTGGTGTGTCTGCCCATTCAAACCACTAACTACTCCTCTGCGTCCTAAAAGCTCTAAATAAGGGTTAAGGCATCTCTTCTGTGTTTTGTGATCTTTCAAAAGCCCCAAACTTTTACAATATGAAAACTGGATCTCTCAAAAACACCACTTAGCAAACAGCCTTGCTGCATTCTCATGTGGAGGAAAAGCCAACAGCCTAAGAGGGCACAGGCCACATTCCCATGCTTGTCTTTGTTGGACTAAGCTGGGACCGTGAGCAGGTAAATATCCTCACCCCAGTGCCTTCTCTGAAGCGGTGCTAAGAAAACTTTTATTTCTGAGAAACTAAAATCAAGACTTTGCTTTACTTCAACTGTCTAGATATTACCAAAAATACCAACAAAAATATCAACAGAATCTGCTTTTAGTTTGGGGAATGTTATTCTTAAAAGAGAAAATTAGAAATGGGTATGGATGTGCCTTTAGGAAATCTCAACTTCTCAGAAAAAGGGGGAAATGTACAAAACCTATTTTCATTACAAAAAGGATTTGCTGATCTCCCTTGGCACATTTAAGATAACATAAAATGCCAAGATTTAATTCATACTCAATTTTTCTGGAATAAAATAATTGAAAAAATTAGCTCCATGTATATCATTGAAACCAGTAACTAAAACAAGAGGAAGGAAGAACAATTGAAGAAATCTCTAACGACAGTTATGGTTACCATTTCATTCTCAAGGACAACCTTTTTCTTTTGTTGCTGTTGTTTAAAATATTGATGCCATTTTTTATTCATAAATATATTTAAATGCTATGAGTCTTACATTTCACAGTTGATACCCAGGGTCAAAACTTTCCTGATATCCAAGATATGGGGTTAAGTAACCTTTAAAATGTCTAAAAGTAGATATAAAAATAGAATCTTAATTTACGAATTTGCTAATTTTTCTTCCTTGCTACCAACATAATCTATGGATCAATTTTTAGCTGATGAATTGCTATCAAACAGCCTTGAGGTCAGGGTAGCAATTCCTTCCCCTGATTTAAAAGATTTACATTCAGTGTGTTGGGTGAGTGATCATCTTTCCAACAGATATGCCTCAACTTTTCTTATTAGTGTTTCTCAGATTCTGAATTAAAACTCTGCATCAAGCTTACCTGTCATCATACCCAAAATTTCAATAAAAACTTTAAAATGCGTAGGAAGGAGTCGTCATTAGTTACTATGTAAATAAGCAAAAAATAAAACTCTAGCTAAATATATATTCTTCTTGGGTTCAAAGCTCAAGTCAACTATCAGTTACATAATTTGTCACACTGTCATTTATATTAGACATATAAAAATGATCTCTACTGATTAGTAAAGAGCCATGTATAACAGTCATCTACAATCCAGGGGATCGTATAAGAGAAAGAAACTTTTTTTTACCAACCTGGGCTGAGAAACCACAGAAGAAACCAAACCAGAAATGCACAAGTGTGAATGCAAAATTCTTATAGAAGAAATAGCATAAGAATTTGCACATTCGGAAGTAGGACCACCTTCCATGAACAAGGAGAAGCCTCTGGAGGTATCTAAACTGTGCAAATGCGTAGTCGCTGGCTAGGACTGCCTGCAGTCCTTCCTGGCCGCTGATGCCGACGCCAATGTGAGCACCTACAAAGGAGAAGAGGGACAGTTTCACTCCCCAAACAAAGACACAACCTCTTTGGGGAACCTATCCCTCCTCTTTTTTTAATTTATTTTTTTATTTTTTGGCCATGCCACTCGGCTTGCGGGATCTTAATTCCCCGATCAGGGATCAAACCCGGGCCCCCAGCAGTGGAAGCGCCAAGTCTTAACCACTGGACCGCCAGGGAATTCCCCTATCACTCTTCTTGTATGTTATTATTTATTCACAGAAACCCATAGCATTTATAATTTTTCCCGTACATTATCTCATGAAACACTCATGATAGGTATTTATCCTAGTTTTACAAATGAGAAAATTGGCTCAGCAAGTTCAGTAACTTGAACAAAGTTTTACAATTTGTAAGTGGCAAAGCTGGGACTAAACCTTAGTGTTGGGACTGTGTATGTAATGTTCATTCCTCTACACCACAGCTACTTATTTCTCCAAACAGTGACCAATACATAAATGATTTAATTAAAGACAAGGTGTTTTCTTTTTTTTTTTTAATGAATGCTAATAATGGTGGATGAATTGAGCCCTAAAAGTATTCATTTCAGAAACACTGGGAAAATTAAATTGCAATGCAATCTCCATTACATATTGCCAAGTGCTGAACCTGGGAGCTCCAGGTCTGCAGCACGCCCCATTAAGCAAATGTCCCCTTACTTTTGATCATGCTGACATCATTGGCTCCATCGCCTATGGCCAAAGTTACAGCATTTCTGTGCTTCTTCACCAGCTCTACTACTTGAGCTTTCTGGAGAGGGGTGACTCGGCAGCAAACCACAGTCTTGCACATGCAGGCAAGTTCTAGAAGATCGTTCTTGACATCATTTTCTAGAGCATGGGCCTAGGTTATTTTTTTTTAAAATCCACAATAGAACGAGAAATAATAAATGAGAGATGTCATTTGGGAAGCAGATTTCTTGTTTCTCAGCTGATTTCTAAACAGTTTAATTCACTTCAACAAGTCATTGTTGACTCAGGGCCACACAAACAACAAAAGAAAAGAGTATTGAACTCCTACTTAGTGCCAAGGAATTTTACCATAAAAGTAAAAGACGCAGTGCCCTGTGTGTCTTCCTTGATGCATTATCGTGCTGCATTGGAGAGATACAGTTGAATGCCGGAAAAGGTCCGGAATCCACTAAAATAAGGAAAAGCAAAGGACAGAACCAATCCGTCACCTCACCAAGTTTAGAATGAACTACAAAATGATGATTTGTTTGTTCTACATGATGACATTTTTGTTTCCTTTGCACTGTTGTTTTGTATATTTAGTGTTTTTTGTTGTGGTTGTTAATGTGAGAGCAAATGAGAAGCAGATGATCTGGAGATTAGCCCTTGAAGAACATAGTGTCTGAAATCAAGAGAGGCCTGTGCAAAGGGTGGCATGCATCCTGTTTCTCAGACAGGGTTCCCCAACCATTTACACCCTTGCACTTCTCCAAATACATCAGAGCCTTTAGACATACCAAAGAAGGACTGAAAAAGAGAACATAATCCTTTGCAATTAACTACAATTTTTTTCTAGAAAACATCTCTACATTATTTAATAAACACATTAAGAGAAAACAGGAATCCACCTAAATTTTGACTCATCATTATCTTTGAATGAATCTTTAGCAAGATGTTCACAGCCCATTCACACTCTGGCCCTTATATTCCTTTTGAGTCTGTCTTCTACCACCACCTTCAGGTTTACTTTTTACTCCTGTCAGGCCAAGTTGCTTGCTTCCATAATTTGGCAGGTTCTTTCTTGCCTTTGTGCCTTTGCACTTGCTGTCTCCTCTACCTGAAAACATCACTTCCTCCAGGAAGTCTTCCCTGATTTTCCCATGAGGAACTCAATGTGCTGCTTTGCCTCTATGCTCTCAAAGCACTGTGTCCATTCCTCCTTATAGTATTTGTCATACCACTGTGAGATTAGCTCTCACCATATGACAATCCCTAAAACAAGGACTGTGTTCTCTTCACATCCTTATCCTCAGGCTCTAGCACGGTGATCTGGGCATGCTTAATGAATGTTAATGGGATGAATGGAAGGATGGGTGAATGAGTATAAAAACATGACTCTAATGTAGAAAATTCTCATGTCAAAGCCTACAATTCTTAGGGGAAATTGTGAGTTAGCTTTCTCAAATATAATTACCCTCTCTGAAAAAGAAAGCGTATAACTGGCTGTCTTGCTCAGAATGGTTGCCATCTCTCTCTTTTCTTTTTTCTTTATTATCAACAAGTGAAAAACCTAGACACAGACTGTGAGAAAGAAAGACCCAATTACATTCTGCAAAGCATCAAGATTTGAGCAAATTGGAATCATGATTTTTTAAAAAAAACTTCTGACCATACTAGCAGAAACACAGTCAATTCTCCTTAAATTAAAAATGACATTTCATGGTTTCATAAGCTTCAGGCTTTGAAGCTGAGGGGGTTCTTGAAGAGTGTCTATCTTAGCTCTTTCTTTCAACAGATTTAGAGACAGAGAGAGAATCATGTGTGTTATCACCTTAGTACTCTAACCGCCCACACACTGGCCTCTTTGAGCCTGAGGGAAAGTCAAAGCACAAGTCATTAGGGACCCTTTCCCTACTGTGGTTGGTCCCTGGGCAATTCAGCTCGAAGACCACCAGCTCTAAGTCCCAGCTGACAGGCTTAGAATTTTCAGTTGCTGCTCATTTGTGCAAAGGAGAAGTTCGTGTCATCTGGACAAACTTTCAACTAAGCTTGGCCTGCAACTGAGCTCTGTAACTTTCCATGGTGTAGAAGGCAACACATCATTACGTCTGGAATCCAGCTGGATAACGCTCTAAGCACTAAGAGCTAACAGACAGCTGATCACAAGGGGGGAAATACAATATACTCATTTCCAACTTCTTTTGTCCTCTAAGAAACTGTCTACAAGAAGATACGTTTATTTTCCAAACTCCAAAAAGTGAAAAATGATCATCAAAGCCGGAGAAAGATGTGAGATTAGCTCTTTGTGCATATAAATGATAATTTCACTGGAGTACAATCAGAGCTTTTGTTTTCTAAATTAGAAACTCAGAAGAGCTTTTGATATTTGTTCAAGATTTGGAACCTGAACTACATTAAAAGTACAATGCAAGTTTATTCTATTACGACAAGAACCAGATTTCCTAATCAAAGCAAATTGTTTGGCATCGCTCTAAAATACTGCTATTTAGAAAAACCACTAGAGGTATCTTAATGGCAATAATTTGGTGTGGTAATTATATGAAGGTCAGGTTGTGCTCTGCAAATCACAAACATTAGCAAGAGCAATAATTGCAATACATCCATCCAGTTGCATTATTTTAATTAAACAACAGGGAGCTGTGACACCCTCCCTCAGAAAAGCACTTAAACAGTACTGCTAAATGGTCTGTAGTCATTTAGACAAGATTGATATCCTCTGAATTCAGTATTTCTTCAGATCCTCCCCGTCACTGTGGTGGTTCAAGCAATAATGTATGAAATATATATTAGAAGTTTCCCTTTCCTTTGCAAACAGGAAATCAGTGCATATGCCCTATTTCTAGTAGTGTCATTTGTTTTGAATACACAAAAGAAGATTTCATTATGACAGCACAAAAGAAATGATTATTGGGGTGGAGAAAAAGAAACAAAAAAGCCTTAAACGAACTCACCAAACTGTGGCCATTTATGATTAAGGCATAATCCCCTGTTACGGTTTCTTCTACAACTGAGTCCAACTCCAGCGGCTGCTTTTTTTCAAAAACTACATGGCCATTGGAAAAACTTCTGTTTTGTCCAAACAAATTTTCCTTTGCTTTCCTTAAAGGAGAGGGGAGGAAGGCAAATCATAACAAAGTATACAGAGCATACCTATTAACTCTAAGGAGAGACTGGCCTAGAGGTAAATTCATTTCATCACTATTCAGACAGACTGCTGCATGAGATACAGTTTCAGTAAGCTAGCTGGATAATTCTTTGTGATGAGGATACCATAGCAAATTTGCAAATTCCAGGAAGTAGGAGGGTAAACATAAGGAAAACAGAATCATCTCGAACGTTTTAAATTACCTAAAAGCTAAATCATCATCCTGAGCTGGCTTGAACTAGGGAGGGGCTCTTGATAAATTTGATACGTAAGGTTACCTGAGCTTCATGGACTTAAGAACCACTGATCTGGCACCTGATGTTGTTAAACAATGCAAAGGGAAAGACTAAAGACAACTGATGAAATCTTCTAGGAATTCCAGGGAATTCTGTATATAAAATAAATTAATCAACTTGTAGAACAATGTAATATGATCCAACTTAAAACGGCAGTCTTCTGAGAAGCACATCTTTTAGAAATTTGACAATAAAAACAAATAATGGCATTTACTGAATTGGCATAGTCATTATAACATAATGGAATATTTTAAGTGAAAATTGTACTCATCAGCTGAAACAATAGAATAAATCTTCTGGGAAAGAAACTACAGACACCAAAGTGTAGAGGGTAGTTCCAAATGGAAACTCTCTCCAGTGTCCTAGATCTAATCAGCACTAGAACAACCCTGCCCACAACTCAACCATCTCTGCTGTTTAAGAGGAAGATTGTACGGTGACTTAACACCGTTAGAAGTGGCATTTTATTCTTCTCTTCAAAATGCAAAGACAATGCCTTTAAAGGAAGGAAAATTTCCTCTCCGAACCCCCTGGATGACAGGCTCTGAAGTAACATAGGGCAAGCTGACATGATTGCTAGAACTTTCGATCACAACCAGGGAACTACACAGTCGGCGCTCCGGAAGTTGAGTGCCAAAGCCAGCCACCAACACTTTAGGCCACAACTAGCATATACAAAACAAGTGCCCAGGACAGAATGGGGAGTGAGAGACAGGCCAGAAAATGGATGTTTTGTCTTACAGCAAAATGAAATGGTTCCCCAAAGACCCATCTTATGTAGAAAGCATTTATTTAAATGTTTTTTTGCTGTGGCTCCTCTGAAAGAAGAGAATGTTCACATTACAAAAACAATCATTTTAGCCCTCAGCTTTCTAATTATTTGAAAATGTAACACTAATTGTTTACAAGTTAAGTTTTTTTTTTAAAAAAACACATCTTCTGGCTCAACATCTCCTTCTGCTGTCCAGGACCAAAATCACATCCTGCATTTAGGAACCCAGAGAACCCAAAGGTTACATGCCCTTGGCTCCAGGGATGATGATATTATACGTTTTAGCAATCAGTTTGCAGAATCAAAGAAAAAGATTTATAAAGTCAGAGTGCTATGTGTGAAGTTTAGGGAGTTAAGGAGGGGAGCGGGAGGGAGAACAGACATGAAAAATCATTGTTTTAAGTGGGAGATGCAGGGCTTTTGCATCAGATAATCATGTCAGGGAATCCTCCTCACAGTCATGAAAATTTACAGTCCATATAATGAAGAAAGCAAGAGAGACAAGTTCCTCCAAAATGAACATTTCTCTGACAGTGTTGCAGAGCTCATAAATTAGGTCCTCAGAAAGCACCAAAGGGCAAACATCTCCTGAAGTTTCCTTTTCAGTAAAGTTCTCACTTGCTGTATAAATGACTCAAACTCTGTTTTCCCCCAGAGAATGAAAACATTCCAAAGAAGGGTGAAGTTCATCAAAGTATTGGCTGAAATTCTATTTACTTAGGATTTTTTTCCCCTAAACTGTCTTCCTAACATCTCACATGAACCCTTTTCCGGGCAGAAAAGGGACAGTGTTTCCGGCTCTGCTTAAATTCCCACCGTACTCCCTCCACACAGGCCAGCCCTTTGCCCATGCTCTATAGCTGTCATTTCTTTTTCTTCCTGGAACTTAGCTCTTCAAACACCAGCTGGTCCTCGCCAAACAATTTATTAGGAGGGAAAAAGCGACACATAACTCCCTTCGTGGAATATGAACTATACATTTTTGCAGGCATGATACACAATGCTTTACTACAGAATACAAGTAACAAGTGCTAAAACAGAAGAGTGCCTGATTTTTCCAAGCTCTGTAATGAAGGGCAGTCTGTTACAATGTTGGCATGCAGAAAGGCATTATCGGTTGAGGCGACTTTGGCATTCACAGCCCCATGCCACCACAAACACAGCAAAGCACAGTTAGGCCCACGTTGGCTTACATGCAATCTATAAAGAAAAGAGGTGGTAGGAGAAAGAGTCATTTTGTCAGTCTTCTTAAGGCGCTCTATATTCAAACCTTAAAATGACCTGTTAGAAAATAGTATGAAACCATGACGTCATGTTTAGACGAATACAATTTTGACTTTGATATGAGCATTGGGCTTGAAACCTGGAGATCTGGCTTCAGGCCCAAGGTCTGCCTCTGATATCTCATATGCCCACAGTTGAATTATCTGACCTCTAGCCAGTTGATTAGTCAGTTACAGACCCAGGCGAGAACCCAGGTCTTCAAATTCCTAGTGCTCTGTCTACTGTACCAAAAGGTTTACACGTAGTTAGCTACAGGCTGCCTCTAGGTTGGGAAAAAGGCATAGTGCTAGAGCACCAGTTAGGGGAAAAGAGTACCCTGCCAACAGTAGAGAAAGGGAGAAAGTACATGAAATTTTGATGTCAAGCCCGAGTTTCATCCCTTATTAACTGTGTGACCTATAAGATACTCAACCCCTGAAGCGGTATCTTTATTAGAATCTAGGGGAATGATACCAGCGAATCACAATGGTTGATACCATTAGGAAAACTCGGGCAGCTGTACCAGGCTGTACTGGAAGGTCTCCAATATTACTGAGTACTCTAAAATTTTACAATTTATGATAGAGACTAAACTTACTAAAACATTTTGCCAGGGTGACTAGAAATTGGGAATTAGGAACAAGGTGCATTTTGTTTGGCCTGCATAATGTTTAAAAAGAATCCGTATGAATTTACGGACAACGTGTTGTTCGCCTTCACCAAAGCCCCAAACACTCCATAATGCCTTGTGCGGCCCAGATCACACAACTAATATTACCTGCCTGGCCCTGGAGCCACTTGCATTTATGAACCCTGCTCATTCAAACAATAACTTTCCATCAAGTAGGTGTGCAAAAAATGCAATATGTATTTTGTTGATTAAAGAGGAAATGTCAGTTCCTAGGTATATCACTAGGATACTACTCAGAAGCAGTAGGGTCACTTCCTGGTTTAATTAATTTTCCTAACAATAAAACATGTGATCAATGCAACAAAAATGAAACATGTAATGGGTTTGCTTGTCAGCCCAAGCCAAATGACATCCTCAGTCCGCTTTTCTTTGGGCAGAAGACATATGTATTGAGGAAATGTAATCAATGCAGTAATCTTTGGAGAAAGTATAACAGGGTTTAATTGTAGATTTCTGGGTATGCCCTGAATACTAAAGCAGCTATGGCAGCAAAGTTAACCCAGGACTCAATGTGTCTAAAACATTTTCATGACATTAGATTTGAAACAAGCTGTATGCATGCATGATATGCATGAAAATTACATATCAATGTTTATGAAATAATTGAAACATATTTGACAGGTTTAAATATGAGCATTTAGGTCATTTCCTCCCAATAGTTATTATCACTTAGATCCTATTCTTTCTGATGCTTCTTTTTAATGTTTTTGCATGAACTCCCACTGAACTCAAAGGTGTAACACAAGAAAATTGAGTGGTGTAAATTTACAATTTCAGTATTTCATCCCCAAAACCATGGCTTTAGATATAAGTAGCCAAGATTAGGATTATAGAGAGCAGCAGCTCCAGTAATAACTTTTCTTGGATGCTGTTTTTTCCCCCTAACATTAAGCAAATGCATACTATAAATGTATTGATTCTTCTCATACAGAATTTTCTATCATTCATTGCCTCTCTGCCGTAGAGTCTCAGAATGGGGTAATCTCCAAATCTGAGTTGAAATAAACATTATTTGCCAGCAAGTTAAACAAGGTGTGGCCTCAAGAGGCCTGAAATAATTAGTCTAGATGGAAAATCTTTATTTTTTTTCCCTCTGAATGTTTTTTTTCTTCTCACTAAAAAAAATGGAGATAATCTTTTGGTTTTTTTTCCTAATTGTAAAAGTATTGTATGGACGCTATTACAACTTCAGATAACACAAAGAGCCATAACGAAGAAAGCAAACATGATCCACAATTGTAGCACCAAGAGAGAACAACTGTATGTATATGATCTCGAGAACTTGATGGGGAGGTAGGTAGATAGATATGGATATAGATGTGTAGTGTTTTATACGTATACATACATACATATATACTTTTTTTGAAAAAATGGATCATGTTATGCATGAAATTTCATAAACTCACTTTTCACTTAAATATATCGTGGACATCTTCCAATGTCAAAAAACACATAATCACTTTTAAGACTGCATAGTATCTCACTCCATCTATATATCATAGTAATTAACAAAATCCCTGTGGCTGGGTATTTGAGCAGTTTCTAATATCCTATTATCATAATCGATGCCACAATATGTATGTATGTATACAAACACACACACGTACACACAAACACACATACATTTGTCCATTTATTTTTCTTAAGGACAATTCCTAGAAGTAAGAATCATTGGGTCAAAACTGTGCACATACATAATTTTGAAATATATTGCTAGTTCACCCTCTAGAAAGTTTCTACCAACTTACACTCCCAACAACAGTATATAAGAATTCACATTTCTCCACATTCCTTCCACGTAATGACAGTTATGTCACCTACTTAGTCAACTACATGTGGCTGGATAAAATCTTGAGAAATTAACTTCGGTTCCCCACCCCTTCTGCAATCACCACGGCCACCACAGATGACCCTCTCTGTTTACTCAGAAACATACCTTGCCTCGGGGGATCTGACAGAGCCAAGTACAGAGAAAACAAAAGAGTCAAGATTTTGTTTTCTGAGTACCAAAATAGACTCCTGAAACTCACAGCAGCATTGTCATCCTGAATTCCAGCAATCTGGAATTCCACTAATTGGGCTTTTTGAGAGGGAAGAGAAAAGTTTCTTCTAGTGTCAAAAAACTAATCCTTAAAGGAATCAGGGCATAAAATGTGGCCCTAAGCAACAGACTAGAAAAAAATGACTCCTTTTCTCCATTGCCCATCCAGCCTAGAGGAGAGGGACTTTGAAGAGGAGGTTAGATGCTCGTGAATCACTAAAAGAAGCCTGGGTGCTGACCCACACCTTGGACTGGGAAAGGATAATGGAATTCTCAGATAAGTTTTTGGGAATCTGAGTATGGACGCGTTGCCACTGAAGCACGGTGACATGGAGGGTAGTAGAAGAAAGGGATTTCAGGAAGAGAGGTAACCATGTGAGAGCACTTCTCAGACACAGAGAGGTAAGGAAGAGCCCCTAAACTTCCATGTTTCCCCAGGAGGATGCGGAAGTCAGCCAAGAGGGACAGCCAGCAACCCAGAGACCAGAGACCAGACACGGACACAGAAATGGGAAGTGCCAGATGCCACCGGATAGACGCTGAGGATCAGTGACAGGTAAGGCAACTGCACATCCTTGACGTGAACTAAATGTACCCAAAGTGCCTAACTTAATTGTTCTGTCATCAGGCAGAAAAGGGGTTCAAGTTCAGTTTTAGAAAATTCAATGAGTTTCTGTTCTTGCACAGCTCAGTGTATTCCAGGCTGTGAAGTCAGACAAGCTAGAAATGACAGAGCCTCCTTCTATGTCTCTTCACATCAAATCGAATTCCAAGTCCTATCCATTCTACCTCCGAAACAGCTGTCAATTTCATTCCACTTTTTCCTTGCCCGTTCTTACCACCTCGCTGCCTTAGTTCAACGCTCATCACCCCTAAACTTGAGTATTCCAACAGCTTCTTGATCCATCTCCCCATCCCATTCATTTTTCCGTCCAACATACTCCATCTATCCTGCCACTAGAGTGTTATTTCTAAAGTGCAAAATTGGATTTGTCTCTTTTCTGCTTAGAAGTCCCCTCCATCCATCCAGTACCTTCAGGATAAAGTGTATTCACTTTGGCTTAACAATCTATCACCACTTCATCTCTGAAAAATTATCCCCGCCCATAACTCTGTAGTACACTCCAGCTACAACTTGACAGGTTGCTCCTGGAATATAACATATCTTTCACGTCTGTATGCCTTTGTGTGCGCTGTTCCATCAACCTGCAATATTGTTATTCAATGTAATCAACAGAGGAAGAGGATCCATAAAATTTGTACTGGGAGTCACCATGTTGTTTTCAGTATCTTAAGAAGGTTAATGAAAAGTGTAGAATTTTCTCTGATAAGAATGTAGAGACTCCCTAAGTTTTTAAAGTTTTATTTTCCTTTCAGCTACCTTACAGCAACCTGGTGTAAAAACCTGCTATATCACACTGGTTAGAAGCTGTGACTGAAGATTATGTGTGTCTTTGCCAAATAAAAATTAGGAAATCTAATTAACTGTGACTGATATAATTTTATTATTATTATTTATATAATTTTAATAATAGACTCCATAGGGTCTATTGGGGAAATATTTTTAAAAATTAGTCCTTTTTGGTGGAAAGATTGAGAACAATGGCTGAAGAAAGAGGGCAAGAGGAAGGGAGGAAGTGGAAAGAGAGGAGGGAAGGCAAGAAGCATGCTCACTGAGTGGCCGTAAAGCTTTACGTTCTTATATTAATCCCCCAAATAGAATAATTTATAAGGTAGGTATTTGTATGTTGTCCCATTTTACAAATGAGGAAACCAAACAAAGAGAGGTCGAATAGCATCTCAAAAGTCACTTGGCCAGCCAGGAGCACGAAGATGAGATTCCAACTTGGCTCCAGTTCACACAGAGTCTGTACTCTTCCTCTTACACCTGCTGTCTCTCCCTGAACTCCATTCTGCTCTAGTTGCTAACCTGGTGTCTGACCTCAAGTGAAACAGCCATATGCCTCAACAACTGCATTTTTTATATTAGCTATTTAAAGAGAGTAAGAATACACCCAAGGTGTGTTTACAGAGATACACGACAAGTGAGTGGGTACACAGGCTCTGGGGCCACGCTGCCTAGATTCAACCCCAGCTGAACCACTGACCGGCTGTGAAGCTTTGGGCACATTATTTACCCTATGTGTGCCTCAACTTCCTAATCTGTAAAACAAGGATAATGATAACGCCTTCCGCTGGGTTGGTTTGAGAATGAAACAAGAGAATGCATGTCTACTGCTTACCATAGGGTCCCAGGCACTATCTCAAAGCATTTAGCAATAGGCTCCTTAGAATCTTGATCTGTTTACATTGATCTTCCTTCAGCAAGAGTTAAATTCCCCCCAAAACAAAAAGTCATATAAAGAAAAAGATTTTCTCGAGGTAAAAAATTTAATTACTATTCATTATTAAATAAATCGTTAATATTTTCCCAATAGACCCTATGGACTGTCTTGTTAAACTTATAGAAATAATAATAATAAAATTATGTCAGTAATCATGAGATTTCCCAACTTTGATTTGGCAAATACATATGGAGTCTCCAGTCATAGCTTCTAACCAGCATGATATAGCCGTTTTCTGGAGTGAGTAAGACAGTGTAAAAAAGTTGGGAGATTCCATCTATAAGTATCAAGTGGGGTGCTGACAGTTAAGGCTTCCTTTCTTTTCAAAGTTCAGGAACAAAAGTTAAATGATGGAGGCACGTGAAGGAAGCCCATCGTGCCCCATTGCTGCCCCTCGAGACTGTAGCAAAAGCAAGCGGCAAAGCAGTTGGCCTCTAAGCCATTTGGCCAGACCCAAAGTGGGCTGAGTTTAGAGAAGCTCCTACGAGCACCAGCAAGCAAAAATTGTTATAAGACAGCACTTTTTGAAGTTCTGGGGAAATAATTAGGCAGACTTTTAAAATGTTCTTCTTCAAATGGGATTTTCCTCTTTCTCAACTATCAGATCTTCCTTTCCCCTCCCCCTCCCTCTCTTCCTTTCCTCCTTCCTCTAGCACTTACCTGAGTTCTTCTCTGACCTCCACGGCTGTGTTCCCTGCTATGATGAACACATCATTCATGTCATCAGTCAGCATGTTGCAGGCATAGCCAATATTGATGGCAGTTTCTGATACATAATAAAGCCGACTTCAGTTAGAACATTACTTAATAACGTAAGTACCTTCTCATAAAAGTTTTGAGGCCCTTGCTCTATTTCCTTAGAGCCTACAGGCCTCCTTAACTTCAAAGGGGGCATGATCGGTGACAAAATACAAGAAGCCCAGGGAGAAATTCAAAGATTTGTTAAATCCATGGAGAAATAGCAACATCTGTGAATCCTCAGCATTCTCATCTAGTTTTTTAAAAAACTTTTTGATTCCCAAAATGAGTACTCATGAAAATACCCCAAGATCTTGTGATTAGTAAAATGTATACATTTAAAACCTTTTACCAGAAGTCTCAAATACTGCCTTTAGAGAGCTGAAATACTAAACTTAGCTATTATTCAATCTGATATAATAGACAAATTGAAAAAAAATCTCACAAAATGTTCAGTTGAACAGCAAAAATGATCTTACAAAATGTTTTAGTTCTTCCACATGCAACATTGCCATATTTGCATTAAGTGAATAGAAATTTGGAATTTGGCTATCACCTCAAAAAAAACCAGGACTGCTGCTACTAGATAACTAGAGTATTACATGATATTGACCAGTCCTTCCTCTAATTTTGTAGAAATGGAGCCTAGGATAGTTAAGTACCCCCTTTCATCTGCAATATAATCATCTGATTCTAATTTTACTGAGTCGTTAGACTTCAGCGAATTCTATAGAATCATTAGGTTTGTCCTAAGTCAAGGAAGACAATTGATAAAACCTCAGCATGTCCTTTGTAGAAACCACAGAAATGAAAGCTAAACGGTAAACTTGTGGATATTCATAACTAATTGAACAGCTGTACCCACTGATCAACATCAAACTCTAGGAAGTATAATAACACAACCACAGAGCTCGACTCTCTATGGTTTATTTTTTGTAATCAGTGATTTGAGTGAACATATAGAGAACTGATTTATCATATCTGCAAATACTCCAATGTTCTAAAAAAGTTAGATAGAATCTTAAAAACGTATGTGCCGGTTAACTGAATATTTCTGGTCCACTGATGGCCAAGCAGAAAATCATTTTTGTTTTAACCACTGCTAGCAATAGATCCAAAATGTATTGATCCCCTTTTCTTTCTTGGGAAACACAGTATTCTGAACGTAATGATTCTCTGATGACTTGGCGTATTGTCATGCCTGAAAGTGGGTCAGCTCTCCTTGTACAACTGCATGGGCAGTCCTGGAATTCAGCCAGATTGCACTGGTACAGCTGTGGTAGTTGTTAAAATACCAAAATATTTCCATACCAGCTGATAAACAGCTGCTTCCTTGAGCCTCTCCAAAGCCTACCCCTCCTCTAAGATTCCCAAACCTTCCTACCATGAAGAAACTAAAGAAGTAATGCTGAGGTCTCCAATGTCCTGCTTCAGAGCTGTGCCACTCCCTCTCCTAACCAGGAGCATACAAGCCAATAGTTCAACATTTTTAATACCATTGTTGCCTATGGGTATAACTATTATTTTTAAGAGGCAATTGAGCTGAAACTCAACTGGCCCCAGGGTATACTATAGAAGATATTTTGTTAGTTTGATAGTAAATTCTTGCAATATATGAGCTTTCCTTTTTGTATTTCAACTCTTTCCTATGCGGAGGACTGGGCAAACGTCTCCTTAATTGAGCTTTCTGGTTAATTAAAATTTTACCACAGAAATTATTGCCCCCTTGTCAAAACATCATCATCTATTTTCAAATTACCTTGTTTGTCTCCTGTTAGGACCCAGATCTTAATATTGGCTAGTGATAAGCTTGTAACCGTTTCAATAACACCCTCTTGTAACTTATCTTCTACAGCAGTGGCACCTAGTAGCTTCATTAAAAAAGAATACCTCATGTTAATGCATGCAAAAAATACCCATAACATCCACGGCTTTCAGTCACAGAGTTTAGAGGTCAAGGGACATGAATTGAAGATGGAGAGTATGATGCACTGATATAACAAGCATCCTGTTATGTACAGAGGTGCGCTGGGAAGGACCCTAGAAGGAGGTTCCCTAATCAAGGCAACTGATGGGCATTCCAATTAATGCAGAGATCCTGGGAGTTAGAATTTACATGAGGGATCTGATATGCTCAGATAACATATTAGCATAACACGGGCTTCTAAGGACTTAAGAATCCCCCAGTTATATTAACATGGAAGGGTACAAAGGAGAGCCCTCGTCTCAGAGTCAGGATCACAAAAAAAGTAGAGGCATTCTCTTAAATTAACAAACCATCAGATGCCATAAACTAAAAAGTGAAGGTTCTTGTGCAATATTTCATCCAAAGATGAGCAAGGTGTGCTCCCTAGTGCCTCACAATAGCTAAGCATCCTGGCCACTAGGGCCTCAGGGAAGAGTGGTTTCTAGAATATATCACACTCTGGACAGTACAGATATCATCAGAATCTCATGGGTCTAGGATGGCTTACAGCTAGAGCCCCACTCTTCATGGCAAGTTTCCCTGCTCTAAAAAGGTGGGTTATAAAGCATGGAGGAAAAAAAAAACAACAACACATAACATCAAACAAAACATGACATACCAGAGGCTGACAAAGAATAGGGAGTCTACTACCGTCTACTCTTGGGGGACTTCCAATTGCATAAGCTACTGTTAATAGAAATAATCCTCTGGCCACATATGGCAAGCTCAAAGTCAACATATAAAGCATGATTCATTGTTTGAAAGAGTAACATCTGCTGTGTGCAAGATGATTTAGCCAATGGATTATTCCCATGCTAGATCTCTAAGCACATATGACCCCTTCTGTAAACACAAACCATCATGCTTCTAAACTCATACCATCAAATCCCTTTCGATTTCTTCATACAGCCCTGCTATCCGTTCATCCCTCTCATCTATGGCAGCATTTGCATCTTCAAGCATCTGATGCCACTCTTTGAAGTACTTGTCATCCAGATCTCTGTATGCGATGGCCAAGGTTCGAAGGCCTTCTCCTGCAAATTCCTGCCAGGGCAGACGGAGACTTAGGAACCATCCCAAAACTATAGTCACAGCAATAAAACAACAACGACAATAATGGGTAAGAAGTTCTGCACTCAAATTCATTTTATCTCAAGAGCACTACTTAGTCATCCTGACCTCCAACTTTCTAATCCCCTTGGAAAGGGGAGATGATATTTTTATTTTGTGTTTTGTTTGGGTTGAAACATTCAAGGGACCTAGCATTCCCCCTTAAGACTGCTGAAATGCCCTCTGAAGGGTCCTAGTTGAGAGGTGATCAATGGTGCCCATGACTTGAGATAACCACTTGAAGCAACATATTGGTTTCTAACCTATCCTCTGCCTGAAGGAAGCACTGCTGGCAATGTGAGGGACCCAGCCTGTTTCAAGGCCTATGGCCCTCGGCTTTTAGGGGAGAAGAAAGGACCCTCAGAGGAGCCATAGCTCTCAAATCAAAGGTAGGAGGCTCTCTCAAGGGGCTGCAGCATGACATCTCACCAAAGTCTTGTCACCTTCCTCCTAATAATACAGCCACGTCTAAAATTAACTCTGTCCTACTTGTGTTTATGTTTGAAATTTTCCACAATAAAATACATTTATTCAATAATAGATGAATAAATAGATGTCAGGTGATAGAAATTTAAGGATGTAAATTAAAGTTATAATAATAACTCTAGGGGAAAAGTGAGAGAGAAAGGCAGAAAAGTTTAATATAAATGTTCGCTTCTGGGAAGTAGTACTAGAAATGGAGGCTGACTTTTACTTTTCATCCTAGAACTTCTGTAAATCTTTTTTTGCTATATTAAAGCCTAATTTTAATAATAAAACTGTTGAAAGTTTAAAGTGACAGTCAAGTCCAGTTAGTTTTTTAAAAAATCATTATTTTTCTAGAAACTATTTTCTATGGAGTTAGTATTTAATAATAGGTCAAATTTATCAGAGGATCATACTCTTCCTTTAGTGTCTCAGGAAGCCAACAATCTTAAATTATACCTCTAGTGCTTTATCCTTCTAACATGAAAATAAATAAATAAAAATAGGAGGCTGGTAGTTGCTAAGTGCTTCACACAGCTGCAATAGCTAGAAACATATGTTGGTTGAATGCTTGGGGAAATGCTAAAAACCTCCCACTTTGCCTAGGCCTCCGGTGGTCATTTTATGGGCCTCTACAGTGTAAGCATTTTCATAGCCATTTCTGCTCCTTTGGGCATTGCCACAGAGCATGTCTTCTCTGTTGTGTTCTGGCTTATGAGACAGACACAGGTTTGCAATCAAGCATAAATTAAACCATGACACACCCTAATTAGGTAAATGGAAAGAAAAGTCAGTGCATACTTCAGTGATGTGGTTTAGCCCAGAGAGACCATGAGAAAAATTATCCAAATTTATCTCGTAGGCAGTGGTAGCACTTTGGATATTGCAATCACATTGTACAAGCCCTCCTCCAAGACCACCACTGGGTCCCCTACTGATCTGAAAATCTAGTTACTGCCTTTCATAAGGATCTTTTGTCCTCTTAATTTGCACAAACACTTCTTTGACTTTAACTTTTTTTTTTTTAACATCTTTATTGGAGCATAATTGCTTTACAATGGTGTGTTAGTTTCTGCTGTATAACAAAGTGAATCAGCTATATGTATACCTATATCCCCATATCTCCTCCCTCTTGCGTCTCCCTTGCAACCGCACTGGGCATTACAGTGCCTTTCTCTTTGTTCTGCACAGCAGTGAATCAGCTCTAAGATGACACTACAAAAGGGGACAGATGATTTAAGTTATTTAATTAGTGCATGAAACACAAGTTGAATTCTAAATGAACATTTGAACAAGGTTGTTTCCTATCATTAAACAGTTCAAAAATCAATAATTAAATATAAATTTAAAACCACAGAATTTAGAAGTCAAAATGAATAAAGTGAATGAAGCGAAAGGAAGTCAAATTGATACTACCTGGAAAATAAACGTTTTGCACAGAAATATAAAAAGATCAAATTTGACTTCCCATACTTTAGTATGAAAATCCAGGGCCTTGGTGTTTGAGCAATGGCAAAATCAAATACTTATGATTCCAATGTTGTTTTCATAAAAAAAAAAAAAAAAAAAAATTTAAAAAGACCATGCTAGCCTTCTGGAAAAGATTAAAAGAAAATCAAGAATGCTCTATTGGAAAGACAAAAACAATAGCTATGTTTGTAACCAATATTACCAAACCATCATTCTTTAAACTTAAAGTCAGCCAGAGTTTTTTTATTTGTTTATTTGTTTGTTTAAAGATTCAGGGAATGTTTTATGTTAAATATAGGGCTTGGCAAAGAAAATGAATCCTCAATAGTTGGTTTTTTTTTTTGGAAGTTTTAAAAATTTTTTAATCTTTTTTTTAACATCTTTATTGGAGTATAATTGCTTTACAAAGTTGTGTTAGTTTCTGCTGTATAACAAAGTGAATCAGCTATACGTATGCATATATCCCCATATCCCCTCCCTCTTGCGTCTCCCTCCCACCCTCCCTATCCCACTCCTTAATAGTTTTTTAAAGGAGAGAAATCAAGGAGAAAATAAGAGTTTTGAGCAATTGCCCTTAAATTTCATATTGGCTTAAACAGAACCTCAAACAAATAGAGACCCTTGAATCTCAGGTTTAAATCAGATAATGTTCATATTAATTCATAGACTCTTACTCTTTTGCAAAAAAAAAAAAAAAAAGCTGTGCCAAAGACCATCCCTGCTCCCTTTACAAAGCTTTTGGAAAGAAACTATGCATAATCTTAGGATGTATGCATTTGGTAACTTCAACCTAGGGAACACTAGTGAGGCATCATGATTTATGATCTGAATAAGAGAACCCTTAGAGGAGAAAGTTGGCTACAGAGATTATTTTCCCCTCACCACGTAAACACGACCCTGAACTATTCCCTGGAGGTAACCATAAGAGATTCCATTAGTACCAGACACATCGGAACCCAAGGGAAAGCAACTCTCCAGTTCCTCTTCCCTAAACCAGTCCAGTCACCCAGGTGAAACAGTCCCCAGCTGTAGGGAAGTTAGAGCAGGTTTCCCTTGGGGTCTTGAGTCTTCTCCTGGCCGGAGTTCAGGAGCCCACACTCAGTGGCTACTTCTCAGCTGCTGTGTGTTAACCCACCTGCGGTGAGACTGACCAGACTCTCAGCAGGGTAGGGGGTAGGTCCACATGCCAGTTTCTAAACATTCACTGGCACAGTTTCCTGTGGAACCGTTCTTCACATGCTTTCTATTTCAGAAGTCAGATCATTTAACTGATATTTTAAAAATAAGACCTAATCATAGGAAGCAGCCAAAGGGCCACCGTGCTAACCTTATGACAGAGGCACTTACACTGAGATGGTCTGACGTCAAAGCCGGGAGGTCTTCGTTGGATGGATGAAGTCTTTCAAACAGAATAGTGTCTGCTCCTTTGGAATAAAGCTTTATCTGTCCTTCTGGGTTTCGAACTGAAAAAAAAGTTGGGAAAGTAGATTATATTCAGTGAAATCCATCAAAACTTGACTGTCCCTGGGCTCTAGCCAGGCAAGTTGGAAATGGGCATGTTTTAGCCAGTAGTAAAATATTCAGTGCCTTTGGTTAAAAGGTCATTACCTAAGTCACCTGGCTTTACTCCTGTTTTATTAACTTAGAAATATTCCATCTACAGGAAAAAGTGTTTTCATTCTGATGTGTACAACCTTGTTATTTTCCTTGACTACCATTTCTGAAGGGCTGATACGTTTAAATTAAGCCTTCTGTATTGAGCAGAACTGAGAGCTTTTTTTTGCCTGTCTCCTAATGTGAAATTCAAGACTGACTGTAGGAATCAGCTATCAGTGTCATGCCAAATGATCTCCATATGGAATTCTAGCCATTCAAAGCCATGGTTTATGCATTAGTTCGCAGTCCTTGCTGACATATCCCTTCACCCCCCTTTACTCCTTGGAAAAGCCCTTTCATTCTTGGGTCACAATCCTGGCTTCAAGCACACTTCACAGGGGGCTTTTGAAATTAAAGTTTCTATCTTCTTCCCACTGGAAGTCTGTATTAGTAGGGCTGTGTTTTTAACCTGCCCCCCAGGTTTGGGAATGACAGCCTCGACTAGGCGCCAATCCCTCATCTCCAATCCTCGTGCCCTCCCCTGGCTGTTGCACATATTGCTGTCAGACAAATCTTTCTTTAAGCTAATCTTTCCTTACGCCTACCTTTGCAGGCTTGGTTTTACAGCTTGGCAGATACCAGACACCTAATTATTTATTGAATGAATGAATGGATGAATGAATGAATGACATAGCAATGTATTTCTCCCCTACTATTTCTGAAGGGCTGATATCATCTAGGACAACTGCCTGTATCACAACTTCATGGTCTGAACACTGACCCTCACAAGCTTCATCGAGTCAAAGATTGTTACATGCTTTCCACTCAATTATACCTTTTCTCTAAAAATAGAATGCCTCAAAACAGATGAACATAAATATTGACTACTATTAGTTTAAGAGGATACAAAGTTTAGAGCTTGATTTAAAGGAATATAGATACAATAGTACAATAAATTACTTTTCCCTCTAATCTTTTCTTTAATTGAAGTATAGTCGACATACAACATTATGTGTTACAGGTGTACAATATAGTGATTCACAATTTTTACAGGATATACTCCACTTATAGTTATTATACAATATTGACCTTATTCCCTGTGCTGTACAATATATGCTTGTAGCTTATTTTATGCATAATAGTTTGTGTCTCTTAATCCCCACCCTTAAATTTCCCCTCCCCCCTTTCCTCTCCCCACTGGTAACCACTAGTTTATTCTCTATATCTGTGAGTCTGCTTCTTTTTTGTTATGTTCACTAGTTTGTTGTATTTTTAAGATTCCACATATGAGTGATATCATACAGTATTTGTCTTTCTCTGTCTGACTTATTTCATTTAGCATAATACCTTCTAAGTACATCCATGTGGTTGCAAATGGCAAAATTTAATTCTTTTTTATGGCTGAGCAGTATTCCATTGTATATACCACAAGATATATACCACATCTTCTTTATCCATTCATTTGTTGATGGACACTTAGGTTGCTTCCTCTAATCTTTTTTTTTTAACATCTTTATTGGAGTATAATTGCTTTACAATGGTGTGTCAGTTTCTGCTTTATAACAAAGTGAATCAGCTATACATATACATATGTTCCCATATCTCTTCCCTCTTGTATCTCCCTCCCACCCTCCTATCCCACCGTTCTAGGTGGTCACAAAGCACTGAGCTGATCTCCCTGTGCTATGCAGCTGCTTCCCACTAGCTATCTATTTTACATTTGGTAGTGTATATATGTCCATGCCACTCTCTCACTTCTTCCCAGCTTACCCTTCCCACTCCCAGTGTCCTCAAGTCCATAGTCCATTCTTTACGTCCGTGTCTTTATTCCTGTCTTGCCCATAGGTTCTTCAGAACCATTTTTTTTTTTAGATTCCATATATATGTGTTAGCATATGGTATTTGTTTTTCTCTTTCTGACTTACTTCACTCTGTATGACAGACTCTTAAGTCCATCCACCTCACTACAAATAACTCAATTTTGTTTTTTTTATGGCTGAGTAATATTCCATTGTATATATGTGCCACATCTTCTTTATCCATTCATCTGTTGATGGACCCTTAGGTTGCTTCCATGTCCTGGCTATTGCAAATAGAGCTGCAATGAATATTGTGGTACATGACTCTTTGAATTATGATTATCTCGCTTCCTCTAATCTTTAATGACCTTTAGTCAACACTTAATCTAATCGAATTTCCTCCTAGCTTGAATAGATGTAATGCACCCTGGAAAAATTTTTTTTTTTTTTTTGGCATTTAAAGTGTACAATCTATTCATTTAAAAGAAATCATTTAAGTGGTAAAAAAAAATGGTACCCATTCTCACAGTTTTGTATATCTAGGATAAATTATTATCCACAAAAATATGTTACAAATATTCACTCAAAAAGAAAGAGAAAATTTGGATTAACCCATTTTAGTATACAAATTTAATATCAAAGTCTCTATCTAAAATTGATTTGAATAAGTTCTGTTAGCTACTTCTAGGTTCTTTGTGATGTAAAATCTTTTAAAGCATAAAAATCAGCCTTTCTACATTATTCCATTAGACATACATAGAAGTTAAAAGAAATGAGAAGACAGAACAATCAACCAGGAAGGTGAATTTACTGAGAAACAGTCATTCTTTCTCCCTCCTCCCTTTCTTTTCCTCCTTTTCCAGGTCTCTTTCGGTTCCAATCAAGAGAAATCTTGAGAGTTCTGAGAATATTACTTTGAGGGCTTCAAATCACCATACCTACATCCTCTGCCACAACTACACACACAGGAACAAAAATAAACCTCTGCTATCTACTCATGTAGGAGGGATTCATGCAAAATAAACTCCTACATGGAGACCAACAGATGAGTTTTCTATCTGTTCTTTATAATGTCCTTCCATTATAGTAAATCCCACACATTATGAGGCAGAAGTGGTTATGTGAGCTTTTCCTTGAAGTCAAAAAACTTGCATTCATTTCAAGTACCTGGTGGTCATAGGGTACAGCCAGGGAAGGTGCCATCCCCCATTGGGGGGGGGGGGGTTGGTAGCGGTGAATGGGCTCCCGCAACCATGCACCTCCTGATGTACAGATTCTGGAGAAACAAAGGGCGGTCACACCACAGTCAGCCTGTCAGGCTGTCAGGCCACTGGGCAACCCAACCAGCCTGGAAGTGCCCCATCAGTTGCTGAAAGCAAAACTCTGTCCCCCCTCTGAAGCCAGGCAATTTGGGCCAGAGAGTCAGAGGAGACCGGTAATCAACTCCTCCTCTCTGCTCATCTCCTTGGGGTTACAGCAACCCCATCTCCAAACCCAAATCTGACCCTGGAGTGCCAAACTGGGAGTGGCAGGTGGGCTCTGCCGGTGCTTCAGCGCCCTCTGGAGGTTGTCTGCTCTAATGGCAACTCTCAGCCCTTCCTCCTCCTCCTTCCCTAGCCCTGGGGGCTGCCTTGGCCTCCCGCAGCTGCTGGCCTGATTTCATTCTTCTTTTTTCTCCAATTACAATGAAGTGTCTTACAGAGGTCTGGAATCTCTTGAAGAAGGAAGATCTTTTAGTCAATACACCTTAACCATGAGAAGTTGGTTTCAAGAATGAACCTGAAATACTGTATTTTTCTCCTGATGATTCCAAGGAGAGACATCTCAAGTTTCTAAATCATAAGAAAAACCAAGTCATAAATATGATATTCTGATTTTTTTTTTAATCAGTCATCAATTTTATACACATCAGTGTGTACATGTCAATCCCAATCGCCCAATTCAGCACACCACCATCCCCACCCCACCGCAGTTTTCCCCCCTTGGTGTCCATACGTTTGTTCTCTACATCTGTGTCTCAACTTCTGCCCTGCAAACCGGTTCGTCTGTACCATTTTTCTAGGTTCCACATACATGCATTAATATACGATATTTGTTTTTCTCTTTCTGACTTACTTCACTCTGTATGACAGTCTCTAGATCCATCCACGTCTCAACAAATGACTCAATTTCGTTCCTTTTTATGGCTGAGTAATATTCAATTGTATATTTTTTTATTAGGATTTTTATTAGGATTTGTCTAGGGCTTGTCTTATCTTCTAAGACCCGTAGTCAACTTTTATAATTTCCAGAACATCTAATCCTAGGAAAGTCTGTCTCTTTCTTTTCTTATACAACAATCCAATTTAATAATTTCCCCCATATTTTCTCCCTTCCATTACCAGAGCTATAAAGGCAAAGTGTATATATCCCACATTTGCCAGTATGACTTCTCTATGACTGTTTATTTCTTATAGTCCAAGGTAGGATATCGGTTCTCAAACTTTTTGGTCTCAGAACCCCTTTACACTCTTAAAACTTCATGAGGACTCCATATAGGTTCTACCTATCAATATTTACCGCATTAGAAATTAAAACTGAGAAATTTTATTGTATCAATAGTCTTAAGACACTAATTGTAATATTACCAAAAGAATAATTATTATAATAACAATAAACCGATTATATATTTACATAAATAACAATTCTATGAAAAATAACTATATTTTCGAAAACCAAAACACTTAGTTTGGGGAGGGGCATTGTTTCATATAGTTACAGATAACTTTATTTATTTATTTTTTTGGCCATGCCACATGGCATGTGGGATCTTAGTTCCCAGACCAGGGATTGAACCCACACCCCCTGCTTTACAAGTGTGGAGTCTTAACCACTGGACCACCAGGGAAGTCCCTTACAGATCTCTTTAATGTCTGGCTTAATAGAAGACAGTTGGATTCTCATATCTTCTTTTGCATTCAATCTGTTATATTATCACATGTCATATGGCTTTTGTAAACCTCCACAATATACTCATTAGAAAAAAAGTTGAAAGACAAGTAACATTAGTATTATTATGAAAATATTTTTGTCCTTGTGCAGCCTCTGAAAAACTATCAAGTTTTCCTAGGGTTCCCCAGACCACTCATTGAGAACCACTGGTCTAGGGAAATCACAGACTGATCTTGATTTGTGCAAATCCCTCACCATCTCTTTGTCTCAGTTTCTACTTGTGAAAAGGAGATGTTTAAACAACCTAACTTCTAAGGTCTTTCTAGCTCTACAATTTTCTGATTTAATAAAGATTTTCCATATCTGATGCCTTCTCTCAACCCAGCATTAGCCCCTTTAAATTTTGAGTTTATGTAAACCCAATTTCATGGAATCCTGTTTAATTTTACTCACTAAACATTTCCTTTAGCAGCTCAGCAAGTTTTATATCCCTTTTCATTCAAGGCTTATAGTTACTTCTGCTAGGAAATCTCTAGGCTAATAAAATCTCAGTCATTTCAGAAGTTAACTCTTAAAAATAAATTAAAAATAACATAGCAGTTTTAAATGTTCAAGATAACATGTGGGCAGAGCCTGGACAAAGGTCATACATTTTTAGTTATAGAATCTGCTTCCATTGCCTGTCCTTTAAATACTGGTGTTCTTCAGAGATTTACCCAGGATTGACTTCTCCTCCCATCCTTCACACTCTCATTGGGCAGTCACATTCTTTTTATGGCTTCAGTTTTCATCGACAGGATGATTGCTCTCAAATGTGTATCTCCTGCCTAAATCCATTTCCAGCACTCCCTCTGCCTGTACATGCAACTACCAACTGGACATCTCCTCTTAGATGTGCCCAAGCACATCAAACTCAAACTGGACACGTTATCTATCACCAATGACTAGTTACTCCTCCTATGTCTCCAGTCCTAATAACCAGCTTCAGGACTTCCCTGGTGGTCCAGTGGTTACGACTTCACCTTCCAATACAGGGGGTGCGAGTTTGATCCCTGGTCAGGGAGCTAAGATCCCACATGCCTCGTGGCCATAAAAAAAACCAAAACATAAAACAGAAGTAATATTGAAATAATTTCAATAAAGACTTTAAAAATGGTCCACATTAAAAAAAAAAAAAAAAAAAAGTCTTTAAAACAAAATAATAACCAGCTTCAGCATTCACTCAGTCTCCCAAATCAGGTATCTGGCCATCACTCAAAGCTCCTCCCCCTTCACCACCCATACATCCAATCGAAGCCAAGAACTTCTCTCTGACACCTTCTCTCTTGCCTAGATTATCACATTAACCTAAATGGTTTTACTCGTTCCCTCAAACTCGTCTGCAATACAGCCAGAGTCATCTTCACACTACCGCTTAGAATCCCGCAATAGCTTCCTTCTGCCCTTAGATCAAGTTTGGACTCTTTAACATGTCATAAACAGGAATCATCAGGCCCCTTTTTAGCCTATTTCCTATCCTGCTTCACCATTTTCTCCTGGATGCAACCACAAAATACATTTTTCAATTTCACATTCTCCTTTAGCTTCAAGTTCCTGGAACATGGTAGGCACTGAATAAATATTTGCTTGATTGAGTTGAATTATGATTATGCAAAATTCGTTGAAAGCAGCAGCTATGCCTTTGTGATACAAAGGAAAGAAAAAAGTCAGAAATGGTTCCAGGTTTATGCTGTAAGGGTAAATACAATAGCAACACTGTGAAGGGTGATGAATAATTCTACTCTGTTATATCTCAGTTGGGTGGCTGTTCATACATCCACATAGAGAGAAATGCCTGTCATATGTCAGTGTGATTTGTACTTTGATAATCCTTAAAAGGTTGAGTTAAGAAACCTTTATCTAAAGATCTTGTAAGGGCTTTACAAGGAGCTATTGTAATCTATTCTTCTTTAATAATTATCTGCCACTTGCCCCTATTAATAACTATCTTTGAATTTTATCTCTGTATTTTT